>NC_077233.1:252112702-253426452 GCF_027887165.1 Monodelphis domestica
AATGGGAGAGAGGGGAGGGGATCTAAGTGTTCTTTTTTAGGGGCTAAAACTTTGATGTGAGAGATGAGAATGGCCTTAACTATGGTGAAGTGGCCCTTGCTGCCAATGACACTCAAAGCCAGTGAGCAACACCACACAGGAGGAAAGCATAGTCACTATGAGCCATGTTGCTATGAAACCATGGCACCTTGAGTGAAATGATTAGAGCCAGCACTGTGGGAGACATTCTGAACCTGAAACTGGGATTGGAACTAAGAGCCTGGAGGATAGAAAATCAAAATTGTCAAAACTGCCAGCTATCCTGCATCTGGATGGGCTGATGAAACTATATCTTGTTCCCTCGCCCTTTTTTTCTAATATGGGATCTTTAGATAGGGAACAGAAGCTTCTTTCCCTTATTCTTTTCATACTGGCTGCAAATATGTGGTAGGGAGTTCTCATGGCACAGATTAAATTCTGGGAAGCCAGATGGGGAGACATGCAGGCTATGACTAAAGGAAGTTGCCTCCATATAAGAGTGCTTGATCCATTTAATTTCCACTTTATCCCATATAGATGTGATGTGAACTCAACTGGCTCAGTCTGTGAATATGGTGAATGAAGTGGGTCAAGTGCTAAGCGAGAGGAGCCCAGATGGGTGGAAAATTCAAGAACTAAATACAGAGGGCTGATTTCATATTTTGAGCAATATTCCATTTCGTACCCCAGACTGACTTTAAATTCAACCAGTGGCAGCTAATCAAAGAGGTCACTAAAGAGAGGGGGATAGTGTAAGTGGCTGCAGGCTCTTTTTCCTCTATATTTTTGGGGTGTGAGCAATGCATTGTGTCAGGTTCTGGTGATGCAAAAACATTATGAAAACCAGTCTCTGCTCTTAGGGATATAATATGCAAATAATTAATAAGGAGGAGGGAGAAAGTAAGCTTTAAGAAGATTAGAGGGGGGAAACTAAGGAGCAAGCCTAAGTGAATCAGAAAAAGTTGATAAGAGATAGTAAATTAGGTGAAAGAATGTAAGCAGAGAAGAAGAACATGTGATGAGATGAAGAACCAAGACAGTCAGAAGATAGATGGATGAGTTGATCCTTCATCCTTTGTTTTTGAAGACCGATGACATCCTAGGGTGGTGTCTCAACTTGCACATGAACTGGATTTAAGTGAGGCACAGTTGTACAAAATCATCACTTTCTCTTCCAAAGTCATCAAAATGTAGCATCAAGACAAAGGTAGGCTGACTGACTGTTAATGGTCTGGAGAGCAGTGGATGTCCTTGATGTCTTCAATGAATGGCCAAGCTCTGAGTGCTCCACAGAGTCTGCTTACAGGCACCTTCAGAGACATGCAAGAAATTGTTCTTGTCTGCCCATTCTGCCAGGGAAAACCCTCACATTATTGGGGTAGACATCTCCCCTAACTCACCGACAATTCTGTGCCCCATTTGGTTACCCTCAACTGAGCTGAGATGGTTTAGTAGAGTGTGCTTGCTGCCTGTGCTACATACAGCTTCTTGGAGTCACAGAGTTGAGTGAGAGATGGACACCAAAGACAGATGAGCAGCCCTGAAAGAGAATCAGCAATCCCTCACACGGGGGACACTTCCCTGCACCCCCCATAGCCTCTATACATTCATAGGTGGATGGATGTAGATCACGTGCAGAACTGATAGAGGAGGCACCCAAAAAAGGCGCTGAAAAGGGCTTTCAAGAGGTTGTATTTTATCCTAGAGGCTCCTCTAGAGGGAGCAATCAAAGCTTCTTCTTTGGGGAGTCTCATGATATTTCTGCATTAGGGAGATTATTTTAATCCCTTTGGGACAGATATATAAGAGAAAAAAGAAAGATTAGAAGATAGAACTTTAATTGAGAGACTGTCCAGAGTTAAGGAGGGACTATAATTGGAGTATTGTCCATGTAAATGGAAAGATTGAGGCAGATTTGAGATTATTTGTTAGGCAAATCAGTGAGATGGGGCACCTGATTAGATAATGGGGGTGGAATAGGCAATGAAGTCCAGGGATGGATGTGAGCCTGAATGACTATGATAGCAGTGTCCCCTAACAAGATTAGGGGAGACTAAGGGTTGGAGCTGCCAAGGGGAAGGAGAAAGTTGGGAGAGAATGGGTTGCATTTTGGGCTTGATACATTTCAGAAACCTACAGAACAAACAGAAGGATATCAAATAGGTGATATAGATAATTCAAGACTAGTTAGATAAGAGCCTGGGGAGTGGTTATTTGTAATAATAATTCTACCTATCATTTATATAGGGCCTACTAAGTGCCAGACACTGTGCTAAATGTATTACAAATATTAATTCATTTAATCCTCATAACGACCTTGGGAGATAGGACCTATTATTATCCCGATTTTTACAACTGAGGAAACTGAGGCAAGTGACATGTAAGTGACTTGCCCAGGATCACACAGCTAGCAGGTATCTAGAAGCAGGATTTGAACTCAGCTATTTAAACTCTAGGCTCATCCACTCCCTTCCTCAACTCTACTGCTGAAAATTCTGCAAAGTTTCAAGAAAAATGAGCACAAGGCTACTTCCTACATGAAACTTTGTGTACCTGTGGTTTCCCTTGCAAAAAGTAAAGTCCTTGAAGGCAGGGACTGTTTTTGTTGTTGTTTGTTTGTTTGTTTATTTGGTCTTTGTATTCTTATAGTCCAATGTTTCCTGGCACCCAACTGGCACTTTAAAAATGATTGTTGATTGACTAATCCATTTCTCAGGGACTGGTGAAAAGGAAAAGATAGTCAGGGAAAATGTAGATGGATTTGAGGTAAATAAAAAGGGAAAGGGGAAGTTCAGAATGGAGGGCCTCTATTTCTTTTTTCAGTAACAATTTCCTGTTGAATTTTTCTGATCATAAGAAAGCTTGGTGAGCTACTTATTGATCATTTTTGTTCCTTTTTTTTAAAGAGAACTTGTTTTTTTTCATCTAACTTGTCTACTTATTCTTTGAGGATCTTAATAAATTTCAACTGATTCGAAAGAACAATTTATCTCTTTTTCAGGCCTACATTATTCTTCCATTCTTTCTATATTTGATTTACATTAAAGTAATGGTGCCTTGGACAGCTAGATAACACAGTGGATGGAATGCTGGATTTGGAGTCAGAAAGATCAGAGTTCAACTCTAGCTTCATATACTTACTAGCTGTTGATTCTGGGCAATTTACTTAAACCTGTTTGCCTCAGTTTCCTCATCTATAAAACAAGTTGGAAAAGATCTGGGATTTCTTTGCCAAGAAGTCTCTAAATGGGGTCACAAAGAACATGGACACAACTGAAAAGACCGAACAAAAAATGATTCCTTGACAATCAATAAATTTTCCTCTAAGGCACTATATCAAATGAAATGTTTTAGCAATTTCTAACAGTATTAACTTCTTGGTTTTAATAACATAATCAAAAGGTTATTTTATGAATACAACTTAAAGTTATTTTTAAAAATTACACCTTAAAATTTGTCTGTTAGAAAAGCACATAATCTAAGTTCTTCATTCATTTTTGAATTTTGTGTGAGTGCATTTTGAATGTGTCATAGAAAACACATGGATTCCATTAGTTAGCCTACCCATTCCTTTCATTTGTCTTCACTTAAAGGATGTAGTTGTAGGTCTTAAAAATAAGTAGACAAATTAGAGAGGAAAAGAGTAAAGCATATTTTCTAAAAGTCCTGAAAAATGTTTGACAAGTTAAATAAGAAAAAATAGGCTTTTCATTTTCTACACTCCTCCCTCCTACACATGACCTATTTTTGTTTTTTAATTTCTTGGAACTTTTGCTAAAGTTTTTCAGCTAGTGGAACTTTTATCTGTGTACAAAGGACTTTAAGAAAACGAAAGATTGAAAAAACATTATAAATTTTGTGAATATATGTTAATGTTCTGTAAAATCTCATTTATTCTTGCTAACTAAGATTTTGAGGTCATTTTGTGAGAGGCAATGTAGAAATTTACTTTTGGTTTGTCACATGGTTTCTTCATTCAAAATACAAACTATTGGTATTAAGATTGCAAACAACTATTTAAAGTGCACAAAAGAACAAGCTTTTAAAGTTAAGTGTAAGCACTTTAGAGGCAATATTTATGTGTCCTATGAACTCTTTAAAAATATAGTTTGATAGCTTTCATTACTGATTCCCCTTGCGATTCTATTTTATTTTATATATTTGAAAACAATCTGAGATAGGGTACACAGGCTTTATCAGACTGCCAAAAGGTCCAACAAAGGAAATAGGTTAAGAACCATAGGTTTAGTTAGAAACAATCTATAGGTTAATTGAAGATCATTAGGATCTATTCTATTGAATTAGTGGGGTTTCAGCATATACAAAGGTAATAAAAATGTGTTTAGTTAAGATAATGTGTAAAGTCTGATTTTTCATATTCAAAAGGAACTTCTCTCAAGTTAGGAAAAATTGATAGGACTCTCCACAGGTAAGCATTAGAGAGCTTTGGAGCTCAGAGCCAGGAAACTTTTTACATTTTCCTTTGACAAAATTTGAAGATTATACCTTCTATGTGGCACAAATGGAGGTTTTAAGTCTTCAGCATAACACAAATTACTTGGTCTATTAAAAATGAATATTGAGAACATGACTTTAATATATATTAAGTATATATCATATATAACATCATTAAAAATAAAGTTTAACTGATTAATTAATCTAATAATTAATTAATCTAATTATTTCATCTAATCTAATAATTAATCTGCTCTAAACATTAATCTAATAATGTTCCTGAAGACTAGATAGATAATAAAACATAACTCCCTCCTCATGCTGAAGAGGTAAGAGACTACAGGTGCTGAATGTTGCACACATTGTGAGATTCAGGCAATCTACCAACCTTTTTTTACTTTACTACTTCTCTTTGTTACAATTCCAAGGAAAAGGTAGTTATATCTAGAAATTGCTGTAATTTTAAACAAACTAAAATTTTAAAACATGGATAAAAGAGTAATATTTTAAAGTATCCTTCAAAGTGCCTTTTGGAATGATGTACCCTAAATAACTGCTTCCCTCATTGCCCCCCCCCCCCCTTCAATTCTGCCTAGTTCTTCTTTGAATTTCAGACTCCAAAAAATAATGAAAAATAATTTATTAAAATATGCCAGATGCCCCTTGTCACTAGGAGGCAATTGTCCGACCGTGGTCATGCAATAATTCTTCCCTATTGAATGTTTCCATTCAATTGATTTTAATCTTCAGGTAGGAAGTTTCATTGTTGATAGCAATTAAACTTTTTTTTTTAATTGCTTTCTCCCCAGAGATTGTATGAGCCTTGAGGGCAGGTCTTTTTTTTGTTGTTGTTTGTTTGTCAATTCACTTAAGTGCCAATTAAGAAAACAGGAATGATGTGTTTAGGAACACCTGGTAGGGTACTGTGGCAAGCTTTGGAATCTGAGGATCTGGGTTTAAGTTCTATCTTGGTGATTCTGGTCAAATATTTAACCCTTCTGGGCCTCAATTTTCTCCTCTGCAAAATGAAGGGGCTCCATAAAATGACTACTAAGGTCCCTTCCGGTCTAAATGTATCCGTTTATGTTTCCTTCTCTCTCCACTCGTTTTAACTACAGTGCCAACGGGAGGATGTTCATTGCTAAAATGTTGGTTTTAAAGAGCAAGGAATGCTTCAGAGAAATGGCGTAATACACATAACTTTTTTTTAAAAAAATCTTTTTAATTCTGAGGAAATCTCTTAAGTTCTAATAGGTATTTGAAGCCGCATCTTGTGGCGTACAGTGTATCATACTAAATTGAAAATGAGTTTAAGTGTAAAATAATAGAAAGCATTTTCCTACACAGGAAAGTAAAGTATCCAACAACGCTCTCCTTAAATTGAATAATGGGTTCCTGTGAACCGAGCTCTTAGTGCTATGAACAAAATCAAAAGAAGAAAAGCATCAGCGGACGTTTCCATCTGTGGAGAGGGGAGGAAACGCAGGAGCAGCGGGGGGGGGGGGGGGGGGGTAGAGAAGGTATCAAAAGAAGGGCTTGGAGTAGGGGAAGAGGAGAGGGTTCCCCGCCCTTGTCTTTATATGTAAAGGCAGAGAGTTCGGAACGAGACGTGAGAAGGGATGAATGAGTGGATAAAGGCATGAGGCCTGGAACTGGACGTCCAAGGGCGAAACTGGTCCCTTGCGTAGGGAAGGAGCCCCAAAGCCCCGCACCTGTGCACGCCGCGCTCTCCGCAGACAGGCAGGCGGCAGCAGCAGCCGTCTTAGCCCGGGCCCTTCCCTTATTGCCCAAACTGTATGTGCTTGGGAGTAAACGGAGGTCCCCGGGGGCACGTGATTGGAAGAAAGTGCAAAGTGGAAGCCTGAAGCAAAGGTGTTGAGGCCAAGGTTTGGTGGGATAAAAAGCAACCACAAAGTAACGCTGCGTATAGAACCCCTTGGCCATCCTTGCTCTTTTCTAATCCGGGGTGTCCCTTTCTCCCGTGGGATCCCCCCGCCCCCCCCCCCCCCGAGTTCCCCTAAAGAGCTGAAATGCAATGGGCTGCCAAAAGTGGTGAATTCGAGGAGACCTGGAGGAGGGGGGGAGGGTACGTGCGAGAAGATGCCTCGGGAGCGAACCCCTCTCTGGCCTGCAGCCCCTCCTCTTATTTCTATCCCTAGAACCCGACTGCCTCGGAACCAGACAGATGCACGCGCGCGCGCGCACCAACACGTCCCCTTCAAGGAATATTAATAGGGGAGCTGAGACGCACGCACACGGCGAACAGCTGCTCTCTCTTCATGACAATGCCATGTTTATTTGGTGGTGCATGTTTACATACAGCTTAAAATTATTTTGCCACTTCCCTCAT
Organism: Monodelphis domestica; assembly: GCF_027887165.1. Lineage (NCBI taxonomy): Eukaryota > Metazoa > Chordata > Mammalia > Didelphimorphia > Didelphidae > Monodelphis > Monodelphis domestica. The sequence goes on from NC_077233.1 coordinate 252,119,526, forward strand.
TTCTCCTGGTTTCCCTCTCCCCCACCCCTCTTTAGGCTCCTTTCGCTCCTCAGTCTTTCGGATTAATTCACTGTAAATAATCAGCTCCGTATGAAACGTCCCGCTTGTTTCCAGACTGAACGCTTTATTACTTCAGGGAATGTGTTTGGGGGCGGGGGGGGGGGGCGGTAAGAAGAGGAGGAGGAGGTTAGAGAGAAAGGAGAAAAGACACTGAATGACTGGGGGGGGGGGGGCAAAGGGATATCCTCTGCTGGTTAGACAGAAACAATTCTATATACTATCATTAACAAAATTTACACACATACCCACCCTTTCATTCCATCCATCGTACCACCGTTACGGAAGGGCAGACGGGCCCTGCTTCCAGGTCTCTGGCTGGCTTAATGAGGTGCGCCCAGCCCCAGCTATTGTGCTGCCCGAAAAGAGGAAAGAGAAGGCACCGATAGTAGCAGCTGCGAGCAGCAAGCACCAGCAAGCTTACAGCCATGACTTCAAGTGGATTGTGTGCCTTGGAAGCATTTTACTGAAACGAAATCCTCAGTCACTGGAAGACTGAGTCAGGGCTAGTGAACTTAGATGAGGCTTTTCTCTAGGGTTATCACGGTGGTGGTGGTGGTGGTGGTGGTAAGCAAGTCATTTCCTCTAGTCAAACGATATCACGGATCAATTTCCTCTCCAGCTATCCCATCAACCAGCCTCCCAGTCCTGGTACCTTTTTGTTTGGTTTGGGTGGATCCCTCTTCTCTCTCCCACTCCTGGTCTCCTCCTTTCTTCCTCCTGCTTCTCCTTCTCACTGCTCCCCTCCCTCCCCACCTTGTTGGGTTTGAGCCCTCTTTGATTGTGAATTTAATGTATTTCTGATTGGTTAACGTTTTCTCCTTTTTGTTGTGATTATTAGTGATTCTTTAGACCAGACTTCCCCAGTTCTGCGCCCTGCAAAGCAGTTTTGAAAAATTAGTGCAAAAAAGCATGACAAAGCACTATGAGGTTGCCATGGTAAGTGTACTTTTAAAAAAAAAATTACAATTTCTTCTTGTGCTTTCGGTTTGTGGGTTGTTTTAAAAGACTCATTACACACAAAGGGCTGGGAGCTGGGGAAAGAGAGGGACAGTTAAACAAAAACTCAGTGGATTTCTTATTTCTTTTTTTGGGGAAAAAACTTTTGTCGTCTTTATGTTTTATATTTTTAACAGAACCCAGGGTAGAAACCGGCTTGGTGCTGCGTTGGGAATTGGAGGTAGAAAGACGAAGGTTTTATTTAGGGATGAGAAAAACCAGGATTAGGTTTATTGTTTAGTTTATATGAACCCTGTAAACTCTAATTTGCTAAATTAAGCCCGGTGGTGATTGTATCATTTCTGGTTCTTTAAAAAAAAAAATGCTAGTTCAAAAATTCTTTTAGTTGCCTCCTTCACCTGCAGTTATACCTCTAGTCTTCTTGCCTTCCCCCTCCCCCACTCTTTGGTTTAATCCAGATTACTTGGAAAGATTAGATGCAATCACCTTCAGGTATCTTTAACCCTAAAAGAGACAACAAATATATTCAGTTCTGAAAGGAAAGGCAGAATCGGGCTTGGAGGAGAGGAAAAGAGAAAATACTTATCACACACAGACTTCTCACCTCTCTCCCTCCCCCCAAAAGAAAAAAAGTACTAAGAGTATGGTTTAGAGGTCTTTTCATTTTTCACCATTTTACCATTTCACCATTCAATATTACACCAGGAAGAGTAGCTCAAAGGGGTTTTGAGAAAACTCTTGTTTAGCCCCTTTCCTAGAATAACTGTCCAACTTAAACAGTGGCATCAAACTGAACAATATCAAGTTTGAATGGCTGAACCTTTTCACATCCCTCAGATAATTTTGTTATCTTGTGGACTATACACTTTTGGAAAAGAGTTAGCTGTGCTTAGTAGTCCAACTTTTCTGTTTGGGGATCTAGTAGCCTTTTAAATCGTCACTAGCTGTTGCCATGGAGATGACTGTGATGCCCTATATTGTAAGGGACCAGCATAATCAGTGAAACACTGGGCCATCTAGTCTTTCATTTCTGAAAGGTGGCGTTTTACCCAAAGAAGTTTGTGCCTGTGTACGTTTCATTTGAAACAATTTATGAGTTTTTTTATGTGTAGTGAAATGCACATATGCAAATGCTTATGTGAATGTCTATTGATCCTATTAAAATTAGAAACTGGAAAGGACCTTAGAGATCATCCAGTCCAACCTCTTAATTTTTTTCTGAGCTAAGGCAATTTTTTAAGCAGCCCTAAAACTTTGTCTAAATAATATCAACAATCCCCAAAATATGACACACCAAAGTGTTCTTTACTTCATTTTATATTTTTAAAATGATAGACTGATTTCATTTGTTGGATATTTGTTATAACAACATTAGCAGCACTGTGCAGCTTTCCATAGGAAACTGTTGTAATTTACCAGTAATCTTATTTTCCTTACCTTCCAAACAAATCATTTCTTTTAATCTTGCTACTTATAACTTCTGTGGATATAGCACGTTTTAGTTTATGAGAACTTTAAAAACTGGAGTTATTACCCCAAACTATTAACCTATTGCTGCCAAAAAGTATTTCCTATGTCCCTTCAGTGTCTATTTAACTCTGGAAATATCTCTGAAAATATCAGAACATATCATAGCAAAAGAATAATTTGTGTCAGTCAAAATTTTCATTTAAAAGTTTGTTTTTTAATGAATTGATACTTCTAAACACTAAGCTGTTAATTAATGCATTCAGTGTTAAATTATACTGTCATTGCCCAGATGATGTTAATGCAAAGGGATTAAATTCTGAAGGAATAGATTTCATTCTATACCATTTATATCAACTAAAGTAAATATTACTTATAAACGAATAAAAGTATCATAAAGTAAATAATCATCATGTATCCATGAGTTGAAACAGCTTAACCTGGATATTTTATTAAGTTGATATAATCCATTTTTTAAAATGTAGTTTAAGTTGATTCAGTTTTCTACCTGTGTGTGGTTGAAAATGCCATTACAGTTGAAAACAGCAAAGAATTCTTTCTTAAAGCAGTTGAAATAAAATTATAGACATTCATTATAATAAGCACAGAAAAAAGTACATCTATTTAATGGTAGTACAACTATGACAAAGTAAGTTTATCCATACATTATACATAAATTTGTGTGTATACACAAAAATACATTTGGGAGTATTTTGAGTTCATAAGCATTATAAATATAGGGATTTCTTTACTTTGGAATTGAACGTTATCTAACTCTACTCATTACTCATTACTGATAGGATATGTTATTACCTTTATCATTCACTTTCCTCAGAATTCCAATTCTAACACTATAGTAGCAATACCAAAGAAATTCAGTGGCCACGTTCTGATACCCACTCACCACTGTACCAGAGGAGATTTTATAAGTGAAAGGATATTCATAAAAACAAAGTCTCAAGTGTTCTCAATGAGGCAAAACTTGGTCCAGTGGTCTTTGAATGCAACCTGTAGAATATTCAAGCTTCTTTTTTAGAATGAGTTGTTAAGTGTCTTTAGTAAGGAGAAAAACAAAACACAACAAAACTAAGACAAGATATAAGGGAGAAATGTCAAGACTAGGACCATGTAGACATAGTATTTGCTTTTATAAGGAAGCTGATATATAAGGCAGCAAATAGGAGTCAGGAACAAGTCAAAGTAACTTAGTTGTAGCAATAATTACATGAACAAAAAGCAATACAAAAATCAAGATAAAAATACCACTGGATTTAGTAGACTATACAATAAATGTCTTCTGTGATTTTTATTTAAAACTTCTATAAACCAAATGGTTACTCTTTAAATAAAAACAAGTCTAAATTAAATAACTAAGGTGTTCTTACTTAAAGTGTGAATGTTATATTAGAAAACTACTAGAGAAAACATAATAAATTACATCTATAATATACATTTAATATAATATAAAATATTTATAATAATGTAATAATATTATATAAAGCAGAATTTCTAACACACCTTTTTGCATAATTTTTATTTGTGCAGAAGTTGGTGATGGTTTTCTTTTTAAATAAACATCAATTCTGTAAAATACAAACTGTATTAAGTTAGTTGTAAACATATGGGCTTAGTATACCTAATCATTTTGGTCCTGGGGGTATATAACTACTTAGTTTGTACGTTAATAGCAAAAATATTGTGCCTACACACACACACACACACATATATATATATGTGTATATATATATATTCATACATATGTATATATAAAAGCATTTGATATAACAGCTATTTCATAAAAGGAAAAATGTATCACAGTTATGCTAATTAAATGGCATGCAATAAAGCAAATATGCTTCAAAGAACAACATGGTATTGTGATTTTCATTAACTTCAAATTCAAAATCTTTAAGATAGTTATAGGATGCTGAGGTTGTTTTAAAATAGACATTACTACCACTTGATTGTACAAGTCTTCTTAATGGATATTTTGGTCTTTCAGTTAATTCTGACACATATCAATGTGATTAAATTATAAACTTTATTTTTCACTGTTAATAGCCACATATCAAAAAAGAAGCTCTCCATATAAATTCTCTGAATCAAAAAAGACTATATTATAGAAATTTATATTTAAAAATCAATTAAAAGCTAATGGGAGAGATAATATAAAAATTATTATTTTTTTCAATTAACAGGCAAGGCCCTCATTTAAAATGTAGAATATTCACTGTGAGAATAAATGAGAAATTAAAATATTTTCTGTTAAGAAGTAAAAAGGTCCCAACATTTTTCCTTGGCCAAATACTCTATTTTTCTTATGCATCTTTCCTATTTATATATGAAGGTAGGAAATACATTTTGGGCTGGCATAGTGAGAAATGGTAGTTTTTTTCTGGTTTATTTACTTATAAGTCCATCACAGGTAAAATGAAGTGTAGATAGAGTAAATTTATTAAGATAATTCAGGGGAAAAAACAAGAAAACAAAGAGAAGATATGTGGATCAAAGTTATCAATATTCATCAGAAAATTACATAACTAATTTTACCTGTAGAAAAGTACCTTAAAGTACTTAAAATAACTGGATATTCACTAAGCAATAAATGTGTTTTTGAAGAGTATAAATTAAATTTTTGAAAATCAGATTACCTTCAGAGCATTGAGAGTTTACCACTTAAAAGAAATCTGAACTAAATCCTTTTGTCAAGTGAAGAATCCTTTTATGATGCAATTTATCTTTTTTTTTTTTAAAGTTTCAGACTTTCTTGGGGGTAAAAATACGCATGTTATGTTTTATGCTTCATCATTACAAAGGTTTTAGAGGGTTGTTTTCTTTTTCTTTTTAAGCTATATCTATACATGAAGGGAAAAGAAGTGAATACATGAATCAAGCTTTAAAAACAAAAAACAAAATGTGGAGGAAGGATATTTTTTTTGCCCTGAATTAATTATACTGATTGCCTTTTTTATATCTACCAAATATGAGTGGACTATTTTCCCCATGCAGATCCATCCTGAAAGATTCTTGAGTTTGGGTTGAAGAATGACAGTTAAAATTCTCATTTGGATATAAAATTCAGATCAACCTTTGTTCAACCATAATGATTTTAAAAACCTCACATTGAATAAAGTACCCAAATAGTTTTCTATTTTTTCCTTTATTTGTATATGTAAGGTACCCTTAAATGTATTTTATTGGTAAGACCATAGTTTATAGATTATTTATATCCTATTTTGGTTTTACTTGATCAAAGCTTATTTGTGTTTATGCACATACTTATTAAAATATGTCTAAGTATATACATATTACATATATACTTAAAACTATATTTGTGTGTCATCATAAAAGCTATACTGGAAAAAAATCAGGTACTCTGGTACACCTATAAAGTTATCAATGATATGTAGCTAAAATAGAAATTTATCTATAAACTAATAAAGAACTGCAATTATTCTTCAGCCAAAAGCCAGGAATCTTTCAGCTCTAAACAATTTCATTCTAAATGTTCTTTCATTAGTTATTTTTAAAATTGTCTTTCTACTAAAATGAGTCCCTCTCCTTTTCAATAGTGAGGAGTCTAGGCTTTCTGTATCAGATGAATTAGGCAATATATTTTTTGATTTATGATTTCATAAAACATTCACAAATTTTTATAAAATTATCCTTTAAACTGTGTATGTCATCCTCAGGCTCCCACCAACTTTATAAATATCATTTTAAACTCTTATTTTCACAGTACCCCTTTTTTTTCTTCACAAATAGCACTCTGTTCTGATTTGTTATACATATTGAAAACCACTAAAATAAATTTAAATGGATTCCTACACGGGCTGTGCTCAAATCCTGAAGTTTTTCTTTCTTCTCTCTGGACCTTTTAATTACCTTCAGATATGAAGCTATTTTTCTTGTGTGTTCAGTACAAAACTTTGCATTCTGGACCTTGTACCCATGAGTTTCCAGAACATTCATAAAACAGAAAAGATAGTTATAATGTTATAGCCTTATAGCCAAGAAGCATCTGACTTGCAAGTCAGAAAAGAGAAAGAAGTAGCAGTATGGTAAAGTAGAAATAATATTTACTGTCAGTTGATATTTATTTTGTATATTATTATAATGTGTGATATATTATTAACATATAATTTGTCAATATTTGCTGATACATTATTTAATAAATAAATATTTATTAAGGGCCTACTATGTTTGAGGCACTGTGCTAAGTCATGGCTAAAAGGCAGTCCCTGTTGCCAAGATATTCACAACCTAATGAGGAAAGGCAACATACAAACAAACAACCATGTAGATAACAGGATAAATTCGAGATTATTAACAAGAGAAGGCACTAGCAAAAGTGGGATAGTTGGGATTTAAAGGAAGCCAGAGAAGCCAGGCATTAGATGAAATAAGGAAAGAATGTCTTCTATGATGGTGGAAGGACTTGAGTTCAAATTCAGTCTCTTACTACTTATGTAATGTCCAGCAAAATTGCCCCCAATGCCTTAGTTTCCTTATCTGTAAAATGGAAGGGAGAAGAAGATAAAACTAAAATTGGTCTCTTCCAGCACTGTGCAATTTTTTATGATAATAGTCATTTTAAAAAATAAGGGTACCAAAAGTAAAGAAACTGATGATCGCTGTAAAGAAATGACTTCACAAAAGTGCTCTCCTGCATCCCCAGCATCCTTTGGTGGTGTCAGTATCTTTCCCCTGGTATAAATCTGCACCATGTAGGTGATAGGGTTAGAGAGCAGCCTGGGGCACTGGGAGGAGAAGTGGCCTGGCCCTTGTTTTCCTATCCCATTAGGGAGGCTTGAGCCCAAGTCCTTCTAGTCTTATAATACTCTGCTGCCTTTCTAAGAAAGCACTGAAAAATTTCCATTTGAAAGCCTTGACCAAAATAACCAGAGCCATAAATAAGGTGGGGAAATGGAGCTTTTGCCTGATGACACCTAATTTAGAGGATACTGGCAGTACTTTCTGTTCTTCAGCAGGTAGAAACAACAGAGCTTAGCACCCAATTAGCAATAATATTTAATTAAAATAAAAAGTGACCAGATGGTGGCCTGGGGTGAGCTCCTTGCTCAAGCTGCCTGGCCCCTATCTAACCAGCAGCCTCTCCAGAAGGTCCACCAGTTAGTACTCCCTCCAGAATCTGTGTCCTTTCTCTGCTACCATAAGAAAGGGCAATCTTTCACATTGTGGCTCCAACACAGTACAGGGTCCTTTCCCCAGGCCTAAAAAAATCCCTAGTTACATTTCTGGGGAAAAAAAAGAAAAAGAAAAAAACCCTAAAACTAAACTATACTTGATATTTACAAAGAATTAAATGACATTAAAAATTTAAGATACAGAAATCCAAAACTATTACTTGTCTCCTTTAGTGTTACAGTAAAGCTGCTGCAAAATCCCAAATCTTCAAAGTCCTAATTTATTGTTTATTCATTTATCAATGTTAAAATTTGGGTTTTGAGTTAAAGAACATTAGATTTGATAGTAGAGGACCTGAGTCCAAATGTTGGTACAAGTGTGTGTCCTTGGGCACACTCTTAGAACAAGTGTGTGTCCTTGGGCATTGACTTTACCCATTGGACCTCAGTTTCCTTTTCTGTAAAATGAAGGTATTGAATTACATGACTTTTATGGACTTTTCTCTTATTAAATCTATGATCTCATGAATATATGCTTCAGTTCTAACATGGAATAAAATTTATTTTTTTAAAGATGATAATGACTTCCCTTTTCTCTTAGAGCAAATGAAGAGACCTATCATTTTGCTTTCTGAAAAGATTAAATGTAATGAATCTTCATATGTTGAAATGCTGACACCCCCCCCCCCTTTTTGACTGACTTTTATAAGGACAGTAAAAAGTAATTTGCTCACAAAGTATCAGTTACTGGGTAGTTCAATGTATAGGATACTTAAGTTCTTTTTGATTAATGTATTTATTCCTGGATGTAATGTTTTGCAAATGTGAGCTATAACTGAAAACCACTGTTTTGCAAGTGTTTTGTTACTAAGATGAAAATGAAGGGACTTTAGAAGTCATTTAGATCATCTCTAGAATTTTATAGAGGAGAATCCTGAGAATGAGAAAGGTTAACTGACTTGTTTAAAAGTCACAGAGGTGGTCAACATGTTTTCTACTATGAGATTCTTGATTTTCATGCCTTCTCTCACACAAAAAAATACCTGACAGTTTCACAGAAACCCACAGAAATAGAAATATGGAATCACATAAATGCTGATAGACCCTGTCTTTGGATAGCATGACAACTTGTTTGGGAGTGAAGCAAATTATTGCTAGGGAAATAATGTGGGAATTTAAAAAAAATCATTCTCTTAAATGGAAAAATATGGCTTCACTTAGTAAGAACACAGGCATTGCCTCCAGAATCACAACCTTCCTTTATGTTATGCTTGCACTTTCATTTTCAGCTGAGAGAAAAAGAAGTATTATTAATTTAAGGTTTTCCTTACATCTACTTAGGTTTCCTCCTTACGAAATAAATCATCTTATGCCTTGAAAAAAATGTGAAAGTACTTGTCTCTACAACAGTTCACATTTCAACTTTTTTTATCTCAAAAATTATAGAGTGTCACCTTGGAAAAAAATCTTTCCTGTAAAGCCCTATAAGTTTAATGCCAAATAAGAATATCATTACAAACTTTGCTTTCTTAACAACATAATTGGGATAGCCTGTTCCTGCTGGGAGCTTCTCCAGGCATCCATTTCGTGCTTCCATGTGATCAGTTTTAGGAAAATCCTCTCCTCATTGTTATATGTATGATTTTATAGGAAGGAAGCGTGTAAAATACTCTTGAACTCATTTTACTTGTGATTTTGAATAGCTTTCAGATTAGAATGATTTCCCCCCGAATTTTATAGGCTTGCCCAATCCAGCTGTATATTTTATATGCTAATGTAAATTCTATTTTTGTTCCCCTTGGGGGTTTAAGTGATTATAATTGTTGCTCTTCAAAAGCCAAACAGATGATGATTGCTGCTTCAGGAATATACCAAAAGAAACTGGCTTTCATTAAACCTGCTCATCCACTTCATAATTATCTCCATTTTATCGAGCTAAGAAGCAGGAAAATGGCAAGTACAGTTCATTGAAGCCAGTTCAGTTATTTAAACATCACTTTATTGAGCTAGCAGGAGGTGTTAATGGGGGGGAGTGTTTTTATTCTAACACTGTTATATAGCCAGTAGCCCAATGGTGCTGCCATCTGGGAGACTGTGGACTTGAGAGTCAGAGGAGAATCAAAGTTAGAGGCCAGAGGAAGAAGCTCAGCCCAGGGGTGATGTGCTGAGTGACTTTGACGAGAGGATCAGACTACCTCTAGTGGATACAGTGCAGAGCTGTATATTTTGGCAGCTGTTCTGAAACATTTTATTTGCCTGTGCTCTAAACTGGAAGCAGTAGGCTGCATCCAAAATGAATTAGTACACATGAAAGAAATGTGGAATACAAATTAAAATGTAATTTTCTGGGAAATATCAAAACCATACTGACAAATAACTAGTTAAAAGATGGTCTTTTACATGATTCATGATAATTTCAAGGAGACCCCCCCAAAAAAAAAGAGTATCATTTTATTGAATTCTTTTTCCTAATTCATTTTATCTAATAATTTATCTTTATATAATTTTATCTAATAGCAAATTCACACAAAACTCCTGAAGGGTGATTTCTTAGGTTAGTGCAGTGGGGAAGATGTTTACCCATAGTATTGGGCAAGGTTCTGACCATATATACTTGTATACGGGAAATAATGTCACCGATACTTTTTACCTCACGGTATTCCTGTGAAGAAAGTAATAATCTTACCCGTAACATGTCATAGAAACATGAGCTGTTATTTTTGTGGTTGTTGGTAATGATAATTCTTCGCTTTTGGGTGGCACAATAATGATTCATGCAAATTCCCACTCTGTGACCTTTTTTTTAATATCAGGGATGTAAAAAAAAATGTTGGATCCAGCAGATGCCCAGGCTACCAGCTATGAGAAAGTAATTCCTTACTTAGGTGAAGAATCTAGGAGTTTTCTTCCTTGTGTAGATCCTAGAGGGTAGAGTTTAGTATCCATTAGTGCCCAAAGGGAAGAATTGGGATATTACATATTTTTAGAAAAATAAAAGTTAAAAAATGATGTTTTGGTTCTTTTCTGCATTTTTTTCTTCCCCCTTCCCCCCCCCCCCCCCATGATACAGTTTAGCAAATTGAGAACCTTTTTACATGATATTGGTTTTTGGTGAGTTTTCAGAAAAATGATGAGAATATTACAAGTACTGAGTTGTGTGTATCTATGTATTGATTGGTCCTTTACACATTTAACTTCAGTTCCATCATCCAAATAATGTTTGGACTAGATGTATGCTTTCATCATTAGAGGGAGTTCTTGTTTTAAAAAAATAATTCCAAAAATTTATGTTTTTGTAGAGTGATCTAGGGCATCAAGAAATTAAATGGCTTGTGCATGATCCTAATGCTAATATGTGGCAGAAGGGAGATTTGAACCCATGTCTTTGTGATTCCGAGACCTCCTTTTAACTACTATCTCACATTGCCTCTTGCTTTTATTTTTCTTTCCAAACATAAGTTAGGTCATTCTGTCTATACCACCGTATAAACTTAGTAGGTCAGGTATCACCAAAACATTGAATTTTATAGGTAGGAGTAAAAAAAAAAATTATAGGTAGGAAGGGTATCTCATCACCCCTCCCCTTATTTTATTTTATTTTTTTTATTTTTTTGTTTTTTTCCTCCCCTTATTTTAGAAAAAAAGAAACATAGGCTCAGAAAGGGAATAGCTGAGCCATGGCTAGACCTCAGTTTTTCAGAGCCCTCATTCCCATTTTAAAAGTGAAAAAATAAGGAAGTGCAGGGCTTACGAGCTTAAAGTCACAATAAGGTTCAGAGGAAGGGATCCTGCATTTGGAGTCCAGAAATCCCAGGTCTGGTTCCTCTCTCCAACGCTCATTGGCTGTGTAACCTTGTGCAAATCACTTAATCTTTTTCTAATCTTTACTTTCCTTATTTGTAAAATGGGGATAATGTTAACAGCAGTACTTTCTTCTCAAGGTTTTGTTGATTATTAAATTATCGAATGCCATATGAAGTATTTTACAAACTTTAACATCTGATGCAAACCGTTGGCTGACATGCTGCCTTAAGGTTGCGCTGCTGCTGCTTTAACCCCCTCCAGGAGTGCTGCTGTCAGGTATTGGCACCCTGGGCACCAGGATGACTTGAGATTTTGCATTTTTAGACCAGAGGGAACAACCAACAATGGCCTGAAACTCTCCTAGGTGGCCAGATACCACGGGAATTTTTTTTTAAACTCTTCTATGAAAGTGATCTTAGCCTGGGCAAAATTGTTTGGTAGATACACTAGGTATTTGCCTGCAGGCCTACAAAGTTAGTTAAATTGACTAATTTATATCCCCTCTCCTCAACACTTTTTTTCCCCCCAAATATTCTCAGAAGCTAGAACTTCTTCTCTTCTCATGAGACACGGCTGGGGATTCAAGGAATCACTGAGAACTTTTCAGGTCCTTTTGACTACTTCAGGCAAGCTTAAAAATTCTGGCACCCGTGGAGTGAGAATTGAAGTCATCCTTGACAGTTTCTTGCAAAGAGGTGTGAAAGACTTTATTTTCTTCCAAATAGGAAGGAGTTGAAAACTAAAACGGTGACTAGGGTTTCATTTTGTGATGGCCCTCCCAGTGGAGGCCTGTCTCAACTGAACAGAAGCTCTGAGAGGTCCTAGCAGTCTATACACTCTAATAATTATGTTATATACTATAATATTATAGTATACTATAACCTACCTCCCGGTGTTGCTGGGAGAATCGAGGAGAGCACTGTAAAGCGCTTAGCACGTGCCTGGGGAATAATAAGCACCATATGAATGTTTTCTTCTTCTTCTTATTATTATTATTATATTTTCAAATGTGTGTGCCTGGTGGGCTGAAATTTGTTATCTGAAATCTAGTCTGCCTAACGTCAGAGAGGCTTAGCATCCTGTTGACTGCTTGGGTTATCAAATCTTCAGCCATGGTGATTCTTGGGAAATATATACTGAATTAGATTACGGCTTGAAATTCTTGAAGTGTGAGTGTAGGCGTCTATACTGCAATACCTTAAGGTTTTCTAAGTTTATTGGATGTGGATATTTCCATCCCCAATGAATGGCAGATAGACAGTGCATTACTGTCATGGAAATGGAAATGCAAAAACCATGTCACGTCAAACAGCTCAAAGCCTTTGGCAGGATGTGGCAGTTTATGTTCTGCTGCTGTAATCTTTGAGAATGTGGGGTCACCTCCATGCTACAGTGAGGTGTCAGAGCAGGGCATCACTGCAGGGGTTGCCTGTATATATACACACATGCATGTATCTATTTAAATATATGCATATATGCATTTACATATGTAAATATCTTTGAATATAAATAAACAATATCCCATATCTAAGTGATACATAAAAATATATCTTTATATATGTACATTTCTAATATATGCAAGAAGAAAGATATATACATGTATGTGCACGTGCGTATATATATAATATACACATATATATTAGCAAATTAGGAAAGGCATAGGAGAGTGTGTGCATATGTCTATAAACAGACATATGTATTCTTGGCCAATGGAAGCGGTGGCCTTGCAGTCAGTTTTGTTGTCAAGTCATTTCTGAGTGATGTCCGACTCTTCGTGACCCCATTTGGAGGTCTCTTGGCAAGGATGCTGGAGTGGTTTGGCGAGTCTTTCTCCAGCACATTTTACAGATGCGGAATGGAGGCAAACAGGGTGAAATGACTTGCCAAGAGTCACGCAGCGAATAAATGCCTGAATTCAGGAAGAGGAGTCTTTCGGACTCGGGCCACCTCTTCGGAGTCCCTAGAGAGAGTCAAATGCCAACGCTGCCTCTTCTCCTCTGTGCGAAAGTGGGTGAGCCCCTTGCTGTGTCTAATAGTGCCTGGAAGGAGGCTTTGGCCCAGAAGACCTCCAGTGGTCTTTCTGGATGGAATGAGCACCTACTCCTACTGCTCTCCTCCTCCTGTGAAAGCGAGGTGTCTCCCGTGGATAAAGCGCTGAGTTTGAATCACGGACCCTCGGCTTGCCTTTATCCACTACAGAAGGAAACAGCAAACCATTGTATTATCTTTGCCTAGAAAACCTCATGGACAATATTGGCGTGCTATGGTCCGTGGGGTCACTAGGTAACATTTGGTGCCAGGCACGGTGCTAAGCACTTTCCAATGATTATTATCTCATTTTACCCTCACAACAAGCTCAGGAGGTTACTTATGTTTCTTTGTCTTTTAATTAAATTTCCTAAAAATTGTAGAAAAATAATGCTCACTTTTTATTTAGCGCATTCTTGTTATGACACTGAATATCTCATTTGCAAAACACCCTTACCTATATGTACATGGCAAAATTATGTGGAAATTTATCCATAATTCAAATTGGCCTATAAAGGTAGCCATTCTAGAATACTCTGGACTGATGTCGGATTTCTGTTGATCATGGAATCTGGACAAAAAGAAAACCTAAATAATCTGTCATAATCTAAATAAAAGCCAGATCTTTTGATGATGGCCCTGAATCTGAAGAGTAACCATAATAAACATGTGAGGACAGCCTGTCTTGTTCTAGAGAAATATAGTTGGGACCTAAAAGTCTGATTTTCTGCTCAAATAATCCTATAAAGAACTGGAATAAGTAGAGAAGACAGTATTTTATGATGCCACAAAAGGGCCCCTGCAATCTTACTATAAACTCTGATATAGCTTAATTGATAAAAGATGTGCTTTTAAATTACTGGACAGAGAAAATACTCTACCTTTGCATAAGGGCTATTAAGGCCTTCTATCTTTGTTCTCACAGAGAACACCAAGGTTGGTATTGTATAAATTTTATTTTAACCTACCCACCTCTTATTTCTGTGCTAAAAAAAATTGTTCAGTGATGATTCTCAGGGTATCATGTAAAGTCATAATGAATGTCCTTCCAGGTCAGTTTCTTCTCTAAAAGAATATTAGCAATTAATCTAAATCCTTGCTAACTATAAAATTCACACTCCTGGGATTTGCAGTTTTAGGATTTGTTCTTTCTGATTTGGGCTTGGCACAAGCATTTAGAATAGTGATGACTCATGGTAGGAATAAAATTTGTTTTTCATGGCTTTACACATCTTTCCCCTTGAACTGCACCAAAAATGATTTTTTAATTGGCTTTAACTCATGTCCAATAAATTGGACAAAAATTGATTATAGCAGTCATGTTTGGTTTAAAACATTAGACAGCACCATAAGTCAAATGAGTACATGACTGAGGGCATTTTCCCTTTCTGCCTTCTCTTTTCAAATGGTCATATCTAACAACTATAATGTTGTTTTCAAAGAATTAAGACAGTAAAATAGAATTTATTATATTTTGTTTCAAAACATAGTTTTAATTTTTGGCTTAGTGTTTATTTTGCAATTCTAATAATGCTAGAAATTAAATTCCTTACCTGTAAAATGAGGAATAGATGATTTCTTAAGAGCAGTTCCAGTTTGATAATCTTAGCTTATTTTAGTGATAATATTCTTTTAGAAAAGAATTGGAAAAATATACAGCTTGATTAAATGGCTAAAAATCAGGAATTAGTTAAAGACAGAGGGTTACGGTGAAACTCAAAGAGCCAATTTTCCACTGTTTGGAATATTACATTAAAGGAATAAATCAGGTACTTCAGGAGACTGTATAAACTTTCCTGAATGAGTAGAGTACCCTTTATGGTATCTGGGCTGTACTTAAATGTGTGGCATCCATACAAAGCAAAATTTTCTTCAATTTTATTGCTATTTTTGAATGTATCATAAAGATGTTCTTTTGGGGGGGGGATGAGGTGGGAGCATGTACTTAAGGTATAAAAGAAATCTAAGGATGGTCCTTGATGTGACTCATCAATTTTATTGATTCAGTACTTATTAAGCATTTCTTGGAGAAGAGAGGTTTTTAGGGTGGGAGGATCTCCTGAGAAAAGAATGACAGTCCTTAGGCTAAATATGTAGGTTTTTACACAGAAAGCAGATCTCTAAATCAATAACTAATGGGTATTAATTGAGAATAACTTGGCATTAGAATATACAAGTAATAGGTAATGCTTGTATTCTGACACAGGTAGAGGTGGTTTCAGTGAAAGAAATTAGGAAGGTTTTTAAGAGTAGACATTATCCCAGAATTTTAAAATTGAAAGGGACCTTAGCCACTATTTGGCATAATCTATACCTAAAAGATATTTGTATTATAACATACCAAATAAATGGTTATCCAGTCTTGACATAAAAGCTTCCAATGGGGGGGGGGGACCTATGGTCCCTCACAGCAGACCCATTACACTTGGAAAGCTCTGTCCCCTGATCTATAGTTTAGAAACCTTGTTTAAAGAAAAAAAAAAAAGAAATAGGATTAGTTTGACATGAGCTGTTCTTGATAATACTATGGAGTCCCCTCTTTAATCTCAGGCCTTTATAGATATTCACAACCATTTCTTGGATGATCCATTCTAATTTTTTAAAAACATCAATCCTAAATTTGCCTCTTTCCTATTTCCAACAATTATTTCTAGTTCCCATGAAATAGTGGAAGAAGCTTATTTCTCCCCCCACCCAAGTCTCTTGTCCAGGATAAACATCTCCTGTTCTTTCAAAAGACTGTGTTATGACTATCTTGGTGGTACTCCTTTGGATGTTCTCCAATTTAGCAATTTCTTTTTTACACTACGGTGCTCAGAACTAAAGACAATATCATATTATATTTAAATAAAATGCCATCCAGGGGGCAGCTGGGTAGTTCAGTGGATTGAGAGTCAGGCCTAGAGATGAGAGGTCCTAGTTTCAAATCTGGCCTCAGACACTTCCCAGCTGTGTGACCCTGGGCATGTCATTTGAACCCCTATTGCCTATACACAGTATTGATTCCAAGATGGAAGGTAAGGGTTTTAAAACAAACAAACAAACAAATAAATAAATGGAAAAATAAACAAACATAAATAAAATGTAATCCAGATGTAGTCTATCCAAGGAGGAGTAGAAAGAGATTATTCTCAATTCCTGGATGCTCTGTCCTCATAATGAAGTCCAAGAGCACATTGGCTTTTGGGGATGTCATACCACACTTCTAAATCACATACAATTTGTAATACCTCTAGATTACAAAACCCCCAGCTCTTCTTTAGACAAGCCCCCTTTTCAGCCAGTCACATCACCTTGTCCTGTTCTCATAAAAGTGATTTTTCCATATGTGAAATTTCATATTTATCAATGTTGAATTTTATCTTAGATTCAGCCCAGTGCCTGTCAGTCCTGTAAAAAAGACATTTTTACATGGTTACTCAGTTACCCAGAATGTTTCCTCTCTTTCTCAGACTTCTGCCCACTGTACATTTGACAGGTATGTCATCTTTCCCTTCTGTAAATCATTGATAAACCTGTTAGCCCAGTTGTCTCTGAACCATTAACAACTATGTTTTGAATCTAGTCATTCAATTAGTTCCAAATTCATCTCATTGCATTATTATCCGGTACATGTTTTCTCATCTTTTTCACAAGAAGAGCATAAGAGATATTTCTTTGCTAAGATCTATGTAAGTCTTATTTATAGCATTCCCTTTCTCCATGGGTTTAGTAATTCTCTTGAGCTACTCAGGCATGCAGATTCTTTTTTCTTCCTTTTGAAGATGTTCACTCACCATTTCTCTTATCCATTCTAGAATCTTCCCAGGAACTGAGGTCAAGTTCACTGGCTTAGAGTAGAAGGCTCTCCTCTTCCCCTTTATGGAACACTGAGACCACAAATGCCCTTCTGCCATGCTCCAGTACCTTTCATTCATCACCATCTTTCAGAGACCACCAATAATGGCTTAGGAATCAGACCCACCGGTTCCTTAAGGTCCTGAATGCATACCCCAAGTAGACCTGAGACATCTGAATTCATCAGAGATGACCAGGAGCTCCCTTTCCATAACTTCCTTGTGTTTGGTACCAACTCTCTGAGCACTACTATTATTATATCTAATCCAGTGCCAAGGTAATTCTTTCTGGCAGAGAAAAGATTATCTGTTTATTATATATATTATTATTATATTATATATTATTAAAAGATTATCATCAATCATCAATCCTATACATTCTCAAAATCTCCTCTTTCCCCCAGTATGACCTAAAACAAAGAACACTTCCCCAGCCAAAAAAAAAAAAGAAACTATTCTCTTGGCTTTCTTTTGGTCCTCTAACCAACTTGAGCTTTCAGGCTTCTGATCATTTTTATAGAATTGAACTGTCCTACGGTATTCATCTTATTTTACATGTATACATCGGCATTTAATGTATTTAATTAATTTAGCTGGCTCTGCCAAAAACTGTAACTATTTATTTGGGAAAAGAAATGGGATTGGAAAAATGGGGATAAATGGGGAATAATGGGAGGTTTGTATAGGGGTAAGGAGGAGTTAAGGGGAGAGAGGGAACACTGTTTGGTGAAGCAGGGGAGGGAGATGCCCCCTCCTGAGAGGAAGCCGCAGGGGTTTGATAAGGACTCTTTGTCCTGGAATGATTGAGCTGAAGTTCTGCTCCCTCTATGACCAGAAAAGATAGTCCACGTATCTGACTGTGAATTCAATAACATAAAGTTTAATAACTAGTTGGGATTGGAGTTTTTCTCAGCTTCAGACCTGAGGCCAGGCCCCAGAGGCTGGCGGAGAGTTTGTCCCACTCCCGTCTACTCTCGTTGTTCTAATTCAGAATCTTAGCAGTACACAGAAAGCAAACAAGAACAATTCTAACCTTTAGAAGCCTGTGTCTTTGAGCTGAACCAAGAAGAGCATGCCACTCCAGACTGGGCTGAACAAGCTCCTTCCTCCTCCAACACCCGGAAGCAAGTCCCACAGGGCCGGAAGGAACTCTTAGTCACAAGACCCCACTGCCACTCCCAGTTGGCCCTTCCCCCACACAAACTGTTAGTCTAGTTTTCCTTTCCACAATACATCTTATTGTACATTTTTAATTTTTTTCCCAATCTATTTAAAATCTACATCTGTTTTGGGGGTGAGCCTTTCCCTGTGAATCCATGTTGGTCTCTTCAGATAAATCCTGCTCTTCTTCCTCACTGAATTTTTTTCTTTTTCTATCTTCAGAATTTTATCAGTTTCTAATTATTTCTGGCTGATACACTTTGTAGAACTTTAGTTCAACTCTCTTTCCTTGGACTCCTTTTGAAACCTGATGGGCCAATATTGAGGGTGTTTGACAGACTGTCTTGGCTTTCCTCTCCTCTAGGGAGGGTGGACCCTTTCCTCCCCAAGGTTCTCATTATTTCTACCTCAGCAAACAGTGTCTCCCTAATAGTGAGAGCCAGATTCAATATAGAATTTTACCTTGTTGGTTCCTCTAGCTTTTGAAAGATGATGTTATCATCAAGAAATCAATGTTCTATGGATCTTCTTAGGGCAGAGAGTTCTAGTAGATGTCTGGATAATTGAAATGTCCCATTATTAATATCATCAATTAATGTTATTAATTAACATTATAAATAAGTACTATTATTATAATTAATATCAACAATAATTAATTATTAATATACCATATCTGTGTGACCAGTTTGTTACTGTTTCCTGAACTCATTGATTTTCTTTCTTTCTTTTTTTTTTAAACTCTTACCTTTCATCTTAGTATCAACACTGTGTATTGGTTCTAAGGCAGAAGAATGGTAAGGGCTAGCCAAGGGGGGTGAAGTGACTTGCCCAGGGTCACACAGCTGGGAAGTCTCTGAGGTCAAATTTGAACCCAGAACCTCCCATCCACTGAGCCACCCAGCTACCCCCTTTATCTTTCTCTTCCGCTGGTCTGTTGTCATTGCCATTCAATCCTGTCCAACTCTGAATTACCCCTTTGGGGTTTTCTTGGCAAAGATACTGGAGTAGTCTGCCATTGCCTTCTCCAGCTCTTTTTACAGATGAGAAATCTGAGACAAACAGGATTAAGTGACTTGCCCAGAGTCATACTGCTAATAAGTGCCTGAGACCAGATTTGAGCTCAGGAAGATAAATAAATGTTCCTGACTCCAGGCCTGGCACCCTATCAACTGCCCCACCTAGCTAGTGGTCGAAAATCTACTCTAATGACAAATTTAGTTCTCTTTTTCTTGCCATCAATCTTTACCCAGATGTTGTTCACAATGCTAATCTACTCTGGTTCCAGAATTTCCTCTTTAAATGTTCCTTCTTGGTACTTAGTGCTAACCCAAAGTCCCCAGCCCCACTTCTTTAACTGTTTTGTTGCTTTTTTAAAGTGTTGAGCCATAGTGGAGTTTGTTAGTTTCATTCCACTAAGTTCAAAGGCCAAATATGCTTCCTTGTGATCAGACTTGTTATGTGCCTAAATTTGGGGCCTTTGTGTATGGACATTTAAAGCTACGAATTTTACTACTGCTTCCTTTTCCTGGTTTTAATCTCCTAAGAACTTGTGAATGTTTCTGATCTTTTTCTTCTTCAACTCTAGCCACACCCTATCATATCTCATTTGGTGATATTTATAGAGGCAAGTTTTTTCCTCCATCAGTCTTTTTAGTTTAAAGATTCTTTCATTCATAATCTCACAAATCATGAATAACTTATATTTTGTAAATTTGATCTAGTAGCTAAAATGTTTAATTTGTTTGTTGGTTTTGTTATTGTTTATAGATAAATAGTTCATGGTTTATTTAAAATTTATAAATATCACTGGCATAGTAGGTAGACCATGGAGTCAGAAAGACCTGGGTTCAACCCAGTGGAATTACTTGATGGCTACAGGGGTGGGGGGAGGAGGGGAGGGAAAAAAACTTGAATCATGTAACTATGGAAAAATATTCTAAATAAGTTAATTAAATAAAATTTTTCAATTAAAAAAAAAGGAAGACCTGGGTTCAAGTCTGGCCTCTGACAAATATAATGGCCATGGGAGGCTGGTTAAGTCTTTTAACCTGTACCCCTGGGGCAATTCTGTGACTTAGTTCTACTTGCTGGTGAAAATATTTTCCTCACTAGGCGATCCTTATACCAATTAAGTTATAGGTGTTCTTCTCCCATCCTTTGCCTTTCTTCTCCAAACCACCCAAATTCAGAGTCCTTATTTTTATAATCTCTAGCTCTGAAGCTATTGATAACCCCGAAGTAGAGTATTCAGTCCTTATTACTTGTTATCTGCTTATACTTAATGTAAGTGGATAGAACACTGGAACTGGAATAAGGAAGAACCAGGTTCAGATCCAGCTTTAGACACTCAATAGATATGTGACCCTGGGCAAGTCACTTGCTTTGTCTCTCTCATTTTTTTAATGCGATCTTTTTATTTGAAAATGTCTACAAAGTTTCAATGCTTCATTGTACAAATAACTTTTTCAACTTCGAACATTATTAAAATGTAAGACAAAGTTCTTATACAAATGAAAAGTAAAGATCAAAAATATACATATTCTTTAAACAAACTTTCTTGTGTAAGGTAAAAAAAAAATATATATATATATTTATATACAGTTTCCTCATCTGTAAAATAAAGGTAATAATATAACTTAACTACCAGAGTTGTGAGGACAAAATGAGGATAATATAGGTGCTGACCAGAGCCTTGTGGTAGACTTGGTATAAGATGTGAAAACTAGAATATCATCATCTACTATTCTGATACTTCAATCAGAATTAAGAGGCATTGGGGCCCATTGGAGAGGCTGGATTGGGAGTTAGAAGTTTCTGGGTTAGAATCCCATCTTTTTTTTTTTTCCTTTTCTTAAAACTCTTACTTTCTGCCAATACTGGGTATTGGCAGAAGAGCAGTAAGGGCTAGCCAAAGGGGGTTAAGTGACTTGCCCAGGGTCATACAGCAAGGAAGTGTCTGAGGCCAGGTTTGAACCCAGGACCTCCCATCTCTACTGAGCCACTCAGTTGCCCCTTTAGAATGCCATCTTTTGCATCCTCTACCTCTGTACCCTGGGTCAGGTAACTTCTTCTCTCTGGGTCCAAGTCTCCTCATCTGTCAAATGAGGAGAATCATGCCAGAAATGCATTTCTTACAGAGATGTTGTGTGTCTCACATTTGGTGATGTATAGCAGGTGCTCTGCAAAATTTAAAGTGGTGTATAAATGTCAGTTGTTACGAATTAAAAGAATGGTGCTGTTTTTGATAGGGCCCAGAAGGGGTGATCTCTTTTCAAATAGCCATTGTGATACTATAAATATTCACACCGTAAGACACTAGTCCTTGGACTACATCAAGGACCCTTTGAGACTACCAGGGGTTTCTGGCCATTCTTTGGGAAATACTCTCCTCGGGAACTGACTGCACTCTCAGATAAGAGCTCTCTGTTCTAGAACTTAGATGGGCTGGCAGAAAGAGCATCTGCTGACTTTTAAAGCACCATACAATGTTCACCTTTGGCATTGCTCCAGAGGAGAGCTAGCTAAATGGTGTTATATTTGGAATAGAAATTGAACAGCAAATAAAGAGGCTGAGTTGACAATTTGTCACCATGTTACTGCTTGACTATAATACAGAGAATAAAATAATCTGAGATGGCTTTCTTGTTCCATAAACTACCTGTGGGTGATTAAGGATTTTTTTTTTTGGAAGCTGCATTCCTATGCATAAATGAAATGGCAGTGATTCTAAAAGACTTAAGACAATTTCTAAATATTTATGTTGCTGTAACTGGCTTAAAAGGGAAAAAAAATTATGGTTAGATTCATAGTCTCCTGGTAAGTCAAAAGAAAAGCAAAGTTTGCTTTTTTGGACAGTCCAGGGACACTGTCCAAATAACTTCTGGTCCAAATAGGTATTAGACAAGTAAAAGGAATTTGTGAAATTCTGAAACAATTAGGTTTTCCATAAAATGCTCTCAAGAAACCAATACAAAATTAATAAAACATCACTAACGAATGTCCAAAGATACAGTGTGGTAGATAGCTTATATAGTTGGTTCATCAAATAGATATATCTTGAGCAAACACTCTAGATGGAAAATAAGTGAGGCCCAAAATTGAATAAGTGAAAAAGACCAAGCTGAATGGCATTTGTTAAATTAAATTATATAGTGCTTTTAAAGACCCTAAACTTCTTGGGGAAAAAAAGGTTCTATATTTTTTCTATGAAGAATTAAAATTGCAAGTCACCCAAAAAGTAATAGAGAGTTACTTGGGCAACAGCATATCACCAATTAAGAAATGGTCAGGAGAAGGATAGCAAAATATGGCAACAGAGAAGTGGTTGATTGGACCAGGAACTGGCCTGGTCTAAGGATAACCTGTGGCTAGACGGCATGTGTAGAGAATTGATTGGAGAACATGAACTTCACAGGATTAGAAAGTATGACTGTGTGGTAGGTAGTCTTGATTGTTGAGAGAGATTAATAAAATTAATTTGTAATCTCAATAAGATTACAAATCTATTGAAGCAACTAAGACATGAAGGAAAACACTTGCATCAAGAATATCCCTATTAATCAATTCCCCATTAGTTTTTCTGTATTAATATTGTAAATATGTTGATGGTGAGAGAAAAGTTAGGGTTTGAGTTGAGGAACTCTACTTAAGAATGCATGAGGTGGAAATAGGTTCTGATCAAGGACACATGTAAAACCCAGTGGAATTGTGTGTCAGCTATGGGGAGGGGTGGGAGGGAATGAATATGATTCTTGTAACCACGCAATAATGTTCTAAATTGACTAAAATTTAAAAAAAATAGAATTCACAAGGGAGGAATTCATGCTCCAATACAAAGCAAAAAAAAAAAATTCTTTAAACTACACACATATAACAAATTTTAAGATATAACTTGGGTCGACTAGGCCTCATTCAAAAAGAATTGGTGGGGTGCTACTTGTATTAATGTTTTGTGGTTTTTTTTAACCTCCACATACTGTTATTAGTATTTTATCTATATTTTCCTATCTTAGTAGGTCTAGAAGGAATTTAGAGTTTATTTACTTTAACCTTCATTTTAAAAATGAGAAAACTAAGGGATTGTGATTTTTTGGGGGCTACATGATTAGTTCATCACAGATTCGGGCCTGGTATTCAGTGTCCTGACTTCTAGTCTAATCATTTTGCTTCTATATTGCCTTTTTTGTAAGGTATTCACAAGTACTATCTCAGGTCAGTTTGTGTTTCCTAGAATTCCTTCATGGGCCAGTTAGCTGCATGCCCAGTGAATAGAGTGGTGGAGCCTGCAGTCAGGAAGACTCCTATTCCTGAATTTAAATCCAGTCTCAGACATGTCCCTGGGCAATTAACTTAACTCTGTTTCTCTCAGTTTTCTTCTCTGTAAAACACATTGCAGAAAGAAATGTCAACCCACTCTAGTACCTTTGCAAGGAAAACCCCAAGAAGAATCATGAAGAGTTGGATACAACTGACAAGCAATTGAACTATAACAAATAAGAATTCTAGAATGTATTTTTAAATAAATGATTTTCAGAACCTTAAAAAAAACAACACAAAGAGACCATCAGTAAGAGAAAAATGGACTTAAATAGTTCTGTTTTTCTCCCAGTTATGATTATGATTCTTATTTTGGACAAAGTAACCTCATTTCCTTTTTTTTTTTAAAGTTACCAGATTGCTAGATCAAAGAAATCCTATAGGTCTAGTATATTTGGAATTTAGCAAATTTGGCTAATTCTCATTAGCATTTGGCAAATCCTCATTACATCCATTCCAAAATTGAAAAAATAAAGGATGCATGACAGTACAGATTGGTGGATTTGGAGCTATGAGAATTATTCTATCCAATTTGATTGATTAAAGAATTAATTTCAAGTGATATGGAGGAAGGTTTCTACTGGCATGCCACAGGGATCTTTATTTGACTATCCTATCTAGCATTTTAATTAAAAAAAAACTTGAAAGAAAAAATATGGAAGGTATGTGTACTAAATCTGAAGGTAGTGCAAAGTAGAGTTGTATGACAGAATCAAGATTCAGAAAGAATGTGACAGCCTAGGAAAATGGGCTAAAACTAATAAGATGAAACTTCAGTGGAATAAATGTAAAATCTTGGAATTCAGGTTACATCAATTACAGAAATATTTTTTTGAGTTCTAGATAGCAGTTCATGTGAAAAAGGACCTGGGGCATTTAAATGAAAAAAAAAAAACACCTCAGTATGAACCCTATAGATAATATAGCACTCCATAGGGTTGTGAGGGCAAATAAAAGGTACTAGAGGTTTTTAGTTTGAGAAAGAGATCATTTAATAGAGACATGATTATCTGTCTTAAAATAGTTGAACTAGTTCTGGAGAGCAGAACTAGAACTAATGCATCAAGGTTTTAAGAAAACAAATTTTGTTTCAGTATGAAACAGAATTCTGAAACAATAAGGGCCATTTGAAAATGAAATAGGTTGCCTTGTTAAACAGGAAATTCCCTTTTACAAGAAATGTATAGAAGGTTGTAGCAAGGATTCCTATATTGAGTAGGAAGTTGACCTAGATAATTTTAAAGGTACCTCCAAAAAGTCTAAAATTCAATGATTAGGTAACTGTAAATAGTTTTCTGTTATTTATTATTTTCAATAATAACTTTGCAAATCAATTTCAGCTTTTTTATGTGACTATGAGATACTGACAATACTCATATATGCAACCTTTTAAGTTCATTTTTTGAAGATTAGGAGATATACGCATTCTAGAAAATATCAGTCTTCTATGAGTTAAATAACAACTGACATAAAAGGGTTTTTCTTTTTATTTTCTCTCATGAAATCTAGAAGTCTCAGCAAGAGAAAAAAGCTATTTCACAGTAAATGGTGTCAAAATAATTCAAGGAAATGTCTGTTTGTTACTCAAACAGCTTAAACAGTCTGTAACACTATTCATTTATGTTAAAGCTTCCAACTCATGTTTACAAAAACTGACATTTCAAAACAGCAGCATTACCTAATTTCCTATACTGGAGCAAATATGATCAAATGATTAGGGTATTATTCACACCACATCTCCATTGCAGTCTTTTTTAAAATTACACATATTTATGTTCTCTATATCCAAGCAACAGATTTTTCCTTTAGACATATAAAGGGTTAAAAAGCTGTGTGACGTTATATGCTCTGAGACGTAAACTAATAATACAGGCTAGAATCATGTATTTTTCCCTTCATGTTAATAATCATATTTCCTTTTGACCATTTGACATTCAAACTACTTGGCTTGACCTTGAAGGGGCCAATCTTAACCAATTATAAAATCATTTTATAATACATGCAGATGTTTGTGAAGGAATAGTAAAAGGGAATCCATTTTGCTATCTTTTAAATCTGCCTATGAATTTTAACCTAACTTTCCAAAAGTAGATCACAACATACACATGATGTATGAGTGAGACAGAATGAAACAGACAGACATATACAAACAGATAGACAGACCTTGGGCAAAGTCATTTAATCCCTCAGTGCCACAGACAACACTTTTAAGACTACAAATTGCAAAATGGTTCCCAGTCTTGGTTGAGGAGTTCTTTACACAATTAAGTAATATGCCCAGACAAATTTCTACTCTGTATAAAAATCACATATTTATGTATTTATGAAGAACTCTGTGTAGACATCGCTTTTGATCTGTGCGTGCCTCTCTCTCTCCACAAAGGAATTGTGTTCTGTTTCATTTAAAATGACTAAAATTCTCTTAGAAATCATGTCCCTCACTACATTAATTTGATTAGTTATTTGGAGTACAATAGGCATAAACACCAGAAATAGAAAACTAGAACGGTACAGTACAGTTAAAAAAATGCTAAGTTTAGAATCAGAAAAGAAATTGAAGTTTTATCTCTTACTCTTTTAGAAGCTGTATGACCCTAGGAAGGTCACTCAGCCTTTCTAAGTTTCATTTTCCTCATCTATAAAATGGGAATAATCAAACTTGCACTCTCAAACCAAGAGGTTGTGGTGACAAAAAGCATTTTGTAAGTCTTATATTATTTATAGGTTTGTTTGCTATTGCTTCATTAATAATTAAAATGATTACTTTTGTGTACTTTTGAGAATAAATAGGCATAGTGATAATATGTAAAAATGTGTGGTTAAGATGAAGCATGCTTAGATTGAGGTTCAAAATGTCTTTCATGAAAGTACTGAGAAGTTTTAAAACACAATTTAAATTTCATAAAACTGGCCTCTTATGTCAGGGCCAATCCAGTAGATAAGAAAAGATACCATCTGCTGTTGAACAATAAAATTGTCTATTGGCATTAGATATCAAAATGTTTTTGTTTGTTACACTGACTTGGCCCATAATCTATTCCACCTGATTACAGGGACTTGTTTACTGAGGACTTCATACTAGCACACACACACACACACACACACACACACACACACACACACTCAAAACCCCTGAGCTTAGGTATTGCATCCAATTAGTCAAAAATGAAATGAAGAAGAATAGAGGATTGCCTTAGACTATAATGAAGAAAACCAGGTTTTTAATGATCTTGAAAAAATAGCCTATCGTTTGCCACTTGTAAATTAGAATGAATACATATCCTTCCTTATTTCTTGGCATCAACATGTTAAAGTGCTTTGGCCTCTTAGGACCAAAGACATCATAGTAATCAAATGTATTTTTACTATTGCTTCAATCAAGTTGTATTAGCCTCAGTTCCTTTAAAAAAAAAATTACCCTACCCCCACCCTCATTCAGAGTTTTTTAATAACTGAACCTACGGGAATTGTATAAAAAGGAAGAGAATTTGCTATATTTTGTA
This sequence comes from Monodelphis domestica, assembly GCF_027887165.1. Lineage (NCBI taxonomy): Eukaryota > Metazoa > Chordata > Mammalia > Didelphimorphia > Didelphidae > Monodelphis > Monodelphis domestica. The sequence continues at coordinate 252,146,805 of NC_077233.1, forward strand.
AGTCCTCCAACCACAGTTATAACTTATAAATGTTTGTTATGTTAGATATTTCTCAGGATACTATTAATAACAACCAAAACATCTCAGAGAAAGATGAAGATGTACAAAAGAACTAATGATTTTTAAAATTCTTGCTTTTGTAAATGCACCTTGGTGGGTTGGGGTTATAAAGAGGAAAAGCAGAATAGTTTGTGAAAAAGACAGGGAAGTTTATTAGCACTTGGATACTGCTATGTCAATTAATCTCCAACTTTGCTTTCGTAACATTGCGGTGTTCAACATATAAATACATAATACACAATAAATAGACTTATTTAAAGCTTTGCCACAAAATTCTCAAAAATAAACATTTTGACTCGGAAAAATTTGAAAAACAAATCTATAGAAAGTACTTAAGGATAGAAGAGTCATAACATCAATAATAAAAGCTCAGTCACATTTATGTAACACTATGTTAGGGTAACAAAGTGTTTTGTATCCATTATCTTTTTTTTTCCTCTCCATAAGCACTTCATGACATAGAACAAGTATTATTATCCCATGTTATAAACAGAGAAACTGAGGCTTGGAGAGTTTAAATAGCGTGTTTCTGGTCAAAAAGCTAGCACATACTGTTGTCTTGAGTGGGTACTCAGCCTTTTTATAGTGAACCTTTGAGGACAATTAAACTGTGCATAATAGGCTGCAATACACATGGAGAATTTTCCTTCAAGTACTTGTAGCTTAGTCATTACTTTACTTCAATATGATGACAGGAAAACGATGGTTTAAAAGGAAAAGCAGCCTTACACTAACATGCACTTTTCTCTCATTAAGGGATTCACTTAAGGGCCTGCTTATAGTCCTGGGAGTACATGGACACATACACACGCAGAAGAATATAAACTCTTATCTGTACTACAATGAAGGTAACTAATACAAAGGGTTTTTACACCTGTTAACTATTCAGCAGAGAACTCCTTGAAATGACATGAATCATTTTAACTTTTAGATTTGGTTTATTGTCTTTTAAATATTCAGGGATGTTCAGAATTTATTATTTGGAAAAAAGGAATTTAGAAATGATTAAATTATTTCAAATAGAATTGGATTTTTGAGTTTTTTTCTTATGACTGCTTTATTTGAAATGCATTTTCACTCATTTCCATGCTTGTTCCTAAATAAGATGTCTTTAAAATATCATTGAACTACACATTGATCCCTGTTTCCTAGTTAAGCAAAATAAAAATAATGTGTCAGTGATATTGTTTGACAAGTGAAGAAAGTGGCTAATAATTCTTAAATCCAAAAATGTGATATACAGTTTTGTAAATACAGCATTTCCTTTCCCACTGTGCATTCACATATACACCTCATAGAAGAGCAGATGATTTTATAATCCACTTCTGATTATAAAGGTACAAAATTCAGTACATGGTGACCCCATGGGTTGTGCCTGGAGTAATGGGCCATTCCTCTATGGTTGGTCTATACAAATATCTTCTGCTTTGTTTTGAACAATTTTACTCAGTGAAAAGATAACATTTTAAATGTCTACAACCATAATATACAATTGTAAATAACCCAGGTAGTATAGGAATATACACCTGCAGTTTTCTGCATAATTCCCTGAATCATTATCTAGAAATTATTTGAGTAATTGCAACAAAATCATAGAATGTGTGTGGTGGGATTCAAGGGGGAGCAGGTAAACATTATATCTCTCTAGTAAGAAGCTAAAACATGAATAGCTGAACAGGTTATATTATATAGAAGTATGATTTGCTTAGAGGAAATAAAAAATCCCAATATCTTTCAAATCAATTCAGGATAAAGCTCTGTTTACTGAAAAAAAAAAAGAAAGAAACCAACCTCAGTTTCCTAAGACAGCTTTGTACTAGTGTTATCTCTACTCCATAGTGAACACAAAACTGGAACATTTGTTTCCAATACAGTAGACATAGATCTTTTTAGTTTTTCAGGAAGAGAAGACATGAACATCAGATTATTTTAAACTTGACTTAAATCCCTGTTGCCATAAACTTCACAAAGCTTTATAGCTTTCCGTTTGCTTGCTCGCTGTAGGAATTAGTGGGAATAATGACAAAGATGCCCCCCTACTTCCCAGAAGCAATTTTTAAGACAGGTGAGCTATTTAAAAAAAAAAGAAACAATATTTAATTATAGAAGCCCCTTCTTCTGCCTACTGAAAGCATTTTAATGACAGTTTACTTTAGTGGTCTATCAGCAACATGCTGCTTGTGCCACCTGAATTTCAATTTCTTAATTTACAGCACAGATAAAATAGAATGGAGCTGGATCTGTGCTGCTCTCTACATTGGGTTGGTCTTATCAAGCGTGAAGTTTGGCGCATTGCAAACCTATTCAAGTGATTATCTGTTGAGGACCTCTTGAGCCATCTCCATCTCTGCAGTGTGATGATAAGACAGCTGTTTCTCTAGCTGCCGTGTCTCTCTGGGCCTCAGTCTTCTGGTACAAACTAAGGCTTTGTTACAGTGCCCTGGTGCCGTCACTCTGTTGTGCAAGGGTTTGATCTGAACACACACAAAAAAGGTGTGTGTGTGTGTAGGGAGGGAGAAGGATAAGAGTGGGAGAAATGAAAGGAAGAGAAGGAGAGAGAGAGACAGAAGTTGTTGAGGGGGAGGGGAAGAGTAAAGATCTGATTGACTAGTTGGTATGCCCAGTCTTATTATTTTAAATTAAATGTGTATTGCACATAAGTAGAAACATAAATCTTCAATGTAAGAAATAACTGGGAAGCAGGAGCTCTAGAGCAGAAAAATGCTTCTTCCTAGTTCATTGTAAAATGGAGAGTGAAATAACTGAATTGCAGCTGAGATAAATAGCTTCCTTAAGTTTTTGAAACTTATTTTTATTATGATTAGGAAATCTGAGTGACATTTATAATGCTAGAAGAAAGTATAGTGATTGTTGTTACCTTTTTCAACAGAAATTCAGACTCAGAGAATCAGACAGTATTCTGATTTTCAATATCTTATCTCTATCTCCCCTCACTACCATTTTAGGGGAAAAAGTGTTTTTTTCTCTTGTACTAGTTTTTTTTTTTTTAAGCTAGGACATTCGTGGAAATGCTTACAGATTGAATTATATATTTATACATATATGTGTATCTTTAAAACACATGCTTTCTCCTACCCTGCAACTGGTATCATTCTTAGCAAATCCAGGCAAATTATGGTAAAAAAGCATATGCCACTAAACATTTTCTTTCATCGAAATATGTTATGTCTAATTGACCATAATTTAAGGAAACAATAGAGTTTCTTTCAATGTTAAAACAAAAGTTAGGGTGATTTCTCCTATGTAGTCCTTCACCCCCCCCCCTTTTTCCCCTTTCCTGATTTTTGGGCATTTTTTTAAAAAGTGGGGATGGAGGAAAGAAAATGAAGTGTGCATTTGCAAGTTTACTTAGTGCAAATCTCCTAATGGAAAGTGTTTCTGATATTAAGAATCCTTTAGAAAATAGTCTCAGTCATCTACTTTCATTTTAAAGGATTTTTTTTTTTTTTTGCAGGGTAGGGGGTAGAAAGAGTGGGAAGAAGGGATAGAGAATGGGGGGTGGGGTAGGGAGAGGGGAAAGAAGAAGAGCCGGAAAGCACATTTACTGGGATGTCCCCTGGGAATTTGCTTGGATAAAGACATGTGAGCTGTATATATCAGTCTTTCCAAAAGCTAACAGCATTCAAATTTATTTTACGTGAGCACTTTAAGTGAAGTGAGGATCATTAATGGGCAAGGAAGCTTCTGCAAAGAGGATTACAAAGGGTGTTTTGGGTATCTGGTATCCAGATATTGTCCAGTTTATCATGATTGTCAAGCACTGAGGATACCAAACCTAATTGAAAACAGCTTTGTTTCCTTATGGCACACAGCACCTTCTCCCCCAACCTGCATGTATGTCAAAAAGATTCCAGAGAGATGCAGTTTCTATATCTCATAGGGAGTATACTTTGGCTGAAAACTCCCGCCCTCCTGGGAAAAGCTTTAGGCGGGGCCACTTATCTCTGTCCATGGTCCTACATCCTGCATTATTTCTATTCCAAGGATGCAGTGGACAGTACACACCCATTAGGTTTCCCTAGAAGTTTTCTCTCTTTATTGGAATTGGAGTTCCTAAACTGCTGAAGTTAAATTGGCATGTTAATGTTAGGGAAAGTCTTCAGAAAGTTACCTATAAATCCCTTTGTGTGCATCTCTTTTCATTCAGACTTTAAAATCTCATAATTTCTACATTAAAAACAACTCTCATTCAACTATTTATACAGAATAATCTTTCTAAACAGAAGAGGACTATTGTTTTGGTCCAATAGCTTTAAACCAAACACAGTAAGATAATTAACATAGCTAAAAGGGTATATTGATTTTCAGGGTTACAGAGGTGGTTTCAGAACCCCTCAGGCTAATACTAATATCTAGTTCTAAAAAGTAGGAGAGAGGACCAAATGACAGGATTTTTATCCAGATCATTTTCTTTACTATCAAAAAGACATATAATAGTTTTATAAATGCATTTTAGGAAAATACATAAATTGCTTTTTTTATGATTTTTGGGGGAAAAACAAATTCTCTTTTCCAACTTCTTGCCATACTACGGATCTCCTCATGTTAACTCTCACAGACCCTTTTTATGCCTTTCTCTCACACTGTTGCCGAAAACCCAGTGTGTAAAGAACTTTAAAAAAATCTGATAATTTTTATAATTCTTTTCTAATATGTCATATTATACAATGCTTTGCCTCAGAATAGTATTTTGCAAATAGTAGGTGCTCAATGTTTGTTGAAATAATTCATAAATATCAGTAAACAGGAGTTTTTAAAGTTCAGCTATGATAGGAAAAAATTTAAGTGCAAAAACTAAATTGTTTTTAGTTTATTATATTCCTAGTTTTAAAAAAATATTGGCATATAATAGCACTTCAGTAATTATAAACATATTGTCATGTTACATGCTAATATGAGTTTAAAAGTGGAGGCTGTATGTATGTATGTAGGTAGGTAGCATCTGTTAGAGGTAAGTTAATTCAGCTTTTATTAAAAAAGTTGAAAATTATATATGGTGCATTTGGGATATGGCTTTAAAGTAGTTATTAATCCAAAAATCACCTATTGATAGGATGATAGTTAAGGTATTTTAATTGTCAGTACATTAAATTATTTTGCTCAGAGTTTTTCTTATATAATAAAGATATATTGAAAATAATTGCTGGAATTACTAAAACTAAAACAAAACCTCAAAACAAACACCCAAACCCTTCAAATATCCCACTCCACAAAACCTACAAGAATTGAATTTAAAGTTAAAATGAAATACCTAAATCTACTTAGGTTAGGTATTGGCATTTTGAAGGCACAAGCTTTATGTTTATCTATCTGGTTTGCTCTCTCCCCAACCCAGTTATTCTCTACAGAAATTGTAACCTAGGATTTCTTTTCCAATCTTTCTGTATTATTATTCATCTATCCCATTTTCCTTCCACCTCCCACCTCCTCCTCCAGGAAGGGTGGAGTAAACTCTTTGGAAAAGTTACCCTAATTGTAATCTGCTCATCTCTCTTTTTTAATAGAAAAAAACATAAAAATGGAGATATAGGGATACCACAAAGTCTTGAATTTAGCATCATTGAAAGGTATGGTTATACTTAACAACTTAATTGCTAAGATGGTCTTTAAATGCCAGGGAGTTTTAAAGAAAGCTCTAAAAAAACCAAAACTGGTTATGCTAAAAAAGTAAAACTTATGCAGTTTAACCTGCTAGATAATATAATTCATTCTTGTACTTTATTAAATGTAAACAGATTTAAGTTCAAATTATCAGCATTATGCTTTTGCCCATGTTGTATTTTAAAAAGTTATTGCTATTTCTATCAAGTGTTAAGAAACAGTTAATTCCATTCTTTGTTTATTAGGGTATGTTTCAGTTCTAAGTGGAGTCTTTTTGTCTTCCTCCACACAGATCTTTTCCTCTTTTCTCTAGTCATTCAAACATTATTGCAAACCATTGAGTTCCAACTTAGAGCAAGAGTTGTAAGTTCAAAAGTAAGACCATCCAAAACTATTGTGAAAAAACTAACAATAATTTAAAATATAAATCTTGAGAAAAGATGTTGAGTCAGGCCCTCTTTACTACTCACAGTTATTGTCATGCTGAATAATAGAACATGGAGGTTGTTATACGACCAGACAGGAGATAAACAAACAGGTTTTCTGTTCTTTTCCATTAATCATTCATAAACACTCAAGGACACTCTCAAGGAACACTTTTACTTTATATGTCTCTTCCAGATCATTATGATCAGCATAGTTTTGTACCTCCCCTTTCCACCCACACTTCTAACCCCTACCTCCACCCTCTCTTTTATGGCATTTGCAAAAAAATAAAAAAAATTAAAAAAAAATAGCTGATTGTACTAAATAAACACCTAAAGGAATTCTTTTCAGGAGCACTTGTGTAGGTTATTGAAAACACCCTATTGTTTGTGTAAGGAAAAACAAGCACTGTCTAGGAAGTTATAGCTGCTTTTTAAGATATAAAGGAATTCTGATTAAAAAAAAAGTAAGGTAAATGAAATCTGTCTACCATATATCAAGGCAATTCTGAGTATATTCACTTAAAGCAAGAAATGGCTATCATAGGTAAAGATGTTTTTCAGTCTGCTGAATGTTACTGAAAATAGGTTGGTTTAAAAAACAACAATAAAACAACCTACTTTTGACCTGTAGAGGAAAAATATTGAGAGTTTGCAAGTTAAACTTCCCAAATTCAGAGAGAAAATCTTGAGGAATACTCTCAAGCATCTTTACCGTCAGCAATGCTTGTGTGGTCCACGAGGTATTCGGCTAGCAAGTGTAGGGGGCTGCTTTGCTCCTGTTTTACAGACAGCTGAGCTGTTCTTTTGGGTGTCGTAGCAAACTTAAATGAAAATGCTGAGGTTTTTTTTTACTAAGGCTATTTTCTTTGCCCCGGGGAGTTGAATTCTATACCCTTCAGCCCCAACCTGTGATAAAGGTAAATTGGAACTATAGTCTTGCACAGCATTTCTGCTTAAGTCTTGTCCTATAGGAATATTCACACACACACCCCCACTGCCCCATTACTAACAAGACATCTGCAATACGATTTTTATATGCATATTTTAAGAGACACAAGGAATGAATCTCGAGACTATACTAAGATCTATCAGAAAATACGCCAAAATAAATTGCAAAAGGCATGCGGGGTAAGTACGGATGTACATTCAATTATTTTCACATCAAAGAGAGGGAGCCACCAATGACTCATACATACCAGGCGGATATTTTAATGTTTAAAAGAAACGTGCAACTGATGCGGCAGTAACTTGCAGGGGGATGAAATTTCTGTGGCAGAGATATTTAAGAGAAGGGGGGAGGGGGGAGGGAGAGAGAGAGAAGAGAGAGAGAAGAGAGGAGAGAGGAGAGAGGAGAGAGGAGAGAGGAGAGAGGAGAGAGGAGAGAGAGAGAGAGAGAGAGAGAGAGAGAGAGAGAGAGAGAGAGAGAGAGAGAGAGAGAGAGAGAGAGAGAGAGAGAGAGAGAGAGAGAGAGAGAGAGAGAGAGAGAGAGAGAGAGAGAGAGAGAGATCGTGCCAAATAGCAAACTCTGAGAGTACAGTTCCAACCCTCCCACGTTGCTTTCCTCTCTGACTGCTCCATGCATTTCCCTTCGCCGCCAGCGTTAAGTGTGTACCTCTCAGCACAGCTTACCTTGAAACGGGACTCCATTGAGTGTCCGAGAGTGACATAGGATCTCAGCCAATCGTATCGGGGCTCCTCGCTTGGGCGGCTCAGAAGAGCGCGCCTGCACCAATCGCAGTCCCACAGCGATGAGCAAGTTGCGTTGCAGTCAGGTCTGGCGTATACTTCCGCGCGTGCTGCCCGGGATAGGAGCCTGGCACAGCAGCTGCACACACGCCAGTGCGGAGGCAGAGGAGGGCTTGGTGATACGGTTGCTATAAATCTGTGGTCCGGTCCACCTCCCTTTTAAGACGTCCTCCCCCCTTATTTCTGTTCTCACTTAGAGATGCAGCAGCTTACTTCTGTAGCGAGCCACTAAAAAGCAACACGGAGAAAGACACCGGCTTTTAAAAAAAATACGTTCTTTCATCCCTTTTCTTTGTTCCTTCATTTGTTTCTCTTTACCCCTTTTTGTTTAGTTGAAAAGCAATAGGATAGTGTCTTTCTCTCTGTCTGTCTCTCTCTTTTTTTTTTACTCTTTTTAAGTTTCCCCTCCCCTTTTATTCCCTCCCCCCTCCCCATTCCGTTTAGTGTTGGACGTTGGGGGTCGGAAGCATTTCTTTTTATTTGCTTCTTTTAAGCTGTCCACAGTTTAGGTTTCGTGCTGTCTTAAGAGAACTCTCCAGCTGCTTCTTGCTCATCCTTATTGGGAGAACTGCACCGTTACTTTAAACACACACACACACACACAACCTTAAGGGAGAAAGGTAAGTTGCAGTTTGGTTTCTTTAATCGTTACTTGCAGCGATTCCCTGGCAAACACAGAAAACCTGTAAGTGAGCGGAATATCAAGTTAATTGCACATAATTGTCTATCGTTTCAAAGCCATTGCTCTGCATTTTAAGAGAGATTTAAATATGTGTAAACATTTTTTAATGTACTGCATATTCACAGTTATTCACTAGCAGAAACTAAGTAGTAAATGTGGACAGAGATCGTACAAATGTAAAACTAGACAGATTGAGAAATAGTATCTGAGTTGAGGTTCGAAGTTCATTTCATAAGAATACATGTATAACTTTGGTGTTAGTGCTTGCATGCCTCTAGTGTATATGAAGGAATACAGATCATTTAGAAGAAAGAAAGGGTATCATGTCGAAAAGATAAGCCTGGATTTTCAGATTAGAAAAGATAAACCCCTAAGTTTAATTGCATTAACTGAATTCATTTTGTTTAGATAGGATTGCTAGATGGAATTAAGAGATGAATTAGGCATCGAGTTGTAGTTGACTGAACCAAGTACACGAAACCTGTCTTTTGGGGGTGGGATAGGGAAGGGGGGGGAAGCTGTCAAAAATCGATGAATGGTTAAATGCGTAAGATCCAATTTAGAGAAGTTAATTACCATAATTCGACCAACACCATTGAAGCCAATTTGAGGGCAAATTCTTCAGTCTATCCAGCATACGAGATTCCCTTTGTTCTGAAAAGCCTAAATAAGATCCTCTGAGCTGTGTCAGTAAAACGGCTTTTCTTGGGAGGATGTTCGCGATACTCAAGAAGCAGAGAAGTAGATTCCAACCTCTGTCCTTGGTCCTATGCGTTTGACTTCATCTTGGGGGGGGGGGGAAGGGAAGGGGGGAAACCCCTTCTCAACCCGGTAGGTTAGGGATTCGCTGCAACTACAACCGTAGCTTGCCCGACTACGTTACCCACTCCCGAACCCCTCCCTCCTCATTGTATCTCCCCCCCTCCCATTTCCTCCGAATAGCTATTGTTAAACTGACACTAGAGAAAGATGGTAAAGGATGTGATTCGTCTGTCTGGCTAGGCAGATGCACATTTCAACTTCTGCAATTTCTCAGCGTTAGGTGATACCAGCCCTTTTTCTCTGGCAAAAAAAGGGACAAAATGTAAACCTGGGGTAGATATGGGGGAGGGGCTTAATAGGGACGTGGGGGTGAGTGATAGAAGATGAGAGATTTTCCTAAGAGTAGTTTAAAATTATCGGCACTAGCGAAATTCAAGACTATGTGCGTATATGTATGGACGAGTGAAGGCAGGGACAGGGTATAAGATTTAAAGCTGTTTTAGAATTGTTCAGTTCCCGATGATGCTCTCCACCCAGTTCAGGTTATGAGTTTTTTCTTTCTTTCTTTTTTTTTTTAAAGACACTTCTAACCTTGACTGTACCTAGGGATCTGATGATGAGACAGTGGTGGTTAAAAGCTGCAGGCTGTGTCTACCGTGTGTGTATTCATGGTTGGACAGGACCTAGTATTGCCATTGTTGTTCAATTTATGCTCAGCACGTTAGCACATACCCACCTATTTCACATCTGAAGAGAATTAATATGAGAGCTATACAACTGTGGTAAATTGATGGTTGGAAATGTTCCCCATTTCCACTTTCAAGTATTGGTTAGGGAACCTGGTGTTGAGATGGTATATTTTAACTCATAATTACTAGTTGCAGAGCTAGATTTATTGTGGTAGAATGTGAAAAGAAAAGGAAATCATTTGATATTTATGGTTCACATTGTGGATCATAGATTGGCTATTACTATACCTTCTCTCTAAAAACATCCGAATCTCCTCTCCAGTTATGTTGAATAAGATTCTTCACCTTCATCCCTCCTTTCTCTACTCTTTTTTTTTTTACACCACTCTCTGTACTAGAGAATGTTTTAAAGAGACATGATCTATTCCTTCAGATTGGACTGTCAATTTTAGACCTATAATGAAAGCTTAAATTTGAGGAACTGCAGAATAGACAAAAAATTAAAGAAAATACTTATCACGATTGAGCTTTATTTTTCTACAAGAAAGGAAGGGGTGTAAGCGTATGTGTGTGTGCATGTGTGTCTTTGTGGCTATGTGTGGGGGCAGCTTAGGGCTCTCTGCTTAGGAAGGCCCCTTCTATTTTTTTGCTTTTTTTGTAAAATACTATCTTAATTGGACTACACTAGAAATTTCGTCCAGAAACGGATCCATTTCTATTGCTGCAGGCCATAAATTTTAATGCTGGGCACTTTAAGTCTTTGCCTTGCTTGCCCTTTTCTCCACCATAACATGCTCTTGAGGGTGTGAGATGCAGAGAAAACTAGATCGCCCCTTTCACATGCCACCACTGACTTCGCCAGCTTTTTCAACTAGTGCTGAGGAGTCTAACTTACATTAAACTAACTGCTAAGTTATCAAATATGCCATGGAAATACTCCATTTGTATGTGGCATTAAATTTCACTTCAGAAGCCACTAAATTCAAAAGAACACCAGGCCTACCCAGAACTAAAGAAGCAAAAGCGAATACAAACTAGGACGTTCCCAGACTTTTCAGTTTGGGTACAGAGATTTGGTAGGACCATTTTACAGCTGCTGGGATCCAGCAAGCACTTGAGGGTATTGTGGAGAGTAAGGTCAAAACAAAAGGAAGCAACCAATTGAGCAATTATCTCATTAATTAGGTGTAACTCTGCAAACAATAAGGGTCAGTTAGGCCAGAATTGGATTTGGAGTCTGTGTGGTTTGGGGATAATCCAGACACTTTTGAAAATCCAGGAGAGCTTTCGTCCTCCTTTTGGAAGATCTGGGGTGTCCACACTCTGCAGGATTCCCTGGATAATAGCCGAGTTCCTTACCTCACTTTGGCTGTCTACTTAGCCCAAGTGGATAAGCTTCTTACCTCCCCAGCATTGAGAACATTTCTTTCTGCTGTAGGACAGAGGTGAATAATAGGGCCGGCAGGAATGTCCGGTTCTTCCCATACCTACGCGCGCAGCTCCTCCCCGCCCCCTCACCGTTTGGATGGGGGCGGGGGGAGTGTTTGTGCACTCCTTCCCGGACCTCGCTGCATCAAACCGCATCATGCCCTTGAAGTGACAACCTCGGGCACGTTCTTGCGGTGATTCAAAACGCCTACTGCTCCATCCACCTCCTTCCTTCCCATATCCTGCGACTTCAGGTAGGTATGACAGGTGATATTTTTTTTTGAAGGGAAGGGAAAAGCGAGGGGCCTCGTAATGGAGGGACCACAGGTGTTTTACAGTAATTAAGGGCTGGGCAGGTGTGAATACGTGCTGCCTCGGCGTCCCCGGTGATGTGTATTTTGACTTAATGATCCGTAGGACATGATCTGACTATGCACAGGCTTTTTTTTGGGGGGGAAGGCAATTGAATAGGGTGGGGGCGGGAAGAGAGAGGATGAGCGTGGGGACGCCCCCTTGTTGAAGAGTTAACAATTTCAAGGCTTTTGCTGGGGGGCGTTTGAAGGATGCGGCGTTTGGCTGACAATTGGATAGCACAGTATAGGATATCCTACTTTGCGTTTGAAGCAGAGTATAGCACCCCGCACAGGTACTGAGGATTTATTTTAACATTCGGTACTCTCTAGGGGAGGAGGAAAAAGCCTGGAGGCGGGGAGGTGAGGGGGTGGGGGGGTAGATGGGAACCTTTCTGAGTTTAAATGAAGGGCAAGATCCTTTCAGCCAAGTGTATAAAGGAAGGCGCTTTTAACTTTCTTTGCAACAATCTACAGAATATAAACAAAACATCCCGAGTGACTCCCTGGATGACCCTTTTAAAAGCAATGATAGTAAAAACCGCCTTTGCAAATTTGCACCTGGAGTTGTCTGCACGGGTTACCGGATAGTTCTTCCTTCCTGGTACAGCTCGACGGGGAGGAAGGTTGTCTGGCATGCCCTGTGCAAGCTGGAGAAGAGAGGACTTAGCCTCCCTCTCCTCCAAAGTGCATTGTACCAGCCGGCCGGGATTCTCTCGAGCTGTCCGAGACCGCCGCTGCGGTGCTAACTCTGAGCCTGGGGCTCCGCCTCTTGGCGCTTTTCCAAGGAAGCCCCTCCTCCCCGTCCTTCTACAAACGGCGGGACTCTGCCACTCTGCCTCTCTCTCTCTCTCTCTCCCTCTTTCTCTCTCTCTCTTTCCCTCTCTCCTCTTTCCTTTTCTCTCTCTTTCTCTTTCTCTCTCTCTCCTCTGTCACTCTCCCAGGCCTCTCTGAAATAGGAGCAAGGGGTGGGGGTGGGGGTGAGTGAGGGTTAGGAGGGAAGAACGTTAGCATCACGGGGCGGGGAGGGGAATTGCATGTTCGGCGCCGGCTGGTCCATCCCCGGCTTCCTCTCCGCCTTCCCGCCACCCGGACCGACCGGGGCGACTGCTGCGAGCCGCTTTTCCACGGATCCTCCCCCAAGTGATTCTCCTGCTGGTGTGGCGGCGGCGGCGGCGGCTGTGAGCAGAGGCGGCGGCAGGAGCGGTAGCAGCAGCTTTAGAGCCGGAGAAGGCAAGTGTGGGTTCGGGTGGGGAGAGGAGAGGGGGAAGTAGGGGGATGCCACGCGCCTTTTTTTTTCCTCCTTTCTCTTCATCACGGCTCTCTTTCTTCAAGCGAAGGCATGGCCCACGGTGCATAGAGCCTGTTTGGGCTCGGTGCATCTTTACATTTAGGGTCTAGAGTACCCGCCCCCTCGCTTCCCCAGACCAGGGGTGGAGAGGTTTTGTTTTATTTTTCCCTGAGGGTAGTGTGGGTCTAGTTGTGGGGGGAGGGGAGGACTAGAAGGAGAGGTGATACGCTTTTAAGTTTTTGGAGTGCAGATGTTTGGGGACTGGGGGGGGGGTTAGGAAATTTGCAGCCTTGGGAGGTGCTGTGGTCTGTCTTTGGACAGAGGGATTGATCCTCGAGCGAAGCTTGCCTCTCTTTCCCCCAGTTTGGTAGTGGGGAACCCCAGGCGTACTGGGGCGGGGGTTACAGCTGCTTAGGTAGAGTGGGAAATAGAGGTGGAATCCAGGTGAGCACGTTGTTAGGAGAAGGGGGCGGGGTGGGGTGGGTGCGGTTTGGGGCTAAAAGATCCTTGCTTCCAGCTTTGCATCCTAGAGTAGGGGATGAAATGAATTCACCATATTTCATCCATCCTAAAAGACCCGAATTAACATCTCTCGTGCACGCTCTTTTGAGCTGCACCTCCTCGCGCGTTGTCCTCCGCGTGGGTCGTTTTATGATTTGCAGCAAAGCTGACTGCAAAGGTGGTTTGGAGCTGTAGACACCAACGGACGGTGGCAGGATAATCTCTTACGCGCTTTTCTTCCTTTCTCCCCCTCCCCCTTATATGGGGGCCAGAGCTCTGGAGGATGCAGCTAAGCAACTGCATTTTCAGGTTTGCACAGGAGCATTGCACTAAGCGCCGGGGAAGCCGCAGCACGGGGCGCGGAGGGCTTGGCTGCCTGCTGCAGGTTGGGCATACCAGGGCAAAGTATCTTGCTCCCCACGACCCCCTTTGATTGCAGCAGCCGCACCTTGAGGCCGTGGGTGAGAGGGCGGGGCGGCGAGCAGACGCTACTGTGCACGAGGATGTGTGTGCTTGTGCTGCTGATGTGTTGTATGTCCCGGTGTCCGTGTGTCGAGCGACGGTCATGAGATTTGTAGAGTGACTCGGGCCAACAGTTTTTAACTGGCAGGTCCTTTTACAGTTGCAGAGACGATGACCAGCAAAATGAGGCATTATCACAGCGTTCCTCACAAAGCAAAAATCGAAACAAATGTAGCAGACAGCTAATTATTACCGGGAGATGAGCTACAAAAGCTGATGGGGGGAAAAATTAAATGTGCATGTATGTTTCTTTGCAGATTTTGTAGTAAAATGGCTTTTCTTTTACCCTCTTACCCAAAATGTGGAACATAATGGTATATTAAATTTTTTTCCTTCTAATTCCATGTCTGAGTAGAGTGGAATAGCATTGAAATTAAAGAGTCAGAAGACATGGCTCAGTGTGACCTTGGGCAAGTCACTTCTGGGCTTGAGTTTTTTTCATCTATAAATACAGGACTGGAATAGATCTTTCTCCTCTAAATACCATGAGACCTTAAATCTCATCCGAACCTTTTTCTTTTATGAAAAAAATTGTTAAAAGAACTTAGGACTCTTCTAAATGGTATATGGTGTATTAGATATTTGGTATATGGTATCATAGTATATTAAGGGAAAAAAATAGGATTCGATTCAAATCCCAAATCTGCCATATGCCTATATGACCTTGGGCAAGTAGGGGCACAGCCCTGGGTTTCTTTTCTCATTTATAAGTAAATGACGGCATTGGACTAGATGATTTCTAAGGTCCTTTCCACTTCTAAATCTATAATTGTAAACGGCCCCACCCCCATCCCATTTAGTAGTTTATGCCTTCATAAAATTTTAACTTTTGGCAAATGTTTTTTTTTGTTGTTGTTGTCAGCTTCATTTAAAGCCAAGCTAATCAGCTCCTAGCAATTGGAGATCAATTTCCTTATTCCCTTAGGTAAAGCCTATTTGCCTAAAATGACTAATGTTATTCTGGCCTTGAAAGAACTCTACTCTAGAAACATTTTCCCAAATCCTTTTTTTCTTTGGCTAAGGTTATGGTAAGAAGCAGTCCTAAAAGCCTCCATTTTAGTTAGTTTGTAAAATTTTAATACACTCACTAATCTGTCTAGGACATTTTGGTTTAAAAAATGATTTTTAGAAATTGAATTTTTGTAAGGTTATTATATTTAACCTTGTTTTTTATAGCAGGTTGATAGCAATATTGCTGCTTTGCTTGGTACTCTGCTGGATTTCAGGTGGCGGGCGGAACATTGGAAAGAAGCTATATTTTAAAATATCTCTCAAATTAGGAAGGAATTGGACTTGGAGTGGGGGAGGGGATTAGGGAGAAAACAAATAGTTACCCTTATAATTTCTTAGCTCTTGGCTCTCAACATCTACTTCAGGTGTTTCTCTTTCATGTGATAAATATTGCCCCCTTGGGCAATCTCTGAACCAAAGATTTCTGGGGTCAAAACTTGCTCCAGTAACTATTTGCTGCCACCATTTGGCAGATTAGGAGGTTTCCTTTTTCTCTTATGGAACCCCTCTTTTTGGGGGTGGTACTCCTTTAGTTAGTTACCATTACCTAAGGCAGAACCTCATATAGCACACAGTCTTTTTAAGGTCATGCCAGTTCTAGGGAATTTCAGGATGTAAAGCTTAGATAATTTGTGGGTGCTTGTGGTCCTTACACCTTGATAATAGGTCCTTATTTCACTTGTTGCATAGATCAATGAATTTTCTATGACCAGATTCTTTGGATCTTTCATTGCTAATTCACCCTGGGTCTTGGGATTTATGTTGTTTTGGTTTTTTGCCATTCCTATTGGTCACTGAGACCAATTCTCATTTCTCTTGTGCCTTTTGGGTACATACTCTTATAGGTTGGAATAAATCTGGGCTGGAGTTTTTTGCCCCCATAAATACCTTGAATTAGGTTTTTCTCCATTCTGGACACAAAATCTGCTTTCAGGTTCTCTTGTCTAGTTGAAAAGACTGACTACTTTCTGATGTCTTTGGCTAACACTTGTTAATTGAACCAATTATTCTAACCCATTTGGTCTTGATTGGTTGTTTCCAAACTGCTAGAAAGCTCTCTCTTCTAAAAGCATTTGGCTCCTCTTTCTAAACAAGAAAGCATAACCACAAGATGGTAGGCAAAGAGCCCAGGATGATCTTCAAACCCCTGCCCCCCTTCTGCACATTGATCTTTGGGCATTTGCTTCATCTCGGACATGACCATAAACTAGCATACGAAGGAATTGCATTTTAGTTCTTCTATCTCCAGCCAGGCTACCAATATTCTCGAATCAGCATGAAATTTGGGGAAGAAGGATTTTTGGCATACCACAGCTTTTCATCTATACAAATACTGCACTGTGCCTTTTGCTGTTTTCAGAGCCAAATAATCCTGCTTCTTGTTCAAATGAGATGATCTATGGAAAACATTTTGCAATCTTTAAAGCTTTGTATATCTACATAGACAGGGATGGGATCTGCCACTTCATAATTGTGAAGATCGCCTGATCTTTGGTGCAGATGGACAATATTCATGGCAGCACCCATATGGGAGATGGCAGGGACCTGCTTCTGGAGGAGAAGACATTCTGCCCTCCTTTACTCTGCCACGTGGGTGAGGAAATTCTTCTAAGGGAAACAGTTTTTTTTTTTTTGTAATTTACAATCTTAGCCAATTGCTTAGGTGAAATGATTTGCACAGGTGTTATGTAGCCCTGTATGTCATAAGCAAGACTTGCATGCAGTCTTTTACAAGGATCCCCTACCTAGAGCTGCTTTTCTACATCCATATGTGTCAGTTATTCTTATTTTGAGAAAACCAGAGCACATCTCATCCAGAATGGATCTCAACCATCTAAACCCAACTGTCATTTTATAGACGATGAAAAATTTGTTCCTTGCCTCAAGTCATACAGGTTGTGTCTGGGGCGGGTCCTCCTCCCCAGTCAGTGATCTTGGTATTGCTTTCTTGCTGGACATTGACTTCCTCATGAGCTTATTTAGCACACTGAAACTTTAGAGCAAGAGTTCATTTTCATGGGAAAAGTGAGGTTTAGTGTAGTCCGAAGTTTCTGAGCGTTTTGTTTTGTTTTGTTTTTTTGTTTTTGTTTTGTACCTGAAAGGCTGCTCCACCCTGTGGAGAGCAAAGCCATAGCATTCTACCTTCAGCCTGCAATTAGGCAAGGCCCATGGATGTTCCTGGCAACTACATCTGTTATCTTTCACATCTTTTAAACCTAATACTTGGCTAATATCTCAGCTTCTGTGGCCAGGCACTGTTAAGTAATGTAGACAAAGTATTAAAATGTTGAAGTTTAGGATTTTATCTGTTGGTGTGAGGATGTTCCAAATTCATCTTGGGCTTAATAAACAGAAGCTTTAGGGTTTTTAGTAATTGTTTTAAAAAGAGTTGTCATTTTCCCAGGATTTTAAAAAGAGTTCTAAATCTCTCTACTTTATGTACATCATTCTTGACATTTTATCATATAGTAGAAAGAATAATCTCCCCTTGGAGTTTGGGAGGTGGAGAATCAAAGGAGCAATTGGAGAGTATCTTAAATGACAGTTTTTGTCTGATTTATTTTTAAGTCTGAAACTTGAAAGTGTGATTATTTTTTTTTTTTGAGGAAAGCTTATTAACTAATATCACTGTCTTGCCATCCTAAACAAATTCACAGGAAAGTATCCTTGATTGTCCTAATGTGAGCAAAGCTGAAAAAAAAAACTACATTAAGCTATATTTCCATATGTAGCTTTTCCTCATATTCATAAAGTTGTTTTTCCTATTAATAGTGTGGGGATCCACTTAATACAGAATAACCAAGATACATTTCTTTTTTTTTTCTGGGGAAAAAAGTTTTTAGTAACTAAATCTAATTTATGCCTGAATTATTTTTTTACTATTACTAACATAAACAATTGGAAGTTTAATTACAGGGCTTTTGGGGAATTTGTATAAGATTCTTACATAAGACACAAGTTATATTTAATTTTTAAGTACATTGTGGGTAGGTTGTTTTTTAATAAATCAGATTGCAGAACTTCACTTTCCTGACACTTCTTCCTTAGCTATCTTAAAGTTGGTCAGGCAAAACAACATAGAGTTTTGGACCCCAAATTCAATTAATTCTGTCATTTCACTTGGAAAGGATTTGTCAATTCATTATTCCTTACGGCTCTACTTGACATTCCTGTAACTTTCCAAACTACCCCTCCTGGCCATGATTGTCTCCTATGTGTTGTCTCCTTCATTAAAATATAAGCAACTTGAGGACTGAGGTGGTTTTTGATTTTGTATCTCAACTTTCAGAACTTAGCACAGTGCTTGGCACATAATAAATACATAAACACTTTTTCATTAATCCATTATACAGCAGTAATAGACCATTATAGAAAGGTGGTAATCTTCTGATTATCTGTGGGATAAAGAATTAATTAGGAATCTTGAAAGAACCAATAATTTTTTGGGGTTGTTTTTGGATTTAAAAGATCATTTTTCATTACTTGAAATCTATCTCAGAATTCAATATTTTTTTGGTTCTCTTTCACCATGTGACAGCCTTTTTTTTTACCTTTTATCTTGATGTCTAACTGTGGATACTAACTGGGAAACTTAATTTATAAAGTTCATATTGGTCTTAGGAACCAATTTGAAAACATACTGGTTTTTTTTGTTGTTGTTGTTTGACATTGAGAAC
Organism: Monodelphis domestica; assembly: GCF_027887165.1. Classification (NCBI taxonomy): domain Eukaryota; kingdom Metazoa; phylum Chordata; class Mammalia; order Didelphimorphia; family Didelphidae; genus Monodelphis; species Monodelphis domestica. Next base: position 252,165,574 of record NC_077233.1, read on the forward strand.
TTACTTAAAAATAATATAGATAAAATGAAGCCACCTTTAGTTCTATATTTCCAACAAAATCATTTGCCTTTATACACTTCCAGTATTTCAAATATTGCTCTCATCTCAGTTCTCTACCATTTCATACAGTCACTGTTATACCTTAGTATCCTGTCATCTTGAATTGCAATGGCTGAATCACATACTAGTGCCTTACCAGTTGGTAAAGGACTTGTTGCTCTTTAGCTAGATAGATCTTACCTCTCTCTCAGAGGATCTTCTCTGATTTTCCTGGGCTGCTCCTCGGGAGACAGATGTAGTTTCATGAGGCTTGTCTCCTAAATGTTTCTTGATTTCTAGCCCCAGAAGCAAATTCTTTGTTGAAACATCAAAGGAGAACAGCAGTAGAGAAGTAAGGTGTACAGTGGTTATCTTACTTTTTTTTTTTGGTCAATTATCAATAAATTAACATGAAGATGAAATCTAGAAATTTTGTCGACATATCTTAATTTTAGGTTGAGAGTAGATATTTACTGCTGAACCCTAGCATTCTTTAAAATAAATATCCCAGAGGTATCTGGTATGAAACATTCTTAGAGGTTTAGATTTTTGGAACTAAATGCTTTTAGCTAGGAACCAACAAGAACTTGGTTTACACTGAAAATCTGTTATGAGCAGTGCTTTGAAGTTCTGGTGTATCTAGGAAATGAGGTTTCTGAAACAGTCATTTAAACTGTCTTGTTAGACTTACCAGAGCACTGAAGGATTTATTTACCGCAATTCTAATCTACTGTTATGTTAGAAAAGTCACCTTTGTCCATTGGTGCAGTCAGAACTGGAATTAAACTTGTTGGCTGTTGGTGTTTGAAGTACCTCACTCATGTATCTACCTGTAACAGAGTGCTCCCCATGTGAGGTCCCCTCTTTTTTAAATTAAATTAAATTTTTTTCCATTTGAATTTATTTATTTAGTCAATTTAGAAGTGAGGTCCCCTCTTAACAAAATTCCACTGTTTGTGACCAATCTGTTTAGGCTAAATAGATTTTCTCTCATCATGGTTGAAGTTCTTAATGTCTAATATGAATTTTACCTATACAAATAGGAAGGATAGGATCGACAGTCTAAAAGTTCCAGCATTTTTAGTGTGAGGCAGTGGTGCTGAATATATTCTTAGCTATTTAACCTTTCTGTGGCTGTTTATCCATAAGTAAAATGGAGCTAATAAATCCCATTTTTCCCTAACTTACAAGGATGCTTTTAAAATGGAAGTAAAAAATCTTAAAAGGGCAACGTATATCCTGTTATAGCTACAATTCCCCTTTTGTCATGGAAAGCTAGTGGATGGGAACTTTCTTGGATAAATTTTTACTGTACATATTTACCATTGTAGTAAAGATAAATCTGAAATTGCAAGGCAGTTTTTTAAATGTCACTTTATTTGTATGTCATATTTCGTGAATTTATGACCAATGATGATGTTTGAGAACACAATTTTATATTGTTTCTTTGCTCTTTTTAGAAAAGAAGCAGTGTGAGTCATGGAAAGAGTTGCTGGATTTGTAGTCAAAAGATTTAGGCTCACATTTCAGCCTCGCTGGCCATTTTCTCTCTGGTTACTGGTCAAGTAATTGAACCTCTCATTTCTTTGGTTTCCTCATTTGTAAAATGTAAGCCTTGACTGAGATGACCTTTAAGCCCATTTGTAGTTCTAAATCTATGATGGTCTGATTAAATTTCGAATTAGATTATAGATAGCAAAAGAAAAGTTACTATCACTCTGAATTTTAAATATTCATTTTGTCTGTCTTAATGTTAATTTCGTGCCCCTAGAGGTATAGATGAATTTCTTTTAAGCCCTAGTCAGTGATTTTGCTTCAATTTTATGAACTAGGATTGTGAGTGAACAAATTTATTTCCTGTCTATCTGTCTATTTCTTCAAAAATCATTGGGGGGGGGGGCTGTGCTTGTTTGAGAAGAAAGTACTGATCTTGTCATCTGTAGCTTCATTGGGAAATTGGTTTTAACTTCTAAGATGGGGTTAAATCCTCTGGATTCACTGACCTCCTGTCATCTGTCCTTTCTAGAGCACCTTTGCTAAACTGAGTTTTTTTTTTTTAAACTCTGCAGTTTTGGGTTTAACTTTACTATGATGGCAAATATATGCTATGTAGATAGTAAAAATTCACTTGAAACAGCCACTGCTCTGGCTATTTAATGACAAGCAGAATTCTAGCTTTATTAAGACGTGCTTAAAATAATAGTGCTTTCTGTTTTGTTGCTGTGGCATTTTCCTTGACTCACAAGAGTCTAACTCATGTAGATGAGGTGCACAGCTAAACTTAAGAGAACACAAAATCATCAATACAGTGTCAGTTTTCTCAATATGAAGGTGTTGTTTTCAGAAAGTTAATTTTAAACATTTTGTGTTGTTATGATCTATAGCACAGATTTTTTTTCCCCAGGCTTTTCCCCAAATGTCCTATTACCTATTTTCTCACCATCACCATGCCCTCTTTCACTTCTGTATAGCTATTTTCATTGTTAAGAACACTACATTTTCTCCCCCTCTTCCTTTTGAGATTCTAATGCCACTCCTGCCCACTAGATGTCACCCATTTTCACCTGTCTCTGGCAATCTTTTGACTCCACCCACCTACTTTGGGATCTTCCTGATTTGCAGGCAGGTCTCTTTATCCTTTAACAAAATTAACTTTCTTTTGCTATGCAACATGCATTATTGTTTCACCCTTTATATTATTCATCCATTCATCTGTCCATTTCTCTATTTCAAGTAAAAAGCATTTATTTCCCCAGGAGGATGAAGGGAGAGAAAAGCCAAACCTTTGTAAGAAATTTTCTTAGTCAAAGCAAATTCTCACATTGACCATATCCCAAAGAATATGTTTCTACACCTTGAAGCTATAGTTTCTCATTTGGGAGTGTGTTCTTCATTCCCAAGTGTGTTGAAATTATACAAAACAAGTCCTTTAAAAAATTCATCCTGACTGGAAAGGAAAAGATAAAGGAATTTCTACTATAGTGCACATGATATAGTGCAAGTAGGAAGACTGAATTTGGGGTCTGAGGGATATGGGTTTGAATTTGGTTCTGCTCCTTATCTTGTGACCTTAGAGAATTGAATTTGCTCATCTGGGGCTTAATGTTCTTCATCTGTAAAATGAGAGAGTTGAACTGGGATGATGAGTGATAAAGCATATGGCAACTGACCCCTGTGTAAACGCCAAAACTGTAAGGATAATTTTAGTGTTTTGACTTAAAATCTAAGTAAGTGGTCGCCATACCCAAGTCAGTTGGGAATTTATGGATATATATATATATATATCCATAAATTTTATGGATATGGATATGGATTTATGTATATATATATGTATATATATATATATATATATATATATATATATATATATATATATATATATATATATATATATGAATTAAGGGAAGGAGAGAGAGAAGAGAGAGAGAGAGAATTAATTTAAACTGCTCTGGCTCAGGCAGAGCCAAGCATTAGTTAAAGGCCTAGGCCAAAGTGGCCTCCCTGAGCCTAAGGGAGAGTGAGTCAATCTTATTACTCACCATAAGACTGTCTCCAAGCAAGCTCTAGTCCTCCACTGAATCTCCTGAACTCCAATTACCCTGAACTGACTTTTTACCCTTCCTTTTTAAAAAAATTTTCTCTTATGTCACCTCCCCCCTAAATTTTCACCACTACCAATCACGGTAGATGCTTTTTTTCCAGGACTTCCCATTCTTCGTTTTCACTGCTCTTTAGTTCACACCTTCTCTGGTTAGATTATATCTTCTGAGTATTTCACACTTCTTTGTTAAGCTTGTCTTTTGTAAATTACTTGACCTTTTTGTGATTAATTTAACCTTTACCAGTACTTAATACCTTTTTGTATTAGATCTAAAAACAGACCTAACTTAACAGTAGCTTTACTATAAGGTATGAGTTAGGGACTTTCATTGTTCAATCAGGAGTTTACAACTTTATCTTCCCCCTAAGGCACTGTCTGAGTATGGGTGGAGTAATTTTAAAAGTTCCCAATACATTCCTGATTCTTGTTAGACCAAGTATCTCCATTGTTACAATAAGGGAATAGCTAGACCAAATCTTCTAAGGTACAGTCTTTAGTAGTTTTTAAGATTCACACCTGGCTCCTATATATGTATGAATGTGTGTATACATACACACACACAGTCTCTTGAAGTTGGATTTGTAGTAGTATTTGTTATGAAAATATTCATATAATGGACACCTTGGGCAGAGCATTGTAGGGAGAGAAAGGTACAGAACAATTATTGGAACCAAGAGTTTTAAGAATTAGGTAGGATTTTGATAAGTGGAGGTTGCAGTGAGAGGAAAAGAGAGGATATGGGGGAAAGGAGATAACCCAGGGTAATGGGATGCAATGGGAAATAATACAATTTGGAATATAAGAGTATGTCAGATTGGAATTGGGAAAGATTGTTTACCATTAAAATGTGGTTAGCCTCGAATTTTAGTCTTTGCTAAGTATTTGGAAAAAAAAATGTTTTGTAACAGGCAAGTAATGAGGTAGTGTATGAGTAGTGAGGTACTGTAGGAAAAAATCAAGCTTGCAGGACCAGGCAGGAAGAAAGTGTGGGCAGAAAAAAACTAGAAATTAGGGGTGATTCAGGGTTTAGATAAGAAATAATGTGTTCCTGAGGGATTTAGGAAGGTTAGATAGGAATCCATTGGAATAGTTTCTGTATGAGATGAGTGAACTAGGATTTAGGTATGGGAATGGGAGGTAGGGAATGAGGAAACACCAGGGATGACTGACTTCGTCTCTCTGGTCTTTCAAAATGTGTGCAGTGAAGAAAGTGCTTGATTTGGAGAAGACCTGGGTTTGAATCCCCTCTTATCATTTTATAATTCAGTATATATTTCTGGGCAAGTCACATCTTTGAGCTTCAATTGCCTTTATTTACATATAAAATGTTGGAGATACAATCTCTAAGGTTGCTTCTTTCTGTTTGATCTAGATGAATAGCCTTACTTTGTGAAATGTTTGGAGGTAGTTCATTCATTGCCTGTTTTGTCCCCCCAAATAATGAAGCTAGGGTTTGGTAAATATTTCTGTAGTGAAATGAGTTTTTGAATTCAGGATCTTCTTGTGGGATAGGGGAAGATGAATTGCAATTTAAAATATGTTTCTTTTTTTTTTAAGGATTTTAAATGAAGTGCAAGTTGATGAAATTTATAATAAATATTTTCTTCATGTTACTTCTAGGACCATGCTCCAGATGAGTAAGGAAACTGGGAGTTTATCTTAGAAACTTCTTAAATATTTAGATATTTTTACTTTTTTGATGATCAGAAAATCCTACAGCTCAATACTAACAGTGCTTTTTAGGTTGAAGGAAAAATATGTGGAATATGAACTTCTTTTTGTAAAGCACATTAAAGTGTGCAGCTTTATATAAAATTCTACAAATCCTTTTGAGGGCCTACTAATGTAACAGATACTGTAGCCTATTGGGAAACTCCAGATTTTGGAGAAGGTGTGGAATTAGCTGTGAAATCCCAATAACCAAGTAAAAGGCCATCCCTGGATCTTGCTAGGCTAAACCTCCCTATGATTAAACAGAAATTTTTAACATTTGGGCTGCCCACAGAACAGGAGTTCTTAACATTTTTTTGGCAGTGTGCTGAAGCCAAGGACCCCTTCTCAAAATAGTATTTTTTAAATGCATGAAATATAGAGAATTAAAAGAAAACTTTACAAAGTGAACAATGATGTATTTTTTTTTAATCCAACTCTGAAATCTAGTAGTAGTTCCCAGGTTAATTACTCCTGCCATAATGTGTTATATAGAACAGGTGTATCTTCTATTCATATTAAAATGCACACTCAGAGGTCAGAAACTATTGCTTTTTGTTGTCTTCATTTCTTAGTACAATGTCTTACGTGTAGCAGGCACCTAATAAATATTTGAAATGGATTTTTTTGGTTTTGTCATGAATCCTGAATGAATATAAATCTAGATGGTTCTAATTGCAAGATAAATAAACCACACAGGAATTTGGCTCCCTTGTTGGTACTAAAAAAATAAAGTATTTGTTTGACCAGTCAAGGGAATATTGGACCCTTTCTTCCTTGTTGGCCACCTTCTTGCTTTCCTTAACAGCTGAGTCTCTAAAGCCACAGGAATAACAATGGAAATAAAATTTTTACCAAATTAATGTAAACAGGATTCTTGGGGACTTCCTATAGAAGAAGCATGCTAACAACTTCTTGATAGAGAGGCGTTGGATGTAGGGTCAGGATAAGGTACATATTTCTTGGAAATGGCCAGTGCTGGCATTTGAGTATGCTTATTTATTACAAAATGCTCCAGTCAGTCCCCCACTCCTTACCAGGGAAGTAAAGCCTTTGCCATTGAGGAAACAATAGATTGTTAATTGGGGAAAAAAGTAGAAAATCCAGAATGTTAAGGATTGCGAAAATCTCTGCCTAGATATTCACAAATTGGAGGGTTTTTTTCCAGTCACTGTTCTGAATCAAATTAAATTATTTCTCCAAAATTTATTAGATTCATTCTCATCCTTTGCCCTTTAAAATGTCTCTTTGGTTTCTCCATCTCTTAAGCTTTGATTTCATCATTTTATGTTAGCCTTTCTTTTCTGTTTCTAGATGTCCTTTTATTTCTACCTAAACCCAGCGGTTTTCCCTTTAATTTTATGCAGTCTTCCTTTGCCAATTCCAAGCTTCTACCTTTGTTGCCGATTTTGGGAAAATGAACTGTAACACTTAATAGGACTTCATTAGGTGCTATAAAAGAGGACTAATAGTCTTTCCCTAAACTCATTCTATGAGCTTTTTATTGAGAGAAGAGAGAGAAATATTCCTTTTAGATGCCTATAAAAATAGCTTAAAAGGAAGGGGGTCTTCAGGTATTGTGAATTAGTATCCCATTTTTCATCTTTTCCTTAGACTCCTCCCCCCACCCCCCCAATAGCATCTCAGGAATACAGTGTCAGGAAGAGCATGAGATAATGAGCTTTCCCTCTTCTGCTTTGCCATCCCACTCCCATTGGTAGTTATTTCCCTTGGGTCTTACATAGTGATTTTAAAAATGACATACACAATATTTTAAGTGATCTATTAAATTTTATCTTTCCACTGAAGAAGTGTAGGTACCTTGGGGTCAGAAATAGTGTCTTTTCTTTACTGTCTTGTTGTGGCTAAATTTTCTATTTTTTTTCTCAACAAATAGCATTCTGATCCACCCTCAAAATTTTAGACCTTTATTAAATGTTCTTTGTCTCATAATTTTCACTTTATTTTATTTTTCTTTTTTTAAAACCCATATCTTCCATCTTGGAATCCATACTGTGTATTGGCTGCAAGGCAGAAGAGTTCTTGGTAAGGGTTAGGCAATGGGGGTCAAGTGACTTTCCCAGGTTCACATAGCTAAGAAGTGTCTGATCCCACATTTGAACCCAGGACCTCCCGTCTCTAGGCCTGGCTCTCAATCCACTGAGCTACCCAGCTGCCCCCTCATAATTTTCACTTTAAAGAATTTCAAGAATATATTTTCCCCCAAGAGGTAGTAGCTGCCTAATGTAGAGAAGGCTAGCCTTTGAGTTAGAATGACCTTTCAAGTTCTACTTTGGTCACATATCAATGTAATCATGGAGGAGTCTCATAACTTTTAGTAATGTTAGAAGCTCATCATATAATATTTGTGAACATTCACAAACTTTAAAATTTTTATCTCAGTTTTATCTTTCAACAACTGAAAGGTAGATGCTATTAGAGTCCTCATTTTACAATGAAACATACAGCTTAAGTAATATGCCCAGAGTCCAACATGAAATGTTTGAGGCAGTAATTTGAATTTGGGTGCATCTAGTCTCTATCACCTACCATTTAGCTACATAGAGAAGCCAAGGAATCTAAAAGCAAAGTTGCTGATCAAATTTCTGGTAGTTTCCACACTGGAGTTCTGTACCTGATCAAATCAGACACTCCCTTCATCCCCTCAAAAAACACACGTGCTACCTTTATGACTATAGTTGCATGATAGTCAAGGGAAATTTTGTGTATGTTTAGTGAAATTAATATTGATAAATTTTAAATAGAAATTAGGTTTTGTACTTTAGGTTCATATTTTTTAAAATTAGAAAACTGACCAGTCCCAAATGTTTATTTCATCCAATTTTTGCAGAAGGCTCCATGGTAGAAACAACACTCAAATACAAGCAGATCTCTTTAGGATCAGAGATATTTCATTTTAACTTCTTTATTCACTCCTTTTTTTACATTCTTTAGCCTTGAAAATCCCAGTCTGACTCTTCCCCACATTCTCCCATCCACCTCCAGCCCCTTTTCAGTGCTGAGGAGAAATGAGACAAAATATTATATGAATTATTTTACCTAGCTTATTCTTTGCCCCACAAAATTTATTATTGCTAGCTTAGTGTGAAAGGAGGTATTGTTAGTTATATATGTGGGAAAATAAAATTATAAAACTTAGGTTTTGGCCTCAGAAAAAAAGCACTATTTCAAGCATAAGTATGAGTGCTACTTTGGATATGCTGGATGAGTGAATCTTGATCTGTGCCCCAAAGATACCAAGAGGCAGAACCTGGAAATGACCTATTGAAAAGTGGACTTGGTTTTGTCCTGGAGAGTTAAGGTGTCACTTATCATCACTTACTTATTGGAACAAATGCATAGGACTTGGAGTCAGGAAGATTCTGCTTTCTGAGTTCAAAATCTAGCCTTAGATACTTCCTAGCCATCCGGCAAGACCCTGGGCAAATCAGTTAACTCCAGTTACCTTAGTTCATCTGTAAGATGAGCTGGAGAAGGATATGGAAAGCCAGTGCAGAAACTTTGTCAAGAAAATCCTAAATGAGAACGGAGTCAGCTAAGAGTAAAACGACTGAACTCTAACAGTTGGAACAAAAGCTTCCTTTTTTGATGATACTTTAGGGTAAAGTGAAACCTTAACCATTTCTCCTTTTGACAAAAGGTTGAGTGTAAATAACAGGTGAGAAGTCTTGAAGTTTTAAAGGGGTGAATAAAGCTGATACTAGCTGTAATCCATCAAACACTGTCCTTGATTTGTCAATCTCTCGTTTATAACAAGACCGGAAACACACCACACATAAAGCAGCAAGATGTGCAACTAAGGCAGCAGTAGTAGTAGCAGCAGTAGCAGTTTCTCCTCGATGTAATAGCCAGGAAGAGTCTGTAACTTGCTGCTCCCTGCATTTTGGCACTCTAGAGATGGCTTCTTCCTATATTAGCTAGTCTGTGGGAGAGGATCAGTTACAGCTTAGCTCGATTTTCAATTTGTAGTTTAAAAGAAGTATAAGCAAAAGGAGTATCAGTGCTCAAGAGCATGGATTATCTGAGTTTTGTTTTTGTAGGAAGCAGATACATGTGTGCGATTTTAGCACAATGCATCAATCTAGGGTCATATCTTCTTCCCCCTTTTCTTTTTTATGGAAGAGAAATAGTGCCTTTTTCTTTGGGCAGATTCAGAAATAGGTTTTGAATTCTCCATCCCCTTCAAGACTGGAATTACAGTAAAAATTATGTAATTGAGTAAGAGGAGAACAATTGTTGAAAGGCCCCTAGTTTGCTGTTAATTTTTAAAAGCTGTGTGATAAGCAGCATAATAGGATGGTGGATAGATCTTGATCTTCAGAGGCAAGAACTGGATTTTGGTCCCATGTTAGCTTGTGACCATGATGGGCCAAAGTAGCTTTCAAAGATGCCTCTGGAGGGAGAGTCTTCATGTTCTCAGCTCTTTCTGCACTGCTGCGTGAGACTATTGCTTGTTGTATCCTTTACAAGCTTAGCATGGTGTTTTGCCACAAAGTAAGCATTAGAAAAATGTAGTGGATGAAGAGCTGGCCGTGGACTCAGGAAGACCCAAGTTCAAATTGCCACCTCTAAAGAATTAGAAATTGAGGGGATGTCCAATAGTTGGAGAATGGCTGAAGAAATTGTGGTATATGATGGTGATGAAATACTGCCGGACTGTAAGAAATAACGAGCAGGAAGATTTCAGAAAAACCTGGAAAGACTTATATGAACTGATTCAGTGAAATAAACAGAATCAGGAGAACATTGTACACAACAGTGATATTGTGGAACGATCAACTGTGAAAGACTTAGCTACTCTCAGCAATACAATGGTGAAGGAAAACTCTGAAGGACTTAGGACAGCATACTATTCACTTCTAAGAGAAAACTGTTAGAGGCAGAATGCAAATCAAAGCATACTGTTTTTCACTATTTATTTGTGTTTATATTTTGGGATTTTAGTTTTTATATGAGTATTCTCTGTGGCATCCCAGGTATATTCTAATCTTGAAAATATTATTGATGTATTAATATTGTAACCTATATGCTCATGTACCAGACTCATCATTATTTCTTGATCATTGTATTCAATTGGTACTCTTAATTCTGACCACTCTCTAGGCCTAGTCCCCAAAGATCAAGAGAATTCCTGGGCAGGGAGTTGGCTGCCACAGGGTCCTAGCTCCTACCTTGACAGAACAGATTCCTTACCAGGTCTCATGCTTGATTAACCTCCTCTTTGATCTTGTGGTTGTCAATTGAGCCAATATCAAATCCTATGCCATGTCACGTATTCATGAACTACCTCCCATTCTCCATTCCTTGATTCTCTAATAAAAGATTGGGGACACATGGAGCCCATGTTGTTGGAACTCTTTGTCTCTTGAGTCTTCCTTCCTTTATTGTGTTCCCTTTCTCTCCATCCCCTTCACCCATTTCTCCTAGGTTTCTAAATTTCCTTCACAAGTGTCCACCCACGAATATATTAATTTTTGGCTGCAGGCAACTACATTCTCTTACAACAATAAATATGGAAATATATTTTGCATGATAATACATATTTCCCAGATCAAATTGCTTACTATCTCCAAGAGGAGGGAGGAAGAGAGGGAGGTATTTGGATCTTATAACTTCAGAAAACATTTGATTAATTATTATTACATGTAATTGGGGGAAAATATCTTTTAAAAAATAAAAGCTAAGGGTATATAACAAAAATGTTATCACCTCTTAACACATATCTGCTGTGTGACTGTGGGCAAGTCATTTAATCTTTATAAATTGCAGAGTATATGTAGATCTTTCCTGGTAAAGGAAATTCCTCTTCAGAGGCTCTCTTCTCTATACTGATGAAATCAGATTTGGTTAAAAAGGAGGAGAGAGCATTCAATGTTTAATAACTGAATTTTTAATTATACTTAGACCCAAAGTTGAGGATCTCTTCTCATTTTCCATTCATCCACTTCCATTCTATTCCACTGACAAAAATCCTGTTCACTTTTCTGAAAGAATTTGCTATGAAAAGCTTATGAGCATATATTTAACTTTACTCAGGTTTTTAGTTAATAGTTATGTACTAACTATGTTAGACATATGGACCTCAATAAGACACTCTTCACCTCTTCCCTGTTTAGGTTTTGAGTTATAGATCAAGGTTGAATTTTTATTATTCTTGATATCAGTCAAATAACTACATCTTTATACATCTAACCTTGTATTAGAGATGGTAGCCTTAAAGAAAAGTAGAATTTAATACTTAAAAATTAATATTTATAATATGGAGGGTTGTTTTTCCTCAGAGGGTGTTTTTATTCAGTGGTAAAAATAAAATAGTCCTGATTTTTTCCAGAATTCAAATTCATACACAATTTTAGGAAAGGATGCTAAATTATCTTGATAGTTGCCATTGAAACTATGAGATGATTGTTTTTAAAATTCACACTAAAAACCTTTAGTTGTATTGTTTATATTAATGAATCTAATTCTTGTGGGTATCTTCAAAAAGCTTTTCAGGTGCAGTATTTCCCATTGATTACATAGGTGACTATCAGCAGCCCAAATTAATGCTCTTTTAATCCCATGTTGTTTCATTTCTTTATTGTCCTTGCATTCAGGTTCTTGTTTTAATTTGCATAGTCAAGAGTTTTGTTCTTAAATGTACTTAGAGTGAATAATGTATTCATCAGTCTTTTGTTTGAAGGAGAGCTATCCATACATATTCTATTTACTTTTAAAAGCTCTACTTATAGTAATACGCTATAAAGAATATCAAATGATGAATCATCAAGGTAGTTATATATTTTTTTAATGACTAGAATAAGATCGGGAAAAGACCTTAAATCTCTTAAGTCAGTGATAAATAAGTTGTCCTATATAATAAACTTGGTGTATTCTACTTAAGCAGGAACTCTGGTTCTTGTTAATCTCCAGATAACCCATTTTGGAGAGTGTTGGTTAAAAAGATTTCGCCAAGTTCGTAAATTTATATTTGGATTGGCCACTTTGTGATCTTGAGCAAAAGATTCAATCTCACTCACTGCACTGCACTTGGTTTCCTTATCTTTAAAATAAGGGGATTGAGTAAGAAAATCATTGTAGGCATCTGGGCAAATTATTGTGCCCAAATTTATTTACCCTCATCTGTAAAATGGGGATAATGACACTTTTTCATCCTCACAGGCATTTTTTTTTTAAGGGTATAAATCTTGAAGTGCTCAGTACACAGGAGCTATTAGTGAAATTGATTTTGGTGTAGTTGCCTAACCTCTGAGTTCAACTCTGTTGGTCCCTTTTGCCTCGTTTTATAGCCTTATCTGCCTGGAGAATTAACCAGAAGATCTTGAGGACCCTCTCAGATCAATTTAGAGATGGAGATAACAAACACACTACTGTGATGCTTCAGATTGCTCATCATTCATTCCCCAGTCTACCAGGTTTTCCAATTCAATTTAAATACTAGATTGTATATTCTGTTTCTGGTTTAATTTAGGTTCCATTTGATTGTTGGTGCTTTCTATCTCCTCCCCCACAATTTTTACATTTTATTCAATAAGTTTTAGATTAATAATGACTTTTTAAAAGGTAGAATTTTAAAAACTTTGAGACTTCTATTTAGAATTTTAAAAACTCAAATTTAAAATTTAAGAACTTTAAAAAATTAATGGATTGCAATGACCAAAGAATTCATTACCAAGTAATCTTGATTAGCCTCAGCTAAGCCAGTCTCCTGACAATAGATGTGAAATTTTGCTTGTTAATTCTCTTATGATTACATCCTTAAACTTCACCAGAATCTATGTTGTATAAGTACAATCCTTGAGACCCCAAGGTAACTTACGTCCATGCCACACTGAAGAATCAAGAGTAGGTATCTCAGACTTTTTATACCCAGAACTTCCACATTGCCTCTCGTTTTTGGCACTTTTTTTAAATGAGGAGTTAATCATGGGAAGTTAAATCTTTTTTTTTTTTTTAACCCTAACCTTCCATCATGGAGTCAATACTGTGTATTGGCTCCAAGGCAGAAGAGTGGCAAGGGCTAGGCAACGAGGGTCAAGTGACTTGCCCAGGGTCACACAGCTGGGAAGTGTCTGAGGCCAGATTTGAACCTAGAACCTCCCATCTCTAGGCCTGATGACTCAATCCACTGAGCTACTACCCAGCTGCCTCCTAAGTTAAATCTTTAAAATACACACACACACATATATATATATATATTTACACACACACAAGAGAGCAGAGAGAAATTGAGGTGGTAACACATGATCATTACCTATACAGAACAATCATGTTACTATTGTGTTTAATTTTAATCTAGGCATATGTAACAAGTTCACAAGTTTCACATACAATCTTCTATTCTTTGTTTATTGAAATATTTGAAAAAAGAAAAAGTTAATTGCCAGGTTAGATTAGTTTTATTTTTATAAGGGAAAGTAAAGAAAAGAGAGGCTGAAGTGCTTTATCTTCATGGAGAAGCAGAAATGAAATGCTTAGCTTCTCATGCTCTCTTTAGAGAAATTTGAGACCCCTTTCCCAAATGACATTGTTTTATTAGTTTAGATCCTGGTTTAAAATCTCATGGCCTTGTCACAAAAAGCAAATCTGAAGAGAAAGAGAAGTAGGTGACTGCTTTAAGAAATTTGTGTTTCATCCTAATGCTTGTTAAATAGGTGGTCATAAAAACATCACAAAGAGTTGACTTTAATGTCAGATAAGTTGATGGAAAAAGTCTCCTGCTATTCCTCATTTCCTCCCTTCAAGCCAGGTACCTCTTTTGTTTGCTCCAATCTCAAGGTCTGAGTGGAGTAGGATTTAGAGCAGGATAGCCTTTTAGTGGATAGTTAATGAAAGATGAAATTGCTTTGCCACATTTTAAAATAAATTTTAAATGTTCAAATTTAAATGATTGACTAAAATTTGAAGTTTGATAGCTATTTGAGCTTTACAGGCTACTGTAAACTTTGAACACTTATATTTTTGAGTGAGCTCTTAATTTTATTTCCCTCCAGGCCTTTAAGTGGAAAGTATGTTTCACGTTTATTATTTTTGGTTGGACTCTTGATTTGGTTCAGGGGGTTTCCAGACTGAGAGTTCACCTTCACCAATAAAGACCAGAAACTCCTCTCTATATTATAGCCTTAAGGTTGCCCATTGTAATCATGGTTTATTAGAATCATAGTATGTTTCAACTTAGGGGAGGGTCTTTGGAGATTCTCTCCTCCCTCTCCCTCTCTTTCTCTTTCTCCCTGTCTCCCACGTAAGAAAAGCTCAGAGAAATGAAAAACTTTCTTCTCTCCATCTTTCACAAATTTTTCTCCCCATCCCTTTTCCTTCTGGAAAGAGTTCTTATCTTTAAGGGCTTTTTACATTCATTGTCACTAAGCACTTTTCTTGAATCCTAGGAATTACTTCTTGGTTCTTTATTCATGGAATCTTAAACTACACTAGCTACTGTATTGACTGGTAAACTAACCATCTTTTAGAAAGAATTCTTTGTGATGAGTTCATATTACACGATCCCCCTCCTCCAGTACTGTCACAACATGTCATGATATTTCATTCCTGATTTGATTCTTCATATTTTTGACTGCCTGGGTCCCCCCCTCCTCTCTTGTCTTACATTAATAATTTCTGACATTTATTTAGCGACTCTAAAAATTTACAAATTGTTTTACATTTGCTCTTCTAAAAATGATCATATAAGCAATATTGAACATCAATACCACCAATTAAATTTGCTTTTCAGCTATTAACATTTAAATAAATGGAATGGAGCCCATATAATGTCATAATTTTTAACTTGTTCATTCTGTCTCCATTAGGTCTTTTCTCATTTTTTTGTTTGTTTTTTTAATGTCTCTAGTTTGTGTGGTAATCTGTTCTTTTTTTGTTTTTATTGTTTTTTGGCCTGGGGTGGAGGGTGTTGAAAGACCTAAAGGTCTTTCAGCATTTCTTAATGTTCTTCACACTACCAATCTTAATTGAATTATAGAGAGTCCATTCTATTGGAGGACATTTAGATTGCTTCTAGTTTTTGTTATTAGAAGTGCAGTTAATACAAAAATCTGCAAACCCCGAGCTTTTTTGTTTTTAGAAATGCTTTTAGGGTGTATTTTTTTGGAACAAAGCATATTTCATATGATCTTCACAACAACACTATTGGGTAAAATAAACAGGTATTATGATCTTCATCTTTACAGATGAGGAAATTCAGGCTCCTTAGTAAGGTTCATTGACACAGGCAGCAAGTGTTGTGAGTCAGCCATTCCTCTGTCTTCTGTGCTTCCTGCAGAATATTCATAGAACTTATTTTATTGTCCTACCTTGTATCACCAACTCTTGATCTGTGTAAATGTTATTCGCATCGTGTATCACCCATGGTGAATTTTGAACATTGGCACTGCTTCTCATTACACAACATGCTTCCCAACACCTACCAGGCATGCACTGAGGGAATATAAACTAATTTTAACAGCCTAAGCAGAACATAGTTAGGGAGGCAAATCTTCTACCCCCATAAAACCTACATAGTGAATGTCAAGGCTGAATAGCAGTAGCTTTTGTATTCCTGGTCCCCTGAATTAGCCTAAGCTTAGGTAATAAATAATTTTCTGTACTATTGCTTCCCAAATTTGCTATTGCAAATTTGAATCCTAATATTTAAGAATGTAAGCAGCTCATTCAAGTTTATAATTTAATCAGCATGCTTTCTGTTTCAGCAGGTTTGCCATATACCTGACATATTAAGTATAGGAATGCCTTCTGAGCAACCAGTTCCAGAACCCCCTTTTTCCCTTATCCCCTCATCTCCCTCCCCCTTAGGATTTTCCAAGTCAGTGTTGATCTATTAAATTATTCCGAGCTCTACTCTGTTACTTGAGAACTACTGCTACAATGCTTAGATATTCAATTTTAAGAAAACTCCTTATTTTCTTTGTAAAAACAGCTGCCAGAAGCTGAAGTAGGAGCATTAATTTGCTGCTTAGGGATTACAGGATCATTTTGAGGTTATCTGGGCCAAACCTTTTATTTTTTAGATGAGGAAAATGAGGCTTATATTAGGCAAAATAACCTGCTGAAGATCACAGGGGTTTTAATGAGCATATCTGGTATTTGAACCCAGGCCTGTGACTCCTAATACACCAACACTGCCACTATAATACAATCTGTTTTTTTTTTTCAATGATTGTTTGGCTTTTGGACAGTTATTTGATCCTAAAAAAATCAAAAATTGAAAGGATAGGACAAATGATGTTCAGTGTTGTTTTTTTCAGTTGTATCTGACTCTTTGTGACTCCATTTAGGGTTTCTTTGGCAGAGATGCTACAGGGGTTTGCTCTTTTCCTTCTCCAGCTCATTGTACAAATGAGGAAACTGAGGCAAGTAGGATTAAGTGGCTTGCTCAGGGTTACACAGATAATAAATTGTCTGAGGCCAGGCTTGTCTTCAGGAAGATGAGTCTTGACTCCAGGCTCAGTGTTCTATCCACTGTGCCACCTAGCCACATATGGTACTTGGACTCCAACTTTAAACGCTCCATGATTTCATTGGTGTGGAAACTTCTTTCACTGATTTCTTCCTCCCCTTTGGCTCCTCATCATAGATTTGAATCTGGAAGAGACAGACCTTAGAGGCCATCCATCTAGTTCAACGCTCTAATTTTGCAGATAAAGAAAATGAAACCAAGGAATTGACTTGTCTCCAAGGTCACATCAAGAGTAATGTGAAAGGTGAGATTTGAGCTCAGGTCTCCTAAAAGTCTTCATGAGTGTTCTTCTGGCCTGAAAAAAAGGATGCCACTTGGTAACCCATCAAAGTCAGGGTTAAGTGCCTCTCTGAATTTAGCCTGGTCATCAAAGGAGAGATACTAATAATTTGTCCCTGGGTCTCTATTCCACGCCTTTCCAGATTGATAAAAACTGCCCAAGCTTATTTTCCTGGCATAATCTTTGGGAATTTAGCCTCTGCTTTTATGCTGTGATAAATTATATGAGAGCATTACTTCAGTAGAAGAGAATAGTGAGATCTGAGAAATTGTTTCATGTAAATATGAAGCAAAAGAAAGGAAGAAATAAAGAAAACAGTGGCAATAGTGGAAAGACTTCTTTTTTTTTACTTTATTTTTTAATTAACTTCTTTAATCAATTAAGAACATTATTCCTTGGTTACAAGAATCACAATGGAAAGACTTTTTTATCAAACTTGCTTATTCATTTGACACAATTGACTTGGACAAAAAAAGGATACCAAATGTGGTAGCATTAAAAAAGGCACATATAATATCAATGATTATGGATGTTAAAAAAATCAGTGGATATATGATGACTAAAGTGGGCCAGTCCTCCCTAATTTTGTCTATGTATGATACCCTGTGGTATTTGTGACATCTTTTTTGGTTAAAATATCTTTTTGGCAAAAGTCTTGCAAAAATCTCATTTTAATATCCAACACTCAATTTTGAGAATCTTCCTTTCAAACTAGACAGCATTTGAGAACTTATTTTGATGTGACACTCACTTTTGAAAGCACTTAATCTACTTAGTTACAGTTTTGCTCTTACCTCAAGTTCAACTTCTTTGCATGAGCCAAAATCCTTTGAAACCTAGAATATTCCCTTCTTTTGCTTTAAGGAAGATTTGATAGAAATCACATAATGGCGTGAGCTGAAGCCTCCAAATGAGAAAAAGTAGAGCAAGGGAATTGGTTTCCAGTTGTTCTTTGGTCAGATCATTTAATCCAGGAGCTTCATCTGCTGGTTAGAATTTCTAGGACAACGTTGACCTATTCTTGACCTGCCCCCCACCCCCACCCCCTGATTATATGGATCTTCACAGTAGGGGCTGTTCTTTATTCAATTTATTAGCACCAATATAGATGCTTAATCTTTGTTTCATTGGTATTTACATCTTTGAATCGATGCTGAAAGCCACTATTGCAAACTATTCATTGGGGATGATCAGGGAATTGGGGTCTTCATGGCATCAGACACAGTTTTAGAGATAGAAGGACCTTGGAGATCATTTTGGTAAAGGTTTCATTTTACAAATGAGAAAAATGCCTGACTAATAATGTATCAGTGGTAGTAAAATACATGGAAATTACCCTTAACATTCTATAAAATTTTTTATTTGGCATCTTGCTGTTCATCAGACTTGATTGCTTTCTGCCAGTTTGATCTTGAACAAATCATTTCATAAGATGAGGGGATGAGATGATAGCCTTCAAGATCCATAACATCTCTAAATCTGATACTGAAAGGAATTATAAACATTTAACCGTTACTGTAGTGATAGAGAAGCTTACTAATAGAAGACTAAATAACAGTTCACAATATAAAATATAAAATGACTTGTATTTATGCCACCACTATTTCCTGTATTAAAAAAAACAAACAACTAACCATGTCTCTTAGATGTAACTTAAATGATAATTATGCTTCAGATGTGCAGGAAAAGGTTGACTTCCATAGCTTTCTGTTGCCTCCTTGCCTAGGGGGTTAAGATTGGGGTTTACATAACTTAAAAGAAAAAGTACTCACTGTTCAAAAAACTTGAATAAAGATTGGCCCTTTAGCTTTTTTGTTCTCCAAGAAATTTGGATCCTTTCTTCCCCCAGCTATAATGCATCTCATTTTGAAATTAAATGCAACTGACGAATATCTTGAATTAAAATGCAACTGAACCGGAGTTGGAATAAGGCAACTAAATTTTCTGGGGAATTAGGGAGCCAAACTCTTTGATTCTTTGTTGTCTTTTTTATTCTTAGGGAATAACCATTTTTATTCCTGGGATCTTTTTTCTCCAGAAGGTTTAGAACATGTTACCTCAGGCAAACACATTGATCAGTAATGGTTAACCTCATGCTCTTGCGTGTGTGCTCATATGCACACATGTTCTCCAAGGTTGAGCAACACCATCTGGTGTGTTGTAGACCTGCCTCGACATAGGGTTGTTTATTTTAAAGCAACTCCTTTTAAAGCTGTAGTATTTTTAATGGGCAATCCTGCATTGAAGGCTGCTGGTATGTTGGCAGTTCATCAAAGCAAGGTTGTGATCCTGTCACTTCTCATTAATGAAGCCTTTTATTTAGCTTAACAAATCATATCTCCTGTTAATATCTAGTCTTTTCAGAATGGCAAACTTTGGGGATGTTTGACACATTTCATTAGCAGTGACCAGGATGTGAGCCCTTTGCTTCTTGCTTTGTTATATCCATTTGTCTATTTTGCTGAGGTGTAATTTCAAATTATAATAATTCAAATGAATAAAATCACCTGTGTTATACTCTTTAAAAAAGCTACCTTAAATGGTTGCTTCCATTGGGCTAAATTTCTTGCTATTTCATATTATGCCCTAATTGTTGAATTTAAAAGAATTTAAAATTGTTGATTTAAAAGAAGGGACATAAGAAGTATAGTCCAGTTCCCTTCTTTAGCAAATAAGGAAACTGAGGCCCAGAGAGTTTAAATTACTTATCTGAAGTCAAACAGGTAGATAATAGTAGAATTGAGATTTGAACTTGGATTCATTGACCAAAAGGTTAGTTTTCTTTCCACTGAAATCCACTATTAGTATAATTTTGTCTGGGATATCAATTTCACAAACTAAAAGGCATCTTTGTATTGATTTGTGGATAACCAAATTGAATAAATCGCCAGCAGTAAGGCTTGACTGATAAATGTAAAGAATCATTCAAAATATTCTTCATGAACATTTTTCCCTTAGGATACCATAGAAGTGTTCTTCTAATTGTGTCACGGAGATAATTCACCTTATATCTATTCCAATCCTTTCCTTTTAGAGATGAGAAAAATGAGGCCCAGAGAGGTGGTGATTTTCTCAGTGTCAGAAGTGAGACTTTTCTGACTCCAGTGTCAGGGCTTTTTAAGTTATAGCATGTTTTTATTTTTTATTTAATTAAAATTTTTTTAGAAATCCCCAGTGTTCACAGATCTGAACAATATTTCCATATATAAAGGAAAAATAGCACACAAATGAAATCACAGATGCTCTATATGTTTAACTTACTTTTCTTCATATCTACATAATATTGTCTCCTAGGGTCCCAACCTTCCACCCTCTCCATGTCATATAGGGTATCGTCAAGGAGGCCAGCATGTTCATATAAATTCTTTCCTGTTTTATCTTTCTGTTCACTTCTCAGTTTGTTCTTCTAGTATTAGTTCTATGGCTGTGTGTGTATAATGTTCTCCTGGTTCTCCTCATTTCATCCTGTCATGCTTTTTGACTTTTTCAAGGTGCTTCAGTGGATTTTTACCTCCTCCTTTATCCACACACCACATGAAAGTAAGTATTCAGCCTCTGCTATATATGCCACCACTGTGACAGGCTTTTATGGGGACGTAGGAAAAAGACACGGCCCTTGCCATAGCAAGAATTGCCATTTCCTGGAATAAGCCTGAAACATCGGAAAGGACAGCAAATAAAGAATATTTTGGATTTTATATGAGAGGGAGGAACAATAAGGGGAAACATTATGGAAGAAGTGAAATTTGCTTCTCATTTTCAAGGGAGGCAGAGGGAGATGAGGTGATCCAGGCAAGTAGAATAATACAAAGGCAACAAGGTAGGAATAAAAATGACTTCTTTGTGAGACAGAAGAATCCATGTTGGGGAGATAGGGGTCAGGTGAAGGCACATCATAGCCAAGCATTGAGATTATTTGCTTTGGATGGCGATAGAATAACGAAAGTGGCCATTAGAAAGTTTATCGTGCCTAGGAAGGAGTATGTCAGATGTATTGGAATTTGGGAATATGGAATGAGAGGAGCCAGTGAAGACGTTGTTGCAGTCATGAAGTGTAAGCTTGATGCGGGCCTAAGCCAGGGGGATGCCAGCAGCATGGGAAAGAATGGCTGCCTATGAAAATCGGATTCTTCCGCCCGTGGAAGGAGGTATGAAGCAAAAATTAGTCGAGCTTTTCCAATTAGGAAATGAGAAAAATGGCAGCACTATCGACAGGAGATCTAATTTTGAGAGATGATGATTAGTTCTCTAATGATCATCCTTTTGATCACGTGTTTGAGGTATATCCAATGGGAAATGTCCAAGGGAGAGTTGTATTATGTGGGATTGGAATTGAAATTGGGAATAGGACTAAAGAGAGTTTTGAAATACCATCTGGGTCATTACCGCAGAGGTGATAGGAAATCGCATCCACTCTTATAAATTCAGTAATAAGAGAAAAAATAACAGAAGGCACAGTCTAAAGACCTCCTGTAGAACGGAGGAGTAATCAGCTTTTATGTTTGGCCAATGTTGATATAAGTTGGCTACACTCGTAGTTTAGGAGAAATAAAATGGAATTGGTAAACATCTAGACTTTGAGGTGTGGTGACCCGTTTCTATGTGTATATATTAGTTTCACACACAGTTGAAATGAAATCCCAAGTATTTGGAACCC
This sequence comes from Monodelphis domestica, assembly GCF_027887165.1. Taxonomy (NCBI): domain Eukaryota; kingdom Metazoa; phylum Chordata; class Mammalia; order Didelphimorphia; family Didelphidae; genus Monodelphis; species Monodelphis domestica. The sequence goes on from NC_077233.1 coordinate 252,187,352, forward strand.
TTTTTGGTATTTTCTCTGCCCTATTCATAGTTGAAGAACATGACATTATAAATAAGCTAATAAGATTTATTTTACAGAAATTTTCTGGAATGCATCACAAGATTTGTAAAGATTGAAACCAAACCTGCACTCTTGTAATGATACAGTACAGTGATACTCATAATAATGGCTGGTATTTCTATGGCCCTTTCAGAATAAGATTTTATTGATATAGAGACGTCCTTGATAAATACTCTCCAGCAGTGGATATCTGCACCTCCTCTGCAATTTATGTTCTTAGCTTACTGAGAGGTTAAGTGATTGTCCAGGATCATATAGCTGGTACATGTCAAAGGTAAGTCTTGACCCAGATCTTCCTGGATTTGAGTCTGGACCTCTATTCATTAGCCCATGCTGCTTTTCATGGCATTCTTAAGGCTAAAATACTCTTTTCTTCACTATAACCCTGTGAGGAAGGTATTAAAATCCTCATCATTCCCGCCTTAAAAATGAAGAAATCTACAACTATATAATTGTATATTCCAGGAGCCAGAATTATTATCCTTGTTATATATGTTGCATTTATGTTCTGGCTATTGTTTTACAAATTTAATACCTACTTAGCTTATAATTTGATTGGAAGGTGGGAGGAGAACCACAAGGGAACTAAGGAAATCTTTTGGTGATGGGATTTCGTTGGAGGGACTATAAGGAAGAATATTACAAAATTGAATTAAGCTTTTCAGAATAAAAATCTGTGGATTTGGAGAATGCACAATTATGTAGCATATAGTCTGACTGTGAAGTGTCTGTTTAACAAAAAAAAGACTCACTTTCTCTTGGGCAACAATAAAATAAAGTAATTAGGTTCTCAAGTCCCTAGAGTATTAAGCATTCTTAGATTTTTTTTTAGGTTAACTGTCATCTAAATCTATAAGTAATTACATAGCCCATGTATAAATATAGCAACACTTGCTCTTTATTTAACAGAAGTCCAAATGTGCCATGTGCCCTGGACTTAAGAGTAACAGAATTCAGGCACATAAATTAAAGAATATTCAAGTTGTATCATTCATTATGCGTCTCATCACACCATTTTTGTTCTTAAAAACATTCACTTTTGGATTTGGAGTCAGAGGATCTTAACCTGTTTGTCCTAAGTTTTCTCCTTTGTAAAATGGTAAGACTAGATTTTAGGTCTTCTCCATCTCTAGGTCTGTGACCACTGCTGTTGCTGTTCCCACTGATGATTGAGAATACTGTGTTCCAGCCTAACTTGTCATAAGAAGGGTGGCTGGCTGCTGCTTAGGATATATAGCATACTACTGGGAAGAGGTGTACAGTCTCCCCAGTGGGGCTCAGCCAGATTAAACTGTAATTGGGGAATATTTAGCAAAACAAATAAAACAAAAAATGCAAAAAAAAAAAGATAATATTGCATCTCAAAATTAAGTCAACATGTGGCCTATGGGGATCCTTGTGTACAGATTGGTGGCATGATTTCCATTTAAGTTTGATGTAGCTATTTTAGGACACGAGGAAGGGTGGGATCAGAATAGGAGGAATATGTCTTAACCTTGATTAAAAAGTAATATTTTTGATGCCAGAAAATTCTACTTTGGTATGTGGGTATCTATTTGGGATGCCATTGAAATGCAAACTCGTTGTGAATAAAGATATTTTAATTCTTTACATTTTTAGTCCCAGTGATTAATAAATACACATTCTTGATAAATAAAAATAACTAACCTTTATATTGTATTCACTCTGTGCGGGGCATTGTACCAAGTGCTTTATAGTTATTACATAGTGAGGTAGGTGTTATTATTTCCATTTACCAGCAGAGGAAACTTAGGTAGACAGAGGCTAAGTGACTTGCCCACATTCCTGCTGCTAATAATAAGGATCTGGAGTCACACTTGAACTCTGCCGTGCCTGACTATGCCTGGCACTCTATCCACTCTGCCACTTGGCTGCCTCCCTTTGATTAAGGAAGAAAGCCTCTTCCTGCACATGAGTGGTATATTCAAGCAGCACCATTTTTAAATACAGAGGGAAGTGGCGAGTGTACCAACTTCTTACACATTTTGTCTAGGTTTTACAAATACTTCATTTGTATCAAAGATGCAGGTGATTTACATTACTATACAACTCAGCTCTGTAGAGATGCTTTGTAGTTTTTACTCTTTTATCCTCTTGATTTTGAAGTAGAAGTGGTTAGCTCTGAAGAGGACTTTGGATATACTTACCTTACAATTAATAAGTCTCATCATAGATGTTATTGTAGGAGTCATCAATGCCCAAAATATTATGGGTTGTTTAAAAATCAGATTATCTTTGCTCAGGAGACATGGAATCTGAGTCATTAAAGGTGAAGGTGTTGGCGCATTACCACAAGTGTGCTGGTTATAAAACTGAGGTTTAGTGGCTGTTGGTGCTATTGTTTCTGCTGCTGCTTTGGGGATAAACCTACATTTATTTGGGAGTGAGAGGAAAGAATAGAAAACTGACAATAATTTGTCCAGATACTCATTTTCCTTAATAAGTAGAGCACGTTCCAGGAATTTTTGACTCTGTTTCACTGGACTTAGCTATTAGGCATCTAAAGAAGGCTCAATCAAGCTGGAAGGAACATGGATGTAGCAAGGCAATTATAGGTTCTTAATAGAAGATGTGCTAATTAGTGAACTAAAATCCCTTTTAAACAAGGGTAGGAGCACTGCTTATCAAACACCCATTTTCTTGGAGTGAATCGTACTCATCTGGAAATACTGATACAAGCTTTTTAAATAGAACATAAACTCCATTTAGCCCCTTCCCCAAAAATTGAGCATTTGCTCATAGCCTATTTTTAATCCTTTGAGGGATGCCATTCATACATTTAGAGTTGGAAGAATCATTAGCGGTCATTGAATACAGGCCTCTGAATTAATAGATGAAGAAATTGAGGTTTTAGAGTGTTTAGCTAAATTTTCTAGGGTCTTACAGCTATTAGAAGCAGATTTTGAACTCAGTTCTTATTCCATGTTTAGCAGTCTATTCCACCATGCTGTATTAGTTTGAAAACGATTCCATCTCATTAATGTGGGTTGAGCGCTTGAGCATCCAGAAAAGGAGGCAGGAGAGCAATCAGGGAGGCAGGATGCCTGATAGGAAAGTATAGAGGATTTCAGGTCAGGGGAAGAAGGGGGAATCCAGAAGGCTCCTCAGTGTCAATAACGTTGAGGACTGAATAAGGGTCACTGGATTTTGCAAATAGGAAGCCAGTTGGACTGTGGAAAAATTATGGTAGGTAGATTGATGGGGTATGAAAGCTAGGTTGCATCATACTGAGAACAGAATGAGCAATGAGATAGAAACTTTATTTTTTTTTAAAGACTGGAGAGTGAAGGGAGGATAGTAGATCAAGAGAAGGTTAGAAAAGTAGGGGGTAGGGTAAGAATTAGAAAAAAAAAAAAGCTTATTTTTAGACTCTTTAGAAGGAGCCATTAAAATATTTTGAAGAGTACAAGAAAAAATGGAGGAAAGAGGCAGTGTTGCAGAATGGATAGACACCTGACTTTGAAACTAGGAAAACCTCGTTCAAGCCCCCTTACATCTGGCTGGATGTCCCTAGGTAAGATAGTTGACTTTTTTTGTTCCAGGAAACTCTGGATAGTGTGGTTTTTTTTTTTTTTTTTGAGTCTCATTAGATACTTCATGAAGATTAAGTCTTCATGAGCCAGTAGGGTTGGTCAGAAGAAAGTGAGTGGTCCTGAAGGCTAAGTCCTTTAGATTTCATAGCACATCATGGGCTCTGTCTGTACTGAAGGATGGGTACATCCCTCCCACCCCAAACATGAAGGGCACAAAGCCAGAGAGATGCTGTCCCTGCGCATCCCCACGATTCCTGGGTACACATCAGGGTCACAGTTCAGTCTTCTGAATGGTCCCAGTTAGATCACAGGTCTCTAGTCACCTGCAGATCAATTAGTGAACAAACGTTTGAAGTTCCTTTTGTGCCAGGCACTGTGCTAAGGGGTTTTTACAACTAGGATCTCATTTGAAAGGTAGGTTCTATGGTTTCCATTTTATTTCTAGATGAGGAAACTGAGGTAAACTGGTATCATTTGATTTCCTCAGTATCATTCAGTTTATTCAGTGTCTGAGTCTGGTCTTCCCGACCATAGGTCTGGAGCACTTGCTGCTGCTACAGATATAATGGATATTTCTCTTGAAAGAAGAGGGAGGACTGTCAAAGACTGGAAAATGGTGTGAGAGAGGGAGAGAGGAGGCCAATTCAACCTTATTTTTTTTAGAAAATGGGAAAGGAAAATGACACAAAGGAAGAACCATCTCTTTGTCAGAGACTGGAGGAAAGGAGAAGGTGAGGGATTTTGAGATGGAGAATGGGAGAAGAGGGAGCCCGAATGACTTTTGTTTTTTGTTTTTTAAGTAAAGTAAGAGGCAAGATACTCAGCTGACCGGGAGGGGTTGGGATTCTGGGGAAGAGAAGTTTTGAAATAGATTCCTTGGGGAGTCAAAAAGGGAATCAGGGAGGAGTAGAAGTGCCTTGCAGCAGTGAGGGCCAACATGGACAACATGAATTAATAATTAACTTAGGCAGGATGGTTGTGATATTCAGTAAATTATGAGTAGGAGCTAAGGAGGCTGGTTTGGCAAGAAGGGAAAATTGATAAGAGGGGCCAAGGCTGGATAGAGTCAAATTGGCTAATTCTGAGGTGGATTATGGAAGGTACAGTCAATGCAGGGAAAATGGCTTAAGAACATTCAGAGGGATGGATTTTCTGAGGAGGTAGAAGAAATTTAGGAAGGTTAGGTGGTATGTACTGTCTGGGACTTATGGAAAAGGTTTGAGTCCTTGGGGGACATCAGGAAAGAGTCTCTTCTGATGACTTTAAGCTTATTTCAGAAAAGTGTGTGATTGTGAGAGATTTCAATAGAATTGCCTTCAGTATGATTTCAATACAATCACTTTCCTTTGTAATCCTATGTAATCTATGGGTCCATCAGACAGACAGACAGACAGACACACACACACACACACACACACACACACACACACACACACACACACACAGGATTATAGATCTAGAATGAAAAGATTTTGGAGATCATCTAGTTTAACCATCCATAAATTAGGACAACAGAACCTAGGAATACTGGTTGAACTGAATAAAATAATTTCATTTTGTTTTAGTTCAAGTCATGGATTATTCACCTCATCATCAACAGTATGGGACCAAATAGAACTGCTGGTGTTAATTTTTTTGAGTTGGTCTACTTGTTTCACTCTAATAGTAAAATCTGGTTAGCTCACTTGGGCAGAGAAATGTTTACTGATGGTATCACTTGTCATATAGCTGTGATGGTAAACCTTTTAGAGACCAAGTGCCCAAACTGCAACCCTCACACTGCATACAAACTCCCTACCCCTTTACCCCAGACAGGGGAGGGAGGAAAACTGTGCTTATTGGCTGCTGGGCAGAGGGGCGGGTCATGAGAGAAATATCCTCAGGTTTGGGTGGAGAGGGGGAGGGGAGCAACTCCCTATGTCATGCTCCTGCACGTGTGCCATAGGTTTGCCCACCTGGTCATATAGTGTGTTAAAGGACCAGTTATTTGGACTTTCTTTGGAGGACAGAGATGAAGCTCACATGTTCTTTATAGATATTGGATTTGGTGGGGGGAGGGTGGAATGACATACTGGAAATTGTTCAGCTATATCCATTCTCAGCATTTAAAAAATATTCTATTATTGATTATGATGATTGATGGGTCAAGACAGCATAGTCACACATTTACATTCATTCTCAAAACATAAGTCTAAAGTTGCACACCTTGAGTTTTTCGCTCAAGTTTTTTTAAACATTTGTTTTGAAGGGACATGAAATTAAAGAGCTGATTTTTATTTATTTATTTTTGTAGTGCTCACCCAGAAAGGAAATATGTTTAGTGTGCTTGAATTTGGCAGTGATATCAATACTGCCCTCAATTCAGGGAAACATTATGTAGCTATAGGAAGTCATTTTTGCAGTGTAGCAAATCATAAATCTTTGGATCATAGTGGTAAAGCAACAGAATTTTAAATCTAGAAATGGGAAAAATCACCAAGCAAGATTATGTAGCAATAGCCTGCCTCTGGGCTAAGTTTGGTTTTCATGAGAATGATCTCAGCTTAGGTTTTCATCTTAATTGAAAAGATTGATTTTTTTTTTTGAGTATGTAAGATTCCTTTTATGTTATGTCTCAAATGACAGGAGCTATGGGTCAAATCATTCTTTAAAAGGATAATAAATGTGTGTGAGGAGGGGGTTGGCTTTTAAAAGAAGCAATAGTTGCCAATAATTTATTGGAAAGGGAGAACTTGATCTGTAATAGGCTTTTGTATTTGTAATAAAGGGAACTTGATAAGAGATAGAAAGCTTGAGAGATGGAGCAAGACTTCTACCATACTGTTCTTTCCCTGCTCCCCCATTTCACTAATATGATCCTTTGTAGGATAGTGATTATACTTTTATACTAGAATCAGCAAGATTTCCATGAAATAAATCCTTTTTGTTTTGAACCTATTGCTAAAAGCATTTTGCTATTTTAGAGTGATTAAAAAACAAAATAAAACTCCAGAATGAACCAGAAAAGTAGATTTGTGTTCCCCTCCCCATGGAAAGAATCACAACTGAGAGAAAAAAAGGAGGGGAATGATGTTAAATGTTTTTTCTTTAACATGTAAGGAATATTACATTAAGATTCAGTTCTTCTGACATGTAATGTGGTATCAATGCCATGAAGAAGCTATGAGGAGGAATAATTAATATTAGAAATGATTATGAAGCACTTAGAGACATTCAGCTACTCAAATGATGAATCAATAAATACTCAGATGGAGCAGACACATTGCCATTAGAAATAGCTTAATTTGTGCCAGTTTTAAATTGAACAAAATAATGTCATTTTACACATTTAAGGTTGCTTTAAATTTTATTTCATTTAATCTTGATAGTCTTCAATTCTTTATCTGTGCACGATGTTCTGAATCATGATCACTTCCCACTATACTTTCTGTGTCAAATTTTACATTGTAATACTTAGATTGAATGTATTTATCTATTTAGGACAATGTTTTTTTTCTTATTGACTCATGTTTTCTGACAGACTTTAAAGCTTTAAAACCCATACTTTAAAGCTGAGTCAGCACACACATTCAGTATGATCTTTTGAAATCGGTCGCTTGCTTTGGTCTTCAAGTTTTAAAGAATTACTGAGATGCTGTTTTTTTATGGTCTGAAGAGAGGAGATATTGTCTAGCATTCCTGTATGTCCTATTATAGTTATCAATTTAAATGAGGTGATATGAGGTGAGTGAATGGGGTCTGAAATTTCAAAGGAGGAAGATTTAAGCAATCTGATTTTATTAGGATTCCTAAATTTGTAATAGGTACTATACATACAGAGCCTGTAGAATTTGCAGAGTACTGTGCCTCCTGAGAAATCATTGTCAAGAGAGCGGGACTACAAATGCCTTTTTACACATTTCATTTGTATTCTGTTTGCTAGGAAATCTTTCTTTATCTTCTGAGGTACTGCCAAATTATCTTGAAATATTATTTCAGAAAAAGATTAAGTAGAATTTAAGAAATTTTCATTGACATTTCTCATTTGCTAGAGATTGTTTAATATTCTACATCTGTTTTCTTTAGAATGATTTTCTTCTTCTGAGAGGCAGTGTGTGATGGGTAAGTGGCTAGGGAGGTGGTCCTGGGAATCAGGAAGACCAAGGTTCAAGGCTTTGTATCTTTAGGCAAGTCACTTAACCTCTCAATATCAGACTCTTAAGGATATAGATAATCGCAAAGTAAGCGAAAACATACATGCATTGATGTTTGTTTCCTCACTGGTACTTAACATTAATTAAATAATAGAATAGATAAAAAAGTTTTTTCCCCTTGCTTTTTGGAAAATTATTAAAGCTAGAAATTTTAAAATTAGTGTTCTAGTAACTTTTATTGTTGTTTTAAAAAGAAATTTATTTTCTTGGGAATAATTAAAACAATGGGAAAACCTTTTTCTCTCATTCCTGGTCTTTAAGCTGTTTTTTAAGTGTTCTGCTGTGACAGCTTGCCTTTTTCTCTGCAAGAATGTTTTACATTTGTTTAAACAATCTGCCTTGGAAAATAGATGGTTCTATGCAGAACCTGTTGGATGAGAAGTTGGAGGTCCAGCATTCTAGGAAGCCAGGATTCTGACTAGGCAGAAGAAGGAGAAAGAATGAAGGAGTATGAGAATCCAACTTTGGTCTTGATTTTATTGGTTCTTCTGACCATTTCACTTTAGCACTGTTCTTGTGGGATCCACAATAATTTGTTTGACTCTCAGATGCTCAATATTCTGGGCCATGGAGAGACCTACAAGAAAACCAACTTCTAGCCTTTAAAATTTCATGTAGTTGAATTATAAAGCATATTTATAATTCCTTGGAATTTTAAAGCAAGGTAAAAGTTCCTTTAACTTAACAGAGACAAATCAGAACTGAGGTGAATTAAGCTAGGAAATTTGCAAAGACTTTCTAAGATTTTCCCAAGACATCCTTGAAGATAAGTGAACTGGAGATTACAGGTAAGAGAAAACATTTTGGTAGTATTGTGACAAAAGATTGGTTTGAACAAGTTCATTTTATCTGTTGAACTCTGGGGTGGATATCTATTCCTGGAGGACAACCATTCAAAGTCAGTCCAGGCCTAAGGAAATATGGGGCCTGAATTAGGATTGTAGTTTAAGAGAGAAGGAAGACATCAGTTTGAGAGACATTGATGGCAAAGAACATTGGAGAGATTGAATAATGTGTATTCCAAAGCATGTAAAGTATTTTGAGGGGGAAGGTAGGGAGAGAAGGCCATGATAAAAGAAGCAGCAAAATTAACTTGTAATTTTATGCAACCTGTTGCTCATTTAAAAAAAAAATACTTTCTTTGGTGATAGAATTAGGTGAAAAACTATCTAAATTCCATATCTCATTATCTTGGATAAGTAGCATATGGGTAGTTTAAACATTTTTTAAAAATTTGACTTTATTTTTAAATTTGTTCCATGGTTACATAATTTGTGTTCTCTTCCTCCCCTTTTTCTTCCTCCTCCCAGAGTTGACAAGTAATTCAACTGGGTTATATTTATTTATTTATTTATATTTTTTTGAAGCATTATTTTATTTGGTCATTTTCATACATTATTCATTGGAAACAGATCATTTTCTTTTCCTCCCCCCTCCTCCCCCCACACCGCCCCTCCCCTTTATATAATAATATATAATAATATAATATTAATATATTTATTATATTTATATTTAATATATTAATAATATATAAATATATTATCACTTAAGACCTATTTCCATATTATTCATTTAAAAAATTTAGTATCTTATTTAAAAGCATAGGTATGCATTTTGTGGTTACTCATTCACATGAACCATTTACTTTGATTTTTGACTGGTGCAAAAAACTGATGGGTCTTTGGCAGAGACCCATGTGGTAGACACAGTGGTCCAGGATTACTTCTTCCCCATAACATTAGAAGGAACCTATTGCCTGGAGGGGTGGGATTTTTGGTTTTTGTTTGTTTTTAAATTGAACCTTTCATTAGCATAGGAGTTGCCCTTGATGAACTAAGGCAGATCAATAAATGTTGTGGAACTTGGTCATCAGAGCCTGCTTGGAGCCTGAGGGCTTACTTGCCCAAGTATGTCTTGGAGACAGTTGGAGATAGCTCAGGTCTTCCGGACAGCCTACAACTCTCTAATTACAACTTCCTCACTGTGACTCTTCATTTTTTTCCCTTTTGCATATGTGGAAACTGAGGACCACGGAAGCTTTGCTAGTGGCTATTCCTGAGACCTAGAACCCATTGCATTTAACTCTAGGTATTGGTGATAGAGCAGGAAAGAAGCATTTAATAAGACATTTATATGATAATTACTCGTTTGAGTTTTCCAGGCTACCATTTCAGAAACTATTTTCTTCTTGCAATTTGGGAAGCTGCTACCAAGTGCATAATAGTTTCTGGTCTATGGTTACATCGTCCAAAGAGCTAGGTTTTCCTTAGGCCCAATTACTTTGGAATGAAGATAAGTTCACATTTTAAATCAGTTTGCTATTTTTATTCAGAAAAGCTAGAATGCCTCTGTTAAGCAAGAAGGTTCATTCTACCAGCATGGTCAGAAGTATCATAACCAGAGGTAGAAATAATAATAGATAGAATAATAGAATACATAGAATAATATAAATAAAAGTAGATAAATTCTAAGAAGTCTGATAAAGAAAATTCAAAATATATCATGAAATTCTCAGATTTGTCTTAATTTTTAAATTTTTTTGCTCTTCATATGATTCTATTTTTTTTGTTTTTTAATTTAATTTTTACATTTTTTTCCATGGTTACATGATTCTAGTTGTCTCCTCTCCCCCCTTCCCTCCTAAAGTTGGCAAGCAATTCCACTGGGTTATACGTGTATTATCACTCAAAATCTATTTCTACATTGTAGTAGAGTAATCAGATTTCGTCTTATGCATTTAGAATCCTTAGGGTAGAGGGATAGGGAGAGGTTGGGTTAAAGATAGAGCCATAGGGTAGGAGGGGAAAGGGCAGGGCATGACGTCCCTGTGGGCAAGAAGGACTGCAGGCACTGGTAGGAGCTGGTAATAAAGGGTGGCAATACCGGGGATTTATTCAGCACCAGGTACTGTGCTCAGAGCTTTATAAATCCTGCATAGGATCCTCGGGCCACAACCCTAGAAGATAGGTGGGTACTTCTCTCCCTGACATTGAGTTGGGAATGTATGCAGCAAAAGTGGTTTATCTCTCAGGATAAGGAAGCCAACTCACCCAAGGACTTTCCCATTTAAGCCATCACCTTCCAGTTTCTCAACACAAATTACTAACCCTAAAAGAATTAAATACCTTCAGGGCCTATTTGATGATTCTCCTGTTTTCTTCTCATCTCCATATTTCTTTGAGTGATGCAGATTGCAACTTATCCTTACTTGCCTGTCCTGACTGACTCATGACCATGTACATGACATCTTTGGGAAGGAGAGCATCACGGTGCTGCTTTCTCCATGGAAGGTGGAGATAAAAAATTCTAAATGCTAACGTTTAGTTGCCTGGCTACCCTTTGGTGAATGAATTGGTTTGAATTTCCTTCCTCTGTGTGCTGGCAAGTTGTCGTTTGATCAGATTGGGGGGGGGGGGGATGAAGGTAGAAAGAAAAATAGGACCAGAGACAGCTTTACTTTCTCCTGAGTCCAGTCTTCGTCAGGAACCCTGCTGTTTCGTGTGGAGGGAATTGTTAGAACCTTCGAAACTTCATGTGCTCAGTGCAGAAATATATTCCAAATCTAAGTATGTGTTTTCTACTCTCCTTGCCTCTCTTCTCCTCATAAGGATCATTGAGGGGGTAGTATTAATAATATAACCAGTATTTATATAGTGTTTTAAGGTTTTTGGCGTGCCTTACAAATATCTTCTCGTTTTATCTTCACAATAACCCTGGAAGGTATTATTTGGGAGGTCACCTTATTTTATAAATGAGGAAACTCAGGCAGGTTAAGTGACTTGTCAAGAGTCCTATACATAGCTAATATCTGAGGTCAGGTAGTCTAATGTCCTATCGGCCTCAATTTTTCCTTTTCAAATCTCATTTATGAGTCTTTTAAAATATTGAGCAGATCACATGATGTTTTAGTGTTTAACCTCCCATCAATAGGCTTCCTTCCTATTTGCCAAATTCTTAGAATTTTTAGCTGCTGTTTCTTCCACCACCAGGAGGGAGTGGGGGGTGGGTGGGGAGGACCAGAATTCAAAGGTGACTAAAAAAATCTGCAATTTCTTAAAAATTCATAAGTGTGTTCAAGGTCCATGGTACAATGGGAAGAGTGATGGATTTGGTACTGGAGATAAACTGTTCGCTTACCTATGTGGCCTTGGGTAAGTCAGTCAGCCTCTGTTTCCTTATATGTAACCTAATATGTAAGGGAAGAGTAGATGGATTCTAAAGTCTCTTTGTAGACAAGGAGGAGAGGACCAGCTCTAAATCTACCATTTTGTGGTAATCTTAGTGAGGATATAGAAGTACATACTTTTTAAAAACCTGAGCTTAAGAAATAGGATAAAGCATCCACTTGGCTCAAAGGTGAATTTCACAAACATCCCTGAAGTATTTGAGGATAAAGTAGAATCTTGTGGACATAAGAGCCAACCTGACCTAATATATTCAGAACTGACACAATTCCAAATGGATAGAATAAGCGAAAAAGCTTTTATTTAAGTGCTTATTATATACGAGGTTTAAATTCCACCTTCTGCAGGAAGCTATTCCTGATCCTTCTTAATTTTAATGTCTTCCCTCTAGTGATTATTTCCTGTTGGTTATTTTAAATTTATCCTGTCTGTAACTTGTCTATGCATGTTGTTGTCCACATTAGTTTGTGAGCTCCCTGAAGGCAGGCATTTTTTTATCATTTTTATGTCCCTAAATCTTAGCACAGTGCATAACAGAAACTTATAGTTTATTAACCAACTGCAAAATATTGTGCAAAGGTCTGGGAGTAAAAATAGAAAAGCAAGACAGTCCCCAATTCTCAAGAAACTCACATTTTAATAGGAGATAGTTTAAAGCATGTTTCAACTGCAACTCAGAACAGTTCCATGGTCCTTAAGGAATAATACATATTCAGTGTTGATGGTGACCATGCTAAGGACTTTGGTGAGAACTTTTTTTTCTGGGCCTTTTTTTTTTTTGCTAAATTATTTTTTTGCTAAATTATTGCTAAATCTCATCTCCATAAGGATTGAGATCCAGGGATCATGGGCTGTCTGGTATGGGGGTGGGGGGTTGGGATAGTACTGCTCTTCCTGGTGGTAGGAAGTCTTCAGTGTTATGCCACAGGGATTGGTCCTTAGTGTTATCCAGCTTGCTATTTTTAATAGCAACTTGTAGGAAAACACAGTATTTATAGGTGCTACAAATTTGACAGGGAAAGCAAATAATATTAGATTTAAGACGTGTGTCCTCAAATCTCAATAAGCTGAAACAGTGGGCTGAATTGAACAAGAGGAGATTCAGATAAGGTTAGGTAGGAAGTAACTGCTCTTAGGTTCAAGGAAAATCCAAAGCAGAAGTACATTTTGGAGAGCAATCTAGAATATGACCAGAGTTATAAAATTGTCTATAATCTTAGACCCAACAATGCCACTTTGGGGTTTGTTTCCCACGGGGATCAGGGAAAAAGGAAAAGAACCTTCATGTTGTGAAATATTCATAATTGCTTTCTTTGTGGTGACAAAAAACTGGAAATTGAGGGGTGCCATTAACTGGGGAATGACTGAATAAGTTGTGGCATATGATTATGATGGAATACTGTTGTGCCATAAGAAATGTTGACCAATATAAATTTTTTATTAAAGGTTTATTAAAAGATGTTTTGTTTTCCCAATTACCTGTAATAATAATTTTCAACATTTTTTTCAAAATTATAAGATCCACAGTCTCCCTTTTCTCCCCTCTCTCTTGGAGGTGTTAAGCAATCTGATCTAGATTATACATGTATCATATGTAAACATAATTTCATATTGGTCATTGTTGTGAGAAAATATGCATATAAACCAAAACCCCAAAATAAAAATAAACTCATGTGAAAGATAGCTTCGGACTCCAACAGTTCTTTCTCTGGAGGTAGGATAGCAGTTTTTGTCATAAGGCCTTCAGAATTGTTCCAGATCATTGTATTGCTGAGAGAAGCTATGTTTTTCATAATTGATCATTTTATGATATTGCTATTGCTGTATATAGTGTTCTCCCGGGTTTTGTTTTTTGCTTGATTGAGCAGGAGAATTAAAAACAACAACAACATGGAATGACCTACATGAAATTATGAAAAGCAAATAGAGTAGACTCAACACAACATTATATACAGCTACAGAATTGATGTTTGAAGGATGATTTGTGAATGTCCACCTCAGAAAGAATTAATAAATAGAAATGTAAAAGACATCTTACACAAATTGGAGTTCATATTGAACCAAGAGCTTAATGTGAGTCAGAAGTAGAATGTGGCAGTCCTAGAAACTATTGGGAAATTTTGGAATTAAAGCATCCCTGGGGAGAGAGATCTTCTGTACCACCTCTGGCTTGTAGTAATACTCAGTTCTGGACAACACATTTTGGAAGGCATATTAATAAGTTGAATTGTGCCCCAAGGAAGGCAGACAGAATTGGGGAAGAGTAGTTGAAGTAATTAGGGATATTTAGCTCAGGAATAGAAGGCTTGTGGAGCAGGGGTAGGGTATGATGTCTACCTCCAAATATTTGAAGGACTATAATTTTTAGATAGGAATTAGATTTGTTAGGAGACAGAATTGAATTGGTGGGGAATCAGATAGATTTTTGGCTTAATATAGAGAAGAAATTGTTGAAAAATGTGGGTTGCTTTGGGGTGATAAATTGTCACTAGAAAAATTCAGATTTTCATTTAATGACCATCTATCAGGCTTATCTAGAAGGAATTTCCTACATTAATTAAGAGATTAGACTTGACCTTTAAGGTATTTTTTAGCATTAGGAATTTAGAGGATGCTTGATTTAATTTGTTTAATGATAGGAAGATAGTTTATCTATGCAATAAAAATAGAGAAAAAATTTTCCTACCTCCAAACTCTCTGCTTGCCTCAGAGATCTGTGCTTATCAGTGCATTATTATTTATTTTATCATTTATGAGGTGATCTTCCAAAAAAGGTATGTGAATAAGAATAAATGTTTGATTGCCAAACTTCAGTAGCTTGTGACATATTCTAAAATATGTTGTTTATTTTGAATAGTGAATGATAGTTTAGCCAAACTTTATTACTGAGTCTATTTCCTAAGTAGAACTTTCGATTCTGAGAATCCAGTTACTTAAGACAATATTTGTATGACTTATTTCAATTTCATGTAGCATATAAAACTCCCCAAATAAACTCATAAAATAGGTAACATTTACCTGAAAAGCTAGCTTTAAAGTCTTGTTTTATAAGACATTCTTTTGTGTCTAAGTGCTGGCCTGGTAAAAAACAAAAACAAAAAACCTGGAAAGGCAATTCAAGGTCCTTGTTAAAAAAAATTAAAAACCTGCCTATCCCAGACCAATAAAAAGAGCCTTTCCTTTCCCCCTCTCTCTTATTATAAAACACTCCTTTTCTGTGCCCTGGATTCTATTACCTTTCTTTCCTACTCATGGACCTTTATTTTCACTCCATCCCACTTCTAAGCTATAGTCTTTTCATATTCATATCTATCTAGGACCTTCCCAGCTGCCTTTAAAACACATCCTTCCTCCATCCTTAGAGTCCTCACTTTACTCTCCCATTCCCTTAAGCCTCAATACTTTCCCGTTTTTAGAACCTCGTATTTAATTAAATTAAAACTGCTCTCTCAAAATTTCTTAATTATGAAACTTGGTGATCCTTTCTCTCTCCTTGTCCTTCCTTGACCAATTACATCCTTCCTCTCTCCTGGATACTGCCTCCTTTCAAGGGTCCTTCCTGGTTCTCTTATGTGTCTGACTATCCCGAAGTCTCCTCTCCTGGCACACCGGTCCTACCCCCCACAACGAGGAGTTTCCCCCCAGATTGTGGCCTCTCTCCTTGCTCGAGCTATCCCCAAGTTTGTCTAGCATCACCAATTGCCATTGGATTTTCCCAGAGACATCTCAAACTCAAGTCTAAAACGGAACTTGATATCTACCTCCCCTCTGTCAAACTCCTGTATTTAATGAATGACATCACTCTTCTTCCAGGTTCAGAATCTCAGTATTTATCCATAACTCTTCCCCTCCCCCCACAACATCTCCTATTTGATCCCATCTTCCTGTTGCCATAAATATCACCCCAAATTGGGTCCTCGTGACCTTTGACACTGTTGCGATGGCTTTCTTCTTGCTTGCCAAGCTGCACCCAGATGCCATCTTTCCATGAAGCTGATGCCGTGTCTGTTTCCAGTTCTAGAAAAGCCAAGTCTGTGGCCTTAGCTGGAAGTTTTTATGTATCTTCATAGAAGTACCACTTGTTACTCCCCATTGCCCTTAGGGCCCCTGAAGGCAGGGGCTCTTTCTTATGCTCCTCAGATCTCCAGGTCATCAGGCTGGGCCAGGAAACCCATTGAGGAGCTCTAAAAGTCATTAGTCACCTCTTCAATGTCCAGTGACTCTGTTTCCCCTAGGCTTAAATACAGCACTCTGTTGAGCATTTGAAGCCTTGACAACCAGTTCTGTTTTTTTCAGCCTCACACATTACTCATTTCCTAATGCTCTTCCCTTCACTCTCTCCCTTTATTGTGTTTGTTTGTATAGACCGACTTCTTGACAGACAGAATACGTGCTCCTCAGTGGTATCCTGGATGCTTAGTACAGTGACTGGCACCTACTATTCACTTAATGCATCTTGGTGGATGATGCTGAAAAGGCGGCTGTAGGCCATTGAATAGATTCCTCAGCAACACATGGCATCTTCCTTTGCTGTGAACTTTTGATCAGTCAGGCTTTTCAGAGCGTAGGTCTTCGGAGGATGGGGGCTCACCTTTGTGTTTGTGGAGCTTTATTGAATGTGGCAAAAGATTTCTGTTGTAAAAAAAATCCTCAGTTCTAGAAAGGGAGCCACAGTTTTCATGTATCTCATGAAATTTAATCCCAAAATGCTGGTAATTTTTCCTTTTATAATTTCTCTTTCACCTTGTCCATTATACTCCTATGACCATAGTTTACCTAGACTTTTTGTTGGTGTTCTTTGGGAGTACTACAATGACCACTGTGTAATTGGAGAAATCTGTTACCCTAAAAATGACCTTTTTGTTCCTTTATTTCTAATGATCATTAATAAATCTCTTAAAATATAATTTTATTATTTGAGATTAATTTTAATTTTTACACCACCTAATGGAAGTGGAAGGTGGGAGAAAGAAGAACTTTTAGCTCTTGAATCTAGAGTCTTGGGTTCAAGTCTTAGTTCTGCCATTTACTACTGTGATTTGAAGTGATTTTTCTGTAAAATCAGTTTGGATTGGATGACCTGAACAACATTCTCAATTTAAATCTGTGATCCCTTGGCCTCTTATCACTGCCAGTCTCTTTCCTGCAATTCGTCCTGTATATGGGCCCCTCCAAGATCAATCTTTTTAGAACATTGCTTCCAAAAATTGCTTTCCTTGCTTGGAGACTCCAGTAACTTCCAGGTCGTTTATGTGGCAATTGAGCCCTGCAATCTGACCTTAAATTATCTTTCCATCTTTTCCTTTCACCCTTCCTCTTTGTGAATCCTCTGGTCTAGCCATGATGGTCCTGCTCCTTATTCCCTTCAAGCAAGCTATATTTATTCCCTTCTCTGCATTTTTTCTCAAGAGTCATAGAACTGTATGGGACCTTGGGGTACATTTATCCGAAGTACCTCTTTTTCTAGATGAGAACATTAGGTTCCAGGGAAAATTGTGACTTGCTTAAAGCCACATAGCTAATTCATGCCACAGCCTTAGATTGAAACTCGGGCTTTATGATGTGTAGTCAATATATATATTTTTTTTATCCAAAGCACTTCATAATATAGCTCCAGGTTACATTTTTGGCCCATAGATTCTCAATTGTTTTAGTCTCAGAACCTCTAAACTCAAGTGCTTTTTAAATGTGGTTTATATATCAAAATTTACTGCTTAAGAAGTTAAGGCTAAAAACATGAATTCATTTCAAAATAACAATCATGGACCTATTACATGTTCTTATGAATAGCTTTTTAAAAATGAAAAATAACTATTTTCCAAAACAAAAAGTGACATTTTACATATTTTTACAAATTTCTTTAATGTCTGACTTAGAAGACAGCTTGATTCTCCTATCTCCTTCTGCATTCAATCTGTTGCAATATGTTGTTTTGGTTGAAATATATGAAGAAAATTCGGCCTTACAAATATCTAATTGGAAAAGGGAAGGAATATTTTAATAAGCAAGTTCAGCCATAGTATTATTAAGAAAATATTTCTGACCTTGTGAACCCAAGAAAGCACCTTGGGGACCCTCAAGAAAAACAGGCTGTGAACTACTTATTTTTTTTTTTAAACCCTTACCTTCCATCTTGGAGTCAATACTGTTTATTGGCTCCAAGGCAGAAGAGTGGTCAGGGCTAGGCAATGGGGATTAAGTGACTTGCCCAGGGTCACACAGCTGGGAAGTGTCTGAGATCAGATTTGAACCCAGGACCCGCCTGGCTCTCAATCCACTGATTCACTGAGCTTTCCCCCTGCAAACTACATTTTTGAGAACTGCCTTGTGTAGCCTTTAGCTTGATGTGGCTTTCCCCAAGCCTGCCCTTCGCTTTTCTTATGCTCTGGGCAAACTGGAGCGATGGCTTATTTACTGAACACCCCCCTGGGCTAGCATTGGTACATACTGTTCCCCAGAATTTTTACCTCTCAACTTTTCCTTTAAAATCTCATGTATCCTTTAAAACCCAGGCACCATCTCCTTGCAGGCTTTGTAGAAACAGCCAGGTGGTGCAAACGGATGCAACGCTGGGGTTAGAGTGAAGATCAGAGTTCAGTTTCCCCTTTAGACCTTTGTGTGATCATAGACAAATCAATTTCTCTTGGCTTCAGTTTCCTCATCTATAAAAAGTGGGGATGGGTGGCCTCTCAGATCCTTTCCTGTCCGAACTGTGTGGTCCAGTGGGTGTAATCCTGATGTGGTCTGCCTTGCTTAATCTGGAGCTTTGGATGCCACATTTAAGGAGCTAGTGGTCATCTGGAAGAGAACAGTCAGGATGGATATTGAGGGGGACACACAAATGTAAATTGGCTGAAGAACTTAGGGATCTTTTAAGTTTGGGGAACAGAAAACTTTTTAAGGAGTTAGGTGATAAGAGTTTTCAAGTATTTGAAAGACTGTCAAGTGGAAGAAGTAGTCAATTTATTTTACTTGGCCCAGAGTACAAAACTTGGAAGAAAGATTAAATTTCTTCTACTTGGCCCCAAGTACAAAATTAGGAGCAGTGGGTGGAAGGTAGTAGAGAGGCAGAATTCAGCATTTGTAAAAAACAAAACAAAATAGAAACTTTCTAATAACTAAAGCTGTACAAAAGTGTAATTTGTTCTCTCTCTGTGTCTCTCTCTCTGTCCCTCTCCATCCCCACCCTCCATCCCCCTTAACTTCCTTCTTAGAATCAATACTGTGTATTGCATTCAAGGCAGAAGAGCAGTAAGGGCTAGACCATGAGGGCTTAAGCAACTTGCCTAAGGTCACACAGTTAGGACGTGTCTCTGCTCTAATTTGAACCCAAGACCTCCTATCTCTAGGTTTGGCTGTCCCTTCACTGAGTTAGCTGCCCCCATGAGATTTCTTCCTTATGGATCCCATGGTCCAGTCAAGACCGGAAGTAATGAATTAATGACTTGTCACTGAACGTCTTAAAGCTAGGTCCTAGAGTGAATAAATACTTGTTGGGAATGATGTGGAGGGAAATTACACTTTTGTTTAGGTTGGACTAGATCTGGTTTGGGGGAGGGGCAAAGGGAGGGATGGCATTAAATAATCAGAATCCCTGTGGACCACAAATGGACTTAGTCTTAAAATGTAATGCTTTCTATGTTCTGTTGCATTTTTATTTATTAAGTCTTTCCTAGTTACATTTTTATCTGGTTTGTGTATTTATCTTTAGATCTCTTCTCACCCCATTTTTAAAAAAAGAAATAGACTACATGCTTTAGAGACCAATGTGTAAGCTTCCTTATTATAATTTACTTATTGAAAACATACCTGTCTTAATTTTTTGTCTTAATAAATGCTAGTTCCTTTCTTGTTTGCAAGATCTGTTCTCTCCTTTGCCTAAGGTTCTTAATAGCTTCAGGGTGACTTTCAAAGTGATGTACTCTATTGCTAGTTATAAAGGACAGATCAACACCAGTTGGGTACTTGAAAGGATAAGTGTGTTTCTATTTTTAAAGATAGGTTTTTATTGAACAGCATATTTTTTTAAAAGGGAAGAGAGGCTCTTACTCTCTCTCATAAAACTCCTGTTATTACTCTTCTGATCTGCCAGTAATCATCTTTAGGTTGTCAAGGTTTAGTAGCCAGGGGAGCAGATTTATTTCTAAATCATTCATGTTTATAAACTGGAGTACAACCTCTTTTCCTAGAATATTCTAATCTCCCTAATTTTCTTCTGTATCTAGATTAGCATTATTTAATGCTTTTGCTACCATGTCCAAATTTTTATTCTTTAGGATCAAGATTTAATTTTCATCACTTAAAACCATGTCTCTTCCAAATAGGCTTCTATTCACTTTTTAAAAAAGCGAGAATCAGCTAATAGGGTTGGCAGTTTTAGGCTTTCACAATGGGAGCACATTAGCATTATTAGAAAGTTACCTCTTCAGCAACAAATTCAGGAAAAGAGATATCCTTGACGACCTTGAGATATTTTCTAAATAAAATCTCCAAATTCCTCAAACTTGAGATGCTGCTTCTATTTTTAATATAGGATAACAAAGTTTGCTATTAATATCAGGCCCATGAATTTATATCTATATATATACACATACATATGTGTGTGTAAATTATATTTCAATATAATTGATTCCTTTGTAATCTAAAGGTTTCATCAGACTGCCAAAGAGGTCCATGATAAAGTGAGTTCATTCATTCTTAAGAGTACAACAGTGAACACCTAAAATTTTCACAAGAGAGATGATTTACTCAAAATGCTCACCAATTAAGAATACTACATAAAATAATCTTCAGAGTCTAAAATGAAAGCGTAAGGAATATGAAATATTCAGCAATTGCAGAAAAATACAAAACTTTGGATGGTCTCCCAGATCCTCCTTTTGTATTGAAATCTACATTAGCAAGAGAGCGAAGTTGGCTCCACCAACACATTGATCTGATTTTTCCTTTCCTATATAAATATTCAAGTTTTGAGCTATATTGGGAAGCATAGTGCTAACTCCATCATATATACTATAGTTATATCCCTCCAAAATAGGCCTTTTAAATCTTTTCTTGAGTGCCATGAATCCCTTTCCAGAATATTTTAAAACTCATTAAGATAAAGATTACAAAGGACACTGATTACTGAAATTGTCAAAATATATATTTTTTAATTTATGGAATCCAGATTTAAGACCCCCCTGTTGTAGAATTTGGTACTCTTCTAGGCATTTAGGCCCCAAAGAAGCACTTGCTGGTTCATTTACTCTCTCTTTTTTTCCTCCTAGGTTCCTGCAGTTCCTTAGTTGTCAGTGTGGTGTTATAGAAAAAAGAGCACTGGATTTGGAGTCCAGAGGGCCTGATTTCAAAATCTGGCTTTGCTGTAACTGTGGAGTACTCATTTTGTTCCATTGTGACTTAATTTTAAAAAATAGTTCTCTATTTTAGAAATACGTCAATATGATGCAGTTGAAAAGCATACTGGCCTAGTCATGAATTATCTGGGTGATCATGCCAGTTTTTTTTTTTTTTTAACGCCTTTGGGCATGAGATTTCCTATCTGTAAAAATGAGAGGGTTTGACCTAGATAATCATATTTAAAGCTAGAAGTATTTGTCAAGGCCATCTAGTTGTGTCTTCTCACTTTACATATGAAAAAACTGAGGCCCAGAGAGGTCAAATAAAAGTTGTTAGCATCACATAGGAAGCACATAGCAGTCAAGGATTTGAACCCAAGTCTTTTGGCTCCTACATTCTTTCCACTGTGCTATTCTCCTTTAATCTTTCATTTAATTCAATACTCACTAAATAATTGTGTGTGAAAGGCACCCTAATAGGTGCTGAGGTCCCTGTCCCCCTTACCTTACCTAGGCTTATGTGACTTCCTTGGAGTCAATACTGTGTATTGGCTACAAGGCAGAAGAGTGGTAAGGGCTAGGCAATGGGGGCCAAGTGACTTACCCAGGGTCACACAGCTGGGAAGTATCTGAGGCCAGATTTGAACCTAGGACCTCCTGCCTTTAGGCCTGGCTCTCAATGCACTGAGCCACCCAGCTGCCCCCCATTTTTTTTTAACCTTTCATTATTTCCCTCCTGGTTGCTAGTTCCAACCTTTCCCAACTATGTTGTATTCATATTGTATATCCTTTCTTGTCTCTGTTTTGTCTACCTCAAAAGGAGGATATATGATCGATCTGCGAAGTCTGGGACTTTCCGGTGAGTCCCAGCCTCCTGGTACATCTTAAGTGCTTAATAAAGACCCGTTCTCCATTAGTGGGACCACAACTTTGGCTTGGGTCCGTTGTCCTATTCATCAATCAATGGCCAAGATTTTTCTTATTTCTGCCTTTCTTTTTTTTGTTAGAGCAATGCTGGTTTAAACCTTCATCTCTTCTCCCCCAAGTACTCTATTGAAGTAACCTACTAATTGCTTTTCCTGTTCCCAGTTTCTCTTCTCTTACCCCAACCCAATTTTCCACACCCAAGTAATCTTCCTAATGCACTACTAAGGCCATTTCAGCTATACTCCAAAACCCTCAGTAATCTCATTGCCTGTTTTAATTAGTTTAGAACTCCTGACTATCATTCAAGGCCCTACTTGATCTGGCTTCAGTCTGTCTACCCAGTAATCTTGCTTTTTTTTTCATTGTGTTAATCATTATTATTGTTGTTGTTTTTTTTACCAATTATATGTCATAACAAATTTCCACTTAAGCTTTCCAAAGTTATATGATCTAAAATATCTCCCTTCTCTCTTCCCGTCACCCTCCCAGAGCTAGCAAACAATTCAGTGTGGGTTATTCATGTATTATCACACAAAACATTTCCATATTGTTCATTTTTGTTAAGTGAATTATCCTATAAAATCAAAACCCCAAATAAATAAAAAATTGAATGTTTTTCTCTGTATTCCTACCAGAATAGTTCTTTCCCTGCAGGTAGATAGCACCTTTTGTCATAAATCCCTCAGAATTGTCTTGGATCATTTTGTAGCTAAGTCTTTTACACTTGATCTTCATGCAATGTTGCTGTTACTGGCTGGTTCTGTTTATTTCGCTCTGCGTCAGTTCATGTAGGTAGTAATCTTGTTTTAACTGAAATGACTACTTGCCATCTCCTGTCCGTTTCCTATTTAGTTTCTCCCTCTTGAACCCCATAGGAACACCTGGAATGTCTCAGGCAAACTCAGTACCAGAAAAGATGCAGTTACCTCCTCCCCATGAAGACGTGTGCATGGATGGTGGCAGCTAGAGCTGGCTCTCCTCCCCTGCCTCATAACTGAGCAGCTTTTACAATTTTAATCAATGCCTCCTTTTTTCTCTTACTGTCTGAACCCTGTCTGAGGCAACCCATGCTCTCCTCTCCGCTTTGCTTCCTATTCTGTCTTCCCCATGGTGGACCCTCTTTTGGGGGTAACTTGGAGGGAGACGGGGGGGGGGGGGGGGGGGGGTAGATAACCTGGTACATGCCAAGGCCTTGGGGATGTTTCCATCAGCCCTGCAGCCAAATTCTGTTGCATGCTGTCTTCCTCAGTGAGAGAATGAACTCTTTGAGAGTAAGAATTGTCTTCAATTCCTGTCTCCTGGATTTAGCACAATGCTGGGCAAATAATAAGCATTTAATAAAAGCTTTTTCATTCATTGCACATTTTGGTTCACCTTTGAGAAACTTGAAGTAACTGTCATAGGTTCACTTGATGACTTCGCACAAAAATGACATTCCCCGTGTTCAGATTGCTGCATGACAGGATCCGCCGCAGTCGTCCAGATGCATACAGCTTTGACAAATCATTTGAAGTTGTTTCTCTGGATTCCCCGGCTCGTTCAGTTCTTGCTTTCTGCAGCCTCAATTAAATGATAGCGGCATGGAGAGGGAGGGAGATCGTGCCGTTAGCTGACCTCTGTACAAGTGTTTTTCCCAGGGCTGTATTAGTCTAGTTTCATTTTAGGCAAGCTTGTTCTGTCAACTTAATGTTGGGTATAGGACTTGGAGGGCAGTGCCAAATGGGCCTGCTAAAAGTCTGTGGCACAGCCATCAAGTTAAAAGCTACCACCACTCCCTCTTTACACCCAGAGTCAGCATCGCTTTAGAAGTTGTGTGACAGGTCTTCATTTATTTCACATTTTCTCTTTGCATGGGAGGGACCAAGTCGAGGCAAATATTTCAATAATACATTTGCTGTGAATTAATAGCTTGCCAAGGAGTACGTTAACGGCTCTGAGCAGTAGGATGGAATTTAAGATGGCAGGGTAGAGAGAATAATGTTTAGAGTTCAGGTCAGAGGCTTGGGGTGGGGAGGGAGAAGACTAGTTACATGTTTAAAAAAACTGTTTAACACTTTTTTGTTGGGAGTCCACCATGCTTGTCAGAATCACATTCTATTTCATTTTGATGCATTAAATATCTTTCCATCCACTGTGTGCCTAGCACTGTGTTAGGCTCTGGAAAACAAAGACAGAAATGGCATAATCTTTACCTTTGAAGGAGGTTCATTATATTTTAATGTTACCTGCTACAAGTTGATGATTTCTCACTGCAGCTCTTCAGATTGGACATTGTCATTTGTTTTATATTTGTCTTAGAAATCTCCCTGTAGATATCCTAGTTCTTTTGCTTGACATTTTTTAAATTGTCATATCTTATGAATGTAAAATAATGTAAAATTTTTAGGTAAAGGGTCCATGCCCACCTAAATTTATCACATTCAGCCCAGACGTCTCCATGAAATGAATCGAAGTAAGTTAGGTATGAATAGGTCCTTAATCAGCTTGGAAGGAATATTATATGGATTTTGAGTCATTGGAAAGATGCTACATTATAGAAAATATCTTGTGATTGACTTAAGACAAAGAACTCCTATTGGGTTGCATATAAAAAATAGCAGGCAGGTTCAAGATTCAGTCAGATGGGAAAGAACTCCAAATATTGGAAGTGCGGATTCTGAGTCTGAGAGTGATTTGCTCTTAATCATATTCAACTAAAGAGACTGAACTTGTAGTAGATGACCCAGATAGCTGGGAGAAGGGAGAAACATAGTGACCACTGAGAAAGGCAGCTAGATATCTAGATAGAAACAGCCAGATGTTGACCTTGTGAACATCACAAGATCCAGGAGGCCTGATGATTGCCTCGATGTTGGTAGCAGGGTCCTCTGGAGCCAATAGCAACATTTCCAGAATAACAATAGATAGGAGATACTCGAGAAACTAGAGAGATGGAAGAAAGGCAGCTTTTGGACCATCCTGGGGCACTAATTATTGGAACTCAGAGAGCTTCTTCATCTAGGAGGAATTTCTTGAAGACTCCAGAAAAGGAGAAAAGGACCTGTTGTAAACAAGAGTTATGAATGATCACTTTGCCACATGTCTCCAACACGTGTACCTCACTGGCATTTTACTGGAAGTTTGAAAATATCTGCCCCTGAGAGGCCCTTCATTTTTGGTGGGATTGTTTCTTCAATAGTCATTTTTTACTATATCTCTTAGTAATACCCTTTCTAAAATCTAATTCTGATTGTTAAGCAGGAAACACACTATTGGGGGCTCTTAAACAATAGTGCCAGATAACCTTATGTCCTTAGTGTTACCCATAACTAATGAGGAGTAAAGGTGCTGCCTTTTCCTCATTTCCCCATCACCATTTATATTGATAATTGGAATGTAAGTTGGGGGGAGTACCCCAAATTGAGAGAATGTCACTCTTGCCCAAGAAGCAGGTTTCACAGTCATTTTTTTGTTTATTGCCAATAAAAAGAAGTACTTTGTTTTCCCCCCTTATTTAGTAAAGTCCATGGTATTCATTCTCAGTCTTACTCTTAATGGTACACACACACACACACACACACACACACACACACACACACCTTCTCACACCTTAGATTGTCTTCCCAAAGGGAAAATGGTTAAAAACACACAGAAAACCTGTTATTGAAGACGATAAATCAAAGAAGCTTGGAGAACCCAAAGGACACCTCACTTCATCCTGGGCTCTCTTTCATTCCACACTGGGCTTTTCCTCATAATCTTCTGGCATGAATTCTGTTCATTTATTGGTTTGATTTAGTGCTCAAAATTTCCTAAATTGTGTTTGCTCATATCTTCAGTTCCTTGTGATAGGGTGCACAGAAAACAAAAGAATCTTAAATTTATTTTTTTTTTAATGTTAAATGAGATATGCATTAAAAATCTTTATGCATGAACTTTGGCATGTGAAAAATAGACCTATTTTCTTCTCTTAAGTCAATGCAGCACCAAAAGGGTTCAGTGCTTACCTTGAAAAATGAAGATTTCAACTAAATCAGAGTGATTACTATTGACTATGGTCTCTCATCAATAAAATCTAAAATGAATCATGATATGGGCTTATATATGTATTCTATATGACAGTCAGACCAAAATAAACTGTACTGCTAATGTTTACAAACACATAAGGGTGCTAATTCAGTTTTTGGAATTCACAAGGCAGCTGGTGGCATGCCAGCTTTCACATCAGAAAATTATCATCACAAAATCCCATGAGGATAGTTTTCCTAGTTATTCCTTAACTTCTAAATTTGATCTGGTTTGAACTATTTAGAATTGTTAGAATCTTCCTAGATCATCTTTTTCTATGATTACATTTATATACTTTTAGTAGTTTGTATGTTGTGCGCTCTCTGTATGTGTGTATAATTTCACTTTATTCTTAACATCGCTTAGAATTCTCTCCATTTTACAGTTGAATAAATTGAGACTTAAGTTGGTGATTTGCCCAAGCCAAGGCTGTTTGAAATCAGTTGCCAGAGGCAGGACTTCTTCTAAGTTAGGTCTTATGATTCCAAATCTAATCTTTTTTGTCCTCTCACTTATGCCTCATCACTTCCATATTGTACTTATAGCCCCATATATGTAAAATAAGTGTAAATTTGGGATTCTTATTAGGTGGAAAGTTGTATTAGGTGTTGGGATTCCATGAAATCACACACATCTTTTTAAAGTGTGAAGAATAAGCTCCCATTTTAAAAGTATGTTTACTTGTTTTGAACTTCATTTAGTTATAAAATGGTTATCATAAATAACAAAGTACTGAAGTTTCAGGCATAAATAGATGAATATAAGTACTAAAAATAACATTTACATTTACACAGCAAAGGGCAAAAAGGATTTTATGAAATGATGAATTTAAATTTTGTAACTTGCTTTTTAAAAAAAGTCTTAAATTCTACACGTTGTTTCTTAAATTGTCTTTAATTGAATGTACTTCCTTCTGAAATTCTGTTCTCTGTGCATTTAAAACTTCAATTACTTTTTTTGTTTCTGTTTCTGAGTTTTATTTGGTATCACCATTGTTAAACTTCTCCCCCATTAAAAACTGAGGGAAACAGGGCCTCATAACAAGTGAGCATAGCCATTGAAAACAAATTCATAGAATGACCATGTCCAAAAAAGTATGCCTTTTTGTACTTTGAGTTCAGAGGTAGTGTAGTATGTATCATAATTCCTCTAGAGTTATTCTTGATCATTTCCATTGATTAGAGTTCTTAAATTTTAAAAAATTGTTTGTTGCTTAATTGAATAAATTGTTCTCCTAGAATACTTTATTCTGTATCAATTCTTTCAAGACTTTGAAACTTTCATGACTTCTCATGACACCAGAGTATTCTGTTGTATTCTTATATTTGTTTAGCCATTGCCCTATTGATAACTTCCTTAAATATTTTTCCTTTTAATCTCTTTAGGGAGTTTGTTTTCTTTAAAATGCTTCCCTTCTAGATAGCCACCTTCCTCCCATCCACTCCTACCCTACCCTCTTTTGTTTTCAGTTAAGAATGTGGTTTTTCTGATGCCTTCTCCCTCCCAGGCATTATTACTCCAATGACAAGAAATAGTGAATTCCACCCCTTTTTCTTCCTTCTTAAATTATTAGTGTATTCCTTTTCCCTTCCCTCTTCTTTCCCCTGTGAAAACTTGCCAAACAAAACCATTACATACACCCTCATTTCTTGGGGAAAAAATCTTTTTTTAATTTACCATCCACAGTACTATAAAGGTTCTAAAAAGGAACTTGTTTTCTTCGCTGTTTTTCTTGACCCTTGTGTTAGCATTTCAGAGTTCCTCTAGCTTTGGCCATTACATCATTCTCTCATTAAGAATTATCACCTTTGCTAGGGTTCTTAGTTGCAAACCTATATCTTTTTTTTTTTTAATCTCAAGCTTTGGTATGAACCTGAGTGGTTTCTTGGTACTTGAACTGCTTCTTCTTGAAATGTTTTTTCATTCATGTAGTGTAGCCCTGGATTTTGGCTATGACATTCTTGGAACTTTTAGGAAATGATCAGTAGATTCTAACTTTGATTCAAATAGATCTGAGTCATTTTTATGTATGATTTCTTGAAATGTGTCCAGTTTTTCTTAATTGTGGTTTTGAGGGAATCCAAGCATTTATAATGATATCTCCTTTTGGGGGACAGTTTTTGATATTAGAGAGCTTACATTTTCTTTATTTTTTCCTCCCCATGTTTATGTAGTTTTAATGTTTCTTGATGCTTTATGGAATCATCAGATTTTCTTAGGCCTATTTTAATTTTTAGGGGGTCCATTACTTGGTTAATAAAAGCAGTGGAGAAAGTAATTTAAAAGGAGGACAGAGCCTAAATCTTTTATTTTAAAATTAAAGCTATTATTTAGTTAAATTTTTTTTTCCACTCCCAATAGACATGGAGTCCCTCTTTGAGATATATATATATTTTTTTTTTTTTCTTTGAGTCTCTGCTTGTAGTTTTGGATCTTTTTTTTTTTTTTGAGGAATCTATTGGTAATAATTTTATAGACTAGTGGGTGTTGTTTTTTTAAGTTACTAATTGAAGGGGCCAGAGTCTGTACCCTCCCCTCTCTCCCCTTCTACTTTTGGGTGGAGTATTTTTGCCCTTGTTTATGCTGGGATCCTTCTCTGACTTAGAGTAAGGGTAAGATTGCCTTGGGTGTCTTGGGTAAGATTCCTTTGAGCCTTTGGTGGTCCGAGCATTGGGTCTTCAGGACTCTTTATAAAAGCATTGCAGGAGTACTGGCGACCTTGAAAGCCCCCGGCTTTCTCTGGGTTCTTGAGCTCTGAGCTAAGTTGCTCCAACCTTGTTGCTGTCCCTCACCGGTGCTTGTGAGGTCTGGTTTCTGCCCCCCACTAGGCCCTCCTGTCTGCCTGTTGTCTGCCCCCTCTCTGCTTGGCTGGAGCTTGTTAGGCTGCACTAGCACAGGTTCTGATGGGGTTGGCTTTGCCTTTCTGGCTAAGGATGCAGTTCTGTGCTGGAAGAACTCTAGTTCCTCATTGGATTTCAACATTATTTCCCGTGTCCGTTTCAAGTTTCTGCTGCTGTAGTTAGGTTTCAGGTGGTTTGCCTCCATTAAGGCAGCCATCTTGGCTGGGAAGTGACCCTTCTTGCTTGACTGATTAGGAAATCGAGACTTAACGTGGGCAAATAACTTGCTCAGGATGCTATATTTTGAGGCTGGATGTGAACCCAAGTCTTGTTTGTTTGCTACATCAGTCGGCCACCAGATGTTCTTATTTCCGCATCATTTGGTCTGGCATAGTCACGTCTGTTCTTCTCTTTGCTGCTGTATAGCTGTATGACCTTGGACAGGTTACTCCCTCTTTGAGTCTTCGCTTACTCATCAGTAAAGTGAAAGGTTGGACCAGATGATCACTAAGGTCTTTCCAGTTCTAATTTATGAAAAGGAGAAAATCAACCTGGAAAGCATAGAACAGTGAGTAACTACAATTTCTTTTGTTATTTGGATTTACAGGATGAAGTATGTGCTTTGCACTTTTGAGAATATTTTAGAGAGGCTTTTAGACCTGTAACATTTTTTTTTAATTGTAGGAGAATGCTAAATGTTCCTGAAAAGTGCCTGGTAGAATTGAAGAAATGAGGAATTTTAACGATTACTTCATATTTTCAGTTCATAGAGAATAATTTAATCTCCTGTAAAGCACTTAATTTTTTTACCTTTTGTAGCTAGATTTTTATTTTTTAAAGCAGGTCATTTTTAGTTAAGGAAAGTGAGGAAAACTAGTAGCTAGAATCACTGAGCCAGCCATCTCTGAGGACTAGCCTTGGAGGGGGGAATAGTTGGAAACCATAATTATGTGCTATATTAATGAGGTACATGTAGCTTTTTGCTGATGTGTGATTTGTGCATAATTTTCCCATTACCTTCTTTCCATCCTAGAATCATGAAAGTTAGTTATAACTTCTAACAAAGAATGTTAATTTCTGGGTTGTTGCTGTTTTTTTAAAATTTGTTTGTTTTTGGCATGGAACACAGGGCGTAGGATATTCTTCAAAAACTGCAGAGCCTTAAATCAGAATCAGCTGCCTTTGTGCTTTTTATCAGTAACTTGGGAGGCACCAAAGTGTGTATTTACTTCAAACTGTAACCCCTAGAGAATAAGGGTTAATTAAGGAAGGGGATGAGAGACAGAGGAACTTAACATACAGCACTACCCTCTAGTGTTCGTTTCTTGAACCACTTCCAGGCCCCTTCATAGGGAGGTCAACAAGATTCACAGCCAGACTCTGGGCAGAGTTGACCATGGGGTGTCTCGGTTTTCTGTATTGCATTCTTATCTTTAGAAGTTACATTAAGATCACCTGCCAGTACAATAATGTCTTTTCTCTCCCCTATTTATCTATTTTTCTTTCTGGCTTGTTTAAAGTAGCTTGTCATGTGGATCCATTTTGAGTAGCAAACAATTCAGAAGTCCTCTTCTTTCCACTCCCTTTTCCTACTTATTCCCCCCCCCCCTTATAAACAGTGATTTGTGGCATAGCATGAGGTAATTAAAAAAAAAACTGACATAGGGATTTAGCTTAAATTCATCAAGTATTTTGGATGCATAATTCCCCCCTAAAGGGATATTTTTGGACATCTCTTTACTTTCTTTAAAAACTTTCCTTCTATAATTCCCACTAAAAAATTTCCTTTGTGAAAATCAAGTTATAGGTCATTGTCCTGTTGTAGTAGAATGTTTCAAGTGACGGGAGAGCTCTTATTGCTTTTTTCCCTCTCCTCTATCTACTAACAAAATTTCCTATTTCTGAACTGAACTTTTCTCCTTGGTCCCTTGGGCATTCAGTAAAAAATGTATTGGTCTTCAGGATTTTAAGACAACCCTGGTTCATGTGGGCTATTCCCTCTATCACTTTGTATCACAAACCTTAGTGAGTGGCCATGGCCTTCTTAAAATTCTCCTGGTCACCAGCTGTCAGGTGAGCATCCTCTTTGAATTTAGCCAGACCGGTCCTTAGACTCAAAGTAGCAGAATGATCTTCAATTTAGACGGCAATTTTTATGTTATTTGATAGATGTGTATGTATAGGTATATATCTATTTCTATTTTTCTATCTTTCATTCCCCAGATTTGTAGGTCATTAATTTCCTGTATTTGCTGTAGTCATCCTTTGGATGAGGGGCAGAGCTGACTTTTTCAATGTCTTGAGTATCTGATTTAGTTTTCTCCATTTCTCACTTTTTTCTCCTTTCATTTACACTGAACTTGCTTTTCACCCATCCTTATTCTTCTAGTCGATGTCCCTCATTTTGGTTTTACTTCCTTTATTTTAGCCTTGACTCACTTGCATTTTTATCTTGCATCATGCACACACTTGACTATCTGTGCGACCCCTAGCAAGTCCTTTAACTTCTCTTATCTTCAGTTTCCTCTTCTGTAAAGGGGGATTCATAATAATATCTCCTATGAAAGGGATTCATAATAGCATCTCTAATGAAAGGTGGTTGTAAAGATCAAAAAAGACATATGTAAAGTGCTTTACAAACCTTAGAGTGCTATGTAAATGCTACTTGTCATTATTATGTTTATTAATATGACTTGGCCATACTCTTCTCTCCTTCCCACCCCACATTTCTTATATTTCCTTCCTACCAATATTCATCCCAGGGTCACTAATATCAGTCATCTGACTTTTTGCTTGTTGCATGGTATTGGGGAGGAAATCACTCTTATATTTACAGATTTATTAAACAACTTTACCAGACCCATGTTGCTTTTTTACTTCATCTTTGGTGACTTCTTATTTCAAGCCCCATAACACCTCTTTTAAATTGTCCCCCATCCCTTTTTTTTGGTTGTCCTTTCCCCTCGTGCATTTCTGTTACTTAGAACAGATGATGTACTCTTCTATTCAGTGGTACAGTTCTTTATTAAAAATTAGGTAGCAGTTCAGTTTATTATACATAGTCCTTTTAATCTTGCTCTTTTGAAATGTATGCTATAGTTCACAATAAAAAGAATATTTCATTTAGAAAAAATATCTAGCCCCTTCTTTGTATTGCTCAAACTTGTCAAAATCTCTCTCCTTCCCTGTAGTTGTAGGAGGTAGAGAATCTTCCTCCTTCTTCAGTGTTGATAAGTCTTCCTGCAATCTTTTATGGTTGCAAAGAAATGGAAACAAAGTACTGTACTAATTACATTTTGTCTTGGATTACGTTGTCTGCATACATGCAATCTCCTTACTGGACTTAAGAACTTCATAAGAGCATGTCTGATGACTTACATACTAAGTTCTGTATCCTTATAGCACCTAGCAAAGAGCCCAGAAGATAACCTCAAAAAAATGTGTTTAATGATCACAGCACTTTATCTCTTTATTGTCTTTGTGGATTAACTGTAACAGATTTTCATAATTCCCCAACAGCCCATCCTCATCATATCTTACTTACTTTGAGGCTATGCAAATAATTTTTGCTAAATTTGTAGGAAATAAAGTCAGAATCAAATGTTTATATTTTGCTAAGTTGCAATGCCGGAAAGTGTCCCTCAGATGCAAACAGATAAAAGTTAATTAAGTTAGAGTGAAAAATACAATGAAACTACATGCTTTGAACAGTGACTCACAATAACATCACTGGTTTCAAAATCTAAATTTACATCTTCTTTTCCCCCTCTTCTTGGTTTGTGTTTTGATATTTCTTTCACTTATTTTAACTGAAAAGGGGACTAAAAAAGGTCCAACCTCTCCAATCTGTTTCAAAGCTTAGAGATCCTAAGATCCCTAGTGAAAATCTCCTAAAATTATTTTCTACTAATAGACTCTTATATTATGCTAGGAAAATAAATAATGCTGAAGTAGAACTTGACTTCAAGAAATAGATAAGTTGGAGAGAAGCATGACACATTCTTAGAAACAAATTTCAGTTACTTTGTTGTGTTCATAGTGATCAAATTGAGCCTGAATAAGAAAATTTCGATTTCTACATGTTACAGCTAAATTTCAGTTTATGTATAGTGATATAAGAGAACATGGAGCTTTGAGTCAAATGACACAAGTTCAAATCCCTTGTCCAATATTGACCAGCTTCAAGACCTTTTTCTGTCACTAATTCTCTGATCCAGAGAGTTGAGGTTGTTCTTATGATTTGATGTTTGACGTTCCAGGTAGAAAATTCTAGAATTTTTGTAGAGCAAAGAATAATTGTTAGTAAATCAGTTACATATTTTTGCTTTTTTAAATAATTGGAATTTTTTTTTAATTTTAAGTGGAATTTCTTTACTCCACTTAACCCCATTTCTACCAAATTGAGTCTATAGCCTAACTTCATATGATTGAACATTGAAATATGTAACTTCATTGCATGGCCATTGAATGAGGTTAAATACCTGACCAAGAAGCCTAGTATAGGTGGAAGACAGGGGAACTCTAACTCGGGTTGTTGTGACTCTCTTTCTTTTTGGTGAATGGCACTTAGTACGGTGCCTGGGACATAGTAGGTGCTTAATAAATGTTTATGGAGATATCTGGTCAGTCTTCTGGAGTGTAGCCTCAGGCCTGGGTCACCCTTAGACAAGGTTACCTACTGAACCAGGGCACAGAACTCAGCTTGTTTTAACAACGAGCACGCAGCTCCCAAGTGTGGTTTTTGAGTACCCCTAAAATAGAACCAACTATAACCTTACGTGCCTGGACTACTACACCTTAGAATAGAAATTGCAGAGGGGCTAAATTACATTATTAGGAGATCGTTTCCTCACCTTTACAGCAATGAAATTACAGGTCTAGTTCCTGACCCCTAAGAAATAAAAGTACTTATTGTGTCTGCTTGGAATGGGGTGTTGGATAACTTTCCTTCCTATGGATTTCATCTGATTTTTTTCTTCCAAGAGCTTTCTTGCATGAATGTGTCAGAATGAGAATTGAGAATCGTGTCCTGTATACTTTTTTTTTTTAATTTCTGGAAATTAGAGGTGAACTTAGTGAGAGCAAGAATGGCTTGGAGAATCTTTTATTATCATTTCTATTCCTGTATTTGTTAGCTGGTTTTAGGAATACGTGTTTGTTTCTTGAGCAGCTAAGTGGTGTAGTGGATAGAGCGCCAGGGTGGAAGTGGGGAACGTGTATCTTACTCAGTTCAAAGGTAGCCTCAAACTTTCCAGTTGAATGATCTTGGGAAAGTCTCTTAACTCTGTGCTTTAGTTTCCTCATCTGTAAAATGAGCTTTGGAGAAGGAAATGCAAACCACTCCAGCATCTTTACCAAGAAAACCCCAAACTGGATCATGAAGGGTCAGATAGGACTGGAAAAAAATGTGACTACAATTTTCTTCATTCTTTCTAGAATGATGATCAGGAACTATTTACTTAGTGTCTACCATGTGCCAATTAAGAGTTGAACTCCATGATCTCTTAGGTCTCGTCCAACTTGACTTCTGTGGTAGTTGTGTTAATATACTACTCTAGGGATGCTTCCTTTTCTCTTATCTCTTATAGCTAATTAATTGATAAGTTTCCTGATTTTGCTTTTCTGGATTTTTTGTTCTTTCTAAATCTAGCAGCCATTATCAGTCTTCTCTATTGTTACAATAGCCTCCTGACTCCCTGCCTCTGCTTTCTCTCTTCCCATTTGTTCACCCAAAACAAGATTAATTTTTTTAATGTACAGATGATCGTGTCTCGCCTGTTCAAAAATTTACAGACTAGTGAAAGTGCATACTCTTGAGCTCTACCTTCAAGAGCTTTGACATGCTTGGCCCACTTGCTTTTTAGGTCTCTTTTGTTACTTTATCTTTTTCATTATTTAGGAGGCAGCGAGGTGGCCATTGGATACAGGGCTGGGCCTCAAATCAGGAAGACCTGTTTTCAAATCTAGTTCCAGATATCTATTAGGAGTTTGATCCTGGGCCAAGTCAGCTGTTTTTTGCTCTAATCCACTGAAGAAAAAAGGCAAACTCTTCTGTTATAGTAGCCATATTTTTGCCCAGAAATCCCTCATACAGCTCAGTTAGACCTGACTGAAAACAACTAAACAGCAAAATTCATTATTTAATTCTCCATGCTCTCGTCAAAATGAACTAATACTTTTTCTCCTATTATTTCGTGTACTTGGGCAAGCCAGTGATGCTGCTCAATGTTCTTAATTCCAGGGGTAATATCTATAGCTAAAATGTTTGCTGACCCTAATGCTATCCTAATAGATTTGGGAGACCTGAATGAAATTCATTTTGTTGACTTACTGTGTTTTGACACAGAATAAGTACTTGGTGGTTTAAAAGATCCATTTAACAAGTTGCCACTTTATTCTTTGGTCTTGAATATTAATTGAAAGTCTGGATGGTTAATATTATAAGGATTGAGGCAAAAGCGAGAGATCCTCACGGAATGAAATAGCCACACTAAGTATAAAGTCTTTCCTTGCCCTTGAAAAGCTTATATACTAAATTAGGCATAATTGGGATAGGCCTCTTTCAGCTTTTAGGGAAAGTATCCCCTTGTTACATATTTGTGAGAAGATCTATTGCTAAGAACTGCAACCGGAAAAGAGAACTAAATGAGCTTTAGTATTTTTAACTCAGAAAATTTCTGTGTTTGCCACTTTCAGAATGAGGATTATACTTATCCATTATAAATTTCTGTATGAAGAGGACAAAAACCAGCTAATGGATAAGAACAGCTATTAAGTACAACACTCTGAGCACAGCCCATTATTATCTAACATTTTAAACCTTATGAAGTGAAGCTACTTAAGTAATACAATGCCCATGTATAACCCTACTGGTTCTTTCTACCAGTGTGATCTACAAATTGGGTTGCAGATGAGGAAATATATGTATATCTGTATGTATTATATATAAATACATTTTTAAACCATGGTAAATATCTTTTAAAACTTGGTAATACTTAATAAACAATACCCCCCCACACACATGAATAGAATTTGATGGAATTTCCTTACTGCCCCCACTCTCTTAAGGCTAAGGTGGTGATGGCTTCTTTAGCCACCAATAACACATTGGCTTTTTATTATTTTCAGAGATCATACCTTTTTTTTTTAATGTGATCTTCCAGATAGCAGGGATGATGTTTTATACATAGAAGCCTATTCTCTATCTGAAACTTCATTAATCATTGTGGACGAATTTGGGGGAAATAGTTTGTTTTCTCTTGAATACCTTTTGCTTTGCTTTTCCGCTCTCTCTCCTTTCTAACTCAATTCACCCCCCCACCCCCACCCCATCAGAAAATATAATTATGAGATTAGGTAAAACAAGCTTGGTTGTAAAATACATACATGAAAGAATAGTGACAGATGATGCCTTAGTAAAGGACGAATGTTAGACTGAGGTTGTTGGTGTTGGACTTGGATTACTTCTGAAATTCTTTTCTGGTACTAGATCTGTGTCCCTCTGATTTAGGGCTGCAGCAGATAATTGAGGCCATCTAATCCAATATCCTCTTCAGAGGAAGATTAGATGAAGCCCAATTGAGCCTGCTACACTAATTCCTCAAGTTTTTATTTTATTTGATAGGTGTCAAAGAGTGGTGGCTGAAAGATTTTTGAGCAGAAGAGCCAAATGATAAGAACTATGCATTAGGAAAAGGCGCAAAAAAGATACTTTAGAAGAATTAAGAGGTTATTATAACAGTCAGAGAGAGAGAGAAAGAGAGAGAGAGAGAGGTAAAAGGCATGAACTACAGTTGTTAACAGTGAAAATAGAAAGATGAATACTCATCTCAGTAAAATTTAGGAAACAAATTCTTAAGATGACTTTAAACTTCAAATTGGATATATGAGGAATTAATTGGTGAAAAGAGAAAAGTTGATACTGAGCCTTTGTAACTAGAAAAATGATAGTATAGTAAAAAATGAGGAAATTAGTAATAATCAGTATACCTATAAAAAGGTTTCTTTATTTTTTAAAATTTAAAATTTTTTCTTTTTTATTTTTAATAATCTATTATTTTTATATATACTATATAGTATATACTATTTATTATTATATACACTATTTATATATGCACATAATAATAAACATACTATTTATTATTATAAATATTTTATTTATATATTATACATATTATAAATAAATATATAATAATAAATATAAATAATAAAATAACCTATTTTATTATTTCTTTATTATTTTGAGTGGAGAAGTACTAATTGTTGTTTAAAATTAATAGAGTTTGAGTAGCCAGGAGGATATTCGGCAGACAAATTGGAAATATGCTCTATATGGTAGGTACTTCAGGATTTGAATGACATTTAAATCACTTGAGCTTTTTTTATATTTTATCATATGAAACTGGTTGATAAGAAATCATCAAGTTCTTTCCAGAAAAGTTGTATCCTTTTCCTTCTCTTTGGGTCAACTTTTAACCCTGGTAGGGTAAAGATATCCTTTATTATTAGTCTAGTCATAGAATTAATTTGAGGTGACGGAATCTTCATTATTTCTCAAAGAATTCTGCACTTAGTTGTGAACCTCGTCTTTAATCTTTTACCTCATTAGTGCTCTCTAACCCCTACAACATGAGACTACAAACATTTAGTTAGCATACATCATGTGCACGGTACCGTGGATAAAGAGGCAAAGAAGCCCCTGTCCTCAAGGAGCCTCTGTTATTTTAGATCTTGCCTTTACATATTTTTGAAAATTCTCTATTTATGATATGGGCTTATCTTTAGGAATTTAAAACTTGGCTAGTAGGTTTACCCATAATAAGAAGTATTTGAATGGACCTGAAAGTGTGTTGGGAACCTGGATTGCTATTTGGGTCATTTTTGTATTAATCAACCCCTCCTAAGGGAATTTTGGTGTTTTGAATATTTGAGAGAGTGAGTAGAGAAGAGACTAGAAGGAGGAGAGACTGGGGAAGGACAAATACGCTTATGTAGATGAAATAATGTATTGGCAACTTTTAAAATAAAACTAACAATGAATTTTGGGGGGGTAACTTGGCCTTTGTTGTCAACCAGCTGCCAAGTTAGTGACAACTTTTAAAAAACAGATTTATTCCTGAAGTGATATTGAAGATTTCTTTTGTCTTGGTACAGGGGGCGAAATAAAAAAAAAATTATAAGATTTGAAGATACCTAAGCATGATAAGGTTATCATCTAGATCTATGAGCCTAATCACTTAATAAGTTAGGAAAAATAATTGAAGTGGTAACCAATGAATAAGCATGTAGCAAGAGGCTACTTTAACTTATGGAATTTGAATTATATATAAATAACCATTTGATTACATCTTACCCTAACACACATACACCCCTATCATACCATTTTGGAGAGGAGAGAATTTTGACATCTTGGTCATACTTAACTAGAAGTTTTCATTAGTCATTTAATTTTACTTTGGTCAACATTTTTTTCCCTCTCATCTATCAAAAAAACTTGGCAAATTGAAAGTACCAGGTCACAATGGCCTTAATATTTTCAGAACAATCTTAGAAGAAACCATTTTGTTCTTTTCTACATAAGCATTCATGTCACTATCAAGACATTTACAAAAAGCTATCCCTAGTATTGCCTGATATGGGCCGGAGCCTAGATTACATCTGTTTTGGGCTACTAGCTACTAAGACTTCCATAATGTGGCCCAAGAAGTACCTTGAATTAAAATGTTCAGCCTCCTCTGAGTCTTTCCAGAGAGTATTTCTGGTAATTGTCAGTGACCCTGATTTGGCAGCCAGTGCCCTACTGAAACATGCCACTTCTCCTCCCATCTCATTTTATTTTTATTTTTCCTGTTAGGAGCTGGAATTGTTCTATTTCCTAAATTTTGGAATTGAATCAAGAGATTTGAATGCCCTCAAATTACTCTTTCTTTGAATAAAGCCGATCACTCCACCCCATGGTGATGGATCTGACAGAAAGTGAACGCTGTGATTCTCACCCTAAAATACTTTAATTAGAAGCTTGGTGATCTGATCTCTGATTTTAACTGGCTATATTTTTGAGAGAAAAGACATGTACATCCCTCAGTACCCTTTAAAAGGGAAGCTTAAGATGGAATAGTTTACTTAATCACAAATCAGTTTCTTTGTAACTCTCCCTAAATCTGTGCTACCAATTTATAGTGATAGTCATAACGAGGCTCACAGCCAAATGTGTACAGATGCAGAATCTTAAAATTTTATGCACAAATAATAAAAGGCCTCATGCATTGTGATTATCCTATGAAATTATCCGTTTTGCAGATTGGAAGCTGAGGTGGCATAAACCTGTGAAAGGCATTCCCTACCCCGGCTTGTCCCACTCTACTTCTTCTCCTCCATCATACAATCATGCAACTGATTGAGAACAGAAAAGAAATTAAGTTTTGTTATTTACCTTATGGAACTTTGAAGAACCCGGTGTACTATGGAGCATGGAAAGGGAGCAGAGACTGAATATATTTTAGTTGTGACTTTGAACTGATCAATAATAGCCCTCCTACCCATTACTCTAGGGGTGGTATATACTAATTAATCATATTCACAGAACTTGGGGTTTAGCCTACTTATAATACTGACTTGCTTATGATATTTGTATTGAATAAATAGTTATCAAATAATGTTTGTGATATGTAGTTTTTAGTAATAGGGACTTTTAAAATCCTAATTTTCCTGCCATTTTTCTATTACTCTAAACTATTTTTGCTACAAAAAGATGTTAATGCAAATTTCATACCATTTTAATAATATTGTACTCAATGGTTTCATCCTTAAATATCTGAGTTGATAAATGATTATTAATATGTTTTAGTGAAAGGATGTTGATGATTTTGGATTAATACTACATAAACTTTTAATTAAAGCTATGCTGAATCTTATGTTGTGGGATTGGTTTGTAATTTCAAAATTGTTCTTGACTTTTCAAATGTATTTTACCTCTGATAATATGAGGAAGTGTCATAACTACTTTACAAAAGTTTGAACAGTAAGTGCATGTTAGATATTGTGTGACCTATCATACTTTCTTGACAATAATGCTCATTGATAGGTTTGGACTTGACTGCTGAGAAGCTGAGTATGGCTCTTGAATCCAGCAGTAACTCCTTCATAATGGCTACTTGAACAGATTTGGGGGCAAAGAGTAGATCAGTAAAGAAATATTTTCTGATAAGATTTATTAAATTTTATTTTTCAACCGTGATAAATGCTTTTTTCTCTCACTTGCCCACATTCTGTAAAAAAGGGGAAGGGGCAAAAAACTCTTGTAATGAACACAAGAAAAAGGAAATCCAAAACAGACCAGTTAGCTTTCCCTATTTATGGGGCAACATTTCTTCCTTTTTTTTAATTTCCAAGTTTATCTAAAAGAAGTGTCACTGTTAAAAGCAGGCTTATCGATAAACAAAAGAACATTTGGTTGATTTTAGACTTTTATATGAGTTATTTTAACTAGTAAATATTGTGATAGTTGAATAATTCTTTTCAATTTCTTATTTTTTCCTTACTGAAATAGTTAAAGGGAAAAGATATTTCATTTTTAAAGCTAAGAAAATTAAAACCAGGAATTTTTGTTTAAGAAAAATTAAGCTTAGAGTTTTAGTTGAATAAAATGTTTAGCTGTTTTTATGAATAATTTGACTAATAGCATGATAAAAACATTCCCTAATAGCCATGATTAACCTTTAGAATTAATGATGATTTGTCTCTTAATAACTTCACAAATACTTGTTTTACTTACATTTGGTAAGTAAAGCAATCACTTTTATTTTTTGTTGTTGTAAAATTAAAACATATGCATACGCATATATAAAAGCATTTATCTGTATCTGTATTTATGTCTGTTATGTGCCTTGTAAAAATGACGTATATTGGTCCAATGCGTTTATTAAAACTGTACAAAATAAAAATTGTACCTTTTGTAGAAAAACCTTGACTTGTCTAGTGACTTAAATCAAATCGTATTTACATTGGGAACATCCTTATTGACATTTCATTATGTTGCTACACACATAA
The DNA here is from genome assembly GCF_027887165.1 of Monodelphis domestica. NCBI lineage: Eukaryota > Metazoa > Chordata > Mammalia > Didelphimorphia > Didelphidae > Monodelphis > Monodelphis domestica. The sequence continues at coordinate 252,228,543 of NC_077233.1, forward strand.
TTTTGTAAATGTTATTTCCTTTGATAGAAGAGAATGCAAATTCCATGAAGGCAGATATCATTTCCACTTTTATCTTTGAAATGTTAGTGTCTAGTGTTTATTAAATTTTTATGGACTACTGATTGCAATGTTCTGTGTTGAAGAACCAGTGGGACAGAATCTCAATGTAGTTCAAGGAAAGTTAGTATCCACAAAGAGATCACTGTAAAAAATGTTCCCACAGAGAATAATAGTTGTAAACTTAGAGTAGGTACTCTATGATGTGCTGTTAGGGCACTGCTAGGTATTTAGTATGATGTGATGCTAGTCACCACCATAAATGAGTATTAAATAGATAATATAATAAACTGTTATCCACATTCATTTGAACAAACTGTCTTTAACAGACCATTCTAGCAACTGTATTACAATGAAAGATAATGACCATGAAGATATTGAAAAAGCTTTTGTACTTTCTGAATCATAGAAGAGGAATTATTTATTTTCTGAAAACTCTGTGGTTAGATGATGACCTAGTTAACCAGAATAATTTTAATCAAGCTATTTTATCCCAGAAACCATTTAGAGAAGTGTTGTGTTTAGAATAAGGGAAGGAAGAGTTGGAAGACAGTGGGGAATATAGACATGTATTCATCCAACTCTGAATATTGGCTATATTTAACTGCACTTCAGCATTGAAGGACTGATATGCTGCATATAATGCTGGCATAGTAGGCAGTGTACAAAGGGATAGTTATGGATCAAAAAGTAAGACTATTAAGATCTAGATACAAGATGAAAAAGTGCAACCCTTGAAGATTGAAGCTATCCAAAATCAACCACCTTGAATGACATTTACTCTGTAGAAAATTCCCTGAAAGTAATTTATTAGTCCATAAACATTTAAGTGCCTTCTGTATGGCAGGTGTTACACTAAGTCCTTCAATACAAAAAGAATCAAAAGATATTCTTGTCCTTGAGGACCTCATAGTTTAAGGCAGACAAATAAATGTGTACAAACAAATAATTAATGACATAATTTATCTTATGTCATGATTTGGAGATTAAGAGTTTAATAAAGAGATTAAAATATCTTGAGAGTTGCTTTCAGTAAGTAGCCAAATTGAATGGCCAATTAAAATTGTGCCATATTGTAAAAGAAGGATAAGTAATGTAACTAAATTCAGGCAGAAAGGTGATAGTTATGATGGAAGGTAGAAAAAAAGGTTTGGCTGGAATCCGTCTTTGCCAATGGGTTCTAACTTAAGTACAGAGTTGAATCAGAAATCCTTCCTTTACTACTACTGCTACTACGACCCTACTTACTTTAATGATGCTATTCCTTAAGAGCATCTGATTCATTTTGCTTTGCCTCCACACACACTCAAGTCTCTTTGGTTTCTTAAGTGGCCTTTCCTCCAAGGAGATCAAGTGCTGGTTGGTAGACATGAATGTTGTGATCTATTTCACTTAACTTTTTTTTTTTTGCATGTTAATTGAATTGATGTTGTGGCTAACAAATCGGTCCTGTTTGTTCACATATGTAATAGTTTATCAATCAAGGCTTGATTGAAATAAACAAACAAACAAAAAAAGCTTTGTAGGTTCACAGATTAAGGACTTAGTCTGTTTGAATCGAATCGAAGTAGGGCCTGTGACCTTCCTAGAAACCTCCCATTGGCGATATGCAGCTGTACTAGAATGGCTCTCAGGGTGTTGCTGCCACACCATGACTCAACTTACTACATTTAAAACACCTAATTCACAGTTGTTGGAACCACAAAGAATTCACTGCCAAGTGGGGTCTCCAATCAGAATGTAAACTCCTTAACGAGGAGGACATTTTCATTCTCCTATTTTATTTTTACATTAATCGCAATAGCAGACATCGATTAGGCACCTATTACATGCTAGATATCATGCTAGAGATAGAAATACAAAGAGCAAATGATGTCCTACTCTCTAGGATTTTATATTCTTATCAGGGGAGATAAAAAGTATATATATATATATATTTGTGCATTCCGAATCCCTTCCTATAAATGATTGTTAACCCCTTTCCCCTCAAGAAATTAGTATAAAAGTTGTAAAGCCCTCGATGGAGAATTTTATAATCATGGTGCCAAAGAGCCATTCAAACCTTGACTTGGATCACTGATGCCTTTGAATATGACCGTGCATTAACTCACTTGCTACCTCTTGCTGCTTCTACCTTTTTGTGTGTGTATGTGTGTGTGTGTGTGTGTGTGTGTATATGTATATGTATGTGTGTATATATATATATATATATATATAAGACTAACCTGGAGCAGTGCATAAATACTGAGATTCATGAGGTTCATTCCTAAATGAATCTTTAGTTCCTGCTGCCTACGCCTGTCTCTAGTAGAGCACTGAGGGATTTCCCTAAATCTCTGTACAAGCTCTATGTGGAGCTCATGAAACCCAAGGAATTTTTTCAGTGGGCTGGAGGACAGCTGTGGTGTACTGCCTCATGACGAGACCTGCGAGTGAAGTGATAACTAGCTACCAAGACATGCGTTCCACCATGATTCCTTTTGGCATGACTCCAGCCATTCCAGTCTTATTTCTTTGTCCTTTTTGTAGCCCTGTTGACTTTAGGGTTAAAAATATAGAGGTTAGGAACTTTGTAGGGATGCAAAAAGCTCACCCTCCTATTAGAGGGCTTGGTTGAGATTCTTTGTGAGAGGCTTGGAAATGTAAAAAGGTCAACTTTGTCTTCAGAGAATAGGTGGGGTGCTTAGAGACCCAGGAATATGCTCACACCATGCCATAATTCCAATTTCTTTGAAGCATCCTTAACTGCCTAGTTCATTGAAATGAGAATCATACTTTCTTAAAAAGTAGTTTTTGTCCTGTATGACCTTGGGCAAGTCAGTTGACCCCCATTGCCTAGCCCTTACTGCTCTTCTGCCTTGGAACCCCAATACACAATATTGATTCCAAGATGGAAGGTAAGGGTGGTTTTTTTTTTTGATGGTTTTTGGGCTAATTTGGATGGAGAGACAAAACATGGGTCTATAGAAATTCTTTTTATTATATTCCTCAGACTTATTGTTTGCTCAGAATTCTTAGAGCATTACTGGTGCCTTTTATCTACTAATCATATCCCTCTCCAAAGAAAGAAATAATAATTTAAAAATAAAATGTAAAAAAGGCAAGCTTCATTTTTAGGACATATAGTTAATTTGATCATTTTTAAAAATTTAACTTCATTATTGCCCATGATCTCTGTTGTCCATATAAATAATCTCTTTAATGAAGTATGATAATCTTTTGTAGTAATTTCCAAGTCTTCCATTTATTTCTCTGTAATAGATCTGAAAACTCTGGGATATTTTTCTGTCTTCTTCATAATAACAGTGTAGCACTTGGTCTTTGCTATGATGAGGCCAATCTCCTTTTCTGCAACCCATGTGGCATATAAGTGTATAGGTTTGGTTCTTGAAGATTCAGAGACTTTGGCCTTGATTTCATCTTTTATTTGAACTTTAAAGTGGCCAATTGGAGTTGGGGGAGAGCGTTTTTTAAAAATTACTTTCTGTTGTCCTAGTGTGAAATTCAATTTGATGAGAATTTGTAAATGCAAATAAATGTCACAGTAAAATGGTTTTGTCCAGGTCTCAACCCTCATGTTTATTTTACCTTGAATGCTTTTAGACAAATGGTATCATTTTTATTTTCTTATTTCTTGAAACAAATTTAAATCTGAATTGAAGAGGATTCAGATTCACTTATTTTGGTGAAAGTTTTGGTAATTTTTTTAAAGACAGAAATGAGACCTTTCTTTCTTTTCTTGCATTCCCATTCTTTGCTGCTACCAGATTCCTGAAGCCAGGCATAAATGACTTATAGATGTGTATCTCTATGCTAAGTAAGGCTTCATTTGTAATTGCACTTTATTTTCAGATTTTGACCTTGGCTTCCCTTTTTAGAGATCAATTTGATCTGAAATGCCTTTGGAATATTAAAAACATACAACTTGCAACACAAAGAGATAAATTATTTCCTTTGTAATTCCATTATTAGCCAGAAATATGATCCCAGTGGAGCAGATAGAGTATGCTGAAAATTAAAATTACTCATTTTTCCCATCATTTGTGTGTGTGGGGGGAGGTAGACTGGGGGAAAAGCCAATGAATACTTGGTAGATTATTTGAGTGTCATTCTTTTCTCCAGTTATAATCAGTACCCTTTGGTTGGAGGACTAAGAGGACTCTGAATGATGAATGAACACTGACAAGGTGTTTGTTTGTTTTTTAATTTAAAAAAGTTCTCAAGATGTTAAACACTTCTTTTCCTTTCTTGATATTTAATGATCTAAAAAATTGTATTTTATAATAGAATTAGGGACTTTGAAACTCAGTTGCCTATTGTGGGCTTGTTTCTGTCTTTTTCCTGAAGTTACACATTTTAGCCAGAAAGGGAAGAGCCTGGTTTGGCTTTTTTCATCTGAAGCTTAAGGAGTGACATCCATTATACTTATGCATCCTATTCAGAGTATTTGAATTATGTTTCTTTGCCCCATGGTTTTCAACTCCCACATATTGGAAGCCAAGTAATAACTTCCCCCTCCCTTCTGAAATTACAGTATTACAAAAATAGCATCATAAGCATTATCTTTTAAAGTTATTCTTAGAAAAGTGAAAGGAGAAGCACTGGTCTCAAAGGGTCAAGTGAGCACTTATTAAATGCCTACTATGTGGCAAGCATAGGACTAGGTGCTACAGCTATAAAGACCAAAATGAGTTTCAAGGTACTTGTATTCTTTTGGGGTCTTGGTCCTTGTTGTAAGAGTTACCAATGGCAGACCACTTGGCCTTTATTGCTTCCACATATAGAAGTTAAAAGGGTTAGATATAGGTGATCTCTCAAAATTCATGCAGCCCTTTTAGCTTTCTCATTGGACAAAATAAGTCCTCAGTCAGTTTTCTCCTCCTCAAACCACCCTTGTTTCCCATATCAAATGACCATTTTCTACCATGGCTCAGGCTATGCTCCTGTTTTGTGAAAATGTGTTGAGGGAGATAAAAAGGTATAGACGGCCTTTCCTTCTGCTTGCTCCCTCCCACCCCCAAAAAATTGATTTATAATTTTTTAAAGGCAATATGTTGTTCAACAATATTTTTTCAATACTTTAATGGCAATGTACTAGTGAAGTCAGACACCAAAGCCTTAATCTGATACTAGATCATGTGAATGTAAGGAAGCTGAAATGATTTCAAGTACAGTTCCAGTGATGGATTTTGTATCTACTAAGGACCAGTATAGCTTAGCCCTGAAAGATGTAGCAACTCGAATGTTGACTACCACGGTTGTTTTCGTTTTTTTCTTGGCCACAGAAATTAGAAGCCCATCTATCAAGCTGTTGGGGACATTTTTATTTTCTTCAGCAGATCCTTGCATTGATGATACCTGACTCCTTAAAACATTAACTCGAAATACAGTTGTTCTTTCTTGCAAAGAATTTTAGAGCCAAAGGAAGCTATATATAGACTATGCTGCAATGTTACCGATGGTAGATTCAGGAGAATGAAATCTCATGTCCTTTAGTGAAGGGGACGGAGCTTTGCATTTTTAGTAACTTAGAATTTTTGGCCAGGATAAAGGTAAGACTCATGTGAGCAATTTATTTATAACTTCCAATAAAGGTACAGGTCTAACTAGATCCGAAGGACTGTTTGGCGTGCATAAAATGTATAAATACAGCAAAATCCTTTTTTCACAGCCTTCATATGGTACAGTGAAATTATTCTTCACGTATATTGACCCATCCAAAAGAGGTGTCAAAATTAGCTCATTAGTTTTTATTACATAAGGAATAAAACCTGGGGTCCTAAATTTAATCTGTTTCTATTTCATGAACCTGTGAGACTTACTGTCAAATAATTAGGCTTTTAACTTCTATAGATGTTTAGATTATGTATTTTGTGCATTAATAAGAGACTGGGCTGAAAACTTGGAATAATTAGTTTTATATGCTAGACATTATCTAGTTCTGTGATCTCGGGATAAGTTAACTTTTCTAAGGCCCAGTTTCCCCCATCTTCAAAATGATCTATATCCATAGCGTTGTTGTCAAGGTGAAGCAGAATGTTAATGTAAGTGCATTTTACAAATAGTAAAGCATTAAGCAAATATAAAGCAAATATTAAGCTTGGAGTTGGAATCTCTCTTTATTCTACTCTTCTAAATATCAATATGTGCCTATTAGGCAGCCTAACACAATTAGTGCTTGCTTTATCACATTATGTATATAATTAGTATTTTCTACAGTTCTTTTAACAGGTTCAGGCTTTAATTTCTTTAATATATCATAGATCAGATACATTTCTCTGAGGATTTGGGTAGAAGGGAGAGAATATGCTAAAAATTGTTCATGATATCTCTTACAATCATATGAAACATAAGAATAGGAGCCTCGGTGGGGAAATTCCCCCTACCACCCTATCTCTTCTATAATGTTTAGCAACTTAGAAAGTTGCCCAGGACATTAAAGGGTTAAATGACTAAGTGACTTGCCTGGTGTCACAAAGGCAATTTGTGTCAGAGGAAGGACTTAAAACCCAAGGTCGGCCTGGTTTTTGAGGTCAGCTCTTTTTCCACTATGTCAAGCGGCCTCTATAAAACATAAGTAAGAAAAATTCCCAGGTTTCCAGGGTGGGAAATGGGTTTTAAAGTTATTTTAGCTATTAAAAATGGAATGGAGAAAATGTTAGATTGTAATATTTTTGAGCAATGGTAAAATCATATATATTTTACATGTGTATATATGTATAATACACACATACATACAGGCTGCAGTTTTTCATTTTGTTTGTGTGTTTTCACCTATGTATATGTATGTATGTATGTCCATATTTTTGTGTGTATTTATGTGTTGAAAAGTCATGTTCTGTGCTCATATATTAAGGGAGTTTGTAGTCCTCTTTTATATTGCTCCAGGACATCTTGGGCCAAGCCCTGATGTTCCTAGGCTATTGTTTCTGAATTATAGCAGTCAAAAGTGGGCCTACGTTAGAACAGCTGGGTGGCCAAAAGAGAGTGGTATTGGGATTTTGTGTCAATATTGTGGCTCTGTTTAGTATCTGGGAAAGTTGTAATAAGTTCTAAATGGCCCATTAACTATATTGGAGGCCTCATAGCAGTGCTAATTTCCAATCGTGCTGGGTTTGCAATTTACATATTAAAAAATGTTCACTTGGTGCGTTCAGGGACGAAGCTGATATCCAAGTCAAGCGTTACTCTAAACATTCCTATTTTTTGGTCCAGTTATTCCAATTGAAAGATGCTGGTTTTACTGTCTGTCTCTCGGTATATGTGAATAATTCTCAGTGAAATTGTTAAAAGAAATCAGTTTGATTATAGCGGCAAAAATGTCTTCACAGGGTTTCAGTTCACTTTTAATTTTAAGTCCCAGGACCAAAAGAAGATTGTTGTCTAATGGAACACTATATCCTCTTCTTCCCATAACTGTTTTCTTAATGCCCTTTCAGTATTGGGGGGACAGGTGGGAGAGCTTTTAAGAATGTTTCCAGAGAAACTTCACAAAACTGCATGGCCAACCACCTTCATCATTGTAAAATTAAAAATCATGCACATTACTTTCCCCCTTTTACATTCTACAACTATAGAGAGTAGCACACGATACATCTAGATGTTGTTTAAGGTAGCGCGTCAGGATAGTTGCCAAGATAACTAGTTAATACTACTTTTAAATCAGGCTCTTAATTAAAATGCTTATTTTTGTGCAAGAAAACTACACATTAAACCGAATTTGGAAAGATTAGATTGGAATTGCCTCAAATTCAATTAAGCCACACTGCATGGACGTGCTGGGAATATAAATACAATTACTGTAAATTTGTACAAACTGATTTGTTGCATTATCTTGCTAATCTAACATACGGTACTTTTTGTGTCCATATTGCAGACGGCAACTCCAAACTAACATGGCAGTCAGACTGTGTGATGTGGCTTCTCTGCTTAGAAGTGGTTCGTGGGCAGCAGAGCCTTGGACTGGGGTCTGTGGGATTTTTCTTAAATTCTGTAGGCTACTTTTTTAGCATGTTGCAGTAGTGCTGAGGCCATACCAAACACTTGAATCTTTCATTTGGCGCATACTATGTATGTCTATTCTTACATTTCAGCCCATGTTGTATGGCCTTGCTTAGGATTTTGAGCACATTGCAATTTTTAATATGGTGATAAATGTAGAATTAGAACCACACTTTGTATAACTTGTAATCTGAATTAGGTTTTGGTGCAGATTCAAAGAAAAGAGTGGAAAGTTTTGAACAAAAAAGTTTTGGTATGGTCTGAATACTAAGTTACAGTAACTTGCATTCTGTTTCACTATGTATTTTTTTGGTTACTAAATTTTGAGGTTATTGACAAATCCTGATGGTTTAAAAACTATTGAAATTATTTAAAAAAAATTATGGCTGAAAATCATTTGCCCAATAACTGCTGAACAAGTTCTCATTCTGTGAACAGTTGTGTTGAGCCTATCAATGGAATATGCATTATTTGTAAAATATAGCACATTAGTATCATTTTATTCTGAGCAGATGGTTCTATAGCTGAGAAATGCTGTAATTTTCAGCGTGCACAGCCTACTGCAGCTGTTCACTTGAATGTTGGCTTAGGATCTCATTCTTGCCACCTGAACATGAAAATAATTGTGCAATTAAGTATGGATTGTTTGTTGTCCTTGCTAAATCCTGCTAATTTCAATCAATGAATACTTTATATTTTAAACACTGTCCCAGTGAGCTTTAGACAGAATCTAACATTTGGGGCCCCATAGTTCTTTCCCATAAACTAACACAGGAACAGCAGGTGGGTTTTTTGTTTGTTTTGTTTTTGTTGTTGTTTTTTTAATTGGCCTTGGTCATTCTTTTTCTGAAGTTCATTGGTTTGCTAGATTAAAGGAAAGGGTTAACCTGAAAGAAAAGGGTTAACCCATCAAAAATGTCTTTTGTGGGAGGAATGGCATGTAGAAAAAGTACTTTGGGGCAGTTTGGAATGATAGTATTGTTTTGCAAAATTGTATTGATTAGAATTTCTTAGGAAGACAATTATACTTTCCCCATTTTAAACAAATTTGTTACATTTTATTCTAAAAAACACAGCTTAATTAATGTAGTATAGTATCCTGTTCTCCTTAAGTCTCCTTAACATATTTCAGATGCTTCCTATTTGTTGTTTTGTTTTGTTTTTCCTATCCTCAATATCCCTGTGAAGGAAGTATATATGATAGATGATAGAATTCCCTTGTTGGAAGAGAGAAAATAAAAGTTTGGAGGTATTGAAATTTATCCAGTGTCACAGAAGTAGACTGGTTTCAATTCCTCTTTAATTACAGCATTATTGATTCTAGGCCAGTCCACTTGTTCTTTAAGGCCTACTTGGACATAATGAATGTTTTGCTTATTCATTGGTGTATTCCCTTAAAAATTTTTTAGGTATGATAATTTAAAACTACTTTTGTCTTCCCCTTATAACTTTTTCTTCTTTCCTTCTCTTATTCTAAGACATCCTCCTTTATTGCCATTTCTTCTTATTTTTTTAATATTAAGATATTACAAATTAAAATCCCCACTATTTTAGAATGACTGTCTTTTTAGAGGTTGTTTCTCTGTGGAGACTAGATATTTTATTGATAATGTCTTTGGATGGGCAACATTTGCAATAAAACTTCAGATTTTCAGAACCCTAAAAATTTAATCCTTTTGTTTTAGGGTATCTTAAGACTTTTTGGAAAATTTAGGATTGTGGTTTGTTACTCTTCTGTATGAAGAGTTACAGGTTGGATGCTATGAATGCTAGACCTTGTTAATTTTTAGCGTATCCTTATTAGTCTGGGTCCCTATTGGCCAACACTGACATTTATTTGTCTAGCATATTTGAAGTTTGTAGTTGTCTTTTACTAACCTTATTTTAAGCATGGCTCAAGTTAGAATTGCTTGAGCTGGTCATTTTCAAAAGTTGATTTGTTTTCATTGTGTTTTTTCTTTTATGTGTGAGTGAGCTACACAGTTTTACTAGTGTCAAGCCAAAATGCCAATTTTCTGTAGAGATTTTATTTTGATACTGTAGTAGATCTGTTGCCACTAACCTGGTGGTTGAGAATTACTAAGTGGTATTTTTTTTTCCTTAGCTCAAATGGTTGGAGAGAATGGCCTAGTAGTAATTTAATAAAGTGAAAACAGTATTCCATAGTTTCATTCCCAAACTTTCATTCAGATGCTATTCCACTGCCTAACAGATGACATCCATGATTTTTCTTCCTCTCAACTCATAGGCAGGATAGTTATAGAATTCTGTCAATCAAAAACTTACCAATATGTAACCAAAACAGTACATGTTAACAAAATTGTGCATTTCCTCTTTGATTTTTAAGCTTATAGATGTTAGTGTTTGAGAGTTAAAATTCTAAGGAGTACATCCAATTCTCCTTAGGCTAGGAGGTTTTTTGCAGCACATTACACCACGCATCAGTAGTATGGGGTTCAAATCTGTGTGCTTAGGCACAACAAACTTGACCTGAAGTCCGTGGAAGTTCCAGGTGAGTAGGGGGATCTAAATAGATCCAGAATGTGATAGAGAATGTTTCATTTAGGATTATATGCATGCGCAACAATGCACATATCTATATTGCAATAATATGTGATGCTAAAAGTATATTTCCATATATTAATGGGAGTTAAAGTGTGGGTGTTGTGGTCTAGTAGAGGCTTTATTGTAATTCTGACAGTACAACTTGTGTTTAGTGACATGTCTTTAAATTCTTGGCTGGAATCTCTTTTAATAGATTGTGAAATATGAATTCTGACATTTCTTATTTTCTCTGTTTTTAGCAGGTAATTGCTGCCATGGAAACACAACTGTCTAATGGGCCAACTTGCAATAACACAGCGAATGGTCCAACCACCATAAACAACAACTGCTCATCACCAGTTGACTCTGGGAACACAGAGGATAGCAAGACCAATTTAATAGTCAACTACCTTCCTCAGAACATGACTCAGGAGGAGCTGAAAAGCCTCTTTGGGAGCATTGGCGAAATAGAGTCCTGTAAGCTCGTAAGGGACAAAATAACAGGTACGTACCTAGTTATATAGCTTGCTTCCTGTTGGAAGAGTATCTTTGGAGGTGGTAGGACTTTAGCCTCACCTGCTTGTTAGTCGTGTCATGCTTAAATTTTGCACAATTTAGCTAATCTCTTCATTCCTGACTGTGTATCAATGGCATCAAATTCAGGAGAATGGCTATTTAGTTTCCCTACTTTTAAGAGGATTAAAATTAAACTGCATTTGTATTAATTGGGCCTTAATATCTTCCAAAATAAATAATAAGGATATGCTTACAAGGGGAGGAAAAAGTTGTTACATTGCCCAGCCTTTCTTTTTGAACTTGGCAAGTCGGATTTTTGCTTAAGGATGTGCATGTTTTGTCCATCTTTTTAAAAAAAAAGAGTCTTCTTGGATCTCTATTCCATATTTGGTAATATATGAGTTAAAGGCATATGGAAACATTTATTTTGCTTTTGTATAAAGTCGCTGAACAATAAATATTAATTTGATTTGATTTGCATTTAGTTAGCTCTTCAGTTGTCACATTAAAAATACTGCTTAACTTAATTCTGGGAAAATGCTGCATGAATGCTTTCACCTCAGACATTATTTAGCAGGAACAGATGAAACTGTACACTATTTCCTGACTGAAGTAACATCCTCTTCTTCCATGTGTTTTTTGCTTCTGTATTTCTAGATTCTGTGATTGTTGTAGCTTCTTAGTAACTGCCTTTTGCTTCTCTGGGGGTCTTCCCCCCACTCTAGGCCCTCATTAAGTTAGGAAGAGGGAAGTACTTGTAGAGGGAAAAGGGCAGGGGAGGAGGACAGAATTTTGCAAGCCATCAGGGGATTAATTTTTATTTTCCTCTAGCTTAAATAAAGAACTGGAAAGCCAAATAAATTAAGTTTTCCATTACCATTTCTTTGAGATACGATACCGTTCATGTGTACAGGGTATAAATAGACCAAGAATATTAAGAGATAAAATCAAGCATGACTCTAAAAATGATAAAATCATTGAAAAGCTCCCAGATAGTCCAGTCAGATTCTTCTCAAAACTTTTACTTGAACTATTAAATTTTTTTTAATTGGTAAAATTTAACTTTTACTTTATTTGCATGTCTATCTTCCTGTGATTATTTTACTAGTAAAACAATCAAAACATTGGCAACAGGAAGTAAAAATGAAAAACAGAGAGCAAGAGCATGGAGTATCTTGAAATTTCATCAGATTCCAAAGAAATGGAGAGTTAATTCTCTTCTCTTCTCTTCCTTATTTTTCTCTCTTGGATGTTCAGAAGAAAGAGAAAATTAAGTGAGGTATAGCCACCAAAACATCTTTTCCTATCAGTCTCTGGCAAAGCAAAAGGACATCAAAATGAAGAATATGAATAGAACAGAGAAGATATGAATCTTTTAAATCTACCTAAAAAAAAAAAGACAACTAAGTTCCAAATCTCTGACTCCCTTTCTCTCTTTCTGCTGCCAGTTTGCATACATATAACAATATATTCATTGTGATTCTCATTCTATAGTCTTAGGTTGCTTTCAAAAATTTTAGCTTTAGTGCCATGGCCAGCTGAATGCCAAAGGTTGAACATATTCCCCATTATTAGAGTGTACATTATAATACAATGGAAGAGGCAGCCTACACAGAGAAGTAGTGCCTGTTTTAAAAGATCCTTTCCCAAGTTTGTATATTGGCACCATTTAACTTCTTTTAATATAGACCATGAAAATTGGCTTAAGAAGTACTTGTGCTTTGAGCTTCAGTAAGTTTTTTAAAATTTCTATACATTCTTTAAACACTTAATGTATATAAAAATTCTCTAAACTCTGAACATCAGATAGAATGAGTTAGTAAACAGTGACCTTTTGAAGATGTTTGCCTTCTGCTTAGTATTTGTCAAAATCGGAGTTTTGTCTCTTCTAGAAACATACCAATGTTCTCAGAAAATTTTCAGACTTTAAAAGAATGATATTATTCCACGTGGAAGTGGGCAGGAATGGGGAGAGAGTTGCAGAGGGGGATTTTTAATTTCTCCCATGCCATTTAAAACATTCCTTTATTAATAGTATTTTTTTCCCTTTAGTCCTGACTTTTATGATATATAGGTCTATTGATCTTGTTGGTTTTTTTTTTTATTATAAAAAGGAGAGAGAATGAGAAATAAGTAACTTGCAATCTCAGAAAAAGATTTCTAGAAATATTTGGGAATATTAGTAGGGGAAATAGTTCACAACTCATAAACATGTGTAGAAATGATTAGGAATTTATTTAATAATAAAGATAATAAGATTATAATAACAAAAATAATATATAATAATAATAATAAAAATAACAAGATTCCCTGTGGCAGGGAAATTTAATAGCTTTTGTTCAATATGTAAAGGAGTTTGTGTCAGGGAGGAGAGAAAAGAAAAAGGCATCTTGGTCATTTATCTAGTTTACCTGATTTCCCCTCCCATCCCATTATCTTCTTAATCATAGGTCTATATTACCTAGAGCATTAAGCATCTCAAAGTCTCATCAATATTTTATAAAATTTCTCAATTGTTTATCTTGCCATGCTGGAAAAGTTTAGTAAATTAGTTATTTTAGTAAACTAACCATCCTTTCTTTAAGGTGGTTATCATTTCCTCAAAAATAATAATAGCTATGATAGTAATAGCTTTAATTTATATAGTGCTTACTTATGTGCTAGGCACTGTGCTGAGCAAATTGCAGTTATTATCTTAAAACTTAAAACAACCCGTAGAGGTGGGTGCTATTATTCTTACTATTATAAGTAGGAAAAAACTGAGGCAAACAGGTTCACCAGAAAGAAATGCTTCCCCCCAGGAATTAGTAGATTCATGGGGTCCAAACTTGTAACTTAAAAGTTTATGCTTTTATGATGTTTTTCTTGGTAGCTATCTGTTCAAGCCATATTTACTTAATAATCCTTACTTCTACAGTTTTTTCCTTAAAATTTTTTTTATTTAAGTATTTTTCCGTGTTTACAGAATTCCTACTCTTTCCCTCCCCTTTTTTCTACAGTTGTTTTCTAAAAGAACAAGAGTTGAATAGAATTCAAAGGTTATCTTGTCCAAACTTTGCCTGTGTAAGAATTGTCTTGATGGTGTCATTGACCACAACCTTTTCCTAGTAGCACAATGAAGGGCAGCTTCAGTTCTTCCTTACATTGGACCAGTGTCTGAAACTTATACCACTGTTTCTGCCTTCTGGGGCCATAGAGGAGAAATTTAATTTAATTTCTTTTCCATTTGGCAGTCCTCAAAATAATTGAAGAATGCTCTTTTGTTCCATCTGAATTTACTTTCATTCCTCCAAAGATCCTTCTAGGTCCTTGTCCTCAAGTTTTTTCTGAACAAGCCTCTTGGATATTCTCCAGTATCAATGTGTTTCCCCAGAGTTGAACTTAAAAACAGCATCAAATATTGGGTTTACCGGTCATATGGACAAAGAAGCTTAAAGTCTGCAAAGTACAATTGGGCCCTTTTCCTCATTAGACCATAACATTTGAATCACAGTTTATGCTAATCCTGATCTTATCTCCAGACTGAATTAGGCTTCTAGATGAAATAGAAGCATTCTATCTTGGAGATGAATCCCCTATCCAGACTTTGTTCTGCACCTACATTCTCTTAGGTGTGCCACCCATTCCTCAGCTGTCTCAGCAATCACAGGGCGCAGGTTCAACCATGTTTAGACAATTAAAATGAATTAGACACTTGGTGGTTGTTCAATGGTTTTCTTTGCAAAGATACTGGAATGGTTTCTCATTTCCTTCTCCAGCTCATTTTACAGATGAGGAAAGGGAGACAAACAGGGATTTAAGAACCTTCCTGAGATCACACAGCTGGCAAGTGTCTGAGGCTGAATTTGAATTTGGATCTTCCTGATTCCAGGCCAAAGGTCTATCCACTGCACCACTTAACTGCCCCAGATTCTTCATAGTGTCAAGCTCAAATGGAAAAGATCCCCATAACTACATATTGATTTAGAAAACCACGATTTAACATTATTGATGCTGTATTTTATTTTTATTTATTTTGCTTAACATTTCCCAGTTATATTTTCATCTGGTTCCCTGGCCCTTTATTAATTAAAGATATTTGATTTTCATTTCCAGCTTCTGGATGAGCTGTAAAAAAGTTTACTATTCCAAAGGCCTGACAATCTATTCCCTGTACTTCATAGAATAAGCAAAGAGACAGGGCAGGGCAGTCGTATCACACATGAAAAACTTGATATTCAGTACTTAGAAATATGAGGAAAGTAACTTCTCATTCTGCCTCCCAATCACAATAGGAATAACTTGTTTTGATCGTAGACAAATAAATACTGAGATACACCAGCACAGGTAGATAAATGGATATGTCATCCTTGCACAACTATCTGGAAGTTAGAGAATGATTTTTCCATCCTTTGATGCACTTCGTTCCCTGTGATGTATAAAAGGAACCACAGGAGACAAAGTTGCTTAACTAGACCAAAGACTGGAGACAGGGTTGTGTAATTTTTTCAAAATTTATTAGCTACATCAGACTTGAGAGAATTGACACCCATTGTTAGGGTGAAATCTCTTCTTGGCTAGATTGTTATTTTAATTTGTTCAGAGAAATTTTAATCCCTGCATCAGTATATTTGCAAATAGTAATTCATATTTTCCTCAGTTTACTTTGGTGACTCCTCATCCATGTCAGTGAGTGTTCCCCAAAGCTCTGTCCTAGGCTTCCTTCTCTTTCCTCTCCCTTCTTCTTTTGATAACTTCATTAGCTCTCCTGGGTTTAATTATCACTATGCAGATGGTTCACAGATCTATATATCCAGCCCTAGTGCTTCCGACTTTCAGTCTCTTATTATCAACTGCTTATTAGACATTTCAAATTAGATGGGCTTAGAGGCACCTTGAGCTCAACCTGTCTTAAAAAGAATTTGTTAATTTTCTCTTCATTCTACACCTTTTAAATTTCTGTTGAAGGTACTATTATTTTTGTGTTAGAATGGATTGCTTACTTTCAACCCACAAATCCAATCATCTGATAAATCTTGCCAGTTCTACCTACACAACATTGCTCACAGACTACCTTATTTATTCACACAGCCACCACTCAAATTGTCATGTGGTTCAAGAGAGATTCATATATCAGTCAGGGAACATTTATTAAACACCTACTATGTGCCAACCACTTTGCTAGGCTACGCAACAACAGAAAAAAAAAACAATCCTAGTTCCCAAGAAACTTGCCTATTAGGATAGATCAGAACAAGCAGAAATAGAACAAATATTAAAATGTTAAGAAATATTAACAGGCAGAAATAGAAAAAAATATTAAAATAAATTTAAGATAGTTAAAGGAGAGAGGGCATAACCAGTTAAGAGATCAGGAAAGACTGTAGGTTGTATGTATAAGAAAATAGGACTGTGGTACAGAAGCCAGGAGTTCTGTTTTTTATTTTGGCTGTAACTAGTTAATCTCGTTTCTATAGTTGTAAAGTGATGGGTTTAGAATAAAGGACCTCTAAATGTCCTTCTAGGTCTGACTTCATTTCTACATCTGCTCTGAGGTCAACCAACTCTTGCTATAGAAAAATAGTAAAAATTTTACAGGTGTTCAACACTGTTCTATTTAACTTAAGACGGGATAGTCTAGTTTATCTGCACCCAGTTTCAGAGTTATTACATCGTCAGGTAACTTGTGCACTGGTTTAAAAAAATGAATATAACTTCAGAAATAAGAAAGCCATAGAATTAGAAAGGGCCACGGAGACCCACTTGATTTATCGGGTCCTTTCAATCTCCTATAGTTAGGTAAAGATTCAGGTCATGAAAAGTCTTTCATTAGAATTAGAAATTCTTCACCTAGTAGTGGTAATCGAATCTTAAATACCATGGAGCTGTATTTCTGGTTCTACCACCAGCTTTGAGACTTTGGACAAATCATTTCAACTCTAAGGTTCCTTCCGGTTGATTCTAAAAAATTTATAATAAAGCTTTTACAAAATATTAACAGCTCTAAAAACCTAACTTTTAAATCTTTCATCCTGCATTTAAAACTCATTTTGTCTTATTCTTTTTTCTTTTTTTTTTATTCTGCATGTAGAAAAGTCTAAAAAGATGTGTTCTATTAATGTGTTTAAATCCCATCATTTTGTTCAACCTACTTGAAACATTGCAGGTATGGAACATTTTCACAGGTCACCTACTCACTTCTCTGGGATGCTAATCTCTAAGAGTGCAATGTGAATATTCCCTTATTCAACATAATTAATTTCTGTCGAAGATAGATCAGGTATTTTTTTAGGGATGAGGTGGGTAAGGTACAATTAGAGCTCAGTATTTTGTAATAATGACAACCCCAAGTTTTACATGAATATATTTTGTAGTTACTGAACAATTTAAAAGGGTCTATCATTTACTTAGGTGGTGTTCTTGTAGGGATTAGCATGAAATATGTTATGTGCTGGAGGAGATACATTATTTAGCTGAAATAAAATTGTCCTTAAAAATGAGGTCAATTAAGGTAGTTGTTCCTCTTAAGTTGTACCTGAACTGAAAGATTTTTTGGTCTAACTTTTTATTACCCCATCATAACATTTTATATAAGGGTTAAAACATGAAAAAAATTTAAGTAGAATAATTCACATAAATGGCATTAACTAATTACATAAATTGTTTGTGCATTAGAAAATAGCTGTAACAAGTTTCTAGCTATAGCAATTTCCTGTGAGAACTTTAATATTATTCATACAATGGAGAGATTAATGAAACAGTTTAGCCCTTAATTTTTTTCTAATTAAAATCTAATCTCCTTTACTTAGATCATAGTTCAAAGTTTTTCAAAGGTCATTGATTTTTTAAAATTGAATATCATGTCTGTATACATGTTAACTCTCCTAAAGAACCTTAATTTCAAACATACAGACATTAGCCTATTTTGTGACCACTGTAGAAGCAGAAAGAGAAATAACAGTGATATTCCATGT
Organism: Monodelphis domestica; assembly: GCF_027887165.1. Classification (NCBI taxonomy): domain Eukaryota; kingdom Metazoa; phylum Chordata; class Mammalia; order Didelphimorphia; family Didelphidae; genus Monodelphis; species Monodelphis domestica. Next base: position 252,246,614 of record NC_077233.1, read on the forward strand.
GTTGAAGTAGCTAGGTCTTCGTTTCCATCATTTATTATCATATTTCCCCTAATTTTTGTCTCCCAGGTAGGGTTGTAAGCTCATTGAGCTTGAGATAGCATTTTCCTTCCCTGTATAGCCTCCCCCTACCTGCTACCACAAGTACTTTAGGGTGGAGTTTAAATTTAAATCTATTCCTTGCCTTGGATGGATTGGTAAAATCATTTCATCAAATCTTATGGGTTGTGATAGTCAGGAAACACTTGGTTTATCAGTAGCCAAAGATAGAGAGGGCCCTTTGTTTATGTGACTAACTTAAGCCTGACCAGGACTGATAGCTGTCAAATTATACGAGCAATTATGAAGGGTCCTCCTCCCTAACTATAAAGTAGATATTTCCTTCTTTGTCCTCAGCCTCTCACCCAAATAATCTGTTCCCATCTGTTGTTCAACAGCTAAATCAAAAAATACTATCATTTTTTTATTTTGTCCTTTTACAAACTAGTCTGGGTCCATAATTAAATCTACTAAGTAATTATAGCAAATGAGATAGGGCTAGGAATTAGACCTGAGATTTAATTGCCAATAAGGACATCCTTGATAAGAAAACTCTTCTCAATATAGGCATCCTTGTTTACAATTGAGGAGACTCCTGCCCAGGGGCATATAGTTTGTATATGGCAGAGATGTGACTAGCCAGACTTGAGGCTGACTCCATCCACCTCCATCCACTGCCTCTCCACACAAATTGGTCCATATAGTTATTAAAGCCAGAGGAAGCTATCACATTGGGGATAATTCCTAATTCAGTTTCTTTCAGGTAGACTATAGACATTGGGAGAGGTATTCCTCCTGCCTCAGTGAAAATAGTCATTAATTGGATAGGATTTGGATTTAGATCCTTCTTATTATTTATTGTTCTAGCCCAAGTTAGCACCATTACTTTGGAGCCTCCTATCTAATCCTGGGGGCACCTGATGATTTTAGAGTGTAGATTAAGTATCCTGTGTATTTTCTCATTTCTCTTAAAGTAGGAAGAATGGGTAGATGTTTTTAAGGGCAATCTGGAGACACCTTTGTATAGTAAATGTAAAGAGTAGCTCTGGATTTAGAGATGGAATTCAAACTTAGATTCCCCCTCAATTCAAATGAGCTATTCTTAGGCTAATCTCTCTGAGACTTTTCTCATCTGTAAAATCCTCATATCCTGCCTAGAGTAATTAGATTTTGTGCTGTGCAAATAAGAAAATGTATAATAAAGCATTTTATACAAGTACTAAAACATTGTATACAATGGTCACTGCTTTTTAAAAATTGAGCTGTGCTTAGTGCTCAAGATTAAGGGTTAAAACTGAGAGTTTACACTGGAAAATGCAAGAGCATACTTCAAAGAAATTAATCTGATAGTAGAGGCTGCAGAGTAGTCCTTTGACCCGTCAAGATCCCTGCAAGGAAATCCTAGACTGCAATAGGAGAGCTTTCATTTCATCTTGGCCAGAACCAGGCCTCTTATCACTTGGAGCTCTTTCCAAACCTTGCTGCCCTAACTGCCCGACCTTACCTCCTTCCTGTGGCCTCTTTGCTGTGCCGAGAAGACCCTGGGCTTTCATAGGTGAGCTTTCCTCTTTTCTGGCCTTGTTCACACACACAGGCCCACTTTACATCCCCCTCCCTCAATGGATCCTTTTTATAAATCATCTTCCCCTGATAGAATATAAGGCTTCTTGCTTGGTTGTATTTAGATCTGAGAGCAATTACTCGTACATAAGGTAGAGGATTCAATAAATGGTTTATTATTCATTATTCACTTATTTAGGAATTTAAGAAGTATGATGGGGAGGATTTGGATAAAAGGTCAAAGGAAATTAAAAATTAGTACCATCACTGTGAGCGTATATCACATATTATAAATTCAAGTGAATGAAGCGAATGGTGAGTTCTTGCTATCTCAACACTAGCACAAAACAAAATGTATTTATGAAAGAAATAAGACTTTAGGTTTTTATTATCAATTCTGCTAAAAGTAGAAAAGTTAATTCATTTTTGCATTTCTTTGTTAATTTATCTCTCAAAAGGAAATAATAGTAAGAGGAGCTTTTATTCTATGACTAATTTTACTCATAAGGAGGAATTATTTCATGAAATAGAAGGAATTAGAATTCCTTTTGAGAATTGAAAGAATTTGAGAAGTAGAAAGTATTCTATCAACCCATATTTCACAGCACTTGACATACTTGAGATGCACTTCCCAAATTCAAGAAAGCAGATTTCAGAAAGTTCAGAGAAAGCTAGATATCATCATCCTGTAACCTGAGAGTTGAATAGAAAAGATAACTCAAGAGGGACAAAGGGTTTTCTAAAAATATAATCAAGAAAATGGACCTGATAAATAATAAAGGGAAGTTGGGGTTTAAAGTGACTAGCAAGACTGAGCTCAACTTTGTAGAAAAATGGGTGAAAATGATAAGAGGACATATAAGTAAGGACAAATAAAATTATTGGGAGCTTATAAGTCTTAAAATCTCATAATAACTACAAAGGGGATTTGTGTTTCAGGAATTGAGCTAAGTACCTTTTTACAAATCTTGTTGCTTAGTCGATTAAAATCGTGACCCCATTTGGGGTTTTCTTGGCAAAGATATTGGAGTGGCTTGTCATTTCCTTCTCCAGCTCATCTTATAAATGGAAGAACGGATGCAAACAGGAGTAAATGACTTGTCCAGGGTTACAGAGCCAGGAAGTATCTGAGCCAGATGTGAACTCGGGTCCTCCTAATTCCAGAGCAAGTAGCTGCCCTCAACTCTTAAGATTCTTTAAAAATACTTTATAATGGGGGTAACAAAGATAGTTAGGTATACCATCTTTTTAAAAAAAATGCTAAAAGAAAATAGAAGTCATCTCATCATAACTGTATTGCAGACTCAGTTTTTTTTAATCATAAGGCTTTAATGGTTTATTTTGATTTTTTTAAAAAGCAAAGTTATGGTGTTGCCTAGAAACACTGATAAAGTTATCAGTGCCTAGAAAAACTTTATTCGTGAGGCCTTTACTTCATGCACCATCAACATGTAGTAGTGCCTATATCCAAACTGTAGAAGGAAGGTTGATATTTTGTGTCTCTGGGGATAGCTAATTATTGGAAGACTTCACTGTCATGAGTTTCAGACCTTTATTAACAAAGGTATGGCTTTCATAGCCAGATGAAATTGGTTTACATAAGGTTGTTGGAGGTCCTGCCAACCAATCAGTCAATAAACATTTATTAACACTGTGTGCCAGGCACTGGGCTAAACATTGGAAAGAGGCAAGTTCCTGCCCCAAGAAGTTTACAATTTGTATGTGAATCCATCTTGGGGGAATATAGTCTAGGAATTACTATCTGCAGGGTTATATGAATCCTTATCATTGATTCAAACCTCAACTTTTGGAGCTTAGAGACAATATGAGCCTATCTTTCTGACTTGGATGCTAAAATTTCTGACATAGTATAATAGAAGGAAGGGTAGAGTTGAGAAAATGTATCAGAGAGAGAGTGAGACAATGTATATTCAGCTAGTGATAGAAATCAGATTGGGTTTAATCACATTTTTGCTGCTGGATTTTTTTAAGCCTCTGTCTTTATTTTAATTCTTTCTTCTTGTCACTGATCAACTCATATTAGATTTTATTTTTGGTGTTTTTTTAGGCAATTTTTAATGGATGTAGGAGTAATAACCACTAAAGGGGCAAAACTGAAAACAGGTGACTTCCTGCTTAGATGTTGGGAAAGAGGTACTTGTGTCTAAATAAGCCTGGACCTCTGATTTATTTTTTAGAAATAAATTTGTCCCCCTTAAATAGTCTATATTCTAGATGTAATGGATTCTAGACAGCTGTTTCTTAAAATGGATCATCAAAAAATTAAGGCTTGACTGCATTTGTGCTCTTAGGCTATTTCACTTGGTGTCATTTTACAGAAAAGGATGATTGGTGAAGAATGAGGAAACTTGAGAAATCTTTCAAAGCAAAAAAAAAAAAAGAGTCAAATATGGGCATTACCTTTCCTACAGGTGTGGACACCGGGTCAAGACTAGATGAGTTGGTAAAAGTGGTGAGAACTGAAGTATAAGTGTGTATTTGATATCATTAGAGGAGCATTAAAGAAAAAAAATGGTGATAATTGGGCACTTCCTGTTGATATTCTTCTATAGGGGGTGAAAAACCTAAAACCTGCCTAAGTCCTTGGTGTCCACTACTTATCTACATATCTTATGCAGTTAAATGATAAAATGTCACCTTAGTGTGCTTTTCGTTCTCAACTCTTTAGGGAGATGTATAAAAAAATCTAGTTATAAGATTGCCTTACTTCTAAGAATCTTCTAGAATTCTAACACAGGGTTTTCAGCTTTTTATCCCCTGGACCCCCTTTGGAGCCTGGTAATGTGTTTAAAAGCATGTTAAAATATATAGGGTTGTAACGGAAATTAATTTATTGTAACACAATTATCAAAATATTTTAAAAAGTGTTTACAGACCCTAACTTAGGGCACTAACAGGTGAGAGGATGTAGGGATGGTGTGTAGTGTGCTGACCTCCAAGTCAGGTCAGTGAGACCTAGGTTCAAATACTTCCAACACTTTCTAATTGTGTGATCTTGGATGAGTCAATTAACCTCTCTAAGCCTTAGTTTCATCATCCACAAAATAGGGATAATACCGTTAATATTTAAATCATGGAGTGAAACCGAAATGACAGTGAATATAAAATGCCCTACAAACTTTAATAGAGCAATACATAAATGTCAGTTGTTATTCCTGAAAGTCTTGGCTCACAGAATCAAAGGGACATTAGCTGCCATCTAATCTAATCCCTTTATTATGCAGATGAGGAAACTTAAATCCAGGGGATTTGTGACTTGCCCAAAGTTAAAGAAAAATTTAATATCAGAGACTCAGACTATGCTTCCCAATATCTACGTGTCACAGTGGATAGAGCATTGGGTCTTATATAAGGTAAGGAAGACCTGAGTTCTAATTCAGCCCCGATACATAACTGTGTGACACTAGGCAAGTGATTGAACCATATCCTTCTTAGTTTCCCCACTTATAAAATGGAAGTAATAATAGCATCTACTTTCAAATAAGATACGTATAAATCGCTCAACATAGTGACTGGCACATAATAAGTGCTTAATAATTCGTGTTCTCTTTCCCCTCCAGAGCTTCTTAATTTGGTACAAGGATCAAATCCTAGTTAGTGTTTTAGTTTGTTTCTTTTCCAATGGACCCCTCCCCCACCTCAAGTGATTGTATGTTGATTCCTCTATCCTTTTAATGAATAGAATTATACAGAATAGAATATTAAAAGCACATAAATAAAAGAAGTATGTTCCTAGGTACAGCTCAAGAGTAAATCCAGGGGTCTGTCAACATCTGTTACCTTGTCTTGACTTGGAATTTAACCTATAACTATAGTAATTTTCATTTCCTGTTTAAAAATAACCATCATGCTAGTTTGTAAGGCTGCCACACTGAGAGGAGTGCCTTAAGAGCTCTGCATAAATGTGAACTATTATTTGAAATATACTCACATAAAGCAAAGGAAATTCTCAAATAGTTACAATTATAGGACTTTATTTTTCCCTTCAGTGTTCTGCTTCCAAAAAATGAAAGGGGGGATATGTATTCATACTTGTGAACAAATATAAAAATATTTAAGAACCTTCCTTGTATCCAAAAAACTACTTGAAAATAAATTCTGCTATGATAAATAAAAATCTAAGGCTGTCACCCTTTTGATGTACAGCGATATACACATATTTTGGAAATTATAAATGACTGAGCAGATGACAATCTTCATTGATAGAGACAATCTCCTCAGTGGGAATTTCCTATAGAGATAAAATCACAGATTTAATTAAAAAATTTTCAAAAACTTAGATTAAGAAAACACAATAACTTCTTTTTAGCTTAGTTTAATAAACTTATTATTGGGCGGAGCATGTCTCTCTCATCTTCCTTTTGGACCTTGCATATAGTCTATGAAACAGTAGAAATGATTTTCTTTGGTGAAATTGAATTGGCCTCAATTCATTTCTTACTGTACTTAGATGTACTTCAGAGTTCCGCAAATGAAACATTTTAGAGGAAGAAAGTGGCTACATTATAAGCATTGTCAGCACACCCCAAAGCATTAGCGTAACAGCACTTAATGTTAATGGTTGGGAAATTGGGTGTTTTGGGTTAGTGGATTTTTCTGGTTGATCGTTAATAGCAGCCCATTTAAAAAGTGAAATAGATCAAAAAAGGGTGCACCAGGGTAGGATAAGGTCTAGATCGAAATTTAAAGACATCTACTACAGAGGCTTGCAGAGGGGAATGCAATTCTTGAGAGTTTGAAGTTGAGCCCTGAGCTTTGTGCAAGCCGTGTGACTGTTCACATAAATTAATTTCCTTCTCTTGCTGAACTGTTTCACAGTGTACCTTATCTAGTATCCCTTTATTACTCCATAATGATATCTGCCTTAACAGTCAGGAATTTCTTCCCACTGTCTAACCTCAATCTTTCTGTTGTGATTTTAAAAGATTTTGTTCTCTTTCTGTCCATCATAGAACCCAGAATAACTGTTGATGTTCCGTCTTTTGTCCCTTTGAAAACTTTTCCCCCTTCCACTTTTGTAATGATTTCTTTAAAAGTCCTAATTCCAAACATAAGCAATTTAACCTACTTAAACATTGGGGGGGGGGTAACCTCTTCATGTCTATTTGGCTTTAATTCTGCTACCTAAAATTCAAAGCTATGACTGAAAGGAAAGACATTATTGTGACTAAATATCATCAGAGAATGATCCTGTACAGGTCTGTTGTCTAAAGTCCCAACTAACTAGGTTCAGCAAAGTACATACATGAGTTTGGCTGAAGGAAATTAATATTTTGGCTATATTCAGAGACTATCTTACTAGGAAAAAGAAGGATTGTGATGTGTGTCGGGAAATGTATATAGGAAACACAGATTCTTTATGTTTTGAAATGTCACCATATAGACTTTATGCCCTTATTTTAATTTCTAATGCTGAGAATCTAAGCCAATATGCAGACAGATTATGGAATCTTGTTGATTTTTGCTGCCCTGACTTTTATTTTTGGAAAAGTAGCAAGAAGTTTGGCAATGATAAAGTCAAAATCACATGTTTCAATGAATAGAGTTATATACGTTTATATTACCTGTTCAGGTTATTTACCCTCCTAAGTAGTTAGGTCTCTAGAAGCATAATCATCAACTTTTTAAAAAAGTATTTTACTTATGAATTGATCTCTCAGGGCTGAAACAATGACTTATTCAGCATCCTTTTTGCCATTAAACTTTGAAAATCATTGTCTAAGTACTGTTATATGTGTCTGCCCAATAATTATAGCCACTAAAATCACCTCTTGATTCTGGAGAAAGTTAGAGATGGGGTTAAAAAATACACAATATTTTGGAAACATGTCTTCTGAATATTTAATTAACTCATTTTTATGTAAGTGATCAGTATTTGCCTATACATATGAATTTCTTGAGATTGACATCTAATATGAAATGGGCAACTTGAAATTTTTGATATGTCAATTCCCTCTCACTCATTTTTTGTAAGTGACAGTCTCAGATGCTGATCTAGAGATGTTATAATTTATCAAATACAAGGTTATCTGAACTTAAAATTAGGTCACCAATTCAGGGCAGCCTCCTCTCTAACCTGGGAAGCACAGACTGTTCTGCTAGTTATTATTACCCAGCATGACAGATTTTCTCAGAGAAAACTGATGTCTGATAAATTTTCTCTCAATCAATGTTAGTTAAACCTCTCAAGTTCTGGGAAGATTTCATAACTGGGAACTTCTGGTTAATATTGCCTCCTGGTTGCTCTTCACTTTATAAGGCATTCTTGGGGGGAAACAGTTGGAAGGGCAATAGAGGACTCTTAGAAGCTGAAACAACTTATTGCTTTTTCTTTAACTGAAAAGGCATCGATAGGGTAATGTCTATACATTTGAGGCACCTAGACATCAAAGTGAATACGAGTTCTTGTGCTGAAGTAACTCACTTTCTGTTCAGGGGAGAAAACATATATAGGAGGGTTCCCCTGCAGGACACCTTTGAGGGATGCTAATAGGTCAGGTCTCAATGTCTGCAGGGCTGGAGGGCATCTTTTGGGGAGATGTGGGAAGGCCCAGTGGACCTCCACCAGGCAGGAAAGATCATTCAGTGATTTCTCTGCACAGCCAGTGTTCTGAGCAAACGTGTCTGCTTTGGGGTACAACTGAAGGGGCCTGGCCAAAAAAACCTTTGGGGGAGAAAAGGGAATGAGGGGAGAGACAAGATCCAAGGGAAAGGGAGAAAAGGAGTCTTGGGGGAAAGATTGAAGGGGTGAGCTTTTCCACAGCACTTCCTTCTCTAGGCCACTGCCAAGGGGTAGATAGGGAAGGAGAAGGGCTCCCTGAGACTATGGTTGCTCTTGTGGATCTGCACCCCCACCCCAAATTCTTTAGTGTTTCAGTGGGATGATACTCTCATGGGGAGTAGTAAGAGGTTTTGTTATTTAACTGTTAAGTGACTCTTGGTGACCCCATTTGGATTTTTCTTGCCAAAGATACTGGAGCGGTTTGCCATTTTCTTCTCAGGTGAGAATCTGAGGCAAAAGATTAAATGACTTCCCCAGGGTCACATAGCTAGTAGTGTCCGAGGCCTGATTTGAACTCAGGAAGATAAGTCTGTCTGACTTTAGTCCCAGCACTGTGGCCCGTGCCACCTAGATTCATAGTAAGATCATCTGTCCAATTTTGTGTGAATATTGTTCCGTGAACTAATTTGACTTTTTAACAAATGAAGATATCCTGAGATAATCATTTCCATAGGCCATCTTTTAAAAGGCCTAGAATTCAAACATATTTTAATACTTCCCTGTGTTAGTGGTTTCATAATTATTCTCTTCAGCAGTGCAGGGTTGTTAACTACAACCTTAACGCATCTTTAAGTGAGTCTTCCACAGAAGTCCCAGGTTCCATAAATATTTTTGAGTTGTTTTCTCAATTTTGGAGGTATTTTGTTTTGTTTGTCTTTATGAATATTAGCTCATATCCTAAAGGTTGCTATTCTTGTGATATAAATTATTTGGACTTTGCCAAGCTGGAGCATGCTATTGGAAGATAATGTTTAGGGAACTTAGACTTCATTTAATGTGGAATGTGGAAAGGATGATGAATTATGGGCCCTGTTCACATTCTCTTGGTTTAAGTGCTACATACATTTAATAGACTTTTCCATTCAATGATCAAAAGTTATGAGAAAGAAAATATTCTGATTGCTAGAGTACTTGACTTGGCGTCTGGCAGAGCTGCATTCAGATCCCTGCTTCTGACTCTTAAAAACCCTTATGACCATGGACAATTTATGTAGTCTCTCCTCAATTGTAAAATGAGAATAATAATACCAATAATTCCTACCACATGGGGTGATTGTGAGGCACAAATTAGATTTATTAATGCTATGCAAATGCTACATCAATTTCTTTTTGTAGTTTTCATTTTGTAACTCAAACAAAATTCCATTACTGCATTAACTGATGCCTTTTTGCATATTAAATTTTTTTCTGCCAAAATGCATATAGATTGTATTTTAGAGTTTATTTTTAGCTTTTAAATCCACATTCTTCTCAACATTGTACCTTCTAATTGGAATTTTTATATTACTAAATATAGTAATTCCTGTTTATGGAGTATTGTATTCTCTTCAGTCCTCCATCTACCTCGGATTTTATAGGTTGAGCTTCTCAGCGTAGATTTTTATTATATATCTTAACTCTTGTGAAAATCCAATACCTTGCTTGCCTCGAACTTTGTGCTAGAAATTTTTATCTCACCTTTGACACAGCCACCAATTCAAAAGTGACTTTTGTGTAAATAGGTTAAAGTAAAAAAGGATTCTTATTGAAGTCATGGGAACTTTTCACTTACCTCAATAGAGGCCAATGTTTAAAACATCACTAATGACTAATACTGTCATTCTTCCTTTATTAGCTTCACTTTTTAAATTTTTGAGGTCCAAATTCCCTCAAGCTCTTCCTTCTCCATTGAGAAGGCAAGCAGTAGTATGTTGTAAATGTCTGTTCTACTATAAAGCTTATTGCAGTCATGTGATTCTGAAAAGGACTTTCTCCTGAATTCTTTTGCCTGGCTATGATACAGATCCCAATATGCTGTACTTTCATTCTGAACTTCCTCTACTTCCATAAAACATATTTTGGCTGCCCTAACATTCCATGTTGAAAATATTATCTGAATTATTGATTATCTTTCATCTTCAGTAAGAGTCAAAGTTCACACCTTTTTCTTATACTCTCCAAAAAGGACCTTCAAATAATGTTGTTAAGCTCCCCCTCCACAGCCATTTTTCTTAAATAATTTAACTTTAAACACAAGATTCTTTGAACCAGATTTCCTTAAAAACTAGAAGAGTCTAGAAGGAATAAATCTCTGCAGAGTAATTTATAGGCCTGACTAGAATAAACACATGTTTTTATCCTAAGAAATAACATAATAGGTGATACCTCACATTTTATTTGTAGAATTCCCTGATGTCTAACATCAGAGGCCTTTCAGCAGTTAAAGGATAACTCTTTGTTGATGTAGCTATGCAGTGGGTCTGCCAGGTGGTAGCCTTCATTCAGGAAAATACTGGGTGAGGCCTGAAGGGCAGCTAGGAGGTGCAGCAGAGAAAGTGCCAGGCCTGGAGTCGGGAAGACTTGAAATCGTTCTCAGGCACTGGCTGTGTGCCCCTGGCAAGTCACTTACCCTGTTTGCCTCAGCTTCCTCACGTGTAAAATGAGCTGGAAAAGGGCAGAAACCACTCCAGTATCTTTGCCACGAAGACCCAAAGTGGGGTCACAGAGACTCAAATGTGACCCAAATATCTGAACAGGACATAGGAGGCCCGAAGAGTCATTCCAGGTTTCTCGATAGGCCTTTTTGTTCTAATAGTCAAGGGTTGGGATAGTTCTAATTTGTAAGAAAGTTAGATACGACAAGAGATACTAACTCGATGGAAGGAGGTATCTGATTGGATTTCCAGATCTAGACAACTTACATTAAAGACATTTCATTCATGGGGCTGCTGAGCAGGTTGTAGTCCCTCAGATATCCTAATTCCAAATCCTTTGCACTGATTGGAAATGCGCGCTTGCGTTTTCCTTTGGAATATGTGTTTTCATCATTTTATTCCTTGATTTTTTGAGTGATTAGGAAAAGATGGTGGAAGACCTGAGATGGTCAGCCAGATGTACGCAAGCCTGAATGAGCATCTCATCTCTGGCTTCCGGAGATGCCAGAGTCCACGACTAGAAGGGGATTTTACTGAGTAGAGTCGCTGATCGGGAGCCTGGCTTTAGACGTGCAGACTGGTCAGCGAGGAGCTGTCGTTTTATGTGTGGAGACGGTTTTGTGGCGACTTTTAATTAAAATCCAGGTATATGTGTGAGGCTCTGGGCTCTCCTTACTTGAACGGCATACATGTCCATGCTCTGGAGAGCCACAAGAAATGCTAGACCTTGAAGAGACCAGATTTGATTCTGCGTATAAAAATCGTTTTAACTCTCAGCTATTCTAATCATGTTATATAGAAATGGAACTAGTCATCTCACCCATCAGTCCGTTTAGGTTTATATGGGCTTTTTACCCAGAACATCTTAAGACATTTCTATTAGTATAAAAGATTCACATTGCTTGCTTTTATTCTGATTACTTTAAAGAGAACTAGGGGTTGGGCTTGACTAGCACGGCACTTAATTTTCCAAAATGATACAGAAAAGTACCTTTTAATAAAACCTGCATTAAGTCTTTTACCCAGCAATCAACAGAGAAAACCATAATATAGCGTAACACTAACCTGTGAACTGAAGGGCGTGAGTTCAGATTCAGCCACCTAGTAGCTGTTTGACCATGGACAACCAAGCCACCTATTCTTTCTGAGAAACAATTCTCTCACCTACAAAATGGGAATATGTCAATATCTTACTCTACTGGATGGTGATGAGTATACCGTGATATGTATGTTGATAGGTTCAATTCTAAAATGCAATGTAAATGAAAGATTTTATTTTTTAAAGATCTTTCATTAAGAAATCTATTTTTTAGGACTATTAAACTATGTCAGTAACCACCTGTCATCATTGTTTCTCTATTAGAGGATTTATTTTTTTAATCCCTTTTTCTGGCTATGGATCTTATAGTCGATTGAGTGATAACAAAAGAAATTTATACAGTTAGGGAGAAATTTGAAGATTATGGGGACAAAGATTGATAGTTGATGGTTGAGGTGATAAGTGGTTAGGTATCCCAATGGACTCTGAAATGCAGCTGACAGAAGATTTAAACCGGTCAAGAGGAGTAATTTTAACAAATGGTCTCCCTTGGCATCCCTGCTAATGTGATCTTATCCTTAAGGGTGTGTTATAGTAATATCGGTCTAAAATGTTTTAAATTTGTACCCAAGAAACAATATTACAGAAATTCTTAGTTTATATACAATTATCTCCTATTTTAAAATGTTAGGAAAAGCTCCTTTTATTTGGCATTTAAGTTCAAAATAAAATAAATTTGTGTTAATGGAAATGGATTTCAGATAATTTAGTTCAATTCTTAAGAGAATAGTAAGAAATTCAATTTGGTTAAATAATGAAGAGTAGTAGAAAATTAGGAAAACATTTTTTATATAGTCTTAAGGTTTTATGAGTTTTTTTCTGAAAATTGTTCTTCTCCGAATGTTGATAGGATTAATTCTGTCCAAATAGTCAAATTTATTGATCAATAGAAATTTCTATTATCTTTTTCATATGTAGTATATATGTCATATAGAATATACATGCTTTATATGTGTATATATAAACCCACATATAGCAATAGAGCCGTTTTCATAATTGTAAATTTAACTCATAATTTTAACTCATAATTTTGTCTATTATGTTGGTTCAGATGAATAGTACTATATTGGAGCATTTTGTGTTTGTTTCCTAATTATTTATTGAGAAACATAGTTTTGAATATGTGGTGGCATTTCTAGTCAGAAAATATTTTAATTCTAAGATTAGGGATAATTTAATATTCTTTACAGAATCTCTTGATAATAGTGGGAGGGGGTATGATTAAAGCCAACTTTATCAACTATGATTATACCAGATAGTATATTTTAGACTGAGATTTGATTAACAATACCAGTAAATGTGTATAACTTTGAGATTTTGCCAAAATGGAGAGAATAGTGTATAGCACATGGGTACCCATTCATTCTCCTCTCAGAATTAGACATGGAAATAACTCCTAATCATACCAGGAAGGATTTAGATTCTCTTTTAAGTGAAAACTCCTTTATAGTTAGGGTCTTCCCTCACCCCCTTAAAGAAAAGTAGTAAGGCCTGGGCACTGGCGTTAAGTCACTTGCCAAAGGTCACCTAGCTAGAAAAAGTGGGTTTTTAGAAGGTGGATGTAATTTTAAAGATACTTTTGTACCTTTACAAATGCCCATTTCTGAAAAGATTTCTAAAATTATCAGTTTAGAACTAGAAAGAAATGGAGACATCCTGAAGCCAGCTTTCACATCTCTCTCCTACTATTTTTTCCCTTCCTCTTGTCCTATTTTACGGATAAGATTAGACAAGATTACCTGCTTGAGGTTACAAAAGCAGGAAAATGTCAGAAGCAGGATTTGAACTAAGATCTACTCCAAATCTAGAGCCTATTCAAGAGAGGCATAAAGTAGAGGAGGGAAAGAAGCTATTGGAGCAATATTGGACCTTATTTAATGTGAGAATAATAAATCCCTGGGCTTAGTGTTGGAAGAGTTGACTTTTTCTTCTTTTTTAATCCTATTATTGTGTACCTAGTAGTTTTGGGCAAGTCGTTTCACTTTTAAAAATATCACCCATTCCCCTATAAAATGAGTCCATGAATTTTGTGTTTTAATATTTCCTTTGGAATCCCTGTATTTAATGTTATACATTTAAAAATATTTTGAAAAAGGTTTCTTAGGCTTTCTAAGGTTGTCAAAGGGGGGCGCATGATTCAAAAAGAGGTTTTAAAACACTGAACTAGAGAGACGTTTAAGATCTGATCTTAAATGCTGTAAAGAGCTCTCATTGTAAGTCATATGTGTAGTTTAAACCTTTTGATTTACAGACAGGAGAACCAAGACCCAGAAAAATGAATTGTCATCAGTACCATAGTTAGTGCTCAGCTGGTTTTGGCCTTTCTGAGTCTCATTGCATTGTTCTTCCCCCTCATTCTTTGTTGCTTCCTTATATACCCTTAATCTCTACCTGCTTTGGTCTAAGATTGGAATGAAATAATTTTTGGCAAATTGACATAAAAATGGCCTAAAAGCCCTGTGTGTGGAATTCTTAGAAGTAGTTAATTTTAGAATAGTTGTATTTAACTGCACTTAAACATTTTTTTGCAGTTTTCAGAAAAGGTGAAGAAAAATTTAGGATGATGAAGTGTTGCAAGGTGTTATTACTTTTAAAAATCCTTTTTGTTTTCATTTCTACCAACATTTGTTATTAAGTACCTACTCAGTGGACAAAGTGCCAGGTACTAGAAGCTATCCCCACCTTCTCTTTCTTAATTCTAGTGCCTTCCTTCTGTCATTTATTTCCTGCTTAGCCAGACTGTAGCTTGCTTTGCCTATATTTGTTAGTATGTTGTCTCCTCTATTAAATTGTAAGCCCCTCGAGGTCAGGGCCTGGCTTTTGCTTCCTTTTATGTGCCAAGCACTTAGCTTGGTGCCTGACACATAATAGGTGCTTAATAAATGTTTACTGAATTCAGATGACTAACCTAGGCGATAGACTGGTTCCAGGGCAAGAGGCAAAGTTATCTGATAGCTCACCCCACCATTCTCCCTTGGTAATCTCTTGAAGTCAAGAGACCAAGACAGAAGAGCTACCCTCCCCTTAGGTTGGGGGAATTCCCTTGTGGCTAACATAAGGGAAGCCTTTTGAAGTCTGAGTCACTGAGAATGGACAATGGGAGATGATTTGCTAAATTGGAGAGATGACCCGCATCAGTCCCATCACAGACCCAGGGGAGGATATAGACCCTGGGCCAGCGGTCATGGATCTAAAAATAAAGTGATGAGAAATTTTACTTTATAGTTCATTGATTTGGGGAGGGGGGGAGTAAGTTTTTTGCAGAAATAAAGACAAATCTGTACAAGATGTTAAGAACTTTATAGGTTTGGATTTCAGGCAGTGAAGGCTTTGTGGGAAAGTAGCCCCAGAATGAGGCTTTGAATGAAGTGGCGTTTCTCCAGATATTATATGCCTTATATGTTCACAGTATTGATGAATCCATAGAAGTAGGGGAGGGCAAGAGGAGATGGTTGTGATGGGGTATATGACAAGGGCAAGAGATGAACTGAGGTTGGGAAGGAAGGGCAGTGTCCAACAGCGGAGGGTCTTTAGGGACGTTTGAAAACCAAACCAAAATAATGCCCGTGAGCAAGGGAGAGTAGTAATGGCATAGTTATCAGCCCATGAAAGATAGCTTTTTGGTCTATGTCAGAAAATAAATTTAGAGTTTAAAGGGACTTGAGACTTATTAAAGAGAGTTCTTTTTAGCTTTTTGCTAAAGATATGTGGATCCTTTCCTAGAATATTTTTAACATAGAAAAATAAATTACATAAGATAATAAAGGACCCTACTTGCTTTGAAATAGGTTTATTTAAATGTATTTTAAAAACAAAGTTACATGACTTGTGCAAGGGAGCACAGATAGATAATAAAACAGGCAACGTTTGAAACCAGGCTAATTTCAGCTCTAGTGTATTTTTCACTGTACTGCCCTGTTTTCCGTCTTGCTTGAGAAGTTAACAAGTAAAATAAATTCACCTTGAGGCTCTTAGCTATGGGTACCTATGAAAAGCCAAGCCTCATGCACATTTACAGTAAAAGAGAATAGCACATTTTTTTTTGTTTTATTATCAGAGTAGTTTATGTAATAGTAAACCATCTCCCCCACTCCTACCAAAAAGTGTTTTATGTTTGGTCATAAATCAGTTTAAGCACTTCCCACACATACCTATATGATACGAAGTTTAGATTTGGACACTTAAAAATAGCTAAATTTTCCGCCTAAGAAATGAACTGCATGATACGGGGTGGCCATTATAGGAACTAGGCCAATTTTGTATTTTTCTTTAGAAGCCATCTGTTAATTAAAGTTGCCCTACATCTGATAGAGCTTTTCTATAAGATAGGCAATTCTTTAACAGGAAAAATAAACAAACCAAAGTGAATGCTTATTCTTGCCCAGCACTTCTCCTATTTAGGTTGCAGGTCACACGTTATCCTCTGTGAAAAGATTTTTATAACTTTTACCATGAACTGCTAAACTTACTCTGTGGATTACATGCCATTGGGATGGTTGTGTTCTCCCCCCTCAACCCCCCATTACTGCTTAGTAGAGGCCTTTCTGAGACTCTTCTAGCTGTGTCTGCAGTATTTAAATAGTCTTCCTTTTATAGTCAGCATTTATGTACCAACCTGCTGTAATAGAATTGGTTCATTTGGGGATTTCTCATAACTACAAGAATCAGGGCTTCATACAATTTTTAAAGCAGAAGAAAATCCTTCTCATACCATTGGGAAGACGACTACTTGTTTGCAGTGAAGATAAGCAAACAAAAAAAGCCCTCTTATAGAAAGGGCAGAAGTAAAATATTCTGTTGCTAAGGTTTTGCATGTGTATCCTTTGTGTTTCAAATGTAGAGGATTTATCTGGGAGAATTTAAGTCCTGTGTAATTTTGTTTTGTTGGGGCAGCTGAGTGGCGCAGTGGATAGAGCGCTAGGCTTGGAGTTAGGAAGCTCTGATTTAAAATCCAGTTTCAGACACCTCTACTAGCTGTGTGACCCTGGGCAAGTCACTTAACCCTGCATTTTCTTATCTCTAAAATGAGCCAGAGAAGGAAATGGCAGATTACTCTAGGATCTTTGCCAAGAAAACCCCAAGTGGGGTCACAAATAGATACAACCAAAACAACTGAGCAATAACAATTTTGTTCCCTTTCTCCATCTAAATGTTAATGTTATATTTGTATGCTATATTTCTTTTCTGAAATATGCCCAGCTAAACTGGTGGCTTGTGTCAATTATGCATACAAGTTGCAGAACCAGCGAGATTTTTAGTGTATCCTCCCCTTAAATCAACCCAGATTCAATGCAGTCTTCTTGACCCTTCATAGCTGGCCCTTTTGTTCGTTGTTTCTTCATATTACGAATGAAAACATAAGTGGCATCCTCTTTTAGTCATGTCCTTTTGGGAATCATCGACAAGTATCTTCCCAAGAGGAGAGTCAATAACCAAGGAGAAGCTAAGCATCTCTTCAAAATACTTTATTTCAGAACCAAGAATTTGCTTGAAATTTACATTGCAGAAATTGAGTGGTAAACCTTCAAGCTTTAGTGATGAGGGTACGTAGACAATATGTACTTTATAGGTAAGTGATGATTATGAAAAATGAAACTTCACCATAGTCATTGCTTTCATCTTGACAGTAAAAAAAAGAGGCTTTGATTAACTTTCATGAATAGAAGAAGGGTGACTTTAGTCTTTATTTTTGAGACTATATAAAAGGAAGGCTATGAAAAAAAAAGAATGGTCTTGCATTATACAGCTTTCCTTCCATCACTGCAAACAAGACTATTGGACTCTTCCTCCACAGATGCCTTGGATAATAAGGGACTTTGGACTTTTGTAACCTTTAAAAATTTTTAATTAATATTTTAATATAATTTCTTTCCTTTGTTATCTAGCATATGTTATCGTATGCATTTAAAAACATTATTTTGAAGCATCCATAGATTTTTATCACTGAAAACATTCCCAAAAGGGTCTCTGTCTCTGTGTCTTACACACATGCATAGTTAAGCATCCCTGCCTTAGTAGACGGCCTTCGTGAGTTGTCAGTCGTTTCTACCCATCCTCACTTTCCTCTCCCTCTTCAAAAACCTCCAACAACCTCAAAACCACTTGATGATTATTAGTCAAAGCTGGTCTATTATCAGGCTTATAAAAGTTCCCCCCTCCCCCCCCTTAAAATAGGTCCTTCCATAGCTGCTCTTTGATTTACAATCTGTTAATAAATTTTTGCTTAGTGTTTCTCTAGCTTGATTGTTTCTTCCATCCATGGTTTGTGCTCTGGTGAGATATTGGAGTGTTTGTAAGGAAGAGCTTATGTCGAAGTTTTAACTTCATCTTACATTTTACATAATATAAATACAATACATACATATACACTAAATATATATAAATATATAAACATTTTTTGTAGCTTAGAATTTTCCTTATAACTCCTTTTAACAAGTACTGACAGATAGGACAACTATTATTCTTTCTGCATGTTAAAGACATTCTGCCCTCTCGTTACTTTACCATTTGATTGGGAAGATTAAGTTGGCTAACATGCAGTTGGTTGCTTTTGTATGCTACTATTGAATACTATTGAATCTTGGGGCCTAGAGCTCGGGATTTGATGTTAGGGTTTCATCTTTAGTTATAGTTAGAAAGGCTTCCTTGGGAAGTCTTGGTGGGTCTCCATTAAAGCCCCCAATTTTGGGAGGAACACAGTTTGATGAAGAAAAGGTGTAAAGTTGATCTAAATACACAAACTATGTTGTCTCAAGGTGGGGCATGGAGGAGGACTGGGAAGTTCATGAGATGAAACCAAAACACTTTCCTTATTATTACTTTACAATCAGTTTTTGATCTGGACTTCAAACAGGAATGAATAATAAATTAGGAATGGGGGTCATTTAAAAAGGATCTCATAGCCTTTGAATTGAAGTATGCAATGCTCTAGAGGGAAGAAAACTGTGAAGGAGGTTTGTAGAAGAAAGATTACAGCAATGCTTGCACAAACATTTCTAGGGACTTGCAACCTCCTGCTTGATGAATTCCCTGACTGTTCTTTGTAGTCAGTGTTCAGTGGTGCAGCCAAAGTTATCAGCCTTGGTTTATTACTCTGACAATGCTACCTCACTGCTTGGCCTTTCTAAAGCCTTATTGTGGCTTCCTGTTACAAAGTAGAGCACATTAACAATGCCCTAGTCTGGACTTTATTAGGGTGTTCTGGAGATCTTACCATAATCTTCTATTTTCCCCACATTGACTTTTCTCAGGAAGACAAATGTTCATTTATTCACTTTATTTGACTCTCTTATTCCTGCCTACTCTCTATATCTGGAATAAGCCCTATTCCTTCAATCAGAGGAAACCTATTTAGTTTGTATAATTTCACTATGAAGATCTTGGAATCAGGAATAAAATTTTGAACATCTTAAGAGGCTTTTCTTATTTTGGAGAATTTTGAAGTACCATATTATACGCACAAACACTTTTTGATGTTTTTTGGATAAGAAAGGAGTGGTTTATTATAAAGAAAATTTTGACAGTAGCAGTCAATCAGCAAACATATATTAAGTGCTCACTTAATATAATATATTATATGATATATAATATAATAATATAATATAATAGTGCTAGGCACTATTGACTCTATGATTTGGCCAGATAAATCATTTTATTATATGCTTCCAAAAGCAGTTCATGCAAGTCACATTTTGTTCTAAATTTGCTTTTTTATCCCTTGTTCCACACCTGGAATTTTATCAGTTTGTAGTACTCCGAATATGAAAACCCTGCATCGATGAATGCAGATTGGCAGTTCGTCTTTAACTTGGTCTGATAGAATTGTCTTGGAAGTTATCACTTACCCACCATACTATAGCCAGGATGTGTTGGGCTGAATGAACTTGGTCTTCCTGACTCCATTGTTGACCCTCTGTTATGCCATGCTTGCTCTCTTTAAATTTGCTTCAGATGGCCATCTCTAATTCATCTGTTTCATAAACTGGGATTTTTAACTAGGGATGTCACAGACATGTACGTGATACAGTTTTGCTTTTGAATATTATAGTTACATGGATGGGGAATTCATTTGGACAGACATTTAGTTCCCTGATGTCTACAAAACACTATTTTGTTTGATGAATTGTTGTTCTGGAATAAGAGAATAATATTGATCAACGGTAAATTGTCCATGTCTGGTTGAGTTCATTGCAAGAAGAGGTGACTCAGTAGATTGAGAGCCAGGCTAGAGATGGGAGGACCTGGGTTCAACTATGACCTGTCCCTTTCTAGTTGTGTGGCCCTGGGCAAGTCCCTTAACCTCACTTGCATAGCCCTTACCACCCTGGTTCCAAGACAGAACATAAGGGTTTAAATAAAATTTAAAAAAGAAGATTAATGATTTCTTTCTCTATACTAGTGCTTAGCACATAGACACTTAATAAATGACTGGGCATATTTTAGTGTTTCTTGGATAATGTCATTTCAGTTGATAATAAAGATGGTATGGTATGCTGTGGTATATGAGTTTTTGGTTAAACCTAAAAACAAACATTCACATACCAGGGAGCACTGAATGAATTTCCTGTAAATTTCTCAGCTTTTGCATTGGAAACTGATGGCTAACAAGCCTCTTGACTTCTTTCTGTTGGTCTAACCTTAACTTTTATTTTCAGAAGGAAATTTACTTATTTCTAGCTGGAATTCCTTTGTAATATGAGTGTATTGTAGATTTTCATAGCCAATCTGTTTCCCATTCTTCAGGACAAAACCAGGGAAGAGTTCAGAGCTCTGCAGAAAATGTGGACATGTTTGATTTTTGCAAATGACATTTAGCTATTTTTAGGCACAACTGTGTAATTTAGTGTGACACATCAAACCAAATAGATTTGTTACATGAACTGAGAAATCATTTTGCTGTAGTAAAGTTATAATTATGATGTTTAGTGCTTCTTTGATTTTTCATGCCAGTTTTGAATTTTTTTAAAAAAGGTCACTGGCAAAAGGGGGGGGGTGCATTTTTTTAGAGGCTGCCCTGCTATTCTCTTTGCTGCTTAGTTGTTCTTTATTCTTTTCTTTCTTTCTTTCTTTCTTTCTTTCTTTCTTTCTTTCTTTCTTTCTTTCTTTCTTTCTTTCTTTCTTTCTTTCTTTCTTTCTTTCTTTCTTTCTTTCTTTCTTTCTTTCTCTCTTTCTCTCTTTCTCTCTTTCTCTCTTTCTCTCTTTCTCTCTTTCTCTCTTTCTCTCTTTCTCTCTTTCTCTCTTTCTCTCTTTCTCTCTTTCTCTCTTTCTCTCTTTCTCTCTTTCTCTCTTTCTCTCTTTCTCTCTTTCTCTCTTTCTCTCTTTCTCTCTTTCTCTCTCTCTCTCTCTCTCTCTCTCTCTTTCTCTCTCTCTCTCTCTCTCTCTCTCTCTTTCTCTCTTTCTTTCTCTCTTTCTTGCTCTCTTTCTTGCTCTCTTTCTTTCTCTCTTTCTCTCTCTCTTTCTTTCTCTCTTTCTCTCTCTCTCTTTCTCTCTCTCTTTCTTTCTCTCTTTCTTTCTTGTTTTTTTGTGAGAGTTGACACCCAGTTGGTGGTAGAGGCTAGCCACAGATGCCCTTTTTCACTATCACAGTTGCTAGTATATTTTCCCCTGTTTCTCAGCACTAAGTATTTCAGGAAATAAAGAACAGCTCTTTATTTTCTGTCTCCACCCCCAATAGACTTAACATAAATAACCCCCTTGATTTTAAGCATGGCAAGGTAAGGCAAGTAGCAAAAAACACCTTTAAAAAAAACTAAAGAACATTAACTAGAGAAATTAGAATATTTTAACAGATTTTGTTTTGTTTTGGCCAGAAATTTTATTTCATGTTAGCAAAAAGAAGGCATAGGAGAATTGGCACTGTTGCTTTAGGACCCAGCTTTGGCATTTAGCTTGAGTCTCCATTTCCCTATCTGTACAATGATGATAATCTGTCCTCACCAGACTTTGAGAATTATAAAGCCATCATGCTAAAACATGCTTATCCTGAGTAAGAATTGCTCCTCCCCCCACCTTCCCCTTTAGACTTTAGCCTTATTATGAAGACCTATCAGGTTTTGATGATGATAATTCTTTCTTTTGAAGGAACTATATAAAATTTGTGGGATAAAAAGTGTGCTCTCTTGAAGACCTGTGACGCTAGGTGAAAGAGACTTGCAGATAAGGTGTCATGAGTCCCAGAGAAGGAAAATAACATGCACACAAAGCTGAGATTTAAACTTGTGTGCCTTCACTCTAATCCACTGTGCTGCTTCTCAGTGAGAGTTGGGGGTGGGTTTGAAACCTATAACCTCAGAATCTCTTCATCTCTATCTCACTTTTTTTGCCCTTCAAATTTTATTTCCAAGAAGTTTATGTATTAAAACTATTTATTTTATTTTATGCATTAGTGCTAGGCTATGCTTTTTTCCCCCTCAGGTTGCAATCACAAATCACTATTTTCCTTGTCCAGTAGAGAGTCAGCTATGTTGTCTGGTGCTGCTCTTCTAGGGAGACAGAAATTCCTTAAGTGGATTGCAAAATGGGACCTTTTGAGAAATCACAGTTTCCCACAACTTAATGCAAGATCATATGCTGCTTTACTAATACTTATTTACTATTATCCACTAAGACATGACACATTATATACCTAATACATATTATCTATTATATGGGGATAGCTAATTATCTCTAATGGAGTATTAAGGAGATACTTGATCATCAATTGTTAGTCATCACTTATAAATATGAACTCACCAGAAACTTAACATTTTAACAAGAAACTTACATTTTAAAATGAAATTAGTATAAACCTAAATAAATTTCTGATGTCCAAAAAAAAAAGCCTGTTCAGGATACCTTTTCTATTTATGCCAATTTCATGGTTTGAAAGGATCTTTAGTGAGCCATCTGTTTTCTGCATTATGTGAATGGATAGGTTGAATTTTCTATCCTTGTTATAATCCCTGGTAATGTCTTTTGGAAGCTTGTTAAAATGCCTAAGAGGCTTTCGGGGAAACTCTACTGCTATCTTATTATACCTTCCTTTCTAGGGTTTCTATTCCCTAAACTGAGAATCTGTCCTGCTCAATCAGAAGAAAATACAGAGGACCATATTCATAGTTGCTGCTACTTCTTTTTTTTAATGGATGACTTTCTAAAAATGGCATGCTGTATTTACAGAAGGCAGGGAATTAAAGTTGGCAGGAAGTGAACATTTAAGATTTGTTTACTGAATACTGTAGAAAGGAATAGTGAGTACTTCATACCATTCTTACTCTGAGGTCTTCTCCCATTAGACCCGTTGGTGTAAATATTGTGTCTGATTGGCTTCATTACAGATTTGATCTCTGCTTTTAATATGCCACCTTTTGTCTCTGGTGCTTGAGGCTGGAAGGCAGAAACTAAGGCACACAGCTTTTCTGACTAGAGAAGCACAGTGAGTGTTCAAGAACAGAATCCCATCACAAATAATAGTGTTAGGAAATTAATAGTCTGAAGACAATACAGTGGAGTTCAGGAGTGAAAATTGAATATTAAAATGAGGGAAGAGAGAAGTCTTTTTAAAAAAGGAAATAGAAGAGGAGGAAATGGGGGAATCCCTGAAATGAAGGTAATTCAAAATCAGATGCCTGTTTGTTCAGGTGCACAGTTCTTTAGCTTTGTGGTGTTGAAAATACAGAGATGCTTAAATTTGTTCTTTTCTCACATGGTCTCATTTTCCTATTGTCCACCTAAAGGACCTGGTAGAGCCTGCTAGTTAGAGAAATATTGTGGTGACCTATTTCTAGAAATAGAGAGGTATTTTAAAAATAAATGTTGCTTTGTACCTTTCTATCCCATGAAACATCACTACTTCTTTAAATGAAATAATAGATACACATCAATCAGTGTAGACACTTTTTATTGTTGATTCAATTACCAGGTTTTATAAAAATTCACTATCTGCGTTTTTCATTGACTGTATTTGAATAGTCTTGGCAGACTCAATTATATTAGTGAAAAAGCACTTAAAACAAAATTACATGCTGACACCTCATAATTCATACTTGTAGATCTGTGAAACAGATTTATGTAAATCTATCAAATTCCAAATAGAACATGATTTTTAAATTGAGATTTCATTTTATTATGATAATTGTGAAAATGCATATTTTTGGGATATGAAGCATTTAATGTTTGGAAGAACCTTTCTTATCCAGCTGTTGACTTGTGAAGACACACTGCACATCTGACCACTCTTTTCCCATGTGTCGCCTGTTTCATCTGGCACAGTATAGTAACTTAATATTTTAGAACTGTATCATGAAGTGGTGGGGTAGAGTGAGAAGGGAACCAGATGTGGCATCAGAATCTGAGCAAGAATTCTACTTCTGATGATGGGAGGAAGGTGACCCGAATAGAAGAAAAATGGACTGAGGAGGAAAATTCAGTTCTTAAACATGTGTAGCTTTTAAGAAGGACCTTTGCTAACAAATCTTAGGGTATAGTTAAAATTTGTCTTGGACCAGAGGGGGGGAAGTGAGGCTCAGAGATACTATGTAATTTGGGCGATAGCCCAAATTAGTAGGAACCTAGTGTTTGATCCAGGTCTCCTGAATTTACCCCGTGGGCTTAATATATGCGAAATGTCACTCAAATGTGCTTATCAACAAAATGTTTTAGTAGCCTGCTGAATCCAGTGACAATTCTTTTATCTCAGCTATCATGATTAATTGTTAAGGAGCTCTAAAGTGACTTCCACAACCTTTTTAATAAGTTGTATTAGGATGGTTTTGGACACTTGGATAACTCTTTACAACTCTTTATAACTCAAGACCACCCAAGTGGTTTAATTCTATAGAAGAATGGAAGATGGCTGGCAACTCATCCATGGCTGTTTTATCAAGCATGCATCATTTCTTTCCTTTTCTCCTCCTTACCACCTCTTCATTTCCCAATATATCTCTCCCTTTCCCCATCTGTTATTTAAAAACAATAACACTATCATAAAAGGTGGAAAGGCAGTTCTGCAAAATCAAATAGCATTATTTGAATGACTGTTTTCTACCCCCATAGTTACTTGCCTTTGCAAAGAAGAGATTAGGTTTTTATCATATAAAAGGGGGGTTTCTTATCCCATCACTTTCTGTGGGACCAAGATCATTATAATTAATTGGCATTCAGTTTCAACTTTTTTTTTTGAATTTCCATTTCTCTTCTATAATAACTTTGTATATTATCTCCTTGGTTCTGCTTACTTCACTTTGCATCAGTTCCTGTTCTTCCTCCCATGTCTCCCTATAATCTTATTTATGGCACAGTAATATTCCATCCTATCCCTATAATATGATTTGCCTAGCCATTTTCCACTCAATGGGTATCTAATTTGATTCCAGTTTTATGCCACTACAAGAAAGTGCTACCATAAATATTTTGCTGGGTATGGGTTTATATTATTAAACTCTTTGGGATATATGGGATATAACGGGGATTTTGTCCATCCATGGGTGGTATGGTCAGTTGAATCTCATACTTCTATTTTGCTTTATAGAAAGATTGGGCTGCTTCACAGCTCTGTAGTATGTTTGTGTGACAGCTTTTCTGTAACTCCTCTAACGTTATTATTCTCATCTTTGTTCATCTTTGCCAATTTGTTGGTTATAAAATGAAGCCCGTGAGTTGTTTTGATTGCATTTCTCTCATGATTTGAAGTAATTTTTATGTAATTATTACTAGTTTGCTGAGTTGTTTTTCCCATTGTGCTTTCATGATCAGAGATGCCTTTTTTCAGATGTGCCGATTAGAAAGAACATATGTCAAATAGCCACTATTCAGGACAGAATTTGAATTTGGGAGTAGCTTCTGTCTTAAGAGATCTATTCGAAATGAGGAAATGAAGTCTACAGACGAGGGCATAAGTTTGAAGATCAGAACCCAGTGCTTAGTTGAGCATCCATGGGGCAAGCTGGATGGCTCAGTGAATTGAGAGTCGGGCCTAGAGATGGGAGGTCCTAGGTTCAAATGTGACCTCAGAGACTTCTTGGCTGTGTGACCCTGGGCAAGTCACTTAAGCCCCATCACCTAGCCTTACCACTCTTCTGCCTTGGAACCAATGCACAGTATTGATTCTTAGATGGAAGGTAAAGTTTAAAAAAAAAAAGAAGTTGAACATTCTATAAATCTTCAAATTTAGGATACTTCTTTCCAATAGTTTTGATGTAGTCTTCAGCTTTAGTTGCTTAAAATTACATTAAGATATTCATGATATTATGAATTCATATTAAATCTAAGCAAGGCATCATGATGCCATGAGAAGGATTGTGTGCAACTTCCTCCTCTGTCGTCTACTTGTCCCTGTGACACTGGCCAAGTCGCTTGACATTTAGATTCCTCTAGATTTCTGAGACTAGAAATTTTAGAGAACGTTCTGACATGTGAAGATAAAAGACATTTTCTCATCTAGATCATTGTTAAGCGTTAGATGGGACAAATATAGCTATAGATTCCGGTGAAATCATACACGCTTATAAATTTAAGTCAATACTGAATCTCAAACCTGTGTTATAGATAAGAAACAAAAGTCCAGATATCAAGCACTTCACCATTTCCCTGTTGTGTATACTACGTGCATAGTAACATGCTGGATCTCACTAGATAGCCTCCCCCCCCCCCCATACGGCCCTCATCTGACTTAAGAATGCAATCTTTAAGCAGCTTTAATACTTTTATTATTGTATTTTGCTTAGGATCATCTCACCTCCATCCTAAATCTCCCAGTGGACAAAGGGCAAGGAAACATGAGAGGCATGCTGGATGGTGTTGGTTATAGGGAGGGGGAGCATTAAAGACTTGAGGTCAATGTAGACACATGATAAAGAACCATGTCAGGGGATGAATGGTCCACCCAGGTCAAGAAATAGATCTAGCCAATCACCAAAGCATTTGCTAAATGGGGAATCAAATAGTCCCTTACCTTTGGGAGCTTATATTCCATTAGGGGAGACAACATGTGCTTCTCTCCATCTATACAACGGTATATGGACATGAAATACTAGGGTGAGGAAGGGGAGCCTGAAGGTGAGGTGGGGACACAAGAGAAGCGTCACTGGAATATGATGCATGTGCTCAGTCCTTAAAGAATGGAGGAATTCCAGGACCTGGAGATGAAAAAAGGAGTGAATTAGAGTCGTGACAGCTGAGAGGTAGATGACAAAGGCACAGAGGGATGAGAGAAAAAGTGGGAGGTACAGATTTCAACCAGTTTCGCCACATTGTAAAGTACACAAGAGGAAACAGTACGTGTTGGATTGGCTCGAAGTTCGAATGATTTTCAAAAGCTATAAACAGGTGTTTATACTTTATAGCCCACTATAAACAGCGTTGGTGCTCTGTTAGTGTTATATGGCCAGTGTGTTTCTTCTCTCCGAAGTTGATCAGATCATAGATTTGGAGCTTGGAGAGACCTTGAAATCATCCACTCTACCTGTTCCTTTTTACAGATGAATAAACTGAAGCCCAGGAGAGGTGTAAAAAAAAAAAAAAGAATTGCCCCAAATGAGATAGAATCTAGGATTGAAGTGGTGTTGCTGGGCTTGGACTCAGACCTAGGTTCAGAGTAGTAGCTGTGTGGGTTCACAGGCAAGTAAAAGACCACCTACCTGCAGTTCTTGAAAACCTTAAAGTGTTCTATGAAAGTCAAAGATCATTATTAAAGATTTAATCAGCTTTAATTTAATTTAATCAATTAAATTTAATTTAATTGTAGAGCCTAAAGTGATCTAATTTGTCTTTCTGCCTTTGGGCTGAAGTGTACCAAACTGTCCCTGATAGGTGATCATCTAAGTAAGAGGCTACTTACTACTGTGGTACCCATTCTAGTGCTAATTAATTAACTCCGTATCAATCCAACTCCACTAACATTCAATTTACAGGCTGTGAACCAGGCTCTTGGCTAAGCCTTGAGATACTTTAAGATATCTAACCTAAATACCAGCACATCCGGGCTTAACTATTTTGCCTTTTGTTACCCTTGGGAATAGAAAGCATCTAGTCAATCCTTGACATTATGTGGACTTTGTGTATTCCTAAGGACTCTCTTCAGGCTCCTTAAAATTTCTCTCTTTCTAGATAAACCGAGACTCAGATTTCTGGGTACAGATTTATATGCCGAGTGATCTGTTGGTGAATATCTACATAACTTTATTCTAGACTAGTAAACGTGTAAGAATATTAAAATGAGTTTGTTGAATTTAGATGAACAGATTCCACTCCTTTTATATACACATAGGCAGTGAATGTTGTGGGACGTTCCCCTGGCCTGGTCTGTAGGTTGATTTGAATGACCCTATTCTGTGCTTAGCCACTTCACTAGTGCCACTTCTTAATTAGCTTTTAATGGACAGGGATCAGCCCTGCATAGCAGGGGAGTTGGTGCTGTTGCTTTGGGGTAGAATAATCATTGACCCTGAGCAGCTGCTTCCAAGAGCCTGGGAGGGCAGCCATGAACTGCCAACATATGGAGTATAAAAATTAACCTCAATTTTGAGGAGATTTTTTTTTAAACCTTAAAAGGTCAACTTTTATACACTGCGCTATATAGTGTCCTGAAATAAGATTCTTTTGCCAACTCATGAGTTTTCTGTGACACTTGAGAGTAGCGGGTGCTATAATATTTCATTGTCTGTTAAAGGCCTGTCTTTGCCATTGCCATAAATGTTATATCGTTCTTTCACCTGGTTGGTATTATGTGCATCAAGGGAAAGAAAGAAGTCCCTGGAAAGACAGAGACTCATTAATAAGGAAAGAGTTAGATGATCTCTAAAGGTTTCTACTGTTGCAGATTTGGGGATGAAATAAGTATCATTAGTAAGTGGAATTTGTCTGTTCTTGGTCACAACAGGCATTTGATTCATTTGTCATAGAATAACAGTTATGTCAAGGACATACATTCATTCCTGCCTTTTCCCGTGGAATTTAATTGGTATTTACTTGTTTGGTTCTATAGATTGAAAATATTGTGTGCTGAGAATGAATAAGCTTATTTTGTGATACGTGTGTTCCTCAAATTGAAGCCTGTTTTTTAATGGAGTCAATCATATGTTTTTAAAATCTTCTTTTGTAAATTGTTAACATTAACTTCATTTTAGAAAGGAAAAAAGAAGTTATACCTAAAAGGGATGAATTAGAGACAATGTCTTACAGTCTCTTTTAGTGGGATAGCTCCAAAGAGAATTCCTGTTTTAAATTTTATGTATGGCTAAGTAAGTAATCATTTATGAAGTGCCTGCTACGGAACAGGCACTGTTCTAAGTTCATGCAGATACAAAGGAAGGCAAATCAGTCCCTGTCCTTGAGGAGCTCACAATCCAATGGGAGTGGCATTGTGCAAACAGCTATGTACAGAAAAATCTATGTGAACGATAAATAATGTTTACATGGGTATATGATTTGGGTTTTGGTTTTAAAAGATTACTCTATTACAAGAATGAATAATATGGAAATAAGTACTGAGTGATAATACCTGTACAACCCAGTGGAATTGCTTGTCAGCTCCAGAAGTGGGAAGGGAGAGAACATGAATCCTGTAACCGTGGAAAAATAAAATAAAAAATAAAAATCAACAGAGGAAAGGCATTTCCCCTACCCCCTTCAGAAGAGTAGGAACCTTCAGCATCATCCCTGAAATAAAGACTGAAAATTGGACTCATAGCCTATGTTAAATGACTGCTTTGGAGAGAATCTTTAATGCTGAGAAATTTCTTTTCCTTGCTATAGGAAGCACCCAGTACTCTTTCCCGTCCCTGCAACAGGCCTTGAACTTTCCTATGAAACCTTTGTGGATGTGAAATCATCCACTGTGCCCCCATATCCTTAAAGAAAGACTTGGGGAAACCACTTTTACTTACATGTAATCTGCACTAAACACATCTTACTCTATCTTGGAACATATAGAAGAAATCTAAGTGTAGAATAGAAGCTGCATGATGTCCGTTTTATTTTGGGTTTGTATCCAGAGTGCTTAGCACAGTAAGCCATTTAATAAATGTTTATTGAAATGGAAGATGAATGGTTCTCTAACTAGCTGCCTTATTTAAAGTATTGTCAAAGAGTGGAATGAGCTCTGACCTAGGAATCAGAAGATCTGGATTTAAATCTTGCCTCTGATGTTTATTTCCTGACATATCATGGGAAAATCATTTAACTTAATTTAAAAATGAAGACGTTGGCTGAGATGGTCTCTGAAGTCCCTTCCAGGTCCAGATATATGGCCCAGGGAACAGAGGGGTGTGTGTGTGTAATTTTTCTCTTCCAGAACCAACAAACTCTCTTGTCTTTGTCTCTATTTGTCTCTCTTTCCCTCCTTCCTTATTCATGACAGCAGTTGTTTTGGAAGAACATACATGTAATAATTTCAGGAATAAATACAGAAGAATTCAATTTTGAGACCTATGGAATGGTTCTAATGCCCAGTAAGCAAGACTATATACCCAACTTTGACATAGTGCCTGGAAGCACCACGAAACTAATGTGTGTCTTCTTTCTCCCCTCCCTTTATTAGGGCAGAGCTTGGGGTATGGCTTTGTGAACTACATTGACCCTAAGGATGCAGAAAAAGCTATCAACACGCTGAATGGATTGAGACTTCAAACCAAAACAATAAAAGTATGTTTGTATTTTTTATGTTCATGTCTATAGATGCTGAAGCTTCATAGGTGTTTTGCTTTTTTTTAATATGGAGAAAAAATGGGTGGTGGGTAGTGGGTACATATTTAAAATTGATTATAGTTGATCTAACCTCCCCCACTATTTCTGACTGGTATTTTCAAATTATTTTAAATTATTTTGAAATGGGGAAGAGAAACTCATTCACAAGTGCTAAAATTCACTTTTATTAATGAATGGTAATATAGAGATTTCCTTAACGTATATACCATAGGAAATTTAAAGTATAGATCTTCTTCCCTTATGGAGATTTATTTACCTAATAAACAAATGAATTTAAAAAAAAACTTTTTCCCCATAGAAAGGCCTTTCAATTTGATATAAATTATTAGAGAAACACTAGCATTAAATTATATTTTATGGGGTGTTCTCCTTTAATTCTTTTTCCTCTGTCAATGGTATATACTTTTAATTTTGAACTGCTTAGGTTAGCAACAGAGTTCCACAGTTGGATTATCCACATTAACCCTTTGTTAAAAGGCATATGGTTTCTAGATGTGTGTGTGGCTTCTCTTCTTTCTATCCTTGGTTCTACCATTGCTTTCTGGAAACTCTTGTTATCATGGTTTTGTACTCCTCTGTGAAGGGATGGATGGAATGAGGTAGGTCCTTTACTCTTTCTCTTATCCAAGAAAATCCATAATCTCGTTCATTTATGCTTCTCCAGATGGCCTGAGTACTTCTCTAGATGACCTGACTGCAAATAGTGTGGGGGGAGGGCAAGTGAAGAGTATTGGGAATTAAAAAAAAAAAAACCCTAGCCACAATTAGCAAGAGAGAAGCTATAGCTGTGGGGTACTTTTCACTGACTGTTTGTGGCTGTAGATTTTGTCCCTCTATTGGACTCAGTTTCTAGAACAGGTGGAGAAAAAGAATCCAGGGCTGAAGGAGCAGGATAAAGGACAATAATGACTAGTGACTTTTACATTCTGACATCTGTTACTTCCTTTTTGATTTTCTGAGACAAAGGGGGAAGTAACAACAGGCTGCTCTTGCTCTCCCTACCCCCATTCAATTCTTGCAAAAATATCCGATAACAGCTGGTATCCCCAATTTGGCCCAGATTTCTTTGGGAGAAAAAGCACAACTACTTTCCAATCCTATATATTTTATTTGTCAACCCCCCCCCCCAAAATTTTTGGTTTCAAATAGAGATATTGTGTTTTTTTTTTCTTTCAAAACACAATCTATTGAGCCAGATTTTTTCTTTCAGTGCCCAGTCTACTCCTTAATTTTAAGTACTTTTTGGAAACTGTATTGTCTTTCAGATCCCTAGGGTATCCTTCCATAACTTTTTCTATCCTGTCCTCCAATCCATCTGGCTATTCTTCCTAAAACATCACTTTCATTATGCTATTTGTTTTCTTAAGAATATATAATATTTCCATAGTCCTTACTAGACTGTCCACACTCCTAGCTTCAAATCCTCTCCCACTGCCATTTTTTTCCTTCTTTCTTCCCCAAATATCCATATATCATGTATCCAACCTTACTTTCTAATATTCTCAAATGCTACATTTTGCTGCAAAACAGTCTCTTCCCCATTTCCTGGCCATACCACATTAATTCCTGCTTATGCAGTCATGCTGTGCCTGCTGTCTAGAATGCCCTCCCCATTCATCTTCATTGATCTGACTTTTTTCCATACTTGAGGGGCCAGCTCAGGGCTTATTTCTTGCCCTAAGCATTCCCCCATTATTTCACCTTGTTATGTGGTGTCTTTAAATTCTGATAGTACTTTTATAGTTTGTAGCATGCAATTCAGTGAATGTTCACATAATATCTGGTTCTGTAACTGTTATTTAATATATATTTAAAATATGTTGCTCTAAGTTTTTGATTAAGAATTCTTTTTCCCATTTAATCTCAACCACAAGGTTGATGTCATCCCCTTATCCCTTTAAAAAAAATCTTAGAAATTAGTACATTTGAAATTTTAGTATTATTTGAATTTGATCACATAAATAAATTCAGTGGTTAACTAGGATTTGCCCTTTTCATTATACAAATAATGAAATGAAATTCTGGAGAGGTTGTGGCTGCCCAATAGTTATATACATAATATCTATTCAGCAAGCACTAAGTATATATTGCAATCAAAGCTCAGTCAGTTATATGTATGAGATGGAAAGTTAAAGGAATTAGAGATCTAAGATGATTTATTTCCTCCATTCATTTCCAAAATAAAGATTCCTAGAGATCACTGTTTCTTGATTCTTCTGGAAATCTGAAAAAGTTTTGAGCTTGCCAATTTCCATTTTCCCAAACTGTATTAATCTTATTCCTGGTGTAGAAGGGAAGGAATTTTTTTTCCCCCTAAGAACATATTATAGGGCAGCTTGGTAGTTAGAGTGCCAGGCTTAGAGTTAGGAGGACTCAGATTCAAATCTGGCCTCAGAGAATTTTTAGTTGTTTGGCCCTGGGAAAGTCATTAACTCCTATTTGTCTGGCCCTTGCCTTTCTGTCTTAGAATTGTATAGAGACAGAAAGGAATGATTTTTGAGAGAGAGGGAGGGAGGGAGAAAGCATATTATGCTGGTGAAAGCGACACTTCAGACAGCTAGCATTCTTTTAAACTATTTCCTATTTGGGGAATCGTTTCATTAGACCATATGAGGTATTTTAGATGGAAGCCTCTGGTAATTTGGGAGTCTGCATTTTGTGCATCAATCTTGTCCCTTAAACCTGCCTTTCCTTTAAACTTCTTGGGGAGGTACCACCAACTTCTCAGTCAGTTAGCATCATCACCATATTTAATTCTTCCCTCTCAATATCTGTTCAGATGCTATGTATCTCCTAGACCTGCTTCTTCTCAACCTGCTCAAGCCTACTCTAGTTCAGGATCTCATCACCTCTTATTAGAATAGTGTAATAATCTACTAATTGGTCTCGCTGCTTCCACAATCTACCATTTCTAATCTGCCTTTTCTATCGTTGTCAGAATGCTTTTTTCCTGAGACAAGGACCTAACCACCCCATCTCCAGCTCATAAACCTTACTTGTTACACTATTACCTATAAAATATAGAATCCTTATCATCTTAAGTCTTAACATAACCTGGTCCCACTACCTTTCCAAGTGATTTTAATACTATTCCCATTATACCCCCCCCCCCCAATCCCCTTTTACATTTAAACTGAACTTTTATTAGACGTTTCCCACCTCTGGGCATTGTACAAGCTGTTGTCAAAAGGTCTACACTCTAATGAAAGACAACAGGCATAGGGGAGTAGTAGCCAGGGAAGGGAAATTTAAGCTGATGCATAGTGAGTGGCATGTAACTAGCAATCCTCATGCCCCTTTCAGAAATGAAGATGGCAAAAAGCAGTTTTACAAGGAAATCATTAGGAAGAAGTTGTGAGGTGTGAAGTAGGGCTGTGGCTTTCTTGAAATAGTAGCCAAGGAGAGGTAGCCCCCAATCAGAACAGGAGGGGAGGAGTTTTTCCAGGTTGCAGAAATAAATTCAGGATTGCTTAGGAGGAGATGTTTCTATATAGTAAGAGTTAGGGTTCCAGAGAACTTTTTTCCTTGGCTTTCTTTCTGCATGATGATACATTAATGAATGAAACTTGTCAACCTTGAAGGAATTAGCTATTCTGGCAACTGGCTCTTTAAGTTGTAATTGTTTAGAAATAACCAAGTTCACCTATGGAAAATGCTTTCCTGTCCCTTGGAAATTAGGTTTATTTGTCAGGGAAGTCATGATTAATTCATAACACTCAGAATATATCCTTGATCATAATCATCTTGTGCTAGAATGAATATAATAATGTCTTCTTAATTTGGAAGGTTTTAAAAAATAACTAAGACAGCTTAATCTTTTAGTCACTTTGTTTTGGATGATGCTATTTCTTTGTATTCATCTTCTCTTACGTGACCTTGCTTTTATCTTTTAAACATTCATGTTAAAATCTAAGTTGGCTTATATGAGTTTTTTGTGTATTCACATTTTTTTCTGTAGTCAGTTCTTTTCTTCTTAAAGACATTCCATGTCTGTGATGATAGAATTTCATTCTTGAGACTCCTTAAGTAGCTATTCCTTATGGCATCTTTATAGGATCATCTTTATCCCTCTTGAATTCTGCTCTTCCAAAACCTTGGCTGCTGTGAAACCACACCAAGTATTCCCCATGGCTATCACAGCTTCCAAAAAGAATGTTCACTTCCTAGAAAAATCCTTATGGTTTCTCGTCTAGCTGATGTTCTTCTTTGGTCAGAACTAGGTCCTGAGAAACAACCTTTTGACATCTTCATTTTGACAAACAATTTTTGTTCCCCTTTTGACTTCTTCCTCCCTTTTAATGAATGAAATAATAAATTAATCAAGTCTGGTGATGTCTGGTTACTTGAAGCCCTCTGTCAGTCACTACTCCATTATGTCTCTTCCCCAGGATTGTGATATTTCTTGAACCAATCATTTCACTCAATTTCCTCTCAGTTGTTCTTTCCTTATCTGTCTCTGCGTTTCTCTGTTTCCCTCTTTGTCTCTTGATTCTCCTTCTGTGTCATTTACTTCCCAGCCCTCTCCTCAAACCACCCGTCCCCCACTACTACGCTATCTGTAGCATATCTCATTGTTTCCCAGTGAGGTGTAGGATATTACTCCTTTTTGACTGAAGTGGGAATCACATAGATTAAATTACTTGTCCAAAGTCACAGAGTTAGGTTTTAGTCCTAGAACTCTGACAGCTAAATCAGGGGATAGCAACAGGGTAGATTTGTGGCATAAGATCTTTTATGTATTCTATATTTGCTCTTTTAAGTAAAATAAATAGATATCTTTTCTCCTCTTTTGACTTAACCTTATGAAAGAGAATTTCTAATCTTGGAGGAGAATAGAAACTTTAGATGCATTTCCAAAAGCTTATCCTGTTCTCCTTTATTTCTTATACCTCACTTCCTCAGTCTAAGCTATCTTGCTTTGTATTGTGATAATTAGATACTCTAATAAACTAATTATATTGGAGCTGAATGAGTATGGAGCTGAATAGTTGGAGTCAAAGGGTCTGACTTCAGATCATAACTTGTACCTTTCTGCTGGTATGACCCTGGGAAAAGCCCAACCTCTTTTCTAAGATGAGAGGAGTTGTCCTACTACAAGATCTAAGGCCCTTTCAAGCTCTGCCCTTTTAATATCGTCAACCTATTTCATTGTGCTAATTTACTAATTGGAAAATTAATACCCTTAATTGTAGCTTCCTCAATTCATTCTAAAAGACCTTCTGAAGACAATAAATAATTATTGGGTCTTTATTTTTTATAAATTAAATTTCCAGTGTAGAAAACAGTACAAATGAATATAGTATGAAATATCTCTAGAGTCATTTGGAAGGGGGGAAAACCCCACAATGTAATGCAGTTTTCCCAAGTTATATTTTTAAGAGTATTACAAGAAAAGCTCTTCTCCCTAAAAGCTTTTTTGACTCTTGACCCTAGGTCTTATAACTCTAAACTCTTTACACTGCTTCATTGGATCTTGGTAGGATCAAATGGAGAAGAACACACACACACAATAGTGTGTACTGATGCCATTTATTTGAATTTTCTTCGCTCCCCCCCTCCTTTGTTTTTTTTCTTCTTTTGGCAAGATTGTATCTCTCCTTATCTTGCCCATGTTGGAAGTGGCACAGCATCTTGTGTTACTGGTTACACTACTGATCAGCACAGAAGCATTGACTTTCATTCATTTCTGACCTGATCCAATTTGCCCCTATTTCAGCAGCCTGGTGAATCTACTCTAGGGGGGCCTGCTCCCACCCTCGCCTTCCCCCCAACTCAAGTAGTCTTTGATCTTCAACCTCCTCCGGTCATAGGGATTATAGATATTTGCCACTGTGCCTGGCTTAGGTATTTGAATATTTAGTCATTCTTAATCTGGTAATATGCTGTTTATATGTTGAATAAACTGAGAATCAGAAAACACACCAAAAAGAAGTAAGTAGATACACAGTTGAACTCTGAAGCAACTTTGAACAGAGAGCCTGAGAAGATACCATGAAAATTGTTGAAAAAGTCATTTCTTCAAGTTTGAAGATGCAAAACCACCTGCATTAGAATTTGGAAATAAAAGATGAGACTTTTTTCTCCCAAGTCAGAGTTTTTGAAAGCTAATTTTAAATTGAAGCATTAATTGTTCTGTATTTAAGAACAGTAATGCTTCCCCAAAAAAGAGGCACTGCAACATTAAATACACAGATGAGTATCGAAGGAAATTCAGAAGGAAACAGACAAGCAGGACAGTATTGAAAGTAACATGTAGATTTTGGGGACATTATATACTTGAACAAAAAGTGTTAAATAGAGATTCATAATTTAATCTAAATCCTTTTTAGTTCTCCCCTGTATGGTTGGAGATACTTTTTGATTTGGTGTTTAAATTTAGAATATTAAAAAAAGAACCAATTTATGACTATTTTACATATGGGAAAACTGCGTGTAAAAGACCAAATGGGGAGAATAAATTACCAAATTTGGAGAAAATGATTGAGATTTTGAATTATTTAGTTACTACTATTGAATTCCTTGTAAACTTGGTTTATATACCTTTTGATTATGCTGTTGCCTGGGGACTGAGCTTGCTGCAAATCCAGTTATGATGCCTTAGCTTTTTGTGTCTTATATGATATCATTATATCTTTGTTGGAGTTTACAGTCAAGTAGGAAGTTGAACTGAAAGGTTTTCTTTTCTCCCTCTTGATGCTCCAGAAGTGCTAAATGAGGAATGCAATGATCAGAAGGGGGTATAAGGACAGGAATGAGGTAGAAAAAGCAAAACATCTTGTGTTCCCTGTGAAGTTGACATTTGACCACAATTTTAGTTTATAATTCTGGTGTGGAGTGGTTAACTGACTTGAATGTGTGGAGCACTACAACTATGTGGTAGGCAGCAACTAATAAAGAACGTGCCTTGGGGAGAAAGATTTGAGGTGAATTGTTAGGCCCTCTGGCTTCAGGGTGGAGGGAAGGAGCTTCTTTGCTGCTTATAATCTCTTCAGGTTTAATTTAAGGCCTTGGCCCTCCATCCCCCACTGCAACTAGGGATTACTGACTTTGTAGATAATGGAAGGTAAAGAGGAACTTTGCTTCATGTGTATTTTTTTTTGTCCTTCAGTAAAAGCAACAACTTTGAGTATGATGGCTCTTAGCATTCCGTCTCTGCCAGATCAGATCAAACCTGAACTAGGAAATGGTGCTTTTTTGTTTATGCCCATCTTTGGGGGAAGGACCAGAAAAATGGGCTAGCCTTGAACATTTTCTAATTATCCCTGTAGTAAGGAGAAATCAGAGGCATCAGTCGTCTCTGAAATGCTTTCTAGGCATGAGACTTAGAGACAATAGTCTTATGGATAGCCCTGGCTAGATGTGGGCCTCCTTGGACAAGTAATAGCTGAATAACCCTGAACAGATATGTCAGGCATCTCCCCAGTATTTAACTTTTCTATGAGGGGTTGCCACCTAAAGTTTCCTCTTCTGATTGAATCCCAAGTCCTTCAGTTTATTATCTGTGGGCAGTGCCCTGTGCTAAGTGTTGGAGATACCAAGGTAAGAAATGATTCTCATAACACATAGGGTGGTGGGAACTTGAGGTTTTATAGTCCCACCCCTCCCACTTTACAGATAGATAGACTGAGCACTGTGCCCTCCTTAAGGTCAAACAGCCAGGACTTAGTAGGCCTCTGATTTGAACTTCTGATCTTTGAGTACAGACTCAGTGCTCATTATATCATACCACAATGCTCCTCTTTGCCCTCAATGAATGAATGAAAAAACATTTATGAAGTGTTTATGTCAAACACTTTGCCAAGCCAGCCTGGGGGCTTGGAATGCAAATAGAAAATGAGCTGGTCTTTTCAAAAGATTCACATTCTAATGAGAGGAGACAGGAGACACACACACACACATACTATCTCCTGCAGTGCCTGCTTCTAGTCTACAACAGTCTTCTGCTAAGTTTCCCTTTTGCTTGAAACATAGACCTTTTTGTGGATGATGTTAATATTTAACCAGTTTTGAATGGCTCCTCAAAGTCTCCCCTTATGATGGTATGTTGGGAAGAGCCATACTAAGTTGGAAGTCAGGAGTTTGGGTTCAAAATCACTTTTCCCTGAATCTTATTTTCTTATTTGGCGCCAATAATTCTAAATTCTAGGATACAAAGAAATCTCTTACCTACAAATGTGTGTGTGTGTGTGTGTGTGTGTGAGAGAGAGAGAGAGAGAGAGAGAGAGAGAGAGAGAGAGATGTATGAGGGAGCTCTACTGTGAATTAAGAGCAGCAAAATATACCAAATGAAGTCTGAGCCATGAAGATCTTGGGTGCAAGTATTGACTGATTTATTCTGGGCAACTTTTTCAACCTCTCAATACTTTAGACCTGTAAGACCAAAAAGTGGCAGAGAAGGTACAAATCAAGGACACTGGAGGCATTTGAGACCCAAATATTGGAAGTTACTGATATAAAATCACACATAAATTTTACATTCCCATTTATCTTGAATTGCAGGGGAATAAAAATGTATATTAACTGAATGTTGTAATTACCTTTTACTTTTAGACTCTGGCAGAGGGGATAGCTTGTGAAGCTTTATGTTTTTATCCATAGCCTAGAAAAGAGTAGGTGCTTAATGTTTGGATCAAGTTGAAATCCAGCAATTATTCAAATTAAATTCCTAATACTCAGACGATTTTGAACATATTTGGTGGTTGGGATCCAGTGAGATGTATTTGCAAAGCACTTAGCACAGTTCTTGGCACATTAGAAGAGGCTTGTTCACTTCCCTTTCCCTCCTTCCCCTCATTGTAAATATTAGGTATATGAGACTCATTCTTGACATGGTTGGTTGTTTTTTAAACAAAATTCCTGATGACTGAAATTTTAATTTGTGCTTTTCCCAAATGTACGCACCCACCCTTCAAAAAAACAAAACACTTCTGGCATATTTCAGCCATCTAGATAAATATGAATTTGTGTACTGTGAGAGCCCTTTCATTACTCTGCCCCAAATACATTTTCAATGGCCTTTTCTCTGCCTGTAGTACGCTTTAAAAGCCAGCAATACACAGGCTTAATTCAGACTTAGTGTTCCTTAATGTAATTTTTGTTTCATATAGGTGAAGCAATGATGGCTGTGATTTCAGCCAAATTGCCTTGAATGTACCTGTCCTGCTCTCATATTTGTGAGATTTTATTAATAGTAAGGAATCTACTAGCTTGCAGGTATTTCAGAACTGTGATCTTTTCCATTAACCAGTGACTCCAGAGAACAGTGAGATATGTATTTATTGTGTAAAACCTCCTTCACGCGGTGAAGGAGATGAACTGTGAAGGTGAGGTTGGGGGTGGGAGGGGGGGCTGGCCGGGGGAACCTTCCCCACCCCATCCCCCCTCACCTTTGTACTTTGTTCTTCTGGCATTAAAGAACATTGATCTAGCAAGTGGCAAAAGGGGATCCTATTTGGAGGTTTAATTAAAGCAAGTACGCTTTATTGATGCTATCAATCAGCAGAGATTGAGGGAAAGGGCATGGTGCCAGACCATTTAGTGCTCTTGACAGGGTAATTAAATACCTCAGGACTGGATTCTCAAGATAAAGTAAGGTGCTTCAGCAAAACTAAAATCCTAGCAGAGTTTGTAGAACAAAGGTAAAGGTGGTTTTCTCTTTTCCCATACTTTCTTCCTCCACCCCTTAAATTTCGGTAGTGGTTATATAAATGGTAATTATATGATCTCTTAGCTGTGCTATAGTTAAAGTTCTGTCAATGTTTCCATTATAAACCCCTTTCTTACGGGTAAAATTTTTCCACCTGTCAAAAAGGGTCTTTAGGAGTACAGTAATTATTTTTGTTAGCTATGTTTGGAGGGGGAGGATTTAAGATCAAGTGTCTTGTCATATTTGGAAGGGGAAGATTGTTTTTGAAAGCACTTTTAAAGGCGTTTTTGCAAATCATTTAGTTGAAACACACACTTTATCAGGTTATCTTCTGGCTGGTTCACTTAAGAGGAGAAAAAAATTGATAGGTTTAAAGCTTAGAAAACAACTCCTAACTTAGGATTTTCTTTCTTTGCAATAAGTATGAAGTATAAATTTTTTTAATCAGCAAGTCCTTACTTAAATAAGTGTTTTCCTTTAAATGTGTATTAATTGTTTTTCAAATTAAATTCTTACTCCTTTAATAATCTCTCCCCCCACCTTAATTTATAGAAGTTACAGAAGGGAAGGATAGCACAGACTACTGAAAGGAGTACAGGAGACAATCATTATAATCTTGAGCCACTGGAGGAAATGGATTGATGATTGTGAATAGTTTTTTTAAAATTCTCCGTTCTTTTCCTTGACTCGACATAATTAATTTATCTACTCCCAAAACTCTCAATGAAGATAATAGATTGAAGCCTATAAAGACATTTCTTTCTTTACTTTTAAGGAAGGAGAGTTTTTAGTGATCTTGACCTGTTGACTTGGCACTTTTGATGCTTTTTGAAAACTATATCAGACTCCAAAAGAGGCTACCAAAGCATTATAGCGTGCTGATGTATTTGGGTTTGCCTCTAATATACAGCAAAGGGATTAGAGCTGGAGCAGTCTCAGAATTTTAGAGTTCATCTAATTCCCTTTCTTTACAAAGAGGAAATCTATGCCCAGTAAGATATTCTCACTTTCTCTTCCTTCATATCCCCAGGGTCATTGGAGAGCTGGTAGTAGAACTGAAGAGGAAACTACTGATTCCTGTTTGTGTTGTCTCCCCTGTTCGTTATGTCTGGACTGGGGATGATGTTGGATTAGACTCTCTTGTCTGCCACACTTGCCAAAGTTAAGAATGTATCAATAACAGCTAGCATCTATCTAGTGCTCTGAGGTTTGCAAAGGACTTCATTTTATCCTGACAGCAGCGTTGGTAGACAGCAGGTCTTTTCTTTCTTTCCTTCTTTCTCTCTTTCTTTCTCTCTTTCTCTCTCTCTTTCTCTTCCTCTCTTTCTCTATTTCTCTCTCTCTCTTCCTCCCTCCCTCTCCCTCTCCCTCTCCCTCTCCCTCTCTCTCTCTCTCTCTCTCTCTCTCTCTCTCTCTCTCTCTCTCTCTCTCTCTCTCTCTCTCTCTCTCTCTCAGAGAAAGGTTGAATGACTTGCTGACGGTGACACATTTAGTGTATCAGAGGCTTGTTTTGAACTCAGGTCTTCCTGTCCCTAGAGATTCCCTACCTAGCTACCTCTAAGACTAGTAATACCAATTATAGGATTTAGACCAGGAAAGGATCCTAGA
Organism: Monodelphis domestica; assembly: GCF_027887165.1. Classification (NCBI taxonomy): domain Eukaryota; kingdom Metazoa; phylum Chordata; class Mammalia; order Didelphimorphia; family Didelphidae; genus Monodelphis; species Monodelphis domestica. The sequence goes on from NC_077233.1 coordinate 252,288,460, forward strand.
GGATCTAGTTCCATTCCCCCCATTTTATAGTTGAAGAAACTCAGGCTCAGAGAGACTGTGATAGGTCCAAGGCCACAAAGGTGGAACAAGGGATAGAGACAGAATTTGAATGCACATCCTTGAACTCCCAAACCCCATACCTCTGCTACCATACCACCACCTCGGTTCTATTTCTAAACCCTGGGATTCTTCCACATGTCATGTAGATTCGGTCCATCTTGAATAACTGTGGATGGTTTAGTAGAAGAAGAAAAAAACAACCCAAGTTTATATTTCAATCGTATCTCAGACATCCTTCCTCCAAACAGTTCCACTCATATTTTATAGTAATTGAAGTAAAAATGATGAAGTTCCATGAGCTGTACTTATATAAAAATACTTAGCTGAAGTTAGAGTTTTCATAATTAATAGAGAATAGCATTAATTTAGGTTGATACTCTTGCTTAAGATGTCTTTCTAAAATTACTATTCCTTCCAATTAAGTAGTTCTTAACCTTTTTTGTCAAAAATCTTTTGGGAGTCCATAAAACCTAAATAGTTTTCCCCAAAATGTTTGTGTGTAGATAAAATAAACAATATGGTATTGCAAAGGAAGTGAATCATCTTGCAATAACAATTATATTTATATACATTTTGAAATGAATTTATTAACTACAGGTTAAAAACTCCTGCTCTAACCCCTAACCCCTTCTAATCTGGTCAGTGATAAATGAAACTTAAGATTTCTCTTCATGTGACTGATAAAAAGACATCCTCACATTTAGTTTGGTCATTAGATTTCCTGTATAATGATCCAGCTACTGGCTCTGCTTTCTGCCTTCTTTTGGGGAATTAAGTGTAATTTTTATTTTGAGTAAGGGCATGTTTAAAACATTAATTCTTAAATTTTATAACAATTGGTACGGTAAGCCCGTGGTTCCAAATTCAAATGCAAACAATCCCTACAGGCCACCTATTGACTTAGGAAACCAAATTAATATTAACTCCGTGGTAATGATTTTACTTATTTTGTTAAACATTTCCCAACGGTGTGTTAATCTGGTATGGGAAGTTGTAGGGAGTAAGGAGCCCGAGGGCCTTGTGTTTGAAACCTCTGCTGTAGACTCTTAGCGAGGCCATTAGTCTTGGAATTAGTAGTAAGAGTAGAAGCTGCGGTGGTTGTAGTTGTCTGCCACCATGAGGTCCCTTTGTAGGAAATTCTTCACGAGTTTTAGAATGTAGAAAACAGTTTAGAAAGTCTCCATGATTCTTAGTAAGCATTGAAGAGAAATAAGAATATCTCCATAAGTTTTAGTGTGTGTCCAAGGCCAGGCTTGGGCCCAGATCTTCTTCCTCACTCCTAAGTCTTAACCAAATACATGCACTATGGAGTCCGATAATGAAACCACATTATTTAAAATATACTAAAACATTTTCAAAAATTCAAATAAGCATTCTGATGCCTTGTCTTCTTATAACTGCCTTTGCAGTTTTCCCTCCATGGAAAACTGCTCTTAGGAGCAGTGTTATGTGCTCACATGGACATAGGTGCCAACATTATTATTTCATTAGCTTATTGTAAGCAAATAATTTGGTTACATATGAGGGAAATGTACGGGAAAATGGTTTTAAATTGTTCAAATTTTTAAAAACTCTGAAAATCCTAGGCGGTGATACAGCGTCTCTCAGAAGGGCTTATTCTGGGTTCCCGTGGGAGTCCGGACCATTTAGGTTAGAATCCAGTCTCAGATATTTACTATCTGTGATACGCCATAAAAAGCCTTAGTTTTCCCATCTGTAAGATGGAGATGATAATATCACACTTACCTGTAAATGGTTGTTATGAGGAACAATTTTGTCATTGTTCAATGAGTAGCAAACAAGGGAATGTGTGCAAAGTGCTCTAGGCTTCCAAGTGTTCTATAAATGCGAGTGTTTGTGACAATACTTAAAGGATGTAAGATTTCCTTACCGTGTGTGTCCTCTACTGCTAAAGACTGCGGTCTGTCCGGCTTAGCGTGTGGAATTTAAGTTTCCATCACCTCGGGGGCAACCTGCTGATGAACTTGCCTGATTAGCCCGCCAAGTTCTCAGGGAACAGAGCTGTTGTTCTAGACTTTCCTGCAGACAATCCGTTGGCATCACTGGGGCAGAGAAGCCAGCTCAAGTAATAAGGTATCCTAAGGGGGAGGGGAGCCACGTGCCAGGTGGGTCACACAACTACCTTGGCCCCAGCAATTGGTGATTAGGGAGAAAAATCACTGCAGAGATGTGACATGGCAAGTGACATAACAGCCACGTCTACTGCAGCCTCAGCAGGGAAAGTGTTTAACAGCAAAGTCTCCAGCCGTTGTCAATGGTTCTACTTCAGAAATGGGATATTGTTTTATTGGTGCAAGTGATGCAAATGACATTGAAAAAGTTGCATTACTTCCTGCTTTCCTGTTGCCCCCAATACCACTAAGCATTTTTCATCTGAATGGAAGCTGAAATCTCTTTGATTGCTCCTATTAGAATGTGAACTGCTTTAGAGCAGAGACTCTTGCTTTTTTTTTTTCTTCACTATTTAATTTCTCAGCATTTAGCACAGGGCTTTTACATATAGTAAGTGCTTAATAAATGCATTTATTCATTTCTGACTTTGAGGTTGGCTTTCTTTCCAGTATGCTTTGACTGCCTTTTTAAAAAAGAAATATGCTTACTGAGGATTTTTAAAAGCAGTTAATTGGCAGAAAGTATTTAAGGACTTGACATTCACCATGAGGTATTGATGATAGTCTAGTTTTTCTTCTCTCCTCTTCCCCACTTTCCACTCCCCAATCTCTAGACTCCTTCCATTGCAAGTCAGAGGTTAACTTGAATTCAGGTCATTTTGATTCTGAGTCCAGCCTTTTGCCCACTGTGCCTCTTGTTACCCTGTAGATAATTGGGCATATAGAACCAGAGGAAGGGGAGAGAAGTGAGAGTCATTCGCCTAGCAATGATAAATGAAGGCATGGGGATGGAAGAAATCAATTAGATTAAGAGTGTCATTGCAAAAGCAACAACAACAAAGCCCTAAGAATAGAGCCAAAGCAGGTATTTTCACTAAAGAGAGAATGAGGAAGAACTAGCAAAGGAGACCAAGAACGAGTAGTTAAGGGCAGGAAGATATTATGGGGTCCTGCGAGCCAAAGGACTGTCCATTTGTGGTGAATAGTGTCCTGATGCAGCTGAATGATTGAGGATTGAGAAAAAACCTGTATATTTGGCAATTATTAGCTCATTGGAGTCATTGAAAATAATCCTGAGTGAATGAAGACTACTGTTTTTATAGATGATTTCTTTAGTTGCGGGAAGGAATTAGACTTTAAATATTTTAGTTTTTAAAAATAGTTTTTATTATATAATATCAATATTATAAGTACTGATTGAATTGGTTTTGTAACTCTAATCAATATTATACAGAGTAGTAAAGAGTGATATCTTTAGATTGATTATGATTTTATGTGAGTGCATTGGTATTGAAATTATAAAACAATCCTTAGGTATTGTGCATGAATTCTCCTTATGACCTTTTCTGTTTGTTTCACTAACTGCTTTGCAAAAGTTCTTTTTATTTAAATTTTTTTTTTTTATTAAACCCTTACCTTCCATATTGGCTCTAAGGCAGAAGAGTGGTAAGGGCTAGGCCATGGGGGGGTCAAGTGACTTACCCAGGGTCACACAGCTGGGAAGTGTCTGAGGCCAGATTTGAAGCCAGGACCTCCCATCTCTAGACCTAGCTCTCAATCCATTGAGCTACCCAGTTGCCCCTACAAAAGTTCTTTCTAATTCAACTCAAGTGGCCTAAGATTTGACTGATTCATAAAAAAATGAATGTTATTTTAAAGTGACCTGAAGGAATCATTTAGTTCTACCCATTTTATAAATGAGTAAGCTTTTTTTTTTTTTAAAGCAATTCATCCCAAACCTTTTAAATGTTTGCCTCTATCTTGCCACAGATACTTCAAAATTTATACTCTCCTTCAACTTGTCAGATTATAATCTCTAGCAGGGGTGGTTAGTGATTTGCTATGTTAAAAAAAAAATGAGGTTAACTTCATTGCCAATATTCTGGTGAATATCCCATGTGAACTTGGCTAGGCTGGCTCCTCAGCCCTATCTCTCCTCTACCATGAGGAAGTAGGCTTTGGAGGAGGTTATTTTATTATTTTAGAAAACAATTAAACCCAAGTGGTCAAAGAAAAAAAGCTGCAAATCGTCACAGAAAAGTATTTTTTTAATTTTTTTTTTTACTTCTTCCCATTGTGGAGCTTATCAACAGCCATTTCAAAAGTCAAGGCACTTGTCAATATGGAAAATGAAGAATAAACCTATATTCATTCAATATTCAACAGAATATTGGCAATGAAATTAACCGCTTTTTTGACATAGCAATTATTTTTTAAAAACGCCTCAATAATTAGGCCCTTTTTTCAAAGCTCAGAATGAATAGTTCAATATGATTCTATATCGCTAGGCTGAATGAGATTAATGTTCCAGACCTAGGGATGCAAAGAGAGTGATTATGATCTTTCCCAGTTACAATTCTAAAAACATATTTGTATATCCTCCTGAATTAACCTATTTTCTTATCTATAATTACCTGCCTGACCCCTCTGTTTGCCAAAACTAAACATCAGCAGACACAAACACTGGGAAGTTGAAATCCCTCGACTACAGTTTGATAGAAATGAACTGCCAACTGCAATGCTTTAATAAAAAGATGTCTATTAGGGCATAGTCTATTTCAGCTCTCATTTAATAGCTACACATGGATGGTGCTGTGTTAGGCAGCATTTAATAAACACCACTCAGTAGAGTTTTGCAGTGGCTGAGTTTATGACTTGTGAAGAAGGAAATCCAATTTGTCATGTCTCTGGTTTCTTTGTTGCCTTAAAAGAAAGAATTTACCTTCGTCTTCCAAGCCCCGAGGGATACTGAGCTTTTGTATTTATGTTTGATGAAGAAACCTCATTTTAAGGTTCTCTTTACTTAAAGCAAACAGCTTATTCTTAGGACAGAGAGACTGTTTTTTCCCTTAAGTGGAAGACTAGGGTTTTGCTCCTAAATTCAAGAAATTGTTTATAATTCAGTTAGGTAATGCTACAGTTGCATTTTCATTTTAAAATTCTCTTTTGCTGCCTGGCAATTCAGGTCAGAAATTTGTGCCTTCTGGAATAGAAGTTAGACTGGAAAGTGTCATTTTGGTTTATTAAAGAATAGCATGGTGTTGCTGGCTTCTTTTTTACCTTCTCTTGTGTACTCTCTTAAACAGTATGTTCTTTGTAAAAGATAAAAATAGCCAGAGAACTTTGAATAAAAAAGTTCTGTTAGGAAATGATGAGGATTCAGGCCCTAGATTTAATCAAATTGGTTTAAATTACAGTTAGGAAGCCTGATTTGGGCACGTGATGATGTATTCTGTGTGATAAAATGGTAAAGCTCTGTAAGTTTAAATTCAGACTCGCACACCAACAGGGAAATCTGGACAAGTCATTGAGTGAATGGGGATGGAAACACTTGTCTTACTGCTGTGAGAGACCACTTGGAGTAGAGAGGACTGAGCTAGCCTTGAAGGCAGGAGGCTGTGGGACCGCGCAGGAATTTAGATTAGAGCTTTCGGGGCATGCCCTGATCTTCCTGGAGAGAGTTTTCTCATTCCATAGTTCTCTCCCTGTGCCAGTGCAATCACAGGTTTTCTATACAAGCCCCCATCTACCTCAGCGTGGGGAGGAAAGGATTCTGTACTTTTACAGGAAGTGGGCAGCTAGGTGGTCCAGGGGATAGAACGTCTGGCCTCGAATCAGGTAGATTCATCTTCCTGACTTCACATTTAGCCGTGGATAAGTACTAGCTGTGTGACTCTGGGTAAGTCATTTAACCTTGTTTGCCTCTATTTCCTCATCTGTAAAATGAGCTAAAGAAGGACATGGCAAACCGTACTGCATTAACTTTATCAAGGAAATCCCAAATCAGGTCACCAAGAGCTAGACAGAATGGAATAATAAATATAAAAGCAAGTTATGATTATAATTGTTTTATTTTTAGGTAATCCTAATAAATTTAGGCATCAATTTGTGAAGGTAAACACACAATTTAATGATATGACTAGGTCATTTTAGTATTTCTGTACTAATTTTGAAGCTTCAAAAACATAATTTGATTTAGCAATTAAAGCCTCTCTGTTCTTACTTTATCTAAAGGCTTTTTATCCAAATCTACTTTTTTGGCTTTTTCATAATTCTTAGAGGCGAGTGCTTTTATTATTCCCATTTGTAATTGAGGGGCTTCGGCTTTATTCGTCATCCCTGCCTTTCTGCCTTCTCTTTCTAACTGACACCAGGTGTAAGATTGTGAAGCAGTGCCTGGATGATGTGGGGGGATGTTTGTAGCTACAGGCAGCACTCTGGGTCTGGAGTCAAGTTGCCCTGAGTTCAAATCTATTCACTTCTGAGGTGTATGGCTGTGGGCAAGGCATCTCAGACCTTCTGCCCCTATCCATCAGCAAGATAGAGATGCTAATATAACATCTACCTCCCAGAGTTATGAGAATCCAATGAGGCTTGGAGACCAGAAGATCAGAGCTCATATCCGTCCTTTGACATTTACTCGCTGTGTAATCTTTGGGCAAGTCAATTTCTCTTTGCCTTAGTTTCTTTATGCATAAAATGGAATGATAATAGCACCTTCCTTCCTTCCTTCTTTCCTTCCTTCCTTCCTTCCTTGGGAGGATCAAATGCGATAATAATTGTAAACATTACATACATTTTAGCTGTTATCGTTATTAATATTCTTAAAAGTACTTAGCACAGGACCTGATGCAGAGGTGCCTAATAAATACTTATTCTTTTTTTTCCTCCCTTGCCCAAGTTCACACATGGCATTAAGTTGAGATCTGAACCCAAGTGCTCTGACTTTTTTGTGTCTTATTACATCTCTTCTTATTTTGAAGTACCCCAAAGTACAGAAATGGCCCTCCTCTTTATGCAAGTTTAAATCTTATCTTAGCCCTTTGAGGTGAGAGCATCCCCCAATATTTTAAGTGGAAATCCAATATGTTATAAAAATAGTTTTCATATCACCTGTGTCAAATTATTCTTTTATTACTTGTAGAGATGTTAACCATAGATATGATCTTTAACTGGCTTTTAAAAGAGACTTTGCAAAAATTTTTTAAAACATCTCTTTTCTAAAAAAAAAATAATGTCAAAACTTTTTTACAATCATTTTCTGCCATTTTATAATTCAGATTCTTTCCCCTCTCCAATATTCCAAGTATTATTTTTTTCCCTACATTCATACCTTTTTGTGTTAATAACAATGGGGTTAAGTGATTTCTCCAGGCTCACACACCTGGGAAATGTCTGAAGACAGATTTCAACCCAGTTCCTCCCAACTGCAGACCTGGCATTCCATCTTCTGTGTCACCTAGCTGTCCCTGCTTCTTCAGAATTTTAAGAGGGGGAGGACACTGGCCAACCACATGGATCTAGTCATATTTCCTGTTGCTCTTTAGGCTAGGAGAAGCATCCATATTAGCACAAGGTGCTACTTATTCTTAGGTGGCAATGAGGAAATACCATCTTTGTGACTACAGAAGCTATAAGATCTCATTTGCAGTTAGCCAGCCTTCAACTCTTCAGTTGTAGACACATAATTATAATGGGTAAATCTATTTTTATCCCTATTCTTCTCATCCATTCTAATCTTATTTGATCATTGAAATTTGTGAAGAGCAATTTGAAAAGCTATAGGTAAGAGTGCTCATTTGCATGAAACTCTTCCTCCTCCCTCTCCAAGTAATTCCAGTATCACTTGTCTTTGTTTACTGTGCAGCTTCTTAGGGCAGTGGAAAATTCCAGGAAACTTGATTTTTAAATTGGTATCTCAGGAGTAGCAGGGTGTTCAGTGTTGTACTACCTGTATCATCTTTAAATATTTAAATTGCAGACTTTCTGGCTGCTTCTCAAATTAGATCCTTTGCTTGGTAGTTTTGACATTTCATAACCTTGATCTTTAGGCATTAAATATTCCACCTGTTGAAATAGTAGTAGAAGCCTTCATTTTTTAACCAAGAAAGAAAGGAGGAAAAAAGGCCAGCTCTTAAATGATGAAATTTTTAGCCATCATTTATCAAACATTTGTTGACCCAACTGTGGTGTATTAGAAAGAACACTGCATTTGTAATCAGGAGATCTGGGTTCCAATCCCAGATTTGCTACTTACCTGACACGGCAAGTTATGAACTAATTTCATTATCTGCATAAAATTTTTTTAATTGTAATATCTACCTTGCACAGTTATTGAAAAAATAAAATAGTATGCATAAAGTGCTTTTTAGAAATACTGTATAAGTTACTTCTTACAAGCACTTTGCATGGCTTTGTGGCAAGACATGTAGAAAAATTGCACACAGTCCCTGCCCCTCCAGTAGCTTATAGTCTAGTGTAGCAGAATGTGGCATAATGTGAGTCAGTATCAGATCCTTCCTGCTTTTAGCCTGTTACATACTATTTTTCTGGTAGGTCTTCTCCACAACTGACTAAATCTTCTTCCTGTTGCTATCATTCCTTTCCCTGTAGGTTTATTTGCTTGTGTTTAAGGTATTTATCTCATTTTTTCCCTCCTGAGCTGTTTCCCCAGGGCCCAAGTCTCAAAGCTATTCTCCCAAATTGGACAATTCACTTTTCACTGGCCTCAGTCTTGGCCCCCAAGGGGATTCGTGGGGGAACAACATTGGCTCCAGATGGATGCTGGACCCTTTGCTTTAGAACTGGTAAATACACAGACACTCTGACACCCTGCCCCAGTTCCTTCTATTCATAACCTGAATCCTGTTCTGTCACAGTGCCTCAATTCTGCAGCCCCAGCTAGAACAAGGTTTTGCCTCCTGTGTTTCTATGTCATGGGTCAGGTGGAATGCAGAGTTCTTCTAAAAGCCTGTGGATCAGGTTGAGCATCCTCTCCAAGAGGTATAATTTGAGGATACGAGGAAAATGTCTACCTCTCTATCTTGTCAACTGAACCAGAAGCCTGTTATTTCTTTTGCATCACTATGCATGTATCACGTATATAATGGAATAGATGATATTGTATATTACATAGTCAATAATCTACTCAGAATTCTTAAGCAATTTCTCTTTGCCTGTTGGATAAAATAAACTCTTGATTCTATAACTGAACGATGAAAGGACCTGCTATCTAGGCATGTCACAAATTATACTCATGTTTTCTAAAATCAAGCTAGAACCTACAATTTTCATTTTCTGTTCGTTTCTTATCACTCCTATCTTACTACTTTTGCTATCCCAGAGTCCTCCCCATCCTTTAATGCCCAACTCATATGCCACCTCTGAAAACTTAGTCTATTTTAAAGACTCAAACTCTCTGTGAATCATGGGGAAACTTGGATTTCATGCAAGTGACACGATATGACCTAATATAGCAAGCCTTATGTGCCTGCCATGTTCTAGTGTTTAATATCCAGAGATTTAAAATGAAAATGATACCTGCCTTCAGGGAGCTTTATATTTGCACTAATGTTTTAGGGAATGGACTATTCAGGAGAAAGAGCTTTCCCAAGCTTTCAAAAGTAATAACACCTGGAAGGGGAAAAAACACAACAGTACTCTCCAGTGGTAACAGAGAGCATCTCATGGCTACCTATCACCATATGCAAAGGGTGGGATGTGTGGTCCACTTTGGCAGTTTCCCAGGTTATTCTTTGTTCAGAGAATCCAGCAAGCTACATCTAACTTCTCTATTAAATCTTCAGGACTGAATGTTTATTAACCTTGAATACTATTTTGAAATTATTTCTGCTCCCTGTAACCACTATCACTTTTCCTTTATGGGGCAACAAGGAGATAATGTGGATAATTGTAATTTAGAATATTAGATAGAGACACTATAGGTGTCATTTGATATGGAACAAATATAAGAGGGGAGGGTTATGGAAGTTGATAATTTTAAGCTTATGCATCCTTGTTCTTCAAACATTTGAATACAGAAAATTCAGAAACAGTCCTCATGATGCCTAAGGAGTTTAGTGATTTGGTTGTATAGCTATTAATCAAAATATGTAATCTATCACATAAGACTATCGTTTCAGTAAATATTAGTATTCCCTGGGCGTTTCTTGGGCCTGTGAAGGGCTCTATACATGGATCTGGGAAATATAGACTAGTAATTAGTCTGAGTGTCAATTTTATAGGAAGCTGATAGAATTTCTAAGAAATAGCAAAAAAAAATACTTAAAACTATTGAAGGGAAAGGCAAAATTATTTCTGTAAGGGGAAATCATGCTTGACTAATCTCTTAGAATTCTTTGGAAGGTTAAATAAGCATGTAGACAAGTGTGTGGACATAATTTAGAATTTTAAAAAGGCCTTTAGCAACGTTTTACATTAAAAATATTTTAAAAATTAATGAGTTGGAAGGAGTATTATCTTAAGGATAGAGAACTGGCTTAAAGACAGGAAACAAAAAGTAATAATAAATTGGCACTGTGTTCTGGATGAAGAAGTGTGTTTATTTTGTGGTACCCCAGTGATCCTTCCCAGGATTGATTAAAACAAAAGTACACACACACACACACACACACACATATGATATGCTAGATTATAGAATGTCTGTACAGAATTTACTGATCATGTTTTACTATTTAAACGAGCTGAGAGTCAAGCCAGTAGGGACTGCAGGAGAATCATAAACTCATGATACTCAAGTGTGGGTGTGTTTACCATAGTAGAAAGAGTTTTAGTATGCGTGTATAAGATAAGTAATAGAGCATATAAGTATATAGACAATATATACATATATATTGTCTATATACTTATAATACTTAGACAATATACATATATATTGTCTATATACTTATAATACTTAGACAATATACATATATATTGTCTATATACTTATATGTATATATACATATATACATACACACATATATATACATATACACACACACATACATATATACATATATACATACACACATATATATACATATACACACACACACACACACACACACACACACACACACATATATATATATATATATATATATATATATATATATATATATATATATATATATATATATATATATATATATAAGTAATAGAGCATAATCTATCATTTACCACTAGGAAAATAATGTCTTTTAGTAGACTTTTTGAAAATATTGATCTTAACAAAAGGCTTTAACCCTTTCTGGGTCATGGAGTGCTTTGGTAATTTGGTGAAGCCTATGAACCTCTTTCTTAGAAAAATATTTTTAAATGACCAAAATATGACCTTAGGGTTGCAAGGAAACCAATTAGTGAGAATAGAGATTTGTTTTTCCTCTTCATGTTCATGTGTCTCCTAATACAGGATCCATGGATCCCAGGTTAAAAACTTCTGGTGTAATGCTTTTTCTGAACCAAAAGGGAAAAATACTCGGCCAAATACATTGGCAAACACAGATGAAACAAAGCTAAAGCTGGTTCTCTTAAAGCTCATGGAGAGGCTGATGCCTCTGCAACCTAAGCAAAGCTCAGAATTCCCAGAGGAGGGCAAGTGAAGGTAGTAATAGTAAACAAAATTATTTCGTTTGATGTAAAGATGGAAGGTGGAGGAGGAGGACGGGATTTTTTGTTGTTGTTGTTCTTGTTCTGAAAAGGCATTTTTAAGGTACATAAGAATCAAATGTAAGAATTCTTGACTTATAGGGTACCTGGAGAGACTTGAAAGAGTTATTTCACTATAAATTAAAGAAATTATGTGGGTAGCAGACCTGTGGAACTTACCACCCCAAGAAATGGTATCGATTCTAGAGGAAAGTTAATAAACTCACAGATTATGCACCTGCAATGCTCTCTTAAGGAAAGGTAGGGGATGTTAAGTGATAACATTGGAGACTGAATTTCTGAAGTCTAATACTGTTCTTAATTAACCCTGTGGGTAAGTAGATTTTTCTCTGCTTTTCTTTTTTCTCCATCTTCATCCCCCAGTCCTCCATCCATATTTTTTATCATCAATCAGAATTCAGATTAAAACTGGATTAAACATGAGTTTAGGGACTCACAGATGGAAAGTCCTTTGAGTTATCTTCCCCCTTTTACGAAGAGGGTGGTGAGTGTATACCTTTCTACTTTGGTTTTCCTTGCCTTTTCAAGGTTTCCTATGCTCGCCCGAGTTCAGCTTCGATCAGAGATGCAAATTTGTATGTCAGTGGACTTCCAAAAACAATGACCCAGAAGGAATTGGAGCAGCTCTTTTCCCAGTATGGACGAATTATTACTTCCCGTATTCTAGTTGACCAAGTCACTGGTAAGTAGGCAAGTAGCTGCTCTGTTCAGTATCTTTCACTCTCTTGGGCTGGCAGATTATGAAATATCCCGCCTTCCAATACAGCAATCTTGCCTCCAGAACATATCAAAGGTATATGTGGGCCAGAAAATGCAATTTTCTGCTGGAATTGTTCATAAATATGCATGGACAAAAATAGATTGTGGTGTGTAGTGAGCTAGCTTGAGTCCTTTCCACCCTGAAGGTGCAGGTTTGAAGCCTGTTTCATGGCTTGTAATAAATTTACAGCTGCTATAATCTTCCTTTCCAAGCTGTGGCGTGAAAATAGCTCCTTATAAAATACTAATAAACAATCTTATTTCCATAAAAAAAAAGCAAAATTTAATGCAGAAATACACAGCTGGTCCTCCAAGGGTGCAGGATTCCACTGGATGCAAACTGGTGGTTGTTGCTGGAGTTGTTTTCATGGTGCTTATTGCATAGCCTAACCTTCTATTTCAGGCTACAGAGCTTATTAGTTATTAGTAGATATATTCCGCTTTAATGTAACTTTTACAAAATGGGTGTTGGCAGAGTTACTGTGGATATATTTTTCAGTAGGGAGGTAGGATTTAAAGGAGAAGTTTTTGTTAATCTTGGATTATTTTTTGAGCTATGAAAATTATTTCAATCATCTTAAATTCACTTCCCTTCTCTGTTCCCTTATCTGTAAAATGGGGGGATTGGACTAGGTGACCTGAAGTTCTTTCTAGTTTTCCATTCAAAGACCCTACAAAAGAATATTCTAGATGAACAGGTTTTGAATAGAATATTGACACATGTGCTTTTTCTGCATATAAACAACATTCTGCCTGATATGCATTTTAGCAGCTGCCCAAATGACTACTTTTGTTCTCTTCATACCAGACATATCCTTATTAAAATTGCTTCCCTTTGCTCTATGCAAGAAAATGGTCACCATAGTGGATGGCTTAGGGGGAAAGCCTGAGCGATACAGGGTTTCACTTTATTTGGGAGGAAAAATGGACAGTTATGCATGTGAAACCAAGGTCTAGTTTTCTCTTCTAGTTCTTTATACTTCTCAGAATCTTCCTTATTCCTATTAGTATCTGAGAAATACAATATGTTGCTAAAAAGGTAAATAGTCATTCTAATCATTGAAATCTTTTCATACTCCTTTAGGGCAAAAGTTAATGCATCATAATTTTGTACATTTCATTTAGTTATTCTGATTATCTGTCCACATTGAAGGAAAAAGAGTAGACTGTAATCCTAACATGGAATTTCTTCATTTAAATCTTACTGACTCCTGGTATTTACATAGAAAAAATTAGATGAATTCTGTCCACTGACCAAAGTCTGAGGAAGAGTACTTTCATACATTTACACTGTAGGCTAGCTTATTCTGCACCTAGCGGTTTGCTTTATTTAGCATTTCAAATGATAGCTCTCCTCTCCTTTGGCATAGACCCTAACCCTTCCAATATGTTAGTATGCTTTTGGACAAGTTGTGGCTCCCCCCCCAAAAAATGAGGCCCCCAGTGATGCAGCTCTGGATGACAAGAAGCTTGTCCAGCTTGGTGTAGAGCCTGCTAAAGTTCATAGTGTTCTGTTGGCATATTTGAAAACTCAGTGTCACCTGAATGATACGGTGCTTAGGAGTTTGATTTGCTTATTGATCAATAGATAATAGGAATGTTACTTCATTCAAAAGGAACACACTTGCTGCTTTTTTCTTACCACTTTCATTTTTTGTTCTCTGTCTCTCAAAGCAGTTACAGTGTCTGAATTAATCCTGCCTTCACCCCATTTGAAATATGAAAAAATAATTTCCTTTTATAAAGACCTTAACTCAAGTAGTTGGTAAGACAGGTAATTGATGGAGCAATTCCACAGCCCTACCTTTAATTCTTAGCTCTGAAGAGAGTTGTTTTTCACTGACTTCATACACTCCCAGTGTGGAAGCTTCTACTACTAAATGCAGATTTGCATCACGATTTATGGTTTCTAGTGTAGACTTGGAAGGGTCCTGAGAGCTTAAGTGATCTGCCCGTGGTCACACAGCTAGTTTGTGTCGAAAGTAGGACTTGAACTCAGGTCTTCTTAACAGACTTTTCCTCTAGGGGTTTTGCTATTTTTTGAGCCCCTTCTTTCTGTCTTAGTAACAACTTTGAGAAAGAAGGGCAAGGAAGGCCTAGGTAAATGGGGGTAAGTCACTTGCTCAGGGTCACCCAGCTAGGAAGTGTCTGAAGTCAAACTTGAACCTCTATTCCCTATTAGCAGTTTTAAAAGTAAACCATTAGTATGAGAACAGAAACACGCTCACTTCTACAAGGTATCTCTCAGCCATCAGCGTTTAATACAACACATACATGTTTGCAGAGTTGGTGATACTGACAGTGATTGCTTAGTCGAGTAATTCTGTAATGTCTCGATGCAGAAGTCTAGGAAGCATTTTCCATACTTTGAGGCACATTGCTCAGGTGAGAGTGGGGGATGCTGTTGAAATCCACACATCTAGCTGTTGGAATTTTAAGCATGTCAACTCCTGATCGTTTTCCTTCTGCCATGCATCTTACTTCTAGCAGATGATATGAGGCTTAATGTGCTTATTGCATCTCTTGAGCATCATCCATTCCTTATGATACTTTGAGAACCTTTTTTTAGTAATTACTTCTCTAAAGTGTTCATGATATTAGGTTGTAAGATACTCTGAGTACTCGCAGAACTTCACGTATATAAGAAATCCCTGTTTGGGGAAGATAAGTGTTTTGTGTTGTGCTTACTTTGGAAAAAGAGAAGTTCCGATTAAAATGGATGGTTGTGGTAGAAATAGACAGGCACTTAAAAATTGAAAGTTCGTAGCTTAGAGACAGTTAAGTTGATGACATCTGTTAAAAGAGTTCCTTTTCCTTCTGTGAGGAAGCAAAGTAATATCCCCAGAGAGAGGATGCATTAGCTGTTGAACTGCTCCATCACTTAATCTTAGCTAAAAAGCTGAGAAGGGAATTTGAGCTTGTGGCATTCTGTTCTTAATGTAAAATGTTTCATTTCATTTTCACAGTTAGGGAAGTAATAATTATGTCCAGAATATTTTGGCCTGTCTCATATCTTAAAGTAATTTGCACACAGTTTCATTTAACCAAAAATGACAATTGCATTGTTCAGGAAGATAGCAAGACTTTGATTTGGGAGCATATCCCAAAAGTGTAGCTCATTTTCATTTCCACTACAAAATTTGACATTAACTATTAATATTTTTATAGCCCTCATACTCAGGTGATTTCTGTCTTCCTTTCCATTTTATCGTTGATTCTTGTTCTCTTTTTGGTCCTGCTGTATAATCTGAAGGAGAAGGGGACTTCATGTGGTTCACAACACTTCTGTGGATAGCTGAACCAAATTAAATGTAATTGGGAAATATTTACCCAAATAAATAAAAATATAGTAAAGGCTAGATGTTGTGATGTGGTTTTCTAAGTCACTCTACACCCATAGTAATCTTTATATATGGTTTATATTTGCCCCCATTTTATTTGAGTTTAACACCTAATCTAAAGCAGTTGAGATTAACTCCATCATGCATCGGTGTTTTAGCACAGCACGAGACATGTACAAAGGCATTTTTTAAAGTTATATATAGGTTTGGGAATCATCTAAACAAGTAATTGTAATTGTTTTTATCTCTTCTCAGCCTTTTGACTAAGGTCAAGTGTACAAGTAATTGTTTTCTTTAAATGACATTGTGGTATAAAATTAACCTG
Organism: Monodelphis domestica; assembly: GCF_027887165.1. Classification (NCBI taxonomy): domain Eukaryota; kingdom Metazoa; phylum Chordata; class Mammalia; order Didelphimorphia; family Didelphidae; genus Monodelphis; species Monodelphis domestica. The sequence goes on from NC_077233.1 coordinate 252,304,527, forward strand.
GAAGTAATTTTTTGCCACCATGGTATATCTAATTTAAACATAACTTCATTTAAAAAAAAAACTGAAACAGAAAAAAATTGCATAGCCTTAATTTTACTTCCTGTTGCTATTTAAAGAGCTACTTCCAACCCTTCCAAAATTGTTGAATTCACACATTTAAAGGTAGTAAATAATAAAATAGTATTCAATTGATTCTTTAGCTTCCTAGTTTTCCTAATTACTGGATGTTTCTCATATAAAGGTAATGTGTGAGTAAGGTAAAATGCTAATTAGGGTAGATAGCTTTTTTATATTTATCCTTAGAAAATTTAACTTTAAAATAACAGTGGACCTAGTCTGAAATGGTAGTTCTTAATAATATGTAGATTACATTTTCTTTGACTATGAAAATATGGAAGTAAAATGATTTAATGGTCAAAATAGATATTCTTGAGGAAGGGGAAATTAATATATTTTTGCCTTCCTACCCAAAACAGGAGTTTCAAGGGGTGTCGGCTTTATCCGATTTGACAAGCGGATCGAGGCAGAAGAAGCTATCAAAGGTCTCAATGGCCAGAAACCTCCAGGTGCCACAGAGCCAATCACTGTAAAGTTTGCTAACAATCCAAGCCAAAAAACCAATCAGGCCATCCTCTCTCAGCTGTACCAATCTCCGAACAGAAGGTATCCAGGACCACTAGCTCAGCAGGCTCAACGTTTTAGGTAAGTATGATTTCCTTTTGGGGCCCAGCTTCAAACCTCTTGGCCAGGCCTTTAGATGGGCAGCACCTCTCTGCTTCCCTGCTTCTGTCGCTTTTGTGGGCTAGAGAGGTGGTGTCATGGAGGAGAAAGGAAACAGACTTGGGGATCGGGCCTCCTAGGCAGGCTTCACCAGTATCCTCTGTTGTTCTTTTAATTCATCGGTGCCTCTTGTTTTTGCTGTTGTTGTTTGTTTTTTAAACCTTCTCTTCCCTCTTAGAATCCATATTAAGTCTGAGTTCTGAGGCAGGAGGGTGTTCAGAGCCAGGCAATTAGGTGAAGTCTGGGCCAGGGTCACACAGCCAGGAAGTGTCTGGGAACTCCTCTTCAGGCCTGGCCCTATCCGCTGAGCCACCTCGCTGCTTCTTGCCTCGCACTGTTTTGAGGTTGACTTCCTTCATTTAGTCCACCTATCCAAATATTACTTTATCCTCTATCCCTAAAGATAGGACTTTGAATATTTCTTCCCTTTAAGTCATTTTTAAAAGCTCCTATTAAAATGATTTTCATGGTATCGCTTATCCAAATAAATTAATAAAAATTCGCAAGTTTTTCAGTCACTTCCCCATGTGAAATTGACCATTAATCAAGATTAAGTGTGCATGTGTTTCCATGTCTGCACATAGACATCTTGTGCTCTTATTTCCTGAAAGAATGGATACATCCTCCTGATTTTCATGAGTAGGGCTGTTTCAATTTGTCTGAGCAAATTGAATACACTTGGCCATATGGAATTTGCTAACTATAGTGCCACCCACGCTCACTCTAGCTTTATTGATCACAAGTGCATATTGATTTTTCTTTTCTTTTTTAGGTTGGATGAGCTGGTTATAAAAATATAATCACAAACAGCTGCCTAATATACAGAAATATTATATTGTGCTAAATTTAAATACATAGGATAGATAAAAATGAATGGGGAAAATAATAGTGCTTTGTTGATTGTCCATTCCAAGCTCTCCTGGGAGGTTGGCTTGAATTTGGCTTTTAGAGCTTAATGAAAATAAATGCTTTGTGGATTATGAGATGGAATAGAATCATTTCTTATGCTTATAAAAGCATTCGATTTTTATTCGTAACAGGGAAGTCTTTCCCAAATAGCCCTTTACTCTTTAAGTGGTAGAATGGTCCCCAAATGTGTTTTTTGACATGATGACTCAGTATTTTCTTTCTCCTTTATCTTAGCCTTTACTTTTAGGAGAAAAATAGGAGCATTTTTTATTTCTGTTATAGATGGCATCATAGCTACAAGTCATACTCGAAACAGTGAATTCCTTTCAATAGTATTAAACTAAAGAATACTTTTTGTGAAATCAGGGGTAGGGGAAGAGCTAGATGGCTCAGTAGATATAGAGCTAGGCCTAGAGATATGGGTCCTGAGTTCAAATATGGTCTCAGACACTTTCTAGCTATGTGACCCTAGAAAAGTCACTTGACCACCATTGCCTACCTTTTACCACTCTTCTGTCTTGGAGCCAATATACTTTGGTACTGGTTCTAAGATGGAAGGTAAGGCTTAAAAAAAAAAGATTAAAAAGGAACAATCTTGTCACATGTTTTAGGGGTTTATTTTACAACAGAATTTTAACTTTTTTTCACAATTCAATTATTCCTATTCAGAACTCTGGGTTGATAAAGTAACTTGAGTTATAACAGAACTGGGGACTTTTTTTCCTTTCTGGAATGGGAGAGAATTTGTGTTTTTATCCACACTTTAATAACTCTTAGTATTCTTATAGATTTTAAGGTTTATAAAGTACTTCACAAATGGCTAATTTTATCCTCTCAACAAACCAGGAAGGCAGGTGCTATTATTATTCTCATTTTAAAGATAACCATACTTTTTTAAATGAACAAATATGAATTTTAACTTTGGCTAGAAGATAAAGGTAATTATTTTGAACAATTTTTGGATTTCTCATTTAAACCATAATTTTTTTTTAAGGCAGATATTCCTTCAGCAAAATGAGAGCCTGAGAGTCACAGTTCAGTCAGTCCTAAACAAGTAGATGCACATTTTCTGTCAGAGCAGGACCTGGCTAGTAGAAGTTAAAAGGAGAGGAAAGCAAATTAGTTCTTTTGCTGAGGGTGATTCCAGCTAGGGCTTACAAGGCAAAGATGGTGACAAAGAAGATGAATCTTCTGTTCTCCCCATTTCTACTATGATTTTTAATTCAGAAGTTAGAATTGTGATTGACTTGTTTTTCTTATTTCATACTGGTGTGCAAAACAAACATAGGATCCTGTGACAAAGGAATCAATTGGGTTGGGCATCTTAGGTTTCCACCTCATTTGGAAGAAATGTTACTGGCTTGTCATTGTTCCTTTTTTAGCCCTAGATATTATTTTCTTGCACCATGATCTCTTCATATTCTTATCTTAGATAAGACAAGATGTGAATTTAGTGATATCTTAATTTAAACACAAGCTTTCGGGGACTTGACCACTAGATACCATGGAGAACTTTTAAATATTTAATTTGTTACCTTTAAATTTTCCTTTTTCTTGGATAATTTAATCTTGATTTCATTGTTTATCACTTGGTAAATTGTGTGCTTACTTTTATTCTCTGTGTGTTGCACTTTTTATTATACCATATAAGTAAATATTTTGTCCTACTATTGAGGCTCCATTTTCATTAAATTTGTGTGTTTTGTGTGTTTTAACAAAAAGTTCTTTTAGGCAATGTGACTTAGAAGTAGATTTTTTTTTTTTTAAAAAGTACCTTTTTCTAGTAATAATGTAACTTTTACTGTTTTTTTGACTGTTTTAAATTTTTATTCATTAATTTTAAGAATGGCTCTAGAGTGGTCATGAGCCACACAAACTATTCTGTTTTTTAAATAAAATTGTCTGCTTCAAGGTTATGTTTTTTAATCTCTGTGAGAGTTTACAATTTAATCTTTCATGCCATGTGAAGAAAAGCTAGGAAAGAAATTATTTTAATAGTAATAATTTACTCGACTGGCCTGACATGAGTATTTTATTGCCCACAATTTAGAAAATAAGGTAAGTCTGTTTGATTGGATTGAGAATCTAATTCAAGCCCCTTGATGATTTTCTGGATAAATAGTAAATGGTGGTTGAATTAACTTTTCAGTCAGATTTTCCATATTATCTTCTCATAAGGCAGCCTTAATTTTCTTCAGTTTGATGTCGTTTTATTTGAGAGTATGCACAAAACTATTCCTATATATGCATTTTTAGAAGCTTCTGAAAAGCTGCTTTGTTTTAACAGAATTTGCTAATAAGACTGCAGCTGATTGGTGTGCTGGTGATATTATCACATCCCCCTTTTAAAGGGAATAAATTATCATGGCTTTTGAGTAGTCTTGATATTTCCACAATAAGCTTCCAGCTGTTTTTCTTAGAAAATACATCATTGACATTCAACTATAGATTTCATTTAGAAATGGAGATGATATAATCCTGGTGTCCTTTAATATAGAAAATAATTTTGAAGTTGATCTATATCTGAAGCATCTTTTTTCCTCCCCTGTTAACTTCCATTTTTAAACCTGGAGAATTATGGTAAAGTAGAACAGATTTCTTGGTTTTTTACCATTAGGTACATTGAGATGCTCTGGGGCCTCCAGTCTTGGGGACTGTGCCTAGTTCACTTGCCTCTTTTTGTTTTATTTACTTCCTTTTCCCTATATCCCAGACTTCTGTGTAATGATATCAGTTGTACACAGGAATCCTTTTTTAGCCTTTGTTTTATTCCTGTATATTTAGACACAGTTAGTTAGCTAGTAGACAGGGACCTCTAGGTCTGAGGGCAGTATCTTCCCTGCCTCCTTTTCTAGCACTGTCTCCCAATTTTGATATGTTGGCCTCTTACCATGGACAATCAGTCCCAGTTGCATATTTTAGGCATCTTGGGGCCAATGTGCCCCTTTGAATGGAGAGACACCTGAAATAAGGACCCCATTGGTGTTTTAGGGGTTAACAATAGAAAGCAGTGAAGGGTGGGGTCAATGGCATTAGAGTCATGAGGTCAATTGTTCTCTGGTCATCAGAACTTTAAGCTGTTGGAATAGTTATTTGGAACCCGAAGCCGGGGTCTGAGGTCGGCAGACTTCTCTGCATGGCCTTGATATGGGCAGTGCTAATCGGAGGCGGGTGTCACAGTATTTCCGGTTGTTGTTAAACCTGCCACTTCCGGGAGAAGGCTGGTACAATGGCATCTCTAGCAGAGATGCCTTTGAGGCACATGAATGGTGAGATTCTATTTCGAGTGAATTGAAAGCTGGAGCACACATTTGAAGAATAAGCTTTTTAAGACGTCTTTGAGGGGAGTCTAGAAATTTTATAACTTTCATAAATGAGAGGGGACATTTGGGGAACTTTTGAAATGTCATTATTATAGGTGCTTCCCCAATATATAGACGTTGGTCTGCCTCAAAAAAAAAATTAGTCCAGTAGCTAACGTCGTTCATTAGCCTTCGTGGTGTTAAGCTGGTATTCAAAAGGCAGACATAGAACTGGCAGCTGCCTAGGTATGCTCTACATAAGCATTTAGAGTCACCCCAGTATCATGAGGATGTAATCTGGATGAGGATGAGACTGGAGGCCCAGGTAAAAAAAAGCACCAGATTAAATGTTTCAGTATCGGTTACTTAACTTTTTTTAATTCAAGAGTTAGGGATACATGTCATCAAACAGCTTCCTATAAAAATAGGCAGTTTCTTTTATTAGTTTTAAAAGCTCACCAATTTTGGTCATGTTTAAATTGTCTACTAAGAAAATAAGCAATTAAAAAAAACCCATTTCCTTTTAAGTTAGCTAGTTATGTCAGTTGGATTAAATGCATTTTGACAATTTAGTAGCTTTGAGCCATTCATTCTTTCCTTATGGTAATAAGTTTGATTATTTGCTTTTGTTTTGTCAAATTCTATGTCTTGATGCTATAGAACACAGGGGAAAGCCCTCCATAGCCATAGAGAGGAAAGGAAAACAAAACATAGTTCCTGATTCCCCTCCCCCCTCCCCCCAAAGGCAGTGTATATTATCTAGTCCCTGTGTCTAGACTTGGGAAAAAAGGCCTTCCCTTGCAGGCCAGGGAATTAGATTGAATGCTTCCCTCATCACCTACAAATGCTTGAAAAATTAACCTGTCTTTCTTCACTCTTAAAACAGAAGTAAATCTAACGAATTGAGGGCTAATCAATTAGAGAAAATCATTTTGATTGTCTTATTTGGGAAGACAAGTATGGTGGTAGTGTCAAGATTTGAGGTGTTACCTTTATCTTTTTGGTCCTTTAAAGTTAAGAGAAATACTGAACGTTTCCTCAAAGTAAAAAATAATAAGAAACAATTATGTAAAAAAGCATCATGGCAAGCCATGTTTAAATAGCTAAGGAGAAGATTTTAAATGGAATGCTTTTGAATTTAATTGAAAGGAAAAAATGTCATGACATTTTAGTCCCCTTTCTTTGATGTCTTTTAGGAAAATTTCGAATTCTATCATCAAAGTCCATATTTTCTACCATATAACTTCTAAAATCTTAAGCAAGCTTTAAGCTTTTTGTTTTCTTTATTCCAAAGAAATATGATGTGATAAAATGAACATTAGGAAGTTTGGGAAGTAAGGATTCTCCTGCTAGCTCTGCCACTAATGGGCAAATCGGGCAGCTAGTTGGACTTAGTGTGCTTCTCTGTAAAATAATGGGAGTTTCTACTAGATGATCCCTTCCTGGCCTTAGATTTTCTTTGCATGGTATTAAGTTAAAAAAAAAGCCCAAGTTTGGGGGTAGCTGGGTGGCTGAGTGGACTGAGAGCCAGACCCTAGAGATGGGAGGTCCTGGGTTCACATCTGACCTCAGACACTTCAGCTGTGGGACCCTGGGCAAGTCACTTCACTCCCATTACCTAACCCTTATCGCTCTTATGCCTTGGAGCCAATACACAGGATTGACTCCAAGACAGAAGGTGAGGGTTTAAAAAAAAAAGCCCATGTTTAAGAATTTAAAGTGAAAGTCATCGAATGCATGTAGAAATTTTCTGTCCTGTACCCATATCCTGAGTCTATTGAACCTGAATGAGCTAAGTCATCTTTTAAAAGTCTTCACACCAGGCATTAGAGTAGTTAAAATGCAACATCCCTTGACCCGTTCCTCCTTGCAAATTCCTAAATTTGAGGTTGAACAGAAAAAAAAAATGTCTGTTCTTCTGAGGGTATCGCTAATAATAAAATAGTAATTAAATATTAGGAAAGATGAGTAAAGCCCCCCCCCCCCCGAGGATTTTGATCAGATTACAGTGGTGACTCGTGATACTTCCCTTGCTAGCACAGTGTCACATACAGAGTTGCACTGACCTGTGGTAATCGGAAACTGTTGTTTCTGTAGGAAACAATGTCTGCTGGAAGTGCTAATGGGCACTGATGTGTGGGAATGTGCACCTGTTCTCACAGTCACATAAAAGGTACTGTAATGCGTGTCACCACTGTGTTTGCTGCAGCTCTGAGGCTTTGCATACACATGCTTTAAAAATGCATTCAAAGACGATGGCAGTAACAAGCCAAGCTTTCTTAAGCACGTGGGGAAAAAAATCGAAGACTGAACAGTTTGCTAAATGTGTGTTTTGCAGGTTGGACAATCTGCTCAATATGGCTTATGGAGTAAAGAGGTAATGAAGAATTGCATTAGGTTCATAATATTCATAAATGTCCCCACCCCACTCTAATGAATTAATTTGCATTTAATTTTGGAGAAAGAGGTTGTTGCTTTATTTCTTTATTTCTTTATTTGTCCATAAGGTTTGTGTTGGGTTTTATTTTGCATGTTCAACTGAACGAAATGCTTCTTTTGAAGCATATCTGATTCAAGGGAAGTTTTCATATCACTGGATGCCACCGGGTCTTCAAAAAACAACAACCCAACACCATTGTTTGTTATGTATTGCATTGCGGCGTTGTAGCATGTTTGTCTGTGGGTTTTTAAAACTGCTTAATTCATCCATCAGCTCTAAACTGTTCATGGCTGCTTTGGATAGTAGGGTTCGACACTGAGTCTGGTAACTCTTCACTTAGCAATTTATGATTCAAAAGAACTCAACTGTACAGCATGATATTGCAAGCTACAGATTCTCTTTTGTTCTTCAGTATTTGTGTGTGATGTGTGTGTTGGGGTTGGGGGAGAGATGGCCAAGAGCTTTGGGGGTTGGGGAGTCAAGGGGAGATCAGGGGAGATGACTGTAACCAGCTTCCTTTCTTGTTCTTGCTTTTGTTTCCTGATTCGTTTAGTAGGTTTTCTCCAATGACCATTGATGGAATGACCAGTTTGGCTGGAATTAATATCCCAGGGCATGCAGGAACAGGGTGGTGTATTTTTGTGTACAACTTGGCACCGGACGCAGATGAGAGTATCCTGTGGCAAATGTTTGGTCCCTTTGGAGCTGTCACCAACGTGAAGGTCATCCGTGACTTTAACACCAATAAATGCAAAGGTTTTGGATTTGTGACTATGACAAACTATGATGAGGCCGCCATGGCAATAGCTAGCCTGAATGGATACCGCCTGGGAGACAGAGTATTGCAGGTGTCCTTTAAAACAAACAAAACGCACAAAGCCTAATGAGTTTATTGTCCTCAGTCCGTTTATATATGAAAACTATACCACAAAGGCAAGTTAAGAGAAACTTTATACATTAGTAAATGTCTTTGTAAGTCAGTGTTGAGATGGGGATAAAATGACTACTTAGCATCCTAAGAAATATGTGAGTTTTTTATTGCTAGTATTTGAATTAAAACTTCTTAATAACTTTATGTTTGAATATGGACAAGAGGTACAGGGTTTTTACCTGTCACATTGCATTCTATTGCCTTCTTTGAAGAAGGTGGACCTTTTAAAGTGTTTCAGCTAAGGGAAGAAGTTTCTTTTCTTTTACATAACTGCCTTGAACATGTGAGTAAATATTGAGGCTTTGTGTAGTAACCTTTAAGTTGGTTGTGTTCCTTTCAGTTCTTTTCCCAGTTCACTTTGTGTTTGGTTTACATTTAATGCATTGCTGTTATGTATGTTCAAGAAAAAAAAGTATTTTGAAGTTTACATTTTATTTATAAAGTTTAAAACAGTATTTATTTTGTAATTATGATTTGGGTTGGGGAAGGGGGGGCTACATTATAAACGCTTATTGTAAGAATACTGGAGAACTTTTCGTAAAGCAGTACCTTGCCAAAGAGATAAGAGCCTCTTTGATGTGGGTTTAAAAAAAGCATCTATTTTTATAAAAAAGAAAATTTGGAGAAACTTTTTACTGGTCCTGGAACAAATATTTTGACTTGAATACTTTGAGAAATCTCTTCATATGACACCTAGTGAGCTTTTAAAACTTACCAGGAAATTTGCAGTGGTTGGAAAATTTAGAAAGATTTATGATGTAGGAAAATACTTTGGAGATCTTTGTATTAAAGAAGTAGAATCAATGGGAAACACTGTCGGTTTCATTTTTGTAATCATCAGTGGAGCGTCCGATCATCCTGGTTACTCTGTGATAGGTGGCTCACGTTGATTTGTGATTTTGAAACAAATAAAAATTTACAAAAAAGAATATATAAGAGCAGGCAAGAAATTTAAATTACCAAGAGATGGGGGAAAAATCTGTTCTTCCTAAAGAATTCCCTTCAGATAGAGCTCATGGTGTTTAGTGATGTACTTGCAGTATTGTTTGAAGAATTGTTTTGTCTTAAGAAAAAAAAAGAAGGACGTTGCACATGATTTGTACTGCAGCAAATCATCAGAAGTGATCTGGGTTGGAGATATTTGAAGGTGTTTTGAAAGTTATGTTCAAGGCTAACACCTGAGCTTTGTGTAATGTAAATAAGACCTTGTGTTTATGAACCTTTCAGCTAATTTGTTGTTTTGTTTTTTTTCTTCCTTACATGCCAAGTGATGTTCAGGTTTTGAATGTTTTTGTATCCGTTTTATTTTTTTTCCTTTGTAAATGGCATTAACATGGTTACTTGAGGTCTTGCTTATTCATTTCTGTTGTCCTGGGGACTTGAATTTACAGTGCATCAGATTTGTTGCCGATTTTGTCTGTAGATAGTCTAGCTTCAGCTGTTTATGGTGATGCTACATTTTTGTTTATAAATATGTTTGTGGTAAAAAAAAAATGAGTATAACCATAGGTTTTGAACAAATTTCCTTACATTTTTCATACAAAAATCATAAATACCTGTATGCTATTGAAATTTAACTTTGTATGATGCTTAAACCACTATTTGGGGAAATAATAAAATAAGTCTTTACCATGTATGGAAGAAATTTTAAAAATACGAAATATTTTCTGATTAGCATCTAGCTTATAATAAATTTTCAAAAAAGCTGAGGGCATAATGCCTTCTCCAGGATGCACTGACAACTCTATAGTTACGTCCTGCTTTTTGTATAAACTGAGATGCTCATATGCTTCCCCTTAGAACAAGCAATGTGCTATGCATAACATAGTTGTACATTATCATTGCAGTTGCTTTGAGTTTTTCTTTTTTATTATTTAAATTGTAGTTATAAAATTTTCAGTATAGTACAGTACATATACTGTGAAGCGCGTGCTAAAGTGAATAAGCGGGTTTTCATGCTGACCCACTCAATGCTATTCAGAAATCAATTGGCTTAGCACTCTCATATCCTTAGGTGCATTTAGATGATCAAAGTTAACCTTCTGCATTAAAAGAAAAAAAAACTTAAAAAAAAAACACATGTATATACTTTAAAAAAAAATAAGATTTCCCATATGGGAAAACAGTAGCTACATGCTTCTTTCCTATTCTATTGTAGCAAACCAAGGCATTGATGAGAAGGCATGTAAATTGTGCTTCACTTTACAGTGTTTATCAGAGCACTTAATAAAATGTAAGGCTGGTATTTATTTGAAGTTGTACAGTATGACTTAATTCACATCTGTTGGAATAGAAAATATATTCTGTTGAGTATTTAAGAGGCTGTACATGTTTTCTTTTGTGTTTGAATCCTTTGTACTTTTTCATGTTCAGTACATCAATAAACAAAGTTGAAGGGAAAGAACAGTGTGGTGAGCAGGTCTTTATACACAACTGGTGGGGGTGAGGGCGTTTGCTGAAGTGGCCCCTAAGCAGCGTCATTAAATGTGAGCTTACCAAATGGCTCCAAGGCAAGCGAATTGAATTTCAACATGGAAAAGACAATCAGATTTGACCCTCTGGCTCATCATTCCCTAAATATTACCAAGTGGAGAATTTTATAACAGCACAAACCATCGTTACCTAATGAAACCACCTGTAGAAACATAATACCATATTTCAACTATGAGCTCATTTTAAAAAATCAGATGACTTCACTTATTAATGTGTCATTTTTTAGAAGAATTCATTTTATTGTCTAAAAGGGGAATGACTATATGTTGTTTGATTTAGGTGAGGTGGAAAAAGCCAAACGATAGACTTGAAAAGTTGAGCTTTAATTGATCTCCTTAAGTAGGGTTGATACTTTCTTTTCTTATTAATGCTACTCTTAACCAAAGAGGCTTAGTTTGGAACGGTTAACAACTTTTCTAAATTCAGAGCTCATCTTAGAAGAACCTGGACTGCTCCCTCCCCTTATTCAAAGGACCAGGCATATTTTGCACATGGATGCAAATTGTGATTTTAGCATTTAAAATCTAGTTTGAATTTTTGTTGCATAATCACCATTTCTATTAAAGACGCCTATCTTGATTGTCTCTTTTGGGGTACATTTTCCCTTTAGTACTGAGAAAATATGGTTTGATAATTAAGGGTTATATCTTATGCATGTACTAAAAGATTTAATTTTGTAGCATTCTCCTCAGTAAACTGTTTTCATATCAGTGGACATAAAGCCTCTCTTGGCAGTAGTCAAAGATGCTAACTGAGTGATATGATTATCTCTCTTCCTACATGGAGCTAATTATCCAGCATTTAATTCTTCTGCTTTTATGACTTGAATATAATAATAAAAATTTCTAGTGTTATTAGCCTCCTTTTTACTTTCCTGTCCTCATAACTAATCAATATGTTGATGGATTATTTAATCAGATAGTGTGATATGTATCACTCAATAAAGAATTTGAGAGAACCACAGAATTCCTTCCTCCTATCACAATAATGTGTTTAAAGACAGCCCATTTCCCAATAAATTAGCAGGTTTTTTTTTTTCAAAATAGGGTATAAACTTGTTACCTTAGTAAATTTCCCTCTTATCTAGTAGTCAACCTAGATTTTTAAGGTAATCATTAGAAATTTATTTTCCATGTCTAAGTAAAGTGACTAGAATTTTCTTATAATTGTTTGAATAACAAAATGGGTGTTAAAATTTTTTTTCCAATTTAGTTTCTTCCCCCCAAAAATAAGCCTTTGAAATAAGTTTTAACATACAAATAGCTTAACATTCTGAAGTTTGCCCAGATTTTTAATAGACTCTGTCTGTAAAAGGATTCCTTAGACACGCCTTAGATTGTTCAATTAGGACAGTCATTTACCTCCTTTGTTTTTCTTTTGTCTTTCTAAAAGTTTTGACTTCTTAAATATATGGCAAACAGGAACAGCTAGAATTGCCAAAGAGTAGAAAATATGGATGATTGAAATGTTAAGGGCTTAACTATGGATTTTATGGCTAGAATTTAGCCATGTGCATTTCGTACAGCTAACAGTTATTCATACCCTTCTTACAAGTGTCAGCAATGCTATTCTTTGCCCACAGACAGAGTAGGAACATGGTGGGAGTACACTAAGGAATTCCAGAATCACCCCCCAAAGAGAACTAGGATACTTTAAATTTGAAAAATTAATTGTTATTGTAGATATATCTTCGTAATATTTAGAAGTCAACCATGTCTGAATACCCATTCGCAAAAATCAGGAATGGTGTCATAGTTTTTGGGAAATAGAAGTCCCTGGTTTTGGTTCAGTTGTGTGCATCAAGACAACAACAAAGAGGTGAACATACAGGCCATTAGCTCTGATATCTTCAAAATTATTTTTCTTTCCCGACTTAAAGTGTAGATTCAAATAACTTTCAGTAATCCACTGAGAAACCTGTGAGATTTTCCTGGTACCCTCCTTGCTCTCTAGCCTGACATCAGTGTCAAGAGTTATTAGTGTCAACATGGGACAAGCTTAAGAATTATTTTATCAAGTAGCTCTTCTAATCTGGTCACCATAGTGGCATCAGCTACAACATTCAATACAGCCGTATTAATTTTGGATAATCAGAAACGGAGAAGGAAATGACAAAGCACTCCAGTATCTTTGCCAGAAAACCCCAATGAGGGTCATGAAGAGTTGGACACTACTGCAAACCAGTAAACAGCAACAATTATTCAGAATGTTTGATTTGGAAATAGATTAGCTGAGCTAATCTGGTTAAGAGTAAGTTGTGGGTGAATGTTTTGGTATAGACACACGATAGGAGATACGTGATAGGAGGTGTCCTATAAATGTGGTTCCACTTAGAATCTTTAATGATGAAAAAAATCAACCCTGACCTTCTGCCTTAGAATCACTACTATGTAGTGCTTTCAAAGCAGAATGGAGGTAAGGGCAAGGCAATAGGGGTTGTCACTCGCCCAGAGTCACACCGCTGGGAAGTGTCTGAGGCCAGAGTTGAACCCAGGTCATCCTGTCTCTGGGCCTGACTCTCCATCCACGGAGCCACTCTGCTGTCCCCTTTTAATGATTTAAAAAAAACACAAAAACAACAACTTAAACAGCAATAAGACTTTTGGGACACTGCATTCAAACCATAATGATAGCTAACATTTATATATGCTATGAAGTGCTTTATAATCTTCTCATCTGGTTCTCACTATAACCATGCAAGGTAGGTGTTGTTATTCACATTTTACAGGTGGGGAAACTGAGGCAAACAGTGGTTCAGTGACTTTCCCATGGGTACACAGCCAGTAAGTGTCTGAAAGCTGGATTTTAACATGGGGTCTAACAGACGCTCTCATGCTTTAGTACTTAGAAATTTTTATTTTGTGTCTGTAATCACGTGTGTCTAGAATATACACACATTACAGACGCACATGGACAAACTTCACAGATGTGGGTACTCCAAAACAAATCACACTCACACCTTCCTAGGGACTTCCTGTCCACAGTCTCCCATAATTCCTGCAGATGACCTAACTGATAGGCTCGTTAACTGTTCAATGTAATGCATTTGGCCTCCTTGGCCATTTTTGTGGCCTCGAAGACCTGCCTGGGGGTCACACTGCCTGCCTGCAGCTGCCCTCTCTAAACCACACCACACACTCTTGGCGCAGCTCACAGTGTATCCTGTATAAAATCAGTTATTGGTCTGTTGAAGGAACTGTGTGTGCAGAAACTTCCTTTACCAATATGGTGGATCAGAGGATCGTCTGTGACTAATCAGAGACAGACTTCACAGAGGAGCTCAACGCCTTCGCTTTATGGGTAAAGAAACGGGCCCGGAGACGTGCCCACGTTCCTAATCACTGATCACTTCACAAAGTGACTCGTCACACAGTGGATGGGAGTTCCAGTGTGAACCTGGATCTTCCCGACTCCAAGGCTGGACCCTCTGTCCGCCATGCACGTACACCATCAAATTTCAAAGTCATAATAAAGTACACTTAATTCTAAAGCTATATTAAGTAGTTTAATCCTTTATTTACTCAGGAATTTTAAGATCTCGTGCTTCACAGGTACGATTCTAAATATATTTTCATAAGAGAGAACTTTAGATGTCAGACATAAAAGATCAAAATGAATTTATACAATTATGCCACACCCTAAGAGTGATTTTTAAAACGAAACCATCTAGTAACTTCCTTGTAATATTTTGGGAGGGGTCGGAGAAAGAGGTATATAAATACAAAGAAGAATCCTATTTGGGCCTTCGGATTATTTTAATTCTAGATAAACTGAAACTAATAGCATATTTAAAAAAACACGTTAAAGGGAATTTATGACTTAGAGTTAAATTTGTGTTATTGTTCTTCCCCTTGCTGCTACATTTTCACAGTGAAGATTATATCCTAAATCAAAAGTTACCATGGGCTTATAATATGCTGAGGGTAAAGAAAACACAACCTTTCTGCTTAATACAAGAGATGTTTCTGGAGAATGAGCATTGTATTAGCATTCTTCCCCAGCCCAATCACATAGTGCTCTCAGTGCCTTCACTTCTTTCAGACCAAGTGATTTAAAATCATAACGATAAGGTTTTCCTATTTAGCATTTATATAGTTCCTCGTACCTTAGCATATAAGTACACTACATTATTAGATATTCATTTTTGTTATTTTCTTATCCAGACTTTTCAAGCTTAACTCACACAGAAGCTGTGGGGAAACTGTAAAACCTAAATGTTTCCTATTCATTTCCAACACCATAGACTAAGGTTTTCCTAAAATTATGCACCCCCTCTTCTCCCCATACCCCATAGATTTTTATTTTATATTTTTGGAATCTAGAAAAATAGCCATTCTTTACCTTCCAATGAAGAATTATGCAACAGGGAGAAAAAGAAAAAAAAATCAGCCAGAATTTCATTGGAAAATAGACCACAGTGGTCATAATTATTTCATGGGCTGTTGGTGAAAAGTGGTCTGTGCTCATCTACAATTCTAGTAAAAATGGTCCAGGGTTTCTATAGTTTCTACTACGAAGATAAATTCCTGCAAGATGCCATACCTATTTCTGAAGTCATCAGCCCCTCTGGGGAACTTTGTGGACTTGAGAAAACTACCCAGTTCCAACCTGCTTCTTCCTTCATTATGGTTTCCTCATTGTATAGATGAGAAAACTGAAACTCTGGTTTAATGACTTATCCCAAGTCACTAAGGCCTTTTGACTCCCAAACTTCTGACTCTATATCCAGGGCGCTTTTCCAGAAAATATCCTGCCTCACTATTAAATTCATACTTTAATTGGCTGTGGATGATTCTCAAGGACTATTTTGCCATATATTGGTTCTAAGTGCAAATGTGCTTTTTCTTCCTAAATCAAGTTTTCATTATTTTTGTATGTAGTAGTAATTCAAATGGAAAGCACTCCCCTCCCCATTCGCATCAAGGACATAATGGAAAGTCAACTTTGGTCAAGTCCATCTGGAAGATACAATGAAGTGCAATAAAGTCCTTCTTTTAGAAAGCTTTGGCTTAGAAATGTCAAATGAAGCAATAGCTTTGACTTCATTTTTCCCATTAATATTTCCAAAAATAAATGTTTATTTGACTATCATTCTTATGGATTTATAGAAATTTGGAGCATGGACAAGACCTTTAAGAGTATCTTGTCCAAACCTCTCCCCTAATTTTATAGTTATGGGAAACTGAGGTGCAACAACATTGCACCAGAGTGCTTTTTTCTCCCCTGCTACACCAATACTGAAATACTAAAATAAGAGGTGCTCGTGTTCCTAAACCTGCCCTTTGGTTTTTTGTTACAGTCAGAGTTCTGAAACTTGATAGATGCATAAGTCATCAAAGGCTCATTACAGGTAAGTTCATCGTCTTGTATTTATCATGGCTATTACCTAGCCTCAAGAGTTGAAGGACATATCTCAGGATAAGGGATAGGAAAAACTAAAAGCTCATTTTTACTTAATTTGCAGAGTCCCAAAATGATGAACTTTTAAGAGATGAAAATAGACTAATTTATTAAATTTTGTGAATTGACATTTAATACATTTTATCTCATTAAACTTTGTGAATCATAACTTTTACAATTGCCATGCCTGTTTCTGTTTTTGATATTATTAAAATGCCACTTATTTTTGTATGCTAATTCTAGGGAAGCCTACATACACACAAAAAAGTGGCAAGCACTAAAAAAAATCCAGAGAAAATTCCCTCTTCAGTGTTGTGTATAATAGTAAGATATTGCCATTGAAAAACAGAGAAAAGACTTTTTGGCCTAAATTACTGTTATTATCCAGATGTAGCCAAAACAGTTCAGTTAGACTTTTCACTGAGTTTCTTGGCAAAACATAGACTTTTTTATAACAACTAAAAAAATTGACTCCAGAGACCTCCCTAGTAAATTTCAGCCAGTTCAAGATTTCATGAACTCTTATTTTATCCTCGGAATGTTCATTTTATTTTTGCTTTATCATACAAGTACCCCAAAAGAGAAACACTTAAATTTTCTGTAATGTGTGCAATGTGTCACTAAACTAATAGTAATAAATGGGTCAAGGTGAAGTCCAAATGTGTCAGTTTTCATCCAAATGATAAAAGACAAGTAAATGTGGTGGATTTACAGTCAGAAAACCTACTTAACTGACACTGACTTCAGGCAAACTTCTTAACCTCTTCTGGCCTCAATTTCCTCCTCTGTAAAAAGAGAATATCCTATAACTATTTCCCTGTGGTCCTGAAATGAATGTTTTTTTTATGTCTGTAAATCAGAAGTTTTGGGGTAGATGGTGGGGAAGGGAAGTTGGAAGGAAAGTAGTTCATTTTCCTTTTTCTCATTGAATAGGTGAATTTTCAAGTGGTAACAATTTTTCTTGTCTCCCTGGGGGAGGGTCACCGTCACTAATTGCCAGCTCTCCTCTCATCTTTTCTTTGTTCTGTCCCATGCTACACCGTAAGGTTAACGGCATTCTGCCACTGAATGGGGGAAGAGGAGACTATGATGATCCAAATTATAGGTAAGTAATTTCTCCTTCCTCCTTGCTTCATAGGGTCTCTGATTGCAGTGATATTCTTCGAGGGTCTCAGTAAATAGTATCTCCTTATGTGCATGTACTCAGAAAAGTGTCTGATGGTAGAGAGCACTTTGCAAAAGATTGATGAAACTGAAAGACGCTCATTATCGTGCACCTGGATCCTCCTGTGACATCACAGGCAGGCCGTAAATGGCTGTCTAGAAGGAGCCACAGCCCCATTTTCCCCCTTTCTTAACAATGACACACAGATTGGACTCGTTCTCTATTCAAGCTTCCTTATGAGTAAATGTCTATTTTTATGGTTGAACTGCACTTTAAAAATAGCACCAATCAGTGTGACTCTCTTCTCCATATGTTAAAAGTTGTACACAAGTTAAAATTCCTCAGATGATTTAAATCCTTCTACTCTCAAGATACATTTCACTTTCTATGTGAAAGTTTTGGATTTCAGGGTTTCTTTCTTTTTCTTTTTTTTTTAAAGCAGCCCTTTTATTGCTTGATATCCTCAAGTTACCACCACTGCCTGCCCACTTCCCCACCCCCCCAAAAAAAAGAAAGGAAGGGAAAAAAATCCTATCCTTTGAGATCTTTTTGCCATACACACACACACCCATATATATTTAAATTATCCAAGGCTTGAGATGGCTGACTGCAAATTCCATTAATATTTGGCAAGTTACAGTTTTCATCCTGTAGCGATTGTTTATTTTTGTTGCTGGGAGCAATTAGCTAGAACAGTCACAGTTGCAGCTGTTAGATACTATAAGCTCCAGCAGAGATTACCAGAGGCCTTGTGCACATTTAGAATTTCTATTTGGATATGTTTTCATGGACGATTCTTTGGATGACTCCATACTAGCCTCTGCTATTTGATCTTGATTGCATTGTACATTTGATCTGATGCGTCAGCATGACATCTTGACCATTGTGGCTGAGGTACTCCATAGCCCATTTGAATCCTGAGTGGATGAGTCTGACCTGGGCTTGAAATAACCTGCACCAGTCCTTGCTGTTTTCCTTTTGCCTCAGCCTCCATGTGACTCATCCCCAGGCTCTTACACTGTTGACTCATAAAAAAAAATTCATTATTTTTCTTAAATTTGTCACTTCCTCTTTTGACTTGCTGGGAATATTGTTGAATTAAGTCAGCTGTTGAATTTGTGATAGATGCTATAAATAGAAAGCTATTTGCATTTTCCCCATTCACATGTACACTTCTTGAAAGCAGGGATGGTCCATTCTTGCCTTAGAGTTCTCAGTGCCTGTAGTAGAGTCTCTCGCACACACTCAGGTTCTTGTCTTGCTCTGGGGTGTCATGGATTTTGAATAGTTTCCTTCAGTATGCCAATTCTGTGCACCTCTTGTGTCTTCCTATTCTATTAGTTCACCCAGGAGTTTCCCCCAATGTCCTCAAAGTCTTTTCCCCTTTTTCCTGCCATTGTGAGGATACCAAGGAGAGCCCTTGGACCATCCTCCTGGTTCCTGGCATCCTTTGCACTTGTTCTTTGGTCTGTGTGTCTGTTTGTGGGGTATTGAAGTCCTGCCTTCTGGCGCAGAAACTTCTATCTTGTGCACAGTTTGAAGACTATAACTTGCAGTGAACATGTTAGTTGCCCTGGTAGAGTTATTTCTATAAAATGGACTCTTGGGTTCTCAGCATTTTAAAAGTTAAATAATTTTCTATTAATTTTTTTTTCATTTTATCACCTGGATTTTCTAATGTATCTTTCTCTTTCCTCTCTCTTTCAGAGAGCTGTCTCTTCTAATGAAAAAGGGAAAAAAATGCAGTTCAGCCACACTTAGCACATCAGAGACATTATTTGTAATACACGTAGACAATAATAATACATCATTTACGTCTGTTCCCTTCCACCTGCTACTCCCTTTCTTCCTGAGCTGCAGATGACTTATACAGGTTTCAGCTGCAAGCCAGAGAGTCCTTAGGATATAATAGCCAAGCACATAACAGTGCATGTTTTTAAAATATAATTTTATTGAGAGAGATGTATTTCTGATATTGAACCATTTGATAGTGCCAAGAACTTTGTGTTTTAAAATTTTTTTGTATCCCTAGTACTTTGCCCATTGTTGTTTGTCATGTCCAACTCTTCACATAACCCCATGTGGGTTTTCCTTGGCAGATGTACTGGAGTGGTTTGCCGTTTCGTTCTTCAGCCCATTTTATAAATGAGGAAATAGGTGACTTCCTCAGGGTCACATAGCTAATAAGTATCTACGGCCGGTTTTGAACCCAGGAAGATTAGTTCCTGAGTCCAGACCCAGCACTCCTTCCACTGCACCACCTTATTGCTCCAACATTTTGCTCGTAGTAAGCACCTAAATACTTCATTCATTTATTCCATTCATGTATTCACTGGTGAAGAAGGTCCTCCTGGTTTTAGTTCATGATGTTTTTACTTCTATTTCGGTTGCTTATATCCATTTCCCCTTTTGTTCTTTTCTCTTTCATAATGATCTTTTTACTTGTCCCCTCATGCTTCCTACAAAATTTAGCATAGTTGCTGGCACATACTTGGCCCTTACTAATAAATGCATGTTGGTTTGACTTGTGTTTCTGCTCTTTAGAGGGTTGGTTAGCATGCTAACATTCTGCTCATATTCTTTGGGTAATTTTCTTTCTTTCTTTCTTTCTTTCTTTCTTTCTTTCTTTCTTTCTTTCTTTCTTTCTTTCTTTCTTTCTTTCTTTCTTTCTTTCTTTCTTTCTTTCTTTCTTCCTTCCTTCCTTCCTTCCTTCCTTCCTTCCTTCCTTCCTTTCCTTTCCTTTCCTTTCCTTTCCTTTCCTTTCCTTTCCTTTCCTTTCCTTTCCTTTCCTTTCCTTTCCTTTCCTTTCCTTTCCTTTCCTTTCCTTTCCTTTCCTTTCCTTTCCTTTCCTTTCCTTTCCTTTCCTTTCCTTTCCTTCTCTCTCTTTCTCTCTCCCTCCCTCTCTCCCTCTCTCTCTCTCTCCCTTCTTAGTTGAGGCTCTATCCTTTTTGTCAATGATTAGGCACAGGTTTGCAAGACTATGTTTAAGTTGCTCTTGTGTGTTCCTTTGCTTTTTAAATAGGCTGTTTCTGTTTCCTTCTGCTACATTTCATATCTAAAGACTAATCTCATGCCTTTCAAATTTCATTTCCTTTGCATTTGAAGCCTTTTGGTTGTTTCAGATTTTGTTGTTTGTTACTAAAATGTTTAACTTTAATTTCTATATTATCTTGGAGTTTGAAATATGTTCTTACTGTTTTTATGTACATATTTCTCTTCTGCTCCATGCAAATCCTCTCTATTCTCTCAAGTAGCGCCTTGATGTTTTTATCTATTCTGGGCATTTTTCTGGTATTATAATTTACTGCATTATGGTAGGTGTTGCGATATACATATAAGCTCTTTGAGAGTGATAATTTTTTCATTTTTTTGTCATTTTTATCCCTAACACTTAGAACAGTGCTTGGCATATATGTTTGTGTGTCTGTGTGTGTATAATGCTTAATAAATGCTTTTCAATTCATTTATTCATCGGTATGTTGTTTAGTCTTTTTGTCCCCTAAGTTGCCTCTCCATACCCTGTCTTCAAGGTCAATCACTTTGGCTTATATAGAATCAATATATTTTAGCATTGTTGCCTTTGCTTCTCTTTTATCAGATTTTTTTTTCACTTTAATATTTTTAGCATTTTATTCTTAATCTATTAGTCTCTTTCTCTTCCTTAGAAGTCCATCATGGCTTCTTTTATCTTTAAAAAAAAAAGTCTTCTGTTTGGTTTTTAAAAATGCTTCATTGAGAGTTCTATGTTCTGGTTAATATTTATTTATTCTTTTTTTTTTTAAACCCTTACCTTCCATCTTGGAGTCAATACTTGATATTGGTTCCAAGGCAGAAGAGTGGTAAGGGCTAAGCAATGGGGGTTAAGTGACTTGCCCAGGGTCACACAGGATATTTATTAATCAAGTTGAGTTTTTGGATTTTATTTCTTGAATCATTTTGGATTTCTTGTTGGTTCTTACTCCCGAGAAAGAATTTACAAGATTCTATATTTTATCAGGTATTGGTTTAGTTTCCTTTGTAATCTTTTTATAAGTGCTTTATGATTTCTTTGAGGTTTTAGTACTCATGTTTCTTGCTAATTTTAGGATACTTCCTGTTTAATTGACCTGCTTATACTTTTAATTTTTATTTAGCTTATTCTCTTAATCTTTAGTGTTTCTACCTTTCCGTTTTATATTTCCCTTTTCTGGTTCTTCCTCTTTTACTTGTAGATGCACCTACAGAGGCAGGGCAACAAAGCTGTTAGCTGGCTCCCATTGGAAGAGAGTGGAATCGTCTGCCTGGGTCCTCCTTTAGTGCTCTTAGGAGTTGGAACATTTTTCACACTTTAAAGTATAATGCATTCTAGAGAGATGAGCACACCCAAGCTATACGTTTGGCACAGCCACATGCTGGCCTTCCTATGCTAATTTTTTTATGGTCCTCTTCCTTTCCTTATGAGGCTGGGCCTCATTACTCATTGGTAGAAGGTGGACAGGGCATTTTGAGCTGAGTCTGCAGCCTTGGACATCTCTAACCTGAGGTCACTCCCTGCTCAGAATCCAGGACTTTTTAGTCCTTCTTCTTCAGTTCCCTGTAACTGGGCAAATGTTGGGTGAGGAGGATGAAATCTGTTACAGTCTCTGGAGCAGAGAAATGGGAGGAGGTCCTGCCATGGGTTCCAAACTCCAACTTACATTTTAGCTTGTGCCTCTTCAGTAGAAGAGTAATGCTGAGGAAGTATTTCAAAGAATTTTTGTTGTTTAGTCACTTCTGACTCTCCATTGACCCCATTTAAGGTTTTCTTGGCAAAGATACTAGAGTTGCTTTTTATTTCCTTTGCCTGCTCATTTTACAGATGAGGAAACTGAGGTAAGCAGGGTAACATACCTTGACCAGCACCACCTACCTAATAAATATCTGAAACCTGATTTGAATGCAAGTCTTCCCCTCTCCAGACCTATGTTCACTGCACCTGCCTACTTTAATGAGTAGGCATTTCTCTTTGTAGTTCTTTATTCTTGTCCTGTGGGTTTAGTTATTTTTTTACATGATACATGCTTAATTTTTAGAATTAAATAGAGGAGTCTAAAAAAAATTGATGGATCCTCCATCTTTCTAGTTATAGTTTCCGTTGTGCATTTTTCTGATAAAATTTAACTTCCATTTTTATTTTGTATGTCTCATATGCCGCAGCCAGCTTATAATCCATTAAGCATCTCTTAAGTTCCTAGTATGTATCAATCACTCTGTCGAGTAGTGGACATATGACTGAAGAATCAAATCGTCTCCGCTCTTAAAGGGGCTTACCAACACAATGTATCTCAACGTTGCTTTTTGTGTGCAATTCATTTCCCTTCCTTTGGCAGATCATAGAATCTTAATACGTATCTGTAAATTGAACTGAGTCAGTGCCTTTATTACTTTGGAGTCTAGAGCTTTACGTTTGGAAGATGTGATGGAAGGTAAGAGCATAGTTGTACAGGTGTGTTATGCAATCAGCCTGTTATATATAGAAATAATCAACTTGCTTTCTGCCCTAAGTTTTATTAAGGAAGCCAATTAAGGGCTGTTCAGCTCTTGGAAGTAACTACTTTCCTAAAGTATTTCCACATTTATTTTGAGAAAATAGGAATGAATATTTAATTCATTTGGTACATTTTTATTGCACTGCTAGTCCATCTTCTTAGAAGAGAATATGCTGGTTGGTTTGTTTTTATTAAAGAAATAGAGCCTGCTATCCTGTACTTATAAGACTTGTTGAAAGGTTGTTTTTGTAATAAAACTTAAATTATCAGAAATTTTCATCTGATCTTTATGAAGAAATGAAACCATTTTGGGAGAGTAAGAAACCTAAAGGTTTCTGTCCACTTCATATTGTAGGAATAGCATCAGATTCTAAAGGGAGTGACTACTACTAGGATCCTTCAAGCCCTGTTGACTAAATAAGGCTTGAATAAGGCATTCCTGAGAAAATAGTTTTCTGAAAGGCCGTGTGACTCGGGCCTTTGGTCATCTCTGTGCTAACTCGGACTGCTTGTAACATGTGGGTTCATAAGAAAACTTCCTCCGGCAGACACAGAGAAACATAAATACAGACACTCAAGTAAAGCCTCTGAAAACTCCAGATTGATCTGTCTCAATGAGGTCTCACTCACATGGGCTCTCTTTCTTTTTCTTCTCCCCTCCTTGCTGCTAACAAAACATCGAACCGCATTGGAAAAAAATAATCCCAGAGGTTCTGGCTCTTTCTGCTTTAATGGACTGCTATAAGCAAATGGAAGAGATCCTGTTCTCTTCCTGTGGGTTACTGTAAGAGCTTAATAAATAATTGTTTATTCACTGACTGAGTAGCTGCTGCAATGTGGCCTCCTGGGTCCACTCTCCAACCTCCTGTAACTTTGGTAGCTCTAGTCCCATTCCTGGAAATGGAAAGAATGATCCTACCTTTCTCTACATGCTCTTTTGTTTGAGAGGTAGGTGGGGGGGAGATTGCTGTCTCGCCCTTGCAAGTGTTTCTCCCTTTTTTTTACCAAAATAATTTCTGTGTAAATAAAAATTTGTATAACTTGAGTTTATGCTTCTGTGGCTGGTTCTCTTCACTGTCTTTCTGCTACACATCCTCTTGCCCTTTCTGTTTGTTAGAAGGCTGTTATGCTAAAGCCTTCTCTGTCCCTTCCTTCTTCTCTCTGACCTTTTGCACTCTGTTGAGATTGATGAATTGTTGACTCTTGCCCTACTTCTTTTTCTGTTCTCTTCCCTTGCAGGGTAGAAGCTGAATTTGTCTTTTTACCCTGATACACTTCTATTTTGGTACTCAAGACCTCTTGGCCTATTTGCTCTCTCGTTCAGTAGGAAACTTAGTGAGGCTTTTCTTTCTTTCTTTCTTTTTTTTTAAAGCTACGTCTTTCAGGCCTCTTTACTTTGGGCCCCCACGTCTATGGTGGAGTCGTGGCTTTGGTGATGGAGGTCTCTCTCACGCCGCATCTACTTCTTTGAACCTTAACTGTGGAAAGTGCATTGTTCTTGTTGGGGGGTGCATCCATGTAGTGTTGGTATATTTGCGGGTGCTGTTCTGCCCCTGCATCC
The DNA here is from genome assembly GCF_027887165.1 of Monodelphis domestica. Lineage (NCBI taxonomy): Eukaryota > Metazoa > Chordata > Mammalia > Didelphimorphia > Didelphidae > Monodelphis > Monodelphis domestica. The sequence goes on from NC_077233.1 coordinate 252,329,015, forward strand.
TTGAGCCAGGCCCACGGCACCACAACCACGGGCTCTACTGTGCCTGGTACCTCTGCATCTTCTCATCTAACTATATGTGCCAACCTGGACGAAGCTCACTTGGGCCTCGTGAGGATTTCTTTGTTTGTTTCTCAATGTGTGGATCTTGGGCAATAACAGACACAAGAGGATCGGACGCGGCACACTATAGTTAGTATTGATACTGTTTAAACATTTTAATTTATCTTCATAAACCCTGACCTTCCACCTTAGCATCCATGTTCTGTGTTGGTTCCAGGGGAGGAGAATGGCATCAGGGCTAGGCAGCGGGTGGTCAGTGACTTTCCTAGATCCCATAGCTCCATGGTGTCTGAACTCCAAGCCTATGTCTCTGTTCACTGAGCCATCTCGCCGCCCCTAGCACAAATACTGTTGGTTTCCAGATGCAGAGCTTCAAGTTTCTCCATCTCCCCACTCTTGGTGGGCACACACCTACACATTTCTCCACTCCTTTAATGGATCCGTGAGCAGGACGGGCCATCGGGATTAGGGATTATGATGGGAACCATTTCCAGCGATTGATCTTGGAGCGAGCGCACTGTGGAACCCGTCCTTCTAAATTCCTGTTTACACTGCTTCCTCCTAGCGGCGAATGTGTGTGATACAGGAGAGCTTAGCAAGCAAGCCAAGGGCTCACTTTCCTGTCTTCCGTGAAGGTCACAGTCCAAGATTCTGCAAGTGGACCGTATCCCTAAAAGAACGACTTTGTGAGCGGCTAGAAGGGGAAATGTTGAACGAGCCGACGTTAACTTCATCGAACAGGCCGTTCCAGACTAGCCTTGCTGCGGAGAATATTGTAAATGTGCTTTTACCTGGATTTCTGCAAAATTGTGACAAGAATCTCTCTACTCTCCTTGGTGACAGGATGGAACTCCTAACGAGGAGGAGCGATCATTTCCTTTTTTCTTTCTAGCTCAGCTCCTCTCTCAGTGCCTTGTAATTAAAGGATTAGGTGCTTAATAAATGCTAGTTGGTTCACTGCAATTGAAGAGAGTTGTAAGGAAACACTTTCTTAAAATTGATAGCTTTCCAAAAGCAAGACCGGCTTAGGAGATAGCTTCGGAAATGAATATGTAATGATTACTGAAGATTCGTTTTTTTTAATATTGTGATTCACTGATGAATTATTACCTTATTAAAGATCATTATATACCAAAACAACAACAACAAAGACCCCTTATTGGGCTCTGGGACCAGGCAGTGAGCACGTTTAGATGGTCTTTCAGGTCCCTTCTGGCTCTGATTCTGAGTTCCTCCTCGTTTCCTTGTGGCCTTTGCCATCTGGGCTTGATCTGATTTAAAATAGTCAAATAACTGAGTTAAAAAGATGGTTGACCCTGGCCAAGGAGGGCTGTTGCCATCAAATCACAGCTTCCGACGAGGGTGGCTGCTGTTGCAGAGTGCTGTGAGCCTGAGAAGTCCAGAGCGTGTCTTGGAGGAGAGCACCTCCCAGTCAGCACACTTCACCCCTGCTCTGTTCTTCTCCTCCAAATCCACTCTATGACAGGTGAAGGACAGGCTGACTTCAGAGCAAGTTGTGGCCTCTGACACAAGGACGTTTCAGAGACCTGGTGAAGGCTCAGAAGGTGATGTCAAGCTTTTCACGGATCGTCCGGGCTCGAGTCGATATTGCTAGCCAGGTGCCGCGGCTATCTAGGCAACAAAGAAATCTCACACGAGTTTCTTGTGCTCGTCTCCGCTGAATACACGATATTCTAAAGGTGCAGCAGTGCAGAGTCCCTCCTGGCAGTCTAAGAGCCCAAGTTAGAATTTTTGGCCACAGCTGCTATTTTCCTGCCTAACAGATTAGCTGCGTCGCCGTCTTGATTAGGATAACCTTTAGGTGGTGAAATGACTCAAAACCACCCTATCCTATGAGGATCCTTTGAAGAAACTGGGAAGATTTAACTCGGAGAAGAGAGGACATGGAATGGCTGTGTTATAGCGATCTAAAGATGCTTGAAGGATCTTTGCGTGGGAAAGATTAAATTTGTTTTGCCCGGCCCTGGAAGGTAGAAAGAACCTTTTGGTGAAAGGGAGAGAGATAAATTTTGGTTCAATTTAAGATCACGTTTTCAGAGCTAAGTTTGTAATCATACTTAATAGAAAACGTCATATAACAGTGACTGGTGCCTCTTTTTTGGCTGCCATCTAATTTACTGAAAGAAACAGTGAGTCTTCTATCATGTCTCACCTTTAGATGAAGGATGATAGGGGATATTGCAGAAAAAAATTCCTATTTCGGGTCTGTTTTGAATGAGAGGGTCTTCCAAGGTTTTCTAGTAACCCCAAGATTCTGTGAGGCTTTATCGACAAGAAGGATTAATTTTTATGCTGATGGTAACTGACATTTATTTAAATATATGTTAAAGATTATAAAGTGAAATTAGGCGGCCCTCCCTAACCCTTATTTTGTGTTGTAACCAATGTTTCACCTTCCCAAACAGGGCCGGAGTTACATTCAGAATCTTGTAGGTAGGCCCTGCTAGACAGGAAAGATTCATGTCAGTGGGTTGTGCTAATGTGGCTATTGGTTTTTCATCTAGAAACGGAGTCGCCCATTCACATATAGTACACTAAAGGGAATCTTTAATATCAGCAGAGTCTCTATGTTGGTATATATGTACAACTGTGACGTTTAAGCATCAGTTTTGGGTTGGAAATATAACAATTTATTTTGGTCTAGTTATAGCTTGGCATTTAAAGCCCTTCATAATTTGATTTTAGCTTACTTTTTCTGGCTTATCATACATTCCTGCATTTTACAAATTATATTAGAATCTAATTCCAAATTTTACTACTTGATCTTAGCATTCTATCTCCAACATCCATGATTTTGCATCCCTCAGACCTAGAAGGATCTTACCTTACCATACCAAGTTTTTTCAAGGCCTGGTTCATGGACCATCTCCTATAGGAAATTTTTTCTTGATCCTCTTTGTGGTCTCTTATTAATATTTTCGCACACACACACATGCTTGCGCACATTATCTGTTGACTTGTGTATCTCCTCAGGACAATTTGAGCACTTCGAGGGCAGTGAATGCTTTGCATCTTGTCAATATTCACAGATTGATGGAATTTGAGAATTTAGTGACCTCGGAGCTGTAATCCAATTCATACATGAAGGAAATTCTCCACAATAACCCACTGGACAGGTATCTATCTTGGCTTGAAGATTTCCAGAAACGGAGAACTCATTTCTCTATGCAACCCCATATCACTTTTGAACAGCTCTGATTCTTAGAAATTTTTTCACATCAAGCCAGATTTGCCCCTTTTCAGCTTCTGCCCCAGTGCTTGGTTCTACTCTGTGGAGCCAAACACAATAAGTCTAAATAAACTCTTCTCTACCTTACTGTCCTTTAAATACCTGAAGAAATTATCATATCTCTCCTGAATCATCTCTTCTCCAAAGTAAATTCTCCCCAGATTTTTCAACACTGCACACAGCATTAGCAGCCCTTTCAACCGTCCTGGTTTCCTCCTCTGGACACTTTCCAGCTCTTTGATATCCTTGTTTCATCATAGTACTCAGAGCTGAACAAAGTGCTAGGTGAGGTCTGCTGAGAGAACACTGCAGTAGGACCATCATCTCTTTATTCCTCTAAGCAATAGCCTTCAATACAGCTTCAATTCAAAGGCTTCAATGCAGCCTAAGATGATAATGGCTTTTATGATTTCCACATCACATTAATCACTCCTCTTTAAGCTTGCTGTTCACTAAAGCTCTCAAACATTTTTCCAAATAACTCTTATATATCCATGTATCTCCCTTATTATGCTTAGGAAGTTTATTTTTTCTGAGTGCAAGAATTTACATTTATTTATCATTATTGAATTTCATATTATTAGATTTAGTCAGCAGTAGAAGACAGGGCTCCAACCTGTCTGAGTGATTTCTTTGTATCTCTGTTCTGTCATCCACAGTGTTTGCCATCCTTCCCAACTTTGAGCCATCTGCAGATTTGATGAACACTCCGTCTATTCCTTTATCCAAATCATTGCTCATGACCACGCACAGATCTCCAGCTACTTCATCCTGTCACATTGACTTAGAACCATTAACAGCTGCTCTTTGAGTCCAGTTCTGATGAATCTGACTGCATTATTGTCTAGTCTTCCTCTCCTTTATCAGAGTAGAGCTTTATCAAAGCTTTGTCAAAAACTTGAGTGATACGTTACCGCAGAATTCCTCTGATCCACTCGTTCAGTAATCATGTCAGAAAAAGGAAATGAATTTAGTCTGGCGTGACTTGTTCCTGACAGAAGCCAAGTTCATTCTAGAATTCCCTTCTCTCACTACCGTTTTCCCCCAACATCTCCCAGAGTCAGTCAGGCTCACTGGCTTATAGTGAGGAAACTCTGTTTCTTTCCCTTTTTAGAGGACCACAACAATATTTTTCATCCTCTTCCATTATCTTTCAAATGATCCCTGTGGCCCAACCTTTGAAGACCTGAGGGCTTAGTTCATATTCCCAGCTGCTTGGAACAGAATGGGTATTTTAATAAATGCTTATTGGACCATAATTATAAAAAGAGATGCTAAAGAGATGCTAAAACTGGTTCTATTCCAAGTCTCCTACATAGAAATATTATTAGAATTCAAATTCATGGCACTCCATATATATTTAATATTTATTATATATATAAATATATATAATACATACATAATATATATAATATATATAATACAATATAATATTTAATAAAATGTGAGATTCAAAATACTTAAGTTGGAATCAAAAGTTTTACCCCTGTTCAACTTGATACCAAAAATGTATAAGGAAACCAAACTCCTTCCCCTTCCCCTTTGTTGTCATCTGATAAAATTTGTGCTAATGACCTAAAGGGAGTGCTTTGAGTTTAACCAGGTGTTAAGGAGAGAGCTGTGGCTCTGGAATCATAGACCCTGGGTTCAAATCTCTTGTCGTCTAGCTGTGTGACTCAGTAGAAGTAATTTTACTTTACTGAGCCTCAATTTACTCATATGTTTAAACGAGGCAATCTTACTATTTTTATCCCGAGGACCCTTCCAGTTATAGATATATGAACCCACAATCCACGAATGGAGCCAATACATCTCTTCTGATGGAAAAGTAGGACATGATACCTTAGTGAAGAGCCTTTCCTCATATCAAGAAAGCTATCTTAGTTTTCACTCAGTTCTAAACTCTCAACAAATCTGGTTTATGATTTCATTCAATGGAAACTGCCCTTTTCAAAATAAAAAAATCATCTAATTTTAAAACCTAATGGTCTTTTCTCAATCCTCACACTTGATTTCTCTGCAACCTTTGAACCTGTCAGTTACCTCTTCTCCTTGATGTTCTCTCCCCTTTAGATTTTCTTGACCCAGCTCTCTTCTAGTTCTCCTTCTATCTATCAAACCCCTCCTTCTGAGTCTCCTTTGCTGGCTCTTGATTCAGGTCATACTCATTAACCTTGGGTGTCACTGAAACTGTCCTGGGCACTTGCCCATTTTCTCTCTATTTCACTTGCTGATTTGATCAGCTCTCCTGGGTTCAGCTACCTGGTCTGTATAGTACATCCAGCCCTTACCTCTCACTTGAACTTCAGGCTCATAGCATCCTCGAACTTTTAAGCAATGCAAACTGGATGCTCTTCCAACATCCCAAGCTAAAGATGTCCAAGACAAAACTCTCAGTCTCTTTCTTCCATCTGAATTTTCCTATTACTGTGAGGCTACTGTGATTCTCCTAGTCACCCAGGCTCACCAATTTTGGCATTATCTTTAGCCTACCTCTATGGTTTCTTGCCAAGATTGGTTATGTCTATTTTTATAACAGCCTTCTTTAGTTTCCTTCTCTCCACACACTAAGACTCACCCTTCTGGTGAAGTCAGCTCATTCTTGTCCTATTGCTTTTATCTTCTGAATGGTTTCCCTGGGTCAAAGCTCTCCTCTCTCTCATCCATCCTCCTCCCAGCTGCCCTACTGATTTTCCTAGAACTCATACCTGAGCACATACCTTCACACCGGAAATAATCCAGTGGTTGGTCCTCTTGTTACCTCTAGAATCCTCTGTTTGATATTTAAAGCTCCTCACAATTTGTTTTAAAAAACAACTGTATGTGGATTCTAAGTTAAGGAACCTTTAGACTAGATGGTCATTAATGTTCCTTCCAGGTCTAAGACCTCTAAAGAATGAGGGATGCTACTTTGCTTTACCAAGAATTAGAGTTATGTTTATCCAGGTTTCATTTGATCTTATAATTGGCCTTATCAGCAAAACAGAATGTATTACCAATAAAGTGTGTATGGCTTTTTTTCTTGAATGTCTTAGGTTCTTTGGTGAGGGTTATCAAATTGTTCTCCCTTAATTTGGCTGCTTTTTAATGTAAGATCTCCAGGAGAAACATGAAAAGGATATGATGTAGGCTGGGGAAAGTGGGTCAGCAAAATCTCTTAAACCTCATTGCACCGTCTGCACTGAGAATGCGGTCCTTTTCCGAGTGGAATGGCTTTACTTGAGTTGTGGGTAGGAAAGAGTGAAGGTGCATTTCTCAGGTGAAATATGAATGTGCTCTCACTGAATGAGTGGGACTACAGCAGAATTCTAGAGGTAAGATGTGTTCAGTCTCATCTCTCAGGCAGTGATGAGAGAACAGTATTTGGCAAAGCCCTCTTGGATTTATGTAAGTCGTTTATGTCCATGACTGGATTTTTGTGATGTTCCCAATTTGACCCCGATGAGGATGTCTGTCTGTGAAAAGAGAAAGCATCCTTTCTTCCTTGAGTCATCTTTTGAAGTAAGGTAGATTCAACAAATCAATCAAAAGTCATTCATTCAGCCACCATACAAGGACAGAATAAACTTTCAGTTTGTTGGGAAAGACAACACATACCTCATCAGTTCATATAAAATAGATAAAAATAAAAACAAGGTAAGTTCTTTAGGGAAGGACACTAACAGTTGGAGGACTCGAGAAACACTTGATATAGAACGTAGTACTTAAGCAGGGTTGGGATGATCATCGTTTCTGTTTGGAAGGGGGTAGAGTTAGTACAGAGATGCAGAGAAAGAGACAGTTTGGTGCATGAAAAATGAGTGAAAGACAGTCTTGATTAAACATTTACGAGGTGCCAGGACCACGCCAGTTTTCTGGACTGCAGGGTAGGGGAAAGGATTTAATGAATACTAAGGACAGAAAGATAAGTTGGGGCCAGCTTGTGAGAGATTTTCATAGCTGCCCAAAGGAACTTGTCTTTGATGCTACAGGCAATAGGAAGCCAAGAGAGTTTATTAAATAGGGGAATGGCATGATCATTCCTGAAATTGGGGGATCATTTTAGCAGCTATGCATAAAATGGGTCAGAGGGGGACAGACTTGGATAGGGAAGCGAATTAGAAAGCCCTTGAAAAGTAGCCCAGGCAGGAGATGATGAGGCTGAGTAAAGGGAAGGGGTGGGATTGAGGGCAGAGGTGTAAATGACAAGATGGGATACCTGACTGGATATGGGCGGGGAAGGAGGGTGAAAGTGATGAGTCAAGACGAACATCCTGAGCAGATGGGAAGATGGTACCCGTGGGAGATCTAGGGAAGTTCACAAGAGGCAGATTTGTGTGTGTAGGGGGACAGGGAATGAGTTCATTTTTGTGTTTATTTGATTCAGATTGGTTATAGGCTATCCCATTTCAAATAGTCATTAAGCAATCAGAGATAAAGTGCCGGATTTACAAACAGGAAGTTCTAGGTTTGAATCCTATTTCAGTCACTTGGACCAGTCCCCTTAATTTCTTTGGTGTTTTGTTTCTTTTTCTATAAAGTGAGGAGATTGGACTGAACGGCATCTTAGGTCCTTCGACTCTAGACCTAGGATCCTGCGAGAGATTAGGACTACATCATCAAAGTGTCCCCAAAATTCTACCAAAGCTTTAAAACTACTCTTAAGATGGGGGGGGGGCTATCTTTATAGATTATCTACTATGATCACCACTACTACCACCATGCATTTATATCACACTTAAAAACTCTCAAAATGCTTTACATATTTTGTCTCTTTTGTCTCCTCACAACAGCCCTGGGAGGTATATACTGTTGTTGTTGTTATCATTTTGCAGATGAGGAAACAGACAGATGGTAGGTGACTTACCGAAGGTCACACTTCCAGTAAGTGTTTATCTGAAGCACGATTGGAATTTCTACTGTTAGGACAACATTTAGATCTAAAGGAAAATTCCCTAATATAATTTCAGTGAATTTATTGTTCATTGTGAGATTTCTTCAGTAGATATAAGACATATACAGTATAAGTAGTTTACCAATCTGTACAGATTGATCCTGAAAGTAAGGTTCAGACTTTTGACAATTGTTCATTCATGTGCATCACTGAAAGCAGACCCAGACTCTCTTGATTCCGACCCCCAATGAAAGATGAGAGAGAAAAAGTAGACATGGGAAAGAGAATTGTTGAGTGATTTATATGAGGCCAGAATTAAAAATAGCTCCCCACACATCCCCAATAAATTGAGACAAGAACATCAATCCATTGTTATAAGCTCAACTACACATATGATTAAGGCCTGGGGAGCCTGTGAGCCTGAATGAAAACATTCCCCTAAATCTGAATGAAAAGTCTCTAATCTTGCAAAAAGGTAGGGAAAAAAGGGGGACTTTTGAATCTGAAAGAGCTTTTACTCTTTTCTTATTTTTGGTTGTTCTTGAGTAAGGTGACATGCAGATTACCCTCTGCTTTCCTTTTGAAGGAAATTTTTATCTGCACAGTTTCTCTGTTGGTTTTGTGTTGGCTGAATACTTTGTAATTATTGTCACTGCAAGAGTTTGGTATAAATACCTTCATTTTGCAGCTGAGGCAGCTCAGGTGAAGGAGAATTTACTGACTTAACCAGGCACCTAGCAGATGCAAGATTAGAACCTACAGACCCCCATGTACCAGACTGTGATTCAAACACTCAGCACCACAGATGAAAGGGTAAGAGTATTAAGATACCTTTAGTAATAGCACACACTATCTGTATTGAATTACATATAAATTTAAAACACAGGTTTTATGTCTTTTCCTAAAGTTTTTTTTTCTAATACCAAATAAACTTAATTCCATAATTATACTCCTGGGAAGCTATTATTCAACAGAAGGCAGGCAGAATTAGAGTGAAGGGCCAAAATAGTGAAACTGGGAACAAGACAGATGGTAAACTCCTTAAGGGCAGAATTTTGTTGGGTTTTCCTTCTATTGTCTTCATCTAACTGTAGACCCCCGCATATTAGGTACTTACATGTTTGCTAGGTTAGCTTGTAATTCATAAATCACCAAAACTTGGAGATCATCTCCTTTAACATTTTCCTTTTGTATACCAAAAAACGTAGGCCTAAAGAGGTTCGGTGGATTTTTAAGATTATGCAGCCAAGATGTGTCAGAATCAAAACTAGAAACCCATCTTTCAGTTTGTGTTTTCTGATGTGGGCCCAGTTTGAACAGTACAGATGATCTGGCCTGCCACGATTTAACCTCAGTTTTAACTAGGAAGCCCAGTAGCCTTGCAGCTAGTCTACATATGGAGGAGTGTTCATAGAAGGGGCATATCTGCCCTCTGGATCTTCCTAATGAGTCTGTTGCTTGGTGGAGTGAGAGGCTTGGAGGATATATCAGTTAGTCAATAAATCAACAAGCCTTTATTCTGTATTTACATATTTGGTTCTCTGCTAAGTGCCAAAAGGAAAAAAAGAAAAAAGAAAAGACCTGCTTTCAAGAAATTTACATTCTGTTAATAGGGAAATTTCGCATGAGTTTATATGTGTTTATTGATTAATTGATTTATGTATATGTATTCTACATAGATTTTATATATTATTCTATAATTGAATAGTATATTCTGCATATTTATATAGAATCTGCATGGTTCTGTGCATATACATTTAATTCTTAAAGTAATTATATAGAGGTATATATATAGAGAGAGAGGGGGGAGAGAGAGAGAAAGAGAGAGAGAGAGAGAGAGAGAGAGAGAGAGAGAGAGAGAGAGAGAGAGAGGCATACATGATATGTATATGCACGTGATGCAGAATACATACTGACTGGATACAAGAGATTATTTTAGAGGGGGAGGCACTAGTGTCTGGTAGGATTGGGAATGGATTTCCACAGAAGGCAGCCCTTGAGATGGATTTTGAAGAAAGCCAGAGAGTCTCAGAGGGAGGGAGGGAGAGCATAAAGATATGGGGGACAGCTCAACTGTAGCAATAGAAGAGAGGAAGAATATGGAAGAAGACTGAACAGATTTGAAGGAGTCACATTGTGAAGAGCTTTAAATGCCAGAGGAGCTGCAATAGTGAATCACTGGAGTTTTTTTGAGTAGGGAAGATTGACATGTTTCAGACAGACACTTTAGCAAAATCACTTTGGTGAACGCGCGGAGGATGAATTGGAATGAGCGAGAGACTTATTGGAACCAAATAGAAGACTGTTGAAATAGTCCAGACAAAAGGGTGATGAGAGCCTGGATCAGGGTGGAATGTAGAGAAGGGAGTCTCTCCAGTGTACAATACAGTGTATCCAGTTTGGAGATAGAAACAAGGTTTGGGAACTGATTTTATGTGTGGAAGAAGGTCCTAATACCATGATTGTGAGCCTAGATGACTAGATGGATGGAAGGATGGCAGTGTCAGTAATATAAGAGGGGTTGATTTAGGGGGAAAGAGGGGAAATAAATTATTTTTGGCGGGCATGTCAATTTTAAGATTCTTATAGGTATTTCAAAGTAGATCTAAAAAGAGCAGGGGGAGAGGAAGTGGTGGTACTGATTGGAGACAGCTTTTTAAAGAAATTCAGATGAGAAGAGGAAGAGAAATGTGTAGGCTGATAGCTAACTATTGTAAGGTCTAATGAGAGTTTTTCTTAAGGAAAGGGAGGACTTGTTTGTATGTTTATAAGCAACAGAGAAGGATCCAGTAATTAAGGGGAGATGGGGGTTGGGGGAGAAAGAGAGAGAGAAGGGAGGGAGGGAAAAAGAAGGACAGAGATAGACAATTTGGCAGTCTGCTGGATAAGACAGGAAGAGGTAGGATGTGAAGAGTATGTCTAGGGGAAGGGCCATCTTTTTCAGCAGAAATTAGAGTAAAGAAAGAGATGCTATGGGGTGGCATGTAGTGTGGATAGAAGGATGAGACAATAGGGCACAGCCCTTGAAGTGTGCACAGACATACTTTACCTGCTCTCAGTTGAAAGAAAGGATGGAAAAGTTGTGTTGAGTGAGATAAAGAATCATCCAAAGAGTAGGAGAAAGATTATTTGTTGCATTTCTGTATTGCAGAAAGTTGCTGCAATAACGCTTTAGTTGAGGTTAGGTAACAAATTTGTAGTGTTTGATAAATTTGTTTGATAAGTTTGATATCAAATTTATCAAAAAAAATGATAAAGTTTGATAAATTCTTCTGATTCCATTCAATGACAATATGAGTAGAAATAAAGGCGGTAGATGGCATGGAGTTACTGAGGTTTTGGGTGAGGCATGAGTAGCAATCGCACAGTGCAACAAGGGATGTTCTCGTAGACAAGAATGGAGAAATGGTTCATCAGCGGGGTGAAGGTTGAAGTAAGAAAGTGTAGCCAGAGCACACTTTATTTTGGCCTATTCATTGTCCCATTTGCCCAATTAGGAGGCAGCCTAGTTATGAACTGTGTAATAAACTAAGGAAATCAGTTCACCTGCTGGGTTCTGGTTTTCTTATTCATAAGAGGAATTGGGTGTGGAAGAGATGATCATTAAGGTTACTTCCTCCACTCACATTCTGTGTTCTACGAGGGTATGGAAAGTAGTAGTCTCCAAAATAACTTCCTTTGTCTGCATACTATAGTTTTCAAATTTTCATATTATGTTTAAATTTTTTAAGCAGCTGTAATAAGCTACAGAAATAATGCATCCTTTGAGAAGGATTGCATTCCTAGCCAGGAGTGATTTGCCTTTATTAAAGAAAGACATTTGAAATTTAGTGTGGGAATAGAAATGACATGTTAATAGTTATACTCGCAGCTACTGTAAATCATCATGGGAATCTTTTCTTGATAAAGGTTTAGAAAGTGTGCAGAGCAGACTATAAGTGAATTAACATTACCCTGAAAAATTAAACCATTACAATTTATAAAATTTTCACATAAATAAGAGCTGCTAACAATAGATGGTTTTAAAACAAAAGTGGTTGACGAACTGACATGTTCTGAGGTATGAAGCTTTTTTTGCTGCTAAATGGATCTGATTATATAGTATTGTTGCTCCTGTACTTATTTGTACAGAATTGGCATATATTCTTTTTTGAGCTGGACTGAGGACTTCAACAGTACTGTGAACTCTTCGTTTTGCAAATTTCCTACACTCTTGACAGTCAGCAACTCGTCTATAATAGTCTTAGAAATTTGCCTGGGATATGTTTGAATTGTGATCTGATTCTTTACTCCGGGGCAGACAGGTGGCCCAATGAATAGGCTTGCCAGGCTTGGAGTCAGGTATATGTCTTCCTGAGTTCAAATCTGAGATCAGACACTTATTAGCTGTGTCACCCTGGGAAAATCTTAACCTTGTTTGCTTCAGTTTCCTCATCTGTAAATGAAATGGGGGAAGGAAATGGCAATCCACATCCAGTATCTTTGCCAAGAAAGCCCCAAATGGAATCACAAAGAGTTAGACAAAACTAAAATGACTCACAAACTTACTCCAAGGCCAGCTTTCTATCCACAATGGCACATTGTCCCTCATCTTTACCATTTGTGTGTTTGTGTGTGTGTGTGTGTGAGAGAGAGAGAAAGAGACAGAAGAGAGAGAAAGAGAGAGAGAGAGAGAAGATAGAGAGGGAGAGAGAGGGGGAGAGAGAGAGACAGAGAGAGAGACACAGAGACAGAGACAGAGGGGAGAGAGGGAGAGAGAGAAAGGGAGAGAGGGAGAGAGGAGAGAGACAGACAGAGAGAGAGAGAGAGAGAAAGAGAGAGAGTGAGAGAGTGCTCACATTTTTATACACACCATAAAATACTAGATATAGAAACTAGATCCATATTTCATTGATAGAGGGAATTCCTTCTAACATTGGCATCCTAGGACACTAGGAGATCCTAACTGCCCCAGTATTTCACAGCTACTAAGTGTCAAAAACAGGGTCTGTATGAACCTAGTATTCCAGGTTTCAAAGCCAGCCCTCTGTCACATTACCTCTCATATGAAGTGCCTAAAACCCCCCCACAGGATCTGAGTTAGAACCAATCCATACACAAAAGGAATTTACCCCCATAGTCCACGCAACAAGTGGTCATCCAACCTCTGCTTGAAGACTTCCAAGGAGGGGGAACCAATGTCATCTGCTCCACTTTGGGGCAGCTCTAATTCTTAGGGAGTTTTCCTTGCTGTTAATCTTAAATTTGCTTCTTTGCAACTCCCACCTGTGGTTCTTGTTTCTGCTTTCTGGGGTCAAACAATCAGTCGAATATGTATTCTTTATGACAGCCTGTCACATCCTTGGGGATGGCTAAAATGTCTCCCTTAAGTATTCTCTTTTCTGGGATAAACACCCCTCATTCCTCCAGCCCATCCTTATATAACATCCAATTAAGTCACTCTTAAACTCTGGCATACAGAATTGAACATAATCTTCCAACCAAGTTCTAATCAGAGCAGAAGAAAGCGAAACTCTCATTTCTTAATCCTTGGAAACGTTGGTCCTCTGAATGCAGCCTAAAATTGCATTAGCTTTTTGAATGCTGCGTCACACTGCTAATTCATACTGAGTGCTTACAGTATACTAAAACAACCCCCAGGTTTGGTTTGGTTTTCTCCTGCCAAATGCCACTTTACTTACTTCAATTTAGCTAATATTTTTTCACCTCATATGCAAAAAGGTACTATAAGGTAAGTTCTTGATGATATATACTATGAAATAAAACAGTTTCTGCTGTGAAAAAATTTATAATCTAGAAGGGGGTACATCAGTATCTATCATGGGGCAGCTAGATGGTGCAATGCATAGAGTACGAGGCCTGGTGTCAGGAAGACTCCTCTTTTTTAACTGAAATCCAGCCTCAGACATTTAATAGCTGTGTGACCCTGGGCAACTCATTTAACCCTGTTTTCTCAGTTTACCTGTAAAATGAACTAGAGAAGAAAATGATAAATCACTCTAGTATTTGCTAAGAAAATCCCAAATCAGGTCACAAAGAATGGGAAATGACTGAAAAACGACGAAAACAACAAAAAATTCCTATGATACAATGTGGAACTTAAATGCTTACTAGTTGCATTTGCATTGAGCCATGAAGGAAGAAAAAAAGGATTTGAAGAAACTGGAGAGCCCATGTTAAGGATATTATAGGCCAGGAGAGTATCCCGCAAAGGAGGGGAGAAAGAAGGATCCCAGAACACCTGCAGCTAAAAAATAAATTTAAGGGGTTTTTTTTTGGAAAGAGTAGCTGAGGAGGAAGCAGTTACTTGCCCTTCAAGCAAAGATAAAGTAGATTCATAGATGTTGTCAGGGGAAGTTTCAGCCAGAAAGGGTCAGAGGAAGAAGAGAAAAGGATTGTTGGTTGGTGACTCCCTGAAGCAACTATTTGATGACCTGTTAGCAACAATAGAGAAATCTGCTGCCTTCCCATAGAATGTAGCCAAGATTTGACAGAAGCTTCCCAGATTTGTCAGATCCACTTCTAATGATTCATCTGAGCATAAAGTATTCTACCAGAAAGAACCTAGAAATCCGTGCCAAATACTGTGAAGTCTTGGGCAAGAAATTAGAAAATAGGTCTATGAGTGGTCTTTTCATCACTTCACATCCATTAAAGGCAAAGGATGCAAAGAAAAGAAAGCAGATTTAGGAGTGAATGATTGGTCAAAAAATATATGAGAATGAAATTTTAATTTCTGTACCATGGTAAAATAAAGGAATATAGAATCCTGCCCAAAGATGGAATATATCTCATAAGGAAGGGCTTGTTAAGAATGTATTTGCTTGTTGTCTTGCAAATCTAATTAAGAATTTAAATTAAAAGAGAATGGGGAACTTGCTTATGTATATATCAAGCTAGATCTCATAGAGAGCAATCAAGTTATTTGGGGTACCCAGAAATTAATGAGAGAAAAACACAAACATGGATTTAGTTGTGAAATTTTGGACTTATATAAAAATTGAGGCAGCTTGGTGGCACAGAGCCCTGAGCCTGGAGTCAGTAACACCTGGATTCAGATCCACTCTCAGACATTTATTAGCTGTGTGACTGGAAAAGTCACGTAACCTCTTTTTACCCCAGGTTCCTCTTCAGTAACATGGAAATAAAATAGACCTACCATCTAAGGTTGTTGTAAGCATCAAAAGAAGCCATTGTCAAGTGTTTGGCATGTAATAAATGCTTTAAATGTTGGCCATTATCGTCATTATTAAATGCACAAGATATAGGGAATATGTTAGAAGATTATGATGTCCTGATTCAGGAGAGTAAATTTGGCTTAATAGGTGTCACTGAGATTTGGCTCTGGAATAATATGACACTCAAAAAAATTGGAATGTGAAGGTTTGGGGCATGGCAGAGGAACATTGGAGATTAAGAAAATAGGCTAATGTAAGAAAATGAAAGAATTTGGAAGCAAAGGCCAGAGGAAGTAGAAACAAGTGCTATTTTCATGATTTTTCATATATATACATAAAGAGGAAATAAATACATGAAGCCAGGGAACAGTGGCACAAGCCTGACACTTAGGAAAGATACATTGGTAACGGGGGACTTAAAGTATTTGCTCAAATTCTTTATGTCAAAAGCAGAGCAGTTAATATTTTTTTTTATTTAAATGATATTTTATTTCAAAAGGAAGAGAAAACAATATGGAAATACTCTTTATTCTGATGAAGAGTGAGAAACTGTTTGCCAGGTTGGAAAAGATAGAAACCTTGGTGGGGAGAGAAGAAGCAGTTGAGAATAGTTTTGTGTTTTAGAGAGCAGATTTTTGTGTTCAGAAAGATAGGTAGGATCACATGACATAACATTCCACAGAGGAAGACCACTCAGAGAGAATGGAATCTCTCAAGAATAGAATTGTTGAAGACACAGAGAAAACTCGAGTAAGGAGGAAAAATGGGAATCGTTTGAAGAGATCAGTGTGGACAAATGGGAAATTTACACATCGGTGTAGACACATAACGGAAGATGTAACAAGCTGAATCTGGACACTTTGGGAGTAGTTGCTGGAGTGCTCAAGTTCATGTCAGAATGCAGATAATCTTCCCCCTCTATATTCGGGTTTTGATTTTATAAGATTATTCACTTACAAGAATGAACAACATGGAAATGTTTTGCACAATAATACATATGTAACATTGAATTACTTTTCAGTTCTGGGAGGAAGGGAGACAATTTGGAACCTATAACTTTGGAAAGCTTCTGTGGAAATGTGTTATTACATGTAATTGGGAAAAAGTAAATATTTTTTAAGAAGGAATGTTCAAGTTCAGCAGGACCTTAGACTAGCAAGGACAGCGGGGAGCAATAACAGTGAGGATTAGCTATATTGAGAAACAAGGAGAATCAAGAAAGGGTCAGGACTTGCCCTTGGGGCAAGTGGAATCATGGTGTCTGATGACAAAGAAAGCATACCTGGCCAAGCCTTATTTTAGTTTCAGAAAGAATCATCTTCTAAAGGAAGTCCAAATAAAAAATGAGTAACAGGCACTGGATATTTAAGACAAGTAAACAGTAGAGAGCAGCCCTCATGTTCAGGTCACTTATCCCAGAAGGATAAAGCAAACTCTTCAATGTCATTTTGTTGGCGTACGTAAAGTCAGGAGGACTAAAATAGAATCTCTAGACCACAGACCAGTTAGCTTGATTTTTAGTATTGACAAAGTGAGCAGCACAGAGTCAGCATGTGGCTTTGTTAGCAAGAGGTTATTCATTTTGGGCAAGGTTAGCAAGGATTTAACACAGGAATGCTGTTGACATAGATTTTAACAACTACTGTCTTGCTGATCTTGTGGGATGTATGGACAGATGATGGCTGGATAGTTGTTTAGTTGGATAAATGAAGACCTGACTGAATGTTCCAACTTCAAGAACTAATTTTTAATTCTTTTAATGGGGCAGCCATGTGGCACAAAAGATAGAGTACTAGGTCTGAAAGTAAGGAGGATTCATCTTTCTGAGATCAAACCTGGCCTCAGATACTTTGTAGCTGTGTGACCTGAGGCATGTCATTCAACCTTGTTTGCCTCAGTTTCCTCATCTGTAAAATGACCTGGAGAAGGAAATGGCAATGCACTGCAGTATATTGCCAAGAAAATCCCAAATGGGATCAGAGTCAGATACAACTAAAACAACTGAACAGCAAAATTAATGTTTTATATCAGCTTGACCTGAGGTCTCGACTGGAGTGCCCCAGGGATCTGTGTCAGCCTATGCTCTTTAACATTTTTATCAGTAACTTGAATTGAAAGCATCAATGTCATGCTTAGATTTTCATTTGACACAAAACTGGGAAGGATGGCTAACACCCTGGATGACAATCAGTAATCAAAAGAATCTCAACAAGCCTAGAATATTGAAGCAAATCTACTGTAATGACGTCCTTGAGAACAAATACTAAGTATTATTTGGTCATTTAAATATCAGTTTGACAAGTACAAGATGAGGAATGTGTAGCTACATAAAATTTTGCCTGAAAATATGTGAGAGTTTTAGTGGATTTCAGGGTCAATGTGGATAAGTGATGTGATATGGTAGCCCCCCCCCCCTCCAGCTAATGCAACATGGGCTGTATTAATAGAGATATTAATCCAGGAATAATTAGATGTGATGGTCTCATTTTACTCTACCTTGGTCAGACCATATGTGTGAAGTCTTTTATTCCATTCTGGGTACCACATTTTAGGAAAGACATCAACAAACTAGGGAATGTCCTGTGGAAAGACTCAAGATGATGAAGATGATGAAGTTCATGCCATAGAGTTGAAGGAGATGGTGAGGTTTAGAATGGAGGGGAAAATGACTAGGGACTGGGGACATAAAAAGCTGTCTTTGAGTATGGGAAAAGTTATTATCTGGAAGAGGGATGAGATTTTTTCCTGCTCAGTACAGAACTGGGAGTAAAGGAAATTGAAAGGAAATAAAGAAGAGCTTCCTAACAGTTAGTATTATTTGAAAATGAAATGGTTTGCCTTTGAAGGCAGCGAATCCAGTTTCATTAGAGGGTCTTCAAGCAAGCTCTGGATGTTAAAGAATAAGTTATTCTTCAGGTATGGATTCTACTGGATGCCCACCATAGATTCTTCCAACTCTGAAATCTTACAATTCTTTGACAATTTTATAACAGCTGTTTTCAGTTCTAATATTGTATGTTGTCTTCTTATCACTTCCTCTGCCCAATAAGAATCGCTACTCAACCAACAAACTGACCATTAGTCTCCTTTTTTCAAACTACTGGTTAATAGAATGGTATCTTTCCCTATGGAGGCCAAGGACAGTTATTCTTACTGTGTTGGGTTAAAGGCCCATTTATTCTTCTGGACAGCTCTAGCACTTCTGATGTCCCGTAAATAAATCTATCGGTCAGAGTGCTTGGAAAAGGTAGAGCTCCCTCTCTAGAGACTTCTCAAGCATGAAGTATGTGTTTTCTTTCTTATATGATTTAAAGGTAGGTGTTTTCAAAATGGGGACGTAATTCATCTGGTCATTGTGAAAACTTTGTCAGATTGGCTTGAGCAGTGAGCTGTATCTTTGACGCTTTGTGGCACTGCCCCATGGTGGTGACATTGAGAAATGAACCATGCCAAAAGACTACATTTTTTTAAGAAGGTTCCCCCCTCCCCCCCCACACACACAAAGCCAACCTTGATTCGCCACTGTACTCATTGAACGCTAACTATATTTTTCTTGAGTGTAGGGGGGAAAGTCAGTTTTATTGCTAATAGTGGATTGCTTCTAGACTCTTCAGTTTTGGAATTCAATTTTAGGAAAGTATTTTTGTTTGCTTACTCAGCTAAATTCTTTTTTTTATCAGTTATCAAAACATATTTATGTAATATAAATGAGTCCCTCACTTATATAGTTAGAGGAAATGAGGTTGCATAGTGGTCAGAACTTTGGACCCAGACTCAGGAAGAACTGACTTCAGCTCTGACCATAGACACTTGCTACTATGCAGTGCTGGGTGTGTCATTTAACCTGCCTGCCTCAGTTTCCTCAACTGTAAAATGAGGGTAATAGAAGAGTAGTACCTAGCTCCCAGAGTTGTTGAGATGTAAAGATTCGTAAAGTACTTGGCACAGTACCTGGCATATATTCAATGCTTTATAGATACATGTTCCCTAATACATTTATCAAAGTTTTAAAAGCTTTAAGTATATATGTTGATGTTTGGAGCCTCCAGTGACCCCCATTCATATTCAAATGATGTCACTCATTTGCAATCTTGTATTTAATCAACAAAGCAGCATTTCTTTAAAAAAGTTTTTATTTTAATAAATTCTCATATAAGTTTTCTAAAGTTATATGATCCAAATTGTCTCCCTCCCTCTTTCCTTCCCCCCTTCTGGAGCTGACAAACAATTTAATCTGGGCTATATATAACCCTATACACAAAACATGTTTCCATATTTTTCATTTTTTAAGCAAATAATCTTATAAAACCAAAATCCCCAAACATGTACCCAAAGAAGTGACAAATCATCTGCTTTCATCTGCATTTCTGATCCCACAGTTCTTTCTCTGGAGGTGGAGAGCATTCTTTGTCCTAAGTGCCTCAGAATTGTCCTGGATCATTGCATTGCTATTAGTAGTAAAGTCTGACACATTTGACCATTGCACAATACTGCTATTACTGTATATGATGTTTTCTGGGTTCACAGCAGCATAATAAGAACAAAGCAGCCATTGGTGATCTTACATCCCCTGTGGGGGAGGGGATAGCATGTACACCTGTGGGTACAAAATATACACAGAGTAAATTAGAGGGGATTTGTGGAGGACACTCTAGTACTGTTCACGCATTCTACTGAATGGGTTCCAGAAGTAACAAGGATCTTTTCTGAGAGTTTTGTGTCTCATATAGGGGGAAATGGATACTAGAGCCCTGAAGGATGTTTGAACCTTTTGTTTTGGGCAAAGGGCAAGTATAACAATGCTCTTAAAAGATTGCAATATTTTAATTTGATTTATGAAACAGTTATTAAGTGCCTCTACAGAGACACAGACAATCTCCATTACCTGGTACAGTGGCTTTCATGTGGAGGCAGGAAGACCTGAGTTCAAGTCTTGCCTTAAACACTGGGCAAGTCACTTAACCTCTCTCAGCCTGTTTCATCAACTATGTTTGGAATAGGAAGTATTTTACTTCCTAAGGAAGCAAAGAAGCAAGCTTTTCCTAAGCACCTACTATGTTCCAGGCACTGTGCCAAGAGCTTTACAAATATTATCTCATTTAATCCTCAAAACAACCGTGGGAGGTAGATGCTATTATTTTCCCCATTTTGCAGATGAGGAAACTGAGGCAGACAGGCTACATGATTTGCCCATGGCTGCACAGGTTGCACAGGTCTGAGGCTAACTTTAAACTTGAGTCTTACTGACACTAGGATTACTATTCTATCAACTGTGCAAGCTGGCTACCTCTTGGCAGATTCACAGAATCATTAAGATGAAATGGGTTAATATTTCTAAAGCACTTTTCAAGCATTAAAGTGCCATTTTAATGCTATTAATATTAGTACTAAATGTTTGAAATGATACTTGTATGGCTAAAGAGTAGACTAACAACATATAACTATCATATATGACACTGTTGAGACTTTTATTTATTTTCTTTATCTAGGTGTGGCCTTCAGAGAGGAGAACTTGAAGATAACTAGGTGATTAGAAATTTGGGGGGGGGGAGTGATTAAGAAAGTCAGAAGTAATCATATTTGCTTTTTTATTAATTTTTTTCAGGTCTCTAAAATAACCATATAGTATTGTAAAATAAAAATATTAAAATAATTCTAGACTTTTGAAAAGTTACAGAAATAAAGCATTATTTTTATTCCAAATTTTACTAAAAGAAGCATTTCTGTATACAAAGAAAAAGATAGTATGTAAATGAAATCATAGATCTCTTATATGTTTAACTTGCTTTTCTTCATAACTACATAATAAATCCAACATGAAACTTCCAAAGCTTTCCTGCTTGTCTGTGTTTCCTTTTAGATATCTCATTCTCTTCTTTTAAAAAAAAATTTTAATTAATAGAATTTTTCCACAAATGTCTGAGCTCCTTCCCACCCTCCCCACATCACAGAAAAGTAAGATCCAGGAGACAGACACATTTATATATATATTAAGTCTCTCATGGTTTCAGCTCACTCTCTGAAGGAAACATTCACAATATATTCACCAGTATTCTAAAATAATGCATATGATTTATTATAAATATGAAATAAATTATAACAAATATATTTATTAAATTAATAAATTGGAATAAATGCTCACATTAGCCACATCTAAAAATCTATTTAATTCTCTCCCTTCCATCCCTTTTTCCCCTCCCCAAGAAGGCAAAGTAGTATGACATAGGCTGTACATATATTATCATAGAATACATATTTCCTTGTTTGTCACATTATAAAACAAACTCCATATTGGCTATACTAGAACAAATTCATGGAGGAAATAAAGTGAAGAATCATATGTTTCCATCTGTATTCAGACACTGTATTCCTTTATTGCCAATGGATATCCTTTTCCCCCTCATAATCTATTCCTAAATTTTCCCAAGACCAATATTAATTTTGTAGCTGTTTATGATGTTCTCTTGGTTCTACTCACTTCACTGTTTATTATCGCAGGTAGTTCTTTCCAAGATTTTTTTTTAATTAGCCCGCTCATCATTTCTTAGGGCACAAGAGTATCTATCACAGTCACATGCCACAATTTCTTTAGCCATTTCTCAGTCGATGGGCATGAAATAAGGCATTATTTGAAATGGACCATGATTCTGACAAGGGGTAACTTTGCCTCTGTTCAGGTTCCATTAGAGTAAAACATGTAAAACCTTGAAAAAAATGAAGCACTTATAAGATATATAATAACATTATTGTCTTTATTAAATCGGTCAATCAATAAGCTTTTGTTAAGTAGCTGCTCTATGGAGTCATCTGAACTTTAGGGATGATAATTATTCAGAGATTCTGGCTTGCTGCTCTCTGAATCCAGTGGAAATAGGGGAGGAAATGTGTTTATTTTCCCCCTTTCTCTACAGCCACCTCTACAACTTCCTCATCATTTCCTTCCCTCCAAAATGCACTGTCCTCTCTCCTTGCAATGCAGTCTTCCTCCCACCTCGCTCTGTAAATGATGACGTTCACTCCTTTCAGTTCTAGGGTTCAACTACGGCCTCAGATACTTCCTAATAGTTCCTGTATATACTTCCTAATGCTTCCTGTATAATCCTGGGCAAGTCGCTTAACTTGAATTTCCTCTCTCTTACTGCCCTTCTGCCTTGGAATCGATATAATCAATTCCCAAACATAAGGGTATTATTAAATAGCAATAGCAACATATTGTGGCCACATAATCCAAAATAATAACCCACATTGTATCATGATCTGAGCTTTATTCGCAACTCCTACCTGAGAGGCTGTACCAACACTAGCCCCATTTTACTGAAGATGAAACTGAGACTCAGACAAGGTAAGAGGATCACACAAATAACAAGTATTAGATTTGGAAACTTAAAATCAGGTCTTCTATCTCTTCATGATTTCTTCTTGTGATTATTATGCCTCATTGCAGTCCTGTAAGTCATTTCCAAAGAGTAGGCTACCTCGTTTGTGTGGGGTGGTTTCCATGTGATTTTCCTCTGAGTTAGGGGAAATCAATTAATTAATTAATAAATCATTTAATCTCTCCAGGGCTCTTCCTATCCACATAGTCTAGAAGGGAATTGGAGAAGCCAGTGCCTTTTGGTAAGACAAAGGGAAGTCATCCCTAGTAGGCTATCAGAGGTACATTGTATTATTCAGTAGCTAAAGAAACCATACTTAGGGTATAGTGGAGAGAGCATGCCTGGAGCATTGGATTTGGAGATTTGGATTAGGACTGGGAAACAAGATCTGGGGACCAGCAAGTTGCTTATCCTTGCTCATCTGTAAAAGGGAGCCTCTGGAGGATTATACTATGCGCCTCAGATGTCACAAGACCTTTTCCTTCCAGGGAAAGGCCTATAAAATATAGCCTGAATTCTCTCTTCTTCCCCCTGCAAGATAGGGTGCCTGTCATGAGATCCATGTTAGAATGAAACACATTACGGGGGAAATTCTGCTTTGCTAAATACCCATAATTCCCAAATCTAATTTTGCAAAGGAGAAATCGAAGTCTGCTCTTGCACCAGCTGGACAGTCATTCTTCTTTAATGTTCCGATTATGCCGGTGGAAAGGTTGGTGGGTTGGAAAACCGTAAACCCTTTGTACCCTTGCTCTCGTCTTGGCTTCTGCACACATCATCTGCTTTCGCATTGTATTGTAGTTTTAATCAGTATAATTTCCTTTTCTCACAGGAGGTAATTTCTTTTATGGAAGGTAATTTTTAGTCTTATCATAGAAGGGAAGTTTGGAGAGCAATTTCCAGTTTGAGGGGACCTATGCCTGGATATTTAGTGAACTTCACAGATGTTTCTTTTCATGGCAGAACTATAAAAGCATGGGGAAAGTTATTTTGCTCTAACGTTGTGACTCCGTCAAACCCTGGGCTATGGCTGCCATCCATAGTTGTATATGCCATCCCTTTCTTTGTCGTTTTCTCCGTTCGATACCAGCTCACTAACTTTTTTTGTAAGTCCTTGTCTTAATGGTGTGTTTACAAGGGTTGGAAAGCTCTCCCTGGCCCTGCTGTGATTCCCTCGGGCTTCTAAGGGAGAACAGATGGTTGAGCGAAACTCAGAGCCACCCCTGTACCTAATGATGAAAAATGACCAGCCTCCTGGCAAATGAGGTTCATAGCCAATGTGCCTTTTAATCCTGATGAACAGAAATCTGAAACAAGGAGGGGATAAAATCTAAAGGGGAACACTTCATGAATCATTGCTGTTTTATTTGCCTATGAAGCACTTCTAGCAGGCCAGCCAAAATGGTAATCTGATGGACTACCATGGCGGCATAGACCGTGGCCTTGAGCGGATGCTCTTGGGCACTTTCTCTGTTGGGCAGTATGGGATGCAGGTCAGACTTCGGTGTGGAGTCAGGGATTGAGCTCATTCTTGCCAGCCACAGGATGTTAAAGCAAAAATTAAATTATCATTTCCTTTGGCAGAAAATGCCAAGTGTGGGATCGAACAGTATGCTAGTTTTCCTTTTGGCTATTTTGGGGGTACTTGGGATCTTTCTTTGCCAAAGTCTTCCTTGTTGTGGCATGGAAGGGTCACTTGGGTGCTCAAAGGCTCTTTCTGGGATTGCAAACTCTGCCAAGTGTGAAATTAGAATCTATTAGCCTCAAAATTAGGATCCCCAGCAAAAAACTACACTTCCCAGAACCCCACTCACTTCCTGTCCTTACCCACTGACATAGGCAGGATATAAATTGGGTGGAGTTCCGTGTCTAGCGCTTTTCTTTCCTTCCTGTTGGCAGCTTTGGTGGAGCAGGCCCTTTTGAGCAGGTAGATTAACTTAGTCACGTGGTTCTATTTTGTCAGAT
Source organism: Monodelphis domestica (assembly GCF_027887165.1). Taxonomy (NCBI): domain Eukaryota; kingdom Metazoa; phylum Chordata; class Mammalia; order Didelphimorphia; family Didelphidae; genus Monodelphis; species Monodelphis domestica. The sequence goes on from NC_077233.1 coordinate 252,353,717, forward strand.
AATGAGATTTATAAAAACAATACTTGAAGTATTGAGCATTAATTTAACTCTTACACAAGTTCTACCAAACTGAATGTTCATCAAGAACTAGCCTAGTGGTGGACTCTTAATGAGGAACTTTGGAAGACTCCTTGCCATAAGGCTAGATTATCAAAAGATGATTTATTTTTAAGCCAGAGTGACCCATGGAACCCTCTAAGTCATGAAGGAGTCATTCAATTTTTTCCACAGAGGATGCATCCTCACACAAATTAAATAAATGTCTTCAGAAGATCTGTATTGTTCAAAGATTGATAATGGATTAAAGTGAAATTAACTGGCATCATACAAAGTTTCCCTTTTGGTTCTCTGCAGCCAAGTCCTCCTGACTTATGGCCATTGTCACAGAACATCACCATAAAAGATAGTGTTGAAAAATCTACAATTTTCCCAAGTCAGGGAAATTAGGCAGGAGAATTTAAAGTGATTCTCCAAGAGGTCTTTGCAAAAAGGCACCCTTGGCCTTAATTTACCAAGAACTTCCTGTATCCCAGTAAACTCCTACCCATACCTTGTGTCCCTTTTCATTCACTCCGAACCAACCAAAATACGCTGACAGTATTTCTGTGGAAAGTACCAAATTAGTGAATCATGAGACCTAGCTCAGGCTTACTAGCTATTTGATCTTGCCTTCAATTGATTCATTTATAAAACAGAGGGAGGGATTAGTTGGGAGGGCAAGTAGAGCAGTCGTGATTCCATTGTCCAGGGAGCTCCCAGTGGGTGAACAGTCTCAACTTTGTAACCTCAGAGTTTTCCGGAGCTTTATAAGACGTAGGCACGTGTCAGAGGTAAAACTTGGGCCTTAAGTCTTTAATTTCCTCTGTCGTGACACCTAGATTACACAGACTCATTGAGCTGTTGTGAGGGAAATGCCTAATAAACCTTAATGTAACATAGTGGTTGATTTGCATATAATAAAATAAAGTATAAGAGAAATTCAGCTGGTCACTGATTATATAGGGTGTCCCAGAAGTCTTAGTATAATCTTAAACTATTAAAATTTAGTAGACTAAAAATGCAGCTGGCCTGTAAATGTATACAAGGTTTCCCCAAAGTCTGTATCATTTTAAGCATTAATAGTGTAAATCCCCGCATGTACTCTGTGATCCATTGCTTTTCCTTGAACAAAACACTCCATCTCTTGTCCCCCATGTCTAGAATTCTCTCCCTTTGCATCTCCTCCTTCTGGTTTCCCTGGCTTTCTTCAAGTCTCTGCTAATGTCCTACCTTCAGACCTCTTTTATCTCAATGCCTTCCCTCTGAGATTACACACATTTTATGCGTTTTTGTAAAATGCAAACCTGACCACGTTTAGACACCCCACTCTTCAGTAAAAACCAGTTAGCATCCTATTACCTCCTAGATCAAATATAAAATCCTCTATTTGGCACTTAAAGCCCTTCATAAAGCTTTGCTTCTATTTTTCACTTGTCTCCCATTAGAAAGGGAGCTCCTTAAAAACAGAAACTGGATTTGCCTTTCTTTTTATCCCTAGCATTTAGCATAGTACCTAGCACATTTTTTGTTGTTCAGTCATTTTTTAGTCATGTCTGACTGGCTCTTTGTGCCCCGTTTGTAGTTTTCTTGGCAAGGATAATGAAGTAGTTTGCCATTTCCTTCTCCAGCTCATTTTACAGAGGAGGAACTGAGGCACATGGAGTTAGGGGACTTGCCCAGGATCACACAAATCTGTCTGAGACTAGATTTAAGTTCAGGTCCTCCTGTAAAGATTAAAATTTAGGGAAACTGAGGCAGGTAGAAATTAGTTTCTCTCTGCAAGGAGTATTATATTTTTTAGAGGTTTATTAAAGTTAAGGATTAAAGAAAATACAGAATAAGAAAAATATGTGCCTAGGCCAGAGGCCTAGACAAGATAACCTCACATCATGAAAGAGACAAGTCTGCTCCAAAACGGAAGTCCAAAAGAGGCTGAGCCTATTCACAACCAGGTTTAAATACCCCATCTCACTCTCGGCCCAGGTGAGATTACAAAGCATTCTGGGGAAGTGGAGCAAAGGCTTGTGGGAATTGAAGTCCTAGATTCGAGTCTATTTTTACACTCCTGACTCCTGTGCTACCTAGCTACCTGCCTGGGACATAGTAGTTACTTAATGTTTGTTGGCTTGGCTGTAATTTTTTCTCCTTCTAGTACACTGGGGAAAAAGAAACAGTTAAAAAATACTGCTTAAAAAGGATGCAGCTGGCTAGCAGATATGTAAAGGATGCAGCTTTTTACTCTTCTGCTTTCGATACTTAGATCCTAAGTGATCTCTTGCATATCATTTGAAGGATTTTCAAAGTGAAAGGGATAGTTCTTTTGACCCCTAACTAATGGAGAATGGCTTACTCAGTTTTCAGTGAGACAACAAGCATACAGCTATGAATTTTTCCTTTTCCAGTGGGACAACATGCATACAACTATGCAGAAAGAAGCTATATACCCAATAAATCGGGGTGGTCTTAGAGGGGAGACACTAAAATTAAAGGAGCCTGGGAAAGGCTTCTTGCATAAGGTGACACTTCAGCTCACATTCTGCTAAGGCTCAAAGGAAGCCAGGAAACCAAGGGGAAGAGATGAGAAGAGGAAGTTCCAAACATGGGGGACAACCAGTGAAAAATGCAGTTATGAGAGCGAATGTTATGTTTCAGGAAGAGCAAGGAGGCCAGTGTCACTGGATCAAAGAGTACATGGAGGAGAATAAAGTTTTAAAAGCTTGAAAAGGAAGAGAAGGGGCCAATTTGTAAGTGGATTTAAAGGTCAAAAGATTTTAAATTCGATCTGGGAAGTAATAGGGAGCCACTGATGGTTATTGAATAGTGACATTCAGTCTTTTATTTTAGGAAGATCAGTTTGGCAGCTGAGTGAAATATATGGATACCTTCCTCCCCTTCAATCTGATCTCCTCTGACCAACATCTCCCACCAGTCTTTCTCTCCATTCCAACATTATGATATATTTAAGAAATTAAATTGTTTCCCTTTGTATGTGGCCAGGATAACACGAATGAAACTGACAAATGATGCCTGGGAGAGGGGGAAAAAGGGCTGGGAAGTGATGAGAGTGGCAGGAATAATTTTGATTTCCGTTTTGGGGAATTGAAGAGATGTCTTGCTTTTCCCCAGAGGTGAGGTTTACTAGATTAACAGCAGCTAAAACTCATTGGAACTATGTGCTTGGGCCTGCACTGGATACCCATTTTTGTCTAGATGTAATTCCAGATATTGATTTTAGTTTATAAAGTCCTTTGTTGTTGTTTTTTTCTTGTTTCCAGCCTGTTTTCCCCAAACATCTCCACTGTGTGTTGCTTGTTTTATTACTTATCTGTTCATTGTATGTATTGTTACATTTTATATATATGTCTAGGGACATCAAGTGTTTTGAGCATTTTATATAAATACTGAAGTTAAAAAATTGTTAGTCATTTAAATAATTAATCCTTAAAACTAAATTTTAACAGAAAGCTTTATTTGCTCTAATAAAATTAGTGGAATCTTTCTGTAACTTTTCAAATATATAGTATATTTATATCTATGATATATAATTCATTTCTATATGTACATAATGTATTTAATTTTTATTTATCTATAATGTACTTGTTTTATCTAAATATAGCTATACATTTTATAATATGTATTATATTATACTCTATATATAATATAATAAAATAAACATTTAGTTTAGTTATAATTTATATATTATTTATATGTTAGATTTAAATTAATATTCAATAATTCCAATCATATTTTATGATTTATTAGTAATCACTTGAAGTAGAAGAAATAAAAGAGCAAAGTACAAAACTTAAGTATGACCACGTGAATCAATTTTTCCTGCCTGACTCTCACCCTAACCTCCACAAACTGTAATATAGAATAAATATGTGTGTGTATATATGTAAACACACACACACACACATATATATATATACACACTTACACTTATAATTTATGTCTCATTTTCTCCTATAGCATTCAGCACAAATGCTAGGCACAATAACAGTTAATATTCCATTTTTTGTAGCACTATTTAAACATTTTTATGGTCTTTCTTGATGTCTTAGTTGGATCTGTTGCTGAACTTGGATTCATGAAGCCTATATGAGTAAATCATTACCTCCAAAAGGTACTGTGAAGCCTGGTTAAGTTTGGAAAGGCTTATCATCAGAAGGTTAACCACCAACTGATAGTTTTTTTTTTTTCCCAACTGTAGCAACTCAAGAAAACCATCAACAGAGCTGATCTGGTCTGCCCTAGTTGGAGAGTAATGAAACTGATGAAACTACCCATCCTTTGAAAGTACTGAACACGAAATAGTGGAAGCTATTTTTGCAGACAGTGCCTTCCTTTCAGACCATTGACAAAAGAGAACTCCAAGGGTGTTGTAATAAATTGTCCCAACAAAAGCTTTTGAGCTCCTTAATCTGTAAAAATTCAAGGCAATCATACTCTTACTAAAAAAGAGTAATTTCCAGGTTGCATCCATTATGATGCAGTATTTACTCATATTACCCCTATTATTCCACCACCCTAACTCTCTGGCCTACCTCTGAGTACATCAAATGTTTTGAGGAGGAAAATATAGAAGAAGAAACAAAAAAAAGATTCCTTTCCCCAATGACTTTTTATTTGCTTTGAAATAGAAGCTGGGTTGCCACCAGAGGTTTCTATTAGTAGAAACTTCAGAACTGATAAAAATTGGATTTTTAGGGTTTCTGATGTATGAGGAAAGAATAAATAAATTCGGATTCCTCCATCCACCTTTAACTCTCTAAGTTGTCTCTTATCCTCTTTCTCTTCATTACTTTCTTTTCTTCTTTCTGGTTGCCAGGATAAGGCTGGTGATTCTGTTTATTTTGAACCCTGTAAGACAATGGGAACAATAACTTGTGGTTGTTCCAATATAACCATTATTTTTTTCCTAGTCAGCTAAATGGGACTATGTTACTCCTTCAATTGACCTTCATTAATCTTTGATATTTCCTTTCTATCCTTTACAAAAGGTGATTGACTCAATTTTGCATTATACTACAGTCACTAACTCGAAAGGAAAGCCCCCCTAGGTTCTACTTTTCGTTTATGCACAAATTTGTCCTCTTGCCATCTCTGTCCATATATAATGGTAACAACTAAAAAGGAATCCTTTGCTTTAAAAGAAAAAAAAAACCCATACATTAGAAGGCCCTAGAATCCATGAGTTCTATAGAATTTAGAGCCAGAAATCCAAGACTTGCATTTTAAAATGGGATCTGAGCCCCAGAGATGAAAAGTTAAGTTGACTTTGTCGTAGTTTATGTATAATTCTGAGTAAGTTACTCTTTTAATAAATGATGGTTAGACTCTCAAAAATTATTGAAGAATGGTCTGCCCTCTTTTTTTTTTAACATAGCTAGAATTTTTGAAAGGGTGCAGACCATAGGATACATGTTCGTATAATTTTTCCTCTTCCTCATATTTTCCTAAGGATCTTAAAATATTGAAAGCAGATAAGGCGACTCTCTCCCTCTTGCTCTCTCTTTCTCTTGTTTTTTCTCTCTCTCCCCCTTCTTTCTGCAGTGGAGGAGAATGGTGGTAAAATTTTTTTCCTTTTAAAATAAAAAACATTAAGTAGGAAAAAAAATTCTCTCATGTCGCCCTCCTCCACCAGCTCCTGGGGTGGAGATGAATATCTCAGGGAGTAAAAAAAAAAGAAAGTTATGAATAAGTACTTCTGCTTCTGCCCATATAAGTGAATATAGATAAAAAACTTGGGTTCCAAAGACCTGAGACTGAGACCTTGTTCTGCAGTTTTTCACCTGTAAAAGGAACACAGTCATACTTGAATCACTGAACAGACCTCTTCGGGCTGGTATAAGGATCAAATAATATGCAGAAGTGACTTAGCTATAATTTTTGCTATGCAATTTTAGGGTAGGGTTTAGGATGGTCAATTGCTAATAGTCCAGCATAGCACAGAAGAGAGTACAGCAGTTTAGAGAGTCACATGTGACCTCGATGACCTTTAATGTTTGTGTGGCCAACCATTGGAGGTGTCCACTTTAGCCCAAGGAGACAATCTTATGTAAATGGGATTTTCAGATGAAGGATCCGGCAGAGCATCCGCCCCATCACTGATGGGGATGATGATATCAGAGAGCATGGACCATTAACAAGGAAGGTGGGGGATGGAGAGAATTCTAAAAATGAACCAAGAAGGCGTAATCAGGAGAAGGAAGGTGGAATTATAATTAATGCCACAGCACCTTTTAACTTAACCTGGGTACAATTTTTAAACCTTAAGCATACCAGAATTGCATAATGAGGGAGAGAATCCTAGGAGATTAGGACTATAGACTCCTCTGGCCATTCAATGCTTTTTTTTTTTTAAACCCTTACCTTCTGTCTTGGAGTCAATACTGTGTATTGACTCCAAGGCAGAAGAGTGGTAAGGGCTAGGCAATGGGGGTCAAGTGACTTGCCCAGGGTCACACAGCTGGGAAGTGTCGGAGGCCAGATTTGAACCTAGGACCTCCCATCTCTAAGCCTGGCTCTCAATCCACTGAGCTACCCAGCTGCCCCCCATTCAATGCTTTTAAAATTTCTTCTTTGCCTTTTATGGCAAGCATAGCTTTGGTTTTGTTGTCTTAGAACACCTTGACTGAGCCATGGCTCTGCCATTTACCAGTTCTGTGACCTTGGGAAAGCTGTTCTGAATCTCAGTTTCTTTATCTCTACTAATAATCCCTATATATATTAGGGAATTAAGGCCCAAAAAAACTATTGTATTTCTTAGTCACCCTAAAATTCTACATAAATCTGAATTTTTATATATTATATATATATATATATATATATACTTTTTATATATAAAATATATATATTTAAATTAAATTTTATCTGTTTTTTTTTTATAACTATGGTACTCTCATTTACTGCCACCACCACAATAGTAACAAGCACCTTGCTTGGATTTTCTGACCTGTTTATAATAATATTTTACATTCAGGCCTAAGAATGAAATAACTTCTTTTCATGAAGGGAAAGAAAGAATTCCTCTGAGGAGGGACAGAAACACCCACTCTCTCTCCTTTAGGAATTTCAGTTCACCCATCGCAGCATTAGTACTTAAGGATAAACCGTAGGATGCTTTGGTGACATTTTAACATAGCAATATTTGGAATTCTCTCTCTTGTATCACAGGAATTCCTCCTTGCCAGTTAAACTACCTTGAATAGCAAAGGTAATCCTAAGGAATCCTCATTGCTCAGATGGATCAGGGACATATTTCCAAAATTAGTCCAGCACACAGGCTTCACTCTGATGGATTAAGCTCTCTACCCCTCTCTGAGGACCATCTGTCTCCTGGGCACAAGGAAAATAGGCATCTGTGCAGATCTGCGGGCTGCCACCTGGAGATCTTCCCATGTAGTGTTTTCACATCGTAGGGTTGATTATCTTTGTGCCCCAAAGTAGCTTAAAGTTCCAGGACTCTCATGATGACTAAATAACCAGAGCTAAAGGATTCTTTGCTTCCGAGCTTGGCTTGGTGGTAGTGTGGCTGGTGGAAGTTGCATCTGCCAAGACCATAGGAATTAAGTGGATATAGGAATTGGGGGAGGCCTGTGTTGCAGTCCTCAACAGTTTAACTTTAGTTCTCGAGGTGTGTTTCATCCCTACTTTTCGTCCTCAGTGGCTTCAATAAGGATTCAATCTGGTACTCTTTGAATTATGCCATTATACTTCCCAATCCAGGACTTTCTGAAAAACATTGGAGTCACTTTGCCCATTCTTGATTGGTGTTTGCTTCATCGCTTCTTTTTCTCCCTTCAACACTGTTGTTCCCAAGCTTACAAGACAAGGTCCCTTAGTGCCAGAGCCTTTTGGGTCTAATGTCTCCTAATATACAAAGATGATATTATCTGTTTGTAACTTTCCCCACATTCTCATTCATACCGCAAGAGCATCAACTGAGCAAAGAGCACCTAGATGTAATAGATCAAAATCCATCCTTCATCCCTGGGCTATTAGAGGTGCACCTCACATCCTTCATAACCTCTAGACTAATAAATTTAAATTAGATTAACGAACTTAGACAATGTCATTTACAAGTCTGAATATGAACAAATATTCCATAAAACAATGCCGTGTTCTCTTGCATAACTTCCCTCCCTCAATATTTTATTTCTAAAATGGGAAAGAGATTAGGGGGAACTCTTGGGTTTGGGTCAGTCACTCAGTCACCCTTGCCATCTTCAGTTGAGGAAAAAAATTCATTAAGCAGAAAATGATAATGGAGAGAAAATACCTTTGTTATTGAGGAGCCTACAGGAAGAATGTAAAGTAATTTTTAAAAGACCCGAAAGCCAGTATTTACATTTAGGATGGATGGCCTTCCTTTCAGGTTTTAAGTTGGAGAGTTAAACATATTTGATCCAAGAGGAAAAAGAAGCACAAGCACCAGCTCAACACTAGCATCTCCCCATAGAGTTGAAGGGTGTATTAAAACTTCAAATGCTCACAGAAACGACCATTCACTTAATCCCCTGGCTGAGCATATTCTGTGGCAGTTAATACATTTTACTGTAGGCAGAGCTCAGTGCCAGGGGCCCTGGATGAGAGAAAGGCAAGTGGCCAGGGGGAGAGGAGCAGCTCGGCGCTGATTTTTTACCCTTGCTCCCATTCGAGCCAGGTGGCAGTGGGTTTGTTTGCTGGGCTTTCAGTGCAAACTTTGGTCTGTGGTGGCATGCACGAAGCACACTTTGCTTTGTGAAAAGTGTCCTCTAATGGAAGAAATATGTTATGAAAAAAAAAAAGCCCATGCTCGAAGCAAGCCATGCTGTACTCTCATCTCTTCTTCCAACTGTGAATCTGATTGATGTTTCTCAAGTCCCCAAAGAGAATCTGCTGGCAGCTACGGTTGGTGTCCCAATGCAGGAAAAAAACAAGGAGAACAGGGAAAATTATGTGGGGAAAATCAAAGAAACAAACAAACAAAAATGACCTCATTTTTTTTTCTTTTTAGAATTAAAGGAAGAAAAGGGAATTGGTATTGGGAGGTGAGAGATATGTGAATGTATATAGTAATATAAATTTGTTGTATTGTAATTGATATTGAATGTATGCTACCTAATGAAATTCGTTTCTAATTTTGGTATTGGGCTGTGGGTAGGACTAATATAATAATAACAATAGTCAGCACTTACGTAGTTCTTTAAGGTTCACAAAGTATTTTATGAATATTATCTTATTTGATCCTCACAACCTGGGAAGTAAATGCTCTTATTATCTCCTTTTTTTACAGAAGAGGAAACTGAGGCAGGCAGATCAAGTAGTTTGTTCAAGGTCACACAGCTTAGGGCAGGTTTGAATTCAGGACCATCAGACTCTAAGACCATTCTCTGTGAACTATACCGACTGCTTGACTCATGAACTGATTTGTATTAAGTTTTTTGTATTAAGTATTGAATATATGGTTTGTCTGGCATGGTATGGGGACAGAGTACCGAACCTAGCGTCCAAAAGCTTCATCTTCCTGATTAAAATGTGGCTGCAGATACTTATTAGCTATGTGACCTTGGGCAAGTCATTTGACCTTTTTTGTTCAGTTTCCTTATCTGTAAAATGGCACACCACTGCAATATCTTTTTCCAAGAAAACCCCAAGTAGTGTCATAAAGAACTGGACACAACTGAAATGCCTGGTGGCACAACAGGTGGCACCGTGGATCGAGTACCAGACCTGGAGTCAGAAAGACCTAAGTTCAAATTCAGCCTCACACCCTTACTAGCTGGGTGAACCTGGACAAGTCAACCTCTATGCCTCAATTTCCCCATCTGTAAAATGGGGAAAATAATAGCACCTACTGTAAAAGAGAAGAAAGGGGGAGATTCTTTCTCTTTTTAAAATGGAGAGGGGTGAGTAGGTTGGGTCTCAACTGATAAGATGAACTCCATTGAGAGGTTGAAGGGAAATGTGGAGAAACAGAAAGGTTGAAGACAAGATGGCAGCATCTCTCCCTCCTCAGGATTAGTGGCCTCTAGGGCTTGAGGCAACCTCAGAGAGGCAGGAAGAACTTCTCTGACTCTCTTCCCAAAGAATAATTCAAGTGGCTGTTTCCTTTGGGCACTGTATGGGCACAAACTGGAAGGAAAGGTTACTAAGTGTTTTATTGAAGGGAAGAGCAATGGTAGGGTCTGAGCAATAATGGAGAAGGGTGGTGGGAGAGGTGGCCCTGTAAAACTATTTCCACCGCTGGACTTCAGAGGCTCTGGCTTGAGATCTCCAAGCCTCAGCCCTCTTCCCAACTGACTGCCCTTATTAATCTCTGCACTATTATTACTTAACTCTATCGTCAATTTAAGGGAAAAGGTGAGAGAGAGAGAAAGGGAGGGAGAGACAGACAGACAGACAGACAGACAGACAGACAGACAGACAGACCCAAAGGGAGGTGGGCAGATTGGCTCTGGTCCAAGAGTCCAACTGAACTCCTTCTGAGTCTTGGGAAGTTGTAGTCAAGTGAAAGAGGAGTCGTGGAAGGCTTTCCAGATGGGAAGAGGAACACAAACAAGTGAGAAAGTCAGGCTCTTCTCAGGGGTCCCCAAACTTTTTACACAGGGGGCCAGTTCTGTCCCTCAGACCTAACCCTAAATGCATGCAGAATACACATTGTGCCTTGCTCTAAGGCACCACACAAAGGATTATGTCACCAGAAGTAGTCCTGTACATGAGTGATGGTGCCGCCACATACAGGTCCTCTCATTGACCACCAAGGAAAGAGGTGCCCCTTCCGCAAGTGCAGTGGGGGCCAGATACATGGCCTCGGGGGGCTGCATGTGGCCCGTGGACTGTAGTTTGGGGACCCCTGTTCTTGGGGCTTTTTCTCTGTCCCCAGGAAAAGCTCCTCCATTTTTCTTACACTGCTCAGAATCCCCCTCAGCTCACAGTTCTCTCCCAGAATCCTCAGCTGACTCCTCAACTGCCACCAGGCTGGCCTGTCCATCAAACAGCAGGATTTTATTTAGGGTCTCTTCTCAATCCTTTCACTACTTACTTGCAGGATTGTTATGAGGACCAAATGAAATAATAATTGTAAAGCACTTAGCACAGTGCTTGGCACATAGTAGATCCTATAGTTATTATTTCATTACTATTAATTGTTTTCATTTTTTGTCATGCAAAACACACTTCCATATTGGTCATTGTTGTAAGATCACACTCATACGTAACCAACCCCCCCACCCCCAATAAAACCAAAAATACACTTATGTGAAAGATGACTCTAACAGTTCTTTCTCTGGCAGTGGATAGAATTCCCCGTCATAAGTCTTTCAGGATTGTCTCAGATCATTGCATTGCCGAGAATAGCCAAGTTTTCACAAATAATCATCATCCAATATTGCTATTACTTTCATTATTATTACTATTGATATTGCAATGGATATTGCTATTTTAATGCTATATTTTATATACATGCTATGTATTTTGCTACATATATGCTTTATATGTACTATAATTGATCTATTTACTGCTACATTTCAAAAATGCTATTTTAAAGAGAAGTGATAATAAGAATTTTGGAAATTGCAATTCCCAAATATTTATAATAACAACCCATAGAAAGTTAGATTTGGAATAGACCTGAAAGGTTATCTAGTCTCATTCCTACTCGGTTTTTAGATAAGTAAGTCCTGGCCCACAGGGATGGGGTGACTTGCCTAACTGTGGTCAAGCTCTTTCATGGTTCAGGGATATTGCTGCAAGTTAACTAACAAAGAGGACAGTAGGTGCCATTCAGGGTAGGCTAGAAACATTGTGTTTTCAGCTTCTTTTTTAAAAAATTATTTCTAATGGAGGGAGGCAGAGTCAAGATGGTGGCTTAGGAGCAGCAATAGTTCAGACCTCTGAAAACCCTTCCTTACCAATCACAAACTAAATGCTCCTAGGGGACTGAAAATCAAACCTAACAACAAGACAGAGCTGGGGAACCCTCTGGCTTGACTCAATTCAAAAGGTGCACCCCCTAAAAGCTGGAATCTGAGAACACTTGGGTTAAGGGGGAAGTCAGAGGGAAGGTCCCAGGACCCCTCCCCTCCACCCAGAGTGCCAAGCCTCCAGTGGCAGGAGGAACCTCTGGGTGGGCAAAGGGGCTGGTCTAAAGGGTATACCTTGTGGGAAGGGATATGCCAGGCTCAGAGCATCCAACACAGGTGGTGGGGAAGGAGCTGGAGAGGGAGCAAAGAGCTGGCAGCCTGGTAAAAAGGGCTGACACCCTCCATATTGCTCCAGTAGGTTTTGGCCTCAGGGCACATCCAGCCCAACCCAACTGAACTTCATCCCATCAAAAATCTTCAGAGCTTACGAAAGCCCAAGTCCCAACACCCCTCCCTCACTGACTGCTGGACTTTAACCCAATCAAAAGCCTCCAGAGGACAGGGAAGCTCAAACCTCAACACTCCTCCCCCAGCGATTGCACTGAGAGATCTAACAAAGCTCCAGAGGGAAGACAGACAGAAAGCCCCAAAACCAAAAAAATGAGAGGAGCAAGAGCACAGATAAATGTGGGGAGCAAAGAAGGGGTAAATATGAGCAAACAACAGAAAAAGAAGAAAGAAATTATAATTGACAGGTTCTGCACAGGCAATGAACCAAGAACGAACAATACACAGGAGGAGGCAAGTAATAAAACAGAAATCCCAGCAAATTGGATACAGGCTTTGGAAGAACTTAAAATGCAATTCAAAACACAATTAGGAGAGGCTGAAGACAATTGGGAAAAGAATTTTAAAACTAAGATAAGTCATCTGGAAACAGAAAATAGTGTCTTGAAAGCCAAAATCAAACAGCTTGAAAATGAGGCAAAGAAGATGAAAGATGAGGCAAAGAATATGAAAGATGAGGCAAAGGAGATGAGAGATGAGGTAAAGAGAATGAAAGATGACCTCCAAAGAAAATCAGACCAGAAGGAGAAGGATGACCAAAAATCCAGGGATGAAATCCAGTTTTTAAGAACCAGAATACAACAACTAGAATTAAGTGACCTCACAAGGCAGTGGGACACTATAAAACAAAACCAAAAGAATGAAAAAATTGAGGAAAATATGAAGCATCTCATTCACAACAGACAATTTAGGAAATCATTCGAGGAGAGACAATTTAAGAATCATTGGTTTACCAGAAAACCATGACAAAAGAAAAAGCCTTGACCTAATACTACAGGAAATTATTCAAGAAAATTGCCCCGATATTCTAGAACAGTAGGGAAAAGTGGAGATTGAAAGAACCCACAGATCACCTCCTGTACTTAATCCCCAACTGACAACACCCAGAACTGTTATAGCCAAATTCAAGAACTATCAGACCAAAGAAAAGATATTACAAACTGCCAAGTAGAAGTCATTCAGATACCATGGAACCACAGTGAGGATAACACCGGATCTGGCTGCATCTACACTGAAGGACCGAAAGGCATGGAATATGATATTCTGGAAAGCAAGGGAACTAGGTCTATAACCAAGAATCCACTATCCAGCATAACTGACTATATTCTTACAGGGGAAAGTATGGTCATTCAACAAAATAGAAGAATTCCAAAATTTTGTAAAGAAAAAACCAGACCTGAACAGAAAATTTGATGCCCAAGCACAGAACTCAAGAGAATCATCAAAAGGTAATTTAAAAAGATGGAAAAAAGAGAAAAACAAAACAAAACAAAACAAAAAAACACACTTTAAGAGATTCAATAAGTTAAAATATAAGAAAAGAGGTCATTGGTAACTCTTAAAAATTGTTATTTTCAACTGGGCAGCTAGAAGAATTACACTTAGAGGGAACAGTGACAAACTGTATAGGATGAAATGACAAGACATAAATAGGTATATAGATATATGTATGCACAAATACATATACATATGTATTGTAAAAATTAAATTTGGTCTCTAGTAATAAAAGTATTATATTTTTATGAGGTTTATTAATGATTATTAGAAATCAAAGATACAAAATAAAAAGCCATGTGCCTAGGACACGATTAGCCCATTCACAGCCTACTTACAACATGTTGCAATCTCTGAGTAGAGGAAGAGAGGTCTTCAGAGGCAGAGAGCCCTTTAAATAATAAATTGTGATCTCGTCAAGGTGGAGACTCAGGTGAGAGTACAAGGAATCCTGGGAAGTACTAAGGACTTCTGGGGATTGAAGTCTGGGGTTCAAATCTCCATTTTTACATTATATATATATATATATATATATATATATATATATATATATATATATATATAATATATATAATATATATATATATATACACACACACAACTAGAGATAAAAAAGAGGTTAACACTAAAAGAAATGGGAAAAGAAACAAAAGGGGGTAAATTTATATGTCAAAAAGAAGCTAATGGCGGGGGGGGGGTGCGGAACATCAATAAACTGGAAGGGTAAAGAGATTGGAGACAGGAAATACTCAACTTTTACGTGCACTGAAATTGACACAAAGAGGGAAGAGTAATCCAATCCATTGGGGCAGAGAATAGATTTGTGCCTTATAGGGGAGTAGAAGGGTAACAAACAAACTGGTGGGAAGGTAAGCAGTACAAGGGAGGGAGAGGGTGGGGGGTAGTGTTAGAAAGACTCCAAGGCAAATAAGGGGGGAATAAGAAGGGAGGGGGGTAGAAAGAGAAGTAAAATAAGGGTGGGAACTAAGGGGATTGACTAAAAATAAACATTGGTGTAGAAGGAAATAGTGAAAGAAGAAAAGGCAGGACCAGGAGTAGAAATCAAAATGCTGGGAAATACACAGCTAGTAATCCTAACTCTGAATGTGAATGGAATGAACTCACCCATAAAACGCAAGCGAATAGCAGAGTGGATTAGAACCCCAAACTCTACCATGTGCTGTCTACAAGAAACACACATGAGGAAGATAGATATGCATAGGGTGAAAGTAAGAGGATGGAGCCAAATCTATTGGGCATCAACTGATAAAAAGAAGGCAGGAGTCACAATGATGATATTTGACAAAGCCAAAGTAAAAATAAATCTAGTTAAAAGAGATAGGGAAGGTAATTACATCCTGAGAAAAGGCAGTACAGACAATGAGGAAATATCATTTGTAATCAACATGTATGCACCAAATTGCATAGCATCCAAATTTCTAAAGGAGAAACTAGGGGAGCTAAAGGATGAATAGATAGAAAAACTACACTAGTGGGAGACCTGAACTTTCCTCAATCTAAATTAGATAAATCAAACCAAAAAATAAATAAGAAAGAGGTAAGAGAAGTAAATGAAAGCTTAGAAAAAATAGAGTTAGTAGATATGTGGAGAAAAATAAACAGGGACAAAAAGGAATATACCTTCTTTTCAGCAGCACATGGCACATTCATAAAAATTGACCATGTATTAGGGCATAAAAACATTGCAAACAAGTACAAAAGAGCAGAAATAATAAATGCAACCTTCTCAGATCACCATGCAAAAAAATAATAATTAGTAAGGGCACGTGGAAAGTCAAATCAAAAATTAATTGGAAATTAAACAATATGATTCTCCAAAACCGATTAAAGGATAAGTCATAGAAACAATAACTTCATTGAAAAAAATGACAATGATGAGACTTCTTTTCAAAACCTATGGGATGTAGCCAAAGCAGTACTTCGGGGGAAATTTATATCCTTGAGTTCATATATCAACAAATTAGGGAGGGCAGAGGTCAATGAATTGGGCATGCAAATTAAAAAACTAGAAAGCGAACAAATTAAAAATCCCCAGATAAAGACTAAATTATAGATCCTAAAGATCTAAGGGGAAATTAATAAAATTGAAAGTCAAAGAACTATTGATTTAATAAATAAGACTAGAAGCTGGTACTTTGAAAAAGAAAAACAAATAAAATAGACAAAATACTGCTCAGTCTAATTAAAAAAAGGAAAGAAGATAACCAAATTGTCAGTATTCAAGATGAAAAGGGAGACCTCACCTCTAATGAAGAGGAAATTAAGGCAATCATTAAAAACTATTATGCCCAATTATATGGCAACAAATATGACAATGTAGGTGATATGGATGAATACTTACAAAAATATAAATTGCCTAGACTATCAGAGGAAGAAATAGATTGCCTAAACAGCCCCATATCAGAAAAAAGAAATTGAACAAGCCATCAAAGAACTCCCTAAGAAAAAGTCCCCAGGCCCTGATGGATTCACAAATGAATTCTGTTAAACATTCAAAGAACAACTAACCCCAATATTATACAAACTATTTGACAGCCAAGAAGGAGTTCTACCAAATCATTTTACAACACAAATAGGGTACTGAGCCCAAAGCCAGGCAGGTCAAAACAGAGAAAGAAAACTATAGACCAATCTCCCTAATGAATATAGATGCAAAAATCTTAAATAGGATACTAGCAAAAAGACTCCAGCAAGTGATCAAGAGGGTTATTCACTATGACCAGGTAGGAATCATACCAGTAATGCAAGGATGGTTCAATATTAGGAAAACCATCCACATAATTGACCATATTAACCAGAAAACTGACAAAAATCACATGATTATCTCGATGCAGAAAAAGCCTTTGATAAAATACAACACCCATTCCTATTGAAAACACTAAAAATCATAGGGATATAAGGGCCTTTCCTAAAAATAATAAACAGCATATTTCTAAAATCATCAGCAAACATCATCTGCAATGGGGATAAACTAGAAGTCTTCCCAATAAGATCAGGAGTGAAACAAGGATGCCCATTATCACCTCTATTATTTAGCATTGTACTAGAAACACTAGCAGTAGCCATGAGAGAAGAAAAAGAAATTGAAGGTATTAAAATTGGCAATGAGAAGACCAAGCTATCACTCTTTGTGGATGATATGATGTTCTACTTAAAGAATCCTAGAGAATCAACCAAAAAGCTAGTCAAAATAATCAACAGCTTTAGCAGAGTCACAGGATACAAAATAAACCCGCATAAGTCATCAGCATTTCTATATTTCTCCAACCCATTTCAGTAATGAGAATTAGAAAGGGAAATTCCATTTAAATCCACCCTAGACAATATAAAACACTTAGGAATCTATCTGCCGAGACAAACACAGGAACTATATGAACACAACTATAAAACACTCTCCACACAATTAAAAATAGATCTAAACAATTGAATAAACATTGATTGCTCATGGCAGGGATGAGCTAACATAATAGAAATGACAATCCTACCTAAATTAATTTACCTCTTTAGTGCAATACCCATTGAACTACCAAAAAACTTTTTTACCGAATTAGAAAAAAACATAAAGTTCATTTGGAAGAAAAAAAGATCAAGGATATCCATGGAAATCATGGGGGAAACAATGCAAAGGAAGGAGGACTTGTAGTCCCAGATCTCAAACTATACTATAAAACAGTGGTCATCAAAAGAATTTGTTACTGGCTAAGAGACAGAAAGGAGGATCAGTGGAATAGACTTGGGGTAAGTGACCTCAGCAAGACAGCCTATCATAAGCCCAAAGATCTCAGTTTTTGGAACCAAAACCCACTATTTGATAAAAACTGCTGGGAAACCTGGAAGACAGTATGGGAGAGATTAGGTTTGGATCAATATCTCACAATCTACACCAAGATAAACTCAGAATGAGTGAATGACCTGAATATAAAAAAGGAAACTATAAGCAAAGTAGGTGAACACAGAATCGTATACTTGTCAGATCTTTGGGAAAGGAAAGGCTTTAAAACCAAGCAAGAGCTAGAAAAAAATCACAAAATGTAAAATCAATAAGGTTCGTTACATCAAATTAAAAAGTTTTTGTCCAAACAAAACTAATGCATCCAAAATTAGAAGGGAAGCAACAAATTGGGAAACAATCTTCATTACAAAAACCTCTGACAAAGGTCTAATTATTCAAATTTATAAAGAGCTAAACCAATTGTACAAAAAATCAAGCTATTCTCCAATTGATAAATGGGCAAGGGACATGAATAGGCAATTTTCAGTTAATGAAATCAAAACTATTAATAAGCACATGAAAAATTGTTAAAAATCTGTTATAATCAGAGAGATGCAAATTAAAACAACTCTGAGGTATTACCTCACACCTAGCAGATTGGCTAACATGACAGCAAAACAAAGTAATGAATGCTGGAGGGTATGTGGCAAAGTTGGGACATTAATGCATTGCTGGTGGAGTTGTGAAGTGATCCAACCATTCTGGAGGGCAATTTGGAACTATGCCTAAAGGGTGATAAAAGTCTGTCTGCCTTTTGACTTAGCCATAGCACTGCTGGGTCTGTACCCCAAAGAGATAATAAGGAAAAAGACATACAAAAACATTCATAGCTGCACTCTTTGTGGTGGCAAAAAATTGGAAAATGAGGGGATGCCCTTCAATTGGGGAATGCCTGAATAAATTGTGGTATATGTTGGTGATGGAATACTATTGTGCTCAAAGGAATAATAAACTGGAGGAATTCCATGGAGACTGGAACAACCTCCAGGAAGTGATGCAGAGTGAAAGGAGCAGAACCAGGAAAACATTGTACACAGAGACTGATGCACTGTTGTACAATCAAATGTAATGGGCTTCTCCATTAGTGGCAGTGCAGTGATCCTGAACAACCCGGAGAGATCTACAAGAAAGAACACTATCCACATTCAGAGGAAAAATTGTGACAGTAAAAACACCGAAGAAAAACAATTCCTTGAATACATGGGTCCAGGGTTATGGCTGGGGATGTAGACTCTAAATGAACATCCTAGTGTAAACAACAACATAGAAATAGGTTCTGATCAAGGACACAAGTAATACCCAATTAAATTGCGTGTGGGCTGAGGGAAGGATGGGTGGAGGGTAGGGAGGGAAATAATGTGATTATTGTAACCAAGGAATAATGTTTTAAATTGACTAAATAAACTAAAAAATATATTTCTAATGGAGAAGGGAACAAGCATTTTATTGTACCTACTATGTGCCATGCACTTAGTTGCTAAGCACTTATACAAATATAATCTCATTTTATTCTCACAACAACCCTGGAAGGTAGATGCTTTTATCATCCCTCCAGCTGCTTCTAACAAGTCTCCCAACATGACCTCCCCTGACCTAGGAAATCAGAAATTATAATTTTAAAATGAGGTGATAACAAGAATTTCAGAAAACACCCCATGGCATTCTCTATAAAGATAGAGGTGGAAGAGAGGAATTTTATCTGGGAAATACTTCCTATGCTGAATTTGATGGCCTCCACTCAGAGGTCAGAGTTGTTGCTGTGTTGGGCATAGAACTGGAGAGCTATATAGGCACCAACCATTCAGACATTTGGTCACCTTTCAGTCGGGTTCTGTCGTAAATTGGTGACTCAGATTAGTGGCTCCCTAAATCTCTAAATTTTCTAAAGATCCACGATGAACTAAATATTCTTTTGCACTTGTGGAAAATGTTCATGTTGGCTCATATAAGTATATTTTTATTTTTTGTTGTTTTATCTTTATTTTATTTCAATAACAAATTTACACATAAGTTTCCCAAAGTTACATGATTCATGTTGTCTCCCTCTCCTTTTTCCTCCCCCCTCCCAGAGTGGACAAGCAATTTCACTGGTTATACATGTATTATCACTTAAAACACATTTCCATATTATTCACTTTCTACGTGAATGCATTTTTAAGGTAGTCTAAATCTTTGGAACCAGAGGAGGGAGACTGTTTCTGGCTTCTTCTTTGCTTTGGAATGAAACCACCTGCTATAGTTGACTTTGCATGGATGAATCTAACAAATCTCAGACTGTGGACAATAATAAAGTAATGCTCTCTTTCCCTCTTTATCTTCCATCCCTTCTCTCTCTCTCTCTCTCTCTCTCTCTCTCTCTCTCTCTCTCTCTCTCTCTCTCTCTCTCTCTCTCTCTCTCTCTCTCTCTCTCTCTCTCTCTCTCTCTCTCTCCCTCTTTGTTGCCCTCTCCCTCCTCTCCTCTCCTCTCCCTTCCCCTCCTCCCCTCCCCTCTCCTCTCCTCCCCTCCCTCCCCTCCCCTCTCCTCTCCTCCCCTCCCTCCCCTCCCCTCTCCTCTCCTCCCCTCCCTTCCCTCCCCTCTCCTCTTCTCCCCTTCTCTCCTCTCCCCTCCACTCCCTTCACTCCCCTCCCCTCCCCTCTCCTCTCCTCTCCTCTCCTCCCCTCCCCTCCCTACCTTCCATCTTGGAATCAATACTGTATATTAGTTCCAAGGCAAAAGAGTGGTAGGGCTAGGTAAAAAATGCTCCTTACCTTCCATCTTGGAATCAATACTGTATATTTGTTCCAAGACAGAAGAGCAGCAAGGGCTAGGCAATGGGGGTTAAGTGACTTGCCCAGGGTCACACAGCTGGGAAGTGTCTGAGGCCAGATTTGAACCTAGGACCTCCCATCTCTAGACCTGGATCTCAATCCACTGTGCTACCCAGCTTCCCCCCATGGACTGTTTTTTTTTTTTTTAATAATATTTTTCCTGTTGCAAGTGGAATGTTTGAAAATCTATTGAGGAGCAGCTAGGTGGCACAATATAGGGAGAGAGTGCCTGGCCTGGTGTCCAGAAGATTCATTTTCCCAAGTTCGAATCAGGACACAAACCAACCTGTAAGAGAAAGGGCACTGTGGTCATTCTTAAGAAATCAAATCAATATCGTCGCCCTTTGCTCTGGAAAGGATATGCCAGTTAACTTTCCCCCCTGGATCTTTTCAGCATCTGTGGGATTCCCCAAACCGGAATTCTTCTCCTACAAGACTCCACCCTTGGCTCTCTCTTAAAACACAAGCTCCTCAATGAAAGGAACTGCCTCCCTTTTGATTTTGTATCCCCAACACTTGCTCTAATATCTGGTGCATATAAGTCTTCAATAACCGATTCCCTATTTATCTATTCATCCTTGAATAATTAGATGCTTCCAACATGGAAGCACAGTAACAAAACTTTGCAACCACCTGCCTTCAGAGTACAGCACGTCTGAGAAGAAATAAAAGCTTACTTTCTCTTGGCCTCATCTCCGTTTCCCCACTTCTTCCTTCGCCCCACCTGAAGTGGGCAGCAATTGGGCGTCGCTTCCCACCCCGCAGCATCCCGAAAAGTAACCCAGAAGTATATCGAAACCGAATGTTTTTATGTTTTTAATCCCCAAAGGCGGCTTGATATTATAATACGGCTCTCACAGTTGAGTGCCACTGATTTTGTATGTTCTTGGAAATGCTTCCTGATGAAAACCTCCCTTTTTTTTACAAGCAGCTGCCCCCCATTGCGCTCTGCAGAGAATAATAAGCTTCCATACCCAGAAATATTAGGATAGTACTTAAAGCATTAGAATTTTAAGCACTTCCCATGGCTGAGGCAGGGGAACCCTTTCAGCTGAATTGCTTTTCATATCAAAATTGGTAATAGAGCCTAAGCTTGGCTGAGCACTCTCCTTGTGGCCCAGCTGCTTCTTTGGGTGCACGATGGAACTTAACTGTAATTTGTTGTGACTGATCCCTAATGCAAGTGTTAACAGTGGCTACTTGCCATGTGTAAGAAAGTGAGACCAAGTGTTGTTTATCCAGACAAAAAGTGATACCAAAATGAGCCTGGGAGGTGCGATTCTAATTTGCACCTCTGTTTCATTTGCCCACAAGAACTGCCTTTCTTTGTCATTATTCCTGAATATTTAGTGACAGGAGAAGAACTAAAAAAAAAAAATGTATTGCTTAGTGGTTTTTTTTTTCCTTGCCAGCTTTTTACAGCCCCCCTCACTCCCTCCATTCATGCTTTCTCCAGAACATGCTGTCGCTTTGGGGGGAGGGAGGGAGGCTCCTACTCCAGCTGTTTGTGCTCAAAAGGAACTATCAGGCTAACAATGCAAATCTGGCTTTTCAAATGGAGTTAGAAATGTGTTGATTTGACTGTGACTCTTTTTTCGGCCACGAACAATATTTTCCATTTCCTCGCCGAGAGTCACAGGAGGAAAGAGAAACAAAGGCTGGTGGAATGGCTGGGCTATTTTCAAACAGCCTGTTCTAATTGTTCTAATGAGCATCTCTCATTATCCCCCCTCAGCTTTTGTGAAGGTGACGACGCAGCTTCTGCCCGTTTTTAGAGTCCGCGTCAGCCACAAAAGCAAAGCATCCTTGCCATCTCGGATGCAGACTCCTTTTTATAAATAGCCTGCCTACAATGGAGTGGCGTTTGGGGAGGAAATGATCGGTTCTCTTAATGGCATTATCATTATTTCTCCTCGTCGCTTTCATCTTTAAACCATCTCGTCGTGAGAACAGCACACGTCGAAGCCCAGAAAGGGAAGGATGCTGAGAGTCGAGCTTCCCCGCACTCAGCTGAGTCTTGCCACCAGCCTCATCTCCCCAACCACAGGCGTCGGCAGCAGTCACATATCCTATAAAGATTGGTCCCATCCGTTTACTTATTAGGAAGGAGTGCTAAATCCTGGTGGGAGGCTCCCAGGCAATCGAGACGTTCCTCTTTCCTAAGAATGGCCGTGCATTGTGAAAAGAGAGCTTTAGGCAACCCATGATCAATGGATGAGTGCCCTGCCTTCCCTGGGTGACTTTTAGCAATATCGTACCAATATGCAGCTTGATTCTAATAAATAGCTATTCGATGAAAGGAGTTGCAGTATGAACGGAACTCTATTGCTTTGTAAAAATGCAGGCCTGGAAAAATACATTCCTAGAGAATCAACGACAGCCCCAGCCTCGCAGGCCTGCACTTAATCACTTTACAGTGTGACACACACAATTGGTTTTCTTACTGTCATATGACAGACATATCACCAAACATTATATCTCAAAGCTGCAAAACAAACACGCAGCCCCCACTAGAACGGGTGTGAGCTGGGAAAGAGTAATGTCTACAGTCTTGCTCTCCTAGCAGTTTTGAAGTTTACACCTTCAGATGCTGTGTGATGGGAATTAAATTTAAGGAGAAAATGCCCACATTGAAAGTGGCAAGACTTTTTTTTTCTCCAAGGCTTGGGGAGAGGTTTTTTTAAAAAAAATTATTGCTAAAACTTAAATGATGATTTTTAAAAGTTAATTTTTACCTTTTAAATTAAATTAAATTAATAAATTAATTAAATTAAATTAAAATTTTAAATTTTAAATTAAAAGTTAATTTTTCAAGCATACACACTAAGCAGAAAAGAGGTACTCTCCCCCCTTTTTCTAGAATGTATAGAGGGATAGATAATTACTTTGTTACTTTGCAAGAGCTATGATTTCATGTGTGGACATTCTGCAACTCATTATCATAATTATAATTACTTTTATAATGATGTATTATGATATATGATTAATATACACACAGAATTCTAATATATAATTATTTTATATTTATAATTCTAGGATTATACTCTATAATTAATATATAATTATATCTAAATATAGAATTAATTTATTATTAACAGCTGTTTATGTCCCAGGCACCGTGCTAAATAAACACTGGGGATACAAAAAGTGGTAAAAGACAGTCATTGCCCTGGAGGAGCTCACAATCAAATGTGAGAGACAATAAGGAAGCAAATTAAAACAGTCAAGCTCTATTCAGGATAAGGAGGAAATAATTAAAATAGGAAAGGCACTAGATGTCATGAAAAGTTAGGAAAGGTTTCCTGGGGAATCTTAGATGGGAATTATGGGAAACTAGTAGGCAGAGATAAGAAGGGAGACCATGAAGGACAGACTGAGAAAATGCCCAGAGTTTATCAATGGAGTATCTTGTTCATGGAACAGCCAGTGTCATTGGGTGGAAGATGCTAGAGAATTGCCTGGGAGACAATCCAGATAGCTAGGTGGTACAGTGAAGAGAATCCCAGGTATGGGGTCAGGAAGACCTGAGTGACCCTGTGCAAGTCACTTAACCCCATTTGGGTCAGTTTCCTCATCTGTAAAATGAGCTGGAGAAGGAATTGGCAAACCAGTCTGGGATCTTTGCCAAGAAAACCCCAAATGAGTTCATGAAGAGTCAGACACGACGGAAACAACTGAACAACAAAAGACTTGAGACAACAAAACTTGAACAACAAAAGATCTTTCTATCTGGGAAAGGAACTCTTCCCGCTCTCACATGTTCCCTCTCCACTATGTCTCCCTTTCTTGGTGGCTATTTATTATCACATTGTTGACTCCTATTAACCTTTCAGGCACCAAAATCCCCAAATCTTTTTCAGGTATTGCCACTGTAGCCACACCTCCCTGATCCTGTTTTTGTGGAGTTGGTTTTCTTAATCTAAGTATAAGACTTTTATCCTCATTAAATTTCATTATTTCCGTTCCTTCCCTCTATCCTCTCCCAGAAGTCATAGCTAGAAATGCACCATCAACCCGGCTCTTGCTGTTCAGTTTTGGAACCTTTTTGTCCACATCTGTCCTCCACTAGTGACCATGGAAACAAAAAGCTAGCTATTGAATGAGGAAGGTACCTCACTGAATGCTGGCTTCTTAACCTTATTCTGAGTTTTTCATGTAATGCATCGTTAATTAAGAGTTGATTATTTTTTATTTACCTTTATATCCCTCTGTAGGAAACTAGCACTCTTATGAAAACATCTCTATAGTAATTTGTCCCTGGAGCGACATAAAGATGACTATAAATTATAGTACTATAAAGAGTAATTTTTATTTGTTTAGAAAATCCCTTAATGAAGAGGATGCCGCTCCCTATAAAAGGTTCCTACATGAAGCAAATGAAGATGTTTAGTGTCTCCTTAGGAAGAAGGAAAATTATAAGATCAATTTGAGGTACTCAAGTCATTTGAGAAACATTTATTAAGCACTCACTAGGTGTAAAAAGAGTCCCTGCCCTCAAGAAGCTTACTTTCCTGTGGGGTGGACAGCACATGCTTGGTCTACAATGATAGGTTCTCCATTTTAAATTTCATAATTTTATCATAAGAGCACAGATTTAGATTTCTAATGTTAGAAGTCATCTAGTCCAATCTCCTCATTTTACAGTAGCAGGGCTGAACCTGAAGTCAAAAAGACTTGAGTTCAAATCTAACCTCAAATACTTACCTTCTGTGTGACCCTGGGCAAGTCACTTAACCACTCTGCCTCAATTTCCTCAATTGCAAAACAGGGATAATAATAGCATCTTACCTCTTGGAGTGGTTCTTAGGATCAAATGAAAGAATATCTATAAAGTACTCAGCACAGTGCTTGATACATTAATAGTTGCTTAATAAATGCTTCTCTCCTTACTGAAAAGGAAATGGAAGCCCCTAGGAGGTCAAGTGATTTTCCAAAGACGGCATAGACATAGGTAGAAAGCACCAAAGTTCCCAGATCCTCTGACTCTAACTCCAGCATTCCCTCCACTGACTCCATTTTTTGCTGCATGTTACTGAATGTAGCTATCACCTATATTATCTCTAGGCTTTTTAGGGAGGAGGAAAAAACCAAACTATGACAACTCTGCTCTCAGAGTCTAATACTGAACACTCACCTGTCAAAAAGGGCAGTCAGGGCAGACATTTCTACTGAGTTTCCTTTTTTTGTACCAAAACTGGCATAAAACTAATACTGTGTCCACTTTCTATTTTAGGCAAAATAAAACACACTTTCTTGTGGATAAAACTACCCTTAGGGTACAGCCTAAATTTTAGCTAACAGGTTTGGAAGAATTTTCTCTCTTCCCCTTCCCCAGAGGTGAAAAAAAAACAAACAAAAACAAAACAAAACAAAAAAAAAACCAGCAGCCACATGCTTCCACGGCCACGTGGCCACATGGGTAGGGAGCCGCTTCTTCTCCGAGCTAGCCTGGGAGAGCAAAAGAACCTCCAGCACACAGGAGGCCAAGCCAGCCAAGAATTCTATCAGAGCTCACTCTCCCTAGGCTGAAGGCTGCCCAGAAAAAAAACAAAAATGAACACCCGGAATCACCCATCAGCTCTCCTTGTCTTATCTCAGGAATCAATCCCAGCCTTTCAATTTGTCTAGCCCTGGGTAGCGGGAAGGGCAGTGCTTGTGACCTTTTAGGGCGTAAACTTTCTTTGTTAGTGACTTACTGTGAAGTAGGGCTCCTTTAAGTTCTTGATTGATTAATTAAAAATAGACAAAAGGAATAAAAAAATTCCCTTTCATAGGAATATCTTATATATTTCATCTGCCCAATTAAGGGGCCAAAAGGTAGATATCTTAAGAAAAAACAAACAATAAAACTTGAAGCTAGAAAAACAAAGCAGGCTGAGCAAAAAGGATAATAGATTAACAATGATTAGCTAGGCCATTTCCTCCCTTTGTTTCATTTAAGTGTACTGGGGATTTGTCCCCAGATTTGATTTAGCTATTGGGCATAGGAATGTTTAAGAACTCCTTGTCAAACATCAGGCTTGGGCCTTACTTCTTTGGGGCATTTGTAATCTCATCAGTGTGATTGTTGCCTCTACCAGCACAGGTTGTATAAACAAACCTCCCCTACCTACTCATCCTGTGCCCTTTGGTCTTCCATGGAGGATCCATCCAATGGAATGGGTTTTCATCCATCCAGGGTTTGTTGTTGTTGTTATTAACATTTCATGAGGGTTAATAGAATGTTCAGTCTGTTGATGATAAATTTTTCCGGTCTCCACGTGATCATCCCACTTCATGTTCTCATCCTGTATTTATTGATGTTCTTTATGCTACATCTCACATAGAAGTCATGATTAGAAATATGTTTGCTGCAACTTATTTGTGTTCATCGTGCTTTTCTTCTTTGCCCTTTGGATCATCTGCAACTTGGACTCCTTGGAGATGGTGGTGTTCGGTAATTTGCAACAATACGATATTAATATATGTATAACAGGAAGCATTTGACTATTGAAAGAAAATCATCAGGAACCAAACTAAGGAACACCTCCTCCTTTGGTCACCCCATAGTTTGGTGAAGTGTTTGTTAAAGGAAATCCTGTGTTGACAGATTAGAGAAAAGAATTTTGGGAATCTTCTAGTTACTTCTCCAGGATTTTAAAATATTTTTGTATCATAAATGCCTTTGTCAGTCTGATAAGGCCTATGGGCCCTCTTCTCAGAAGAATGCTTTTAAGCACATAAAAATACATAATTAAAAAGGGTGCTAGTAGTAGTAGTAGACTCTCGGTAACCGAGGATGACGATTGTCTTTGTGTGTTTTTGTGCACAAAGACACTTGTGCATGAAGATTTAAGTGGAAAAATCGATGCACAGAGACAGTCCCACTCTCTCCACGTTGGAAGCCTGGGTCCAGTGGCACAAAAAGTTGTTATATCTGGAGACTTCCTCAGCTGCTAATTATATATAAATACATCTATTCAGTCATCAAAATATTAAAAAATAAAACAAATTCACCAACTTCAAGTTTTGAACTTCAATTCTAGACTCAGAGTGTAGAAGGCAGCCCATAGTTGCTCCAAACTGGGAAATACAAATTAAAGATGGAATTCCATTCAAGGCACTTAACTTCTAAGGGTCCCAAGCCACTTTTGAACACTTTAATCTGAAGAACAGGTACTGACCTATGTTGGTAGGTAGTATTTCCTTACTGGAAAGGCATCATTGGTGTCATCCAATAATTGTGGGAAACTGTATTTGCATTTAGAAGTTATGGTCCCTATAGCTCTCCATGACAACTTTCGTAAAGTTCTGCTACCTGTTTAATTCATTATGACATACAGTGAAACATGTATTTTTTTTATTAGTTTGGAAAGCCATATCATAATTTGAGAGCATATTTTTGAGAGAATTTTTTCTAAGTTGTATATTCTTCATTGGTTTACTCTTATCAAAATAGGAGAAGAGTCCTGCTATCAGGAAAATATATTATAGATGGGTTAGTATGAAATGACATAAATGCAACTTGGGCCTTAAGCATAGAACCAAAGGCACAAAATTATACTAGTGAAACAGCCCCACATTAAAATAAAGTAAAAATTATAGCTCTTGGTGCCTTATATAATTAGTAGCTAATATTCTTTTTGTTTTAAAATTTTAGTTTATTCCCTTAGCTTTTATGTCTTAAAAGGAAAATCTGATTTTTAAAAATTGACCTTGGGATTGGAATTGTAAGATGAAGAGACTGGACTGAATGTCAGTACTTTACATGAATTTAAAGCTGATTAACTACCCATACCCAGAGAATAATAGATTGGCAGCAGTCAGAAGGAAATTCTTCAGTGAAATGATGTAGATCTCTATCCTTTGCCTTGTTCTGTTTAATATTATAATGATTTGGGTAAAGGCATAAATGATAGACATACTTAAATACATCCCTCAAACTTTGTCATTGAACAAGTTGATTCTCATGCAAGTAGTCCTTATAGAATAAGACATTTAGATCTTGGGAAGTCCTTTGTTGTTCAGTCATTTCCAGTCATGGCTGATTCTTTGGGGCCCCATTTGGGGTTTTCTTGACAAAGATCCTGGAGTGATTTGCCACTTCTTTGTCCAGCTTATTTTACAGATAAGGAAACAGAGGCAGATAGGGTTGAGTGTCTTCCAGAGTCACACACACTCAGAAAGATGAATCTTGACTTCACACCTGACATTCTCTCCACTCTAAGGGGACCTTGGGTACCATCTTATCAAATGCTTCCTTTTACAGACAAGAAAAACTGAGGCAAAGGTTAGATAACTTAGGTGTCTTAGCAGTGAGGTTAAACGGCAACATAGAATTATCAGAAAAGTGCTGGACTCACATTAACTATAGTATCTATCTTCCAGGGCTGTTGTTAGAATCAACTCAGAAAATAGATATCAAGGGTTATGCAAACTTCACACCACCACACCAATGTAGCTATTATTCTAATTATTTTCATTGTTATGATTTTGAATTGAGAGGCAATGTGGTTCAGTTGATAGAAAGCCAGCCTCAGAGCTAGAAAAAACAAAACAAAACAAAACACCTCTGACACACAGTAGCTGTGTGTTCCTGGGCAAATCATTTAATTTCTTAGCGATGTGGTCCATTTTCTAAGACTCAACTTTCAGAGAAAATAATGACCTGTTGCAGTGGAGGAATTTTTTCACTGGGAGCTCTCTATGCCAGCATACAATCCTTATATTTGTCCCATTAGTGTTATCATTCAGTTGCATCCATTGCTTCTTGACTCCATTTAGAATTTTCTTGGCAAAGAAACTGGAGTTGTTTACTATTTCCTTCTCATTTTTTACAGATGAGGAAACTGAGGTAAAGAGGGCTAAATGACTCGCCTGGATCACACATCTAGTCAGTATCTCAGGCTATTTGAACCCAGGTCTTCTTGACTCCAGTGCTGGCATTCCACTGTACCACCATCCTATTATTCCTACTATCCAAAGTCACACACGGAATAAATAAATAAATAAAGCCAAAATTTGAACCCAAGTTGTCTGACTCTCTATCCACATCCTTATATGATTTTTCCTCTGCCCAACATGCTGAGACTTTCTTCATGTTCTTATGTTTTGGGAATACCAGCATGACTTAGGCTGTATCCCTATTATTGTCCCTCAGTTCAACTTGACAATTATGGCACCATATTGGGGCTGGGAATTAAGATCAGCAGCTTAAATTCTTATTGGGTTGCCCAGAGCACCGAGGAGTTAGGTGACTCACCGAGGGTCCCATCACTGAGTCAGACATGGGATTTAAACCAGGTCTTTCTGAGTCCAAAACCAGCTCTCAGTTTCTCACAGCACTTCACCTTCATCGCTCACCTTCAGTCACAACAAAGATCATAGCTAATGAAACAGGCATAATTCAAATATATAGATAACTCTGAAACCTTCTCAAGTAAACATTTTGGCAAGAATCACTTAAAAAAGGGACAAGATGAGCTAAGTTTTCTTTGTCTCTTGTACATTTTCTAGAAAGAGGCTAAGAGAGTGAAATGACAAAAAGGCAGACATCAGTAAGTAAAACAAACCATGGGTCTGAGTGATCAATGAGATAGATGTTACATTCTAGATTATCAAGAATTGACTGACTTCATGAAATTACAAAACTCCAGAGAGGACTTTAGAGATCTTTTAAAGTTACTGTATACATGTGCCTTGATCATTCAGCTTAACTTTCATTCATTTATAGTTTAAGTGAGTGACAATTCAGAATGACCGTGAAAGTACAGCCATCTAAAGAAAGCTTTTTCTTAGTTGCTTTTATTTCTTCCCTATTGGATGGATGCATCAAATAAATATAAATACGCTTTTATAAATAAAATAAATAAGATTTTGCTTTTTTATGAGATGAACTCATTAATTATGTATAAACAAACTAATATATCTTGTTTTTAAATTGTAAAAACCAAAACTATATTTATTCTTATATAGGAACTTTCTGGCCATGCATTTATCCTTAATTATATATTACTTCGTCTTGCATGACATTATTGCTAGCACATGGCAGTCTACTTAGATCCACCAAGTCAATTTCCATTTTGGTAACTTATACTTTCAATGCTTCCAAGACTAAGTTTCCATTATTTTTAACCATATGGCATTACCATGAAAATATTAGCATTAAAGAGATGGGCTGCTGGTCTTGTAGTAGGGACAAGTATTCTCAGCTGAGTATTGCTCTATCATTCTCATAGTAGTCACATATATAGTAGACACCGATGGTCATTGCTCCCTACTGCCAGTTTCTCTTGCCAGGGAACCTCTGATCATTTCAACTAGAATCTTCAAGGGCATAAGTGAGCAGAACATTTTTATTTTCAGGCACTGAGTTCTCTCAGACTGTCTTCTGAACTCTGGTCAACCTACTTTGGTTAAAAGTTAGATACTTCAAAATACTCTCTCGTTTAATAAACAAATGAATTAGAGTCATAGCAAAAGGTAAGCTAAGGAGGCAAGTTCATTGTTCTCTGTTACCTAACTTACATTCTTGGGTTTATTATTTATATCTATCAGGAACAAAATACGTTTGCCTTAGCCTAATATTTTAACAAGCAAAAACTCTTTATTTCTCTACATGTATATAAGAATATGATCTTTATAAGCAAAGGAAAAGTAACACGCTATCCATGATGTTGGAAATGGAGAGGAGATGGCAAGATCCCATGAGTTGTCAGTGATGATAGTGTTAAAAAAGAATTGTTTTTCTAGAATTCAAAACGGTATGAGAATTTGAATTTGATCAGTGTTATAAATCATTGAAGTTGCTGTTGAAGGGCCTAGATTCAAATTAAGCCTTTAAAAGCAATAACCTCTCTTTTCAATTTTGGTACTACTGGGAGATAATGGAGCTCTTAAGTGGAATGAATTTGATTTACAAGTACAGCAATTCTTCTCTCTTCAATAGCTGCTGTTTTCTACAGTATATGTTTTACTCTTTCAAAGTTTAATCAATAACTAAGGTAAGTGAAATGGCTCATTTTCAGTTGTCTCTCTCAAGTTTGAAAGGTTTGCTAGGTTTTTTGTGCATGAAGTTTTCCTTTGGTATTAGGATTTTGGAAAGAAATAAAAGATTATTTCAGAGCCTTAGGAAAGATTTTTAAGCATAAACCCAGAACCCCAGGAAATTTTTGTGTAATAGATGTAATTAATTGGGAAATCAGGCAGTTTTTTTTTCATTGAACTCAAGCAGCTAATTGCTCTAAAAAGTCTGCCTTTTAAAAACTCCAGTATTCTTCTAGTGATAAGACTGAAAATCATGAGATACCATAATTCAGAAGAACAACAGTTTCACCAGACTGAAAGGGCACTGAAATAATTGTGTGAATAATTAGGTTAGAGTACATTACAAACAATGACTTGAGTGTTGAAAGAAACATGAATGATTTTCACAAGGAAATAGTTAGGTGGGAAGATCTTTGAACAAAATTAATGGACCTGGGGCAGCTAAGTGCCTCAGTGGATAGAGAACTAGGACTGAAGATGAGAGGTCTTGGGTTCAAATGTGACCTCAGACACTTTCCTGGTCAAGTTACCTAAACCCTACTGCCTAGCCCTTATCACCCTTCTGCCTTAGAACCAATACATAGTATTAATTCGAAGGCAGAAGGTATGGATTTTGTTAAAAACAATTAATGGACCGCTTGATTTCTCCACTGAAATCAGCCTAGTAAAAAGAAACAATGTGAAATATTTGGCATGTTGGAAAGATCACCTGTGGAGACTTTTGATGATGATGATGGAGACAAAAAAAATCACATAGGATGACAAGTCCTGCTTAAGCTATGATCTAAGTTGGTAAACCAGTTGAGTCCTATGAAGAGATACCATAAATATAGCCAAGTACATGCTTAATTATAACACACACACACACATGAACATACACAAAATACGCAAAAATCTTCACTTCACTCTTGCAATCTGAAAAATCTGCATAAAATTTTTTGTTCTGTTGTACCAAAGAAGAAGTTAGAATTTTCTCATTTATGGGTTGTTTACAGAACTTTATTTTAAAATTTGGGTTAAGTATTTGGTCAACGGTTAGTTTCTAAAAATTTTCTGTGTCTTCTAATGACTTCTGCAAAACTCCCCACCTCCCATTTCCATTTAGTTTCTTAGGCCAACACACACACACACAAATTCTACAGTCACATCATCTTTTAATGGCCATTCACCCTGAAACATAAAAGAGAATTCCACCACGCCATAGATCTCTAGTCTGTCTGCCTCGCCAGCTCAGTGGCATTTGAAACCTTTCTGAGATTGGACTAGTGGTGATTCCAGCATTCCAAGTCCTGTAAAAATGGAGGTTTGAACGGCGGACTTCAATCCCCAGAAGTCTTTGCTCTTGTTCCCAAGATTCCCTCTAATCTCACCTGAATTCCCACCTGGGCCGAGAACAAATTATTATTGAAACTAACTCCGCCTACTTCAGGCTCTCTCTCTCAGCTTCTGCTTCTAGGGACACGTGTCTCTCAAGATGTAGTGTAAGTGTAATTGAATGGGCCATTTGGCCCTCCTAGGCATGTGCTTTCTTATTTTGTATTTTCTTTATTTCTTAATCTTTAATAACCCTCTAAAAATATAATACTTCTATTACTATAAACCAAATTTTAATTATAACAGTCCAAAACACTAATAATGAGCTTCATTTTCTAATCTTAGTACCAGAGAATTATAGCGGAGCTGACATGACCAGAAGCTACTGAACAGCCCCTTATGTCCTTGTGAAATGAAGACATTTTCTCTGTTAAAAGAAGGTCATCTTGTGAGAAGAAAGGCGTGTTTGTCACATTTTTCTTGTTCTCCTTTTCCCCCTCCTTCATTTTTGACGTTGTGTTTTCCAATATGCTGTATGGTGAAGAAATAGAAATGTTCACATTCTAAGTGCACAATAGATCACAGATACATTATAGCATAACAGATATTAATGAGATTGGCTTTGAAATCAGGAAGATTTAGTTTCAAGTTCCGCTGTTGACACTGGCTAGGTAGCCATGAGCAAATTTGATGTGTATACCTCAATGTTTCTTTATTTTATCTTTTTCTAATTATCAGGGTTCAAATAATTTTCCAAGTGCTAAATAATTTGCATTTTCCATCTCAAACTTTAAAATAACTAACCTAAGCATGTTTTTTTCTTTCTTTCTTTCTTTCCTAAGAGGCACAGTGAATAGAGCTCTGGATTTGGATTCAGGAAGACCTGAGTTCAAATCCAGTCTCAGAAACTTAACTAGCTGTGTGACACTGGGAAAGTCACTTTATTTTCTGATCCTTAGTTTCCTTGCTTGTAAAATAGGGGCAATAATAGCCCTAATCTCATAGTACTGTTGTGAGGATTAAATGATAAATTAAAAAAAAAAATTAGCACAGTGCCTGGTACTTAGTAAGTGCTTAGCTGCTAGTAGTACTAGTAGTAGTTGTAGGGGTAGTAGTAGTTGTTGTTGTAAGGGTAATAGTAGTACTACTCATAGTAGTACAAATTTTAATATAATTTTTATAGCCATCTAGATGGTTTACAAAGAATGGTTATTTGAATTACTTCATTTAAAAGTATATGTCATAATATTTATCTTTCTCATGATGAAAAAAATAGATTTTATGTTCTAAGGAAATAATTGTTTTACTTAAAGAGCACTAGTGATTCCAGACAACTCTTTATGACTCTAAATTACAGATTAATTGATGGTCTAGATTGATGGAGGAAATTTTTCATATTGGGAATTCCCCACAGATCTGGATTTTTCCCTCTTTCTTCACTCTTTAAAAACGTTATTTTCTTTTTACATCAAAGCAGCACTTAAGATGTTCTCATATTTTGAAATGACTTTTCCAAAGGCACACATTAAAAAATACACAAGGAAAAGGAGAGACTGAGATATTTTCACAGTAATCCTGAGGCAGATTTTAAAAAATGTATCTATGTAGTATTCAATCCAAGGACAATTATTCAGTTGAACTCTCAAGGGTTAAGAGACTTATTTTAAATTCTCCCTTTTTAGCATCTGAGTTGAGGTAAAGTTAAGAAGAATATCTATTTCTAATATCCACATTGCCTTGGTCAAGGAAACTTCGTATTCAACAATCAATAATCATTTGAAAAACCAGAGCTTAAGGATACTTTGAAAGATCAAGTTATGCCAATTGCTTCAGTGTGTTTTAATCTAGAAGGCCAAGAAAATAGAGCTAGAATAAAAATGTTTATTTTGAAGTAAAATAATAATAAATTTCTCACATCAATATACATGTCTGGTCTTTCTAGTGTTAACGACTAGGAACTATGCTTGCCATGGAATACAAACACAAAAAATGAGATAGTGTTTATCCTCTCGGGGACGTTATATTCTATTAGGGAGACAAAATAATGTTTACAAATGAGTAAATATAGTATAAACACAAAACAAATGCACAGTGATTGGGAGAGAGGCACAAATTGAAGGGAACATCAGAGAAACCTCCTGAAAGAAGTGTCATTTGAGCTAAGTCTTGAAGAGAGCTAATATTTCCAAGAAAGAGCGGTGTAGAGGGAGAACATTCCAGGTATGCAAAGACACAAAGGCAAGGGAAGAGATGTCGTTTCTGGAAAAGAGAAAATGGACCATTCTAATATATTTAGTATAGTTTCTCATCCCTGTGAAAAATTAAGAATTAAATCTTGGAAATGATAACAAGTTGATCGAGAGTTCAAGGGGGAAAGTGAAATAGATTTATATTCCTTTTTTTTTACTTTTTTAATGTGTAAAAGTTCCCAGCCTCCTCCTTCCAGGTACCATTTTGGCCTGAAGCGGAGTTTGTACTTTTCTGATTAAATCAGAACCAATCTCTGCTATGTCCTAACTGCTGTGAAGAACAAATTTTAAGGAAGTGTCAAAAAGCAAGAATTTCATACTGCTAGGCAAGAGTTCTTTTAAAGAAGATAATTAGCTTTTCATTGAAATCATTTTAAAGTTTTCAATCCATGGAATTATTCATCAGTGTTTAGCAGTTAACATGTAATTATTTAAGTGCCTGGTCAGAGCAGTAGCCTTAACTTCACATTTAATACTTGCATTCAGACTAAATTTAGATCCATAATGCTCTGAAAGCCTTGGGCTAGGTGACATATCGCTCTACCTGTGACTTAGTTTCTATATATGTAAAATGAGAGGTGGCATGTGATAGAATGCTAGACTTGAAGTCAGGATGACCTAGGTTCGAATCTGGCTTCCAGACACTTCCTAAATGTCTGAATATGGCTAAGTAACTTATTCTCTTCTCAATCTTAGTTTCCTCATCTGTAAAAATGAAGTTATTAGTAGCACTTTCCTCACGGGGTAATTGTGAGGTTCAAATGAGGTAGCTAGCAAATTTTGCAAATTTCCTGTGCAAACCTTAAAGCATTTTAAAAATGTGAGTTACTATTTTTGTTATTTTAGAGAGACAGTGAAATTTTTATTATCTTGTGGAGAGCAGGTAATATAAAATAATGCATTATACAGGAATAATTTGCCTTTAGAACCGCCACATAGACTCCTTTTTTCATATACACATGATCTTCATTTTTATTTATAAATTTTATTGATTTGGGGGTTTTCTTTTCACATTATCAGAATTTTATTCCTCCTCTTTCCCAGAGAGTCATGCTATATAAGAACTAGATGATACAATGAGTAAAAGCACTGGACTTGGAATGAGAAATACATGAGTTCAAATCCTCAGTCACTAGTTCTGTGCTCCTAGACAAATTACTCAACCTAGATTAGCTTGCATTTCCTAATCTATGAAATGGGAATAATAGTAATTGCCTCACAGGGTTACAGTAATGATCAAATAAGATAACATAATAACAAATGAGATAACATTATATACAACTATATAAATGCTAGCTGTTATCATTAACAAATGTTTTTAAAGAAATAGAAGAAAAGAGAAAAAAAATCAAAATTGATCATT
The DNA here is from genome assembly GCF_027887165.1 of Monodelphis domestica. Lineage (NCBI taxonomy): Eukaryota > Metazoa > Chordata > Mammalia > Didelphimorphia > Didelphidae > Monodelphis > Monodelphis domestica. The sequence continues at coordinate 252,389,999 of NC_077233.1, forward strand.
ATGTGAGTAATTCTGAAAAAATATATGCTGTGTTCCATATCTGTGAAACTCCAGTATCTGCAAAGGAATAAGGTGGAAGTGGCTTCTTTCGAGTCCAAAGGAGTAAGGTGGAAGTGTGTTTTTCTATAGTCCTATCTTGGTTTTGTCCCTTCTATTTTTGTCATTTGAAAATGGGAGCAGTTGGTTGCTCCATTGGTCAAGAGTTTATATAAGCTCTGCTTGAAGCCTTTATAAAGAGAATAAATTGCAAGAACTGCATGAATTTATTACTCATCATTGAATTTGCAGCTTATGTGGTTTTTATAATGCTGTATGGAAATTTCCACTGTCCTAAAAAAATAATGTTTATAACTAAGGATTTATATTTCACCAACTAAAGAATTCCATGACAGAAAAAAGCCTCAGGCTGAGATGTTGACCGTAGGCATGGAGTAGGTGGGTAGTAGGAGATTTTTGGTTCATTTCTCAGTTCTTCAATTGCATTAGGCTAAGCAATTCTGCACATTGTGATTTTACCTTTTGTACTGCTTCATTGACTTTGTCCATAGTAATGGAATATAGTTCTTACTAGTTACCCAGAAAACAGAACACCTCTGGGTTATTTACTGCTCCATCAAATACATCCTTGATCTTTTTCTGCATTTCTGCATTTCACTAGTCCCCTGTGTTATCTCAAAGGATACAGAAGTATATCCTCTACCATGTAATTATTATAGTTGTACAGTTAAATGCCATATTTCAAGACAATGATGTAGTCAGAATCCCTTTTCCAATATTGTTACATTAGAGATAGAGTAGAAATTATGTACCTATCTCTCTTGCCACATTATTCAATTTAATACAATTGAAAAAGCATTTATTAAATACTTAATATGAAGGCTTTGGCAATGAAACCTGATGGAGCGTCTCTTCTAGGTGGTAGCAATGTGAATGGAGAAAAGATGGCAGATTTGGGATATGTAGAAGAAAATCAAATGGACTTGGTGACTGATTATATATGGATGAGTGAGAGGAATAAATCAAAGATAACTCTCTTGATGGCAGCATCAATTAAAAAAGAGAAATTGGGAAGACAGTGAGCTTACTTCAGGAAATGTTGAGTTGGAGGTGTTAGAAGGGCATCCAGAAGAACATGTCCAGCAGGCAACTGGAAATGTGGGGGATGAGTAGGTGATCAGATTGGATGTGAAATATGGTCTGAATAATATGAATTGTGTTTTGCATGGCAATTTAAAAAAATGAAAAAAAAAAGAAATATGGTCTGAAGTCTCTAGCTAAATGTAGTGATCATGGGTTTTTGCACTAACTGATACAGTGTTCTGAACAGTAGGGCCCCAGTACAGTAGGTTCAAAATTGAATAGATTTAATTACCTAGAAATAGTGAGTAGACATATTTGGTTGGAAATGGAGACTTCTTGTTGGGATTAGTTTGGAAAAACTAGAAGGGATTAAATTATGTAGGATTTTGAATGCTGATATAAAGCAGTGATGCCTTTGATCAACTTGATAAACTAAATATATTCCATTATTAATTTGTTGATTGGTGAGTTTACAGGGTAATGTGTCTTGGTTTGGGATTTTTAAAAATAACTGTTACAAGATTTTATTTGATACTATATCCATTTAGATATGTTATGAACTGGTTGATATAGCAATACAGTAGATTTTTTAAAATCTTAGATACACGTAAAGGCCATGGGAATATCCTTTAGTCCCTTCTGGGAAATTTGTTTTGCTAATAGAGACTATTCCTCATGATGAACTGGGTGTCTTGGATTCTTGGAAGAGCAGAATCTCGTGGGAGGAGTCATCCTTTACACTTGACTGTAAAAGAGATTCTCTGAACTTCTCAACTTAACTCTTTCCCCTTTTCTTCATTTTTTCTAGAAAAATTCTGAAAAGACAGCAGTTCTGGGGCTAGGTAAGAGGAACCTCCTCAACTAGGAGTCATTAATAATTAAGTTGGAGAAGCCTGTGGCAACAGTGGACACAAACTCATCCAACCTCAGATTTCTTGGGAAATTTCTGAGAGTTATTACTAGCAATTCCAGAGTCTAGAATACTAGACACTGAACTTCTTCTAAGAGAAAGGGTGTTGTTTTAGAAGCACAATTCCAGAATATAGCCTAGCAAGAGCAGAATTAGTCTCAGGAGTTCCTTTGTAAATATCTCCATATTTGAGATTGAGAGGACTGGGTTTTCCATCAAGAGGAGTATTTCCTTATCATTATGCCTCTTGCAGAGAGAAATGGGTCACCCATGTGGCCTCAACTACTGGAATTAACAGCAAAGAAATAAAACCACACTATGGAGCACGGAATAAAATGGATATATTATACTGTTTTTATACTGAGTTATTCAGGTGGCATGGGTTCAGTGGGAGATTCCCTCTCTAAAAGGATTCCCTCTTCTGGAGGAAATTTAAGCCCTCAGAGTCATTCCATGAGGCTGAATATTGCTTGCGTTATTTAGGGTTAAGTAATTCCCCATCAGAATGTCTCATTCTGAGTCTTGTTTGTTTGAGTCACAAGTTCATTTCTCTTCTGGGGAAGTCAAACTACAGGTTGGCTTTGAATCTAGAGATCTTGAGGATCTTGAGGAAAAAGTAGGAATTGTAAGAGGGAGAATTATATTGATTGTTTTTAGTCCACTGGGAATCTGTTATTTATTTTCTATATAGTTTATGTACTCCTCTGAGTTCTTTGCATTTTTCACATGTTCTGTGGGGTGAGATTAAGGCTATCTTCTTAATAAATGCAATTTTTCTTGCTGTGAATACTTATAATTCCTGAACTGAGAGTCTTAGACATGAACTATATTTTGAGATTTCCTTGAGATGCTCAGACTGGGGAGAGCCAGAGAGAGAAAGGGACATATTTTAAGGAAAATCTCAAGATTGAACCCAGTCCATGTGAACTCAAGACTTAGGGTACTAGACCACAGAATATGCTAACATGAAGAATTTCAACTTTTATAAAAATTAGCCATCATTTAAGTGGATCATTGATATTAAACTCAAAAATAAATAGAGGGTGCAACTGGGTGGCTCAATGGATGGAGAGTCCTGGAGATGGGAGGTCTTGGGTTTAAATATGACCTCAGACACTTCCTAGTTGTGTGTCCATGGGTGGGTCATAACCCCAATTGCCTAATCCTTACTGCTTTTCTGCTTTGGAACCAATACTTATTATTGATTCAAAGACAGAAGGTATTGTTAAAAAAAACAAACACCAAGGGCCCCCAAACTTATACATAAGGTTTTTTACAAGCCACATATTGACTCTGAAAACCACATGTTAATAGCATCTATGTTTTGTTTTATTTTTGCTTATATGTTAACATTTCCCAATTAATTTTAATCTGGTTCAGGCTTCACTTGATGTTGGAGCCATCAAAGCCACACTCTCTGACATGGTCACATGTGGAAACTGGGGGTTGCAAGTGGCCCCCAGAAAGGATGGAAACATCCACTCAGGTCCCCCCCCCCCCTTTGTGTGACTTCTCTCATTAACATCCCTTATCATTGGAATTGTTCCCCAGGAGAAAATAGATGAGAGCAAAATGCTTGCAGGGTTAATACAGATGTCCCACTCTATCCTCCCAGAAAAACACCAGGAGATGGCACTTACAGAATTAAACCTAAGGATTCTTATGTACCCACTTAGATAGTACTCTCTTTTCTAGGCATAAAAACTTCTTGCAAATTTGTGCTTAGAATTCCCCACTCCCATGTATAGGCCAAGAATAAGCTTCTCTTACCTAAAACTGGGCCATGTTGATCCTACCCTCTGACCCTGCACTCAGCAGCAGTGTTTTATTGATTATCTCCTTAGGCTTTACATTTGTTGTTAGGATCTATAGAAACATGTGTGTTGAATATGAAATTGTGTGCCAAGTTTATATGTAATCTCTAGGGTATAACAAGGCAGAGCAGTTACTGTGATGCCTGAAGTTTAACAGTTTCTCGTAAAGCCTGACTATAGGATGGAACAATAATTGCTTCCTATTTATTCTTCCACTGACACTGTCCCACCTCTAAGAACCTCATTGCCGGTGGGAGGTTAGACCACCTACAGAAACTTGAGAGTGTGGCGGACTTCATATGGCCTGTAAGTCACATGTTAGATGTCTTTGGTCTAGATAATGATTGGGAAGGGGAAAACTAAAGAAAGGCCAATTTTTAATTTTTGTTAATATAATAATAATATAATTATATATATATATATAAAATAAATAAATATAAATAAATAATATATATTATATATATATAATAAAATGCAAATTTAACTAGATTTTTGGTAGGGTTTCAGTTATAAAGAATCATAAAGTTATTAAAAATGTATTCAAAAGCTGACTCCAATGAGCAAAGTGCTCATGGACCAGACTTATGAATATATTTCGCCAATATTATGCTAATATATCTGTCATGACACCTGTTTAATTTACATCTCGTAACCCCCATTGCTACTTTCCTTAATAAAATCAGTTCAACTCACTCACACTCTCTCTGACCATCTGAGGAGAAGCTGACAGGCTGACCACGCTTATGTCTTATCTCTGTGTTTATTGTTTCTTGGATCTTTCTAAGTCTCATTTTCTCTAGCCTGCGAACTTTACCCATACTTTCCAGCTTCCAGCCTCCATCAATAGGTGATTCAAACCCATGGGAGAATTATATGTATGAGCTGGACCTCTACAGTAGTAAAAATGGAAAGGAAGAGACCAAGGAGAATAGAATTATTAGAAAAGAATTGTCTGGGCTTGATAACTAGTTAAACATTGGAAGGAGAAGAAAAAAGAAGAGAAAGATAAACCTTTCCTGAATACTCCAGCTCCCATTGATCACTTCTTCCTCTGAAATCCTATAGACTATATTGTCCATACTATTCATCTGACAAATTACCTATCTTATCTTGTTTTGTTTTCTTTGCTATACATATTCTTTTCTACTTATGAACTAAATTCATGGAAAATTCAGAGATAATATTCTCATCTCAGAAAAGGGTATCCACAGAATTCAAGGAAAGAAAGCAAACCAACAGCACTAATGCCAGAGGTTCACTAAGGTTGAGCTGGTCTTTATGTTTGTTGTGTGGAAACTTTAGAATTTCATGATGACTTTGCTAAGGTTTAGGAGAGACATTGCTGAGAAATGGGAAAGTAAATTCTCTATGTACTCCGAGTGAAGTGGTACATCCTGTCTTGGCTTCCTGTTAATATTAAAGGTATTTTAGGTTTGCGCCACTTTGAGAGTTTCATTGTTCACATGACTCTTAGTTGTATTTTGAAGTAGGAAGGCTCTAAACTAATGAGATCATCTTAAGCCTGGACTGTCTATCTACAACCTTCCTTCTCCTACCTCCCCACCTCACAAAACAAATAAACAAAATTTCATGAACACATTATTTGGCTGTATTTTGGAATTTTTCATTTTCATTTACACATCATTCTGTGCAGTGGAATTCAGCCACTGAGAAATGCCCAACTACTTCTGGTTTTGAAAGAAACTATAATTGACATAAAATCAAGACCTGAAATATATAGGACTGTCCACAGAAATATATACTGTGTTCTTATATGTGTTCTTATATACTTGGTTCAGAGTAATCTTGCTAAAATAGAAAGTGTCAAGGGAAGCAACAAACCAGGAAATATTTTTTTCCAACAAAATTCTCTCACAAAGGTCTAATTTCTCAAATATATGAAGAACTAAGTCAAATTTATAAGAAATCAAATCATTCCCCAATTGACAACTGTGCAAGAAATATGAATAGACAGTTTTCAGATGAAGAAATAAAAAATATCAATAATCATATGAAAAAGCGTTTGAAATCACTCTTGATTAGAGAAATACAAATCAAAACAACTCTGAAGTTCCACCTTAGACCTAGAAGAGTGGCCAATATAGAAATAAAGGAAAATAATAAATGTTGGAGGGGATGTGGAAAAATTTGGACACTAATACATTGCTGGTGGAGTTGTGAATTTATTCAACCATTCTGGAAAGCAATTTGTAATTATACCCAAAGGGCTTTAAAAGATTGCACGTCCTTTGATCCAGCCATACCACTACTGTTTTTGTATACCAACAAGATTTTTTAAAGTTACAAAGGTCATGTCTGTTCAAAAATATTTATAGTGTACTTTTTGTGGTGTCAAAAATTGAGAAAATGTTCCTCAATTGAGGAATGGCTGAACAAATTGTGGTATATGATGGTGATGGAATACTATTGTGCTATAAGGAATGATGAACTACTTGATTTTTATATAAACTGGAAAGATCTCAATGAACTGATGCAGAGTGAAATGAGCAGAACCAGGAGAACATGGTACACAGTAACTGAAATATTGTGGGATGATCAAATGTTATAGCTTTTGCTATTAATAGCAATACAAGGATCCAGGACAATCCTGAGGGACTTAAGAGAAAGAATGCTATCCACATTGAGAGAAAGAGAAAGAACTGTGGTAATAGAAACACAGAAGAAAAAAAAACATGTTTTATCACTTGTTTGTGTGAGTATATGATTTGGGCTTTTGATTTTAAAAGATTATTACAAAGTTAATAATATGGAAATAGGATCTGAGTGATAATACATGTATAACCTAGTGAAATTGCTTGTCAACACTGGGAGGAGGGAAAGAAGAGGGGAGGGAGACAATAAGAATCATGTAACCATGGGAAAAATTTAAACAATAAAAATGAAAAAAGTTAGATAAATGAAAAAAATAAAAATAAAAAATAATAGAAAGTGTCCTGCTCAGGAATATTTAGCAGCTTCTGATGATTACAGAATAAAGTCCAAAATTCTTAGCCTGGCATTCAAAGCCCTTTGGGCTCTGGCCCATCCCATTTTTCCATCCTTATTTTTATTCCTCTCCTCTGCCCCCTAGCTTTTTTGGTAACCAATACAGGAAACGAGGATTGCTGTCATTCTTTATGCTTCTACCTGGTTTGCAGCTAAAACCTTCTATGTGTGTTATCTCCCCCATTAGAGTGTTAGCTCCTTGAAAGCAGGGACTGTTTTGCTTTTCTATATGTATCTCCAGAACTTAGCACAGTGCTTTGTACATATTAACACTTAATAAATGCTTTTAAATTTATTCATCCATCCACCCTCTCCATTCTTGCCTTTTTACCATTGCCTCTGCTGGTTACCCTTTCCTCCATCTGCCAGCTAAAAACTTTCCCATTTTTCAAGGCACAACACAAATTCATCTTCCACCATGAAGCCAAGCTTTCCCTGGATCCCTCACTTACCCCCTGCAGAAAAAAAAGTCTCTTTTCTATGTTTTCAGAAATTTTTGTATCTCCCAAACAGCACTTATCATATTCTACCTTGCAATTTGGTCCTTTGTTTCTGTTTCATAACTTTCATACTAAACTGAAAGCCCATTGAGGACCAGAATTATGATGTATCCATCCTCAGTACCCACCATAACACTCTACACATAGGTCACTCCCAGTAAATATTCAGGGAATCTAGGTGAATGACATTCATAGAATTTTAGAGGTGGAAGAACCCATAGAGGTCACCCAGTCCAACCACCCACGCTGGAATCCCCTCTAGAATACATCTCTGCACTGAGCACAGTTCTTTTATGAAGCCAAATAGCTTGCTTCCTGTTTTTAAACAGAGTGAATTAAAATATATTCTGAACATATGAGACATCACTATGAGGTCACTGCACTATAAAAGCTTAAGAATTGCTGTTTGGGGGAAAATTAAAACTGATTTAAAAAAAATCCCTTTGCATGACAATAAAGATTGGGTTGCTAAAACTGGAGGCCAGAGCGACAGAATAGGTCACTGGTAGTGGCCAAAGAAGCCAAGTGACCTTTTGGCTATGGCCCAGAGATAGAAGAGGGCAGGGAATAAATATTTATGAAGCCTAAACTATGTGCAAGACATTATGCTTACCACTTTATAAATATTACCTTATTTGATTCTCAACACTATTATCCATTTTTAGGCTACATTTATTATGAGACAAAAACAACAATGTCGTTTTATGTGTTTTGCTTAAGTTGGCAATGACTGGGCTACTTAGGATCTAGAACTGGAAAGAATAGGAGAAATAATCTGGTTCATCTGCCTTATTTTAAAAATAGGGAAACCAAGATAGAGAGAGGGAAAGTAATAAATCTAACATTACACAATAGCAGAGCTGGAATGTGAATTCGTGGCCTCTGATAGCAAATTCACCACTGTTTCTCCTACCTTCCTGTGCCATAGGCAAGAGTTTGATGGCTCCATAAGTCATGAAACAAGCACAAAGAGTTTTCAGTAATAATTGGTATGTGCTTCAAACCATTTTGTAGACTGCTAAGCCAAAACCTCCAGGGCAGATTTAGGTGATTTTCCGAGTCATTTTTGGTGACATTTTGAAAGAAGAACTAACAGGACTTGTTGACATATTGGATATAGAGGGTGAAGAAAAAGGATGAGTAAAACTAGATGCTCAGTGATACCAATGACAGAAGTAAAAAAGTTGAATGTAGGATCTGGTTTCTGGGGGAAAGATAATGAGTTCCATTTTGGATACACTAATTTGAAATGTCAGGAATATTCAAGTGTAAATATTCAGTTGACAAATCGGGAATATGGCACCACAGTTTGGATAATACCATGTTCCATGGCAGGGCAAGAGTTATTATTTTCTAACACTAGAGCATACTTAAGATGTATTTTTTAGAGAAAACTTTGGGGAGCAGGATTAGTGGGGGAGTCCAGACCTGTGATTCCTTTGGAACAGGGAATTTCACATGTGGAAAATCTCTCTGTCAATGCTAATTGGCAACAAATGTGTAATTCAGTGTCTTTAAGAGTAGCCTGATTCATTAGTAAAAAGAACAAATCTTTTTTTCGGAATCCAAGTCTCCAAAATGACCATTTTGATGAAATTAAAATGTATTTAATAAGTACATTTCATGAATGCTAGCATTCCTGAAGCATCCAGCTCCTATCTCTTATAATTAAGATACTGCCCAGAATATTTTTGGATGGACTTTTCTAGACTACAAGTAACTATTAGCCTTGCTGCACTCACCCTATTATACCCAAACACATGATGATTAGGAGTTGCATATGGCAGTGCAATTTCCACATTAGGAAAATCAGGGAGAATAGTGTCCTGGAGTCTTCACAATTTATACCATAATGAGTACAACCTCTACTAATTTTTTTAAGTGGGAATTAAAATAGCCCTAAAACTATGGTGTGTCTTGATATCAAAGATTTCATCAATCCCTGATCTAAAAAAAATCTTATGACAATCTCTATTTTCTATTAGAAACATTTGGGCCATAATGGCCCAGAGAAACCATGATCATCTTTCTGAGCTAATTGGGAAACAGCATGGTATAGTGGAAAGATTGCTGTCTTTGAAGTCAGAGAATTTGGATTTGAATCCTTGCTCTGCGTCTTATTACCTGTGTGATATTGGGGCAAATCAGGAAACTGTTTTTAGCCTTGGTTTCCTCATTAATAAAATGAGATAATTGAACTAGATTAGGGGTTCTTAGCTTGGGGTGTGTGAACTTTTAAAAAATACTATTTTGAAAACTGTATTTCAATATAATTGGTTTCCTTGGTGTAATCCACAGTTTTATTTTATACATTTAAAAATATTATTTTGAGAAGGGGTCCAAAGAGGTTCATGATACAAATAATGCTTTACTCAGTGTTGCCTTTTGAAATCTATGATATATGTCATCCCTAAACCTTGTTACTTTGTGAGGAATTGGTCTAATTAAGAGTTTCATAAACAGACTTTCCTATATTGAAATATGAAATGATGATCTCATGTTATTTGGTCTCAGATTGAGGCAATGGTTGAATGGGAAGGAATTGACTCCCTTATTTGAAATCCATTTTAAGCAAAATTTCTTTAATTGCCTGCCTTGCAAGTGGTTTGTTAGTGCTAGCCTATCAAAATGGTGTATGCCAGTGTGCCCCAGTGCTACATCACAGGGTACATCTAACCTAAAGACTGAATGTATATCTATGACAGAATTGGGGCAACATTAAAGCTGTCACCATATTTTAGCACGGTAAATAAAATAGCAACATTTTCCCTCCCAGCAACTTAGAGGAAGGAGTGAAGATGAACACAGATTGGGAGGGGGAGGGGAAGAGATACAGACAGACAGACAGACAGACAGAGAGGAAGAGACACAGACAGACAGACAGATAGACAGGGAGACTTTATTGGTACTGAAATGGAAATGTGAGAGAGACATTGGGCCAACTATAGTGCAGATCAGAAACCATTTAGAACACCTCTATTGATGGTATTTCAAAAATGTATTCTTTTGTAGGAAAACTGAAAAGTTAACCTAATATTTACTCAAAGTTCGTGTCCAAATGCAGGATGGCTACTGGATGAATACTTGTTTCAGTTTTTGGAATGGATCCAAAAAGTCACTCCTTGCTCCTCAGGATATGACTATTGTACTGTGCTGAAAAACCCTGCAGGGAACACTGGCAGCCCAGGGTTTCTCTCTGGACCCCTCAGTTCCTCAAGAGATTCCATTCTCTCCACCAAGAACAGCAAAGGACAAATGGAAATGCCAAGGACTGAGGACCATTTCTCAGGGGTCATATGGTGTCAGAGATGTAAGAAGACCCTAAAGCCCTTCACCTTCGTCTTTCACCAAACACTGATAGAGAAAGAGACAGGAATGAAGTAAAAAAAGTGTTCAACTTAATTTAATAAATTCTTAGTGTTTGTTACATGAAATGCACTGTGTTAGCATTAGTAAAGCTAGAAAGCAAAATAAGATATAACTTCTTCCCTTGTGGGATTTATAGTCTAAGAAGAAATAACACAAATAGATAATGTGGTACAACAGAGTGCTCAACTCTGTAAGAAATCCTCTTCCTGACATTTACTAGCTATGATTGTGAGCAAATTATTTAATTACTCTGAACCTGTTTCTTCATCTGCAAAAAAGGGATTATTATTAATATAGCACCTATGTCATAGGGTTCTTATAAGACTCAAATGAGAGAATATACATAAAGACCTTTACAAACTCAAAAACACTATTTAACATTCTTTTTTTTATTATTAACACACACTATTACATAATTACATTAGAGATCTATGTTAGGTTTGATGAGAAAAATCCCCAGGGTGATAGATTTAGAATTAGAAGGAACTCTAAAGGTCATCAAGTCTAACTCCCTCATTTTATAAGTGAAGTAACTGAGGCACAGAGAGGTTTAGTTATTTGTCCAAGATCCTTCTAGTAATCCTGAGGCATGTTTTAAAGTCAGTTCTTAATACTACAGGTCTATATCCTAAAGAAATTAATTTTAACAAAGAATACTAATCTATTTGTACAAAAATATTCCTAGCAACTCTTCTTCTTGTGACAAAAAATTGGAAATTGAGGTGATGTCCAACAGTTAGAAAAAACAAGATGCGGTAAATGATTGCAATGGAATATTATTACTGCATAAGAAATGATGAATAGGATGATGAAAAAAACCCAGAAAGAATTGCATGAACTGATACAAGATGAAATGAGTAGAACCATGAGAACCCTATACATTGTGATAGCAATGCTGTATGGTAATCAACTGGGAATGATTGCAATTCTCAGCAATACAAAGATTCAAGATAATTCTAAATGACTCATGATGAAAAATCCTATCCACCTCCAGAGAAAGAACCAATAGAGTCTTATTGCATATAGAAGCATGCTATTTTTCACTTTTGTGTATATGTACTTTTTTGTCTGTGTTTTCTTTCACAAAATGACTAATATAGAAATATGTTTTACATGATTGAAAATGTATAATCTATATCAAATTGCTGAGGAAAGGAGAGAATTTGGAACTCAAAATTTTTAAAAGAATGTTAAAAATGTTTTATATATATAATTTTAAAATATATTATTTTTTAAAAATGAAGTCAGTTCTTCTTGACTCCAAGTCTATTGACCAATCAACAATGCCATATCACCCTCATAGAAAGTAGCTGCAAAAGTTTCATTAAACATATGAAAGCATTTTGGTTGGGTTTTTAAAGGATAAATGGCAATTCAGTAGGTGAAAAAGTAGATGGAAGGACATTCAAGGCACAAAGAATAGTATAAATAGAGATATCAAAATGGAAAAATGCAGGGCGTTTTTTTTTCTTTTTGGGTGGGGGGACAGTGAGTGGTCCAATTTGGAGTGAGTGTAGGGAGAGAGCACACTGTGAGGTGAAGGTTGACAAAGTACAGGAGTACCAAATCATAGAGGACCTTGAATGCCAAATTAATGTGCTTGAACTTTATGAGGTAAGTAATAAGGAAGCTCTGAAGATTTTTGATATTAATAAGTATGTATAAAATGATTAAATAGCCTAGTGGACAGACTAGAGCAGAAAAAAGTCAAAGCAAAGGATCCTTACTCAATTGTCTCATCTTTAAAATAAAGAATGGGGCTATGTTACTTCTGAGATATCTTCTGGTTTTTATTCTATGATCTTAGTACAACTGTGATTTAAAGTGATGGAATGAATATCATTACTTTTTGAGGAACATTAACTCATGGGAATAAATACATTTTCATATCCACTTTACACACACACACATACACACATGAACAGCATAGTCTCTCTTGTAAATATATTCCAAGGGATATTTTGCTTTAAGAACACCTTATAGGTACCAACCTAGATTTACAAAAATTTGGAGATGATTCTTTCCTTCAAACAGAGTACAAAACAATATGCCACAGAATTCCTTTAAATAGTGAGCTGCCCTTGCCTTTGTTAAATAATTAGTTTTTTAGGCAACAAAGGAAAATATCTAATGTGAGGCATACTTGTAGAGGTCTACTGCAAACTACATTTAGAGCTGTGGTTTGTTTTTCATTAGCAACACTGGTCTAGAATTTCTGTAGCATATGTAGATTCTTTGGTCAAAAATTCATAAATCTTGTTTTGTTTCTGTCTGACACTGCATGGAAATTAATCGGCATAGTTTCATCATGAATATTTGAAGTATGCAATAATCTGAAAAAAACTTTAATTTTAGTAATATATTATGATTTATGCAGCATCTGATTGAATGCATTTTAATGGATTAGAAAGAGTGAGAATAAATTTACTAATATATCAACTTGATTCCAGCTAGTTTCCTCCCCAGAGTAAGAATTCCATAAGTCCTTTTTTGTCTTTATGTTTTTTAAAAAAATTCTTTATCATTTTCTACATGGATTACCTATGGGCAACTTTCAAAGACTTTCTCTTTCTTGCTCTTTTGTTCTCTCTCTCTTCTCTGATGAATAGAAAAATCTATTGTACTTACATGTGGCCAAATATAGCAAACCAGTCATGGGATATTATTTGCAAAAGTCACTTGAAATCAGATTCCTCCCTCCTTTCCTAGATGCATTAGGAAGGGATTCTGTCCATGACCTTTTGAAAACCTAGTGCTGAGGATTCAATTAATATTTCAGTTTACTCCTAACATTCATGTTAAAAAAGTCTATAGAATCATATTCTCTTAGACCTAGCGATCATATCTTTTAGCCCTCTAATTTTGTAGATTAGAAAAATAAGTGCCAGCAGGCTTCAATGACTTGCCCAAGGTCATACAGCATTTTTATTTGTTGCAGTAACTACATTTGAGATCATAGCATAATTGGATTTTGAGCTGGGGGAAACATTTGAGTCCTTGTACTAACCCCTCATTTTTTAGATGAGGAAGCTGAGACCCACAGATGTTATGACTCACAAAGAAGGTGACAGAACTGGGATTCAGACTCAGATTCTTTGACGGTAAATCTAGTGTTCTCTCAAGTCACCAGGCTGTTTTTCTCATTTATCTATTTTTTTAATTGGTAGCATTGAATAACTGAAATGAAAGTTGAAAGAAAGAACAATAGTAAGGAGATAAATACAAGATTTAGAGTTCTTGGGCATTAGGTAGACAGTTAAATCAGATATCATTTTACAAAAGGATTATAGTAAAGCTATTTCTATGTCTTCTGAGAGTGTGTAGTGACAGCATGTTGTGATAGCCAAAATCAACAAAGTATTCAGAGGAAAGAATTGCTTAGTGCAACTGCTGTCAATTGTGGAGCTTTTAGAAGACCTGAGCTACTTCTGACCTCTGCTCTCTGCTCTTGTGCAGTACTTAACTTTCAGCTCCACTCATGCCAATTTTCAAAGTCACTTCCATACATAAGCAGACCCAAGGACATGCAGAATGAAACCAGAAGATGGGTGATTTATCTAGCATCTTCTATATACTTTGTAGTTTAGTCATTTCAGTCATGTCCAACTCTTTGTGACTTCATTTGGGGTTGTCTTGGCAAAGATACTGAAGTGGTTTCTTATTTTCTTCTCCAATTCATTTTATAGATGAGAAACTAAGGCAAACAGGGTTAAGTGACTTATCCAGGGTCACATAGCTGGTAGATGTCTGAGGCCATATTTGAACTCAGGAGGTTGAGTCTTCCCAACTTTAAATCCTGTATTCTATCTACTGAGTCACCTCGCTACCCCCGAAATCATAGATCTTTTTTTTTTTTTTTTAATATATTTTATTTGATCATTTCCAAGCATTATTCGTTAAAGACATAGATCATTTTCTTTTCCTCCCCCCCACCCCCCATAGCCGACGCGTAAGTCCACTGGGCATTAGATGTTTTCTTGATTTGAACCCATTGCTTTGTTGATAGTATTTGCATTAGAGTGTTCATTTAAAGTCTATCCTCTGTCATGTCCCCTCAACCTCTGTATTCAGGCAGTTGCTTTTTCTCGGTGTTTCCACTCCCATAGTTTATCCTTTGCTTATGAATGGTGTTTTTTTTTCTCCTGGATCCCTGAAAGTTGTTCAGGGACATTACACCGCCCCTAATGGAGAAGTCCATTACGTTCGATTATACCACAGTGTATTAGTCTCTGTGTACAATGTTCTCCTGGTTCTGCTCCTCTCGCTCTGCATCACTTCCTGGAGGTTGTTCCAGTCTCCATGGAACTTCTCCACTTTATTATTCCTTTGAGCACAATAGTATTCCATCACCAACATATACCACAGTTTGTTCAGCCATTCCCCAATTGATGGGCATCCCCTCGTTTTCCAGTTTTGGGCCACCACAAAGAGCGCAGCTATGAATATTTTTGTACAAGTCTTTGTGTCCATTATCTCTTTGGGATACAGACCCAGCAGTGCTATGGCTGGGTCAAAGGGTAGATATTCTTTTGTCACCCTTTGGGCATAGTTCCAAATTGCCCTCCAGAATGGTTGGATCAGTTCACAACTCCACCAGCAATGAATTAATGTCCCTACTTTGCCACATCCCCTCCAGCATTCATTACTTTCCTTTGCTGTTATGTTAGCCAATCTGCTAGGTGTGAGGTGATACCTCAGAGTTGTTTTGATTTGCATCTCTCTGATTATAAGAGATGTAGAACACTTCTTCATGTGCTTGTTAATAGTTTTGATTTCTTTATCTGAGAACTGCCTATCCATTTCCCTTGCCCATTTATCAATTGGAGAATGGCTTGATTTTTTGTACAATTGATTTAGCTCATTATAAATATGAGTAATTAAACCTTTGTCAGAGGTTTCTATGAAGATTTTTTCCCAATTTGTTGTTTCCCTTCTGATTTTAGTTATATTGGTTTTGTTTGTACAAAAGCTTTTTAGTTTGATGTAGTCAAAATTATTTATTTTACATTTTGTGATTCTTTCTATATCTTGCTTGGTTTTAAAGCCTTTCCCCTCCCAAAGGTCTGACATGTATACTATTCTGTGTTTACCCAATTTACTTATGGTTTCCTTCTTTATGTTTAAGTCACTCACCCATTTTGAATTTATCTTGGTGTAGGGTGTGAGGTGTTGATCTATTCCTAGTCTCTCCCACACTGTCTTCCAATTTTCCCAGCAGTTTTTATCGAATAGTGGATTTTTGTCCCAAAAGCTGGGATCTTTGGGTTTATCGTATACTGTCTTGCTGAGGTCGTTTTCCCCCAGTCTATTCCACTGATCTTCCTTTCTGTTTCTTAGCCAGTACCAAATTGTTTTGATGACTGCTGCTTTGTAATATAGTTTGAGGTCTGGGACTGCAAGGCCCCCATCATATGTGTTTTTTTTCATTATTTCCCTGGATATCCTTGATCTTTTGTTCTTCCAAATGAACTTTGTTATGGTTTTTTCTAAATCAGTGAAGAAGTATTTTGGTAGTTCAATGGGTATGGCACTAAATAGATAAATAAGTTTGGGTAGGATGGTCATTTTTATTATATTGGCTCGTCCTATCCATGAGCAGTTAATGTTTTTCCAATTGTTCAAGTCTAGTTTTAGTTGTGTGGCGAGTGTTTTGTAGTTGTGTTCATATAGTTCCTGTGTTTGTCTTGGGAGATAGATTCCTAGGTATTTTATTTTGTCTAAGGTGATTTTGAATGGGATTTCTCTTTCTAGTTCTTGCTGCTGAGCTGTGTTGGAGATATATAGAAAAGCTGATGATTTATGTGGGTTTATTTTGTATCCTGCAACTTTGCTAAAGTTGTTGATTATTTCAATTAGCTTTTTGGTTGAATCTCTAGGATTCTTTAAGTAGACCATCATGTCATCCGCAAAGAGTGATAACTTGGTCTCCTCCTTGCCTATTCTGATGCCTTCAATTTCTTTATCTTCTCTAATTGCTACTGCTAGTGTTTCTAGTACAATGTCAAATAGTAGAGGTGATAATGGGCATCCTTGTTTCACTCCTGATCTTATTGGGAATGCATCTAGTTTATCCCCATTGCAGATGATATTAGCTGTTGGTTTTAGATATATACTGTTTATTATTTTTAGGAATGACCCTTCTATTCCTATGCTTTCTAGTGTTTTTAATAGGAATGGGTGTTGTATTTTATCAAAGGCTTTTTCTGCATCTATTGAGATAATCATGTGGTTCTTGCTAGTTTGCTTGTTGATGTGGTCAATTATGTGGATGGTTTTCCTAATGTTGAACCAGCCCTGCATCCCTGGTATGAATCCTACTTGATCATGGTGAATGATCCTTCTGATCACTTGCTGGAGTCTTTTTGCTAGTATCCTATTTAAAATTTTTGCATCTATATTCATTAGGGAGATTGGTCTATAGTTTTCTTTCTCTGTTTTTGACCTGCCTGGTTTTGGAATCAGTACCATGTTTGTGTCGTAAAAGGAGTTTGGTAGAACTCCCTCTTTGCTTATTATGTCAAATAGTTTGTATAGTATTGGGGTTAATTGTTCTCTGAATGTTTGATAGAATTCACAGGTGAATCCATCAGGCCCTGGGGATTTTTTCTTAGGAAGTTCTTTGATGGCTTGATGGATTTCAATTTCTGATATGGGATTATTTAAGAATTCTATTTCCTCTTCTGTTAGTCTAGGCAGTTTGTATTTTTGTATATATTCATCCATTTCTCCTAAATTGGTGTATTTATTGCCATATAATTGGGCAAAGTAATTTCTAATGATTGCCTTAATTTCCTCCTCATTGGAGGTGCTGTCCCCCTTTTCATCTTTAATGCTGTGAATTTGCTTTTCTTCCTTCCTTTTTTTAATTAGATTGACCAGTACTTTGTCTATTTTGTTTGTTTTTTCAAAGTACCAGCTTCTTGTCTTATTTATTAAATCAATAGTTCTATCACTTTCGATTTTATTAATTTCTCCCTTAATTTTTAGGATTTCTAATTTGGTTTTCTGCTGGGGGTTTTTAATTTGATCGCTTTCGAGTTTTTTCAATTGCATTTCCAATTGATTGATCTCTGCTCTCCCTTGTTTGTTAATATGAGCTTTCAGGGATATGAATTTGCCTCTGATTACCGCTTTGGCTGCATCCCAAAAGGTTTGAAAGGATGTTTCGCCATTGTCATTTTCCTTGATGAAATTATTAATTGTTTCTATGATTTCTTCTTTAGCTAAACGGTTTTGGAGTATCATATTGTTTAATTTCCAATTGGTTTTAGATTTGGTTTTCCATGTACCATTACTAATCATTATTTTTATTGCCTTGTGATCTGAGAAGGCTGCATTCATTATTTCTGCTTTTTTGCATTTGTGTGCTATGTTTCTGTGACCTAATGTATGGTCAATTTTTGTGAATGTGCCATGTGGTGCTGAGAAGAAGGTGTATTCCTTTTTATCCCTATTTATTTTTCTCCATATGTCTATTAATTCTAATTTTTCTAAGATTTCATTCACTTCTTTTACCTCTTTCTTATTTATTTTTTGATTTGATTTATCTAAATTTGATAATGGTTGGTTTAAGTCTCCCACTAGTATGGTTTTATTGTCTATTTCTTCCTTCAATTCTCCTAGTTTCTCCATTAGAAATTTGGGTGCTATATTATTTGGTGCATACATGTTGATTAATGATATTTCCTCATTGTCTAGAGTCCCTTTTAACAAAATATAATTACCTTCCCTATCCCTTTTGATCAGGTCTATTTTTGCATTGGCTTTATCAGATATCATGATTACCACTCCTGCCTTCTTTCTATCAGTTGAGGCCCAGAAGGTCTTACTCCATCCTTTAATTCTGACCTTGTGGGTGTCAACCCGCCTCATGTGTGTTTCTTGAAGACAACATATGGTAGGGTTTTGGATTCTAATCCATTCAGCTATTCGTCTACGTTTTATGGGTGAGTTCATCCCATTCACGTTCAAAGTTATGATTGTCATTTGTGGACTCCCTGGCATTTTGATTGCCTTCCCTAATTCTAACCTTTTCTTCTTCGGCTCTACCTTTTAGTCCAGTGATTTACTTTGAATCAGTCCCCCTTGTCCCCTCCCTTGATGTTTCCCTTTTTAGTCTCTCCCTTTTTGTTCCCTCCCCCTCCCCCCTCTCTTTCCCTCCCTTTTTGTTCTCCCTCTCCCCCTCCCCCCCTTGGTTTTCTCTTCTCCTTACCCTTGTTGGGTAAGATAGAATTCAAGATCCCAATGGATCTGGATGTTTTTCCCTCTCAGAGTTGATTTCCCTGAGATTGAGGTTTAAGTAAACCCCCCCCCCTCTCTTCCTCTCCTTCTTATAGGAGTTTTCTTCCCCTCCCCTTCCCCTGTGAATCTTTGTGTGAGAACCATTATTCTATTTGGTCTTTCTTTACCCCCTATTTATACATTACATTTTCCCCACATATTAGTATACATAGGTTGATATAAATGTAGTCCTTATAGAAGAGAGTTTGAGTAAAAGAAGATAACATTTTTCCCCTTTCCTTAATATTTACCTTTTCAGGTATTCCTTGCTCTTTGATTTTCGGTATCAAACTTTCCACAGAGCTCTGGTCTTTTCTTTGCAAAAAGTTGGAAGTCTTCTATTTTGTTGAATGCCCATACTTTCCCTTGGAAGTATATAGTCAGTTTTGCTGGGTAGCTGATTCTTGGTTGGAGACCCAGCTCTCTTGCCTTTCTGAAGATCATGTTCCATGCCTTACGATCATTCAGCGTAGAACTTGCAAGGTCTTGTGTGACCCTGATTGGCATTCCTTTATATCTAAATTGTCTTTTTCTGGCTTCCTGTAGGATTTTTTCTTTTGTTTGATAGCTTTGGAATTTGGCAATTACATTCCTGGGAGTTGTCTTTTGGGGGTTTAGTGTAGAAGGTGTTCTGTGAGCTCTGTCAGTGGCTGTATTGCCCCCTTGTTCTAGAATCTCTGGGCAATTTTCTTTGATTATATCTTGTATCACCATGTCCAGTTTGGTGTTTATTTCTGGCTTTTCTGGGAGTCCAATTATTCTTAAATTTTCTCTTTTCCCCCTGTTTTCTAGATCTATCACCTTGTCGGTGAGATATTTTATGTTCTCTTCTAATTTCTTGGTGTTTTGGCTTTGCTTTATTAGTTCTTGCTTTAAAGCCTGGTTTTCTTTTACAGTTTGGTCAAACTGGTTTTGTAGATGCGTGAATTTCTTTTGCATCATTTCCCACTTTTCCTCCCAGAGGGCTTCCATCTTTTTGGTCCTTTCTGATTCAAATTCTTCATGGGTTTGTGGAGAGTTTCTATTTCCTTTGGAAGATTTTGGAGAATTTTCTTGTATATCTTCTTCTATCTGCTCTGTATTTTGTATTTTGGCTCCATAGAATGTGTCCAGAGTCGCCCCTTTCTTCTTATTTTTCTTGGTATTTTGGGGCTTCTGTGCTTCTGTGGAATTTGTCATCTCTGAACGTGGAGGATTGGCTTTTCTTGTCTTTGTCTGGTGATCAGAGGCTAAAGCCTGGGCAGATGTTAGTTCTATGAGCGTTCCCTGGGTTAAACTGAATATGCCTCACTGGAACTGGAATGGAAGGGTCGGACCACGAGGCCACACTCTCCCCCTGGCTCGATTTCCGGAAGTTGCCTTCAGAATCCCTGGCCGTGAGGCTGTTTCGTCGGCCTGCGGGGGGGATGGGCTGCCGCTTCCCCAAGCTCCGAGAGCACAGACTTTCACTGAGACTTGGATAGCAGGATCCAGCCCGTGAGGCTGTCTTGCCCGCCCTGAGGGTTGCTGTTGTTTTGACCAGCTCTCTGCAGCGGAGGCCCCAGGCAGTAACTTTCACCCGGACTGGGACTTGGGTAGAAGACCCTGAGGGTTGTTGTTCCTCAGACCCTGCTCTCTGAGCCCGGCGCTGCTGCCGCTTCCGGGAGCCTTGGACTCTGCGCTCCTACCCCTGAGGTCCGAGGGATCTCGGGTTCTGGCTTTTAAGGGGAGCCGTACCTTTTGAACCGGGTCCAGGTCCAGGAGGAGGGTTCCCAGGGTCTGTGCTGTTGATCGTTTTGAATTTCGGCGCCTTAGGAGCTTCTAGTTTGAGATCGGTCGGGAAGGGTTTTCCGGAGATCTGAACTTCAGCTTTCTCTAAGCCGCCATCTTAACCGGAAGTCCGAAATCATAGATCTTAACTGTCTTTTTTCCTTTCTCTTGGTAGCAAGGACCCTAGAGATAACTGGGGTTCCCCCACAATCTCCTTTCTTCCTTCTCTCTTCTTTACCTCCATCCCCCTCTCTCCAATCCATTCTCTAATCTGTCTTGGACCCTGCCACCGACCATGTAAAACATTTTTCTTTCCAGCTAATAGTATTCAAGAAAGGCTAGGAACATCTTTCTCCACCACTTCTCACCCCTAAGACTCCTGGGTATTTCTGATCACTTACTAATTTACTGACCACTTAAGAGGTAGGCTGGTCATCAGCTCTGAGCAGACATTGAATGTGATTTATGGTCATAAACTTGAATTCATCAAACACCACAAAATTCCACTTCAAAAACAATTTTGGCCGCTTCTTTATAATGAGCTTATATTTGTGTACCCTCAAAGGATGAGACAAACTAGGTCAAAGATCTCTCCTTTAGTCTATTAAATAAACTCTAAGAGATTATGTCTGAGTTACCTTAAAGTAAAATATAAATGAAAAAATTTAAAATTCAAGGAAGGTATATTTCAAGGGACAAATCACACTGTAGAAATTTAAAATTCCAAATAAGCTAATTTGTATGTAGCAAATGTATGTGTGCTTCCCTTCCCCCCACAATTATCCTCCTTTTTCCTACTCCCAACAAAATCAAAGAAAACCTTTTATTATGTTTCTTCCCTGACCACTTTCTACTTTGTGTAGCCTGGGCTTTCTGAGCCCAGCTCCAGGTACAATCTTAGACAGAGACTGACTTATTTATAGTATCTTGATATCTGCCCCCTACCTGGTAGAGTGCCTTGCACACAGGGCTTTTGTAAGACTCCAATGAGATAATGGATGTAAAACATTTTGTAAACCTTAAAGTACTATATAAATGGCAGATATCATGAGCCCACATTCACCAGTTGTCCATCTGGTGATGACTTCTCTCTCTGAGTCTTTTCCTGCACTTCTGCTTAGTTCAAGAAATGTTTATAGAGTGGGAAATGCTAGTTTATAGAGTTTATAGAGTGGGAAATGCTAGTAAATGTTTAACTAGGCTCCCCCCCCCCCAAAAAAAAAAGTATATCTACATTCTTAATGTGTTCTTCATTACTAACACTTCCTTAAGTCTGGACAATCGAATTAGTCTGTGATTTGTAGCAATGGCCATTTTCTTAAGTATAAATATTTATAATTAATATTTAACAATCAGCTCTTACAAACTGTTTAGAGCTGATTCTAGTACACACTTGCTTGCACATACTAGGTACTTAGTAAATGTCTAGTTGGATGGATGGATGGATGAATGATGAATGAAAGAATAGGACATAGGGGCAGAGGCCATGGGGCAGCAAAGTGGCACAAGAGATAGAGAGCAGGGTTTAAAATCAGGAAGATTTATTTTCCTGAGTTCAAATCTGGCCTCAGATGGCCTTGGACAAGTTATTTAACCTTGTTTTCTTCAGTTCTCTGTCTGTAAAATGAGCTGGAAAAGGAAATGGCAAATCACTATAGTATCTTCCCAAGAGAATCCCAAATGGGAGTAGAAACACAGAAGAAAAACAACTGCTTGAACTTATGGGCTAGTGGGGATATGATTAGGAATATAGACTCTAAATGATTGCTGTAGTGCAATTATCAATAATATGAAAACAGGTCTTGATCAATGACACATATAAAACCCAGTGGAATTGCACGTGGGCTATGGGAGGAGGGTGGGAGGAAGGGAAGGAAAGAACATGATTCTTGTAACCATGGAAAAATGTTCTAAATTAACTAATTAAATAAAACTTTCCACAAAAAAAAAACAAACAAAAAAAAGAAAACCCCAAATGGGACCACAAGACCAAAACTACTGAACAACAAAGAAAAAGAAAGATTATCAAACTCTTGCTTATCTCCTAGGAGATACTTCTGATTCGAAGAACAATGTGGTTTAAAAGAGAAATATTTTGGTGTGGAGGACAAAGGGCCAGTCTTTTTTTTTTTTTAAACCCTTATTTTCCATCTTGGAATCAATACTGTGTATTGGCTCTAAGGCAGAAGAGTGGTAAGGGCTAGGCAATGAGGGTCAAGTGACTTGCCCAGGGTCACACATCTGGGAGGTGTCTGAGGCCAGATTTGAACTATGACCTCCCATCTCTAGGCCAGGCTCTCAATCTACTGAGCCATCCAGCTGCCCCCAACAAAGGGCCATTCTTTTTTTTTTCCTTTTTTTATGATCATTTTTATTTTTATTTTATTTTGTGGAAAAATTTATTGAATTAATTAATTAATTAATTTAGAATATTTCCCCATGGTTACAAGATTCATGTTCTTTATCTCCCCTCCTCCCACCCCTCCAGTAGCCAATGAACGATTCCACTGGGTTTTACATGTCATTGATCAAGCTCTATTTCCATATTATTAATATTTGCACTAGGATGATCGTTGAGTCTACTCTTTCTTGATTTTTTCTGAATTCATCCTAATATTTCATGGCACAATAGTATTCCATTACAATTATACACAGTAACTTGTTCAGCTATTCCAGTTTATGATCCACAATCATATCCCCATGGACCCATGTGATCAAGCAGTTGTTTTTCTTCTGTGTTTCTACTCCCACAGTTCTTTCTCTGGATGTGGATCCAAAGGGCCAATCTTAAGAGTTGGGAAGGCCAGAATTTAAATCATGCTTTCATCATATGTGTACTATGTGACTATGGGCAAAACATTTAACCATTGCCACTCCAAGGAAGGAGCCATACATGATTTTTCAAGCTGAATTGGGTTTCTTATATTGATGAAATTCTACATCAGGAACCATAAACAGTAAGTGGTTCAAAAACCTTTATGTAGATGAACTGCTCTGTTCCTTGATTGTTTTCCAGCTCTTTCCTCCTTGTCCCCCCAGAGTTATTGCACTGAAACTATTACATCCTTATCATACAGTTTTCACTGTGGGGCATTTGCTTAAGTAACCCCCAGAAAAGATAGGCTTGCTCCTCCCCCATACTTCACTCCCTCTTTCTCTGGGTCCGAGGCTTATGCCCACCTTGCTGCCTTGACATGCAGATGCCAGGCAGGCTTGAGCACCTCTTTGGAAAAGGCGGACACAAATGCTTTATGGCTTGCTTTGTTTTTTGGCCTCACGTCCTCCAAGATTGGGATGTGCAAGTCACTGTGGGTGAGATGAAACAAGATGGACGATAACCTCCTACTCCTTCTGGAGCTCTTACTCACCAGGTGGCAGTAGGGAAACTCTCATCAGACATTAAACAGGCTGGGCTCAAGTAACTCCAGCAGGCGTCAGCAGGAATAGCTGCACCCAGGAGGTGGGCACCTTGGCGGCTCTCTTTCTCCCCTCCCACTCCTTTGATACTCAGCACCTCCTCTTTGTCTCTGTCTCTGTGCTGTGCAGTTTTAGGTGGCTGAGACGAGACCCTCTGGATGAACACCTTAATGTCAGCCCTATTAAAGTAATCCTTTTTTGTAAAATCTGGAAATGCTAAGCTCTTTCAGCAAGTGAGTCCCAATTAGAACTGATAAAAAGTACAGTGAGCTAAAAACAGTGACTTTGGCGAGCCGAGATGATAAAGGCTCACTTAAGATAAAAAGAACGGGAAAAGATGCATCACTTTTTTTTTTAACCAGAGACAGGAATATTTCCATCTTCCTAGTAAAGCTGATTTACATCTTTGTAAGACATTTTCCCTTGTTATTTAATTTCGTTTGCTGACTGTTGGGTACATGAAGCTTCTTGAGCAGGATCCTGGACCGTGTTGATGCTCTTTCATTTATGGTTTGGATTGGCATCTTTTCTTAATTTTGTTCTGGTCATGAGGTGTGACTGTAAATTGTACGTATGGTCACTTGATGATAACGAAAATCACTTGGACTTTCTTCAAAAGAGATTGAGACAACTTGTCATGTATTTCAGAGAGATTATTTGGAAATCAATATAGCTTTCTTGAGGCTGGTAGGTGATATGGTGAATAAAGTGCCACGTCAGGAATTAGGATGACTTATCTTCAGATCTGGCCTCCACCATCTAATAACTTCTGTGACCCTGGGCAAGTCTCATAACCATTTTTGCCTCAGTTTCCTCATCTGTAAAATGAGCTGGAGAAGGAAACAGCAAACCACTCCAGGATCTTTGCCAAGAAACCCCAAATAGAGTCACAAATGACTGAAAAACAACTGAGCAATAACAACTTTATTGCATTGAGTATGAGAGAAACTGAATCAATCAATCAATCAACAAATAGAGGATGTCCCCAAGTCATTAGACAGTTTTAAGCTTCAATAGCTTAAAACCAACCCATGACTTTGAGGACTCCATATGGTAATTGCCTGCTATGTGGACCGTGTTCTGTGTTGTATAAAGACAAGGAAGGGAAAAAAATCCCTATTCACAGGAAGGTTTGATCCTAATGGCAGAGATAAGAATATACGTTAAAATATATACAGCATAAATATCGAACTATCAAGTGCATATACACAACACCTACAGAGTTAAATACAAAGTAGCTTGGGAGGGAGAACACTAGCACTGGGGAGGATCAGAAAAACTTTGTAACAGAAGATGATGCCTAATTTACATCTTAAAGAAAGGGGAACTCTGTGATGCAGCTGGAGATCCAGAGGGAGTGCATTCCAGGCATATGAAACAGCCAATAGGAAGGCAGAGGACTTGGGAGAAGCAGTGGCTTATGTAAGGGGAAGAGAGAAGGACTATGTAGTTGAATCTTAAGGTGTGGGAAGAGGAGTAACATCCAGTGAGGTTTAAAGGACAGTTTGAGATGGATCCTGAAGGGTTTTAAAAGCTAAACAGAAGAGTTTATCTTTTATCCCAGAGATAATAGGCGTTTCACACCTTATTGTGTAATTAATGTGTAATAAATGCTTAAATGTAGCAGAGCTGGAAATATCATCATGCACTAGGAATGTTTTGCTATGTGTATTGTGTTTCAATGTTCAGAAATTAGAATTTTGATTGGATTCCATATTTATTCAATAATCACATTCCAAAAGTTTAGCATGTATAATATATAGTGCATTTTGGAATGAAAACTGATAACTACTCTAGTATCTTTCCAAAGAAAACCCCAAAAGGAGGCAAAAAGTGTCAGACCTGACTAAAATAACTGAACAGCAAAATAGATATATTTGTATCTACATTTAAGTTATGTATAAATATTGTATATAATATATATGTAAATATCAGAAGTATCATGATATAATGGGCAGAGTTGGAGTCAGAGAGACCTGGGTTTAAGTTCTTCCTCTAAATCAGTGTTTTCTGTGTATGTATTGATTGTATGATCCTGAGTAAGTCATTGAATCTCCCAGTCTTTTTGACAAATCTCAAAGATAATATGGCATAATAGGACTCATTTATTTTTTTGTCTTGTGAGTGGTTTTGGCAGATTGAGAAGCCTTTGGGAATATTTGCAGAATAATGATTTTAATTGTTTGAAAGAATGTTTTTAATGCAAAAAATAAAATTCATTGTATTTTAAAGGAAAAAAAAAACAGATAGCTATACGAGTCAACTAGTTATCCAATGGACAAAGAGCTAGGCCTGAAGTCAGGAAGAATTCTTCTGAATTCAAATCTGGACTCAGACACTTACTAGTTATGGGACCCTGAGTAAATCATTTAACCTCTGTTTGCTTCAGTTTCTTCAACCCTAAAATGGGGATTATAATAGCATCCTCCTCTGAGGGTTGCACCATGCCTGGCATATGGGAGGTGCTCTATAAAGCCTCAAAAATAAACATTTCCTTCGTTTTATCTTTGTTCTAACAGGCCCAGTATTCTAACTTTAGTTGCAGAGTATGGATATTTCTTTGATTTTTAACCATTGGTTGAAGAAAATAGGAATAAATTTAGGGCTGCAAGAGTCTTTTATAGACAAGAATGTGGCTAATGTAAAGACTTATCCAACATTACACAGTTAACTTGACCCAGGTTTCCTGACTATTAGTTGAACATTTTTCCATGGCACCATATTGCCTTTTCTACTTCACTTATATGAATAACACCTTAAGGATGATTAGGAAAGTTTTATCAAAGCAAAATTTGGTATAATTCAGATTGAGGCAATGTAATGACATAGAATAGTGGAAAATGTTGGTTTTTCTAGGTCTCTTAGCTTCTCTGGGCCTCAGTTTCCTTATCTATAGAATGAGGGTATTCATTAGAAGACCTCTAAGTTCCCTTCTAGCTCTAAATCTATGTTCTCATATATCTTGAAACTGTGCAATGGGAATGTTAAAGAAGACTGCTAGGATTTTTTCAACTAATGATCCATATCCTTACACTAGAATTGTTATACACACACACACACACACACACACACACACACACACACACACACACACATATATATATGTATAATTTTATTTAATTGATTAAATAAGAAAAATTTTCCATGGTTACATGATTCATGTTCTTTCTCTGCCCTCTTCCCACCTCCCTCCCGTAGCCAATGCACAATTCCACTGGGTTTTACATGTGTTATTGATCAAGACCTATTTCCATATTATTGATATTTTCACTATAGTGATCCTTTAGTGTCAACATACCCAATCATATACACATCAAACCAAGTGATCAAGCAGTTGTTTTTCTTCTGTGTTTCTACTCCCACAGTTCCTTCTCTGGATGTGGATAGTGTTCTTTCTCATAAGTTCCTCAGGATTGTCCTGGATCATTGAATTGCCACTAGAATTGTTGCAAAGGCCACAGCACTCAAAATCTTTTCAACTATAGATCTTTGTTGGTCAAAGCCAAAAAAAAAATTCCTTTATTTGAATCTTACTTTGTGGTCTGTGCTCAGTCATGTCTGACTCTTTGTGACCCTAGTTTGTGTCCATAGTTTGAACCCTAAAAAATAAACCCAATTTTATTTAAGGTATTTAATGTGAATTACAAAGAAATTGGGGAATGGCTGAACAAGTTGTAGCATATGATTATCATTGAATATTACTGTGATATGAGAAATGATTAACAGGTTAATTTTGGTTAAACATGGAAAGACCTACATGAAGTTATGAATAGTGAAACAAACAGAACCAAGTAAATATTATATACAGCAAAGGAAATAAAAAGTGAGGAATGACTTGTGTATGACCACCTCCAGTGAAAAAACTGACAAAGATATAATAAAGACATAGTTTTATACATATAGCTTTTTGTGAAATATCTTCTCAATGGAAGAGGGAAAAGGAAATGGTTATGTGGTTATTTTAATATGGCAAATAAATTAATTAATTAAACAAATAAAACAAAGCATATGAATAAATGAACAAATAGTGAAAAATGAAAATAAAACATTTATTAAGTGCTTATTATGTGAGATACTACATTAAGCACTGGGGAAACTAATGCAAAAGGGAGGGAGTCCCTGTCCTTCAGGAGTTTATATACTATTAAGAGAAGAAAATACATATAGAAGAATGGTGGCTAGGGAAGGAAAATAGAATCTTTGGAATAATTAATTAATATATAATTTACAACCAAACTATCAATTTGATTTCTCTGCCCAAAACAAAAACTGAAACGGTGGGCTTTGAGGAGAATCCCTAGCACTTGACTCAGTGCCTGGCACATAGTAGGTGCTTAATAATTGTTTTTTTGATTGGTTGCTTGAAAGGTAAACCAAATGTCAATTGTTAACATGATATTTGCTAGGATTCTTGGACAGGCAAATTCCTTACCAAATGTTTTGTTTACTAAAGCACATAGTCAGAATGTATATGTGCTATCCTTTCAAAAGCAATTTCAGTACAGCATGGTTTCTGAAGATGAACTTAGAGACTTTTAAACAATATATGACCGAGAGAGTTTGGGCTTGTGATTTCACAAGAGTGTAAAGACACCTATTCAATGCAGGCCAACACATTCCCAGCATTTTCTTGGAGAAAAAACCTAAGAGATTAGAAGTTAAGGGATCTTTACCTACATCAGAAAGCCAGTATTTGTCAGAGGTGAAATGTACTAATGCCCCTTTTTAAATTTCAATTTTTCCATAAGAGTTATCTAGTGTTGTGACTCTTCTAAGAGCATCTAAAATAAGTCCAGGAGAAAACAAACAGGTGATTTAAAATGAGAGCTATCTTATGAAAGAAACTCAGAAAGCAAAGATACTTTCTATAAGGCATTTATTTAACTGAAACATTAAAGAAAACATGGTGCTTTTGTTGACAGCCTCATGCATCAAAGCTTGGTTTCTATGCTCCACCTAGAGCAGAGCATCTTGCCTCCATCTTCACTCATGCTCAAGCAAAGATCTGGAGGCCACTGGAGGCCAAATTGGTATATTGTAAATAAATAAAAGAACAAACAGAAAACTGCCACCACTACCAGCAGCAATTAACAAATTGTGTGGTTTTTTTTTTTGTTTGTTTGTTATTGGTGGTAGTAGTAGCAGTGGCTTTTTTGTTTATAATTAACATTTGTGTACAATAACTGAGGAGAGGACTTTAAACATGCAGCCATTTTATGTTATTTTAAAATTTCTTATAAAACTCTTACCTCCTAGCTCAGAATCATTGCTTAGTATTGGTTCTAAAGCAGAAGATCAATAAAAGCCAGGTAAATTGCAGTTAAGCAACTTGCCCATTGTTACACAGCTAGGCAATGCCTGAGGTCAAATTTGAACTCATGACCTCCCATTTCTAGGCCTGGCTTCTATTTGCTAAGCCTATCTAGCTTCCTTCCCCACCTCCTATCCCCACCACTATACTTCTAAAAAATATAGCTATTTTATGCATAATTAAATAAGCAGATATACCAGCTCCTCAAGAATATAGAAATATATCTTGAACAGACACTGAAAATTGGCAATTAAGTAGATCCTGGATTGAATAGAAGAGTGTATGCTGAATTGTATTTGAAAAATTGCAGTCATCTTAATATGAAAGATCTTTCTGAAATAAAATCTTATCTTTTTAAAATAAAAAGCATGCAGCCATTTTGGATGTTTGTTTTTTTACTGTTTGCTACATTGGGGATGCTGAGAGAATAGTAGATGTGATACTTTTATCATCGATATGTAATTTAATTTCATTTATTCTGACATTTGTTTGCATCAAAGGTTCCAAATTGGCATAGGCATAGCCTCACGGGCACAAGAAACTTGTCTAAAAGACATAGAACATATTTGATAAATATCTATATGATCCTATTGAAATATCCCAAAAGTAGTAGTGATAGTAAAAGCATGTGGCTTCGCGAGAGAACAACTTTATGATACTAGAAAATGTTATGTCCCAAATAAAATTTTCTTTATGATAAAATAATCTTTATTTTTCTTATATACATGATAAACCCTAGTATTTATTTGAATTTATTTTTTTCATGTAAATAGCAAGTATAGTTTACTAAAAATCAAAGGACACAGGGATGTAAAATGGTTAGAAAATGCTTCTCTCTGTGTGTGTCTGTCTCTGTCCCACATACTCCAAACCCACCTTTATCAAGTAACTCGATAAGTTGAGTGGTCACTCTTAAATAATTAAATCTCAGTATAGGAAGAACTGATGAATTCAAGTCCAAAGTTAAGATATTACATCAAGAGTTTATGAAATAAATAGAATAAAAATTTTAGCAGGGACATTAGTTATCAAATTTATCTTTCTACTTTCAGGTATACTTGGGCATAAACTATACTAGCTAAATAAAAGCCAGTCCTATTTTTTTAAGGACTGCTGAAGGAAGAAATTCAATAATATTTTACATGGCTTACTCTTCAATGAGATGATCATTCATGTCGGAAAATTTACTCTAAAGCTCTACCAGATCACCAGTAAAAACCAAGAGATTCCATTCTCATGTGAAAGCCATTCAGATGCTTGAAGAGCTCTGTTAAATTTCCTCACAATTATTGTATTCTCTCTCTCTCTCTCTCTCTCTCTCTCTCTCTCTCTCTCTCTCTCTCTCTCTCTCTCTCTCTCTCTCTCTCTCTCTCCCTCCCTCTCTCTCTCTCTCTCTCTCTCTCTCTCTCTCTCTCTCTCTCTCTCTCTCTCTCTCTCTCTCTCTCTCTCTCTCTCTCTCTCTCTCTCTCTCCCTCTCCCCCCTTTCTCTCCCTCCCTCCCTCTCTGTCTCTGTCTCTGTCTCTCTCTTAAAGAGTGAAGAAGAAGGTCCTTGAAATCACACAATTTTCAGCTTGTCTATCCATATTTAACTTTTTGCTCTATATGTGATATCCTTGTCCAATGATCAGTGAGTGGGTGTCCTGCTGTAATCATATCATCGTTGATGATAGTAGTTCGAATTTATAAAGAACTGTAAGGTTTGCAGACTTCTTTACATATCATATCTCATTTAATCTTCACAATAACCATGTGAGGTAGTCATTATTATCCTCATTTTACAGATGAAGAAACAGGTTAACAAAGATTAAGTGACTTTACCTAGTGTCACATAGTTTGTAAATGCCTGAATTGGGATTTGAACTCAGGTCTTCCCGACTCTATACACTGTGTCACCAGGAGACATAAGAAACCTGCAGCTGAATGCAAAGATGGTTTTCAGATTCTCCTGAGAGTGTTAAATAAAGGAGTTGGTGAAGCTAGCACCTTCTAGAGGGAGAGTCAGGAAAAGCTTGGGGTAGAAGATGGCTTTTGATGAGGGTTGTGAAGGAAGTATAGGATTCAAAGTGGTACAAATACATACAGGTGGAAGATGGAGTGTTGTGTGTAAGAAAATTTTAAAAAGTCAATTTAACTGCATAAAAGGGAATAATGTATAATTATTTGGAAAGGTAAACTGGAACCAGATTGAGAAGCAAATCAAAGCCAAGCATAACCTTAACCTTAGCTCCATTGAAAGTTATTGGGGCATTTGGGGGCGAAATGGTCTGCCTGTATTTTAGGAAAACCATTTAGGCAGCTGTGTGCAGGATGGACTAGAAGGCTAGGACCTTGAGGCAGGGAGACCACTTAGAAGTCCTAAGAAGTTTCTAAGACATGGCAAGCACTGAAAAACATCACAAATAAAAATTAAACTAACTCTATCTTAACAGATTGAAAATAACTAACTACCAGTATGGGAATAATTTCCAAACTAGTTCTGTGTTCAGCCCATTAGAATGTATGCTGGCTTCTTAAAGGCAGGAACTATTTTTTTTTTACTCTAATTTGTTTCCACTCCTCTTTAGTGTATAGCACATTGAGAACTTTTAATAAATACTTGTTGATTGACTGATGGATATCAGTATTCCTTTCCCTTTTTCCTCTTCAGACCTCGTATAAATCTTTTCATAGAATTATAAATTTCGACCTTGAAAGAATCTGAAACTATCTACTTCCACCTTCTTATTTTATAGATTAAAAAACTATAATCAGGTTCAGGGAAGTTAAATCTTTCACCCAAAGTCCTACAGGTAGGCAGAAGTAGGATTTGAACCTAGACCTTGGGTCCCCACAGATTGTGTTCTTTAAATCTTATCCAGGTACATTTTTTCTCCTGTAAGAATGTTAGCTCAGTGAAGTCCGTTTTGATGTTGTCTTTGTATCATCAGTACCTAGCATAGTTTCTGGAACACAGTGAGTGCTTAATGAATGCTTTTTGAAGTAGGTGAACAAAAATTTGTTTTAGTAGTGTTACACAGGAAGGAAAAACATGCTTCTCTCGTACTGATTAGATGACTACACCACTGACTTGATAGGTATGACCAGAAAGAAGATGCTAACGATCACTGTGTATTAAGGAGCATGTGAACTGCTGCTATGCAAGAATCCCTCTCGGATTCTGCATGGCTATTTCAGAGACCAGTTATGGAACTGTCTAGTTTCTCCCATACACACAAATGTACCAGATTGTGAGCCAGGTGGGGCCAGGATACAATCTCAGCTCTCCTACTTGATTCCATTTTAGACTTTTGACAAGTCAATGGGCCAATGTCGTCAGCTTTAAAATGAAATAAGAACAATAGACTTTAAGGTTCCCAAAACATCTAATATTGAAAAGGTTCATAAGCGATGTGGAGGAGATAATGGATAGATCTCTGCAGTTGGACTCGGGAAAACTCAGGTTCAAATTTTGCTTCTGACATATCAGATATAACATCACTTTGGCTTAAGGTGAGCCACTAGCATCTGAGGGGACCATAAAAGTCTGGGCATTCTAGTTACTCAAGGAGGGGGAAGTAGAAGGGAAGAGGGAGTACATTCCAGACAGCAGAGACAGCCAAGGAAAAGGCAACGGAGTATTGGAGATCGAGAAGAGCAAGGAGTCCAGTTTGATTCTAATGTAGAGTGCATGGAAGGGAGTAATAATGCTAGAAAAGTACTCTGGGAAAAGAAATTGCTCTAGTTTCCTAGAGCAATTAAAAAGGGCAATGTTTAGAATCACTCTTGTACTCTGGGAGAAAAAATGACTTATTTTGGAAATTACTCTAGAAATCAGCATTTATTGGAACTTTTGGGAGGGCAGGATGATTTGTAACTATTGGATTGCACACCCATCGGATAGAGGTTTCATTTCCATTTCTAGAGAGAATAACCAATATTTCTTGGAGTCTTTTATTTTCCTCGCTGCTGATCTTCTGCCTTGGTTGGGAGTCATTTTACCACTCCTGACTAGCTCTTGACTTAACTTTAAAATATTCCCAATAATTTGCCGTCAGGGGCTTTTGAGAGGTGTAGTAAATGTCGGGAAAGATGAAGGTTGGCTGTATTCGAAGGCCAGAATAATGCTTATGAAGCACTTTATAATTCTTTCATTAAAGGTTTTATGTCTGCCTTAATGGACTTTATTCTTCTGGTGAGCCAGCTGCCCCTGGAAAGTAGACTGTTTACTTCAGGGAAAGCATTTAAAATCTCTAACCACTGACCAGGGAGTAGTTTACTCACCCAACGGATGGGATCCATTAATGCTGACATCGAATCTTGAATGCAAGGATTATTAAGTATTCATAAGCATCTTTTTGCCTTCGACTGGAACTGATTTCTCCCTTTAGGGGAGGCACTGGAACTTCCCTGCAGCTAATCATTTTCTTTCTTGTGGACATCAGGATTTCTAACTACAGGTATAGTTTGTTTTTGTCCCCTGGATCTTTTTTTTCCTTTTTCTTTTTGTCTATTCCCACCTTTCCATTTCATCTCATCCTTGTTTCCAGTTGTTACTTTTTTTCTCCCCACTAGAAGTGGTTGTAGAGTTAACTTCCTCAGGGGGGAAGAAGCAAAAATTAAATATTCATTAGAAAGTCATTGTGGGCTTATGGGCCCTGGAAGAAGGCTGCAAACTGCACATACAGTAAATGAAAAAATTTAAACATGTTAATTTTAATACCTTAACAAGCACTGGCATGTCTGCAGTCTTTCACAATATGCAATCTACTTGGAGCTAGCTAGCCAGCATAATAGATATTTTAGACATGCTTGCTTTTTTGCCATTAAATTAGAATATGATTACCTCCCATGGCCAAAATACCACCCCTGGGTACCAAGTAATGTGATTTATTTTGTAAATAGGATCAAACCACCTTTATTAGATGGTACTGACTAGGGGGAAAGCAGCATTTTATTAACGTTTTAGCATCGACTCCAGTTTATTACATTTAATCAGAGAGTAGTTTTTGACAGTAATCTAGGGATGTGCTCTAAACAATAATTCTTTCAGATACCTCAGCCACCTTGACTGAGCAGGGTTTTGTTTCTTTGAATTATGTTTTGCTTTGCTTTTGTTTGGTTTGGATAGGATTTAGAGCTGGCAGAAATCTTTGAGATCATCTAATCTAACCTTCATAGTTTACAGATAAGGAAAGTTAAATCCCTTGACATTAGGTGACATCCTGAGGCCACATGGGATTGGAATCCAGGCCCCCTTTCTACATATCCAGTGCTTTTTCCATGATGCTATGATAATGCTAACCTGGAGGAAAAAAACAAAACAAAACTAAACAAACAAAAACAACCTTCCATTAAGTGAAATGGGAAATGATTTGAAAAAATTTACAAAGATGAGCATCGTCTCCTTGTTTGTGACCTACCTGCTTGCCACAGGAAGAGGCAGAATATTAGAACAGAAAAAAATGTTATATCCGGAGACAAAGAACCTCATTTCAAATTCTGGTTTTGCTATTTATTGTCTTGTGACCTTGGTCAAATGACAAGGTCAAGAGCTCTGTCCTCAGCTATAAAATAAGAGGAACAGACCAAGTCATCTCAAAGGGCAAGTCCAACTATGAAGAAGTAAATATACTTTTAATTCTTCAGTCTTGATTGGACCTGAGCATCATGGACCTAAAGGACAGCTTCAGAATTGTTCATTTAGTCTGATTGCCTGGAGCATGGCAGTATTATACCTATACTGTGCATTGCCCTTTCCACTTAGAGATGATGGAAACCAGATGCTTACTCATTTATAGGAAAGGCAAGGGGAATGGGAGTTAGCTGTGATATTGTGCCTAAGTTGCATAATAGCTACATGCCCTCTACTTGACTCTGAAAGTGTAATATTTTGACTCTGCTTTAACAATGACATATTCTTCTCATTGTTCACAACTCATGCAGTGATGAACCCACTCGGTCTTTGTGTGCAATTTTTTTTTAATGTACCAGATCACATAAATGTAACTGGAGTAAAACACTATTTGGGAAAAGATTGCTTTAATGAATTTCAGTCAAACAAAAGAATATTTATAACTGCTGTGTCAATACTTCTGTCATACAAAGAACATCACTGCTGGAGTCAAAGGATCTGGGTACAAATCTTACTTCTGATTATGCCATAACATTTCTGGGTCTCAGTTTTCTCTTTCATAAAATGATGGGTTTGAGCTACGTGGCTTTCTAGATCTGGGTATAAAATTTTATGGAAGCAATATAAGCCATAATAAGTAATAAAATATAGTGCCTCCCCTCAGGGAGTTTATATTCTCACAGGGGTTATAAGACATGCTCTAAATAATAACGAAATCACCTACAAAACCAAATAAACAGCATATGAAGTAGATGGGTAGACATTCAGAATTATGGTTTGTAATGTTCAAAGAAGGCTTTATGGAGAAGCAGTTATGAAAGCTAGAGAACCATTTGAATCGAGGATAAAGGGATGAAATGGAATACTACTGTGAATTTGTATAAGGCTTAATATTGCTTTAAAAAAATGCTACTTCTAGTATCCATCTTGCCTGAGACTGCACTGAGACTACTCTTAGAAATAGAGAAAAATGCCTGTTGGCCCTGCTCTTTCATCGTTTTATTAAATAACCTGTCTCCATGTTCTAAAATGTACAAGTGCAGAAGTTTAACAGCAGTTTTCAAATGTCCCATTTCAATTGGTCCCTCATGGATGGATACAAAAATTTTTTTCACATAAATATGGGTAGAAAGCAACCAAGTTGGAAGACCAAGAAAAAAGACTTAGAAGATATGAGAGAGAGTAGGTCTCAAACACTGATAGACAAAGATAGGTAAAGGGCACAAATTTATATATAACTCAAAACCAATTACTTAATAGCTTTCATAGAATCTTATGCCTATACAGGATGGTTCACCCTTCCATTATTGGTTCTACATTGTTTTTTAGCCTAGTTATATGGCTTCCATATTTTGCTTGAAGCTAATGGGATTCTTTTATTGAATGGAATGACTTGATGTGTTTCTGTAGTTTGTAAACCCTTTTAAACTCTTTCAGCATAGAAAGTGCAATTTAAATGTAGGATGATGATAATTAAATCATGCAGCAGAATCCCTTTACTCATTATATCCATGAAACTGTCTATAAAGGGACTAATTTCTATTGTATCCTTTCAAAGGCTATTTGCCTCTTGAAACCACTTTTAAATGTGGTAGTTGGAACAGCAGGCAATAGCTGCCCTTGTCTTTTATATTTGTTTTTTGGACTTGAAGCTTGCATGTGGAAATTTATTGGAAAGAATAATTTTAGAAATCGTAAAGACAACAAAACAAAACAGAATAATCTTTTGAAGTACCTAACTTCTGGAAAATTCTGGATCCAGGGCTAGAACATAAGGGATATCGTAGAAGAAAGAAAATTTGTACTCACTTCAGGTGGAATAATTTAACTGATTTCTGTATCAGGCTATGGCTATGGAGGGTGCAGGAGAGCAGGAGAAGGCACTGCTCTGAAGTACTTGTAAATCATCAAACATTTAACAAAAGGAAGTTTACTCTACCCTAATACAATAAGGATATGAAATAAGAATACAATAGTGCTTCTCTTGTTTTTTTGACAGATTAAGGAAACACATCTTATCTGCAGGTCATCAAGGTGTCTATTTGTGTGGTTATAGGCACCCACCAAGTCTTAGAGGACTCAGTCTCTACTCGGTTAGGTCTTTTTATGTTCTCAGATGAGCAGGAAGCTATACCAGGAGAGCTGAAGTCAATTAGGTCCAGAGAACAGCCATGTTCCTTAAGAAAGCCCCTATGAGTGAGAGAAAAAAGAAGCTGTATCAGGGAAATACTGGTCCTATAAAACCATGTATCAACTAGATTTAATACGTACAGAACTTCAAAATTTTAGAGTTAACCAAATGTTAACTATGTGGATTCATATTCAGATAGTTTTCTCATAAGCTAATTGGATGCTTGTAATTCATTGTTTTCTCCTTTTCTCAGTCCATTTCATTCCTAGGATAAATGGGTCATCCACTTTGATTATCCTATCTGCCCTGTAGTTTTTGGAAAATGAGTGGAAAACATGTTCTTAAAAAATAGAGTTATGTTGAATATCTTGTCCAGAAATCTCACTACTGATCTTGAAATCTAGAGCTAGGGAGACTGTATCTCTTCCATTAAATAGCACAATGAGAGAATAACATGGTTTTAAAGACAGGTTTATAAACTTTATAATTATTATTGTTAGTCTATGTTAAAAGTGTTTCATTTATCTAACACAAGTGAAACCAAAGATCTCAATGGTTTGACTGATATGTTGGTTAAGCAGAAAGAACCATTATAGAGACAACAGTCGATAGAGAACCAGAACTAGAGATGGGAGACCCTGGGTTCGAATTTGACTTCAAATACATCCTATGACCCTGGGCAAGTTGTTTAGCCCTTACTACTCTTCTGCCTTGGAATCAATACTTAGTAATCAATTCTAAGACAGAAGGTATGGGTTCTATTTTCTTTAAATGACTACTGTAGCCACTTTGTTCTTTTTATCAACCAAATCTTTTCTAGAGGATCTTACCCTCAGGAAATTCTATTGTATACAATTCTGTTGTATGAAATCAAGAGAGATATGGTGACCTATGGAAAGATTCCTCATTCTACAGCAAAGAGTAGAATGGCATTATGCAGCAACCATAAACTTCATTGAATCCTACATTGATACATCTCTAATCTTTTCTTAAATGGCTCTCCTAATGCCATTTTTCAGGTAAGTGGACACACATATGCTATCCTGACTGGTTAATAAGCCAGTTACCTGGAAAGATGAAAAATGGTGACCATGAACCGTTTTAGCATCTCTTCTCTATTATCCCTACCAGTGAATAAAGAATTGTTCCTCAACTCCACCACAGGAGAAAACATCACTGTTCCTTCAGCAATCCTATATGCTGTGGAGTGAGTAAATCCTTGAGAGCTTTGCTAAGAACAAAGGATGGGGGGAGGAAGAAGAGAAAGTGAGGGAAGGTCAATATAAGGTAAACAGGACCTCTTTCTAAGAGTTTCTACTTTAGATTCACTTTAAAGATTCCTTAGGGATAAGCAATCAAAGTACCTGTCTTAGGAATGGTTAAATTTCCCCAGGAGCTCCAAGTACATAACTCCAATCTTTATGAAATATTTGCAGCATTTTTAGCCTGTATAGCTAGATGCGTAGGCACAAATGACTGCTGTACTAGAAACTGACATTGAATGCAATTGATTGTATCTGCACAGGGAGCAGGACAGCCGAGATGCATAAATTATGAATTCCAGAGGAAAGGCACCTGCAATGGCTGTTATTTCATTTCTCCCTTGCTCTTCCCCCTGTGACTGTAAACACTCAACTGTAGATACTTTATTAATCATTGTTTTGATTTACTCGGGCTTTGCAAGTGGCTATAGTAGCCCAGGGATTTCTGGACATCCCTCTAGCTAATCAGATTAGGGACATGAACGCAACTGTGACAGAGGACTGTATATATGAAAAGACAAATGGAAAAGCCTTCCCTTTCCACTATTTGTAACTAGATGCTGTTTTAAAGTAACAGCTTTAGACCCCTTTCCTACTGTGCTGTCTTCTCCACAGCCTATAAACGATAGACTTCAGATTGAAGATTATGCAAGAGATTCTTAACAAATGGATATCCTTCAAGGGACATCCCTGGAATAAAATGCTACCATGTTTTTTTCCTCTGATGCTTGCTGAAAGTAGAATTGATATAATGAAAGAGTTCCAATTTCTAAGACTTAAAAAGATGGATTCATTCCATAAAAAAAGCACATAATGAATGAAAGTCATTAATGAATTTAGCTAGATAAGGCTTAGTTCCATCTCTAAAGTCCAATATATTTCTGTCCAGCAATATCAAATCCTATTAACCAAATGAGACTTTATTCTTTGAATTTCTGAAACGATCAATCAGTCAATCAATCAACAATCTTTTATCTAGGGTGTATTTTGTGCCAGGCACTGTGCTAATCCAAAGTGGATACCAATATTTGATGCAACCAAGTAGTATGGGAATAATAGAATTGGTTTTGTTTTCCCCCTATGTATTACTGTTATTTTTTTATTCAAGCTAATAGAGGACCCTGGGGCTCTAGAAAAGAAACAAACTCAAGGATTTGCTATAATGTGAACTTAACTGCCATCTTCCTGGGTCTTTGAGGTTACAGGTTTTTCAAGGCTGATCCAGAACATCCTGAGTCTCCTGCCAAATCCTTCACTCACCAGATATTTATTAGGCATGCATTATGTATGTCTGACCTTATTCTTATATTGTTTGGCCTTCCTTTCAAAGAGGACAAATGAAATCATGGGGTGATGTGTTGACTTATGCATGTATTGGATTTAAGTGGGGCAGAGTAGCACAAAGTCATCCACCTCACTCTTTCTTCCATAGGCATCAAAATTCAGTGGCAATGGACAACTGGTAATGACTTGGGATGCAGTAGATGACCTTGGCTTCTTCTGTATCCAAACAAATTCTAGGTATTCCACAGAGCCTTCAAAGTGCCTTCCTACTTGTCTTCAAATAGTTCTCATCTGCCCATTCCATTGGGTCAAGTCTTCCCATGCCTTAGGTAAACATCGCCCTCACTCCCTGAGGCATCTGAGGCCTGCCAGTTACCCCTAGACTGGTTTAACTCTTTGCTAAGATGGTTTTACCACAATGTGGCTGCTGAATGTACTAGAGCTTCTTGGAGCCAGAGGTGAGTAATGGTTGATGCAACAGGTAGACGCCAAAACTAGATAGATGAGCAGCCTTGAAAAGGGCTTGATAAGCTGGTGCTAGTCCTCTCTGCACACTCCATGTGCTCCTAGAATCAGAATTCAGATGGAACAAAGATAATGTCAAGAATGCAGTCAGAATGTTTGAATTGGAAGGTACCTTAGTATACCTTTAGTTCAAACTCCTGACTATTGAAAGAAACTTTTCAATAATATGCTTCGGAAGTGGCTATCCATTGCCTTCTTGAACAGTTCTAGCTTATGACCCCACCAGGCAATCTGATCCATTATTGGAAGTATTTCATTGTTAGAAAGTTCTTCTTAATAAACTAAAATCAGTCTCCCAGTAACTTTTAACCACTCATCCTAGATCTTCCCACTCATTCTTTGGGAAATAAATCTCATTCTTCTACCTGCCTGCCCTTTAGTTATTTGAACACACTGATCATTTTCATGTCTGATTCTGTCCTCCTACCCACCATTGACCTTCTTTTCTCCAGATTCAGCATCAATCCTTTTAGAAAAGTGTAACTTTCATCTTCTTTTCTTTTTTTCAATTAATAAGCACTTATTTTCTCTTCTTCCCATGAATTTCAGTTGAGAAAAAGATAAAAGAGAAACATAACACTTGTAACAAATGAACAACAAATTTCCACTTTGGCCATTTTCTAAAATACATATTTCAGTTTGAATCTTAAGTCAAGATGCTTTGGAGAGAGAGAGAATAGAATGCTTTATATGACATGGTTTCTAGACTTTTGGATGAACCTTAATACTTATGTGTCTCTTTTCTTTAGGACTATTTTTTGGTCATTGCTCATATGGTAAAACATCATGAACATTTGATGGAACTGTATAGAGTCATTAAGTCAATTAGCATTCATTAAGTGCCTGCTTATGTGCTGGGCACTGTACTAAGCATTAGGTATAATAAGAAAGCAAAAATAATTCTTGCCTTAAGGACTCACAGACTAATGGAGAAGACAACATAAAGAAAAATAAATAAAAACCACACACACACACACACACACACACACACACACACACACATATATATATATATATATATATACAGGATTATTTAGAGATAATCATAGAAGGAGGGTATTTGTGTTAAGGAAGATCAAGAAAATCTGCTTGTTGAAGGTAGGATTTTAGATGGGACTTGTAGGAAGCCAAGGAAGAAAGATTAGAAAGGCTCTGTTTTCAAGATATTTCCAGTTTGGGGAAAAAAGAAGATGGAAGAACTGGAAAAATTATTGTATATCATATGTATATTAACATGGATAATCACTAAATCATAAACTCTTATAGTCCTACTTGAAGAAGAAATATAGTTGAAATGGGGCATATGATAGACTTAAACATTAATATTAAAGCTGCTTTATGTGGTTTGTTTCTGTGGTAGAGGAATGGAGAGAGAGAGAACTTGTAAGCAAAGATGCAAGAAACTGGAGACCTAACCTGCCTGTCAATCAAGAAGGAGCTTCCAAATGGAATGTTCCCAGGAGTTGGCAGTTGAGCCGACCAGGGGGAGGGGACTTGACTTGGAGTCACTCTCTCCCTGGAGGTTGAAGCTGGCTGAAAGACCCTTGTAGGGCTGACTTGGTTTTGGGGGGCTCTCTGACCAAGGGAGAAATCTCTGAGATTAGACTGATCAACAGTTGGAGGAAAGCCAGGCCGAAGGAGAGATTTTGAACTTTGTTTTCTCTCTTGAGAAGTTGTCTCAGACTGAAGGACCCTTGGGGGGAGGGCTTCAGAAATTAAGCTGAGAGACCTTGCTGACTTTGTGAAGAAGAAGAAGAAAGCAGATTTAGCTATTGTCCTCCATCTCTGACTGTCCTTCTGTCACACTTGTGACTTCCCAAGCCCTCATAATCCTCATTTTAGATTAGAGACATCCTCATCCCTCTCACCTCAGTTTCCCATCCTGTTATCCCAATAAACCCCTTGACTTGAAAAAGGAAAAGAAAAGAATATTTTTATAGTTTACTCAAGGTGGGGGAGGGAGGGAAGAAGCTAAAGGCTTCAAGAAGAATTGGGAGGTGAGGGAGGCAAGGGAGGGTTGGAGAAGAGGGGGAGTGAAGGGGGAGGAGCTTAGAAAGATATGCTGATCCATCAGCCATCAGTAGGGATCAGTAGGCAAACCCCAGAGCATTCCCCAGAGAAGTCCTCCCATGTGGCAGCATTTCCCTTTAGCAGTTCCTTGCGTACCAGCATATGTGTACCAGTATCTCCGTGTATCAGTATCCTTCAGCATTTCTCATTCCTACCTCCATTATAAATAAGCAGCCTCAGTTTCCCTTAGCAGCTCTCTTTAGTAAAAGCCAGAGAACATCAGTCATTGCAGAAGAAAGTTTCCCCTCAGTTTACCTTTTCTATTTCAACAAGTAATAGTTTCCCTCAGTTTACTTTTTTTCTATCTCAATTGGCACCCTTAGTCTGATGGTACCCAACAATCCCACAGGCAGGAAAGATAGTAAAGATGTTTAAACTAGTGGTTTTTTGTGTGGTGATCATTGCAGCCATTGCTTACTTTTGGGTTTACCATATTCTATACAGCAAATTAACTCAAATGGTAGTGGAAAGTGTGGATTATGTAGGAAACTTGACAATGGCTGTGTTACAATTGCTTTTCAACATGAATTAGTTCTCTGGCAAGTCCTGGCACAAGTATATGTTCTTTTTATGGCTGTGTTGCAGACTCTAACCCAAGTGAGGAAAGTATTTAGATTCATGGTTCCCCTTAAGGCAGAGAAGGTTATGGCCATTGACAACAACTTGGACAAGATGATTAAGGCAGTATTTGAACAACTGATCAAGGAAAAAGGACTAGATCTACTTATGGGCAAGGATGATGGGCAATCAGAGAGTGCACCTCAGGAAACTGAAGGTGGCAGTGGAAATGAGAACCAGGCTGCTAGTGCCCCGAGAAAATCTGCCCATTGAAGGAAGTCACTAAGCTGACAACTAATGCTGGTGTTAGTCACTCAAGAGCCCATAGACAATTCACTCCTCAGGAACTTGAGTCCATTAAACACTGTTTTCCAAAAATTGTGGACAATCCTTTTAAATCCCTCAAGGAGCTGAAGAGAGCCTTTGGGATCTTTGATCCAGACTTTGAGTGTTTTTCTGTGTCTTGCTTACAGATTCTGGAATCTACATATAGGTTATCATGTGGTTGCTAGTCATACTTCTGTACAAAGTAGAGTATGTTACTCCAAATAGTATTCTACGTTATTGCCTTATTTAGTAATTCTTTGATGTTGATAAAGATCCAAAAATTCCTTCCATTTCCCAACTGGAGCATCTTCCAAAAGTTGTTTAAATTTTTTAAAAAAGTGATTGAAAAATTAAAAGTTGACACCGAACCCTGTGACTTTTGTGGATACTGGATAGTTAAGGGAAATTGAGTGGTAAATTTGAGATTTTGTCATGGCTTTCATATAGTCACAGGGTCACCAACAAATCAAAGCACGATTGGGGCTACATTGCCACAGATTGTGTCCTATCCTTTTCAGATATGAGATTTGAATTTCTGGGAAACTTTGCTCATCTGATGTATGACCTAGAAATGACAAGTTGAAAGGAAGCATAGAAAAGTACCTACCACCCATTTTGAATAGAATCAAGAGTGCAACACAACTCCATTGAAACTTTTGTGTGGATTCTTTAAGGAAGGCTACTTTAGTATCTGGATGTGGTAGGAGTTTATAAGAAAATAGAACAATGCATTACCAGAGACATCAGTGGCCCAAG
The DNA here is from genome assembly GCF_027887165.1 of Monodelphis domestica. NCBI lineage: Eukaryota > Metazoa > Chordata > Mammalia > Didelphimorphia > Didelphidae > Monodelphis > Monodelphis domestica. Next base: position 252,433,959 of record NC_077233.1, read on the forward strand.
ATACTTATTGTTTTTCCTTGCTACATTCACCTTGAGATTTGAGTTTTCCTATGAATTTTATGGTAATGGAACCCTAGGAATACTTCATATTGGGGCACAAAAAATGTCCATTCTCCTAAATACTTCCAATCTGATTTTTTTAAACCCTTACCTTCCATCTTAGAATCAATATTGCTCCAAGGCAGAAGAGTGGTAAGGGCTACGCAATGGGGGTTAAGTGACTTGTCCAGGGTCACACAGCTAGGAAATGACTGAGGCCAGATTTGAACCTAGGACCTCCCATCTCTAGGGTCTGGCTCTAAATTCACTGAACTACCCAGCTGCTCCCTTCCAATATGATTTTAACTCTATCCTTTGGTGGAATTAAGTTTTACTACAAGTTTGTTAATAAGTTAGTTAGTAAACATTTATCTTAACAAATACCCAGATGGTATACTTACTATGCACCATGCACTATGCTAAATCCTGGGAATATAGATCCAAGTCAAAAGGAAGATAGCCCTTGTCCTCAAGGAGCTTACATTCTTATGGGAAAGACAAGATATAAAAATAAAAATTCTGGGCCTTGATAGAGAAGTCTTGAGAGCAGCCTGGTAAGGAATGAAGAGAGGGCTGGCCTGGGTTCTCTTGAGGTTCTGGAAGGAGCCATCAAATCAGAAGGCAGGGTCTCAGAGTACTGGCAGAATATGAATTGCGCAGCTAAAATGATCATTCAGGATAATGAACTTTCAGAGACATGGTGGAGAATTTTAGAGGAATGACAAGAGTCAGGAATGAGTCTTCTGGGTGTGGAGGATATCTCATTTTCAGTCTGAATTACCAGGGCATTATTTGGTTAACAACCAGTAGCCTCCATTTTAAAAAGAAATGTTTTTTTAAAGTTTTGAAGTCTTTTGTTTGGAACTCAGAACTACTATACTAAAACAGACTTAGGAGATTAATTTTTAGATCTAAGTGCCACTAATTAGTTGTATGGCCTTTGGAAAGTGACTTTACTATATAGGACCCTCAATTTTCTTCTCTATAAAGTGAGGGGTTTGGATTAAATAACTTCTGTGGTTCCTTTCAGTTCTATTATTCTTATTCAAAGATTTCTGAAATAGCAAATGCTGTTTTTTTCATGTTTTTTTTTCATGTAGCAATAAGACACAAGGCCAATTCTTTTTTGGGAAACTGATTGTTGGGGACAATTCCTCTGTTATTCAACTTTGCAAAAGAGAAAAGTTCAATCTAGACTAGTCATTTTTATGAAGTTGGAGAGATTTGGATGGACTGATCTTATGGAATCTAACACAATAGGGTCTATTTTCATTTCATATTTTTCATCTCATTATGTTCATGGTGCCCAGCTTAATTAAATAGATCAGACCCTATGCCCACTGAAGCTTGGGTATGCACAGGGTTTTTAGTCATCTAATTCTGCTCTAGTGCTAGAAAGAGAAGGCACACTAATGGACCATGTGGTTGGGAGACAGCATCTAGTATCACTGTGACTTTCATCCCCATATGCTTGCCTCTCTCAGGTTCAGAATTTAGTGAAGATTTTTTTCACACCCTCTGTCATGAGAAAGAGGATGAGAGAGGAAAACAATATGCCCTGTGAAAAGCATGGCATAGACTCTCTAGTTGATGATACAAAATGATTTGTTTCTGGATAATGATTATACCTCTGTAAGAATATTAGACTAAGAAAAAAACCCAGTCACACAGAGTTGATTAATATGTAACCTCATAAATGCTCTTCTAAGGCTTAAGCTCCCCAGACTAGTTAGTATTGAACTAAAGAAGAGACATAGAATAAATGTTAAATGAAAATTCTAGTCAATGTAGTATACCAGGACACTTTAAAATTCTGTTTTCCCTCTTTCAAGTCTAGAGTAAATAACTTCTCTCTTTGCCTTAGTGTTCTCTTGATGGAGCTTTGGGTCAGTCTTATTAGGGTTATAAGAAAGTGTCACTTGATTATTGGTTTATATTGTTTATAAAAGGTAGCAACATAGGGTTTTTCTGGGTTTCATTGAGTCACCATGATGCAGAGAAAAGGGATTTTGCTATTTAACCGATGTAGTATATAGATAATTGTTCTTCAACTTTGGGCTTGAGGAAATGAATTATTTTCATTTTTTTAAACTAAGAAGAAATTCCTTCTTTCACTAAACTAAACCAAAGGAAAAAAGGGAAAAGAAGAAAAAAATAAAATTCTTATAACTAATATACATAGTTAGGAGAATCAAATATCTGCATTGGCTGTGTCAGAAAATGTATATCTGTTTATTCTGTATCATTAGCCTTTCTCTGCTCTCTTGGGATGAAGGAGCATGCTTTAGTTTCATTAGGCTTGCGATTTGTCATTGTGCATGAATTGAATTTTAGTGAGGTAGAGTTGTGCAAAATCATCAACCCATTCTCTCTTCTGGAGTTGTCAAAGTCTAGGAGCATGACAAAGATCAGGACAACTGGCAATGTCCCAGGATACAGTGGATGACCTTGGCATCTTTGATGTCTTACCAATTAATCAATAAATATTAAATGCCTACTATGTGCTAAACATTGTGTTAAACTCTGAAGATACAACAAAAAACAAAAGGTAGTCCTTGACCTGAAGTGGTTTATCCATTCCTTAAATGAGAACCCTCTTAATTCTCAGGGATTCTTTTACTACTACTACTACTACTACTACCACTACTACTACTACCACTACTACTACTACCACTACTACTACTACTACTACTACTACTACTACTACTACTACTACTACTACTACTACTACTACTACTACTACTACTACTACCACTCCTCCTCCTCCTTTTCCTCCTCCTTCTCCTCCTCCTCCTCCTACCACTACTACTACCACCACCACCACCACCACCACCACCACCATTACTACTACTACTACTACTACTACTACTACTACTACAAGAGGTACTATAAATATTTTTTACATATAGGTCCTTTTCCTCTTTCCCTCAGCTCTCTGGAGTTTAAGCCAAATAATGGTTGGAATCAAAATAATTCTGAACTGCTAGTAAATCTTGGCCACATTTTGCAGAAATGCCATTTCATGGAGTGGCTTGGTTGAAGATAGTAGGTCTTATTTTCCCCTCTTTGATTTTAAAAATTTTTCCAAAAATGCTTAAGTTTTTTGAACATACGTACACACATAGACACACATCCATATATTCAACTTTCTCTTTAGGTTGTAGTAGATTCTAAAGATAGAGGAAACCTGAAAGGTGGAAGAAACAGATTAATTCTATTTACATAATTAGCAGATTGCCCTTGATATACTACAAAATGGCCTTTGGATTTCTGATCTCTGATGTTTTCAGAATTCTCTCCATACTTCCTACAAGCTCTGAACTTCAACTTGAGAAACACTAGTTTTAGGGAATATATAAGTAAGGAAATCTTGGAAATCAAGCTTTAACTCGGTGGAAGACAAAATGGAAAATTATCTTCCTTGATATTATGTTATATACTTTCTTTAGGCTCTTAGTTTTTCTTAAGGTAGATAAGCTACTTTCCCCTAGTTGACACTTCTCCAGGGCATAATCGGGTCCCAATAGTTAAGCTATATTTGAAGCTCTGACTAATATTAGGAGTTGTCTTTTTTAAAAAATCATTTTTCTCTACTGAATTGGAAACCAAGCAAACAAAGAGGAAAACTGCATGGCTTTTGCTGAAACAGAATCATGGATTCGGGAAGTTATTTGGAGATTCCATTTCTCAGAAGGATTATTTGTGTGGTGTTTTCATGGTGATTTGATGAAGGGAGTATAGCGGTTTTCTTTAGATTCTTCTTTTACCCCCTCCTCCTCTGCTTTTGCTATTTCCTCTTCTCTATTTGAGAGACTATAACAAAGAATGATGTATCTCTCTTTCAGTAAACATTGAAATGAAAGACTGTCCTGTTAGAATAGAATAGTTATGAAGATATTCCCGCAAAGGAGCTGAGGTAGTGGATTTTACTAAAACTATGCTTTAAAGTGATTGACAGGAACTCTGTCCTTAAGATGTGTTTCCTGAAGGTAAGCAGAAAGTACTATTAATTAATGAATATTTCTACATATGCCAGCCTACTCTAAGTAATGAGAAGTCTGCATTTGTAGTCAGAGCTATCCACTATCATCAGAAAATGGTGGAGAATGACAGACTGATGACAGACTGGCCATTAGTCAGAAATATAGCAGCACTAGTTAAAAAAAAGGCAAATAAGGAATATATGTGGTTAAGAATATGGTAAATAAAAACTCCTTTTGTAATGTTGTTTCCCTTGCATGAAAAAGGAATGCTAATGACCCTCGGTGAGAGATATGATCAGAAATGGTCTTTAGTAGAAGTGAATATGTGCCAGTCACATTTTCTTCTAGTTATAGTTATGGTCAAATAACCTACATTTATAAAGATGGTTGGCTATAGTTAGAGTTTTGTTTAACGTTCAATCTGTAGTCAATAAAAATATCTGTACAGATAATAAGTGCTAGGAGCACTTAGAGGTAAAAGATAACATGAGGGTCAAGAGTAGTCAGTAACAGCTTAGCATAGAATCACAGATCTCAAAGTTGGAAGGAGCTTCATTGATCACTTACTTCAATGAAGACCTGAACAAGTATGTGTTCTATAAAATTATTGACAAGTAAGTGGCTTCCCACCTCCAGTGATAGGGAGCTCACTACTGCTCAAAACTGTCCTTTCCTTTTTTTGAATAGCAATAATTGGTAGGAAGTTTGTTTTTTCCTCTTCTCTTCATTTTTTTTGAGGTCCCTACCTTCATTTGACAGCTATGATAAGAACATGACCTATAAAGCTAAGATTCTCAGTTTCCTCCCAAGATTTCATAATAATCTATCCTAAAAATGGTAGGATGTAAGCTTCAGAGGTTATAAAGGTATTGGATAATTAGGCAAGTATAGAGGATGAGGGTATATGTATATGTATGTGTGTATAAGTGTATGTGATTTGAACAAAGTGTAGAAGTAGGAATTCTCTCTCTCTCTCTCTCTCTCTCTCTCTCTCTCTCTCTCTCCCTCTCTCTCTCTCTCTCTCTCTTTCTCTCTCTCTCTCTCTCTCTCTCTCTCTCTCTCTCTCTCTCTCTCCCTCTCCCTCTCCCTCTCCTTCTCTCTCTCCCTCTCTCTCTCCCTCTCTCTCTCTCTCTCTCTCTCTCTCTCTCTCTGTCTCTGTCTCTGTCTCTCTCTCTCTCTCTCTCTCTCTCTCTCTCTCTCTCTCTGTCTCTCTCTCTCTCTGTCTCTCTCTCTCTCTCATGTGTATGGGATATAATGAATAAATCAGCTGGTCTAGTTGGAGTAGAATATGGGTTTGAAGAATAACAAAAGATAGATATATAAGATCTATAGTGAAAATAAATATTTTGACTGTACAAAACTTACAATTTATGTGCAAATTTAATCTGTATATTTTTTGTCTCTTGGCAGATACTTTTATTTCTCACTGGCACCATGTAACAATTGGTCCAGCTTTGGTTTAGAGGTACCTAGGTGCTGGTGGTGCATTTGACAGACTATTAGATTTGGAGTCAGGAAGATAAATTCAAATCCTGCCTCATACTATTACTAACTGTGCAACTCTGGGCAAGGTATTTTAACCTCTCTCAGCTAACTTCTTCATCTCTAAAATGCAAATAATGATAATACCAACCTTACAGAAATATTGTGAGGATCAGATTAAATAAGACAATATGTATAGATCTTTACTCCCCTTTAAATGCTTTATATAGTTTTATTATTAGAGTTTAGTGGATCTGTGATCATTTTAATTGATGCAGATTGCAAGCTTCCCTCTAGATCTTTGCATTTCATGTAGTAGTTTCCTATAAACTCTCATAGGACACCTGGCTAACAGTCTGAAGACATTCTGCATATTCATTTAGAATTTTAGACATGCAACCATAACACTCATTTCATTATTATTACAAGGCTAGACCACTTCTTTTAGCTGTCCTTCATATTCTAAATAATGTCTTTAATGTTACTTCATCTTCAGTAACTGACCCTGAGCCACATCACTCATCCATAAAAAGAAACTCGTATGAAGCATTAACTATGTGGGGCTGATCAGAACTTTATTATTATATTTATATCTAATCTCTAGACTACTAATACAGTTTTAATATGGTGAGGGTAAGAGCCACAAGTGTAACTAGAAATGGAAATAATATACCATATTTAGGAAGGTTAAAAGGAATATTGTGAGAAAATAGAAGGCTGAGGGATAATATGTAATCTTCAGATATATAAAATACTCACAGAACTTACATTGGGGGGCAGATACTTCTTTTCCCTCTTTTAGCCAAAAAAGAGAGATTTTATTCTATACATACTCACAATGCTCAAATAGACTTCTGATTTAAATGATTTGAATGTTTATTCCGATGGTGGAGATTCCAACTATGTATTCCTAATCATCCTGTCTCTTTTCCATGTCTGATACCTGTTCAATGTGGTAAAAAGGAAATATGATGTTGAGAACATGCTCTCAGTTTCCACTGAGGAACAAGAAGGTCTCATAAAGAAGAAGCATAAAGAACACAAGTTAGCTCTACAGAAGATATTTTGATGGTGAGTTATCTTCATTCATGAAGTATAGATATAAAGAGAAGTTGTTGACCTTTTCTGGAAATCTATAAATCAAATATTTTGGTTTGCTCTGCTCAAATTTTAACTAAATGTGTCTAACTTTAAGTCATGATATTTAAAAATATAAGTATTTTAAAATTATTTTTATAATGCCTCCATTTCCCCATATGTCATTTTTTATCTCTTCCCTAAACCATCTTATAAAACAAAGGTTTTTTTAAAGAAAAAGAGGAAGAAGAGAAAAAAGTGACATAGAACTACCACCTCTGCAAAAGAATGAGGAAGGAATGTAGTATCTCATAATTCATCTTTGAGGTCATGCTTGTTCTTTGAAATCTCACGGCATTAATTTCTTTTTGTTTTGTGGTGGTTATACTATAAAATAGTTTTTCTGGTTCTTCTTGCTTAACTTTGTATCAATCCATATGAGTCTTTCCTTGCTTCTTTGGATTCATCATATGCAAACTTTCTTTTAGCACTATAATATTCCATTTCAATCATGGAACTCAATTTGTTTTAAGCCAAACCTCCATTTATGAGCATCTACTTTGATTCCCTAAAATGTTAAGCCCCAATTTTTTATAACTTTGTGATTTGGTCTATTCCATTTAACAGAATCTCAGAGACCACCTAGACCGAACTCATTCCTAAATAATAATTTCTTTTAAAATGTATATGAAGAATGGACTGACTAGAAATCAAGAAAAACAGGATGTCTCCCAAGCAGCCCATTTCACATTTATAAAACTGATTAGAACACATTCCCTTGCATCAAGCTTTATTTTGTCTCTGTAACTTACCCATTATTCTTACTTCTCTCTAAGGTTAAGAAGACCAAATCTATTCCTTTTCCTACCAGGTCTGCTCTTGACATGCTTGAAAATTGCTATTTTGCTTCCTCCTAAGTCTTCTCTCCTCAAGATTAAACATGTCAGCTCCTTCAACCAATCATCAATTAGATTGACATTGGGGCTTAAATGGCCTCTAGGGTCTCTCTCATCTCTAAACTTATGATCTTATTATACTTTCACAATTTCTTTTTTATCAACATGATGGTAGCTCGAAAAACGGTTCAAAAATTGCCAATGTCTTTGAGAGAAAGGGCAACAAGGATTCTCTTAATTGTAACTGCCATTTCTGAGATAGATGGAGCAACTTGTTCTAATCCAGAAGAGGTAACAAAAAAGATATTTGTTTTATTTTTACTCTTATTCTTATTCTAGAAGAGATGAAGATGAATCCTTATCCTTCTATTCTCCCCTCAGTTCCTAAACCTGAACCACTTAGTCCCACATGAAGAAAGGAAAAATCTTTATATGTGACTTTTTTTCCTTGGCAGTTGATAATTTGTCTTCCAAGCAAAGGGATGTAGCAGTAGAGGCACCAAGTAGGCATTTGAAAGGAGAAGGGGCAATATGTAACTGGGTTTCATTCTCATTAAATATTTCACAAAGATAGAGTCTAGAATTTAGGAAGAACTTATTCTTTTATTCTTGAAGTTGTCATTTGACATGCTTCATCTTCTTTTCTGGCCTCACATAGGAAACTTCACTCTGGTTGCAACAAAGGCAGGGCATCTTTCATATTACCAGACAAGGTCCTCCAACTTGTGGTCCATTATTATATAGCCATTAGAGTGGTCCCAGCTTTCTGTTAAATTTATTGCTATTTCTCAGAAATTGAGCAGATGGATTTGAATTCCTAATCTTGAAAAATGTGCCAAGCAGTTTTTTCTTTAGAATCCTTTTTTTAAACCAAATCCTTATTGATGTGTCCTTTTTTTTTTCTCATTGAAGGCACCTCACTTATCAGTTTGTACTTCAAACCCCTCATTTGTTTCTGAATTCTCTGATACTCATCTCTACATTTTGGATTTAGTAATCCCTCTCTAATTCAGAGACATCTTCAAAGTTTAGGCGAATAAATATAGTTTCCTTAACTCCCAGTGTGTTGAAAATAGCTTGAATGATGCTAAAAATATAATATTTACACTAATTGCTTGAAGACATATCTAGATTTTACTCAGTCTAGAAATGACCCAATGACACTTAGCTCTTGCCATCTCTTATAAGACATGTTCTTGTATGGACCCTTTTAACCCCTGCTACTGAAGCAGGTTTTTAACCCTGTTCAAAAATCTGTCTCGATGCTGACTTTTCTAACCCCATTTGCAGCCTTTTTTGCAACAGAGGTTTTTGGAGGACTGATTGTTTTGCTCTTTTTTCCCTCCCCTACTGTCATTTTTTCCCTCCTGGCCACTGGAGCCAAAGCTACCTTTTAAAGCCAATCTCTCTTTTGTGCTATCAACACACCTGTCTTGGAACTTTCTGTTACTCTGAAGTGTCCTATTTTCTTCTCTTGTCAGACACTGGAGAATTTCCCCTATACTAAAGGTCAAGCTCACAGGTCTGTAGTTTTCCTTGTTCTTCCACAGCTCCCTGTAAATGGCAGCAGCACATTAGCCCTTCCTTGTCTCTCCTGTCTCTCCTTCTGTCAATGTGGCGTTGAAACCCCTCCCGCCTAGTGATTTCATTACTTTTGACACCAATTTAGGAATTCATTATGCCAGTTTATGTCTCAACACCTTCACTGTGTTTATGCCTTAATTTTTTCTTAATTATAGACTTTCCTTCCAACGGTATAATATTCACCAAATTCAATGTGATTCCACATATATTTGTTAAATATCTACAACATGCTAAGCACAGGAGAAATAACAAAGCTGAGAAGTCACTGAGCTCTTGCACACAAGGAACTTACAAACTAGTAAGAGAAGGGTAATATGTACACAAATAAATATTAGAATGAGGGCAATCAGGGAGGTAGGACGGATTTCGGGAGAAGAGTCTAGGTAGTAGTTCTACTAGTTCATTTATTTAACGCTCTTTTGCAAGTGGTCTTGGGCAAATCAAAACCTCTCTGTGAGTAGATTTCGTTCTTTCCTAAACCAAGAGGACTGAACTCCATGATCTCTGAAGTAATTTTCCAACTTGAAATTCATCATCCTTATGAAAGGCTTTATAGAGAACTTTTGGTCACCCTGGGAGATGAAGATTGGGACACAGAAATCCTCACTCCTCAGAGAGCATCTTTCATCTTTGTATTTGACAAGGATGGATACATATTCTTCTGGACTAAATGGAGATGCTCTTAATAGGGCTTCAGATTCAGCAGAAATCAGTGATTTTCCTATCTGAAGAGTTCATTTCATGAGAAGGAGCTTGCGAACATCAGTGATCAGTCTTCTAAGACAGAGCATCTATCCATAATAGGTAGATTCTGATCTGGAGAGGGTTTTGGAAGCAATTTTTTTCAAGTAGCAAATTTGAAGAAAGTAATAGCTCTAGCTTTTGGAGAGAATCCAATGATGACGATAATCAGACAAGGAACAAAAGATTCAGAAGCTTCAGGGTCATCAAGAAGGGGTGTACATTGGAGCAGATAAGTGACTTAATAGAGAAATCACCAGGCCTGGAGTGGGTAGACCCAGGTTCGAATTTGGCCTCAGACACTTCATAGCTATGTGATTCTGTTGAAATCATTGAACTGCGATTGCCTCACTCTTGCTCCTCTTCTGTCTTAGAATTGCTATTATAAGTAGGTAAAGATTTTTTTTTTAAAGATAGCATCAGGTCTTGGAAGAAACACTTGAAAATCAGAGGTCTGAAGAAGAAAGTGATGACTTTGGAGAACCAAAAGTGACACCTGAAAATGAAGAAGCTATCTTTGCACATTTACCAGTTTGGCTTAAACTTTAATAATTATGATAGTATTGTTGTGAAAGATCAGGGCAGGATGTTTCAGCCCCTAATACTGACTTTTGAAGAAGTTGATCTCTGTCAAAAAAACATTACTAAAGCTGGTTAGATTGAACTTAACTCCTGTGCAAAAATTTAGTATTCCTTTCATTCTGGCAGCATGAGATCTGATGGCTTGTGCTGAGACAGAGTTTGGGAAAACTGTAGCTTTTCTTTTGCTAATTTTGGCTCATTTGATGTGATATGGAATAACTGCCAGTTGTTTTTAAAGATCAACAGGAAGCAGAGTGTATTATTTTTGCTCTAACTAGAGAGTTTGATCAACCAGATCTTCTTGGAAGCAAAAAATTCCTTTGGGGACCTATACAAGGCCTGTTATAATCTATAGGAGAACCCCATTAGGATAGTCAATTCACCAAATTATGAAAGGTGTAACATTTTATGTGTGACACCAGGAAAACTAATGGATATCATAGGTAAAGAAATGATTCACCTTAAGAAGTCAGATAGATGGTTACTGAATGAAGTTGAGGAAATGCTGGATATGAGTTTTGGTCCTGAACAGGAATGCCATCTAAAGATTATTGCCAAACTTTGATGTTTAGGGCCACTTTTCCAGAGGAAATTCAAAGTTTGATTGGAGAGCTTAAAAAAAAAACTGATTGTTGCTGATGGGGGATTGTAGTGATGTTTAATAGATACTTCTGAAAGTTGGCCAGTATTCAAAATCAGAAGTGCTTATTTAAATTCTATGGAACGTATGTGAGGAAAGAATTGTATTTGTTGAAAGTAAGAAAAAAAACTGATTTTATTGCAACCTTTATTTGTAAAAAAAAATTCATGGTAATTGGTAACACAGAGAGAGAGAGAGAGAAAGAGAGAGCGAGAATGAGAGAGAATGAGAGAGAGAGAAGAGAGAGACAGAGAGACAGAATCAGAGAGAGAGAGAAAGAGAGAGAGAGAATGAGAGAGAAGAGAGAGACAGAGAGAGAGAGAGAGAGAGAGAGAGAGAGAGAGAGAGAGAGAGAGAGAGAGAGAATGAGAGAGAATGAGAGAGACAGAGAGAGGAGAGAAAGAGAGAGAGAGCTCTTGGAGATTTTTGATGTGGAAAGTGCCCATTCATTGTTACTATTTTAGTAGCTCCCAGAGGGCTAGGTATTGAAAATGTTCAACATGTTTTTAATTTTGATCTTTCCATCACTGATGAATATGCTTACCAAACTGGCCATACTGGTCACTGTGGTAACATTGGCAAAGCTATTTCTTTCTTTGATCTCAAACCAGGAAGCCATTTAGCACAACCTTTGCTAAAAGTACTATCAGATGCTCAGCAGGATGTGCCTTCATGGTTAGAAGAGATTGTTTTCAAAAATATGTCCCTGGCTTCAGTGGTAGTACTTCAAGTAGAAATTTGTTTGCCTCAATTGATATTCAAAAGAGTTACTAAGGCAAAAGCAGCATGAACATTGTAGGGTTTTCTTCTTCACAAGCTCCAAATCCAGTAGATGCTGAGTCATGGGATTAAAGCCAATATTATTCAAACAACAATTTTGATGTAGTGAAGACGGTTTAGAGTTTCTAAGGAAGTAAGACATTCTGTTGGTAATTCCCTGTCTATCCTACAGTCTATCTATTTCCATTCTCTTTTTAAAAAATTCTTTACTGGATAGTTATGTTAAATGTTGAAATGCTACTGTAACAATGATGTTTATTGGAAAGATTTAATGCATTCTAAATGCCCTATTTATTTCTATTTTACTATTTAGGAGTTTGATGTGTTTCCTATCTAAAGTAAGTCTTAAGGATATTAGGAATGCTTTTTGAGCCTATAAAATAAACAAGAAGATTTGAAATACTTTTTTTTGTTTTAAAAAGTATTGGGTCCTTTTTATTTTTCCTTTAAACAAATAAAGCCTTTCAATCTATTGTGTCACTAATGAATATAAAATAATTTAAATAAATCAATTGTGTGAGATTCAGATTTTGATTAAAATGATTAAAAATATGATGGGGTTTGTTAAATACTTGAGATGTAATCTCTTTGTACCCATTGGCATGACATATGCTATTACTTTTAAAAATATCTAACCTTTCCTTGTAAATATACTGAATTAAAGCCTAAATTCAAGTTAAAAAAAAGAAAAGAAATGAAAGGAAAAGAAAAAGGCCTTATAAAAGTGGCCAATCTTGTCCTTGAAGGGAGGGAAACATTATAATAGGTGAAAGTATGGAAGAAAGACTGTGACTCCACGGTGACTGGAGAGAGTAGACAATATTGGAGACTGTCTCTTAGTTCACTTTGGCTGAAACATTAGAATACGCTCTAATAAACACTGTGAAAAAGGGCTAGTAGCTTGAATCCAGATTATGGAAAGTCTGAAATGACAGAGTAAGGAGTTTACATTTTAGCTTTTCTAGATAATGTAGGATCACTGAAGATTTTTGAATCAGGGAATGACATGACCAGATTTATGCATTGGGAAGTTAAGTTTGACAGTTGCAGAAAGGAAGAATAAGAGAAGAAAAATACTTGGAGGCAAAGAGGCCAGTCAGAAGACTATTAAAATCATGAAAGTGAGAAGTAGTGAAAAGACAAATTAGGATAGTAGCAGTGGAGAGGATTAAGGCAGGGAAAGGTGTGAGAGAAATAGCAGACCCAGGATCACCTATGTTATGGGAATGGATACTGATGGACCTGGAGAGGTAACTGCCACACGCCCCCACCAATCAGGATTGTTTTGAGCAAAAAAAAAAAAAAAAGTCTTGATGCAGAGTTGGGAAAGATTTGGTACTCAGGTGTAGCCCCCCATGCAAAAAGAATTTAAAAGTGCTTTTTTGTTTTGTTTTGTTTTGCAGGAGAGCTCCTGAGATGTCATGCCCATGACTTAATTTCCTTGCTTTTATTTTCCTGAACTGCTTTTTAGCCATCTTAGAGACTTGTACCAGGAGATATCTATCTATCTATCTATCTATCTATCTATCTATCTATCTATCTATCTATCTATCTATAGTGGAAATGTCTTCTATTTCATTTTATTTTTTTCCAGATGTTATTATATGTTGTTACAACTTCTAATATTCCTTTCCTGAAATTTTGCAAACCATGTTTTCTCTCTATTCTGTCCCTCCCCCTCCCCAACAAGGCAGGTAATATGGTGTGGGTTGTAAATATATTATAATAGATATTTCTATGTTTGTCCTGTGAAATAAGACATGTTGCTTATATAGAGAAAAATTAATGAAGGAAATAAAGAATGGTGTGTTTCAATCTGCAGTTGGACTACATCTGTTCCTTCGTGGTGGTGGATCACCTTTTTTGGTTGTGAGTCCCTTGGAGTTGTCCTGGATTCTTGCTTTGTTGATTATAGTTAAGTAATTCACAGTTGATTATCATATATTATTGTTATTGCATACAAGAGTCTCCTTGTTCTGCTTATTTCACTTTGCATCACTTTATATGTCTTTCCACATTTTTTTTTTGGCGATCATCTTGTTTGCAATTTCTTATGGAAAAATAGTATTTCATTATAAGCATATACCACAAGTTGTTGAGCCATTCCCCAAATGATGGACATCCCTTAAGTTTCCAGTTCTTTGCAACCAGAAAAAGAAGAGCTACTATGAATATTTTTGTACAGATTATTTCCCCCTATCTTTAATCTCTTTAATAAAGACCTAGCAATGGTACTGCTAAGTCAAAGTATGTACATAATTTGATGGTCCCTTGGACATGGTTCTAAATTGCTCTCCACAATGGTTTTATCTGTTTGCACCTCCACCAACAGTGTATTACTACCCCAATTTTTTCACATCCTCTCCAAAATTTATTATTTCCCCTTTTAATCATGCTAGCCAATCTGATGGGTATAGGATAGTACCTCAGAATTGTTTTAATTTGCATTTCTCTAATTAATAGTGATTTGGAACATTTTTTTCATGTGACTAAAGATAGTTTAAATTTCTTTATCTGAGAATTGCCTGTTCATATCGATTGACAATTTGCTGATTGGAGAATGCTACAAAATTTTTTTCCAAGTTTATTCTTTGCCTTTTAATTTTGATTGCATTGTGTTTTTTATGCAGAAACCTTTTAATTTAGTGTAGATAAAATTATCTATTTTATATCTCATGATGTTCTCTATATCGTATTTTGACTTTAGTCCTTTCCTTATCTCTAAGACTGACAGGTAAACTATTTTGTGTTCCCTAATTTGAATATGGCATCACCCTTTATTTCTAAAATAAACATCAATTTTGACTTTTCCTAGGAATATGGCATGAGGTTTTGGCCTATTCCTAATTTCTATCATATTGATTTCCAGTTTTCCTAGCAGTTTTTGTCAAATAATGAGTTCTTCCAAAAGTGTGCATCTTTGGGCTTGTCAAATATAATGTTACTATAGTCATTTACCATTGTGTGTTAGGTGCTTAGTCTATTCCATTGATTCTCCACTCTCTTTTTTACCAGATTGTTTTGATGGTTGCAATTTTATAATATAATACAGCTGTCTAGCCACCTTCCTTCATATTTTTTATTAACTCCCATGATATTTTAGGTCTTTTGTTCTTCCATATGAATTTTGTTACTTTTTCTGTCTCTATGTGATAATTTTGGTGTAGTTTTATTGTATATGGTACTGAATTAGTAAATTAATCTAGAAAGAATTATCATTTTTATTATATTGCCCTGGTTTACCCTGGTGCAATTAATACTTTTCCACTTGTCTAAATCTGACTTTTTTGTATGAAAAGTATTTTGTAGTTGTATTTATATAGTTTCTGAATTTGTCTTTGCAGGAATACTCCAAGGTATATTGTTTATATTTATTTTAAATGGGATTTCTCTTTCTACCACTTGCTTGTTGAACTTTAATGGTTTTATAAAGAGATTCTGATGTGTGTTCTTCAACTCTGCTAAAGTAATTGATTATTTTGATTAGTTGTTGGTAGATTCTCTATGATTTTCTATTTATTATAACATCATCTGCAAAAGAATAATACCTTTGTTTCCTCATAGACTATTCTATTTCCTTCAATTTCTTTTTCTCTTATTGCTATAACGAGCATTTCTAGTACAATATTGAATACTACTGGTGAAAATGGCATCATTGTTTCACTCTTGATCTTATTAGGAAGACTTCTAGGTTATCCTCATTACAAATAAAGTTTGCTGATGGTTTTAGATAGATGCTATTTATTATTTTGAGGCATGTTCCATTTATTCCAGTGTTTTATACTGTCTTTAATTGGAATTGGTATTGTATTTTGTCAATGTCCATTTAGTCAATGGCCAATTATACTGATAGTTTCCTTAATATGTTATTGAACTTCTCTGCATTTCTGGTATAAAACCCATTTGGTCATATGATCTTTTTTATATATTGCTATAATTTTCTTGGTAGGAATTTGTTTAAGATTTTTCCATCAATATTCATTATGGATATTGGTATATAGTTTTCTTTTTCTGTTTCTGTGATTCCTGTTTAAGGAATCAATACCATATTTAAGTTATAAAAGGAGTTTAGTAGAGTTCCTTCCTCAACTATTTTTCCAAATAGTTTATACAGTTTTCAAATTATTCTTTAAGTGTTTAATAGAATTCACTTATGAATCCATTTAGCACTGGGGCCTTTTTCTTAGCAAATTCATTGACGGTTTGTTCGGTTTCTTTTTCTGAGATGTTATTGTTTAAGAATCCCATTTCTTCTATTAATCTGGGCAATTTATATTTCCTTAAATACTCATCTATTTCACTTAGAGTATTAGATTTATTGGCATGTAACTGGACAACATAACTCCTAATAATTGCTTTTATTTCCTCTTCATTGTTGATTATTTCACTCTTTTCATTTTTTGATACTGCTAACTTGGTTTTCTTCATTCTTTTGATCAAATTAATCAATAGTTTGTCTATTTTATTGATTTTTGCATAAAACCAATTCCTTGTCTGATTTATTAGTTAAATGTTTTTCTTTTTTTTTCAATTTTACTAATCTTTCTTTTGATTTTAGGGATTTCTTATTGGAGTTTTAAAATTTGTTCTTTTCTAGCTCTTTTTAGTTATATACTCAATTCATTGATCTGCTCATTCTCTTTTATTGATGTAAGTATTTAGAGATATAAATTATCCCCTAAGTACTGCTTTGGCTCCATCCTGCAAATTTTGGTATGTTATCTCCTTGTTGTCATTCTCTTTAATGAAATTAATTTTTCTTCTGATTTGTTTTTTCACTCACTCATTCTTTAATAAAAGATTATTTAGTTTCCAATTAATTATTAGTCTTTCCCCCAAGCCCTTTGATCAGTATAATTTTTATTGCATTGTAGTCTGAAAAGGATGCATTTAATATTTCTGTTTTTCTGTATTTGGTTCTGAGGCTTTTATACCCTGTTATATAATCAGTTTTTCGGAAGATGACATGTACTGCTGAGAAAAAAGATATATTCCTTTCTATTCTCATTCAGTTTTCTGCAGACTGAGTCTATCAAATATAACTTTTCTAAAATTCTATTCATCTACTTAATTTCTTTCTTTCTTTCTGCTTTCTTGTTCTTGTTCTTGTTCTTCTTGTTCTTTGTTTGATTTATCTAATTCTGAAAGGGGAAGGTTAATGTCCCATACTAATACAGTTTTATTGTCTATTTCCTCTTGCAACTCATGTAGTTCCTCCTTTAGGAATTTGAATGCTATGCCATTTGGTACATATATTTAATTTCTTTCCTTATCGCTTTTAATTGGGTAAATTTTCACATTTGCTTTGTCTGAGATCATAATTTCTATCCCTGCTTTTTTAACTTTAGCTGAAGCATAGTAGATTTTGCTCTAACCTTTACTTTTACTCTCTGTGTATCTCCCTGCTTTAAATGTGTTTTTTGTAGACAACATATTGTGAGATTTTGAGTTCATTCCATTCATATTCACAGCTATGATTAGTTTGTGTTTCTCTCTATCTTATTTCAAACCCCCTTTTTATCCTTTTTCCCCCTCTCCTTTCAGTCTTTCTCTGTTCACAAATATTTTTGCTTCTGGTTACCCACCTCTCTGAGTACACTCTCCCTTTTATCTGTCCCCCATTTTTTTGTTTCTCCTTTCCTTCTTTCTTCCCTATTGAGTAGATAGGTTTTTATCCCTGAGTATGGATTCTATTCCCACTTTCAGACAATTTCAGTGAGAGTAAAAGTCAATCATTGCCTGTCAACCTCCATGTTCCCTTCTACTGTATTGTTTCGTATATGTCTGATCATGTGAGATAATTTACTCCCAATTTTCTGTCCTTTTCTCTTTTCCCATTATAATTCTCCTCCTTATCTCTTGATTTTTTAAAAACTTAAAACCCTTATCTTCTGTCTTGGAATCAATACTGGGTATTGGTTCCAAGGCAGAGGAGTGGTAAGGCCTAGGCAATGGGGGTTAAGTGACTTGTCCAGCTGGGAAGTGTCTGAGGCCAGATTTGAACCTAGGACCTCCCATCTCTAGGCCTGTTTCTCAATCCACTGAGCTACCCAGCTGCCCCCCTCCTTGTTTTATTTTTAATATCATCCCATCATATTTAACTTACTCCTTGCCCTCTGTGTATGCTCTTATTCATTGCCCTGATAGTTATAAAGTTCCTGGGTATCTTGAATATCTTAAGTATCCTAAGCACTTTTGGAACCTTAGATATTTCAGGTATCATAGATATCTTAAGCATCTTAGTTATCATGTTCTTACTAGTAATGTAATCAGTTTAAACCTATTGTTTCCTTTGATTATCTAATAGTATCTTAAATATCTCTTGTACCATACTCTCTTAAGTATTCTAGTTATTACTCTCCCATGCATGGGATATAATCAATTTAGCCCCATCATTTCCCTTGATTATTTCAAGTATAGAAAGTACTTTAGCTATCTCTTGCACCATAAAAATCTTAATTATGCTAGTTACTACTTTCCCATGCATGGATGTGATTAAGTTAACCCCTGTGTTACTTTGAGTTACTTCTGTTTACCTTTTATGATTCTTTTGAGTGTCAGATTTGATCAATGAATTTTCTTTTTAGCTCTAGTCATTTCATTATGAATGCCTGGAATTCTTCTATTTCATTAATGTCCATTTTCCCCCTCTGAAGTATTATACTCAGGTTTGCTGGATAGATGATTTTTGGTTGTAGGCTATGGTAGAGTGCCTGTCAATCAAGAACCAGGGTTCCAAATGGAATGTTCCCAGGAGTTGGCAGTTGAGCTGACCAGGGGGCAGGGGGCTTGACTTGGAGTCACTCTCTCTGAAGGTTGAAACCTGGCTGAAAGTAATAGTTTCACTCATTTTACCTATTCTATTTCAAGGCCTACTTTGTCTTTAAGAATATCATATTGATACTTTCTGATCCTTTAATATAAAAACTGCTAGATGCTCTATAATACTGACTGTGTTTCCACTATATTTGAATTGTTTTGCTTTGTTTCCTGGCTTGGGAGTTCTGGAATTTAGCTATAATACTCCTAGCATTTTTAAACTTGGAATTTCTTTCAAGAGATGATTGGTAGATTCTTTTAATATTTATTTTCCATCTTGTTCAAGAACATCAGGGTAGTTTTCCCTGATAATTTCTTTCAATTTAGTGTCCAGGTTCTTCTTTTGATCATAGCTTTCCAGTAATCCAATGATTATCAGATTAACTCCTGGATCTCTTTCCCATGTCAGTTGTTTTCCAAAGAGAAATTTCAAATTTTCTTCTATTTCCCCCCTTCTTTGAATTTGTTTTATTGTTTCCTGCTATCTTAGGAAGACATTAGTGTTCATATGTCCAATTCTAACTTTTAGGGAGGTATTTTCTTCCTTGAGGCTTTATACTTTCTTAGGGAGTTTTTTTTCTCTTTAAGTATTGTATTTCATTTTTTATGAAACTGTTTCCTTTAGTAAGTTTTTGTTCTAACCTTTTGATTTTTTCTATTCTTTTCTTTTCTATTCCCCCCCCTGAGTTTCTTAGTATTTATTTTTATATCCTTTTTTGGAGTTCTTCCAGTGGTTCATTTTATGTTTGACATCCATTTGCATTTTCCTTTAAGACTTCACAGGTTTTCATTTTTGTATTACAGTCGTCTTCTGAGCTTGTATTTTGATCATCTCTCTTGTTGAAATATTTTTAATGTCATGCTCTTTCTTTGCCTTTTGCTCATTTTGGAATTATTTCCCCCTTGATTTTGTCTATATACTGAAATTTAGCTCTAGTTCTGGGGTAGAAGGAGTACTCTTCTGGACTTGTACTGTACCTGGGGTCAGCTCAGTTGCCTCAGTCCCAGATTGAGCACTCTGCAGAGGCAGACTGGTTGAATAGCTTATGTAGTCATTCACAACTGTTCATTTCAAGTTGGGTTCTGCCTAATACAGTGAGTCTGGACCTTGTAGAACTAAATTTCTTTCTCTGCTGTCCAATTCGAGTTGTGTCCAGCCTTTGCTCTGGCTGTACTATGTGGGTGTATATTCTCTCACTGCTGTTTGTTCTCTGTATGTTTGGTTTCCACTCTCACCCTGCTCTGGCCTGGACAGAGCTCTTTCCCCTACTGCTTGCTTTGTATTACTTCTGAGTTGTGCTGAGTTTAGCTGTCTCTTCATGTTGTTCTGGACCAGAGTGCTGCTTCATATCTTCTGTTGGTTCTACTGCCCCAGTTTTTGTTTTGAGATGTTTTTGTTCTTCTTTGGTCATTTGGAGAGTGGTTGGCAGGCTCTGAGAGTTTCTTTTTTTTTAATTTTTATTTATTAGTTTTTAAAACATTATTTTATTTGGTCATTTTCATACTTTGTTCATTGGAAACAGATCATTTTCTTTTCCTCCCCCAACCCCCTGCTACCCCTTCCCTAGCTGACGCACGATTCATCTGGGTATCACATGTGTCCTTGCTCTGAACCCATTTCCTTGTTGTTGGTATTTGCATTAGGGTGCTGATTTAGTGTCTTGCCTCAATCATGTCCCCTCAACCTCTGTAGTCAAGCAGTTGCTTTTCCTCGGTGTTTTTACTCCCTCAGTTTGTCCTCTGCTTGAGGATAGTTTTTTTTTTTTTCTCATAGATCGCTGCAGGTTGTTCAGGGACATTGTAAAGCTGTTACTGGAGAAGTCCATTACGTTCTCTTGTACCACATGTGTCAGTCTCTGTGTACAATGTTCTCCTGGTTCTGCTCCTCTCACTCTGCATCACTTCCTGGAGGTAGTTCCAGTCTCCATGGAACTCCTCCACTTTATTATTTCTTTGAGCACAATAGTATTCCATCACCAACATATACCACAATTTGTTCAGCCATTCTCCAATTGAAGGGCATCCCCTCATTTTCCAATTTTTGGCCACCACAAAGAGCGCAGCTACGAATATTCTTGTACAAGTCTTTTTCCTTATTATCTCTTTGGCGTACAGACCCAGCAGTGCTATGGCTAGATCAAAGGGCAGACAGTCTTTTATCGCCCTTTGGGCATATCTCCAAATTGACCTCTAGAATGGTTGGACCAATTCACAACTCCACTAGCAATGAATTAATGTCCCTACTTTGCCACATCCTCTCCAGCATTCATTGCTTTCCTTTGCTGTCATGTTGAACAATCTGCTAGGTGTGAGGTGATACTCTGAGAGTTTCTTAATCCTTCAGTTTGGCATGATTATATTTTTATTAAAGGGAATGTTTATTTGAACCTTCAGGCTCTAGGTGATCTATTCTACCAGATGCTAATCTTCAACTAGAACAAATGTTATTAGGCTTCAATGGATCCAGTAGCAATTCCGGTGTATATATTTGCCTCTCTAATAGAGATTGAAATCTATTCAAACTCCTAGAGAAAGTTATTTAAGCTCATTTTCTAAACTTTTCTCACTTCTTAGCTCTTTGAAATCTGGCTTCTGATTCCATTACACAGCTGAAATGGGTCTCTATAAATTTACCAATGTATTCCCAGTTGTGCAATACAATAGCCAATTCTCAGTCTTCATGCTTCTTGACCTCTTTACAGCATTTGACACAATTATCCTTCTCCTCTAGAATACTTCCTCCTCTCTGGGTTTTTGTAATACCACTCTCAGTTTTCTCTTTACTAGTCTGACTTCTCCTTTTCAGTTTCCTTTATTGGACCAACACTAATATTCCTTCTTTTTAATCTTGGTCTCTATACTGGACCTCTTTTTCTTTTCTTCTACTTTCTCTCTTTTGGTGAACTCATTATGTCTTTTACTTTTTATTATCATTTCTTTTCAGATAACACACACACACACACACACACACACACACACACACACACACATATATATATATATATATATATATATATATATATTTAGATCTAGTCTTTTTCTTGAGCTCCTATTCTGCATCACCAAATACCTATAGATGTTTAATATCCCAATTATATACTTCAAACTAGATATCCCTTAGGCATCTCAAACTCAGCATATTAAACAAAAACATTGCTCATTACCTTTAGTTCAAAACCCTCTTCCTTTCCAAATTTCCCTATTTTTGTTAAGGACACTCTCATTTTTTCAGTTAACCAAGTTTAAAACTTTGGAACCATCCACAATTTCCCTCATCTTTACCCCTTTCACATCCAATAAATTTCCAAGACTTATTTATTATACCTCCCTAACATATTTCATATCCACAAGACTACCACCAGGTACTTTTATCACCTCTCACTTGGTTTATTACAGTAACTTCCCTACTGGTCTCCTTTTCTCAAATGTCTTCCTTGTCCCAAATAATTTGTCACAGAGTTATCAAGGAATACTCTCAAGCACAGGTCAAACTGTCATTCCCCTATATAATAAACTCCAATTTTCCCTTATTACATCAAAGGCCAAATATTAATTATTCTGACATCTAAAGTCTTTTACAACTTGGATCCAACCTTACTAGATTAAACCTCTAGTTTAATTATAAATATAATTTCATGTCATCATGAAATCTATGGTCTAGCCAAATTGGCCTTTTTTTCTATTCCTTCACATTGTGAATTTCAAAACTACTCAACCCTGTTCAAACCATTCTTTAGAGGATGGGATTTGGCTATTTCCTGATCAATAACAATAGAGATACTTGGAATGATAGATTCAGGTCTTGGAAACTACAATCTCCACCCTACTTAGGGTAACAGGATTTAGGAAGGGCTGCAGCAAAGCTCAAGATTTAATTATTTGAGAATGTGGCCTTCAACAGACATGTGCAAAGGGGACAGACCTCTGGGTGGTCCTGGGTGAAGCTAGAGCCACCATTGGCACAGGTGAGACACAGGAAGTGAGGTAGAGGACAGCTGAGGAGGGCTTCCTTCTTCCTGTGTGGAGCAGAGGGGGTTGTTGGAGCCTGGTGCTTGGAGTCGAGGAGCCCTCAGACTGTTTCTCCATTTTGGTCACATGGGTGATAGGGACTGATCTCTTTTCTTTGCCTCAGCTATCCAAGGCCTTGGGCCTTTGGCCCAGACTAATCAAAGTGGGTATTTAAATCCTATTCCCTTCTCTCCCTTTTCCCCCTCTCTCTCTTTCCCTCTAATACTTTTCTTCCTCCTGTTTGAAATTAAAACACCATAAAAAGGTTAACAGCTGACTTGAGTTTTCATTTAGGAATTACATAGCTGAATTCCTTGGCAACCTTAAATTAATATATATCAGTCTTTTAAAGTGATTTCCAAATAACAACATGTGACATTCCATTTTCTACCTGCCCTTACATTGGCTATCCTCTATGGCTGGAATGTAGTCCCTTCTTACCTCAATCCCTTAGAATCTCCAGTTTTCTTCAAAGACTCTACTCCATTACATAAGGACACTTATAAACTTTCAAACTATGAATTCTTGTCTTCCTAAATTATCTTGGATTTACTTTGTAAACATTTTGTCCAGCTATATCACCTCCATACTCAATAAATTCTAGTGGCTCTCTGGTACTTCTAGGATCAAATAAAATGTTATTTGCCTTTCAAAATCCTCCATAATGTAGTTTCCCCCACCTTTCTAGTATTCTTACACCTTATTCCCCATCATATATTCTGATACAGTGACACTGGCTTCCTTGCTATTCCATAAATAAGATATTTCATCTTTGGATTCTGGGCATTTTCTTTGTCTATCCTCCATGTCTGGAATCCTCTTCCTCCTCATCTCTGCCTTCCTGCTTTCCTGGCTTCCTTCAAATTTCAGGTAAAATCTCATCTTCTCTAGGAAGCCTTTCCCAACTATCCTTACTTCTAGTGCCTTCCTTCTTTTAATTATCTCCTATTTTTTTAATATATTATTTTATATATTAAAATTTATATATATATATAAAAAAAATATATATTTTTTAATATATAACTTGTTAATGTGTTGTTATCTCTTGCATTAGACGATGGGTCCTTTGAGAGCAGAGACTATCTTTTTGCTTCTTTTTAAATTGCTAGAATTTAGAACAAATAATTCCTTGCATGTAGTAGGTATCTAATAAGTGCCACGTGATTGAGGGCTTATTTAAATATGTGTATGTTCCTTTCTTCTGGCATTTATTGAATAGGGGGGTAGCATGATTAGACCCGTGTTTTAGGAGAATCATTCTGTGATGAACTGGGGAGGACTTGAGTTAGGGAAGCCAACCAGAAGACTATTACATTAGTCCAGGCATGGTAATATGAACCTACACCAGAACTGTGGCAGTGTCAGAGAATAGATATGAGGTATTTATGAGCTATTACAAAGTTAAAATTGACAGAACTTGGAAACAAAGTGAATATTGGGGGTGAGGGAGGGTGAAGAGTCAAGGATGACACCTATATTACAAATTTGGATGACTGGGAGGATGATGGTACTCTTGACAAGAGTAAGGAAGTAAGGAATAGGGAAGATTTTAAGGGAGAGAATAATAAACTCAGGATTGGATATCCTTAATATAAGTGATCTATATGGCATCCAGTTCAAGATATGCAATAGGTAGTTCAAAATGTGAACCTGGAGGTCAAGAAAATGGTTATTCTAAATAAATAGACCTGAAATAATAACTAAATTGATGGGAGCTGAGAAGATCACCAAGAAAAATAATACAGAGGGAGAAGACTTGGGACAAAGCCTATGGGAAGATCCCAGGTTATTGGGTGTGATTTGAATGAAGATCCAGCAAAGAGATTGAAAAGGAATGGTAAAAACAGATTAGGAGAGAACCAAGAGAGAACAGTGACCCAAAATTCTAGGGAGAAGAGAATGCCAAGGAGAAGAAGTTGATTGACAGGGACAAAAATTAAAGAAAGGTCAAAAAGGGTGAAGGCTGAAAAAAGGACAGTAGATTTGGCAAGTAAGGAATTATTTTACCTATTTAAATTTTTTAAATTAATTCTCCCCAGGTTTTCATATCTTTAAATATGATTAACAATCTAAAGGTCTAAATTCCAAATTAACACAGATAAATTAAGCCATATGTTCAACTTTTATTTCCTTCTTTCTTCTCCTGGAGAGTGAGGTTTTAGATGAAGAGTGAAATCAGAAGCCGAATCATATATAATTAAAGAGAGTAAAAAGAAAGAAATTGAGGGAATAATTATTGTAGGGATCTAAAAAAGTTTAGATACAAACAGAATAAGAGAGATTTGATGATAACTAGTGGGAACAGATGAATAAAGTGAGGCAATTTCAAAGATTATCAAGACATGGGTATGTTTGTAGGCATCAATTTATACACGTTTGTTTGCTTATTGTCTCCTTCATTAGGCTATGAGCCCCTTGAGGGAAAGAACTGTCTATTTTCCCTTTTGTATTCCTGGTCATCCACCCCTGGTGAACTAAGGCTTTGCTTACCCAGCATGTGAAGACTGCTTTGGCTGAACAGATGGAAGAAACCAATAAGAAGGTTCAACGGCTGAGAGGGCGACGCAGCAAAGCACTGTGGAGTGCTCAGGGTGTGTTGGAGCACAAAGGACAACACGGCCATCCAATGCAGCTGAGGAAGTCTCCAGGTGTAACGACTTTTCGTGCCACTGGACCCAGACTTCCAATGCTGAGAGAGTGGGACTGTCTCTGTGCTTCGACTTTTCCACTTAAATCTCCTTCACGCACAAGTGTTTTTGTGCACATTCATCTATATGAAAGCACACAAAGATAATTGTCATTCTCGGTTACCGAAAGACTACTACTATTCCTGGCACATAGAAGACATTTAATACATACTTATTGTCCACCTGGCTGACTACTTACATATGTATATATATATATATATATATATATATATATATATATATATATATATATATATATTTCCCTCTGAAATTTATTGAATGGCAGAGTACTATGCTCAGATCCATGCTTTAGATCATTGTTTGTCCTTCCTTTTCGAAGATGACCATTGACATGTTGGGATCAAGGTACAGTGTGTTTGTTTGACTGTAGCTGATCAGTCCAATACAATTTGGAAAGCTCTAGCACAGTCAGGCATTAGGACATTTGAGATGTCCCTGGATGTGTTTGTGCTACTGAGATTCTGCTTTGCTGATAGAGCACGTTACCTTCCTTGATGAAGACACAATATGCTGGGTGATTCTGTGCCAGCATCTCCCAGGTCTCACCATCGATACTGAAGTTCTTCAGAGGGACTTTGAGAATGTCCTCGAACCATTTCTGACCACGGTGTGAATGCTTGCCTTGTGTGAGTTCTTCATGAAGTTGTCTATTAGGTAAGCTTACATTTGGCATTACGTGGCCCATAGTAGGCAGAAGAAGATTGAGGATTAGTAAGAATAGGAATGATAGAGGGAGCAAAGTGCTAGAGAAGATGAGATGAAGTGGTATCACTTGTGCATGCTGAGGATTTTTGCCTCAGAAAGAAGCACCATTTCTGAGTCTTATAAAAAAAGGGGGACTCTATGAGGTGGTAGAAAGGAGGAAATGAATTTCAGACAAAGGCACAGAATAAGAGATGGAGTAAAGAACAGAGAGAAGGGCAGTTTGTGCAAATTGGAGCGTTTGGAGAGTGAATAATATCCAGTGAAGTTGGAAAGATAGGTTTAGACCAGGTTGTATAGAACCACTAAAAGACTGTCAAAGAATATTATACTTTATTTTAGAGGCAATAGGAAGCCACTGAATAGTGTTTCAAATTATATATGCATTTAATAGTTGCTTTTTTTCATTCAAGCATGTTAGGAAACTAGTTTAACAATAAGGACAATGAAAGTGAGACTGCCTTGAGAGAATATTCATTCCATCTGATTCTTCCTGGAAAACTCTAGAATTATAGATTAGAAACCAAAGCTCTTACTTTCTTATAATGACCAGCATAAATCATCATTGTTAATATGCTTCAGCCTGATTCCATCCACTTAACTTCCCTGAGACTGAGTTTCCTATCTATAAAATGAGGTGGATGAACTACATGGCCTCTGAATCTCTTCTAGCTTTAAATAAAATCTTTTGAAAATTCCTTTTGTCCAATGGGTCATTTTAGCTTCCTTTGATATTGTAGCATAGTATCATTTTAGTCATCATGTATGGACACTCAGAGAATATAGTGTTAAGAAATTATTGAAAAAATGGTTATTAAGAGTCTTTTTTTTTTTGAAGTTTAAAATGGCAGTTCAAGAATTCATAGTAGATAGAGAAGGAAAAACTATATGTCACCATGGAAACTTCTATTGTACTTACACAATTTAAGAAATTTGAAACTTTAATTAAAATATCAAAGAAACCTAGAATTGGAAGGGACTTTAGAGATTATCTAGCCCAATGTTCTCATTTTATAGAAAGAGAAGGTATAAAATCAAAATGCTGTTATTGGCAGAGCTGGTATTTGAACCCAGGTTTTTTGGCAAGTCTAATGGTCTTTCTATTTATTCAACATTTATTAAACAAATATTTCCGTGTTTCACATATTTCCCTTAAGCACCTAATATGGTGCTTGTGAATCACTATACTAGCTGCTTAGGGGAAAGATTAGCTGAAGTAAGAGAATCAGGATTCAAATTCTTTCCCTGTGTGACCTTGGGCAAATCATTTAACCTATTCCTTGGACCTCAGTTTTTTCATCTGTAAAATGAAAGAATTAGATCATATGATGGCAGAGGGATTTTCTAGCTTTGGACTGTGAGGCTATGAGTCATAATCACTGCTCTTACATAGGCTTTTGGGAATAAATATACATAGAAATAATTTAAAAATAACAATACATGGTGGTGTATGATTGTGATGGAATGCTATTTTCCTATGAGAAATAATAAGCAGGATATTTTCAGAGAGACTTTGGAAGATATGAACCAATGCAGAGTGAAGTGAGTAGAAACAGGTCATTGTATATAGTCACAGCAGCATTATGAGGACAATTAACTGTGACTTAGATACTTTGACCAATGCAGTGATGTGAATTTTAAAATCTCCATCTTGCTTGGTCTGGCCCCCAAAATTGTGCACACCCACACCACACGGGCATGTGCTAGTCAATGACAAATCAGAATTAACTAACTGTCCCCTGGGCTGTCCTAAGCCAAGCTTGAGCCACCATTGGCTCTTGTGAGGCACAGGAAGTGAGGTAGGGAACAGTCTCTGGAATTCGCTGACTTCCTGTGGAGAGAGCTAGGTGGGAGTTCGTGCTGGGAGCTTGAGGAGGGAGGAGGCCTGCAGATAGCTTCCTTTCAGATCAGTCACGTGAGTCAAGGACTGATTCCTTCTCTACCTTGGCCCTTTGGGCCTAATCTCCCTCTGGCTTGGCCAGAGGTTGAGTTAACCTCTTTCCCTTTCCTCCTCTCTCCTCTCCCTCTCCCCTTTTCTTACTCCCATTGTGATTAAACCGCCATAAACTCCATTCTGACTTGAGTGTTTCATTTTAGGAATTTCATAAGTAAATTCCTTGGCGGCCATAAATTAATATTATAACAATCTTTAAAGGTGATATTTTCACCACAACAGTGATCAAGACAGTTCCAAAGCACTCATGATGAAATATGCTATCTATCTGCAAAGAGCACTACTGAATTCTGAGAGCAAATAAAAGTATAATTTTTTAACTTTATTTTTCTTGTGTTTTTTCTTTGTAACACGATTAATATGGAAATATGCTTTGTGTGGTTTCTCATTGTATTTGATATTTGATTGCATGGCTTCTCAGTGGGTGGAAGAGGGGCAGGAGAGAGGGAGAGAATTTTGAATTCAAATTTTAAAAAATGCTAAATATACATTCACACATACTATAAGGGAACACAGGGCTAAATACTCTGATAAATGGTGTGGTCTGTAAGTGTTGCAGGGGTTCAGTCAGGAGAGTGGATATTATTATATGAGATGGGTTGTTAGAGAAATATCCCTAGAGATATTTGAGCTGGACTTTGAAAAAGAAAATTTAGATAGAGGAAAATGTGGGCAAAGCAACCTCTTCAACTTGGACATAAGTGAGCATTTCTTTCCCCCCTTCTGCAGTAGGGGGTGGAAGTAGGCAGTGAAAGATCACTCTACCAAGACTGAAAGATTTATTAAGGGAATGGTGGGGATTGAGTTTGGAAAAGTTAGGGTGTTATTAGATTAAAGATTTGAAAAGAGCACCATATTAGGGTTGAACTGTTCCCTATGCCCACACAAAATCAACTCCATCAATAATCATTTGCTAACTACTTATTTTGTGCCAGGTACCATTCTAAGCACTGTGGACACAAAAAAAGAGGCAAAAGACAATCCCTGCTCTCAAGGAGCTTACAATCGTTTGTCTTTAACAAGAGGAACTCTAGACTTGCTATGTCTAATTCCTGGTTCTTTCCTCTGCCACAGCACCTGTGATATAATGTTAATTCTTGTCCTCTTTTTGTAGCCCCAAAACATCTTCCCTGTAGCAAAAAAGGAATTCAATTCCTTTTAGAAGGATCATTCCTGCCTTACCCCACTCCAGTGGGGTTGCATATCAAACTAGGATCAAAGAAGGACCATTCTGAAAGTACTTGATAAAAATTGTCACTAGTCACTTACTTAAACTAGGAAGATTTTTATTGTATTATCTGTACAGAGAATATCTTAAGTGAGAGAAATTTTTACAGCAAACTACTTAACTGTTAAGTTCTGTAAAGACAAGAATTGTATCTTAAACTTCCTATCTTTCTGCAGAGTTTAGGACAGTAACTGCACATGGTGGTGTTTAATAACCCCTTGTTGAATTGGATAGATTTAAACTGATACCACTGCAGAATCAGGACTTGGGATTTTCTTTCTCTTTTTCTTTTTAAATACTATGCACTTTCCTTCATTACACCTTACTCCTCTTCTAGACGCCCTTAGGGAAGATTATTAACTTGCCCCCAAATGTTTGAAATCACCTGAATTGTTTCTGCTGTCTGTATAGAACTAAGATACCAAATTAGAATTGAACTGTCCCTTCTGCCTACTCATTAGTCTGCCTTAACAGAAAAAGGAAAGTTTCTGTTCTTCTACCCTGATGGCTTAGTGGCAGCTGATATAGGTCACTGGCTTTCTGTTTCCTTGTCTAATCTGGGTAGCTCAGAATAATACCTGCTATTGGAGACCAAAAGGGATAGAGTGCATAGTGGTTAAAACTGTAATTTTTCCCTTGACTCCTAAAGAAATCAAAGGTTGCTCAAAGATTTCTATCTAATTAATTCATTCAGTTTGTCTTTAAAAAGGAAGGTAGGAATCTGTTTTGTTTTTCTCAAGTCTCACTTAACAGAACAGAGGATTGGGTAGATACCAGGAGCAAAATAAGGATTTCTCAGGAACAAAGTCAATAGGGACGTCATAATGATACAGAAATGATGCTATGTGTTAGATGTTTCTGACTCCAGCAACTCCTTCTTAGGGGTAACATCAGAGGCTTTTTGCTTCCTGACCACCATCCAGAAGGGCATAATTCTATCAAATTCTGAATGGAAGGCCAATTTATAAATTAAAGAAGAAAAGTCTAATTTATAATGTTTAAAATGTAATATTTAAAATACTAAATCAGATCCATACTCCACACCCTCTATGAATTTTAGGTTCTGAAGATGGGCACCATTTTGATTCAATTTACTATGAGAAATGTGCTATGAAAAATGATGACTAAAGAGAAGCAGAAAAAGATTTACATGAATTAATGATTAAAATTAGCAGTCAAGAAAATGATATACACAGTGAATACAACAATGTAAATGGAAACAATAACCAAAAAACAATCAGATAGGAAGATTGCAAAATTAAGAAAAAAACAAGTAAACTCTAAAGAAGATGTATGAGAAGACACCCCACCCCACTTTTTTGTAAAGGTAGTAGATCCACAAGTGTGGTACACTGTGCATATCTTCATACTTCAACATACATTCAACAAATGTTTTGTTTATTTTTTATTTTCTTTCTCTTTAAAAATATCATTTATTAAAAATATATTATTTTTACATGTCATAGCCCTCTGGAAAGGAGAAGGTGAGGGACAGTGGGGAAAATTTTAGTGAAATAAAAGAATAAATTATTAATAAAATTTATATTAATGAAAAAAGAAAACATAGGCTGAATTAACTTTTAGTCTTTTAAAATACAAGATTTTAGGACTGTATTTTTTACTATTTATTTTATAGTCACAATAGGTTGCAATGATTAACATGCCAAGAAAAGTGAAAAAAGTACCTTGTTGGTTGCTTAATATACTTTTTAAGCCATATTTCTAAAAAAAATAAAACTTTCATTTCCATTTATACTTCTCCTCCTCCCCACTTAGTAAATGACAAGAACGCACAATAGCATTGCCCATTTCCTATCATAAATGCTATATATGGACAAACTGGGTAAAGTACACAATGTTAATTATTGAATTCAGCATATTAGCAGTGTTGCCAAGTCATATTGCCTCTGTCAGAGATTTCTCTTTAGCCTCGAGGTTACCACAGAAACCATAAATGCAAAAATTTGACTGTAGGAAGATAATCAGTCAGCCTCATACCCCAAACTCTTCCCCTCTGTCTCCAGAGTGCTTATAGGCACAACTTGTAGTGTAATCAGCTGTGTTTGATATTGGACATTGAAAAAGGTTCCCGAGGCACACTTTCTTTGTGCCCCCTTCCTCTTGCCCCCCAATAACAGCTGTTTATTAGATTCCTACTATATGCTTGGCACTGTGCTCAGGGCTCATGATACAAATACAATAAACAATATCTACTTTCATGAAGCTCTATCTATCTATCATCTATCTATCTATCTATCTATCTATCTATCTATCTATCTATCTATCTATCTATCTATCTATCTATCATCTATCATCTATCTATCTATCTATCAGTCTATCTATTATCTATCTATCATCTATCTGTCTATCTATCTACCTACTTATCTATCATCTATCTGTCTATCTGTCTATCTACTTATCTATCATCTATCTAACTATTTATCATCTATCTATTATCTATCTATCTATCAATCAATCTATCTATCATCTATCTAGCTAGCTATATTTACATTACACGAGTATACATATGCATAAAATATAATAGTGGTAGTTGTACCTCCTATGTAAAGTGTCTAAAGTAAATCTCTTTCTCTCCCCTGTCTTCATCTGAAGGCCAAATACCAGCAAGTGAATTGAGATAAATGGGCCACTGAAAGAAAATAAACAACAAGACAGGAAACAGTGAGTTAAAAAAATATCCTGAGATAGCAGAGTGATACCATAGGCACTGCCCCACTGGGCAGCCCAGGCAAATTAAGAAAGTATGGTTGGATCCTGAGATGTGATGTGTGAGAGTAAGTGGGTGGAGAAAAAGTTTTATAAGTGAAGGCTAGCTAGGAGAAAGTAAGGGTTTTGGGAGGGCATGTGGGGAAGCAAACTGGACGCATGACAGAGTGTAGCCAGAAGCCCCATAATGATGGCCAATAGACTAGAAAAGCTAAGTAGCTCTCTACTTCTCCCCTATTTTTCCTTCTCACTACTCTACTACTACTACTTTTGATTTAATAAAGTTATTAAGCTACAACCAGCCTCATACTTTTTAATTCTTACAGAAGAGAACCAAAATGACATTACTTACTGATATTTTTAACTCACAATAAATTGAATTTATTTAAAGTCATCAGCACAGAGTCATTGAAGTTCATCTGGTAGCAAGGCAAATTCAAGATATCTGGTGAAGACTTGGTATGTAGTGGATGACCTCAGTATCTTCAATGTTTGACCAAGCTCTGAGTGCTCTAAGTACCTACATCTGCTGCTTTCATGGTCACTGGAACAAATTGTTCTTATCTGTCCATTCTGCTGGGGAAGTCTTCATAAGCCTGATGAGGAAAGCAGCCCTGAAAAAGGTAAGCCCTGACAACAGAGGTACCAATCTTTCCTGATGTGAAGATAGAATTAAATTTTCCAACAGAAGTGAATACATTCCTGCTTAATCCTAAAGTAAGGGAAGTCCACAAACTACTTAATACAGGAGTTTACACCTCCAAAAGCGAAGACATCCCTAGTTAATGCTGTTAAAATTAATTGTGGTTGGACTCTGAATATTTATATAGGTGGCCATCAGGGATTTAATTTCTAAATCTCAAAATGAATTACTAAAGTAATATATAATATAATAATATATAATATAATATAATAATAAAGGAATTTATGGTAGTTTATTTACAATAGAGGGAAGATATTATGGAAGAGAAAAAAGGGTTGAGAGACAGAGAAAAGGGTTGAGAGAGAGATAGAGCTCTGGTTCCTCTGATACCAGTTAGAAATTCCAAGGCCCTAATCAGGAAAGAGAATCTCAAGATGATGGGCCTTTCATGGAGGTTTAGACCTCCTAGAAAGGCAGGGTCACTAAGTCAGACTTTCACTCACCAATGGTGACCATCTAAAATGGAAAAGCAGTCTGAGGTCTCCTGCACGAGTTCCTCCAGGGGTTCAGTTCCTCCAGTCCAAGACCGAGTCAGAGAATCCTCCATCCAATTTGAATCTCAAATCTAATATATCTTCTTCTGGCCTCCGGTCCTCTTTTTAAAGATCTTTTTCTCTTGTGTCACCTCCCCTAAATTTCACCTCTACCAATCACAGCAGACACTTTTTATCCAGGACTGCTCACTCTTGAGTTCACACCTTCTTTGATTAGATTATACCCCTTTGGCTTACTTAACACCTTTTTGGTTAGTTCATCTTTTATAGTTACTTAACACCTTTTTGTAGTTAAAATGTGTAAATCTACTTAAAATACTGAGTTATCACCTTTTGGGGATTAAAATCTAAAAATAGATTGTGGATTACAATTCACTCTTCCCAATAAAGGAAGAGCTAAGTACCTTCATTGTTACAAATCGGGGATTACAATTTAATCTTCACAATAAAGGAAGAGCTAAGTATATTCATTGTTACAATCAGGAGATAGCTAACCTAAGTAGGGGAGGTCCACAAGTCACTTACAAAAGTGGATGACAACTCAGAAGAGATTGACTTCCCCCTTGGCAGTACTAAGCAAATTTAAAGACTGCAATTGGTCCCTGTAAAGTGGAGGAAGGGACAGGAAGTGCTGTGGGAAAAGCACTATAAAAACCCTGAACTCCCTGTCCAAACTCATTTTCTTCTTCGGACTTGACTTTGGAGGAGCTCTGGCTTCAAACCTCTGCCTGAATTCTCACTCTTGGACTGCTTTTCGTAAGACTGCTCTTGGATCTTTGTTAGACTACAATGTGGGTGAGTGAAAAGGCTGACTCCTTTCCTGGCTTCTGGAGAGATTAGTTTCCAGAGAGGTCTCCCTATTTTGGGGAGGTCTCATGGTTATTCACTACTGGGTCCTCCAGCTCAATAGCCCTCCAACTGAGGCCCTCTGGTGGTGGGCTAATTAGCCCAACCTGAGTTGAACCAAGCACTGGAGAAACATTAGGGTGATAAGCTAGTCTACTCATTCTACCCTCTTTCACATTTCTCTACTTTACTATTTCTCCTTATTTTGTAAATAAAGCTGCTAAATAAAAAGTCATTTTGACTTGAGTTATAATATCAGTGACCACACTCTCTTATATTTAGTCCAACCATAAATTTTAATCCCTACACTGAACACCCCAAATGTCTCATAAAACATAATATATAATATGTGTATCTGTGCATATATTTGTGTATATATATTACCTACAACTACCTTGTATTTTACTCCATCATTTTTGCTTAATATTTATTCTGTACATGTATGTGTGTATACATATATATGTATTGAGATCTCAATAGTGCTTTTAATGTAATAGAATTTAATAAGTGTAAAAGTGAATAAAAGAAAAAGATGCAAAAGTTACTAAAGAATGCTAAATTATACTTGCATATACATATTTGATGGAGAAAAAAATCCTCAAAATTTTATCAGTTCAACATTTGCCAAATTTCTACTCTATACAAGGTCATGTTAGCTGCTCAGGATTCAAAAAGGAAATCGAACAAAGCCTATCCTCAAGGTGTTTGTAGTCTAGTAGGAAGAATTACAATGTGGTAGAATTTAAATATCTCTAATATGATAGGGTCAAAAAGATGGTAGGGTCTGACTTAATGAGAAAAGGACCATGAATAAATATTGTTATCTGATCCAGGGAGAAAGAAGCCACAACTAATTCTCACAGAAGATGCCTCTCTGTTCTCTCTAAGGCTAAAACCTTGTTTGACTGCAAGTCAAATGGGCTGCAAGTGTCTTATCTAGGGAAATGTTCAAGGCTCACTCTGATGTTTATGTTCTGTTCCTGGGAAAGTTTTAGACTTCCTGTACCAATCCTTCATAAACAAAAAAATCTTTAAATCATCTTGCAGATGTCTCAACAATATATGTATATGTTGACTGTATGGATCTAATTGCCTAATAGAACCCTCTCTATAAAAGCTTGCCTTTTTATCATAATAAAGGGAGTTTATGCATAACCTCTATCTGACCCTACTTTTGTATTCCTCTCTTTCTCTTTCTCTCTCCCTCCCTTTTTCTCTCTGTGTCAGAACCCAAACATCAACACTCACATATTTTGATTTTTATAAAATCATTATCACAGCTGTCAACTTCCAAGTTTCTCAAATCTAGCTGTAAGCATTTTATAAGGCGGCCATAGAATGGTGGGCTTAAAGGATGACCAGAGTTCTACTATGACCTCAGACACTAGCTGTAAGCCCCTGAGGAAGTCACTAAACCAAGATTTTATTCAGTATCTTCAACAGTGCCTACCTCAAAGACCTGTAGTGAGAGTCAAATGATGTATTTGTCAAGCTCTTAGCATAGTTCCTGGGATATGGTAGGTGCTCTGAAAATGTGTATTCCTTTCCCCAGAAGGCATTTCTTTTGTACTATTTCATCAACACACACACACACACACACACACACACACACACACACACACACACACACACACACACACTATTAGTCTCCTACATAAAGCAGGATGCCCAAGAAACATTTTCATCTGATTGACCAGGAATTTTGGAAACTCATTTAGAGTGGGAAAATCATACAGCAAATACCATTTTCTGGGGTTGTTTTTCCAGCTGTTCCAGCTTGGATTTAAGGATTATCTGTTTAATCTCCCTAACTAGAATGCATCCTCTTTGTCATGTAATGGAGTTTTTGGAAATGGAAGTGGGTGAGTCAAGTGCACCTCAAGTAGTTTCTCTTTTATTTTTCAAACCTAGTTTAAAGTTTTTAAATCCCTCCCACCCCACATAAAAAACTTCTAATTAAGTTGCTTTTTCCTCCAGCACTTAGGAAATGTAGTTATGCCACAATAAAAAAGGAAGCTTCCATCCCATTGGAATGAGAACCTCCACCATTCCTGCACTTCATTCAGTGCTGCTGCTGCTTTTCTCTGTAAGATGACTAATGATGGGATTTGGGTTGGCACTCTGCAGTTAGGAGCAATGTAAGTATTTCAGTCCATAATCATGTGTTCTCCCAATGTCTGACACCTTGTTTAATGGCTTTAGAGATGAGGCTTTTCTGTTCTCTTTAAAAAGTTCCGTGTTCAGGATTCTGAGTGTGTCTATGTCCTATCAATAAAGAATGCATGTGGGTGGACTCGAGGTGGGCGAAGGATAAATGTAAAAGTGACTGCAGTGTCAGCTATGTCTTTACCTTTCATTTATATACAAATATTCACTGGAAGAAAAGGCCTTTACACATTTGATTGGCTTTGATCTCTAAAAGGTGAGGCTCACATCAGAAGCATTAAGCTGGTTATAGTGAATAGAAAATTTCCTAAGCCTCATTTTCTTGATTACTAGTTTCCAGGTTTATGTGTTTGACTTTCCAATAGACTCCATATTTTTACTTCTCATGAATCTTAATAAAATGTCTTGCAATAAAGCATCCCCTTTTGATTCAAATATCTCAATAATTTAAAGAAATGTCATATTCTTATTTAGACTCCTAAGACTTCAAGCTGCAAGGAATCTTAGAAATCATTTTGTATGTCCCTATCATTTTATAGATGAAGAAAATGAGGTCCAGAGGGGTGACCTTTTGACCAAATTCATAATCAATAATAATAATAATAATATATTTACATAGAGCTTTAAGCTTGACAAATACATCTTCTCATTTGACCATTACAACAGCTCTTTGGTTATTCCCAATTTGCACTTGAGAGCACTGAGGCAGAAAAAACATTAAGGGATTTTCCCAGGTACAAATAAGCTTCTGAGATGGAATTAGTACCCAGGTCCTACTTATTCCAAATGCAGCATCTATCCAGTATAATATGTTGACTCTTGTAAATAGCAAGATGGGAAGTCAGAATGGGAAACCAGGTGAAACAGTGGACAGAGTCCCAAGCCTGGAGTTAGGAAGACTTGAGTTTAAATTGAGCCTCAGACACTTACTAGCATTCTAATCTTGGACAGATCTCTTCGTCTCCTTTTGTCTCAGTTTCCTAAACTATAAAATGGGGATAATTGTAACATCTATCTTTCAGGTTATTTTGAGGATCAAATGGGATATTTGCACAGCACTTAGCATAGTGCCTCATACATAGCAGGTGTTATATTAATGTTTATTCCCTTCCTCCCCACCAATAGTAGGGCCAAAATTCAAATCTTTTGCTTTTTTTAAAATTCCAAATTCACTGTGCTTTCTACCAGACTACCCATTGATATTGAATACTAATAATCTAAAGGTTTTTTTTTTTTTAATTAATGTCTGTAGAATGCTTGCAGGGAATATTTAGCAGAGTCCTGAAATGAATCATGGTGGTTATAAATATCATAAGGAGCCTTAGACGTAAGAAGAGGAAAAGATAGAGACAAAGTTGAAAAATTTGGGCTATTATAGTTGATGGTTGAATAATCATATTCAGTTTTCAGTACTGGATCAGTGGCCATGTTGATTCTACATTTGGAATTTTTTTAGCTTAGTTTAGTTTTTAGATCAACAACTCAAAGGAAGGGCTAGAAAGCATGTTTATTCAATTTGTAAATCACACAAACCTGGGGTGAGGACATAATTATTTTGCATGATAATCAGGATTCCAATGTTCTCAGCTGTTAAGTACCTGACTCAAGTTTTAAATTCAGGTCTTTCTACTTCCAAATGCAACCTTCAGTAGTCATAATCCTGTTATAAAAGCTAATGCAACCTTAGGACTTGTTGACAGAAGCATAATATCCAAATCAAAGTAACTATCCACCATTATCCATGTTAGTCTGTTCATAGTTATAGTATTGATGCTAATTGTGGACACACTTTGAGATCTGTTCAAAAACTAGAGAGCATCTGGAGGAGGTCAACCTAGGATAGGAAGAAATGGAAACACTCAATGGAAGGAAAAACTTAGGAATTATTGAGAAGGTGGGCATGATAGTTGGGGAAGCAGAGTGGTACAGTGGTACTAATATTGGATTCTGATGGAAAGAACTTGCCTTCAATTCCCAGAACCACCATTTATTTCCTGTGTTGTTGTTCCATCATTTCCAGTTATTTCTGACTGTGACCTTAT
Organism: Monodelphis domestica; assembly: GCF_027887165.1. Lineage (NCBI taxonomy): Eukaryota > Metazoa > Chordata > Mammalia > Didelphimorphia > Didelphidae > Monodelphis > Monodelphis domestica. Next base: position 252,472,160 of record NC_077233.1, read on the forward strand.
TTGGGTTTTTCTTGGCAAAGATACTGGAGTGGCTTGCCATTTCCTTCTAGAGCTCATTTTGTGGATTAGGAAACAGAGGCAAATAGGGTTAAGGGACTTGCCCAGGGTCATATAGCTACTGAGTGTCTTAGGCCAGATTTGGACTTGGGAAGATAAATTGCTTTGTTATCTTTTCCTTTGTTTCCTTGGGCCAAACCTTTAGCCTCCTTGGACCTTGGTTTCTCTATTTGTTAAAGTGAGCGGTTGGATTAGAGGATTTCTAAATCCATAATCCCATCTTCAAACACTTGAAGGACTATCAGGTAAAACATTTGTGACACTCCAAAGGGCAGAGAACTAAGAACATTGTTTATTTTTCTAGGAGACATATATTAATCCTTTATAAATCATAATAGCTTCCATTTATATGGCACTTTCAGGATTGTAAAATGCTTTACAAATGTTATCTTATTTGACTCTTATAATGACCTTGGGAGTTATGGGCTATTATTATCTCCATTTTATAGCTGAGACTGAGTCAAACAGAAATTGTCATAAGTGTCTTGACTGGGGACACGGTTAGTATCTCAGGACATATTTGAATATAGGTCTTCCTGACTTTTATCCACTATACCCCTAAGTGCCTCATAAAGAACTCCCAGACAGAGCTGTTCAAAAAGGAATGGACTACCTTAAAATAGAATAAACTCTTTGTCCCTATTAATTTTCAAACCTATACTGAATATTGGAAGGCAAATTTTTGCCATCAGAGCAATAGAAGACAAGATGATCTCTCAGTTTCCTCCCAAACCTTTCATTCTAAAGGTTTACTCCTCAGAAAGACATGCATTTTGTGTTCCATTTCAAATGGAAAGAGGTTCTGAAATATAACTAAGTTGAGTGACTAACTTAATATGTCAAAGTAAAATTGGGCCAAGAACTAAAACTCTTAACACTAGTGTGGAGAGATGCCTCTAAGGATAGAGAGATAGGAAGCTCTATTTTTAGGTGGCTCCCTAATCTCTCCCTTCTCAATTTAGTCACCTCTTTCCCTTTGTACTGAAAGAAGCTATGAAGAAAGAACACAGAGATGCATGTTCTTAGGATCTAAAAGAAACTAGCCAGGAGCTCTGAGGGAAATTGATGATGCCCTTCTTTTTTTTTCTATTCTCTTTTCATGAAATGAAAATATTTTCCCTCAGGGGAAGAATATTGTTTGGTTTTTTTTTTTTCCTCCCCAGATTCTTGAATTGAGGATGGTGGTGAGACCTAGGATAAGCTCTGCCTTCTGAAATACTTCAGAAACAAAGTCAAAGTATGGTAATTTCAATAGTTGCCCATAAGTTATGCAACAGGAAATAATTATATTGGAGATAATAATTACATTTCTGTAATACTTCAAAATCAAAGGATCATGGGTCCAGAGATGGAAGGAGCCTAAATAGACAGCTAGACCATTCCCTGCATTTTATAGATAAGGAAATTGAGGCTCGTAGAAGTTGTGTCTTCTGATTCCAGAGTCAGGCTAACAAAATGCTTTCTTCATAGTAGCCTTTTGTCATGGAATAGAGAGTAATAAGGGGGAGGTGGGTAATGCTTCAGTTCATTTGAGTAAAATGCCAATATGATTGTTAGGTTTTTAGTAATTTATTTCAAAATATTATTTATCAAAAAGCATATTACCATGATAAGCTAAGAGTAAAATAGATGTTTAGCCATTTATATATTCTAATTATGTGTGCAAATTAACATTTTAAAATTTAGTGGGACTTTAGTAACAGAAAATATTTTTCCCCTGAGCTCCTTTATATACCTTCACTTGAGCATCTCAAATTCAACTTCTCCAAAATAGAACTCATTATCTTTTCTCCAAAATCTATCCTTTCCCCCTTTTCTATTTCTGTTGAGTTTTACTATTCTTTCAATTAACAAGTTTTGCAGCCTGTGAATCATCCCTATCTCCTAATTCTCCCTCAACTACATATCCATTCAGTTGCTGAGTGTAACAGTTGCTCCTTTCTGTTCTTCCATGACCATTTGTTCAAACTTACCTGCCCTCTGTATTACTGCAACAACCTCCTTATTGGTCTCTCTCTATCTAGTCTCTACACTTTCTAATCCATCCTCTACATAGCTGTCAAACCGATATTTCAAAAGCTCAAGTTTGACCTTGTCACTGCCTGGCTCAAAAAAGCTGCAGTTGTTTCCATTTGTCTCTAGAGAAATTGTAAACCTCTTGTATTGAAAAATCCTGTAATCTGACTCTAATGTACTTTTCTATGTTTACTACATTTTATTCCCCCTCATATTTTCAAAGCTCCAACTAGACTGGCCCATTGCTATTCTCTCTACTGGACATTCCGCCTTTGCTTTGGGAGTTGCTCCAGGTCTGGGATGTTCTCCCTCCTTATCTCTGCCTCTCAGAATGCCTAGCTCCCTTCAAGGCTCCACTCAAGTACCACCTCCTTCAAGAATTTTTTTCTGATTTCCTCAATTTTTAGTACCTTATCTTTACCTACAATCATGGGATTTATTTTTACATGTCCTCTATTTACCATAATTTTTTTTTTGGTCATCATTCCCTTTCTGGCTATTGTTTTGGATTTCATGATTCCTCAGATACTCATCCTGTGAGATAACATCACATATAAATAATATACCTCTCCAGTACTCCCTGCCTCTGGGGCCCCTTTCTCCCTCTTCTTAGAGAGGGTGGAGGGACGAAGATCAGAACAGTATTCCTAGATCATCCATTTATGAATGGTACCCAGAAGCAGACTTGAGAACAGGGACTGTCTTTCCTCTGTCTTAGTATTCTCTTCACTTAGCAGAATGCCTGGCACATAGTAGGCACTTAAGAAATGTTTATTGACTACTGATATGTTGTATCCCCTGAATAGAAGGTGAACTTCTTAATGGAAAGAACTGTTTCACTTTTGTGGTTTTATGCCCAACCTAACCTAGAACATGGCACCTAGATGTACTTAATAAATCTTGTTAAGCAGTTGATTCATTGAGATATTCATATAGTAAAATGCACATGGAAAGAAAATAACATGGCAAATATATTTTAGAGAATCATGTATATGAAGGAATTATATTTCAAGTTGTTCCAAGTAGAGTAACTTGGAAAAGACAGATTGAATTTTTAATATGTTTATATAAGTAACACTGCCGTTATCTTGGAGAATCATAAGAAAATACTACTAAAAATAGAAGGGTGGGTTTCTCAAATTGAAGTTGTATATTATTGAACTATGTAGCTATTTCCTATCTAAAGAGAGTAAGCCAATACTGACATCTTAGTTTATTGCATTATATTGTATCCTATTTCTATGTGAGTATTATATACCCAAAACTTAGGATACTGGTAACCATAAAGTGCTGAGTCTTTGTTTCCAAGACCTTATAATGGGAAATTGTAGTCTTTTCACCTGACTTTTCATTTCTAATAGACCAACAGAGCTTTTTGCTTTTCTAGATTGAAGACGTTTGTTTCTGGGGTTCATGAAACCACAAGAGAAAATGGGTGATTGGTTCATGGGCCAAAGTGGTGTCATCACCATCAATATTCTAATTATACTCATCTCCATCTGTTCCAAAAGAAGAAAATTAAATCTGTGACTATCTGTTAGCATCCTATGATCCTTTGACAGACTTCTCAGTATCTCACCAATCAACTACTCTTTCCCACTTATCAAATCAAGCACCATTGCATCCACCTACTGGTACTGAGCATAGGGAAAGAATAAGGAGATAGAGATGGATTTTTTTTTCTAGGCTTCTGTCCATATGCTGTATTTTCATAACTTATTTCCCCTGCTCAGTGTTTTAGTCTTGAAAAATGAAGCAAGATTAATTACACGAGTACATGTTTAAGGAAACATCTGAGAAGTAGGACTTGAACCCAGTTCTTTGGAATGTATATCCTATGTTCTTTGCATAATACTATATAGATTCCAATTTACTAAAGAAATACATAACTATCAGTGGTCAAAGTAACAGAAACTTTGCTCCAACATTTTTTATTCATCAATTAATTAATGGTTGCTTAGAGCAAAACACTTGTTTAATCAAAGCTACTATTTATGAAATTTAAATGGAGAGCAAAAGATTGAAAGGATGAGGTTAGGAATTGGAATGCTTATTTCATTAAAGCAGAAACTCTTCCAGGTGAAGAAATTTCCTTGCAAAGCTGGTTGGTGTGTTTTCTGTGACTTACAGTCTCAGAGTGTTACATAGAGCACTGGAAGTTAAGGGATTTGTATAAGGGTCACACAACTAACATGTCGAATGTAGAACCTGAACTTATATCTTCCTATGGTCACATAGCAAGGAAGTGTCTGAGGTCAGATCTGAACCTAGGACCTCCTGGCTCTCAATTCACTGATCCACTTACCTTCCCTCATGTCTTCCTATTTAATTTAATTTAATTTAATTTTTAAATCCTTACCTTCCATCTTGGAATCAATACTGTGTATTGGTTCCAAGGCAGAAGAGAGGGGTAAGGGCTAGGCAATGGAGGTTAAGTGACTTGCCCAGGGTCACCCAGCTAAGAAGTGTCTAAGGTCAGATTTGAACCTAGGACCTCCCATCTCTCAGTCTGTCTCTCAATCCACTGAGTTACCCAGCTGCCCCTCCATGTCTTCCTATTTTAAAGCCATCTCTCTAATCAATACCTCACATCACCTCTGAGCGACTGAGCAGTGATTCAAAGTTGTATGTATACATGTGTGTACATGTATGTATATTTGTGTATATATAGACACATAAACATATACAAATATTTAAGATTTCCATTTCTAGTTTGGAACTAAATCAAGTTTTATCTAAGGGAAGAAGCAATTTTAGTAGCCTCTGGTCCCCACTTCCTTCCTAGGACTGAAGAGATGCTGGAGTTCTACTACTGCCTTCTCCTCTTTCCTGACACAAGGTAAAGTAAACCACAGCTAGGAAGGCACTATGGAAAGATGCATGCTGACAAGTTCCACCTTCTTCTCACTTCAGGCAGTGTCAACAGCTGGATTCTTTAATACAGAATCACAGGTAGAAAAGAACTCAGTGGTCCTTTCCTCCAACCTCTCTCTGAACTAGAGATGTCTCTATGGCAAGACTCCAGCAAAGAAGAATTTCTTTCAGAGGTAACACTGTCTACATTTGAAAGCAGATTAATGATAGTATTAATTAGGAAGTTTTTCCTTAAGCCAGGCTTACCTCAAATTTTATCTGTTGTTCCTACTTCTGCTGCTTGGGGCTAAGAAGGAATCTAATCTCTTTTCCATGTGACCACCTTGAAGGACAAGCATCAGAGGACTCCCACGTTTTCTCTTCTTTATTCTAACTATCCCCCATTCTGGCACTTTTCACATGCTTTGGTCTCCATTCCTCTGACATTACTGAGCACTCTCCTCTGGATGATTTCTGGTTTTTCAGTGTCTTTTCTTAAGTATGAATTTCACAACACTCTAAATTTAACTAATTTTGTTTGCTGGCAAGGGGAAAACATTCTTCACTAAGGAAAGCCCCTTAACGGAGAGTAAATACAGTGTAGATAAATGGTTTAGATACAGTTTGGCTTGGAAATATCATTCAGCTTTAATTCTGTGATGGGGAGAATAACAATTTGCTCCTGGCCAAAGACTAAATATGTAATAAAGTGCTAGGGGAAGGGACTTATTGAGTCAATCAATTAAGAAGCTCTGCAGAAAAGCCACACCATGCCTAAAGAGGACATCATGAATACCTCAGGAAAGGGAGAAAATGACTCCCAGGAACCATGACCTGTGAATACCCTTTGCCATGTGTGCTCCATTAGGCTGAGCTTCTTTTCCTCAGCTTCTGTAACTACAAGTTGGGGAATGTTTAGGGGGAAGTTATACCAACTGATCTTGCTTTACCATGTTGGCAAATACTCCTTCCTAAAAGTTAAGTAAGCTTGATTGATTAATTGACATTAGCAATCATGGAAGAAACACAGCCATAGGGGCTCATGAAATATATTATTAGAAAACTATTCCCTAATCCCTCAAGGCTACTCCTAGATCTCTGATAGGACAAGAAGAAGCTACTTCCTAGAGCCTTGATTTGCCAGTGTAAGTAGGTATTGAGAGAGGAACCCCAGAGTATTTGTGATCAAAGTGAATCCATTTAGTTGGATATCACATAAATTGAAGGTTTTAGGAACAGTGAGCTCAATATGAGCCAGAAATATGATGACATTACCAAAAAGTCCATGTGATCTTAGGTTGTATTAGAAAACAAGTATTGACAATTTTATTTTTTTCTAATTTTATATAAAATTAATTTTCAACATTTAAAAATTTTGAGTTCCAAATATTCTCTCTCCCTCCTTTCCCCTTCATATAGAAGGCAAGCAATTTGATATAGGTTTTACATTTGCAGTCATACAAAATATACTTCCATATTAGCCATGTTGTGAAAGAAAATATAGACCAATAAGGCAAAAAATACAAAACAAAAAGATCTAAGAAATAAAAAAGAAAAATCAAGTTAAAAAAGTATGCCTTGATCTGCATTCAAACTCCATTAGTTCTTTCTCTTAGAAATGGATGACATTTTTCATCATAAAACTTTTGGGACTGTCAGATTAGTATATCACTGAGAATAGCTAAGTCATTTACCATTATTATTGTACGATATTACTGTAACTCTGTACAACGTTCTCCTAGTTCTGCTAACACTTTGCATCATTTCATGTAAATCTTTCCAGATTTTTCTGAAAGCTTATCCTTTATTATGGCACAATAATATACTACCACAGGCATATACTATAACTTGTTCAGCCATGGCTCAATTGATGGACATCTTTTCAATTTCCAGCTCTTTGCTGGACACCTCATCCACCACCACCTTCTCTTCCAATGTAAAAGCTCTTTTGTATTTCTTTTATGTGAGACAATATACCCTATTTTGACTTTCCTTTTTTCTTTCTCCCAGTGCATCCCTCTTTTTCACCCTTTCATTTTATTTTTAAAAAATATCATCCCATCATAATTAATACCACTCTTGTTTTCTGTCTATATATACCCCTTCTAACCACCTTAGTAATGATGAAGTTCTTAGTAGTTACAAATATTATCTTCTCATGTAATAATAAATCTCTTATGGATTTTTTTTACCTGCTTACCTTTTTTATACTTCTTTTGAGTCTTATGTTAGAAAGTAAAATTTTTTATTCAGTTTTGATTTTTTCAATAGGAAAGCTCAAAAGCCATTCATTTCATTATTCATTTTTCCCTGAAGAATCATATTCCATTTTCCTGCATAGGTGACTCTTGTGTATAATTCTAGTTATTTTTTTCTCCAGAATATTATATTCCAAGCCCTCTGATCCTTTAATGTAGAAGCTGCTTAATCTTGTGTTATCCTACTTGGGCTCCATGATATTTGAATTGTTTCTTTCTGGTTGCTTGACCTGGGAGCACTGGAATTTGGTTATAATATTGTTGAGAGTTTTCATTTTGGAATCTCTTTCAAGAAGTGATTAGTGAATTCTTCTAATTTTGATTTTCCCCTTTGGTTCTGAGATCAGGGCAGTTTCCCTTGATTTTTACTTGAAATATGAGGTCTAGGCTCTTTTTTGTATTTTGGCTTTCAGGAAGTCCAGTAATTCTTAAGTTATCTCTCCTGGCCCTATTTTCCAGGTCAGTTGTTTTTCCAATGAGATATTTCCCATTTTCTTGTATCTTTTTCATTGTTTTGACCGTTGTACTACTTTTTGATGTCTCATGGAGTCATTAGCTTCCATTTATTCAATCCTTATTTTTGAGAACTTATATACCTCCCTTTCCATTTGGTCAATTCTATTATTTAAGATGTTTTTCTTTGGTGAATTTTTGTACCTCTTTTTCAATTTAGCCAATTTTGGTTTTTATGTAATTCTTTTTAGTGCATTTTTATACCTTTCTTACCAGTTGGCCAATTTTGTTTCTTAAGGTGTTATTTTTTTAAATTTTTTGGTCTCTTTTATAAAATTTTTGACCTTTTTCATGATTTTCTCACATAGCTCCCATTTCTTTCCCTAATTTTTCCTCTATCTCTCCTATTTGATTTTTAAAATCCTTTTTGAGATTTTCTAGAAAGTCTTTTCAAGCCTTAGGCCAATTGACATTTTTTCTTTGGGTCTTTGTACATAACTATTTTGACATTTTGTCTTCTTCTGAGTTCATGTTTTGACCTTCTCTGTCACCATAGTAACTTTTTGTGGTCAGATTTTTTGTTGTTGTTTTCTCATTTTTCCAGCCTATGTTTTGACTTTTAATTTTATGTTAAAGTTGGGCTCTGCTTTTGGAATGGAGAAAGCATTGTCCCAAGCTTTAGAATTTTTGTTATTCTGTTTCCAGAGCTAGTTATAGGGGCATGTAAGTTTTCAGTTCTTCTAAGGTGGAATGATCTAAGGAGAGGTGTGATCACTTCTCTCCTGTCCTGTGTTTTTCTCTATGTAGAAATATAAGGGTTGATGTTCTTAGTTGACTTGGGCTGGAATATTGTTTCATCCTGTCCTTTTGTTGTCTTTGCCACTCCCAATTTGGTTGTGAGGCATTTATTTTAAAAATTGTTTGACAGGGACTTTGGGGAAACTCAGATAAGTCCTTGTCTTTATGTGGTCATCTGAAGCAAATATTTGTTAAATACCTGTACTTTGTGCCAGGCATTTTACATATATTATATCATTTGATCCCCAAGTAGATAAATGCTATTATTACACCCATTTTTGTTATTATTGTTCATTTTTTCAGTTGTGTTTTGTCTTTTTGTAACCTCATTTGAGGTTTTCTTTGCAAAGATACTAGTGTTCTGTCATTTCCTCTTCTAGATCATTTTCCACATGAAAACACTGATGAAAATAGAGTTAATTATTTACCCAGGGTCACAAAGCTTATAAGTGTCTGAGGCTGGACTTGAATTCAGGAAGGTGATTCTTCCTGATTCCAGTTTTGGCATTCTATACATTGCTCCACATAGTTGACACTATTATTATTCTAATAAAATAAATTGTGTCTGAGGCCAGATATTCACTTGTCTTCCTGCCTCAAGACCCAATGTTCTCCTACTGTGCTACCTAGACAAGTTGTTCTATTGTCTTTTCCCTTGGTCTGATTACACTTAAATCCAAGACTAGTATTCTGTCCTCCGTACTATGCTGATACTTGGGTGTTGATTACTAGAAAATAATAACAAAATATCATTACCTCTATTTTGCTAAAAAAAACATATACAGAACACTGCTTTATTTTTTTCAGACATTAGATTTTCCAACACAATGCCATGAAGTAGATAAAGAATTATAATCCCCATTTTATATTTGGTTTTAGATGACACAGCTTAAGTAATATGTTTAAAAAGTGGAAAACCTTAAGAGGAGGGCACTCTGTATAAATTTATAGAAAGAGAAAGGGAAGGGAAGGAAGAAAGGAAGAAGGAAGGAGAAAAAGAGAAAGAAAGAAAAAGAGAGAAGGTAGAAAGAAGGGAGGGAGAAATAAAAAGGAAGTGAGGGAGGAAGGAAGGAAGTAGAAAGGAAGGAAGGAAGTGGGAAGGAAGGAAAGAAGGGAAAGATGGAGAGAGGAAGGAAGGAAAAAAAGGAAGGAAAGAAGGAAGGAAGAAATGGAAGAAGAAAGAACTTACTAAGTGTTTATTCTGTGCCAGACATTGTGCTAAGCTCTAGAGATAAAAATACCAAAATGAGATTGTCTGAATCTTCAAGGATAGTGAACATCAAGGAGAATAGTGAACATCATCTAGATGATACTATATGAGAGCTGAAAGAAAATAGGTAATTTAAGTTACAGAAAAGAATACCTATTGAGAATATGATAACTATTTTCAAAGTTTTGAAGGTTGTTGTATGGAAAGGGAGTTAGACTTTTTCTGTTTAGTTGTGCAGGGAAGAATGAAATTGAAATGGGAAGATGTTGCAAAAAAGACACATGTTGACTTGATGTAAGGGAAAATGTCCTAACAACTAGAGATATCCCAAAGTGGAACTGGTTCCATTAGGGAATAGTGAGTTTCCCTTCACTGGTGGTCCTCAAACAAAAGATAGAAAACCACTTGTTTGACGTATTGTAGATGGGAGTCTTGTTCCGATATGGACTAGACAGATGTTCAAAGAAGGATTAGATTGCCTCTTCGTCTCCCTGGAACTCTTAAGATTCTGTGCTTAGATCACTTATTAGTCATTTCCTGTGTATAATGGATATTTTATTGCTTGCCTTCTTGAGAGGTGGAGGCGGGGGGGGGGATTGAGGGGATGGAAGGAAGAAGAGAATTTGGAACTCTTTTAAAACTAGAATGTTAAAAAGAAATAAAAATTTTTGGTTGTTATTTTTAGAAAGAATTGGTAAGAAAGCAAGCAATAGTAAAGCAAGCTATATACTCTGCTTTTGTGATCAGTTAGTATGCTGAGTGGCAGGTCCCATACTATTTCCCCTCTGAAACTGCTCTAAGGCTCAGGGGAAACAGATTTTCAAATAACTCCAACTCAGTTCAGAATGGATCTTAAACTCCTTGGCCACAATCAGAAAAGAAGTTATTTGTTTGAGGTTGCCCCCAGGGCTCAGGTGAAACAGTATTTTGACAGCAGATTTTGAAAGGAAACAGAGTTTGCTTTAGCCAATCAGTGAATAGCTTTTCTGCAAGGGGAGAATCTTTAAAAAAGCAGAGTTCCAGGAGGCTGATGACAAAGCACAAATATGTCATAGATTTTTGGTGAAAGAAACCCAAAATAACTTCCCTTCCTCGTTTCAAATGCCCATGAGTGTCGCTTCCTTTGCAGCTTAGACTTATCTATGCTATGTCAGTTAGATTTGACCTGAAAGAAGAGATTTTTGCTTCTCATTTCTCCAAGCTGTAGGCAGTTTTGGTTGCACTGTTCTTTGCTTCATCTCCTTTAATGGTTGACCAAAACAATAAGGGACAAGAATGAATATTTTGAGGACCCTCAATTAAATTATGAGTATAGTAAATGGAGAAATAGGTTTAAATATCTGACTAACCTTTTTCTACTTCTGATTTGGTTGACAATAAAAATCAGGAAAGAGAATATTCTTCTTTCTGTTTACTATTTATGAGTTGCATGTATACAGTACTTCCAAGGTTTATGATTCCTTCAACAATTAACTGGCTAGGGAGCCAATCATTCTTCTTAATCTTGTTTTTTTCTTAGAATTGAAAAGAATTTTAGCAACCAACTGACTTGATTTCTTCATTTTCTCTACGCAGTTAGTAAATGCTTTTTTGAAAAAAAGGACTGGATTGTGATAGTATAGAGAAGACATGGAATCCAATTATGATTCTGTTACTGCACTCAGATAAGTCACTTAAGCATTCAGTCTTAATTTCCATATGTACAAAACAGGAGAATAATTTATATATGTATATACATATATAACATGAATAACTCTGTAGGCTTTTGGCTAGTCTTGTGTTAACATTTTTTTTTAGCAAAATAATGATGATGACGATAGCTAGCTTATATAGAACTTGAAATTGAATATATCACACTTTTTGTGAAGTACTTTACCTTATTTGTGACTGGCCCAGGGTCATACAGTTAAGTAAGTGTCTGAGGTAGAATATGAATTCTGGTCTTCCTTATTCCAAGGACAGTGTTCAATGAATGTGTCGCCTAACTGCTTAAGAGAGTATTTCTATTTCAATGTTATTGTTCCTAACAATGGCAGCATGATAGAGTAGAGAGAGTATTTGGGCCTGGAAGCAAGAAGACAAGTTCAAATTTTACTTCTGACTAGCTGTGTGACCCTGGGCAATTCTCTTTACTTCTCCAGGGCTCAGTATTCTCATCTGTTAAATAAAAAAGTTGGACTGGATGGCCTACAAGATTCTTCTAGCTCTAAGTCTTTGATGTTTTAAACATTTGTTGTTGAATGACTTTGGCTAAATGCTCCTTCCCTCCATGAAAAAAAACTCTTGGTATGCTGATAAATTCATTCTTTGAAAGATATCAAGTCATTTTCTAGATAGACAGTCTTTCATCTCAAGGCATTCTTATAAGAGATAGCAATTCATTTTGGTATTTGTGAAATGTGCAGACTATAATTTTGAAAGATGAGAGAATAAAATAGCAATTGATATCCTCAGGGGTTGAGATTAGAAACAAGTAGAACCCAGAAGCTTCAGTCACAGGAAGGCTCCTTCCAATGATAAATATGTGATGAGCTATTATATATAGTATAATTTATAATGCCAATTGGAACCTTGGGTTTCTTCAGATTTAGGGGCCTTGGGGTATCCTCCCCTTTTGTATTTATATTAGTCTACCTCTATAGAATCATAGAAGCAAAGCATTAGCCTTGGGAAATTATTTAGTCCATTCCTTTTATTTTATAGATGGGGAAACTGAGGTTTCTGGAGGATTCAGAACTCTACTCAAAGTCATACAAAGTCAAGGCTAGTGGTAGAGATTGAGCCAGTCTAATGTTCTACACACTATTTTGTCTCTAATATTCCTCCTATGGGAAAGCCTCATAGATTTAGAGCTATAAGAAGGTTATTGACTCTATCCCTCCTCATTTTACAAATGAATGTCATCAAAATTAAGAAACTAGCTCAGGGTGATGTAAGTGGAGTGGATAAGGAAGAAGTGCTATCCAAACCCAAATCTTGTGCCTCTTCATACTATAATCCTTCCACCATACCAGACAGGACAAAAGAAATAGAACTTTTGTTTAATAATCCTTACTACCAAGAAATATAGCTTCCTATCTAATGCATATCCTTTGTGTGTATGAGTATTGAATAAATATGGAATTGCACAAATGCATAGGAAATTGAGTTAATAAAATCAATCTATATATCAATAGATTTAATTAAAAGGGACCTTCAAGGTCATCTAATATAAACTCTTCATTTTACAAAATGAAGAAAGTGAGTCACAAAAAAGGTAAAATTCATCCAAGGTCCCAAAGTATCAACAGAACCAGGATTTGAACCTATAGTATATAGATTTAAATCCTTTGCCCTTTCCACAGAGGTAAAACAAAATTAAGGAATGGCTAGCCATTTGATTTGACTATAACATAGAGCACATAAAGGAAAACAGTATGAAGTGGAAGACCTTTCACTCCAGCGTAATGCCTTATTCTTTTTTTTAGCTGTGGAGTAGTTCCCCTGTGATTAGCACATTGGACTTAGAGGCAGGAAGACCCAAGTTCTGATTTTACCCCAGACTCATATTAGCTGGGTGACAATGGGCAAATCACTTAATCTCTCTCTGTGCCTCAGTTTCCTGGTCTATAAAATGAGAGGTTTGGACTTGATGGATTCTGAGATCACTTCTAGCTCTGAATACATGATTCCATGAACTAGACCTTATTTAGATATTTTCTCCACCTCAGGGTGTCCCCAGTGTTGAATGTGAAGAGATCATCATAGTTTCTACTTAATGCATCCTGATTTTGTTAATCTAATTACAGATTTAGATAATTTACTTGCTTTTGTAGCTTGCTATCTTGTTACTCCAGGTTAATTAGTTACTGTATATAGTGCCCTTCATTTTCCCTCTGTATTTGCACTTGGACCATTACCATTGCTATACATCTTCTTGAACTTTATGCAAATTAGATTACTAGGACAATAATTCATTTCATCGTAAGAATATGCTCAAAGGATTAAATTATAATTCTTATAAATTATATTCTTATGAATTTATAATTCTCATAAATTCTTCATTCATTCAACATATATATTGATACTGAAAAATTACAACTGATCTAGGGGACTCATAGGGAAGAAAACCATTCTACCAAGGAAGATCAACCATCATTCTGCACTTTATAGTCTTAACATATAGAAGGCAGGAAATCAAGTGACTTATTTAGTATAGAAGATCCCAGTACATGTTAGAAGCAGAACTTGAATCCAGGATTTAAACAATGTAGTTTAATGAATGGAAGATATCCTAACAAGTTCCAATTTGATCTTCTAAGCATATTCTTTTAATGAAGTGAATTAAACACATATGTGTTGGATGCTGGGGATCTAAAGATAAAAACAGAATATTTCCCTTCCCCTTCTCTAAAGGAGTCAACATTTGATGGGGAGGGGAGGAAGAGATTAAATTGTAAGCAGAAAATTAAATTCATAATGTATGCAGAGAAATTATAAAGTGAACAGCATCTATGGCATGGTGGATGGATATGGCTGGTGGGAGAGATAAGAAGATCTGAGTTTATCTTTTTTGTCTCACACACTTTGGCTTTGTGACCTTGATCAAGATAATCAACCTTTTAATCCCTCCAGGTCATTTTTTAACACTATAGCCTGCAAAAAAGTTGTCATTCTGTATTGGTAGAAGGATTTTTCCCTAGTAGGAATTCTCTAAACTAATAAATCATAGTTCCAGGTCAAAACTAAAAAGCAATTTTGGGGTCAGAGGGTACAATAACTTAAGGAATCAAAGAAATGATCTTTTCTAGGAGGTAACATTGGAATTAAGTTTGAAGTGAGATGGTAGTTCACTAATCATGTTAGACTGTCTTTTGGGTGTGTGGGTGTGTGAAAAAGCAACAATATGGTATAAAGAAGCACATATTACAAATGGAAATGCCACAACTACTTTTGAAAAATCCCTCACCATCAGGACTTTCACTTGGAGAATCCTTATTATTTACTACTTAAATGGTTCAGCTTTGTTGGAGAAATCACCATAGTTAAGAAGACCAGGCTTATAGGACCTTCTCAGGGACTCAAGAGAATTTGAATACAGGTCATCCCTCCTTATACTTCTGTGATTGGAAGAAACTGAGAAAGGCTATTGATTATACTTAAATATAAATTATGAGAAGGGGCTAATACTTAATTTTTTATTTCAATATAATTTACATTTGCAAATAATAGTAATAGAATGGGGGTGGTATGAAAATTATATCACACATGTTGATTGTTGAGAATTCTTCCCTCCCTCAATCCCACACCTAATTCTAATTGGAGAAGATAATTTCAAGTAGTTAATGATGGAAATCTACTAATTTTGCTTCAATAGTCTATTTATACTCCTTTCAAGCAACTCCTAAGAATTTTGCATCATGTTGTTAACAATCTCAGTAATGAATTATCCTTGTTTTTAAAGATGTTTAAGGTTTAAGAATCCAATGCCCTGACTTACTGCCATGACTTGAAATGAATAATTACTGTAGAAAACTACAGATTTTTTTCCCCTTGGGGGGTGATTGATTTTAACCTTTCTCCCCTGCCAAACCTTTATTCTGACATGACATTTCCCCCTGCCACTTCCCATGTTCTATTTTGTTAAAGAAAATTGCATTTTCTATTTCTAGACAAAGCATAGTTGTTTGTGTCAGTCAATTTAACACAATACACCAGTTCTTAGTTGTGTAGAGTAAGCACTAATGAGATTCAAGCAAGTGATCATTCCAAGATCCAAGGCCAAACCTCCCAACAGGACATAAAAATGGATACATGATGATCTTGTAAGGACAACAGTACTTAATAGTGATGATGAAGCACCTTTCATCTCCTAGAGATCTGGGTAGCATTTTCAGTGCTTGTTGTATGCATTCAATTTTTTACCAACTAGCCATTTTCTTCGATTTAAGGCTGGCAGGCACCTCAGAGGTCATCTGGGTCATTGTGAGGAAATAGAACTGGAGAGGTTAAGTAATTTCCCGAGGGTCACAATATAGCTGGAAAAATACACATACGCCCATCTGTGTGTATTTTAAATAATCTGAGTTGGCGAGGGAATTCTTTATATTCCATATCACTCTACAGACAAATCCCCTTTTTTTCTGTCCTCATCCTTTTTTGACTTTCTGCTGTATTTGATATGGTTGACCACTCCCACCTCTTGTAGACTGCCTCTTCTGAGTTTCTCTCTTCATTCTCTTCCTACCTGTCTAACCACCCCACCTTAGTCTCATTCACTGGCTCATAATTCATATTATGCCCAAAACAATGAGTACTTACAAAGTTCTGTCCTATGTCCTCTTTTATTCTTTCTACACGCCCTCTTATTTAGCTCATTCTATTCCCATTCATTTAATCATCTCTATGTAGCTAACTCAGATATTCATATTTCCAGACCTTTTCTTTCTACTGTCCCACACCACAAACTACCTGTTGGATATTTAAAACGAGATGTCCTGGACATCACACTAAGCTTACACAAAAGAAAACTATTTATTTTTTTCATCCAAGCCCATCTCTTTTCCGAATTTCTCCTTTTATATTGAAGGTAGCACCATTCTTCCAGCCTCACAGGTCTGTTACCTTGAAATTGTTTTTGGTTTCTCACTTTCCTTCATCCTACCTATCCAATAAGTTAGCAAACCTTGCTGTTTCTACCTCTCCAACATGTATTAAATCTAACAGTTATTACATAGTTTATTCAACATTCCACATTCCTTTTTACTGAGATTATTGCAATGGCCTCCTAATTGGTCTCTCTACCTCAACCATTTTCCCAGTACAGTCCAATTTCCACATAATTACCAAAGTGACTTTTCTTAAGCACAGATTAACCACGTCAGTACTCAGTCAAATCTAGTGGCTCCCTTTGGCCTTTAGGACAAGATATAAATTCTCTCTTTAGTTTTGAAAGCCCTTCAAAATAATGCACACAAAGTCACGAAACTGAATACCCTTTGACCCAGCAATACATGCTATAAAGATATTAAAGAAGGAGGAAAAGAATCATTATGTATAACAATAATAACAACAGCTAGCATATATAATACTTTAAGATTTGCAAATTGTTTTGTGAATATTATCTCATTGTAACATCACAACAACTCTGAGAGTTAGATTCTGTTATTATTTCCATTTTACAAATTAGAAATGTGAAGCTTAGAATGATTGAGCCACTTGAGTCGGGTCACAAAGTTAGTCAATGCCTGAAGCCAATCTTGAGCTCTGATTTTCCTGTCTCCAGATCCAGCACCTTCCAGCTTCTTTTCTGTATGTATGTATTTGTATTCTGTATGTATTTTCTGTAAATGAACACGGACTGGAAATTAAGGGTAATACTTGACCGAGTAATACTTCAACATGTTACAAAAAAATAGAACATTATTGTATTTTAATAAATGATAAAAGGCATGATTTTAGGAAAACCTTGGAAGGCATATGAACTAATGCAAAATGAAGTGTATAGTCCCAGGAAAATAATTCATAAAACAAGAAAAAGATGATAACAAGAAATACGATAGTAATATAAAGAAAAATGATTTAGAAAGATTTAAGAGCTCTGATAACCATAAAGACTAGAGTACTCATGCTAAAGCCCCTATCCACTTGCTGACAGAATAGTTTTGGACTCAGGATGTGACATGTGGCATACCTTTTTGGACATGGCAACTGTTGGAATTTGTTTTCTCTCGATTTTGTATATTTGTTGAAGAGGTTTTGTTTTTGTTTTTCCTAGTAGAGGCAGCAAGAGGCAGAGTAGAGAGAGAAAGCTTCTTTTCCCCCTTTGCCTCCAGTGAGAAGAGGATTGAAAGAATTCCAGAAGGAACTGCAGACAAGCTGGACAGATCTGAAAGTTTATATGTCCAATTTAGATTTATTTTTAAAAAGCAAGTTCTATATAAGGGATTTGCAATTTCATGCGAATTTCCCTCAATTCTGTATATATATATATATATAAAATATATGTATACATCTATTAATTTTAATTGATATTTGCTAAGTTCAGAATTTCTAAAAGGAGGGAAAAGAAAGCCTTTTGCCACTGACCCTAACCAGCTTTACTGGACATTACTGGACATTACTCCTCCAACCAAGCTAGCCTCCTTTTTGCTCCTCACACACAATACTCTTATCTGTCATCTCTATCCCTTTGTATTGGCTGTTCCCCAGGTCTAGAATGTATTCCTTCCTCACTTCCAACTCATTTAAAATTGATTTTAAGACAGTTATGTTGATGGATTAGATAGAGCTTTCTGGGCCTAGATTTAGGAAGTCCTGAACTTAAATTCAGCCTCAGACACTTACTAGTTGTGTAACTATGACCAAGTCACTACCTCTCTCTGCCTCAGTTTCCTCAACTGTAAAAATAACACCTCCCTCTGAGGATTGTTTTGAGGATTAAATGAGATATTTGCTAAGCACTTAGCATAGTCCCTGGCACATAGTATGTGCAATATAAATGCTTTGTTCCTTTCCCTTCCCTAGAATTCCTCTCTTCCTTCAAGACTTATCTCACATATCACCCTCTACAGAAAATCTTGTCTGATTTCCCTAATTCCTAGCACCTCCTTGTTCTCTGACTGGCTGAACCACCTAACAGAGGCAGATACAGATGCATTAGACTCATTTCAGTGGAATTCAGATTCCTAGATAGGACTTAAGGTTTCCTATACAAAACTCTCATGGACTAATTAATACATATATATATATGTATATATATATATATATATATATATATATATATATATGGGTGGGGCGTGTCCCCCAAATTACCTTTTATAACTCTTCTGCCTCTGAGCAGCAGAGTATTTTCTAAACTACTCAGTGCAGTGCTAGTGTTCTGTTCACAGTGGCACAACAAAATTTTCACATTTGCAATATTCCTCTCCTATTGAATATAAAATATGAAATTATGTACATATCAAAACACGTTGTGGAAGTTTTTCAGTATTAAAACAGGTTTAATTTTCTCTTCTTTCTGCCAAAACTTCCAACCCTTATCCCTGGGGTATGCCATAAACCCATGAACCCCTAGCCTAGCATTTATGGGTTCTGTCAATGTATTTCAAGCTTAAAAGTGTTTTATGAACAAATTAGTTTTGAATTGCTGCCCCAAAGGATCCCTCTCTTACTTCCTTTCAGGCCAGCAGTACTCACATAAACTAGGAGACCTAATTCCATCTGTCTTTCCCATTTTGGTACAAAGGATTGAAGAGGAAAGAAAATAAGGATATCCAGAATGCTCCAGAATCACTTAAAATAGTGTATATTATCTCTGGGCTGAATGATCCTGGATTGACATTCGACTGAAATTTTTTAAACTGACGATAAGGAGAGCAGTCCTGGCAATTCATATCTCCGGCTCCTCACCGCCCCCTCCCCAATCCTTACTTCCAGCCCTCTAACCCTAGGATGCCGCTGGGATGCACAAATATCATTTAGCTCTTTGTCCCTCGTTTTATCTTCTCTCCACCAATAGAGCCAAGGTGTCCATAGCAGAATAGACAACTAATTCTCAAGGGCTTTTCTCCCCCACCCTCCGCCCCAATTTTTGGCATGCACAGAACGCATTCAGAGGGAGGAAAGAGAGCAAGGAAGCGATGTGAGCAGGGAATGCATCAAGGACTCATGCCTCCGTCTGTGCAGCAAGGATGTGCAGTTGCCATAGTAGCAATCAGTCTGCTAAATAACTAGTCACATAAACGGATTCAAAGGCAAAGACTGATTTGGGTCAGGGAATAGCACTCCATCAAGAGTGACTTCTCTGTGACTTTGGATGATTGTTTTGCTTTTGTGACTGCACCAGTGATGCATATTGAGAGGGTACCCAACTGCAAGAGGAGCATATGGGACTGAAGAGCCCTCCTGTACATGGAGAAGTGTTCTATTTATGCCATTGTGGCACCAGTGGTGAAGACAGGCAATTAGGTGAGGACGGACTGTGCATTGTGTGATAAGTGCTGCTCCCACTCTCTCTAGTTGATAGAAATCAAGCATGGGGTGGGGAATGGCTGCTATAAATTCTGAGGCTTGAGAAGAACCAATATTCAAAGTATTGTCTCTCTACAAGAGATTTCTTGCGACTGGGTTTGTTCTCTGTCACATGCAGGATCAGGCCAAAAGGTTGGACGTTCCAAGTCGGCTGAGTATTTAGAAATAGTGCTTTCTTGCTTGCAGAAGAGAACTGAGAGCTAGGACAAGGAGGGTACAATGATAACACAGAAGCAGAATCAACCAGTCATAAGATTTACTCAGGATGGCACACTTCCAAAGTCTCCTTAAATGCCATTCTCCTCCCACACTGCTGGCTTCCAAAACACCAAAGTGGCTTACTGTCTCGTTCTTAGAGGTCTTCCTCTTTTGTGATTTGCTTGATTCTACCTGACTGCTGTGTGTGTTTACCTATCTGAAGTCTAAACCTGTAGCTAGAGAGAAGAGATATTCTATTTCTGCACAGACTGAAATTTGCCAGGCAATAGTCACTGGTAGACTATTCTGGAGACTTTGCTCTATTTATTTAATCACTAGAAAGAGTATACAACCCAGTGGGACTAGTGACTGGCCCTTGTGACCTCAGTTTCCTCCTGTGTAAAATGAAGAAGTTGATAATGAGCTTCTCCCTTCAGACTTTAAATTGTAAGTCTGCAAGGGACTTGTAAAGCAATATTGTAGTGTAGTTATCTGAATCTGATCTTCCTCCAAGACTATAAGTTTCATGAAGGCAGAGACTATTTCTTCCCCAAATTTTTACCTCCACTAGTGCCTAATACAGTGTTCGTCATACACTAGAAACTTTATAGGACTTTATTATATTAATAAGTGATCTCTAGATATTCTCTCTCTCTCTCTCTCTCTCTCTCTCTCTCTCTCTCTCTCTCTCTCTCTCTTTCTCTCCCCCCCCCCCACCTCTCTCTGTCTGTCTGTCTGTCTCTCTCAATTTTTCCCAAAGGTGGGATTAGCCTGTGGGGTAGTTGACTTGGGATCAACTTTGGTGCTGTGTGATAGAAAAGACAAAATAACCACATTTTTTCTGGCACCTTGACCCTGACTCAGTTGTTGGGGGGAGGGGGGGGAAGGAAATGAAATATTCATTGTCTAAATGCAAACAGATTTTCTAAATACAAAATAGAATGGTAGGCAAGATGAAGAGAGAGGTCAGAGTCGGGGATGTAATCATCACACAGATAAATTATCTCTGGGATGAGAAAACTATACTGATAAATGAAAGGTTAGTCTACTCTACTAAAGTGATATATTCAAAGATGCCAGTCTAGTCTCTTCTCTGATCATTGTTGAGAATTAAGATCTTAGTCATTCAATATCTCTTTTTCTCCAATAGTTTAGCTTTGTAAAGTTCTAGAAATTAAGTCTAAATTTGTCGATGAAAAAAGCAAAATATAACTAAAAGGGAGGAAAGAAATAGAAAGTGGGCGAAAGAGAATGAAGCCAAAACATTTTGTCGTGCATCCTAGACTAGAGTTTTAAGTATATGGAGAACTAGAAGTCTTTAAGTTGAGATATGATGCCTTCATCAAATTTGACTGATAAGTAGGGTCTGTGGATAGATTTTGAGGGAAACCATGACCTAAGGAAAGGGGAAAATTACATTTTAATTTTCTTTCCCCTTCAACTGAAATTTAGCATTTCCAGTAGACAATAAACTTTATTCTGAGAATAACTGCAGCAGACTGCTGAAGTGTCTATAACACAAAAAAGGGTGAGAATCCCTCTCCTAGGAGAAGGCAAAGAGGCAAATTTGAGAGCTCTTTGTTTTTTGTCCCTGGCATCCATTTTTTATGTACCTTTTAAAAGACCTTGAGAACCTAAATCATCTTTTTCTACTAGAGTCTTCATGCTCTCTCCTCATTCCCCATTCAAAAACTTCCAATGGAATTGCAATTAGGAAAGGACAATAATGACAATAACACAAATTCTTTTCTATTTGGAAACCAAAGGGGAGAGAGGTTGCCACTTGATCCAAGTTGGTACACCCCGGTGCAATTCTATTGCATTTATGAACTTATTTGTATTAAAATGTAAATAATCAATAAGGCCTAATTGTGTGACATTTTAAGCAATGGCAAAAACTTTTGTTCTAAACCCAAAAAATGTAGCTTAACTTGTAATATTAGGGAGTAGCAAACTGGATGTGAGAGAGGATTTTCATGGGGATAGGGAATTCTCCCATTTAACTTCCCTGCCCTCTGGGTATTCTTAATTAGGACCTAAGACTGTCATTTTAAAACTGTCATTTCCATTTTGCATATGTAGCTTTTTTTTCACCCCCTCACATTTGCCCAACCTCTCTTTCTTTTAAATACACAATTATAGAAAAGCCCATAAAGATTTGATTGGCGTACATATTCTACCTGTGAATTTCCCACTGACAAAGTATGCTTATCCCAGCAGCATATATTTTAATTTTGGGTCCCTAAGCAAAACTTGACCAAACCCCACTGTCTTTGGTTGTGTCTTTGACATACGCCCTAGGGAGCTACTTCTTTTTGTGGGCTTGCAATCTCTGCAGGTGCTGCTGCTGCAGCTGCTGTCTAAAGGTCTTGCCTACAGCTCAGTCTTATTACTGTATTTTCTATTCTTGCATGTTTTGGCTCCTTTCCTAAACCCCAGGTCCATGTTACATTTAGTCACACTTAACAAAACTGATAAGTGATCTCTCACCCAGTAAAGCTTAAATCAGAGAGCTGAACATGAAACTTCAGTGATTGGTGTCTGGTGGAGCCATCAGTTCCAAGCTGTGTCCCAATTAGTGGCATACAATAATGCAGATAGCTTCCTGATTGACTATGCTTCATTTCTATTCTTGGGTATGTGCAAGCTGATACCTCAAAATCAGTGTATCTAAAACCAGATTTATAATTCTGCCCTCAAATCCATTCTTCCTTCCGATTTTACTAGTTTAGTCAATTTCCAGTCACCCAAATTGTAATAAAAAATCTGTTATGTTTGACTTTTCCATATGCTTTGCCTCTCCCATGGCCAATCAATTAGTCAATTCTGTTTCCACAGTATCTTGTGAACCCATTCTTTCCTTTCTGATCTCATTGCTTCCAATGTGGTTCAGCTCCTAATTATCTTCTTTCAAATTTTTTTCTAGATTTCATTTCAATATAATTTTTAATAATCATGACATTTTGAGATTCATGTTCTCTTTCTTCTTTCCTCTTTAAATGGCAGGTAATATTATATAGATTGTACGTGTGTTATCATACAGTACACATTTCCATGTTCATCATGTTGTGAAAGATACATATTGTTAAATTAGAGAAAGTGCATAGAGGAAATAAAGTGAATGATGGTATACTTCACTCTGCATTCGGATTTTTTCAGTTCCTTCTCTGGCCGTGAATAGTTTTTTTTTGTCTTAAGTCCCTTCAAGTTATCCTGGATCCTTGCATTGCTGATAATAGTTAAGTCATTCATAGTACATTACTGCTGTTACCGTGTACAGTGTTCTCCCAGTTCTGCTCACTTCATTTTCCATCGCTTCATAGAAGTCTTTCCAGGTTTTGTTGTTGTTGTATGTGTGTGTGTGTGTGTGTGTGTGTGTGTGTGTGTGTGTGTGTGTGTGTGTGTGTGATCACCTTGTTTGTGCCATTCTTCTAGCACAGTAGCTTTCCATTACAATCATGAGTCACAACTTGTTCAGCTGCCTAATTATTTTCTTCCTGACCTATTGTAATAGTCTCCTAATTGGTCTCCTGACCTCCAGTCTCATTTTCCTCTAAATTATCCTTCATATTGCTGCCAGATTATGTTGGCACAGAAAGACCTAGGCTTAAGTCCTGCCTCTGACCTTATCATCCACAGGCAATCCTTCTTTAACCATTTTTCCTCCACAAGAATGGTGAATGTCTTTGGTAATCATACATCTCTCTGTGCTGTACCTCATCTCATATTTATAATCAGAAGATTTTTGAACAATGATAAGCTTCAGGAAATTAAAGACCCCAAACTTAATGACCCTAGACTTCTTCCAGATACTAAGGTCCATCTTTTTTTTTTACATTAATATAGATGCTCTGCAAACATTACAGATTCTGAGGAATTAAAATCATATTTCACTTAGAAGGGAGGGAATCAGTATATGGTGGGTGTGAGTAGGCTGTAGCACATAGCAAATAGGTAAAGGATGTTATCAGGAAAATGTAGAAGTGCAAATGAAGATGGGGAGGGGGTGGACAGCTTAAGGGCTCCACTGGTAACCTTGAAATGTCAGTGGAAAGGAAATAAAGTTCCCAGCATGTTAAGTGGATGTTTTGTGGCAAACTTCTGGGAATACATGAACAAGTGCATTACAGCCTGGATAGGCATGGATGGGTTGAGATCTGCATTTCTGGACTGAATATCACATCGTTAAGAGCAATAGCAGGTCTGTTTGATATATTCCCTAGCACTGGTTTCATTGCTCTCCAAAAAGTAATTTTGTAATAAATAATTAGTGAATTAAATTAATCATTAATTAGTTAGAGAAGCTGTTTTCTTCCATTCATTATGCAAGAAATACAGGTACAGTGATCAAATCTAGCTGATTTGGAGATGAATATACTAAAATCTCTAATCCTTTTTTTAAAAAGTCAATTGCTTTGGGCCATGATGTTAACTTGGGCTTCAAATTTCTTATCTTACTACCTCATCTAGGGACT
Organism: Monodelphis domestica; assembly: GCF_027887165.1. Classification (NCBI taxonomy): domain Eukaryota; kingdom Metazoa; phylum Chordata; class Mammalia; order Didelphimorphia; family Didelphidae; genus Monodelphis; species Monodelphis domestica. The sequence goes on from NC_077233.1 coordinate 252,496,489, forward strand.
TTTGATGCATGCCTAGCACTTATTGGAGATTTTATTAGGGGTATAAGGTTTAATCCTTATTCATGTGAACACACTATTATATTATTGGCATATACATGATCATAGTTAAATATAATAGCCTCATATACAAAGCAGCCAACACAGTTAAAGCACTAAATGTATTCAGATCATGTTCATCCAATTTTTAAAAAATGCCCATTTAGCTTCAGTTTCCTTTGTATTTAAAAATGTACAATGGTTTAAATAGAGAAAACAAAAACCTTAAAAGATTATTCAAAGAAATTCTTCCATGCATATTTCAAGACTCTTGGATAAAGGCAACCCCAGAAATAATGTTGTTTAATGATCCTTGTCAAGCAAGGAAGATAGGTACTGGGTTGTCAAAGGTGCCTCTGTCAGGAAAGGATGGTCCTACTTAAGGCCAAAATAGAAAAGACCATAGAATCATCAACTGAGAACTAGAAAACATCTTTGAGATGAACTACTGAGGTCCTCCAGATGCCTCTGCTTGCAGATGATAATGTGTCGATTGCATTAAGCCTCAGAACGCTAGAGTACCCCTTCAGAAGATCCATGAACACTAAAAGAGAGAGTAGCCTGGCAATCTATAAAGGAAAAACTAAATCAATCAAAATGCCTGTTGTCAAGAGTAAATTACACAGTTGGATGGCCAGGCTCTGAGTTACTTTATTGCTACTTTTATCTCACACAGTCAACACAGTTGGTCTTAGGAAAAAAAAAATAGTCTAGATTGCATTTGTAAAATTAAGTATCATTTTTAGTGATCTCAAGACTTGCCTTTTATTTGTTTGTTTGTTCATTTATTTATTTTAAAACCCTTTACCTTTTGTTTTAAAATCAATACTAAGTAAGTATTAAGTGACTTGGTCAGACTCATACAGCTAGGAAGTTTCTGAGGGGAGATTGAACCCAGGACCCTCTCCTATCTCTAGGCTTGAGTCCCTATCTACCAAGTCACCTAGGTGTCCCAAGTTCCAAATGTTTTCCTTGTAATATAGACTGAAAATCCTAAAAAATCAGATGATAGATAAGGCGTTTATTAAGCATTTACTGTGTGCCAGGCACCATCCTAAGTACTAGAGATATAAATACAAATAAGCAAGACATTCTTATTCTCAAGGAGCTTACATTCTGATGAAAGAAGGCAGCATATAAATGATATTTCCAGTTGGCATCGTTTGGATCTAGTGGGAGGAAAATGAAGTGGAGACCTGGTTTTAAGTAAGATCAAAGAAAAATCTCACTTATCTGGCTCCAAGATAGTTCCAGCAGCAGGACCCAAGGTTTTTTTTTTTCTTAATTAATTAATTTTTTTAATTTGGAAAATTTTAGGACCCCAGGTTTTTAATGGGATTGGTGGTTTGCAAGGATGGTCAGAGGAGAGGTGTCATGTTTTCATTTTGGTGGCCAGGAATTGAAGACTATAATCCCCTGAAGAAGAAAAATTGAAGATGAGCCAGAGGCCAATGGTGAGACACATGGTAGATGCAAGTTCAAGAAGTGCCCTAAGAGATATAATTGAGACGTGATTAGAAAAAAAAAAAGATGGACCCACTAAGGATAACAGACAGTTAACCTGGATGTGGCACTGGTTCTCAGGGGTTGGTAGGGGGAAATATAAAAAAGGTTTAGAGGCAGACTTCAAGTATCTTGGGTGGATCTTCTATGTAGGATCCAAGGGAAAGGATTAATTTGAATTTCATAGAATGTGAATACATAGATGGGAAACCATCTTCATTGTTGTACAGGATATCAACACTAATACTGTCCCAGATTCACTGAGGTATTGATGCCTATACTCTATGTTGGATGGAGAAATGTCTTTTTAAAAACCCCATGTAGGGGCAGCTAGGTAGCCAGGCCTGAAGTTGAGAAGACTTGGGTTCAAATGTGACTTGTGACCCAGAGCAAGTCATTAAGTAACCCTCATTGCCTAGCCCTTCCCACTCTTCTATCTTAGAATTGATACTAAGACAGAAGATGAGTTTAAAAAAACAAAACAACAACTCAAAAAAATGTTAGTGATGGTGATGGACTAGCACCATCAGGATCCCATCAGAAAGACGCCTCCACGTTACATTTATGTGGTCCCTTTCTCCAGCTAGCTCTTCGCCAAGTAAAAAGCCAGTGTTTGTGAGCTCCCCTATTCATTGCACTTTGTTGGGATGCTGTCAGCATTTCATTTCTTTTAAGGGAGTCTCATGTAGAGCAAAGTGAATTTGTAGTTTAGTTGACCAAAATGGAAAGGAAAAGCTGATGCAGCTGTGTGTAAATGCTATGGAAAGGAGAGAGGCAGCACCTGGCTGTCGAATTCATCCTGTAGGCTTAGTGCTGTGGCAGCATTTACTGAGGGTTTGTTTACCTCAGGCTCTTTCTGGAGAGGAAAAAAAAGCCATCCCCCAAACCAAAGTCATCCATTTCCCCCATCCCCCTTCCTTTTTTTTTTTGTGGGAGAGAATGGTTCATAGAATACATCCCAGAGTACAACTCTGCTTCCTATCAGGCACTTTTATGTCTTGTTATTGAGGAAATGACTCAGTCTTTTATATCAAGATTTGCCATAAAGATACAGAGCTTTTGATTTATCTACGAGTGGATTAACCATGAACATTTTCTGTGCCACCTTCATTATCAACAAAAATTAATCGAGTATTTTGTATGTGTAGGGAACTGTGGGAGGTGCTGAAGGTGGCAGTAGGGGAATAAAACATGCTCTCTCTCCTCAAAAGCCTTGTCCAGAAGGGCCTCATGGGAGCATGAAACAGTAAGGCTTGGCTTGAAGTTTATCTCATATATATAGGAGACTGATTCTTATTCTCTCTAACTGCTATTACTATCTCCCCTCTCTAGCAACCCCCCATCAAATACACATATGTAAACATATGTGAGTGTAAAGTACACATATGTGTTTATATGTGTCTGTGCATGCATACATGCATGCATGCATGTGTATTTAATTTACTTGTTTACTACACTTTGTTTTCCCCCAATAAAAGGTCAATTCCTTGAAGTCATGTTCTTTTTTTGCTTAGACTCTGTATCCCTAGTACATATTAGTGCTCAGCACATATTAGGTCCTTTTATAAAAAAAAAACAAAACCCAAAATTTGTTGAATGAATGAATAAGAGAATGAGCATAATAACTCACAGCTGCGTGGTGCTTTCAGGTTTACAATGCAGGTCAGCCTATATATACTAAGTGTTTCAGGAAGGCTGCTAAGTGAGGATTTTGGATAATGGGTGTTCAGAGAAGGGAGGAGTCAACAGCTGTATTTGGTGGGGTAAAGAAGGATCAGGGCTAGAGGTACAGAGTGTATACCTTCGACTCTCTTCACATTTCCGAGACAAATACAAATTATGTTTAGATTTTTATTGCCCTGGGATGATCTCCATTTCTGCTCACCTATATGAAGACAGATTGTCAAGAGCCGATATAGCCGCATCAAGGTGGTGAAAATAGTAAGAGAAAGGCTGATTGGAAGTTAAAGGTGCCTTCTATTCTCCCCAGATAGAAAAATCTTCCTTGGTAGCTAGGTTTATGTTCATGTTTTTGTAGCTTTCCTTTGCTAATAAGTCAATTTCTTCTTCTTCTTCTTCCTTTTTTTTTTTCCAAAGTGAGCATCATGGGGTTAATAGCTCATTCAATGCAAGTGCTTTGGTGCATGGCTGGCTATCGGACACTCCCATAGTCTATGCCCACCAAGGGGCCCCATGATTCCTAACCTAAATAATAGAGTCTGGCCATGCATGCGCGCTCAGATGATGGGACCATCTGTGCCACTTGCTGTGCCAACTTCAGAAAGCACCTCTGCTGACAAAAGAAAGGTGAGAAAGCAGCGTGATCCATAGATACTTTTGAATGCAGAAATCAGTCCCCTTCAGGGTAAGGAAATCCTTAGAATAGATTTCAAGAAGAATATTATTGATTTATGATTATGGGGATATGGAAGACCGAGGTAATACATACTACACAGTTGGTTACACCAGGATTACAGAATAACAGAATCCTAGAACATTAGGACTCTGAAGGGAATTTAGAGAGCATTTACCACAAATCAATTCAGCAAACATCAGACACTTAACTCTGATGCTGAATAGAGCCTTGTGACAGGTGATAGGGATGCACAAAAACCAAACCAAACAAAAAAAAATAAACCCAAGATGGTGCCTACCCTCAAGGGGTTTGCATTCGCTGGTCAGAATACAGAAAGACAAAAAAAGAAAAAACACTAACAAAATGGGAAGACGTAGGCAGACTTCATGAACGATGAAAGAGGTGGCATCCCAGCTGATCCTTGAAGGAAGATTTGTAAATGAGGCTTCATAATAAATTGTAAATTGTAATAAATTGTAAATGAGGCTTCATAATATTCTAAGAGGAGGAGATGAAGAGGACTGGATAGTTGATGCAATTCAGAGGCAGGAGGTTAGATGTTCATTTTGAGAACCAGCAAGGAGGTTAGTCTGCCTGGATCACTAAGTGAATGAAGGAAGGGAAGTAATACTAAATGAAGTAGAAAGGAGGGTGGATGACAAGATCAAGATTAAGCTTTAAGGAAATTATTTTAGTGTGTCTATATAAATTGGGAAGGGAATAGACTAGAAGCAGAGACCAGTTACTAAACAGAATAATTTTATTGTAAGGGGATGAGAGCCTTGAAGTATTTGTGAGTATAGGGAAGCCCAATACATGGAAATGAATTGCCCAAGGTCACACATCTCGTTCGTAGCAAAGGCAGGTATCTTGACTCTCAGCTCACTGTTACTTTCACTCCATCACATCATACTCTCCTAAATGTTCTGCAGCATTGAAACTGTCTAAAAAGAGGATGAATCATGATTATAAATCGAGTAGCCTGCCATGACTTTGGCCATGCCACCAAACTTGGTAATTATATAACAAATACCCCCTGATTCACTGTACACCTGTGGTAATGTTTGATCACAAGGCAGATATGGCCTAGTTTGGAAGCTGGATACATCCCTCATACTCTATAAATGGTTACACATAAACAAAAACAGCTGTATCAATTTCCGCTCCATTCAGATTGACACACATGCACACTATCTCACCAGTGTTCTTCCTCTCTCTCTCTCTCTCTCTCTCTCTCTCTCTCTCTCTCTCTCTCTCTCTCTCTCTCTCTTTCTCTCTCTTTCTCTCTCCCCTCTTCCTCCTCCTCCTCCTTCTCCCTCTCTCTCCCTCCTGCTTCTCCCTTTTCTTCCTATTACTCTCTTCTCTTCCCTTCTCCTTCTCAGGCTCATACGCACAATAGCAAAAGCTTAACTGTACAGAGAGATTTTTTCCTGGGTTCCACCAAGGTGCCAACAATAGAAACCATGAAAGTGCTGCCTGATATAAAACAGGACAATAACCTTTAAATCTGAAGGAACCCAAAAACAGAGATGAGAAAGCTTTTAAAAAAAATCCCATTTTTTTCTTTAACTGTAATCTACTCACATGTAGTTTCATGAAGCAGAAAAGGACATGCAGTCGGTGTGGTTGCCCCCCTCTGTAGCACTCTATCACAGTGTGACCCATGTGGGTGTGTGTGCATATACATACTTATTTAAAAAACAACCTTTCGAGGGAGAATTGAACTCATACCTGAAGCCAGAGATTTTTCTTCACAGCATTTGCTTTGATTCATAATTGTTTCTGTCAATCAGACAGAAAATGTAAAGGGATCCATAGTAACAGTAGCCAGGGCTGGACTTCCAAAGGGGGCAGTTGTGCATCTCCCAGGCAGTGTGGCAGTGCTCATAAATCTGCACCTGACTATCAGGGATGGAGTGGGGGCAGAACTGCCCAAGTCAGATTTACACATTATTTGGTTGTTGCCTTTACTCGATGGTGTTCCATGATATTACTTGTCATTTCTTTGGGTGAAATCTTATCCTTACCCCCATCATTTCCACACCCATTTACTAGTTGCTTATGTTAGCAACTCCATGAGTCGCTTTACTGATAATGTTGACTGCCTCCATGCTATAATTTCAAGGTAGTACAGAATTTTCTGAGAGTACTCTGTTTCCCCACTTTACCTGAAAACTCTACTATTAATTAGCTTAATTCCGTTACCTTATGGCTTTGGTGTCTTTCAGATGCTCTTAGAAAGAAGGATGCTAATTCAATCCATCATCATTCTCTTTGTGTTCATATACATTCACAATAAGAGTAAATTTAGATTGAGGAAATGGGTAAAGACCTCGCAGGCATGGAATGACAAAATCTTACAAGTGGAAGCTTAGAGAATATCTAATTGAGCTCATTCCCAACAATTGGTTATCCAGGCTTCCTTATACCCCCTTCATTGCTTGAGTCCTTATTTTTTAATGTTTTTATTTGTTTGTTACATTAAAATGCTCAGTTAACTCCCTCCCTTTTCCTCCTCCCATCAGAGAAGGTATCATTTGACAAAAAGACATCTATATATAAAACTACGTATTCACTTCTATTTATCTTTAGAGGTGGAAATATACAAAAGTCAGTCTTAAATCAATATTTCTGTTGCTATGTATAATGTTCTCCTGGTTATATACTCATTTCATTCTTCATTATTTCATGTAGGCCTTTCTATGTTCTTCTAAAATTAACCTGCTCATCATTTCTTATGGCACAGTAGCATTTCATCAAAATCATATGCTATAATTTGTTTAGCCATTCTCCAATTGATGGGAATCCTTTCAATTTCCAGTTCTTTGCCCTTATTAATTTTCCACTTTGAATTCTAATAACATTTTTATGGGGTAGCTAGGTGGCATGCTGGATAGAGCATCAGCCTTGGAGTCAGGATGAATTATCTTCCTGAATTTAAGTCTGGCCTCAGGAACATATTAGCTCTGTGACCCTGGGCAAGTCACTTAACCCTGTTTGCCTCAGTTTCTTCATCTATAAAATAACCTAGAGAAGGAAATGGCAAACTACTTTGGGATCGTTGCCAAGAAAACTCCAGATAGGGTCGTGAAGAGTCAGATGATACTGAACAGCAAAAATATTTTTATAAACCATTCTACAGCATTCTAATATTTAAATATAGCTTGCTTCTTGCTATTCGTTACTGGTTCACATGAGAATTTCACACAAGACTAGAAATCTCTTGAAGAGAGATAGGGCCATGTTTTATGCTCTATTTTTCTTTCCTATAATATCTAAAAAAAGTGTTTGGGTATGTGATAACTGGTTGATAGATACTTGACTGAAGTACATGCAGACATAGCATAATTTTGAGCAGGGGCATCTTAGCTTTATGTAAGAAAAGACAGTATACATTTCTCAGGTTTTTGCTTGGTGAAATAAAAAAGTGGCAAGATTTTGTGCATCGGGTTATCATTAAAAATATATAAAAATGAATACTACATTCTACGAAATTTGTATGACATTTGATAAGTTAGGGACATTAAAGATTCCAGAATACCTCCCATTTCTTATGTTCTTAGGTCATTTCATTTTTATACTCCTAAATATTGTGATGAGAAATGCTACCTTGAAAAAGCTTGAAGCTAAAATTCAGGAAAACATGCAAACCCAATTGGATAATTTTAAAGACTTCTTACAGGGTCAAATGGCACATACTGATCCCACCCAAAACATTTCTGACCCTTACAGACCTGCTTTTGAACCTCTAAATGAGGAAATTCCTTCCCCCCAAATGGAGATGGAAAACACCTCTCCTATAGCTCAGCTGCCGGACTGCTTCTCTTGTGATCTGCAAATCTTGGCTGAACTTACATCCCAAGACCCTTCTCCTGAAATCCCAACTTCTGAAATCCCAGCTTCTCCTGTTCCTTCTCCTACTCAAAAACCAATTCCAGCCCCAAGGAAATCTCGTCCTTCTAAAGAAACTCATTCTAGTCAAACTGACCCACAGGTACCAAATTCAACTAGAGGTCTTTTTCCTCTAAGAGAAGTACCTGAATAAGATGCAATGGGGATGTGCTGACTCTAAGGAACACTATACCATTTACTCCCCAAGAAATAAATGAATTCACATGAAATGTTCCCACATATGAACAAGATCCCTTTCTGGTAACGAAAAAGATGACAGACATATTTTTTTCAGTATAATTCATCTTACAAAGACATTGAAAACTTGCTCCAGGTTTTTTAACTGAATGTGAGAAAAATAAAATAATTTCTCATGTCAATAAAGCCCGTGGGCACAATGCAGCACACTGGCCATCTCAGGATTCCAAATGGGACTATAACAACTCTGAGGATTATTTACAACTATACCGTTGTAGGGAGGCCATCTTAACTATCATGAGAGAGTGCTCTGACAGCATGGATAAGTGGACAGAATTTGAAAGAATTAAGCAAAATGAGGAAGAGACACCCTCCAGCACAAAGAGCCAGAGTCACATCTCCACGAAAGACCCAGAAAGAGACCCAGAGCTCAACACCTCTGCTGCCAAAAAGAGACCGGGGAGAGCAAGAGAAGCAAAATATATAGAATCTTTTTTACATCACTTCCTGCGTCTCACATGTACTAAAGTAGCTTAAGCTTGACTTAGGACAGCCAAGTGGGTCTGTCAGTTGTTTCTTATTTGTCACTTGCTAGCACATGTCTGTCATAGGTCATACCTCCTCAACCCTTAATCCTTAAGTAGGGGTGTAGACATTCCTGTTTGTTAGGATTCTTAAAACTAATCAGGGTGTAGAAAATCTAAAATTCACAATCTCCCCTGATGATGATTGGGGGACTAGTCTCCCCAACTGATCACTAAACATAACCATCCTGCACCTCTAAATTCTTCTAACTGCAGGTCCATACAAAATTTTCCCTTCTAAGAGGAAACTACAACAGTTAGAGATAAGAGGGAAATAGAAGAGAGAGAGACAGCAAAACCAATGTTTGCTGGGCTCATTGACAAAACCCAATTAGGGGATAGTTCCCTTTTGGCACAAGAGTATGCATTCAAATAAATGTCCAACCACACCCAAAGTTCATTCTGGATCTTCTCGATGTAGTGTAGATTTTCTGGCATCTTTCTGCAACAGTTCATTCTCTGGGTTTTAGGAATTAGCAAGCTTCTTTCCTTGAAGATCTTTCTCGAACAAAAATTTCAAAATCTTGAATTTTTATTAAAATACACAGTATGGTGTTCGACCTTTCCATTTGAGAAATCTGTTTTTCTATCTTACCTCTGACACTTAGTAGCTATGTGAAAGAGAAATCACTAAACCTCTCTAATCTTCAGTGGTCTCATCCTTAAAATGAAGATGATAATGTCTGTAATAGGAAGGCAGTTATGTGATATAGCCAATAGAAAGCCCTAGACCTGGAATCAAGGAGATCTGAGTTTAAATCCAGGCTCAGACACTTACTAGCTGTGTGATCTTGGGCAAGTCATTTAACCTCTGTTTGCCTTAGTTTCCTCAACTATAAAATGGATATTATATCAGCACCTATCTCTCAGGATTTCTGTGAGGATCAAATGAGCTGATACTGCTGTTTTGCACAGTGCCTAGAACAGTTATTTCTTCCCCTGTAGTAGTTGTCTCACAGGTTTGTTGTGAAGCTAAAAAACAAACAAACAAACAAAAAACCATAGCACGGAGAAAGTGCTTTGCAGTCTTGAATAGAAATATCAACTTGTAATAGCAGGACTGGTATGATGACAAAGGGAAGACCAGTTACCCATTCTTTTATTGTGACACCCAAGAGGCACATAAAAAGCATCTAAAGTAAAGGGACTGCTTGAATAGTGGAAGTCCTAAGACATGATCAAAGCTTATTTTATAACTTATCAACCTTCTTCCTTTTTGATAGCAATCCCTGGATAATTTGAAACTGAAATTTCTTTTTCCTACCATTCATCTGTTTTGTTTTATTTTTCTTTCCCCTTTGACAACACTATGCAAAAGACAATGTTAGTCCTGGTTTTTTTGGCAGTGCTCATTATTTTCTCCACAACAATATACTTGTTTATAGAAATTTTTTAAAAGGGAGAAAATAGGTTGAAACCAACCAGATCCAACAAGACCTAGTTTATACTTGATGCACTAATCACTTTTATGAAAAGCAAATGTTCCATGTTTCAGAAAGCAAGATCAATAAAAGCGATTAAGTATAAATGAAAAGTCTCTATACTATTGCATTCATTTATTAACATAGAGATGCTTAAAATAAAAGTAATTTTCTTTTACTTGCTGAATATGAACTGAATACATGTTCTTCAATTTGCCACCAAGGGGAAAAGTGTACAAAATAGATATGAGAGATAAATTTACAAGTTATTAGAATTTCAATTAGGAAGGAACCTAAAAAATCATTTTGTCTAGACCCCTCATTCTACAGATAAAAAAAGTAAAATCCTGATGATTTAAGTTCCCAAGATCACATAGATAGCAAATAAAAGATTAAGAATTTAAATCCAATTCCTCTAGATGACTCCAAATCCACTGCTCTTTTTTAAACCATACCAACATCACTGATGGCAGAATTTTTCCTGGGTATAGCATGTAGGGATATGTTGATTTTGGAGACTGTGAGTCCCTTTTGTTCCATGAATAAGAGAGTTAAAACTAAAAAAAAAGAGCTAAAGATAGACTTGGTCTTTCAAGGTTTTATAGTTCCACCAGAGATACTCATTAGTCATGGAAGAGAAGGTACACAGATCCACCTATCTCTACCAAGTTGCCCTCCAACAACTATGATATAACTCCTCAGAATGAATTCTAGAGCATATAACCTACAAAAAGATGGGGCACAAAAAGATGGGGCAAAATAATTTTTTCAGCCTAAAATAACTTAAAAGTTCAGCACAAAAGACCTATTGCATTTGGTAGAAGTAGAGCTTAAAGCAGCATGTCAAGGCCCATCTCATGTTGGCAACAGTGCTTGGGAGAAGCTGGATCAGTAGTCTAGGTGTATGGAATTCTCTGACATAGATGGTAAGGGGGATTGAACAACTACTCAGAAGAAGACTACAGGGGTCTCTTTGCTGGCTCTGAGTGCAAGACATTTATCACATTGCCCATGTGCAGATCTAGTTCACAATCCTGGGTCTCAGTCTCAGTGTGAGGAGAAAAACTAGCATATACCAGCAGTTGTGTCCACATGGGATTGGGGGACCCTGTTCATAATTCCAAAGCAGAACAGATTCTTTGTGGTTGCTCATAGACGGTGTGGAAGAATATTAAACACATTGATCTTTAGATCATAGCACCTTGGAGGAACTAAAAACTTATAGATCCCCAGAGCTAGCTCTGAAGGCAGCTGTACAAAAAATCTGAAGTCTGGAAAAGTAACCTCTTCACCACAGGAACAGAACCCATCTTTAACATTTTTTAAGTTAAAAGAAAAGAAAAAGGCTTGAAAATAAACAAACAACAAAAAAAAGAAACTCAACATAGAAAGTTATTTGCTTATAGGGAAGACCAAAATACAAAGTCAGAAGAGGACAGCAAAACCAATATTGCTACATTTAAAGCCTTCCAGGAAAATATGAATTGGTCTCCTGCCTCAAAAGAATTAATGAAGGAGCTGAAAAACATTTAAGAATTCAAATAAATGTTAGAAGAAAAATTGTAAAAAGAAATGATAATGTCACTGGAAAATCATGAAAAAAGAATAAACATCTTGGTAAAGAAGGTACAAAACATTCTGAAGAAAATAATGTCTTAAAAAATAGAATAGCCCATCTGGTAAAAGAGACACAAAAATCTACTGAAGAGAACTTCTTAAAAAGCAGAATTAGCCAAATTAAAAAAAAAAGGACATAGAAAAATTCTTGAATGAGAAGAACTCATAATGGAAAAGCAGAAAATCATACCTTAAAAGTTAGAATTGGGAAAGAGGAAGCTAATGAATCCACAAGTTATCAAGAAGCACTCAAATGTAGTCAAAAGAATGAAAAAATAGAAGAAAATGTGAAATATCTCATGGAAAAACAACAGGCCTGGAAAATAAACCCAGGCAAGATAATCTAAGAATTATTGGGCTACCTGAAAACCATGATCAATAAAAGAACTTAGATATCATCTTTCAAGAAATTATCAAGGAAAGCTTCCCTAATATTCTAGGATCAGAGGGTAAAATAGAAATAGAAAGAATCCACTGTTCACCTCTTGAAAGAGATCCCCAAATGATAACTCCCAGGAATATTATGGTCAAATCCCAGAACTACCAAGTCAAGAAGAAAATATTGCAAGAAGCCAAAAAGAAGAAATTCAAACATCATGGAGCTACAGTCAGACTAAAACAAGATTTAGCAGCATCTATGTTAAAGAGTCTGAGGACCTGGAATGTGATATTCCAAAAGGCAAAGAAGCTAGGACTTCAACCAAGAATCACTTATCTAGCAGAACTGAGCATAATCCTTCAAGAGGAAAAATGGGTATTCAATGAAACAGAAGACTTTTAAATATTCTTGATAAAAACAGAGGTAAATGGAAAATTTGATTCTCAAGTAAAAGACTCAAGAGAAGCATAAGAAGGCACTGTGAACTTTAAATTACTCCACCCTAAATTAGATCTTACTTTATGGTGAAGATAAAGTTGTAATCTCCTGATTGAACAATGAAGGTGCTTAGTTCTTACTTTACAGTGAAGCTAGAACTTTAAGTCTATTTTTAAATCTTAATACAAAAAGGTGTTAAGTAACTATAAAGGGTAAATTAATCACAAAAAGGTCAAGTAACTAACAAAAGGTGAACTTAACAAAGAAGAGTTAAGTAACTCTAAATATATAATCTAATCAAAGAAGATGAGAACTAAAGAATGGGCATTTAGAGGAGGGGCACAAGGGTAAAAGGTCTATATATTTGGCTCACTTCCTCTCTCCGGGACCTTTTGGTGGCAAAGATTTGGCCAGTGGCGTGCTAGGCCTTTTGGCATCTTGACGTGGCTACAAACTATTGTCCGGTTCGGTGGTAAGTTTCTGGCTGAGTTTTTTTCTCCTTTACTTTCCAAACTTATCCTCTTAGAAGCCTCTAATCTCCTTCAGAGACCTAGCGGCAGAAATCTTGAACTCCCCCTGGCATAGGCCAGGCGGGAAAAAACCTATACCCTCTTTCCTCTTAGATAGAGGGCAAGGGTCTGAGTTGAATATGATGGGATATCTAAAAAATAAAATTAAGGCATGAGAAACAGGAATGTGCTGGAAGAAGGAGGAAGATAGAAATAGAATGGGCGTAACCTATCACATAAAAGAGACATGAATAAGTCATTCTCCATTTGATAAATGGTCAAAGGATATGAATAGGCAGTTTTGAGATAACCATATTAAAATGTTCTAAATCCCTCTTGATTAGAGAATGCAAATTAAAACAACTCTGAGGTACCTCCTTACCTCATTAGTTTGGGCAATATGATAGTAAAGAAAAATAATAAATGTTGGAGGGGTTGTGACAAAATTGGGATACTAATACATTGCTGGTGATGTTGTGAATTCAACCATTCTGGAGGACAGTTTAGAATTACGCCCAAAGGAGTATAAAAGAATGCGTATCTTTTGTTCTAGGAATACCACTTCTAGGTCTCTATCCCAAAGAGAAAAAAAAATAGGAAAGGACCTGTTTGTCCAAAAATATTTATAGCTACACTTTTTTGTGGTTACACAGAATTGGAAAATAAAGTGATGTTCCTCAGTTGGGGAATGACTGAACAAAATGTGGTATATGGTGGTGATGGAATAATTATTGTGCTCTAAGGAATGATGAACAGGATGATTTCAGAAAGAACTGAAAAGACCTCCATGAACTGATGCAGAGTGAAATAAACAGAACCAAGAGGATATTATACATAGTAACTGCAATATTGTATAATGATCAAATGTGATAGACTTTGCTACTAACAGCAATACAATGATTCAAAACAATTTTGAGGGACTTTGAGAAAGAATGTTATCCACCTCTGGAGAAAGAACTGTTGAAGTATAAATGCAGATGAAAACATATGACTTATCAATTGTTTATTTGGTTATATGATTTGGGATTTTAGGTTTATAAGGTTATTTACTTCCAAAAATGTATAATATGGAAATGTTTTGCATGATAATACATGTATAACCCTGATTGAATTGCTTGTCAATTCTGGGAGTGAGGAGGGAGTCAACATGAATCCTATAACTTTGGAAAACTCATGTGAAAATTTGTTATTAAAATAAAATAAAGATAAAAACATAAAAAGAGGCATGAAAGAGCTTTTATAGTAGAGAAGATAGGGGAAGTGGAGAGAGGAAAAATTGAACTTTCATTGGACTTGGCTCAAAGAGAGAAAAACATACACAATCAATTGGGTATAGAAATCTATCTTACCCTAAAGAAAAGGAGGCAGAAAAAGTGATGAGGAGATTGAACTGATAGAAAAGAGGGCAAAATGGGGGATGTGATATTAGAAAACTAGAGAGGGGAAAATAGGATGAAGAGTAATACACAGAAATCATAATAGTGCAATTTTTTTTGAGACTCAAAATTCTTTTGAAAATGTTGAAAACTCTTTTTACATGTAATTGGGGAAAAGTTAAACTAAATTAAGTTTTTAAAAAATAAAGGAAGTTTTAAAAAAGTCCAATTCAGTGTCTTTAGGCTCACCAATATGATGAGCTCCAAGGAGCGGAAAACCACAGGAGAGGTGAACAAGCCCAAGTATAGAATATCAATACTTCTGTACCAATCAATATTGGGATGGAACCATGAGTAGAGCAGCACTTATACCCTTTGTGGTATGGGAAGAAGGAGTCTAAGAACTCCAACACATAAGCAGATTCTACATCTTATCTCCCAATAGGCACCTTTATCAAGATCATAGAAGTTTAGGGTTGAAAATGACCATAAACACCCTCTTGCTCCATCTCCCTGATTTTATAGATGAGGAAACAGGGTCAGAAAGGCTGATTCACCTGCCCCATATTACACTGATACGAAGTACCAGAATTGGGATTCCATGTCAGTTATTTTGATGCAAATCCAGGACTTTTTTCACTGCAAGAACCCCCATGGTCATTTCCTATAGCAAATGTTAGAGCTCAAGACTTTTGACTCAAATGGTAGCTCTTTCAAGTTTTTGAGGCCCCAGCATGGAACAAGGGGAGCTATTGTAAATGCAGGGCAATGCCACACAGTCAGCTCTTTGTCTGGGAAATAATGAATGGGGCAACAGCTTCAAGCAAAAGCATCTGTTGAATTTTGCATGGTTTCCAGGGAGGAGTGTATAGGTACTGTTGCTGCTGTTGCATTTTTGGGAGGGTGACAGATTGCCACAACTAAATGTCCATTTGGCTTTCCATGATAATGCCTCAGGTCAAGGGGAGGGGAAAAAAGCCCTGTAGATGCACAAAACAGCTTTCACAGATTGCAAAATGTATAATTTGGGGGTGTTTACCACTTTAGCACATGCTCTGTGCCTGGCCATTCAAGATAGTATGTCACAAGGATTTAGACTGAGAGGGTACACATATGTCAGACAGCTGGTATAAACATTTGCCTGACACCACTGATGAGTTTTTGAAGAGAACCCTGCTTATCCTAAACCTCCAAAACATCCCCAGGGAATAGCACATTGGGACAATTGCCCTCAGCCATTGCTATTAGGAGACCCACAGTTGCTGCTAGGACCAGGTGGCTAGAACTACCTTAGGGAGGCCGTGGGTGTAGAAAAAAGGAGGTAGTGGCCATCTGGTGCTCTAAAAGACTCAAGGCTCTCATAGAGATACACAAGGTGTGAATATGAGACAAACCAGAGAATGGTTTGATTTAAAGCTGTAAGGGCCCTTCGAGATGAAAGCACTTGCTATAAAGCCCATAAAATTCAGGACTCGAGTTCAAGTTTCAGCTCTGCCATTTCCTAGCCATATGACTTTGGGCAAGGTACTCAACCTCTCTTGGCCTTGGTTTCCTTACCTGAAAAATCAGGAGGGGTTTGTGTACAATATCTCTAAGTATCTTCTCAGCCCTAACAGTTTCTGATTCCATGATATTCGAATGCTAGCTACCCATTTTAAAGATCAGACAACAGATCCAAAGGAATATTGATATTTATTTAACTTAACAAATATAACCAAACTTAAAAATTAGATGCATGTTGTACCTTTCAAAGTAGTCACCTTATTATTCAAAGCACATTGGGAGTTACTGTTAAAGACACTATCAACATCTTTGAATATTCTTGGTACGAGCAAGTATTTATACTTTGAAGGTGAATTTGGCTTTTGGAAACAGCCCCAAATTGCTTTATTTAAATGGATAAATAAGGTAGTATAATGCAACTTTTGAATTCAAATAGGTGTCACTATAAATGAGAATGATTTTTCCCCCCTAGCTCTGAAGGAGCTCCAAAACTATTTTTAAGAAATGGCATAATTGAAAGAAGTGGGCATTGCTTCCCAAAGTCACTGCTTTGAAAAACAATGTTCTTTTAAAAAAATTAAATCCTTACCTTCCATCTTAGAATTAATGCTGTGTATTGGTTCTAAGGCAGAAGAGTGGTAAGGGCTAGGCAATGGAGGTCAAGTGACTTGCACAGGGTCACACAGCTGGGAAGTGTCTGAGGCCAGATTTGAACCTAGGACCTCCCATCTCTAGGCCTGGCTCTCAATCCACTGAGCTACCCATCTGCCCCTAAGAACAATGCTCTTTTTTTTTTTAAACTCTTACCTTCCATCTTGGAGTCAATACTGTGTATTGGCTCTAAGGCAGAAGAGTGGTAAGGGCTTGGCAATGGGGGTCAAGTGACTTTCTCAGGGTCACACAGCTGGGAAGTGTCTGAGGTCAGATTTGAACCTAGGACCTCCCATCTCTAGGCCTGGCTCTCAATCCACTGAGTTACCCAGCTGCCCCCCAGTGCTCTTTTAATAAATGAATAGGATCCATTTTTTTTCTATCAGCATGAAAGCTCCTTCCAGTATAGATTACAGCTAATTTGTGACTCTTTGACTTGATTTATCCCAGAGAATTGTCATAATCAACAGGGAGGTTAAATGACTTTCCCAGTCATAAAAGTTCAAGGTGGGACTTGAATTCAGTTCTTTCTGATTTCAGACCCAGTATTCCATTTATAATGCTTTTGTTTTTCATTTACTCATAGTAGTGATTGAAATGTATATAAAAGCACTTTACATGAAATATTTCATTTGATGATCCCATAGTGTAACAATGTTGTCAGGTCAGTAATACATTTATTAACACTGGGGTGTAGGGGTGTGCAAGGAGAACTTGCACCTCTGGTGCAAGGGCTTACCAAACGCTTTTCAGGGTTGCTCATCCACCTTTGGTGTCCATCTCTCAACCAATTCTCATCTGTGACTCCAAGAAGGCATTGTGTGGAGACACACCCTGGCAAAACCATTTTGGTAGAAAGTCTAAACCAGGTTAAAGATTACTAACAGAATTCAAACCAGTCAGTGAGTTAGGGAGAAGCCTACCCCAAATATGTGAAGATTTACTCTAATGGAATCAGTGAATGAGAACAATCTGTTCCAATGACCATTTGGTCAAACATGGAAGACACCAAAGTCATGGACTGCATGCCAGGTCTTTGCTTGTCTTCTTGACTTTTGTCTTGCCGCTGCACTTTGAGGACTCTGGAACAGAGAGGGTTGATGACTTTGTACAACTTTGCTTCCCTTAAATCTAATTTACAAGCAAATTAAGATGTTACCCATTAGTTAGTCCTCTTTGAAAACAAAGGACAACACATATTAATATCCCAACTTTGCATGATTTGTCTGTAGTAATACAGTCAGTCAGTAGCAGGTTTGATTTAAAGCCAGAATTTTCCAATTTTAAGTTCTGAATTCTGCTATGTATTCCCCCTGCTCAAAAGTTATCCTGGATGTATAAGTTCTGATAACTTTTTTTTTTAAAGGAAATCACTTTCGTTATTGGTGGAGTATATTAGAGATGTTAACCTCCTGGCAATGCTGCCCAAAAGATTCCTCAGTGCTACCAGAACCAAATGTAATTGTGAATTATTTAACAAAATAAATAAAAAATACAATAAAACACAGGTAATATTAATATGTGGTTTTCTAAGTCAATAGGCTGCCCAAATAGATTCTTATGTATTTTGTGACACCTTTCTATTCCTACTCTATACCACAGGTGAGATTGAGTGACCACATGGCAGGAATGTTATAGAAGACATCAAGGCTCTGATCAAGGTTGGACTCTATAGTAAAAGATCACACATTAAGAGCTTCAAGAAACCATGAAGATTGTCTACTTTAACCTCATTTTATAGACAAAGTCCCAAAGTCAAGACAATTTGTGATTTGAACAGACACTAACAAGTAGATTCAAGACAAAGTCTTTGGAATCCCAAACCAACATTCTTTCTATTGCACTACTTTGATTTCAGTGCTCCCTATAGGATTTTAAGGTTCTATGATAATTAATGATCATACTATGAGTAGCTAAGGCAGCAGTGGATATAGTAATGAGCATGAAGTCAGGAAGATTCATCTTCCTGAATTCAAATCTGGCCTCAGACATTTATTAACTGTGTGACCCTGAGCAAGTCACTTAATCCTTGTTTGCCTCAGTTTCCTTATCTGTAAAATGATCTGGAGAAAAAATGGACAAATCACTCCAGTGTTTGCCAAAAAAAAACCCTAAATGAGGTCACAAAGAGTTGGACACAGCTGAAAATTATTAAACAATGATCATACTTGGTAATAATTTCTCTTGCTATCCTCCAATTTCCATTCTATTAGACAGAGTAGGTCAAAGGTGTCAAATACATGGCCCACAACTACTGAGTATAGTACAAATTGGATTAAAATGTAATTGGGAAATATTTTAAAGATAAAATAAAAGACAACAGAACATATATGCTACATTTTAGAACTGTCACTATGCAACATGCAGGGATCTTTATGTATAGATTAGTGACCCCCATTTTTATATGCTTACCACCACTGTTGTTACATTGTGTGACAAAAATCTCTTTCCTTTCAAGGCTAGCCCCAGTGTTAATTCTTCCCTTCCTTCCTTCCTTCCTTCCTTCCTTCCTTCCTTCCTTCCTTCCTTCCTTCCTTCCTTCCTTCCTTCCTTCCTTCCTTCCTTCCTTCCTTCCTTTCTTCCTTCCTTCCTTCCTTCCTTCTTCCCTTCCTTCCTTCCTTCCTTCCTTCCTCCTTCCTTCCTTCCTTCCTTCCTTCCTTCATTCCTTCTTCCCTTCCTTCCTTCCTTCCTTCCTTCCTTCCTCCTTCCTTCCTTCCTTCTTCCCTTCCATTCTTCCTTCCTCCCTTCCATCATGCCTTCCCTCCTCCCCTCCTCCTCCTCCCCCCTGCCCCAAATGGCAGGTATTATGATATAGGTTGTACATACATTATCATACAATACATATTTCCATGTTCATTATGTGAAAGACGACACATATTGCTTACACTAGAGAAAAATTCACGAAGGAAATAAAATGAAGGATGATATACTTCAATCAGCTTTTAGACTCCATCATTTCCTTCCATGACAGTGGATAGTTTTTTTGCCTTATGAGTACCTTGGGTTTGTCCTAGATCTTTACATTTCTGATAAGAGTGAATTCATTTGCAGCTGATCACCTCATATTATTGCTGTTTCTAGATACAATATTCTGATTCTGTTTACTTCACTTTGTATCACTTTATATAAGTCTTTCCAGGTTTTTTTTGTGATCATTTTGTTTGTCATTTCTAATGGTACAATCAACTTGTTCAACCATTCCCCATTTGAGAGATATACCTTTAGTTTCCAGTTCTTTGCCATCACAAAAAGAACTGCTATAAATATTTTTGTACAAATAGGTCTTTCCTCTTATCTTTAATCTCTTTGGGATACAGACCTAGTAGTGACATTGCTGGGTCAAAAGGTCTATACAATTCTATGACCTTTTGGGTCAAAAATTTCACTTGTAAAAATGTCTAACTGTGGGTATAACGGGACTGGCCAAGCCCAGTCCTTATGAGCATGAACAATGTATTTTGCTAGATGCAATCTCCCACATAAAGCAAAAAGCATGCAATAAATTGTGACTGGTTTGCTTAGTACATGAAGAAAGAGAAGTCTATTTGATTGGCTGCTGAGTCATAATTAAGAATGCTCACAAAAGGCACTAATCTTGGTTTTCTTAATTTGTTTTGGGTCATTCCCTTGGGCAGCCTGGTAAAACCTTTTTAGAATAGGATATTCTGTTTTTAGAATATATTTTAAAAGTGCGTAACATAAAATACATAGACCACAAAGGGAACCAATTATGTGGCAATAAAGTTTATTTTTTTCTTATCCAAGTTCATGGATACCTTGTGGGAGAAGAAATTAAGGACCCTTTTACTAAACAGATGATGTAATCTCTCTTTTTTGCCTGAATTATTCAAGTGAAGAGGTTATACTATAAACTTCTGGGTGAAGAAGGCTACCCATCTCACCCAGGGTCAACAAGTGGTCTGTGAATAGAGTACTCTATCCTTTGCCTCTTTATAATTGACTTTTTGAAATTAGGAGAATGATCTGTTGGAGGTCTGGGACTTAGAGATGATGTCAGATTTTATACTCATGTGAGATGAGGAATTAAGTCCTGAAAAATTTGTTTGACTTGACAAAGATGATGATCAAAGACAACGAAGAAGGAGTAACTGTGAATCTTCATCCATCAGCTATGCTTTATTCCAAAGTGAACTTAATGGGGCAGATTCTTGGTAGCAATTTTTTAAAGGTTGAATCCACTTTTTCCATGGCCTGAAGTTGTAGAGGAAAGAGTGTGCCCTGGTTCAGGGGGATAGTTTTTATGTCTGTTCTTGCTATCTTTTTGGTGTTATCTACTGATATTTTAAAATTTTAATTGAAGTTAGTTGGATAAATATTACTAGGGAACTAATCACTGGCAGCTAACATTTGTGGGAGAACATTCCAGAAAAGGGGATTTTTTCAATGGCATTAGAGAAAGACACTCCCAACCACTCAAGGCTATCCCTAAAACACTGAGGGTAGGATGAAGCTATGCATGATCTGGGAGAGTTGACTTATCAATAAGCATTGGAGATCAGATAAAGATTCCAGTTTATTGAGACAACCCATGAGAGAAAAGCACAAAGTTTGATCTACCTTGGGCTGGTGCTCCATTAATGATGGCCCTGCTAAGCCATGAATCATTATGGACTTTTATATTTAGAGGTAATAGTGACTCTAGAAGCTGTTCAATTCAAATCCCTCATTTTATAGAGAAGGAACACCGAATGCAGAGGAATGAAGTGACCTACCTAATGCCACTCAAGTATAAATGGAAGAACTGGGATTTGAACCTAGTCCCTTAATTCCAATCTTGGTGTTCTTATCTAGTGTACTACTGTTAATTGGAAATTCCTAAACATATCTATAAATGTATTTTTATATGTGCATATATTCATAGATTGCATTCATGTCTCTCGATCCATATATCCACATTATTGTAGCAGAACCAGAATATTAGTGACTGACCAGTGCATTGATTCCCTTGTTTTTATTGGATTTAACTAAGATTATTGAAACTTTCTTGCTACTCTCTGAAGAGTTAATGAGAGAGACACACACACAAAGTTGGAGATAGAGAGGGAGGGAGGAAGAGAGATTGAGAGACAGAGGGAAATAAAGAGAGAGGGATAGAAAGACAGACAGATGGAGAGAAAGAAAAAAAAAATCAAAGCAAATATTTATCCCTGATTTGCCTATTGATTGGGATATATGTACTGTAGGATTCTATATACTCAGCAAGATCTTGAAGAGGCACTGAGTGTAGAAGTAAATAATAGTGAGATATAAATACAAAGAAATCCTGTACAATATATTAGCTTTCTCAGAGTTAGTAACATGGAATCTATATTTAAAATTCTTTCTTGTGTCCTTAATCAATGTTTAAAAGTTACTCACATTTTTCCTAATATGGATTGAGGTCCTTCTAAAATCCTATCACTTCAGTGTACACAAAAACCAATGGAGTCCTTTGTACAATGATAATTAACAGTCCCTTTGCTAACTACACTAACTGTACTAAATACTTCTAGGAGCATAGGATTTAGAGCTGGAAAGAACAATACTGATCAGCTAGCTCAGAGGTTCTCAAAGATTGGTCAATAGTTCCCTAGAAGATCTCAAGATCCTTTCAGGAGGCCTATGAGGTCAAAACTAATTTCATGATACAGAGTATCCCCAAAATTTTAGTACAAATTAACTTCAATAAGAGTTTTGGGAAACCCTGTACTAAGTCATTATTTGCCCGTTAAAATCAGAAGTGTGTAGAGTCAGCTAGAACTTGCTCAAGAGAGCTGCTTTTAAAATTTTCCATATAAGCATTTATACCTCAGAAGTTAACAAACTCAAATCAGGGCTTAACTGATTATTCTGTTGATCATCAAGACTGGGAGCCAGCAAAATACAGTCCTAACTACAGCAGAGGGTCAAATCTGTGGTCCTCTCTTCAGCTCTGAGTCCCATTTTTGTACAGCCCTAAGAATGATTTTTACATTTTGAAATTAATTGGTCTTGCATTGAACAATTAAAAAATAATTCTTAGCTGCCCACCATGCTAAAAATGGTGGGGCCAGATTTGGTCTTCCTTTATAGTTTGCCTTACTCTGGGCTACTCTTAATATAGGGATGGAGAAAATGGTCATGATGTAGACTATGCTTAAAAAATGTGTCATGCTTATGATGTTTTTTCAGAGAGCCAGCTGTTAAACATTTACTAGCACACTGATGATTAAAATACACCTCCCTTTTCCAGTTATATGTCTGTGTGTAGCTTGATTTCCTTCATATACTTCAACAAAAACAGCACATTGCAACAGATTGAGTGCAGAAGCAAAAAGGAAAATCCAACTATCAGCTGTTAAGCAAGGCATTAAAGAGAAATGCAATACCATAAAAACAATGCCACTTTTCCCACTAATTAAAAAAAGGCTAAATATTTATGTAAACATGTAATGTTTACATACAACCCATATGTAATGGGTTGGTTATTATGATTTTATGTGAAATGACAAAGAAATATTTTTTTAAATGATCAGTTTTAATTAATAATATGATAAATAGCAATAGCTATAAGCCACATAAACAAACTTTCCTAAGAGAGCTCACACCAAAAAGTTTTAAATTGCTGATCAAGCCCTTTCTGGTCATTTTCTTTAGGAGACTTATGGAGGCTAAGTGACTCATCTAAGAAGACACAGATAACAAAAGGCAGAGCCACAAATCAAACTCAGATTTTCTTATGGCAAATCAAGTGCTCTTTCCATTATATCAGGCTGCTTCCTATGCCTTCAGCTTTACCACTCTGAATATTTCATCCTACTAAAAATAGCTTTTCCTGAGTAAATAGAATAAATCCCTCATTGGGCTTGGGATTAGAGTTCTTTAGCTCCCTGAGTCTCTGTTTCTTCACCTATCAAATGAGCGTTATGGTAAATGATCTCTAAGGTCCTTTTAAGTCTAAATTCTACAATTCTATTTCTCATCTTAGGAAAATACCACTGGTGGCAGGTAGATGCTCTAGAATGATGGCTGGAGCTGTGAGTCACAGTTAATTTGGAAAATCTCTAGAGGAGTGTACCAGGATAACCACATCTGCCTTAGTCAAATCCACATGGAAGTGAATCAACAGCCTGGCATGTTTCTATTATAGTGACTCTGATGGGGTGATGTGTGATTGGCATTCTGCTGTTTAATATTTTTATCAAGGATTTAGATAAAGACATAGGTGGCATATTCATTAATTTTTCTACTTTATTTTTCCACTCATTAAATTTATAGCTGACATTAAGGTGGGAGAGAGATCTAAAACGGTTGACAAAATCAGGATCCAAAAACATCTTAAAAGGTCAATCCATTGGGCCAAATTGAATTTAACGGAATTTCATTGAATAAGTTTAGAATGTTACCTTTAGGTATTTTATTTTTATTTTCTAAAAATATAAAGTGAACCACAAATTTGTATGCCACCCCTGGGCAAGAATCATGTTAATCTTCTCTATATAATTCCAATTTTGTATATGTGCTGCCAAAGAAAGCTTTATCTTGGATTTTAAAAAATTCAACTTTACACATATGAGCTAGGGGTGGTATGACTAGCTAGTTGTTTGTCTTTAAAAATAATAGTGAGTGGATGGGGTTTGTAAAGACAAGAGAGTGGGGTAGAGAAAGGAACTCACCTGAACTCTCGCAAATTCCACTCCAAACAACTTTAAAATAATGCCTCAAACTGAATTCTAGAGAGCCACCAAAAGGTAGGGCTTAAATAATTTTCTATCTAAAGATAACTCAGCAGGTTAACAGGGAAGGTCTGATGGTTGAGCCCAGAGAACAACACAGGACATTCCGAGGCAATGCCAGCCACAGGTCTTAGAGGTAGCTGCAACAAGAGGAACAGCCGCTTTAGGAATTTTCAGACCACAGACAGTAAGGTGTCAGTCAATTGGCCAGAAAGAAATGACCAGGGATTCTTTATTGGTGCTGGGTTCAGAAGCCTGTTTCATTGCCCATACCTAGGTCTGCATTTGCAGCACCAAGTCCAAAAGCAGTAATAGTACTTATGACTCCAGGGGAATAGGAGCCCTGACCACAGTTCTGGGGTGAAGAAGCATGCTTGTAGTCACTCATTAAGTTATAGGGACTCCGGTCATCATTCTAAGGACAAGAAGAGCTTGTGGTTACAGGAGAACAGATCAGAGCATAGGTCAGGAGATTAATGGCTACACCTCTCCTTAGATTATAGCAGTTTGAATGAAATGATAACTTACAAACCTCTAGAACTAGCTTTGAAAAGAGAAGCATGAAAAACCTGAAGCATGGGACAGTGCTCTCTCCATCTGGGGACCAGAGCCCAACTTTAACATAAAGTTAAAAGTAAAAAAAATAGGTTGGGAAAAATGAACAAATATTTTTTTAAAACCCTCACAATTAAAAATTACCATGGTGACAGGTAAGATCAAGACAGAAACTCAAAAGACAACAATGATGTCAAAGTAGCTACAAGCAATGACTCAAAGAAAAATATGTGAATTGGACACAGGCCCAACAAGAAAAACTCTGGAAGAGTTCAAAAGGGATTTAAAAAAACAAATAGGAGAGATAGAAGAAAAACTGGGAAATAAAATTAAGAGTTGGAACAGAATCTATTATGCTTTAGTTAAAAAGCAAGAGTAGTAATCATCATCTCTCTGGCAGATAGCAAAATAGACCTAATTAAAAGGAAATAATCACAGAAACTTTATTTTGCTAAAAGATATCATAGACAATGAAGTAATATCAATACTAAACATATATACATTAAATGGCAAATCATCCATATTCTTAAAGGAAAAATTAAGTGCATTACTGGAAGAAATAGACAATAAAACTATAATAGTAGAAAATCTTAACTTTCTCCTCTCTGAACTAGACAAATCTAGTTATAAAATAAACAAGAAAGAAGTTCAGAAGATGAATAGAATTTTAGAAAAGTTAGTTATGATAAACCTCTGGAGAAAATTGAATGGGAGTATAAAGGAGTAAAGCTTTTTCTCAGTTGTAAATAACATTTTCATAAAAACTGACTATGTATTAGGGAATAAAGGCCCTCATAATCAAATGCAAAAAAGCATAAATATTAAAAGCAGCCTTTTCAGATCATAATGCAATAAAAATTACATTCAATCAAGGGATACAGAAGCAGAGACTAAAAATTAAATGGAAACTAAATTATTTAATTCTAATGAATAAGTAGGTCAAAGAACAAATCATAGAAATAATAAATGCTGAAAGAGAATAAAAATAGTGAGACAATATACCAAAACTTGAGGGATATTGCCAAAAGAGTATTTATAGGTAAACTGATATCTCTAGATGTTTACATTAATAAAATAGAGAAATAACAGATCAATGAATTGGGCAGGCAATTAAAAAAACTTAAAATAAGAACAAATTAAAAAATCCCCAATTAAACACCAGAATAGAAATCTTGAAAATCAAAGGAGAGATTAACAAAATCAAAGTAAGAAAATAATTGAAATAATAAAACTAGGTACTGGTTTTGTAAGAAAAAAATTAAATAGATGAGCCTTTGGTTGATTTGATTAAAAAAATAAAGAAGAAAACCAAATTTTCAGTTTCAGAAATGAAAAGTATGAATTCACCACCAATGAAGATGAACTTAAAGCAATTATAAGGAACTATTTTGCCCCATTAAATGCTAATAAATCTAATAATCTATGTGAAATGGATAATTATTTACAAAAATTCAAATGTCAAAATTGAACAGAAGAGGAAATAGAATATTAAAAAAAAACCTCATTTTAGAAAAAAAAATTGAACAAATCATCAATGAATTCCCTAAGAAAAAAATTCCCTAGAACCAGATGTTGTCACATTTGAATTCTACCAAACATTTAAAAAACAATTAATTTCAATACTATATAAAATACAAGCATTCCTTCCACACTGCAAGGGTTATGGGTGTGGCATCCCATTTGCAAAATCCGCATAAAATTTTTTGGCCTTCCCTTCTTACCAGGGAATTCTGAATTTTTTATTCTTCTTTTTGGGGATGTTTACAGTACCCACTCTATCCTAACTCATGTGTAGGGCAAACCAAACAATCTACCCAAATTGCATTTTATAACGTGAGAAAAAAATAGCAAAATTCATTTGGAAGAACAAAATATTAAGAGAATCAAGTTTTTAAAGAAGTAAAGGAAGATGGCCTAGCAGTGCCTGATTTCAAAATATATTATGAAGTGGTAATCATCAAAACAATCTGGTAGTGGCTAAGAAGTATAGTGGTGGATTATTGGAATAGATCAGGTAGATCAGGCATACAATACATAGTAGTAAAAGATTACAGTGATCTAGTGTTGATAAATCAAAAGATTCAAGCTGTTTAAATAAAAATCAGTATTTGACAAAAATTTCTGGAAAAACTTAAAAGTGATATGGCATAGAGTAGGTAAAGATTAACTGTCTAGCAAGATAAGTTCAAAATGGGTACATGATTTAGATGGAAGGGGATATCATAAGCAAATTGTGGAGCAGAGGAAATTTTATCTGTCAGATCTATGGATAAAGGAAGAATTTATGACTAAACAAGGTATAGAGAGTATTACTGGACAGAAAGTGGATGCTTTTGATTACATGAAATTTAAAAAAATTTGCACAAAAAAGAAACCAAGAGAGCAAAGATTAGAAGAACAGCATGAAACTGGGAACACATTTTTACATTGTTTCTCTGAGAAACGTTTTATTTACATAACATATGGAGAACAGCCAGATTTTTAAAAATGCTAGTCCTTCTCCAATAGATAAATGGTCAAAGGTTATGAACAGGCTGCTTTAAGAGCTAACTAGCCTTTAAGTCATGAAGACTTGGATATGGGATATGCTGCTGTTGCTTACAAGCTTTGTGACCCTGCATTAAATCATTTATCCTTTTAGTGCCCTAGGCAGCTCCCTAAGATCATGAGTGACTGACGACCAATGATCTACAATGATAGTCAGTTTCTTCACTGAGGAGTTTCCTACATAAATGAAATTATAGGTCTTGATTCAAAAATAGAACTCTGATCTGATCAGAACACAATTTTAGGGCTATGCTTAGTTCTCTGCCAAATTTTAGCCAAAGATGAGAACTTTCAGAAGAGAGTCATGAGGATGGTGAACAACCTCAAGATCATGCTATATGAAGATGAATTGAAGCACTGTGTTCATTTAGATGGGAGAAAAGACTTGTAATAAACATGTTAGCTGGATGGACCCACTACCTCCTAAAGCAACATGCTGTTCTAAGGCATAGTTTGATTAGGGTAATGGTCGTCTATTCTAAGATCCCCTGAATTAATTAAAGTAGACATAATGCTCTAGTGGGGAAGAGTCAAACTTCTCTCTTTTCTTCTCTCCCTCCCCATTATGGTTTGTATTTGTATTTCATGGGTTTTCCTTTTATTATGTAAGTAAAAAAGAGGACATGTGAATGAGAGACATCCTAAACATCATTTGCCTCACTGAGGTGCCAGAAGTTGTGCCACATAGACAGGATTTTTATTATTTACAAGAAAAATATAAAATATTGCATGTTTACATGGTTTTATCTTAGTAGATTCATAGAAAAAACTAAATGTAAGCAAATTTTGTGGTAACTTAATTTGCTGTAGGTTTAAAACAAGTAAAAACTGCCAGCTCTTTTAAATATCTATTGCTAGCCACGTGTCCTTGATGAGACCTTTTTGTTTTCCGTTGGTTAGAGAAATAGGATAATCACATTTATAAAAGATTAAGAGCCTTTCTCCAACAGATAGTCAAAAGATTTGAACAGACAGTTCTCATTTCCAAGCTATGAACAGTCATATAACAAAATACTCCAATTATTGATAAGATAAAAATACAAATGAACGCAACTCAAGTTCTAACTCACACCCATTAGATTGGCAAAGGTAACAAAAGAGGAAAATGAAAAATGTTGGAAGGGCTTTGGGAAAACAGGGACAGTAATGCATTTTTGGTGGAATTGTACAGACATTCTGGAAAGCAATTTGAAACTATGCCTCTTAAAGTCACTGAATTGCATGCTTTTTGACCCAAGTGATAACAATGCTAGGCATATATCACAAAGAGATTAAAGAAAAAGGATCCACATGCTTTTTTCATAGTGGAAAAAAACCCTGGAAACTAAGGGTTCTACCTATTGAGAAATGGCTGAACAAATTATTATATATGAATGTAACAAAATATTGTGCCATAAAAATGATGAAATGGACAATTTCAGAGTAGCCTTTATGAACTTAAATGGAGTGAAATGAACTTAGAATTAGGAGAACAATTTATATAATGATGATAACATTACAAATAAAGACAGCTTTGAAAGACTTTAGAACTCTGATCAAATACAAAATTGACAAAGTATGATTCCAGGGAACCAATGATGTGATGATGGGTTTAAAATGCAGAATGAAACATTCAATTTTTGGTATAGTCAGGATGAGAATTTGTCTCATTTGATCATATATTTTTAGGGTGGTTTTATTTTTAAAAAATTATTAATAATGGGAAGGAGTGGGAGTTAGGAAGAGAAGTTGAAGGGAGAGAAAACAAAACAATGTATTAATCAGAAAAAATAATAAAATTAAATTTGTGTGAAAAAAGAGGAAATCCTAGGAAGTATTAAGACTCCCTTAGTATTACCTTTATTATTTACCTCCTTCCCTTTACTCTCCAATCCCTCAAACTTTCCAAAAGCCAAATCTCATTACTTTTCATCACCTCAGAGAACCTCTCTGAATTTAAATTTCCTTTTTTTTTGGTAAAATGATTGTAATCCATCATAAATCTTATTCAAATGCTTATTAATACCTAGTCTATATCAATTAACCAGAATCTTCATAAGGCAGAATTAGGCTAGTGGTGGCTTTCATATTGGGAATTTTCTGGGGCTGGCCAACCAAAGGACCAGTTCTTAACTTAGGATCAGGCTGTGAGTTTGAGAGGTTCTTATTCAACATGGAGTCATAAGATGTGGATTCAAATCCTTATTCTGCTACATGTGAGTGCCCTTAGATAACTCATTTAACCTGTTTCAATTTTAATTTAAAGATCCTTCTCAGTTCCACATGATAATCATAGATTTAGTGGTAAAAAGGATTTTATAGGTCATCTTATCCAATCCCCTCATTTTTCAAGTGGAAAAACTGAGGACTAGGGAAGAAATATGGCTTGCCCAACATAATAGTCATTAGTGACAAAACCTGGAATAAAGTTATAGTCCTTTAACTGCTAAGTCATTCCACTCTGATGATAATCTTGTTGCCAAATGAGAGCTCTCAAACAAGTCCTATCTAGGAAAATCTTCTGGAACTTATGGGAAGAAGCTTCACTGCAGCCCAACCAAACTGGAACCTCCGTTCCTTTGATGGAAAAACAAGAGACACCCACTTTGATCTTGAATGTATATATTCTATTTGTTTGGATTCTATCCCTGACATTCCTGATGGTTGAGAAATAGCCTGATCAGGAATGACTGACCAATGGGAGTTCTTACATTTGATAATTTGAAGGCATTCTAGTATCTAGGATGAATACTACTTCCATTTAGCATCACAGACAAAAGTTTCATGATGTAAAGGTGATATAAAACTCTTACTACAGAGTGGGCTTGAGAAGGTGAGATAAGGTACCTTGTGTCACCAAGTTATGGGAGAGGATGGTCGTGAAAAAGGAATTAAAAAAGGACTTCATGCTTTCCAGCTGCCTCTACAAACCCCTGGTTATCATTTCTCCTGTAACCAATTGTGACTCAGTCTTTGATTTCTACCTTGGAGGGGACCTTGGGGAATGTGAAAGAAAAAGACTTCTGGCACATTTAAATAGATCACTGTGATAGGGCTATCTTTGTGGAAGATGGGTTTTCTGGGGCTCATTCTAGTTGCCATGAATAAAAAATGCATTTGTGTTTGTTTTTTTTTTTCTGAAAGGAACTGTGAATGTCTGTCATTGATCAAACATATCTTTCTCCTCAGGGCTGCTCAGAGTGCAGAAATGAGCCATGAATGGCCAAAATGAGTGAAGCTCTGCAGTCAGTGCTCCTACCATGGACAGGATATAAAATTTACCCTCACGGTGTATTCTAGCTGAAGCAATCATAAAACTCTAGTGTTTTGGATGCTAACTCTGCAATGTTTCCACTTTCCCCACTCCTCCAATTCTTTATGTCTCATTTGCTTCAAAGGGATTCTAAAATGAGATGTTAACCATGTTGACATCAGGAATATCCATATTAGTCATGATCTGGGTGACAGTGTGGGGGGTTATGACATTTGACAGATGTGGCACTTGATAAGAACAGCACGGGATAGTTCTTAACCCAAGGCCAGAGATATTGTATTTTTAAAAATATATATTTTTATTGATAATTCAGTATAGTTGGTATCCTTTGTAATTCTATGTATTTCATGTTATACATTTAAAAACATCATTCGGAGAAAAAGTCTGCAGGCTATATCATGCTACCATGACACAAAAATAGGTAAAGATGGCCTGGCATAGTGGTTAAAGAACTAGCCTTTGAGACAGAAAAGACTTGGATTCTGGTTCCACTGTTGATAAATACAAACTGTGTGAGCTGGGCAAATCATTTAGTCGAATATTCACAAGTTTACAATGAGAGAGGGAATTACTTACTGGTACCTCCCAATGCCAATAAAACCACACATTCAGCGGAGGGGCAAAAAGTTTTACTGATCATTGTGCTTCTCCTCAGACTCACTTGGGTCTCTCTCAATTCCTGGGAAACGAGAAGAGAAAATATTAAATGCTTTTCGCTATCCAAGTCCTTCTATGGGTCATCACTCTTCTAGGCCGGCCATTGGGTTCCATTGAATTTGAATGAATTCCCTGACCTAAAGAAAAGATGGTCAAGGACTATATTTTCCATCTACTGTAAAATGTAAAACCGATCTATCAATAATATGTGTGAAAAAACCTTTGGCTGAAAGTTAAAGCAATCAAGCAAATTTGGCACAGGGAATTGGGGTATTTTGAAAGAGAATGTTTTGAGGCCAAGATTCTTGTCACTTCTGTGATCTTGCCATATATAGAGCTACCACCTCCATATTTATCCCTTAATGATGCACATGAGAATACTATTGATGACCCATGCTAATTTCACTTCTACCCGGATAAATTAAAGAAGGTGAAGTTAAGCTTGAGCGCCTCGGCTTCTTTCTTGCTTTTAAAATAATATCATGCAGGTAATGGAAAGCTCATTTCATCTGAGCAGTTGTCATCCCCATTTAGAAAATGATTTTTAAAAAAGGAGTTAAGAAAAAGCCAAAAAGTCTCTTAGCAAAATCATTAGCAAGTGGTAGGGACTGGTTAGTTGTAAATGTCAATAGTCCTAATGAGAGCAGCAGAGTAATTTGTTAAATAACAGAGTAAGCATGCCAGTCAAAAGCAGCTAGACAAGAGGAGAGCTCTGCCCAATAGAAGGCAAAGGAAATCAGTGGGTTTTCTCTTCAGTGACTCAGCCTTTGAAGGTTTAAAAGTATCAAGTTTTTTTTCTCGGGACTATAAGGTAGGAGAAAAGAAAGTAAAGGAGCAAAATAGGAACCAAGACAACTGTAAATCCGAGGACTAATCAAAAGAAAGGAAATGCTCATTCTGAGAAAGCAAAAGTAATAGGGGGAAGGAGGGGGAGGGGGGAGAGAGAGAGAGAGACAGAGACAGAGAGAGACAGAGAGAGAGAGAGAGTGAGAGAGAGAGAGAGAGAGAGAGAGAGAGAGAGAGAGAGAGAGAGAGAGAGAGAGAGAGAGAGAGAGAGAGAGAGAGAGAGAGAGAGAGAGAGAGAGAGAGAGAGAGGAGAGAGAGAGAGAGAGAGAGAGAGAGAGAGAGAGAGAGAGAGAGAGAGAGAGAGAGAGAGAGAGAGAGAGAGAGAGAGAGAGAGAGAGAGAGAGAGAGAGAGAGAGAGAGAGAGAGAGAGAGAGAGAGAGAGAGAGAGAGAGAGAGAGAGAGAGAGAGAGAGAGAGAGAGAGAGAGAGAGAGAGAGAGAGAGAGAGAGAGAGAGAGAGAGAGAGAGAGAGAAGCCACAACGTCTCCAGGGAACTTGACTGGGAGAACTGACAGCTAGGCTGACTGATCAGCTTGGCCATCTGCTCCAATATTCCTATTAGTAACAATGGAGACTTACTCAGGAGCTCTTCTTACCCTCCCCCCTTCCCAACCTTTAGCAGGCAGCATTTAAATTAGGTAATGTATCTATCTAGGTCTCATTAGCTCCTTGGAGCTCCAGTGGTGCTCCAGACAATGGTAATTTAGAATAACCACAACAGCAACAACCAACATTTTTAGAGTGCTGTATGGTTTGCAAAGTTCTTTACAAAATATTTTGCCATTTGGTTCATACAATCATCCTGAGAGATAGATGATATAATTCATTTCTGTTTTATAGATGAAGAAACTGAGACAGAGGGCTTAGATGAATTGCTCAGAGTCACATAGTTTCTAAGGGAGGGGGTTATATTTGAACTCCAGTCTTCCTGATTCCAGGTTCAGTGCTACATAGTGCTACATAATATTAATATTATGCACATAATATTAATATATGTTGTATATTAATATAATATTGATAATAATAAGCACTCATATAGCATTCTTAAAGTTTATAATGCTGTAAACAATGTACTTTTTTCATAACATGGATATGGAAATATATATTATATGATAACACGCTTTCTTGTGGAAGGTGGGGTAGTGAAAAGGAGGGAGAGAACATGGTTTGCCAAATGTCAAAAGACAATTGTTGAAAGCTGTAACACCATGTAATTTTGAAGAAAAAAATTTTTTTAAGTTTCTGATGCACTTTTTATGTTATCTGATACTCACTGTAGCCCTCTGAGGTCCATAATTTCTACCTGAGGAAAATGAGGCTGAGCGTTGGGCTTTAGTGACTTTGTCTAGGGACGCACAGTTAAGTGTCTGAAGTTGAATTTGAATTCAGGCTTTTGGGGTTCTACAACTCCAGCACTCTATCCACCTAGTCTCAACTTCAAAAGTTTTTCTAGCTTGATTCCTAGGTACCTCCCACCTTTGATGGAATAGATTAGAAATAGTGGCCCAGAAAGATGCTGCTGCTGCTGCAGCTTCTGCTAAGGGAAGCCACTGCTCTTTGGTCATATGTTTTTTGGTAATTGCATTTCAATACTTCACGCCAGATTGAGTTGGCTGCTTGGTATTTGATCATATCTTGAAATATGATCTCACTGCTGGTGATGGTAATTAACAAGAGCCCACAGGGTTGGAGAGGTTGTACTTAGAAGACTTATGCTGAGCTGGCTCACAGATTTATCTTCTTCCATTGATTTAGTTGTCAGAGTTCATGAGGGCTCATTTTCTTATATCTACATCATCTGGAATTTTGATCTTAAAGGGAGAGTGTGTTAATTTTGAACTTTAATGTAGCTGTCAACCTTGTGATCTCTGACCTTCTGATAGAACTTGGTCTTGTTTTAAATTCAAGTGACTATTTTTTCCCTATAGAAACAGTGTAGGCATAAGAAAGGGTGACTTGAAAATGGGCAGAAATCGACAAGGAAATTAATGTGGCTGAATCAGGAAGGCTTGTATGGAATATAAACGACAAAGTGTGAAACTTTGGTAGGGAAGCTGTCTTCTTTTGATGTGGTGGCTTATTCTTATTTTTTCAATGTGGATTACTTTCAGAAGGATATGCATAAGAGTTTCACAAAATGGGTTGGCATAGATCTGTGGGGAGGGGGGTGACTCCAGAATCAGTTAGATTACAAATCCATTTGAGTATTACTGGAAAAGTGTTTCAGAAGCAATAAGAGATTATTAGCAAATTCATATGTAGTCTTTTTCTTTCTATTCTATTTTCACAGGCTTTAAAATGTTAGGCTAAATTATGATTTATTCTTGGGGAGGGTCAGTTTTTCCAAATAGAAAATTACTGATCCTGAAACTTTGCTATGGAAAATGAAGACTTGTGAAATTTAAGTGTATCCTTTTTGACAAAGGACCTTATGGGAAGTGGATTCTCCCAGCTTGTAAAGAAGGACTGAAGGAACATGGCTGGAGAAATTCTGGTGGTTAGAGGATAGGGAGAACTGAAGCATCTTTGGAAGTAGAAACCTAGAAGAAGAAGCCTGGAATCTTTGAGCCCTCAGAGAAGGGAAGGTCTCCTGCAAAAGTGCTAGTAGGCCAGTTGATGCATATAAAGGCTCCATTATCCCAATCTGAATATAGTCATGAGCAGCTGAATTTATGTCAACTCCTTGGATCATTGTTAGCCTTAAGAAATGATCTCTTGGGAGCAGCTAGGTGGCTCAGTGGATTGAGAGTCAGGTCTAGAGATGGGTGGTCCTGGGTTCAAATTTGAACTCAGATACTTCCCAGCTGTGTGACCCTGGGCAAGTCACTTAACCCCCATTGCCTAGTCCTTACCACTCTTCTGCCTTAGAACCAATACACAGTATCGATTATAAGACAGTTTAAGACAGAAGATTAAAAAAGATAAAAAAAAAAAGAAAGAATCTGTCTAGGAAGAAATTGTAGTTTCCTTGACATTTCCATTAAGACCTGGTGAACTTAGCCATTCTCTGCTTCTTTCTCTTCTTCTGCCTCACAAACTGCCAGACAAACTGATATCAGTTACCTTCAGCAGTTTTCTGTTCACTTTAGATTATACTTATTTACTGTCTCAACTTTAATAATTTGTTGTCTTCCGATTAAGTTGTTGATTTTTTATTGCATTTTGAGAGCATATTCGCTATAAGTAGTGGGACATGCTATGAGCACAAAAGAAAAAAAGAACCCATGTTCTTAATCAAGAGTTCTAACAACTTCAGCCATAGATTTAACTGATAATCTGTATTGGAGAATTTGGTTTTTCTATGGAGAAACAAAGAGGGATTTCATAAACATACTTATGAATGTAACGGCAGCATCATTTATTTGCCCTGTGAATAAACTGTGCTCAATCATATGGATCAAAGACTTTAAAAGAGATCTTAGGGATCATCTAGTCCAGCCTCTTCATTTTACAAATAAAATAAGATTGTGACATGAAGAAAGAAATACTATTTCTCAATTGAAGCATAAATAAATGCATCATTTGTGAATTTGCCAATTGTTTTCCACTTGTAAAATTAGCCCAGGTACTATGGATATGTATAAGCTCTTTATGTATTCATAGAACTTTATGGAAGAGACATCAGATGCCCCTTTCTGCCCAAAGCATTAATCCCAACTACAATGATGAGCAGTCATCAAGCCTTCCTTTGGAGACTTCTAGGATCAAAGAGGGGTTTGCCAAGGCACCCTGTTTCTTTTTGTAAAGTTAAGCTATGCAAACTGTTTCATCACCTGGATATCTAGGATTTTGTAGACTGTTTTTATATACAAAATAAGGATATTATACTACATGTTCTTTAAGATTTTACCATACTGTAAATCTTATGTGCTTATAATTTTAAGGTAGTTTTTGTTTACGTTGAGTCAATATCTGCTGCCCTGTAAAATCTCACTATTGGGACTAATTGTCTCCTTAGGGACCAAATAGTACAAGCTAATCTTTTTTACAAAAATTAACCTTCAAAATACTTAAAGATAGCATTCATGTCCGCCCAAATCTTCTCTCCTCTTGCCTAAACACTCGTGGATCTTTAACTCTTCATCTCATGGTATTATTTGACTTATCCAGAAGTCTCACTTTTCCTCCCATTTCTCAAAGTCCTTTCTCTTATATGACACAAGTACCAAATACAATAATCCAGATAAGATTTTACCTGGCCAATTCTGAATCAAGCTCCCTATGGCGTGTCTGAATTGAATTCTAGCTTAGCCTCTAGGTTTCTAACTGAAGTACATTTGGTTTATTTAAGTTACAACCATAATCAATCATATTCCTAATCTTCTTAAGTATGCATGGGCAACCTCAAGAGTAGCATAGACTCCTACAAATGATTATGCAAGAAAGTTCAATCCATTAAGTACTCCTTGAAGGTCACATAATGGAGTGTAAATTTAAATAATTTTCTTCTACTGGCCCAAATTTGAAATCCTAATTATTCCATTTAGTATAAATGAAGAGTATGCTGGGAATCATAGAACTATTAATGACACTACCAAGATAGTACATCATCTTAAACCAATAAATAAGTAGAACTTTTCTTATATGTCTTGGTAGAATGACTGCCTCAATAGATGCCCATGGGAACAATTTGTAGTTTTAGAGATTCACCTATGGTTTGTTGCAGAGATACATGAACATGTGGATTGAAATTCATGGAAATAAATGGCAGGCTTCCACTCATACTTGGAAAGCCCTGCAGAAGGCTTGGAGCCATTTTCTAAAGAATCAAGGGAGGACTATTTTTTTCCCCTATTAGTGGATTAAATGGCTGCCTTCTTGTTCTGAGTCTGGCTACTCATCTCTGCTGCCAGCAGCATTTATTGTGGGCACCTCTGCAACTCAGGGAAATTTCCTGGGTCTTTATCTGCAAAAGACACTATGAGCATTTATATTTGTTCCTAAACCATTTGGCAGGGTAAAATTGTAATGAAGGCAACATTTGTCTTTGGAGCTCTCAAATCTCTCAGGGCCTTTCTCTTTTCTCTCTCCTGTGCCCTTCATCCTATGTCTCTTTCTTTTGCAGGTTTGCTCTGAGCTAGCTGTGATCTAATCTCTGCTAAGGAATGATCTAATAGCATTTTAAGGTGCTACTCTCCCAGGGACATTTTTATTTTCATAGGGGAATCTTTTAGCCTGAAGAGCCTTCAATACCCAGAGGACTGAATTTTGAAGGAAATAATTTAGTAGTAGAATTTTAGGTGTTTAGAGGGGAGAAGGAAACTCTTGATGTCTTTGTGGACAAATGGACTTGAAGCCAAAAAACTAACTAGAGGATAAAACTAAGAACAATAGCTAAAAAATGCACAGAACCTGATTTCCACTCCTTGAGAGGAAATCTTCCTAAGAATTGGAGCTGTTCTGGAGTAGGAGGAAATGTCTTGGGAAGTCATATGCTCCTTAATAAGTGAGGCCTTCACAGAGACACCGAATCATCACTTTTAGGGGATGTTTTACAGGAAATCTCTATTTAGGTATGACTTTACCAAGAATGGTAAAAAAAAGGGTCCTTTTAAATTAGAGATTTTATGATTCTGTAACCTGCATTCTAGTTCCACTCACCACTTACACAATTTAGCTGCAAACAAGTCATTATATCTCTCCCTAAGTTTCTTCATCTCTAAAAATGAGAGGTAAAAATAATGAAAAAAAGCAGCAACAAAACATTTTAAAAGGGAAAAAATAAGATGAAGGGGTTTAGACTAGATGATAACGTCCTTCTAGTTCTAAATCATAGTCATTGGATTGAGTTTAATTTATTCAAGTCTTCTTGTTTTCTAGATGAGAATACTGAATACCATGGGGATATAGTGATTCTACCAAGGTAGAAACATAAAATATTTTTCTTATGGTCTTTCTACACAGGCAGAAGAGCCACGATTTGAACACAGGTCTTTTGTCTCTAAATCTATCACTCATTTTATACTGCACTGCTTCTAAGGTTCTAGAAAGTGAGGATTTTTGTGTGCTTTTGACTTGTGATTTCATAAATGCAGCAACATGCTCCTATCCTTTTCTTTATAAAAGAAACCCCTTCTACCAATTCAAAGTAGCAGCATTTCAGCAATTTATAGTCTTAGAATGTTGTTCAGGAAACTAGAAGATTGAATGACTTGCCCAGGGAAACAAAGCCACTACAAGTCAGAGGTGGGACTTGAAACAAGGATTTTCTGATGACAAGACAAACTTTCTCTCCACTGCACTAGGATATACCCTTTGATCTAGTGACACCAGCTCTCCTGCAGTTCCACAAACAAGACACTCCATCTCTTGGCTCCAGGCATTTTCTCTGACTGACTCTCATACCTGGAATGCTTTCTCAGACTACTCCTCCTCTGCTCAGACTTACTGATCTTCCTGGCTTCCTTCAAGTCCCACTTTCAACAGGAACTCTTCCCCAACCTCTCTTAATTCCAGGGCCTTCCCTCAGTTAATTATTTCCTGTTTATAGCTTGCTTTTTATATATTTGTTTGCATTTGTTTTTTTCCATTAGATTGAAAGCTCCTTGAGGACAAGGATTGTCTTTTGCCTCTTTTGCATCCCCAGCACTTAGCACAATTCCTGATGCACAATTGGCACTTAATAAATGTTTATTGATTGATTTCCTTTGGAAAAAGGATAGAGACTTTATGATTTTGGGGAAAAGTAGGGCTTTTTGAGAAACATAAAGTTCTGACTCTTCTAGTTGTTGGTGATTCTGCTATTCCTGGACTTCTTTGTACTCTTTTAGTTATAGTAAGTGGCTCACCAGCTACTTATTCACTGTGGTGCTGGTGAAGCCAGGAAAATCATTCTCTTGTATGTATGGTTATCTAGATTCAGAATTAGAACTTGGGCTACAGCAATTCACTCTCCCAGAGCATAAAACCATATATGGACCATTAAAAAAGTCTAAAGATGTTTTTATGCTAAAATTTCTCCTTTTGGAAAGTACGAGGGTAAATTTTATTGGTGACAAGTATAGTTAAAAATAAATAAGGGGATGATTTTATTATGCTCATTGTGGTTACTAATATTCATCCTTCTCTCTCATCCTATGCCACTTTAGTGCATTTTATCCTTTCAGAGCCCAAGTCTTGTGACAGGCATTAGGTAAATGATTAAATGGGCTGAGATTTATGGGAAATGGGAAAGCAACTAACCAAAAACAAAGAAATTACTTCAGGTTAAGTGTTATGCATGATGTTGACTGTGTGTCCTTTCCAGTTGCTGAATTACGTTCAAGTGCATAATTTGTTTCCTTGTGCTCTCCTCAGTGAGATGGGCATAGTTGTAAATCTTTTCAGGAAGAAGAAAATGCCCTTTTTATAAAGGAATCCACAAGTTATGTGTCTTTAAAAAGTAAAAGAACAATCTTTTTCTAAGAATGCCTTTACAAAGATTGTGGATTCATAGGCTCTAGTATAGTGTTTATTAACTGGAGATATAGAGACCCTCTGAATTTGGATAGGCAAAAAAATTACATCCATTTAATTTCCTTAAGTATTTTATTTTGTGCATTTTTATACTAAGCATGGTTGGGCTCTTTCTCTCAAAGTTAAATCAGAACATATACCCCTCAGGATTCTAGGACACTCTAAAGGATTTGTGGGGTGTCTATTTTCAACTGCCATTTGCTTGAGCCCAAACTGATAGAAATAGAAATAGAGACAGAAATGACTTACTGAAGGTCTCACAGGAAGGAAATGACACACCTGGGTTTGATTCTAGGTCATCTGGCTCTAAGAAAGAGGATTTGATAGACATCTTCCTTAGAATTCTGTATCTTCTTATTTCTCACTCAGTCTACCGAAAGCCTTGCATTATTTGTGATTTTTTTTTGTAGTCAAAGATAAACTTGATTGTATTGAAATTTGTGAAGTGTTTATTTTCTCTTGCCCATCTAACTTTTCTGAGACTCAGTTTCCATATCTGTAAGGCAAAGATAATAAATAGTATTTGTTCTATCTACCTGGCAGAGTGGTTCTTAGGATTAGATGACATAATGCATGTTAATTACCCATAGCCCAGAGGAGACATCACATCAAGGGATTTTGACTTTAGGCTCAAGAAGTTTGAGTTCACCCAAAGAATGATAATCAGAATTTATCTCATGCTTTCTGGCTAAGTAGTCAAATAAGCTAATATTTGTAAAATTTAGCATGGTGTCTGGCACATAATAGATACTTACTAAATGTTTATTCCTTCCCTTTGTTTTCCTCTTAATCACATCTTCTTTCCCATTTCCACAGTTCTTGGGAAAATCTTTTAAAATAAAGCTTAAGGATAGCTAATATTCAGGGCATTCTCCTAAAAGAGAGTGAAGAGTTAGGGCCTCTTCTTTTTCTTTTAACCACCATGTTATATTTATTTATTTATTTTTCTTGTGGTTATACATGTATTATCACATGAAACAGATTGCATATTATTCATGTGTGTAAATGAATAATCTTATAAAACCCAAACCCCCAAACCTTTACCCAAATAAATAAGTGATAAATCCATATGTTTTCATTTGCATTTATACTCCAATAGTTCTTTCTCTGGAGGTGGGATAGCATTCATTTTTCATAAGTCCCTCAGAATTGTCCTGCATCATTATATTGCTGTTAGTAGCAAAGTCTATCACATTTGATTGTTCTACAATATTTCAGACACTGTGTATAATGTTCTTCTGGATCTGATTATTTCACTCTGCATCAGTTCATGTAGGTCTTTCCAGGTTTTTTCTGAAATCCTCCTCATCATTCCTTAAATCACAATACATATTCCATCACTATCTTTTGTCACAATTAGTTCATCTATTCCCCAATTTAGGAGCATCCTTTTAATTTCTGATTCCTTTGCACCACAAAAGTGCAGATATAAATATTTCTGTACAAACAGGTCCTCTCTGATTTTTTAGGGTCTCTTCTTGAAAAATACCCAACATACAAAGTAGGTATCAGATGTAGGGAAGCTTTTGGGGATGGGGAAAGGAATGTTTAAAACATAAAACACGTAAGTGAATGTAACAAATATTTAAAACATGAAACAATAATTTGTCACCAATCAATAGAGATAAAGGCAACTTTTTGAAAGATTTGTTAGTAGTTGTGTTAAACTCACTACATATTTGTATGTATTTGTACTACTTATGCAGCTCACATCTGAGTTTCCTGGTAAGATTCCACTGTTTGGACCTTCTTAATCCTTTTAATTGCATCATCTTTCTAGAAATTTCTCCTGGTGGTGGTATATCTTTTATTTTAATAAATGCTGTAACTGTAGGAAGCACCCCTGCTGGGTAACTTTCACCAACTAAAGAATTCTTGACCACTTGAATTCAAAAGATTGTCAGCAGAGTTTGAAATATAAATTCCTCTGGATTGCTATTCAGTGACCAGGGGTCAGAGAAGGAAACACAAACAGAGTAGGCAACCAGGGATTTAAAGGTCCCCATCTCAGGTTTACCTAAGTACATATTCTCATTGTCATGTAATCCTCCTACTTGCTAATGTCTATGGAGAAAGCTAACAGGCTATATCTCATCAAAAAGGCCACATTGAAAAAGCATAGGAATATCTCTTTGATCCTTTGAGTTCGTAGAATGAATGAGTCTTCCTGGCTCAGGCCTCTTTGACCCAATTTCAATTCCCAAGGAGTAGTATGAGACTATTTCATCACTTAAAAACTCAAATTAATTCCTTTCAATAAGAAGCAACTTGATCTTCATAACAAAGTGAATATGCCTGATTTCATTATTACAATCTACTTATAGCCATAATTCTAGGTATCCTTGAAATTTTTTGGGTGGGGGCCTCTCCTCCAATACAGTGAGAAACTCTTGATACTTTTTCACCCCCTATACTTCTTATCCATGTCTTTCCTAAAATTCTTCATACCAGATTCTCCTACTCTCTCTGGATCTTACTCTGGCTCTTTTAATATCTCAGGGATACCAATTTAGCAGATGGGCCATCATCTGTTGTCTCTCATTCTTGCTGCATGATTGGCCCATCAGATTTTCTCATTCTATATATCCTTGAAAATACTTTTTACACAACTTCTCTTATGCATGTCTTGTTAGCAATAAGTTCCAACTTACTCATGCTCATTATGCATCAATCAGTTAATCAATAATCAACTATTTATTAAGTATCCTTAAGGACCAGGCATTCAACTAGGTGGAGTGATGCAAATAGGGAGAAAACAACTTCTATTGGAAAAGAGTTAAATTCTGAAGTCTTTCATAATATTCTCAAGGAATCTTTCCAGTTCTTTTATATATTTTTTCCCTTCCTGCATGCTATATGTTAGACAAACTGGTTTTCTTGATGATCCTCACGTTCAATGTTCCATCTTCTATGTGCTTTTGCTATCATCCATGATTAGAATACATAGAATTATTACCTTCTCAGCTTCATTTCTTAGAATCTCTAATTTCCTCTTATTTATTTAAAAAATTAAGACTTCTTAATCCTCATTGATTAGTGACCTCATTTCAAAGATGCTAGTGTCCTATGTCCCAAAAGTACCATGAATTCAGTTTGTGTATATTCTGAATATACAGATTTATGAATATGTTTTTATAGGCATGTATTGAGTATGAACCAAATGGGGCCTGGCCTACACTCAGTGAAAATCCCTAATTGTGATACCCTACCCCCTTTCCTCTGCCCTCATATAAGTTTTTGGATTTTTAATGTTTTCTTTATATTCCCACTGTTAATTGATTGGTTTTTCCTTTGCTCATTGGATTATTGATTATTTTGATTTTTGTGGAATCAGACATTTTATAATTCCATATAAAATCACTAGGAGAATATTTTCATTGTTAAAGATTTAGACTTTTGTGGCAAGGAAGAGTTTGGTGGCACTACATAATTTGTCAGATGTAATCTACCTCTATTTCTTTCTACCCTTCAGTATTGACCCCAGTACATTGATCATATTATAACAGTTAAATTAGTTTCTCTACT
The DNA here is from genome assembly GCF_027887165.1 of Monodelphis domestica. Taxonomy (NCBI): domain Eukaryota; kingdom Metazoa; phylum Chordata; class Mammalia; order Didelphimorphia; family Didelphidae; genus Monodelphis; species Monodelphis domestica. The sequence continues at coordinate 252,539,502 of NC_077233.1, forward strand.
AAAAGTATTATATTTTTGAGGTTTATTAAAGATTATTAGAAATCAAGGATAAAGAAATACAAAAATAGAAAAGCATGTGCCTAGGGTACATTAGCCCATTCACAGCCTACTCACTACATCTTGCCTGCCAGATAGAGAGATGCATGTGCTTAGAAGAGGAAGAAGAGAGAGCTCTTGGGAGGCAGAGATCCCTTTAAATACTAAATTGTGTTCTCGCACTCAGGTGAGGACTCAGGTGAGATCATAGGGAATTCTGGGAAGTACCAAGGATTTCTGGGGATTGAAGTCTGGGGTTTAAATCTCCATTTTTACATATCCCTTTTGATTGTTATTGGGAAACCAGTTTCCCAAAAACAATCATGAAAACATAATCAACTTAAAGATTACAATAATTTGAGGATAAAAGGAAAAAAGAATAAAACCAATAACTGACACCCAGTTCAGCTGAGGATGCAAGGTTTAGTTATGGGTGTGTGTGAGTCAATTAAAAAACAAAACAAAAACAAAAACAAAAACGAAAACAAAACCAAAAACAAAAGAAAGAAAAAATAATGAAAGAAAAATTAAAACCTTTTAATTTATATATATATATATATATATAAAGAAAAATTCAAAATCAGTATCAAAATATCAAAAATCTATGTATACAAAATTTTGAGGAAGCAAGAATAAATTTCTCACAGGCCCTTGTATTAGGGTCCAATTAAGTAATTTCTAATCCCACAAGTCTGTAGGACAGAATGCAGTAATATTTCACTTACCCATTTGCAGCCAAGGGCACAGGAAGTTGCCATACTATAGGAGAGAAAAAAGGACCAGATTTATATTTTGATAGGGAAGTGCCATTCCCTGGTCTGAATTTACCTTCATTCTCAGGGATTGATGGAGCCAAGATGATAGCCAACCTTTGGTACTTGTCTGTAAGTATTTTCATGAAGAGTGTGGATACAAGGAAGGCCTACGTCTTAACGTATGTCAAGTGTTGCAACCTTGAGTCTCACACTTGGTTCAAGTCCTTAGTATTGGCTTAGAAGTGCATCAATCCTACCTGGATTGGTTTTTCCTTTGTTCTGTGTGCTGTTTTGGCACTATTCAGGTTATCTCTGTTGTGGAAAGGAAATATTTATTTTATCACATGTGCAATGCAATACATGCACAAGGACACTGTGGAACACAAGCTGTGATAAATTCAGTGAGACAATTTTGGACTGCACCAGGAATATCCTCATATGCCATAAGAATTTGTCAAAAATGTAAAATTTGTATGCAGTTCAATCAGGGAGTTTATAAGACCAAAGGCTTAGGAGGTTGTCCCTTAGTATATACTCCATTTGAATGCATACAGATAGATTTTATCAATATGCCAAAAAACAAAGGGTTTAAGTATTTCCTTGTCATCATAGACAGACTGACTAGATGTCCAGAAGTTTTTCCTTCCAAGAAGAACAATGCAGCATTTGTGGTCAAAATCCTATTAAAAGAAATCATACCAAGATTTGGGATTCCCTCAAAATTGGACTCAGACTGTGGAAGTCACTTTACTCAGTCAATATTAAATGAAATTTATAAAAATCTAGGAATTCAAGCAACATACCATACACCATATCATCCCCAAAGTTCAGGGCAAGTGGAGAGATTAAATAAAGACATTAAAACACTGCTAGGAAAATTTTGTGCAGAAACACATCAAAAATGGACAAACATTCTGCTATTAGTTCTGTTCCATCTTAGAATACGACTCAGTGGAGATTTGCACATCTCTCCATTTGAGATGCTATATGGACACGCAATGTGGCAAGGAAGGATTTGTAAACCAGCTTACATTGCAATGATAGGTGGAGATTGTCAATTAAAAAAAATATATATATATATACAAGCTTTACAGACAAGAATAGCAGAATTGCATGAAATGGGCTTTATACAACAAACCAGGAGACATGGTATACTTAAAAATTTTCAATAGAAAATTGGCTACTGACATAAAATGGCCTGGACCACATGAAGTATTGCTTACTACCCCAACAGCTATAAAAGTTGCAGGGAAAAACTCATGGTTTCACTGTTCCCACGTGAAACCAGAAAAAGTTCAACATCATTGTAACAGACTTAGAAAATAACTAGATAGTGCTGAGAAATGAAAACAAAAATGGATTAACATAAAAAGTACACCACAAAGAAATAATAGTGACACATAATGTTTGAGACAACTTTCCAGCCCAGAGAAAAAGCAACCCAGGGGAAAAACAGCCCAGAGGAAAAGCATCAAGAAAAGATGCTAGAGAAAAGAAACAAAGAGGAAAAGCTGAAATGGACAGCTAAGACTTTGAACTTTGTAAATTTGTTTATATAAGAAGAGGACAGATTGAAAATGGGACTTATTTGTAAGACTGAGTGTGTTGAAATAATAAAACAAAAGTAATTTCACAAATTAAGGAAATAGCATGCATCACTACATAACATGGAAGAAAGAAGAGATTCATCAGTCAACATGAGAAGTGGAAACCTGAAGAAAGTTGATAAGTATTAAATCAATACAACACTATTAGACACAAAATACAAAATCACAAACTGACATATTGAGAGACCTTATTTATATAAACAAGTGTCTGAAATTGTACTTATGCAAAATGTATATATATAGTTAGTTCCATAAGGTCTTAGGCAAATAGAAAAATCAATAGATATTTCTATTTGACTGACATCATGATGTGGAACAATGAATATTGTTGTATTATAGGTAAATAATTTCTATAAATAATGTATTAGTTTTAGTTAACTTAGAGTAAGTAGTATTAGCACTAAGATTCAAATTTCTTGTAATAGTTTTGTTCAACATTTATTGTACTAAATTTATTGTAAAACCCCAAACTACCCTTGCCCAAACTTTCCTGCTAAGAATTCCTTAGAGTAGATTTAGTAAATTGGTAACTATTATATAAATAAGTGACCTTGGTAAGGTCACAACAAAAAAAGGGGCCGATTGTGGAAAGGAAATAAGACTGACAGTTTGTGGGGGAAGGGCCATCTGGGAGTGGCAGTTGGGTCTTGTGACTAGCACTTTCTTCCTTCCAGATGGGACTTGCTTCCTGGTGTTGGAGGAGAGAGGAGCTTGTTCAGCCCAGTCTGGAGTGGCATGCTCTTCTTGGTTCAACCGGAAGACACAGGCTTCTGAAGGTTAGACCTGTTCTTGTTTGCTTTCTGTCTACTGCTAAGATTATGAATTAGACAAAACTGGACTGATATAGAGTAAACGGGAGTGGGAGAATCCCTATGCCAGGCTCTGGGCCTGGCCTCAACTCTGAAGTTGAGGAAAAAACTCAAATCCCAACTGGTTATTAAACTTTATATTATTTGAATTCCCAGTCAGCTAAGTGGACTATCTTTTCTGGTCATAGAGGGAGCTGAACTTCAGTTCAGTCATTCAATGACAAACACTCCTTATCAGACCCCTGCTGCTTCCTCTCAGCAGGGGGCATCTCTCTCCTTTGCCTCACCAAGCAATATATCCTCTCTCTCCTTAACTCCTCCATACCCCATACAAATCTCCCATTATTCCCCATTTTCAATCCTCCCTTTCCTTTCCCAATAAATATTACACTGTGCTCCCTTTCCTAGAATCAGACACAAACATTAATCACAGTACCATAAGAATTATCAATGAGTGGCAGGTTCCCACAGTCTAAAGCTATTTGGGTATGTATTAATATTATAGAAAGTATATATATTTAAATTTATATAATTGTAGAATAAAATTAATATTGATTGTATGTACCTGAAATACAAGAAATGAGAAAAGGAAAAAATAAAATATTTTAATAAAAATAAAATAAGGAAAAAGAGAAAAGAGAAAAAAATAAATTCAGGAATTCAGGAAATGTTAAAAAAAGTCCACTTGTCAATAGATTATTATCTCCAATTCATGTATAGGATACAGTCAATCTGTTTCAATAGAAGATGTTCTCTTTATATGTGAGCTATGAATCCAAGAGTCCTCTCCAATTTTTATAGATGTTGGAGTAGTTACAATATTTGGAATGGCCCATTCCAGGAAGGCTGAGTTGCTCCCATATGTTGGGAAGTTCTTTATTTACACCTTTTCTCCTGGGTTCAGGTCATGAAGTGAAAAGTCTAGTGGTCCAGCTTGTATTGCAGATCCAGATTCATGGAGTTCACACAGTTTGTGCTGTAATTCCTGTATATAGGAAGCAATAGTAGTATCTCCCCCTAATAGCAATGCATATGCCGGGGAGAAAGGCTTAGCCTGTATAAGCACATGTCCTAAAAGCATCTCAAATGGTGAGATATGTAGGTCTCCCCTGGGCCTGCTTCTAAGATAAAATAGTGCCAGAGGGAGAATTTCAGGCCATTTTAAATGTGTCTCAGTGCATAATTTGCCAATCATAGTTTTAAGTTCTTTATTCATCCTTTGAACTTGGCCTGAGCTCTGGGGATGATATGGTACATGGAATTTTGGAGTTATTGCCAAGCAAGAATATATATGATTTAGAACAGAATCAGTAAAATGACTTCCTCTATCAGAGTTAATACGTGCTGGCAGGCCAAAGCAAGGAATAATTTCTTTTAAAAGCACCTTAGCAACGAAAGCTGCTGTATCTCGGGCTATAGGAAATGCTTCTGGACATTTGGTCAGTTGGTCTACTATGACTAGATCAAATCTATATTGCCCAGCCTTTGGCATTGTTATAAAATCTATCTGTAGATGTTCAAAAGGTGTGTAAGCCAGAGGAAGCCCACCAAAGGCTTTTCCATGAAAGGCGTGTTGGTTATATGCCTGGCAGGTAGAGCAGGTTGAACACACTTTAGATGCTATGGTAGTTATACCAGGGGCTTTCCATACTCTCTTAACAGAGTCCACAATGCCCTGGGTACCAAAGTGACCATTTTTATGAACAGATTGGCAAATTTGGTGATAGAAACTTCTAGGGAGCATTGGTTTTCCTTCTGATGACACCCATACTCCATTGATCTGTTTTGCTTTGAGTTTTTGTTTCCATTTTTTCCACTTCCTTGTCATTATAGGAAAGTGATCAATTTAAATCATCAGTAGTTGTTAATGTTAAAATTAATTCAGGCCCTTCTATGGCTGCTAGTTTTGCAGCAGTATTTGTCTGGTCATTTCCCCTAGATACAGGGTCAGTGCCACCTGTATGGGCAGAGCAATGAACTACAGCTAGGGCTTCAGGCAGCTGGAGAGCAGAAAGAACTTAATAATTTCTGTATTAGCTATGGATTTTCCAGCTGAGGTTAAAAATCCTCTCTGGAGCCATAGCATCCTGACTGAGTGACAAATGCCAAAAGCATATCTAGAATCTGTATACATTGTTGCCTTTTTACTCTTGGCAATTATACAGGCATGTTTTAGAGCTTTGAATTCTGCCCCTTGAGCGCTAATATTAGAGGGCAGTGAAGCTGACCACTCAGTGGCAAATTCTGTGTCTACAGCAGCTCCAGTGTAACATATGACATCCCTCATAAAAGAAGAACCATCAGTAAATAAGACCAGATCTGAGTTGTTTAAGGCAGTGTCCAAGAGATCATCTCGAGGCTTTTCTGCCATGGACACTAGTGTTTCACAACTGTGTAATGGTTCTCCTTGATTTGGTAAATCTGGAAGCAAGGTGGCAGGGTTAAGGTTTGTACAGCATTTTAGAGTAATATTTTCATTGTTTAACAAGGTTATTTCATACCTTGTAATTTGCTGATTAGAAAATGCCCTGAAAATGCTCGTGTTCTCTGTCTTTGCAACAATGCTTCTACTTCATGTGAGCACATAACTGTTAATGGGCATTCTAATACTAGATCAACAGTTTTTGTCACTATTAAAGATATAGCAGCCATGCCTCTAAGACATGGTGGTGCTCCTGAAGCTACTGGGTCCAACTGGGCTGAATAATAAGCAACTGGGCACTGAGAAGGTCCCAAAGTCTGAGTTAAAACACCTGAAGCTACCTGTATTCACTCATGTACATACAAAGTAAATGGCTTGTTTTAATCTGGGATGCCTAGAGCAGGGGCAGACAGGATAGCCTGTTTTAGGTTTGATAGAGCTGACAGGTGTTCTGGCTATAGTTTAAGTGGTTCAGGGACTGAATCTCTTGTTAGTGCTATAAGGGGCTTGGTAATTTCCCCATAGCAAGGTATCCATTGTCTGCAAAAACCTGTTGTTCCCAGAATTGCTCTTAACTGTTTCTTAGTGGTAGGAGCACTCAATTTTTGAATATTTTCAATTTGCTTGGGAGAAATAGAACAGGCACCAGCTGTCAGAATGAACCCCAAATATTCTATTTTGGGGAGACACCACTGAACTTTATCCTTAGAGATCTTAGACCCTCTTTCGTGCAATTCCAAAAGAAGGGGTTTACTATCTTCCTGATATGCTTCTGCATCTGTTGAAGCCAAGAGTAGGTCATCTACATATTTGATTAATTTGCTGTTTTTAAGTTTTATATTATCTGTATCTTCAGTCAAAATTTGTGTAAATGAGCTTGAGCTTTCTATGAAACTTTGTGGCAGATGACTCCAGGATAACTGATGGCCCTGACAGGTGAAAGCAAAGATATGCCTGGAGTTCTCATGTAAGGGTATGGAAAAGAAGGCTGAGCACAAGTCCACTACTGTAAAGTATGTAGCTGTGCTAGGAATATAAGAAATAACAGTATTGATGTTGGAAATGACTGTCTCTTTATAACGTGGTTGTTCACAGCCTTCAAATCCTGTAAGAATCTATAGAGGTGCTTGCCCTTTTTGGTTTTTTAATGGGCAGTATGGGTGTGTTGTATTCAGATTTACAAGGGATTATTATTCCCTGGTCAATTAATGAGTTTATTACTGGGGTAATGCCCTCTGTTGCCTCCTTTGAGAGAGGATGCTGAGGAATGGAAGTAGGTGGGCTGGATTTAGTTTTAATTTGCACAAGAACAGATGATCTAAATAAGCCTACATCAGAAGAAGATGTGGCCCAAAGAGACTCCAGTATATCTGTAGGTGTTTCAAAGGTGGGAAGCTCTTTTGTCTCCTGGATCACTGAGAGAAGTACAGGTAATATATTTAAGGATTCCTCAGGCACTTCCAAGGACATAGAACCATCTGGGGTGCACATTATTGTGGCTTGTAATTTGCATAGTAAATCTCTCCCCAGCAAGTTTGTGGGGGATCCAGACATTAAAAGAAAAGAATGTTCAACAGTTAGGGATCCCATGCATACCATGTGAGGAGAAAGTTTTTGGACCTTTAAAGGTATTCCTGATATACCTACTACATTTAGAGAGCCAATAGAGTCACATTTTCCATCTGGTTTGGTTACCAAACTGATCTAGACACCCCAGTGTCCAGAAGACAATTATAGTATGAATTTCCCACCTTTAAAGTGACACGAGGTTCCTTACTATTTGGGGGGGAATGCAAAGGGATTATTGGCATTAAAATATCAGGGTCTGGAGAATCAAAGGTTTCACTCTTTGATTCCAAGGCCACCCCCTCTCCCCCTTCACACCTTCATGAAGATGCTTAGGTAGTTTTTTGGGATCTCCCACACTTTTGGGGATATTCACCTGGAGTATAGTGGGGTCAAGCTCCATTTTTTATATATTGCTGTTGGGCATTTTGTTGGGTATTATCATTTTCCTCATTTGGAGCACTGTCATTATTTTGATTGGCATTACGGTTCCTATAGTTATTATTCGTAAAGTTGTTATTATTTCTTTTTTCCCATAGCTAGCTCCTACAGACCATCATTGCATGGCCTCCCTTCCTACAGAAAGGGCATGTTAATGATTTATCTGTGGATTCCTGCAAAGGGGCTATGGTCTCTCCCTTATTTTTCAATTGTTCTTGTATCTTTCAATTTCTTTCATTAATTCTTCCACTGACTTATTGTGTGTCCCAGGTCTTTTTGCACGATCCTTATAGACACAGGTTGCTACTTTCCTCAGTTCTTCAAAGTCCATAGAGTCCCAATCAGGACAGCTAGTTTTAAAGTAGTCTTTTACCACTGAACAACAATTCTTAACGAATTGCCTGCATATTTGTCTAATGTCCCTTTCTCTGGTCAAATCAAGTTCCATATATGTATTTCTTACATCAGTAAGTCTGTCCATAAATTGGGAGGGGGTCTCATCAATTTCCTGTCAGGACCATTCAAATTTTCCCCATGTTTCAGGTCTATCAGAGCAATCTCTCATGGCTTTCAATAATGTTTCTCTGGCCAGTTAGTTAGTTGTATGATCTGGTGTAACATTGGGGTTCCAGTGTATCTACAGTTGGCCAATGGTGTGCTCCTTTACCTTACTTCTGATTAGCCAGAAAGATGACATTATTTTTTTTCTCTCTTTGTCAGAAATTTATCTAACAAATTTTCAACATCCATCCAAGAGGGGTCAAAGGTTCTGAATATATTCTCTAATTTTTCTATAATTAATATTGGTTCTGCCTCAAATGATGGAACATTTAACTTGAATTTATCTAAATTGTCAGGGTTAAAAGGTGTATAATGTCTTACAGACACCAAATCCCCATCTTTATTAAAGGTGTGTACTTCCCTTAACGTAAATAAACTTCTATCTAACTTATCTAGTGTTCCTGTTTCTAGGCTTCTTGCTCCGTTTTCAACAGCTTAGGTAAGAGAAGGGAAAGGGTTGGGATGGTTAAGGGTAGTGTGGGCAGGGCAGGTAACATGGGTGGATGGGGTAGTCAGGGCAAGTGGGTTGGTTATGGGAGCATGGGTGGGGGGAAGAGCTGAGGGGGTGGAGTATGAGGCATAGGTAGGGGGAATGGCTGGGGCTAAGGTGGGGGGAAGAGCTGAGGCTAAAGGGGTGGGCAGGCAACAGGAATAGGGGGCAGGGCTAGGGTTGATGGGGCGGGGCAGGAGGCATGGGTGTGCAGAGGGACTGGGGCAGGGCAAGGAGCAGGAATGGGTTGGTTAGGAGTGGGAGGTTCTAGGGCTGAGGTGGTGGGGGGGGGAGAAGTGGGTTGGTTATGAGTGGGAGGAGCTGGTTGGTCAGTAGTGGGAGCCAAGGGGGTGGGGGGGCAGAAGCAGGTTGTTTAGGAGTGGGGGGTGCTATTTGAGGACTAGGAGTCAAATTGCATAGGGCAGGGTCAGACAGGGAATCTGATAATGATGGAGAATGGAGAGATAAATCACTCCTATTACAAGATGCCCTTAAGTCTCTTTTAATGCTTTGTATAGAAGCTATGATCTCCCCCAAACTTTCCTCCAGAAGGTCAAACCAAGTACTTTGTTCCTCAAGTTGTTGAGTAATAGAGGGAACAATTGTTTGGTTTGGTCACTAAACATGTTCTTCAGGAGGAGACTGACATAATCCTATTTGTTTCTCCATCGTATGCATGGTATTTTCCAGGGCTCTCTTGGAGAAAATTAGATATAGTATTACAGCTCCAACAATTACAATCCCAAGGAGGAGAATTGCAGGGATCAGGTATAGCCATAAATCCTCTGGGATGAGCCATTTTAGAGAGACAAGGAATAGTACATTTACAAATTTGGTCATGGAGCTCATAAGCCAATTCTTAAGTAAACCATGCATTGGCTGTAGCCACATTTTTCGAAAGTCAATCTCTAAGTTGCCTGTAACTTTTGTCCCTAGTCAGTAGATGGCTCTACTGTCAAGGGTAACAAGTGAAAAGGTAGTCAAAATAAAGCCTTTTGCCTCAGGGGCTAAGACTCTTTTTAAAAGTAAGTTTGGGAGAGGTCACAAGTGATCTTTTTTTTCTTTAGCCCTCAGGCTAAAACTGCTAGGATCATGTGCTATTCTCTTTGAGCAAAGCTCACTGAAATTCTTAAAAGTAGAGAGGCTAAAAAGCAGGGAAATGGGCTTTTAGCTGGCTCACTACCTTTTACTCTGGTGATCTAGTCATTTTTTGAGAGATTGAAGCAAGGGCTCCTTTTCCCAGAGTTTCCTAGCTGCCAATTAGCAAGGATCAGCTAATTAGATTTTTTCTTTTTTCTTTCTTTCCCCCCCAGAGTCACACAGTTGGGAAGTATCTGAGGTCAGATTTGAACCTAGGACCTTCCGTTTCTAGGCCTGGCTCTTCCCAGCTGCCCCTTAAGGTTAAAAAGAAAAAAAAAACTGCTGTTTTCAATTTAATTTAAGGAGAAAAGAGAAGAGAAAAAAATTGTTTTATACTTACCTGTTTTAGCAGCTGTGTCTTTAAGCTGAGTTAGCTATTAAAAGGACTGACTGAGTGAGGAGGAAGTAGAGAAAGAGCAAGAAAATTCAGGAAATTTTTGAGGGGACTCGTCACAACCTACGTGGTCAGCCAAACTGTTATGGTTAAAATTTAGGGGTTGAGACTGAATATAATAATTATAGGTCACCAAGGGTTTTACTTATAAAATCCTAAATGAAACACTCAAGTCAGAATGGAGTTTTTAATGGTGATTTAATTACAACATGAGGAAGAAATTATTAGAGGGAGAGAGAGAGAGGGAGAGAAGGAAAAGAGTTTAACTCAAAACTGCTCTGGCTCAGGCTGAGCCAAAGCGGGAGTTTAAAGCCTTGGAGAGCCAAGGCAGAGAAGGGAGTCAGTCCTTATCACTCATGTGACCGATCTGAAGAAAAGCTGTCTGCTGGGCTCCTCCAAGCTCAAGCTCCAGGATTGAACTGGCATCTAGCCCTTTCCACAGGAAGTCACCAGAACTCCAGAGGCTGTTCTGTACCTCACTTCTTGCATCTCACATGTGCCGATGGAGGCTTAAGCTTGGCTTAGGACAGCCCAGGGGGGAAGTTAATAGTTTCTAATTTGTCATTAGCTTGCACATGCCTGTGTAGTGTGGGTGTGCACATTCCTGAGTGCTAGACCAAGCAAGATGGAGGAAATTTAAAAATCACAATATACAATGTCTATGACTGTATTGTTTTATCAATGAACTACTCATCCAGTTGTATATGCCTACTGAGCAATCTGATCTGTTTTCCAGTGGGGATAATGAAAGTGATTCCAAAGTTCAAATGGTGGATTTAAATGAGGGGACTTGTAAGATTGAAATATCTGCAAATAGAAACATTTGGCGTATATAGCCATTAATGAAATATCTATCCTTTCTTTGTTTTCTATGAAGGACATCTTTAGCATCACAGGTGAGCAGCTATCTATATCTCACTTGCCTGATTTCAGTACTTTGCCAGTAGAGAATGATGTCTTCTCTATATTTATATTTGTCAAGATTTCATATCATTCCATCATATATGTGGAAGAAAAATGGTTTGAGAAGAGCTTTCAAGGGTTCATTTTATTCTTTTAAGTCAATTAACAAAAGTTCAATAAGCAATAGAAAAAGCAGGAGCTTATCCTGTTTGGTAAGCTACATGATGGTGAATATGTGACCTGATGGTGAAAACCATCTGTGGACATCTGCCGGTCTTTTTCTTAGCTTTTCATCAATGATTTCTATGAAAACTTGCATAGACCATTCTCATAAGGATTTCATCCTTTTTGTTGCCTTTATTTTTTTTTTTTTGAGATCGGAGCATCATCTTTGATTTATTCTATCCCTGTGGGCTTTAACTCCTTTAAGTTCCTGAAAACCATATCTCTAGAATAGCTATGGTTATGTACAGCTGTTCTTCCTAACTCCATTTTCATAAGTGTTAGAGGGAATGCAGTATGTTCATAGCTTAATTCAGGATAAATATAAAATCAATAAAATGAAATGAGGGGGTGTTATCATTTAGGTGGATCAGAAAAGACTTCTTAAAGGAAGTTACACTTGAGCTGAGCTTTTAAAGGAGTTAGGAATTCCAAGATGTAGAGGTGATGGAGGAGAGAATCATAGGCATGGGGTACTGCCTAAATAGAGACACAGGAGGGAAATGGAATGCTGTGTACAACAAACAGCAAATAGACCAATTTGGCTGGAATACAAAATGAAAGTGGGGACAGGAAGAATAATTTGTGATTACCTGGAAAGGAAGATTAGAACCAATTTAGAAGTAGCTTTAAATGCCAAAAGAGTATTCATTTCCAGAAGATTCTTTAGCAGGAGAATGACATGATTAAATCAGTACTTTAGAAATATTTTGGTATAGAGAAATATTAGATTCAGAAAAAAATTTGAAAAATATTGCAAAATTCCAGGTGAGAGACTAATATGGCCTGAACTAGGGTGGTTGTGATATGATTGTAGAGTAGAGGACTGATGTAAGAATTGGTGAGAAGGTAGAGTAAATTAGCTTGAGCAACTGATTGAATATGGAGTAAGAGTAGTGAGGGTAAGTTTAGCCTCAATGATGACTATTAGGTTTTGAATTTATGTGACTAAAATAATGTTATTCCCCTCAACAGAGATAGGGAAATTAAGAGGAAGGATGAGTTCAGTGGGGGAAGATAATGAGTTTTGGCTTTTTGATATGCTTTCAGATGCTTATGGAACATATAGGTAGAGATATATAGCCAGAAATTGCAGATGCTGTGGGACTAGATATTCAGAAAGATGTGTACTGGGTATGTAGATTTTGAAGTTATGGAAATTCGGAATACTTGTAGGTTATAACAAATCAAGGGTATTTCCACCCTTATGTGTGACTGAGATGGTATACCAGTGTTGGTGAAAGTTTTCAAGTTCATGTGTGCAAACTGTAACTTCAGACTTCCTATGAGAACCCTGCTTTACCCAAGAGAATGGAGGGACGAAGTGCTCACTTTGGGCAGCTGGATGGAAGGGCAGGACAGGCAAAAAAATGTCCTCAGGCTCTGGGAAGAAGTGGAACAGAGCAGCTCCTTCAGTGCCGGCTCCACATGTATGCCAATACTTCGCCACACTGGTATAGGGTATACAGTTGAGGAGAATGATGAACTGAAAGCATAAATACTTGAGGATCTATCAACCTGTAAATAGATATCCTGAAGCTTAAGGTTCCAAATTGGGCTAGAGATAAGGGCTGAGCCAGATATTAAACTCCTTGAGAAATCATGATATAAGTATCTTCCACTTCTATGCTTTCCTTCTTGATGATCTCATCTACTCCTGTGGATTTTGTTTTCTCTTCATTGATGATTTCCAAATCTCTATGTTCAACTATAATCTTTTGAACTCTAGTTCTCTATCACCAAATGCCTACCAGACATAACCACTTTGATGCTCCATCAGCACCTGAAACTTGAATCCAAAAGGAAATATTACTTCTTAGTCCACTCTCTTCCCCTCCAAAATACACAGACACACAGACACACAGACACACAGACACACACCCCTACCCAGCCTGTAGCTTTCATGCCTATAGCTACAATCCAACCAAACTTTTCTGTGTCTAATCACAATATCTCACAAAATGCTGTTTCTTCTTATCTTTAGGTAAGATGATGCTTGATGATGCTAACTTTGTCACTTACTTTATTTACCCCTCAAAGGAGACTATATAAACTGTCTTTCCATTTAGCTCCACTTCTTTATCTCTAATTGTTTCATTTATAGCAAAATTGTCCATTTGGAGACACTTCCATTTCTTGTGTATTAACTTGTGTTATTGGACAAAGATCACATGTTGAATGCCAGAAATTAAATTAAACAGCATAGATAGACTAGAAAGTTCTGCTTAACTCCTTCTGCATTCTTTTGTGTCACTTTTCTACTCTTGCTACAGAAATGGAAAAAGGACCACATAAGACTGAGCGCCATTTTGTATTTACTTTTCGGTTGTCTGAATTACTTTGTACCTCAAAACCAATATTGTTTGGTGAATATGTTCCTGGTAATTAACTTCTCTGTACTTAGTCTAGTGTTTAGATAAATACTTAGATGAGACTTTTTGATTCAGAAGAGCCTATATCCTGCTAGCATATCCTTTAATGAAGCACTAGAATAGGACTTTTGAGAATATATAGATAGATAGATCATGCATTAAGCATATTCTACCTGTTAAGCACTGTGCTACCACCTGTGAACTTTAAAATTACTCCACCCTACTTAGACGTACTTTAGGGGAAGATAAAGTTGTAATCTCCTGATTGAACAATGAAGGTACTTAGTTCTCACCTTATAGTGAAGCTAGAACTTTAAGCTAAGTCTATTTTTAGGTCTTAATACAAAAAGGTATTAAGTAACTATAAAAGTTAAATTAATCACAAAAGGTCAAGTATCTTAATAAAAAAAGATGTAAAATAACAATAGAAGTTAAATTAATCATAAAAAGGTCAAATAACTAACAAAAAGTGAACATAACAAAGAAGTGTTAAGTAACTCAAAACATATAATCAAAGAAGATGAGAAGTAAAAGTATGGTCAGTCCTGGAGAAAGCCTTTGATGTGATTGGTAGATGTGAAAATTTAGAGGAGGAGACACAAGGGTGAAAGGTCTATATATTTGGGATTTTTCATCTCTCAGAACACTCTCTTTCCCTGATTGGCGGTGGAGAGTTAGCTGAATGCAGGATGCTGGCCTTTCGGCATCTTAGCGTGGCTATAAGCTATTTTCCGGTTGGGTGGTGAGTTTCTGGCTGAATTTCCCTCCTTTACTTTTCCAACTTTATCCCCTTAGAAGCCTCTAATCTTCTTCAGAGACCAAGAGGCAGGGATTTTAAAACTCCCCCTGGCACAGGCCAGGCAGGAGAATCCTACATCCTCTTCCCCCCTTCTCCTTAAATCCCCTCCCTCTATATTAATTAAATTACCATACATTTCCAGACTGACTTGGGTATTTTATTTGGGATTTTCCCCGGCGACCAATTAACTCTAGATCTTTAAGTCAGAACTCTAAAATTATCTTTACACACCCTTGGGGTCTTACTTTCAAATGAGGGAAGATAATGTATAAAGGGGAGCTGGAAAATGGCAGTGGGAGGACCAAGAGGTGACTAGAATAGAGGAAGAGAACAATACAAAAAACAAATGTTAGCTATTAATAAATGTGAGGTTTTATTTGTATTTACATATAAGGTTGTTTGATATAGGCCCTTTTTAGATTTCCCTTCTCTTGTTTCATTATCTCATAGCTTCTACAAAACCTCCAAAGTGCCCTTGTCTTTAGATCTAGGTTTTAGCCCCATCTCCATTTGATCTTTTTCTCTTAAGTACTGAAGTGTTTTTTCCCCTTTGTATAATCTTGGGTCAGATCTATTGGTTGATCTCAGGTTCTCCTAGTCAGTCAATAAGCATTTATTGTGGAGATCATAGCATTAAATAATTTAGAGAAGGGACCTTAGAGGTCATCAAATCAAAATTCCTCATTTACAGCTAAAGAAACTAAGGCTCATAGAGATTGTAATCTGTCGTAGGTCACATGAGTGTCCAGTTCAGGATTTGCCCCCCAATTCTTCTTGATGCTAAGTCTAGCACCCCAACTATTATGCTTTTCTTTCCTTACACTTTTTTTCTGGTTACCTTATTCTTCATTTCATCCCAAACTAGAGAGACAGAAATATCTTCCTTCTATGCAGTCATTCTGCATTTTGATAGTGTGAGTTCATCTTCGGCATGGAGGCCACCCCTTGCTTTCAAATAGGTAGTATTTTGGGAGAGTAAAAAAAAGACAATATGCCTGACTCTATAGCCCAGAGCAGTACTGAACTATCAGGATATGTTTGGTATCAGAGATGATGCTTTAGCAACGCTGCAATACCTTGCTACTATTCTCAACTAAAACCCTTTGGAGTATTATTTTTTTTCCCCAGCTTCAATATATCTATTCTCAGTTTCAACTAATACATTCTCCTTGATTTGATTCTTCTTAAATGTCTGGTGGGGGTGGGGGAGATGACCTTAAGTCAGTAGCCATCAAATAAAAAGACTTATCCACAGTTTTGTTGTATAATGACTTATGGTATCTCTGCTGGAATCCTTTCCCTTTTTATGTTCTCTAGCAGGTATTATTAGAGAGCTTTATTCTTGATATCACTTTCCAGTCCCTCCACATTGAGATTTGAAAAAGCAGTACTCTAAAGAGATGTAATGAATGATACAAGCAATAATAAGCCCTGGAGAGCTTCTGTTTGTCCTTTCTTTGGAAGCTCTCATGTGCAGAGTTAGCCCTTTAGGAAGGTTATAGATCAGAAGAGGTCACCAGCCAGAAAAAATACTAAGAATAACTAGCAGGGCCAGATAGAATTTCTAGTAAAGTAATCCCTAGAGTTTAGCTAATTCCCACAAGGTCATCTCTTGTTTCTTCACATATGGATGGGGCACTGTGCCAAACAATGAGCTAACATTTCGCACAGAATTCTGTAAATTCATTAATTTTGAGCAGACTAAATGGTAGCGAGGTTAAACTATTCATTATCCTGCATGCAGGGTCTTTGTAAGTGCCTCGAATTTCTACAAAAGCACTGTCAAGATCATGACCAAGTTATTTCTGTCGCATTGCTCATTTCCATTCTTCAGTGTTGATGCTCTGTTCATACCTGTAATTTCTCCGAGTGATTAAGGCCACATGTTGCTACTTGTGGAATTAACATTTCCTTCCCTGACGAGTCATTTCTGGTGTTTTAATGGCCTCTTCATATTAATGATCATTTACCACTGCGGTAATGAATTTGGCTTCACTTAGTTCTTCCTAAATTTTCTGATCTTTGGTGTAATATATCAGCTGATTGATGGTTAATTGTGGCTGTTTTTCAGCTTCTGCATGCATGAGTTAATGCATTAAGATATTCTTCTTTCCATCTTAGTTGACTTTATACCAAAGAATGTTTATTTCTCACTAGCTGACTATATTAGTTGCCCCACTTCCTCTAATTCTTTTTCTTCATCCTCCAGGGCATAAAGCTCTCATTTGAGGTTTTACGTATATATTGGGGAGGGGTAGTATTCTCTTAGGTATAAAATATTCACTTACTTTATTAAGACTTGGTTTTGTTATTAACTGTATGATTCCAGGCATGTCACTTAAATTTGTCATGCCTCAATTTCTTCATCTGCAAAATGGAGATAATTAAAACTGAAGATTTGTTGTATGGCTTAAATGAAAGAAGATATTTTAAGGTCTCTACAAAATTTAAAGTATAAGGTGAAGACCTGTGATTTCATTGGTTTCGAGGACTTCCTCTACCATTCTTGCCTGTCTGTACCTTGTATCGGACTTATATCCTTAGGCAATTGTCTAGAACACCAAGAAGTTAAGGGGAACTTAACAATGCCAGTATGTATTATTATAGGCATTTCAGGCTCCAAGGTCAGCTTTCTAGCCAAAATGACATCTTATTTCTTTGTTAATGTTATTGTTATTGATTCTCAGAATGTTACAAGTAAGTTATTTTTTAGGGATAGGTTATTTATTTGCTGATGGTGCATTAAAGTCATAAATATTTCAGCAGCAGCATGCTATGACCCTGATATTCAGGGGGTGGGGATAGTTTTCATTTGGACCTTCTGTCTCATCATCAGATATAATATGAATTGCTAGGTACAGAGTAGGTAGAATCACCTATCCCTTTTTGGATCTCTAGGTGGCACTCCTAGCTATTATGGTATTTTATTCCACAGAAAGAATGTCTAAAATTGGACATTCCATTGCCCACCTTGGCAAAAATGCTATGGAAGTTCTTGCTTTCTATGGTTCTCAGACCTTCTATCCTTCCAGTTCCCACAGTGAGAACTAGCTATCTGGGAAACAAATTCTTGCTTGTTTATCCAATCAGATATCAATTCTCAGGCTCCCATTTCTGAGTCTTCTCCTTTTCCCCCTGAATTTGCCAGATGTTTTTGCTATGATAGAGTTGTCTTTCCTCAGTGTGGGACATAGTTAATTGTATGCAATACTTTTATTCTTGACTTTTAATTGCTAAAAAACAAAATTAATACATAACAGCATTGAAGCAATGCATACTAAAACAGATAGTGAATGGCTATATGCCTCTTACCTCTCAAAAACTAGGTAATCCCCAGATGGAACATAAACAGTTCTGAAACCTAGAGTTCTAGGAAATGCACAGATTGTGTTTGTTTAATTTGTCACAGCTATTCTCATGGGTCTGGACAAAGGAGCACATGCAATACTGGCTAGTTGCCACTCAGTGATAGACTCATTCCACCAATAGTGCCATTCTTCAGCTGAAGATCCAGGAGCTCTCAAAGAGATCTAGACCCAGGATCTTGACTCCTCTTTCATGTGAACATACATTGGAGAAATGGCAATAGCTCCCACTTCCAGGACTTTTATTGCTTCTAGGTTTCCAGTAGTTGGTGAGTATCTTTGAGCTCTTCTCACTTTATCCTTCATAGAGCAGGAGGAGTGGTCCCAAGAGCTGGAGCCTGTGTGATGCTTCCATGCTGCAAATGGCAGTCTTGATCATTGCATCTTTCTGCTGCTGTCATTTCTGGTGACATATTTCTCCCACTCTTCCTTCCTAAAAATCAAAGTCCTATTGCTCCTCCTTCTGGAGTGAGAGGGGTGCTACACTTGTTATATATAGTGAGATATTTTATATTAGAATTTAATCTTTCTTAAAACTACTCAATTTTAAAATGTCTATAGATTTTTTTTTGAGGTTTGTAGATCCAAGTAACACATTCAGAGTATATGTTCCAGATGGTTTTTGGATGTTAAAGTCAATTGAATTCAATTCAGCAAATTTTTATTACATGCTTATTATGTGCCATAAATTCTGCTAAATGTTGAGGATACAGAAACAAGAAACAATAAGCACTTGCCCTCAGGGAGCTTAAATACAAAATATAGCTTTCTTTTATTAATGATAATTTTCCACGTTCCTTTTCCAGAAATAGGGTACAAATCTAATACTAATGGTAATTTGTTAGCAATATGATAGAATTAATAAGGGAACAATGGAAAGTTAGGGAAAAATGAGAAAAGGACATGAAAGGATGGGTCTGACAAAGGTATGAGGGAGTCTAGAATGATAGCCAGGGAAGGAGGCTTTATCCTAGGCAGCCTATAACTCACAGCTATTCTGAGTGGAGTTAATGGGCAGTAGATTATCACACTGTTCATAGTAGCAACAGTAAATTTAATTATCAATTCCAAAGATAGAGATGGGGGCAGAGAAGGTGGCATGTAGCCAAAGTGGGAGGGAAGCAGATGGTGAGTCACTTGTCCTATCTGATCATCAAGGCAATGGCTGTTAGAGTCCTGGGGCCTGCCTGGTAATAGAGGGTTGAAACATATTTGGGGATTTCACTTTTAAGCCAAATCATCTCCATGCCAAGGCTCACTCCATTATTAAGTAACTCCATGATAAAGGACTCAGGAAGGCCTCTGCTCTTGGATTAGTGACCGGTGTGGAGAGGAAGATGCAACAAGGCAGGTGATGAGAGTCTGGTCCTACCTGATGTTTAAGGTAGTAAGTGATAAAATGCTGGTTCCTGTTATCTGGTCCTCAGCTAATTGATTAATTTCAAAGCAGTCATGAGTAGGGAGAGGGGCTTACTTTTCTGTTTGGTTTGTTCCTTGAAATATATTTAGTAGCTGCTTTTTAGGTGACATTAAAAAAAAATCTAGAGCCAGTGAAAAGAATAGTACCAATGGCTAATGGTTGCTGTTTTTGAGAATCTTTCTTTCTTTCTTTCTTTCTTTCTTTCTTTCTTTCTTTCTTTCTTTCTTTCTTTCTTTCTTTCTTTCTTTCTTTCTTTCTTTCTTTCTTTCTTTCTTTCTTTCTTTCTTTCTTTCTTTCTTTCTTTCTTTCTTTCTTTCTTTCTTTCTTTCTTTCTTTCTTTCTTTCTTTCTTTCTTTCTTTCTTTCTTTCTTTCTTTCTCTCTCTCTCTCTCTTCCTCTCTCTCCCTTCCTTCCTTCCTTCCTTCCTTCCTTCCTTCCTTCCTTCCTTCCTTCCTTCCTTCCTTCCTTCCTTCCTTCCTTCCTTCCTTCCTTCCTTCCTTCCTTCCTTCCTTTGAATTAATAGTAAGTATTGGTTCTAAGGCAAAAGAGTAGTAAGAGCTAGGCAATGGGGGTTAGGGAACCTGTCCAGGGTCACAGATCTGGGAAGTGTTTGAGGCCAGATTTGAATCTAGGATTTCCCATCTCTAGGTCTGGCTTTCAATTCACTGTGCCACCTACCTGTCCCAGAGTATTTTCTTTAGCTTTCAAGTCTTAGGGATTCTTACTCTCTGTATCCAAATCTGCAGGCAAAAAACAAACAAACAAACAAACAAACAAACAAACAAACAAACAAACAAAAAACACAAAAAACTTATATCTCTGCTGTGGATTCAATGTTTTGCTTAGTCCTTGGTGTATTAGATTCCAGGTATAAGAATTCCCTTCTTTTGAGGGAGCCAAGTCATTGAATAGTGAGGAAATAAATCTAAAGTTTTACCTCCAAGGTTGTGCTTTTAATGAATTATTTATTTGGGCATTTCCCTCTCCTTGCCCTTATCTTACTTGGAAGAAGCTCTGTAGTGTTGGCATTAAGAACTCTCTAAAAGACAAAGCAGTTGATTATTCTTATCATCAAAGAGGGTACTCGCATTGGAGTGTAGTAATAAGCATTGTTCTGAAATAGCTCTATTGCTACTTTTGTGTTCTCAAGGCTAAATATCTTGAAGCTCTCTGACACAGAAAGAGGACAAAACATAATGTAAGAGAGAGGAAAAGTGAAAAAGAAAAGGAAAAAGGATCTCATATGAAATTATCACTTTCTATTCATGATACTTATGGAAGGAAATCTCCTGAATGCACAGTGATATGTTCTTTAATGCTTTCACTGAAGGGCATATTCATTTGGTTGGATTATTTCTTATTAGGAATATCTAGTTCCTTTCAAGCACTAGAAAATAGAGTGCTCGAAGTCAGGAACTGGCAGGTTCAAATCAAGTCTCTGACACTTTTTATTTGTGTAACCGTTGGGCCAATCACTAAGTCTCACCTACCTCACAAAGTTGTTGACGGACTCACTTGTAATAATGTATGTAAAATGCTTTACAGCCTTTAAAGAATGATAAAATGTTTATCTTGTTATTGTCATAGCTGCTGCCATGAGTCAATAAGTACCTAATTAGTACCAAGCACTTTGATTAAGTGATAGGAATTTTAAAAAAAGAGCTAGAACAGATCTTGGCCCCAAGAAACTCATAGTACAATGGGGGAGACAACATACAAAAATCTATCTACAAACAAGATAAATACAGGATAAAGTGAAGATAATCTCAAAGGAAAAGCACCAATATTAATGAGGATCAGAAAATAATTCTTGCAAGATAGTGGGAATTTATCTGAGACATGAAGAAAGCTAAGGAAACTAGGAGATGGACATGATGAGGGAGAGAATTCCAGGGAAAATGCCCAGACCTGGGAGATGATTTGTTTTTGGGTAGAAAACAGCAAAGATGCCAATATCACTGAATCTCAGAGATTGCATTATTGTTGTTCTTGGATTAGATATTCACTCATAGTTTGGACAAGTCACCCAAACTTTGTAGTTTTCTTTCCTCATTGAAGAATGTAATAAGGAGGTGATATGGAACTAAGTATTTTGAAAAATGTGACAGTCTCAGGGCCAATTGGATTTCTACTCTGGTTCTCTACCATATGGAATTGGAAAAGTCATTAAACTTCTTTCAATACTCCAATTTATCATTGTGTAAATGGTCATTTAACCACACATCATGGTTACTACATAACTTAAATTTTAGGCTTCTTAAGAACAAAAAAATCACTCATTTCATTTTTTTATACCCATTACCTAGCACAGAGTCTCAAAATATAGTAGACATTTAATACAGGTTACTTGAATTGTGGAGGAAAATGGCAGAGTTGCTTTTTGAGTTATAAAATTGTATATTGTTGTATGGAATCTTACAATGTTTTAGAGATACAAAGAATCTAAGATATTAGCTAATTCAAGACCTAACAATTAGAATGTGAAACACTATTGTTTGCCTAGCATTAACTAAAACCACATATTTAAGTCATAACACCAGCCATATGTTTTTATTTGTTCTTTCCCTCCCCTCCCTGACCCTCTCCCATAGCTGATGCACAATTGCACTGGGTTTTACATGTGTTCTTGACCAAAATCCATTTCCATATTATAGATATTTGCACTAGGGTGATCATTTTAATGTCTATATCCCCAATCATATCCCCATCGATCCATGTGATCAAGCAGTTCTTTTTCTTCTGTGTTTCTACTCCCATAGTTCTTTCTCTGGGTGTAGATAGTGTTCTTTCTCTTAAGTCCCTCCGAATTGTCCTAGATCATTTCATAGCTGCTAAAAGAGAAGTCCATTACATTTGATTGTACCACAGTGTATCAGTCTCTGTGTATAATGTTCTCCTGGTTCTGCTCTTTTCACTCTGCATAAATTTCTGGAGGTCATTCCAGTTCACATCACCAAGGTATACCACAATTTGTTCAGCCATTCCCCATTCGAAGCAGCCATCTATTTTTAGCAAGAATTGGAGTATAAATGTAATGAGTAAAAAGGTTACTAATTTTATAGGAAATAAAAGATAAATCAATAGTATTGTACTTATAAACTAAGTATCCAAGTACACAAAGGTTTATTATATCTACTATGTTCAGGAAACATTGCTAGAGTTGGGGGGAGGAAAAAAAATACATGAGAAGAGCAATGTAATTCTAGGAGTTTGGAATGAATTAGGGAGGATAAAACTGCCAATCAATTACCAATACCAGTGATGCAAAATAGAGTACGATTAGTCCATAGAAGAGATGTGAATAAAATGCAGTTGGAATTTGTAAGAAGGACTGTCAGTCCTAGAGAAGAGGAAAACTTCATTGAGGAAGAATTGTGAGGATAGATAGGATAAGTGATATGAATATCATAACTAAGTGATATAGTAGATAGAGTGATGGATTTGGAATTGAGAAGACCTGAGTTTAAATTCTTTCTTTCTCTCTCTGCATGACAATGGGCAAGTAATTTTGAAGTTCTTGGATCTTCAGTTTATTCATCTGTAAAATGAGAGTGTTGGATTCAATGGCCTTTAAGATTCCTGATTCTGTTTTCCTGTTAGGACTCTCCGGAGCAACAAAAGTTTGTGAGGAAAATGGGGCCTGTAGAAAGAGAGAGTGACTTCAGAGAAAAAACAAAATTAAAAAAACTTGAAAGAGAAAAATACTAGAAGATAAAAATCATAATGTGTGGGCAAAGGTCTACTGACCAATTACTAGAAGAATAGCTGAGGCAAATCTGTCAAAATGGAGTCAGAAAATAACAATATAAGACAAGAAGCAATTACAAAATTCATTAAGGGATCTATGTGGGCATGTCTTGACTCCTTGCACAGTCTTAGAATTGACCATCTATTCTGGTTCTACTTTTACCTATATTTTTGATTCTTTGAACCCTGAAGCTGTAAGGATAATTTTAGGGTTGTGACCTAATCTAAATTAATTTTAGTCATCAGGGGATATCCCAAATAAAATACCCCAGTCAGTTTGGAAATTTATGGTGATGTAATTAATATAGAGGGAAGGAATTAAGGAGAAGAGAGAGAGAGGAAAAGTATAGGATATATTCAATTAGCTAATTTAGAATATTTTTCCTTGGTTACAAAAAGTAGAGAATTTCTTCCGCCTGGCCTGTGCCAGGGGGAGTTCAACATCCTCTGCCATGAGGTCTCTGAAGATTAGTGGCTTTCCAAGAGGATAGTGTTTGAAAGGTTAAAGAGAAAGAATCAGCCTAAACTCCGAGAGAGCTCAGTAAAGATGCCTCACCTGAACTAGGCTACTCAGCTCCCTCCAGTATGATATCAAGGAAAACTTAAACCCAGACAATAGCAGTCGCCATGCCAAGATGCCAAAATGCCCAGCACGCTGCCACCAACCACCTCTCCGCTGCCAAAGAGGCCGGAGAGAGGAAGTGACGCAAAATGTATAGACAGTTTTTGCATCACTTTCCTGCATCTCACATGTATCAATGGTAGCTTAAGTTTGATTTTGGATAGCCAGTGGTCTGTCAGTTGTTTATGATTTGTCATTTGCTAGCACATGTCTATCATAGGCCATCCTCCTAAATACTTAATCCTTAAGTATAGGTGTAGACATTCCTGTTTTTGTTAGACTAAGTAGGGTGGAGTAATCTAATGTTCACAAAGCCATGACTTAGCTACCTCCTTGTTCTTGAAACTCCCTTGGCACCTGGGAACATCATGACATCCAAAAAAAAAAAAAAACTTCCTTTCTCCAACTTCAATCCTCTTCCTCATTCCCAGATTTTAAGCTCCTGCATTAGAATAAACTTCTTTAGGGCAGGGACTATTTCATTTTTTGGACCATATTTGAAAACCAAGCAGTGAGAGTAGTGCTAGACAGATAGTGAGCCTCTAATAGATCTTGTTGTCTATCTTTATCTGGACTCCCTCACATTCTTTAGAATAAATCCTTCCTGTAATATGCTAACTCTCCTCTCTTCTCTGAGTCCATTTTTTTGTTACTTAAGCATGTTCAGAAATTTCTTGCATTGTTATTTCAGGTTTCATCTAAACTATGTTATAATTAAAATAGTTATAATTCATATTTAGATAGTACTTTCAGTTTTACAAAGCATCCTTTTCACAAAAGCCCTATTAGATAAATACTGTATTATAATCAACATTTTCCAGATAAGAAATGGAGATTTGCTGACTAAATTTAGGGACACTAATACACTGTTACTGAAACTATGAAATGATCTAATCATTTTGGAGAACAATTTGGAATTATGTCCAATGAGTTACAAATCTGCATATAACTTTTGACCTACAAATATCACTACTGGGCTTATTTCCTAAAGGTATCAGAGAAAAAGGAAAACAACCTATGCATTCTAAAATATTTATTGCCATTTTCATCATGATAGCAAAGAACTAGAAATTGAAGGGCTGCCCATCAGTTGGGGAATGGCTAAACAAGTTGTGGCATATAATTGTGATGGAATACCACTGATGAATAGATTAATCTAAAAACAAAATTGGAAAGACCTTTGTGAAGTTATTAAACAAGCAGAACCAAAAGAATATTACATACAGAAATGGAAATATTGTTTGAAGAACAGCTTGTATTTGTCCACTTCTAGAAAAAATTGATAATTTGAAATACATAAGGCATAGTTTTATATATACATATATCTTTTTGTTAAATGATGCCATCTGTGATGGGGGGAGAAGGAGGGTATGAGTTACCTGACATTTTAATGTAACAAATAAATAAATAAATTTAAATGAAAAAAATTAAATTACAGCACTATCTGTCTTATTGAAGACTTAGAGTGATGTAGCCACTTTATACAAAGACTTGAACTCAGTCTCCTGATTCTAACATGATAGCTTTTATCATACTTATATCATGACATCTGTTATAGATTCTAGTAAGCAAGCAATGTATCTTTTATCTTTTCAGTAACCCCTCATCATGTAGTATATCATCATGGTAGGAATTCAGTATAGACATGTTGAATGGAGACAAAGTATTTTTCTATTGGAAATATTAATAATATATAATTACAAATGTGTGGTCTCTATCATAATGTGAACTCTTTGAGAGCAGGAATTGTCTTACTGTTCTATTTGTATAGCCAGTAGTTGGCACATTTCTTTGCACATAGTAAGCACTTAAAATTGCTTTATTCATTCATTCACAATTTTCAAAGGGCTTTTTCTGGTGTAATCTTATTAGATTCTCATCACCACATCTTTGAAGTAGCTAAGGCAGATACTATTATATTAATTTTACATGTGAGGAAACTGTGAAAGACAAGGGTTATAATTTGCTCAAGGTCATATAGATGCTTTATGATTTAACTAAGATGAAAATCTTGGGTCTCTGATTCTTGTCTCTGTGCCTTTCTACTATATCATGCTACCTTTTAATTAATTAATTAATTAAAAATTAATTTTTTCCAGATTGCATGTCAGCACAATTTTTAATAATTTTTATGACTTTTTATGATACAAATTCTTTCTCATTCTCTCTTTTCCCTTCTGCTTCCCCAAAATGACAGGTAAAATCATATAGGCTGTATATGTGTTATTATATAATACATATTTCCACATTTGTCATGTTGTAAAAGAAGACATATCATTTACACTAAAGAAAAATTAATGGAGGAAATAAAGTAAAGAATGGTATACTTCAAAATAGCAGTGGATAGTCTTTTTAAATCAGGAATTTTTTTGAGTTGTTCCAGATCCTTGCTTTTCTGATAATAAAATCTTTTACAGATGACATACTTTATTGCTCTTGTGGTGTACGTTTTCCTAGTTCTGCTCACTTCACTTTGTATCCCTTCATATAAGTTTTTCCCAGTGATCAACTTATTTATAATTTCTGATGGCACAATAGTATTTTGTTACAATCATATACCATAATTAATTCAACCATTCTTTAATTGATAGACATCCCTTCAGTTTCCAGTTCTTTGCCACCACAAAAAGAGTTGTGAATATTTTGGTAGAATTAGATCCTTTCACCCTATCTTTGATCTCTATGCTACCTTTCTAAAACTAACCCTTCCCTCCTTAATAGGAACACATTTATGGTCCACATCTCCATGAAGAGAATGGATCTTTCTCTTTAAAAATATTATGGATTTAGAATCATCAGTTAAACTCTTTATTTGATCAAAGAGAAAATTATTAGTTATTTTCCACATGGAACGATTTTTCCTCTTCTTATAATAAAAGCAGTTGACTAAATAGGTTTTCTTTTAGGTGTTTTTTTTTTCCCAAGATACTCAGGTTAATAGTAGTATAATGGTTTCAATTACAGTGTCATAGTGTCAGTTGTCTAGTTCTCTCTTTCTCCTATCTTCTCCATCTTGCTCCCTTGAGTACTCTTCTTCAGAGGTGGAAAACCAGAGGTGAGTTTAGCTGGGCTAGGATACAGAGCTGTGCTAGACAAAATCATTCTATTTGTAAGGGTATATGCTATGAAGGGCAGGTAGATGGGACAATGTATACAGTGCTGGGTCTGAAGTCATGAACACTTGTCTTCCTGAGTTTGAATCTGGCTTGCGATATTTACTAGTTGTGCGATGCTGGACAAGTCACTTATCCATATTTGCCTCAGTTTCGCATCTATAAATGAGATGGAGGAGGAAATGACAAACCACTTTAGTATCTTTGCCAAGAAAAGGCCAAATGGGGTCACTAAAAGAAAGATATAACTGAATCAACTGAACAAGAAATAAATATGCTCTGTGTGTGTATGAGGTATTAGCAATTAGACTACTATGACCAGATATATACCAGTGTTCTTGCAAGAGAAAGACGCTCCATAGAAAGACCATCACTTAACCTCACCCCAAAATGTCAGCCTCCTCATTGACTCTGTAATGCAGGGATAAGGAGAAGGAATAGTGATGTTGGAGAAAAAGAGGGAATGGGATTGAGAGAGTGAAGAGATCCTTTTTCTTCTCCCTTCCTTCTGAAGGGAGATAGCCAAATCCTGTCTCCTTGAAAGGGAAGTATGTCTTCTCAGAGTATGTTTTCTGGGAGATGGAGGGCAGGAGACTAGAGAGGGAAGCATTAGTGAGATGACAAGATGCCCTCCTCTGAGGAGCCTTGAGAGGCAAGATAATTTCTTATGCCTCTGCTTTCCCCAGGGACATCAATTGTCAGTCCCTTTCAGGATCTTGGAACTATCCAACTACTAAGGAGAGATGTCAGTTCCTTGGGTCAGGAAATCTTGGATCCCAGGGATCTAGAAGTCAACCCCCTTTTGAGGAGAGGTGTGACCCTCTCCAAATCTTCAATCTCCTTTAACTATGTTGTTTAGAGACTGGTCCAGATCTAAATCTTCAATAACAGGTAATTTATTGGGATGTAATCAGGGAAGAGATGTCAAGGGTATCAAGTAGGAAAGAGGGTAAGCAGGGAAGCCCTACCGTTACCCCCTCTAGGAGATTGGCCCTTCAAAGTCTAGGAGTTTGAGGCTTCTCAGCCTTGATCCCTCTTTCTTGCCAACTGCCTGTTAGTCCCAACTCTTAAGTTAACTAAAACTTGGATATCGGAGTCTAGGGACAGGTAAGAGAGAGAGAGACAGAGAGAGAAATCCTTGGAAAGGATCTGTGGATGGCTCTCTTTAAAAAGTCCCAATCCACAACCATACCGAGGACTTTAGACTGCTGTAATGAAGAGTTTGGTTGGAGGTATTCAAGGGTTCAGAAAGGACAGTAGATCTCCAAAGGAATGGGTTTCTTCTTAGCTTCTGGGGATCCACCTCTCTCCTTTCCTTCCCCAACCCAGAAGTAAGTTGTCACTTGGATCTCCAAACCTCTGTTCCTTCCTTAGAACTCTCAGGTTTTCTTTCCTTTCCCCTGCTCTTCCTTCAGCAGGTCTCTTCAAGAGATGATCTCTTGTTAATATAAAAATCTCTCTTCTCTTATCTTACAACTATCAAACTTCTCCTGTAATGTACTGTTACATTTCAAGCCCTTGGCCTCCATGGTAACAAACACAAACTCAGCACAACCATTGTCAATCTATGCTCCCAAACTCACATAAATCAGGCCAGTTTCCAACCATCGCAAAGAACACAAACATATACCAATATTCTGGCTATTTCTTTTTTTAAACCCTTACATTCAACCTCAGAATCAGTATTATGTGTTGGTTCTAAGGCAGAAGAGTGGTAAGGGGTAGGCAATGGGGTTAAGTGACTTGCCCAGGGTCACACAGCTGGGAAGTGTCTGAGGCCAGATTTGAAAGTAGGACCTCCAATCTCTGGGTCTGGTTTTCAATCTACTGAGCAATCCAGCTGCCCCCTGCCTATTTCTTGATATCTCCAGATATCCACCATGGAATGACAAATCACCTCCTTCCCTTCCCACCATGACTGCAATTTTGAGGGATGATAAGAAAATCTTTTTCCATCAAAGGACAATTGTCTACATTTTGTATTCCTCTTTCATGTGGCACCTTAAGCTCCATACATGTTGGAACTTAGAATTAGAAGGAACTATATTAGTTGTTGTCATTTTCATTTATTAAGAATCTACTATGGGTCAGTAAGTGGGCTGAGTAATGAAGCGATAAAGAAGGGCAAAAGATTCTGATGATCTAATAGAATAGCCAGCTATTATAATAGTCTAAATATGAAGTGATAAGAACCTGGATGTGGTAGTGGCAGTGCCAAGAAAGAAGGCATATTTGAGATATGTGACAAGTGAAATCAATAAACCTTGGCAAAAGAATGGATATGTTGGGGGGTGGCGTTAGAGATAGTGAAGAATGATAGATGGCATCTAGCTTGTGAACTTGAATAAATTGGAGGATATGGAAGTTTGAAAGAGGGGAAAGGTTTTGGAGATAAAGAAAATGAGTTTAATTTTGGATATGCCATGTTTAATATGTCTTCACAACAACCAGTTCAAGATGTCCAATGGGAAGGTGGAGATTGATTTGATATCAGAGATATGCAGAAAGATTAGGGCTGTTACTTTAGCCCTTATTTAGTCCTATAATTGACAATAATCAGAATAGAGATGATGATTGATTCCATGGGAGCTGATGAGATTGCCAAATGCAATAGTATAAAGGGAGGAGAGAGCCCCAGGACAGAGTCCTTTGGAAAAATTATAGTTAATGGGCATAATTTGGATGATGAGCCTTCAAAGGACCCAAGAAGAAGTGGAAAGAAAGATGGGAGGAAAAAATCCAGAGAGATTCCTCTGGAGAGAGTCATGAAAACTTAAAGTATCAAGGAAAACTGGTTGAACAAGGGGATCAGAGACTACAGAAATTTCAAGGAAGAGGACTGAGAAAAGGCTATTCGATTTGGTGATAAAGGGATCATTAATAACTTTGCAGAGAGCAGTTTTGGTTGAATAAGGATGTCAGAAGCCAGGCTATAGAATGTTAAGAAGAGTTTGAGAGAAGTGAAGTAGAGAAAAGAAAATCTTAAGAAGTTTAGTTAAAAAAGGGAGGAGAAATATAATAGTGGGTATGAATGGATCAAATAAAGGCTTTTTTTGAGGATGGAGAAGATATGGGCATGTTTATAAGCAGCAGGGAAATAATCGGAAAACAGAGAGGGATTTAAAATAAACAAGAGAAGGGCAGCTAGGTTGCACAATGGTTAGAGTGCTAAGCCTGGAATTGAGAGGACCTGGGTTCAAATTTGACCTCAGATAGTTCCTAACTTGTGCAATGCTGGGCAAGTAACTTTACCCTGATTGCCTAGACCTTGTTGCTTTTCTGTCTTAGAATTGACACTAAGACAGAAGGTAATGGTTTAAAAATAAAATAAAATAAATGAGAGAGTGGGAATGATTGAGGAGGTAATTTGATGGAGAAAATGGGATGGAATGGGATCACTTGTACCTTGTAGTGAAGTTTGTCTTGGCAAAGAAAAAGGTCATCACATTAGGAAAGATGGGGTGAAAGAAGAGATTGCAGCAGAAAGCATCTAATTAATGTGAGATGAAGAGGAAGAGGAGATGAGGTAGCTCTTGGGGAAGGGGCTCATTTTTTTTTCCTGGAAAATATGAAAAAATATTCTCAGTTAAGAGAGTAGCCTATGGAGAGAGAAACTTGAGAAGTTTTAGGAGGGATAAGAATGTTTGGAAAAACTGCTGTGGAGAACAGGATAGTGGGTTAATTTTGATAGGAAGGGTCCTATGGAAATGATCTAACAAATTTGTAGTTAACCTAGTCATTATAGTTTATTTTACAGTCCTGCTTGAATATCTTTGCCAAAGAGCTCATTACCTTGCTAGACAATCTATTCCATTGTTGGGCATCTCTAATTTAAAAAAAAAAATCTTTATGTTGAGAAATCTGTACTCCTCCATCTACAAACTCATTACCTATTTGTTTTCATTTTGTCCACAGGAACAACTAAGAATATATCTAATTCCTCTTTAACATGACCATTCTTCAGATACGTCAAGGCTGAACTCATAACTCTCTCCTCCTACAGCTGTCCTTATTTAAGTTATGGATTGTTGTTGTTTTTATTAATATCAATTAGTTATAAATTTATGCTGTCAGGAAATTTGCTATCATCCAGGTACTATTTTGGAGAAAATTCAAACTTGTTTTAAATGGTCATTTTCACCCTTCACTTATGCTCTCAGATGGGAAGAAAATTATTAAAATGCCATTAAAAATACTACTAACTCCAGTCACAGAATAAAGATGCCAAACTTTCTACTTCCAAATTGATTTGAATAAAAAGGCCATAAAATAGGAAGCCTTTAAGCTATCTACAAATTAGCATTATCTTATGACTAAAATATCCTTCCCTGAGAACCATTTTGTATCTAAAGACCATCTTGAAGCTGATGGATTCATCCCTTATATACATATATACACATAGGTGTGAGTATATAAAACCATTAAGGAAGAATTATAATTTTTAATCCTTTTTATTTTCTTTCTCTAATATCATATCAGAGCCAAAAAATTATAATTGGTCTACTTTTAAACATTGGAAAAGCACAATAAATCTTAAGGGTTTCAAATTTTCTACTAAATCACAAAAACATCAAAACAAATCAACAAATAGTTATTAAATATCTACTATGTGCTCTGTACTCTGCGAGGCAATGTTTTATTTTAATTTATTTTGGTTCTGTTTGTGTCTTTCTGTTTCATTTGTGTCTCTTATAAATAACATATTGTTGGATTTTGCTTTCTTATCCATTCTGCTATCCACTTCTGTTTTATGGGTGAACTCATCTCATACATATTCACAGTTATGATTACTAAGTGTGTATTTCCTTGCATCCTATTTTCTTCTGTTTCTTTTTTTAATCCTGCCTCTCCTCAAAAGTCCATTTTACTTCTATCTATTGCTTCCCTTAATCCATCCTCCATTTATCATCCATCTCTGCTTTCTTTTATACCCTTCCCCTGTTAGGTTCCTTTTGGATAACATAGATTTCTTTCTTTTTTGTATCTTAAGTTTTTCCCTCAATTACATGGAAAAAACAACTTTTAAACTTTTAAAAATTGATTTTTAAAAAACTGGGAGTGAAATTGTCCCCTTTCCTTCCCTTTTCATTTTCTCCCTTCCAGAGATGGAAAACAAACTGGTATAGATTTTACATGTCTAAAACTGTAGAAATTTTTTTCCATATTTGTCATTTTGTGGAATAGAACTTAAACTTAAGAAAACTGAAAAAAGAAAATGAAATATAGTATGCTCAGTCAGCATTCAGACTCCCTCAGCTCTTACTATGGAAGTGGATGACATTTTTCATCATGTGTCCTTGGGGGTTGTATTGGTAGGAATAATTGTCATTCATAATTGCTCATCATATAATACTGCTGTTACTGTGTTCATTGTTTGTCTGGTTCTGTGAATTTCATTCTGCATCAGTTCCTTTAGGTCTTTCCAGAGTTTTCTGAGATCATTCTTCTTATCATTTATTACATACAATAGTACCCCATCACAAGCACATTTCACAACTTATTCAGCCATTTCCCATTTGAAGAACATCCCCAAATTTCCGATTCTTTGCAAAAACACAAAAATAGTTGCTCTAAATATTTTTGTGCAAACTAATCCCCCCTTTGAAGATCTCTTTGTGTTATAGACTTAGAAGTAATATTGCTGAATCAGAGGGTATGAACAGTTTTGTAGTCCAGTTCCAAATCACTCTCCAGAATGATTGGAACAGTTTACAGTGTCTTGGTTTTTCTACATCCTCTCTAAAATTTATTATTTTTCTTTTCTATCATATTAGCCAATCTGATAGGTGTGAGGTGGTAGGTAGTTCAGAGTTGTTTTAATTTTCACTTCTCTAATTGAAGGTGATGAGGGGAGGAGCTAAGATAGCTCTTAGGAGCATCTAAAGTCATAACCTCTCCAATAATTCTTCTAAATCAATATTCATATCGTCCTTCAAAGCAAACAGAAATCCAAACCCAACAAGAAGAAGAAGTCACAAGACTTTCCTACTGAAAACAACTTGAAAGGTAGGCACAGTCTGTCTCTGTCTATTTTTACAGGAAAAGGGAGAGGCACCCTCCCCAAACCTGCAAGCTGAGACTTGCAACAAGATTCCACTGACTGTGCAAGTCCCTGCACAGAGTTTGCCTCTGACCCAACACACATGGCCCAGGGCTCTGATAATGACTGGCTGGGAGGAATTTGGTGGGGCCACCAGGCAGGATACTCTCCCTACCACCACTACCACTTGGAGCCATGGCTGTCTGCAAAAGACCCCGGCTGAGACTATAGCTGCAAGGATTCATTTCTGACTCACAACACACGGTCCAGGGCTATAACAAAGACTGGCAGGGAGGAAGAGGGGTGGGGGGACACTTGGCTGGACACCCTCAGTCCCCTGGATATAGTGAAAAATTTGTCCCAGGGCAGGCCAGCTCAGCAGATTAGATCAGTCAGTTGAATCCAGTTTACCAACAAAGGATTGAGAAAAGAGAAGATTTGGCCTCAGGGTAGAAAAGCTCAAACATTCTGCTTCAGTAAATCAACAGAGGAGAAAGTCTACATAGGGCAGAAGAAAAAAAATTAAAGAAAAGGAATAAAACAAGAGAGAGATAAAAAGCTATAATGGAAAGCTTCTTTGGAAGCAAAGACCAAAGAACAGAACCAGTGGATGAGGATAAGACCCAGGAAACATCAAGCAAAGTCTCAAAAAATCCCAGAGAATTGGATGTAGGTTATGGAAGAACTCAAACAAGAATTTAAAAATCAAATAAGAATTTTTGAAGAAAAATGGCAAAAAGAAAATAGCCTGAAAAGCAAAATAGGTCATTTGAAAACAGTGGCACAGGCATTTAAAGCCAGAATTGATCTGCTAAAAAAATCACACACACACACACACACACACACACACACACACACACACACACCAGAAAAAATAATGACTTGTAAGGAAAAGTGGACCAAAAAGATAAGGAGAATCAAAAGGCTGTGGAAGAAAATCAGTCTTTAAAAATCAGAATTGGGCAATTAGAATCTAATGACCTCACAAGACACCAAGACATAATAAAACAAAATCAAAAGACTGAAAAAAATTGAAGATGATATGAGACAACTCATTGAAAAAAAACTGACCTGGAGAATAGATCCAGGAGAGACAATTTAAGAATCATTGGACTACCTGAAAATCATGACCAAAAATAAAAATCCTGGACATCATACTATAGGAAATTATCCACAAAATGTGGCCTGAAATCTTTGAACATGAAGGTAAAATAGAGGAAGAACCCATAGATCACCTCTGGCATTAAATCCCCATTTGACAACTCCCAGGAATGTCATAGCCAAACTCAAGAACACCCAGGCCAAAGAAAAGTTACTGCAATCTGCTAGAAAGTAACAATTCAGATATCATGGAGCACCAATTAGGATTACTCTGGATCTGGCAGCATCCACACTTGAGGACCAGAAGGCATGGAATATGATATTGCAGAAGGCAAGGGAACTGGATCTACAACCAAGAATCAACTACCAGGCAAAACTGAATATATTTTTTCAGGGGAATGTATGGTCTAATTCATTTCCCCTTTCTTAAACTGTAATGCTAACTCTAATAAGTATTATTTGTTAAATAACTTTAATGCTTTGAATACTAGTATTTTTAAAGATTAATTATAGCTCATTTACATGTACTTTATATTGAACTCTCTTTATTTACATTTTAAAGAATAAAATGGCCCAGGGAAATAATTTGTAAGCAATAAGTGCAATCAAAAGCCATTTATGGTCCATTTTATATGACTAAATTAGAGGGACAGCATGGCATAAAGTATAGAGATCCAGTCATGGTACCAGCAAGAACTGAACTGAAGTCCTACCTGTGTCACACGACTGTGTGATTCAGGACAAGTCATAATCTCCTAATGTTTTATGCAACTGTCTTAAGACCATAATTTTTTAAAAACATGCTGATTTACACTTGATAGAAAAATTTTTTTTCTGTGATCTCCTTATTAGCAATGAAATTGTAGGTCCAATCCCTGTCCCTGCACCTTACATGAATAAAAAAAAACATCAAGCATCAGTTAGGCTACCTTACTTCTGTTTCAATGATGTCATGTTGGCACTAAAGATTTTATATTCTTTGTGTCTACATACTTTCTATTGGTCTAGGTATTTGTAACAAAAGGCATCCTTTTAGAGAGAATTGTACAGTGGGTGCAAGAAAACTCAAACCCAATTGGGCAAACTGTGAGTTATGTTCCCAATTCTGCCCTTCCATGTGATATGATCTTCTAAATAGAAGAAAGTGCCTAGAATCCAGAAGAACACCACAGATAAAAACATTGGAAGATTAAAGAGTATAGGAACACTAGGTGGAAAAAAAAGACTGGGGAGTAAGGAAGACTGACGTGAGTGAGAGGAGAAAAGGGTCATTGGAAGGGAGAAAATTGCTTTAGAAATATCACAACTGCTATGTTTGCATTGGAGGAAAACTACAATACTAAGCCTAGTGAAAAGGCTCAGTCAATATAGTCACCCCCTGAACTTTCAATTTATAGTAGTAACACTTTCTCTAACTTTGTTATAGCTGAAGGAAGGAGTCATGTTGATAGAAAACACTATTACAGCTCTTCCTAAAAGGAAGAAAAAGATTTTAACAAATGCCTCCTTTCTCATTCATTGTCGATCCCTTTTCTCCCCAGACTATTCTCACTCTCAGCCCACGTAGGAAATCAGAAGATAATTTCAAATTAAATTATGATGGTTAGAAGCTTAAAACACTTAAAAGGAGGAGGGATGCTGTTCAGTAGTGATGGAAGGGAAGGCTGGGAGCTTGCCAAGGAGAATCTGCAAAGATGCTATCTGAGCATCCGCTTTTGGCACTCTGCAATCTCAGGGGACCCCCAAAGAGACACCCCACTACTGCCTAGAAGAGATTACATTAAGTACAAAGGACAAAGAGACACAATTATGAAGTGAGAATCTACACCTTGGATTAAGTGTTTGGTGTGGGGACAGAGGGCAAAAAGACCGAGAGATTATTCTTTGTGACTTTTTTCCACTGTTCCATATTGAGGCAAATATAAACCTTTTACTAAAATCCCTTTTTAGTTACTTTCCCTGTCGTCTCTTTTTTCCAAGATGTTTCCTTTTTCCTTCCTCTCTTCCTCCTTTATACCATTTTTTTCTCTATAATGATGACCTTTTTTTTCTTTGATTTTATCTCTTGTCATTTTGTACCAAAGTTTTAAGTAATGTTTTGGGAATGAAAGGACTGATCAGAATGGGATGGAACAAATAAGAACATCTTTCTTATTTCTTTTCCCCACCCCAGTTAAAAAAAGCATACATTCAGTGAGTTCTATTCCAATTACTCCAATATTCCAGACTTGCTTCCTATAAACCCTGTATTTTCTTGAAAAAAGTGATGACTTTTAAATTGCAGTCAACACCTCTACCCACATTGAACCCTATTTAAAAAAAAAAAAAACTCTTTCTTTCCATATTAGGATAAACACTATGTATTGGTTTTAAGGCAGAAGAGTGGTAAGGGCTAGACAATGGGGGTGGGGGTTAAGTGACTTGATCAGGATCACACAACTAGAAAATGCCAGAGACCAAATTTTGACTCAGGCTATCCCATTTCTAGGCTTGGCTCTCAATCCCCTGAGCCACCTACCTGCTCCCTGGTTTCCACTTTTAACAAGGGAAAAAATAATCAAGTCAACTCATAAAACATTCAATGGCATATTCGTGCATGTTTCATCATCTCTTTTTCAAGATCAAACTATGTCATTGAAATTAAATCTGATATAAAGTGTTTTTTTTAGTGTTTTCTTTTTGCCTTATTATATATTCTTCTCGTGATTCTACTTATTTCATACTGCACCAGTTCATATAGTTTTTCTCCATGTATTTTTCTCTGAATTTCTCATATTCATGGTTTCTTATAGCATAATAATATTTTGTTATGGTATCAAACAATGATTTATTTAGCCATTTTCAATCAATGAGAACATGCTTTGTTTTCAGATCTTAACTACAACAAAAATTCTTTTAAGAATATTTTATATGCAAGCCTTTTCTTTCTTTGCCATATTTAAAGTATAAAATTTTCATTTTCATAGAGAAAGGCAGGATATATTTTCTTATTAGCAGTTCCTCTTTGGGTTTTAGCCCCTTTCCTCAAAATTTATATTTGCTTAATGCAAATGATGTGAACATCATAAGTAAATGCAAAATATGCATGGAGTAATTACAAGCTAATTTTAGGGTGGAGGATATACTAGGATTTGGAAGAGGAAGAACAGTAAAGGTCCCATTTAATTGGTGATACTTGAACTAGTCTTGAAGAGATCTAGCAATTCTGGGAGGTTGAAGTATATAGAATTTGTTTCCAGAATGGAGGACAGGTTGTGCTAAGATCCAGAAACAAGAAGTGAATGAATGGAATAATGTGCAAGGAGTAGCAAGTAGATCAGTATGGTTTATGAAAAGAAATAGTATATAATAAGGTTGGAAAAGAGGGACAGAGCCAGATTGTGGAGGACTTTAAATGCCAACCAAATGGGTCTGTCTTTTATCATTGTAGCAATAGGGAACCACTGGCAATATTTGAGTAAATGTGTTAACAGTCAAGTTTGTGCTGAAGGAATATCACTTTGGTAGCAATGTGGAAGATAGATTGGAGAAATAGTCACGAGATAGGGAGAGCAATTAGAAAGTTGCTGAAATAGTGTGAAAGAGAAATAAAAGGGCCTGTTAGTGTATATGTGTAAGCATAAAGAAGGAGACAGATATGAGGTGTAAGGGAAAAGATTTGGCAACAGATTAACTATGATGGTCATGATGAGGAAAAATGTGGGACTTATAGGATGTGAATGAAGGTGACTGGAATAGTGGCAGTGACTTTATCAAAATATTAAATAAATATTAATATTAAATAAAAAATTAGGAAGAAGGGAAGGTTTGGGGAAGGTTAAAAAAAAGGTTAAAAAAGGAAGAATTTTCTATTTGGGATATGCTGAGTTCCAGATACCTATGGGATATTTACCTGGAAATGTCACAAATACATTTGTGCTTGTGTCTTATTCTCTTATTAGATTGCTAACTCCATAAGACAAGTAACACATGGTATCTCACTTTGTATACTGTGTATGGATAAAAATGGCTGCTCTCCACATAATAGGTACTTCATGTTTGTTGAGTGGATAAATATATTGCTTCTATCTGAGTTTGACATAATACAGGGTGGCTGCATATTATTTATGGCTTCCCATAGCCATGATGCCTCCAAAATGTTGTCTAGTTGCCAATATCTGCCAAAATAGGTTAATATTTACTTTAGCCAAGGCAGGAGAAGATGTTACAGAGGAAAGCTTAGAGAGGATGGCAGAGGGGCAGAAGAGGGAGGGTGGGGAAAATCCCATTGCCTTTGAAATCTTTGAAGAACAGCGATGTAATAAAAGAATCTCAAGCAACATTGCCCCAATTGGTACCATCTGTGAAAAGATTGTTTCTTTGAACAGAAACAGCATGTATCAGATTTATTTGAATGACCAGTTCTTTATTTTGTTTGTGTTTAGATAGGATAGCCAGTCATTTTAGGATGGGAAAAGGAGTTTCAAAATGTGCATTCATAACCCATTTCTGGTGGCCTGAGAGGGGTCATGTTTCACGCTTTCAGTTGGTCTCTATTGTTAAAGAAGGATGAAACCCCTTTGATTTAAGCAGCACTAGAGGTGTTGGAACAGCCTGGCACTTCAGCTGATTTTTTTTTTGAGACAAATATGTGTGGCTGACTGAAAAATAGACCCCAAAGAGAATGCCATTGTGAGTGATATATTACCCCTTAATATCAGTCAGATCCTATGCAATGTAAACAGAGTACAGCGATTTGATGCTTTCAGGGGTTCCATTACGTGGATGTGTTTATTTAATCAGACCTAAATGATATTACATGAAGTTCTCCTTGCCCTCCTGAGGAATCTAGCTTCAACACTTTCAGCGCTGTTCAGTGCTGGAGACAGAAGAAAGTGTAACCATAGTGATGGAATGGAAATGATTTCCTTTGTTCAGAGGCTTCAATATCCAACAGACATTACAGTTTTCAAGGTCAAAAATATATTAGGATGAGATAAAAATTAAAGAAAAATGTGCTGGCTTAGCTACAAAAGCTAATTTAGTTTATGCATTATAAATTATGTTAAAATGACTAAAATGAGATTTCTCAGCAAGAACTAAATGTGTGGTTTCACAAAACTAATTTCCAAAGATGAACATGATTACTGAATTTAGCTTTAAAAGCTTTTCAGGCCATCAGAGAAAACAGCAAAGCTATCAATTATCAGACTTTAGTGGGGCCCCTGTCAGAAACATAATGGTATTTTTAGCATTCTACTCTGCATTTACTAAATTAAGAATGTCTACAAACAAATCAATTAATCGGGACATTATTTAATTAAGTGAAACATGTGATCTGCCACAGAACCTTAAGCAGACTATTAAAATCAACATCCCAATAGCCATGTATCCATCATGAAGGAGAGAACAACCCAGAGATGGGGATGGGAGGTGGGGAAGAAAAGGGGCTGCTATAGAAAAACTGAATGTAAAAACAACCAATTTCAATCCTCAACTAGGAATATCATTCAGTTTTTTTTTTAAGTTTTATTTTAAAAACCTATTTCCTAGGAGTGGGTTAGCCCAGTTCATCAGTTATTTTAATCCTACTGGGTTAATATGTATTGTTTCCCTGTGATGGTGTATGTATGAACATTCATTCAATTCAATTCAACAACAACTTAAAAAGTATCTTCTGTGTGTCAGGCACTGAAGATATGAACATAAAAATAAAAATAGTCTTTGCTCTCTAAGAATCTTCATTTAACTGTTCTCCCCCATCCCCTTCCAGCCTTTTGTTTTTTAGTCCCCAGTGTTTAAAAGCATGATGTCTGGTGTATCAAAGGTACAGAAACAATGTTTACTGATGGACTGGACCCAAAGAGGGCCAGTGCTACTGTGGATGGTTCCCTGGACATCAAGAGGCATGTGCGACACTGAATTTTAGACCTAAGAACCCGAGTTCCTCTGCCTCTCCTACGGGGAGCTCTTTCTGATTCTTTCAAGGAGTCAGAGCAAGGCAACAAGCATTTATTAAGTTCTTATGTGCCAGGCACTATGCTAAGTGCTGGGCCAAGGTGTGTGTGTGTGTGTGTGTGTGTGTGTGTGTGAAGCTCATTCCTTCTTCCTTCTATTCAATTTTTCCTCCTTCTCCTCTTTCTTCTCATTCCTCCTCCCAATCCTTTCCTGAATATTGCAACATAATTACTCAGACATCCACTGTGTGTAGGAAATAAGACTGGTCCTCTGCCTAGCTCAGTCCTTGGGTAATACATCAAAAGAAGATGGGATATCTGATTTATATCATTAGAAAGGAGGGAGAGGCTATGATTAAACAATCTGGAAAAAGTGGCCTCAAGGTACCTAATTTTATAATTCCACCAGGCTCAAGATAAAAGTTAGAGTCACCACTTTGCTCTCAAACAGCTCAGAAGAGAGCTCCACTCTCTCTTTTAAGTCATTGCTGGAATGAGCTGGTCTTAAACTGGGTGAAGTGTGATTGAGAGAATTAGTGAGGTGATCCTGGGTGAAAGTGTTCGATAACAGTGTTGCGACCTGTTAGATACTTTAAAATGAATCTATTCTCTTTCTCCTATTTCCTTTTGTCTAAAGATGAAGTTGTCTTTTGCTAGTAAAGATTGTCTTGTCTACATGTTTCAAGGTTGAGCAACCGTAAATGAATTTACTTAAAGGAAAGAAAATCAAGATAAAGAGTGGCACTAGTGGGGACTAAGTCTGTGATTTTAATGGTTGAGGAAATTCCCATTGTTGTCATTTCTGATTCTTCCTGACCTCATTTGGGGTTTTCTTGGCAAAGACACTGGAACAGTTTGGCATTTCCTTCTCTAGCTTATTTTACAGATGAGGAAACTGAGGCAAATAGTTATGTGACTTGCTCAAGGTCACACAGACAAAAAACATCTGAGGTGACATTTAAACTCAGAACTTCCTGACTCCAGGTTCTGGGTTCTCTATCCAAGACACTGCTTAGCTGCTTTGATTATCTTTGAAGAGCTTGGGTAGTTGTTGTGGACATATTGTTATTATTGAGTTGTTTTAGTCATGTCTGATTCTTCCTGATCCCAATTGGGGTTTTCTTTCCTAAGATATTGGAGTGGTTTATCATTTCCTTCTCCAGTTCATATTGCAGATGAGGAAATGGAGGCAATACAGTTAAATGACTTGCCCAGGGTCACACAGCTAATAGATATTTGAGGCTAGATCTGAACTCAGATAGATGAAACTTCCTGCCTTCAGGCCAGCACCCAATCCACTGAGCTGACTAGCTACCTTATATTTGTTCTCATTTTTTCCCCCTGCAACTTAGAGTCTCAGTTGCCTAAAGCAATGAGAATTTAATTCATTTGTCAACCTCACACAAGCAGTAAGTGTCCAAACTAGAACCTGACCTAGTCCTGGTCTTTCTTGACTGTTTCTCTCCACAAGATGCCTAATAAGAGGTTTGTTCATTTGTCTGATAACAACTTTGTAAAAATCACAGAGCTCTGCCCTGCAGATATACAAAGATAAATAGAATCCCTTATACAAAGGCAAAAATGTAGACATGAAGAATAAGACATGGATGGTCCTTCCGATTCAATATCTTTAAAGTATTACCATACTTTCTTGCTGTCCTGGGATCTCTTGAGGATACCTAGGAGAAGAAACAAATCCTTAAAGGCAGTATCTTCCTTACGCTAGAATGAAACCTAAAAGGACCTCCTTCCCAGATAAAATTCTCCTTTGTTTTGTTATGGCTCTTTAAAAAAAAAGAACTATTGGAAAAAACTGGAAGAGACGTGAGCTTTGAGTTGATTATCGCTAGGATGATATATGTCTATTTCTAACAAGGGAGGAAACTTGCCCTGCATCAAGTACTCTAAACTGAGTTATTATCACTGGGAATTAAATCTTACTTGCAGAGGTATATTTGCATCTGTAGATTCTTCAGAATTTGAATGGCCCTGAGGATCTCAAAATCTGATGATGACAATTAACAGAAACAGCTATAATGTATGGATGGTGTGAGGGATTTACATGAGTGAATCAATAATATTTTTTAAAAAGCATTTATCATTTATTATGTGCCAAGCATTGTGCTAAGTACTAAGTAGACTTCTTTTTACTTTAAGAGACTAGGTCTAGGGAGCAGCTGGATGGTTCAATGGATTGAGATCCAGACCTACATATGGGAGTTCCTGGGTTCAAATCTGGCCTCAGACACTTCCTAGGTGTGTGATCTTGGGCAAGTGTCTTAACCCCCATTGCCTATGTAAAGATTAAAATTTAGGGGAGAGGGGGAGACTGAGGCAGGTAGAAATTAGTTTCTCTCTGCAAGGAATATTATAATTTTTAGAGGTTTATTAAAGTTTAAAGATTAAGAATATACAAGTAAGAAACATGTGCCTAGGCCAGAGGCCTAGACAAAATAACCTCACATCATGGAACAGACGCCTCTGCTCCAAAAACGGAAGTCCAAAAAGGCCGAGCCCTTCAAAAGCCTTTGCTTAAATATCTTCTCGATCTCGGCCCATGTGAGATTACAAGGCATTCTGGGGAAGTGGAGCAAAGGCTCATGGGGATTGTAGTCCTGTATTCGAGTCTATTTTTTACATCCCCCATATGATCATTTGTGGAAAAATTAATTTTTCCCCAAAAGGATCATAAAAACATAATAAACTTAAAAGATTACAATAGTATGAGGATAAGAGAAAAAAGAATAAAACCAATAATTTCTGAACACATTGACAAAAAGCCGTTAGGGGCCAGTCCCCTTTGGCATAAAAGTATACATACAAATAAATGTTCAATCAACCACACCCAAAGTTCAATTTTGTGCAACTTGTGGTCTGGAGGCTTCTTCATGGTGGCTTCTCCAACAGTTCAGTTCTGGATTCAGAGAGGTAGCATCTTCTTCACCTAAAATTCTTCTCAAAAGGAATTTAAACTTTGCAATTTAAATAATGATATTTTTTACATTCCCCCGTGTTGTGGGTGATTGAAAGATTCAGAATCAGTTAGGGATGCATGGCTGAGGTATGAGGTATATGAATCAATTGGCAAGAGATATGCAAGGCTTTCTCACCAAAAAATGAGATCCATTTCCTCTTTGTATCTGGCCATGATCACTGTGAGTAGAAGGCAAATGAATTGAACAGGGTTAACAATTTTTTCATCTTTAAAAATACAGTAGTACAACTATGTAGTTACCAAAATCCCCAAAATTCTCAATAGCCCAATTAATTACAATAGCAAACAAACACACTTTCATATTTCACAT
Source organism: Monodelphis domestica (assembly GCF_027887165.1). Classification (NCBI taxonomy): domain Eukaryota; kingdom Metazoa; phylum Chordata; class Mammalia; order Didelphimorphia; family Didelphidae; genus Monodelphis; species Monodelphis domestica. Next base: position 252,582,667 of record NC_077233.1, read on the forward strand.
AAGTTGCTGTATGACATTTTTAAAACCTATGAATTGATGGACATTTGTCACAATTTTTACAAACAGAGCAATCCTTCAACCTTGGTATTTAAACATATTTTAAAACAAAGTAAAACTCATCTTGGGTTTAGAACATAATCAAGAAATCTATATATCATCCTGGTAGAAGTAAAATAGTGAGCTGAAGAGCATAAATAAAGGGGTGCTCCTTGTTCTTGGAGGCTTTTCCCAAGGGTACAAATGCCCTGAAATTAACTGCCCAACTTCCATTCACATGTGGGAAGGTTGGGGGTTATAAAATACATTTCACTTCAGCTACTAGAATGGGCCTTACCTCGTGGTAGGGGCAGGCAAAAATAACCAGACTGTTAAAAAAATTCCAAAATCATATTTAAAAAACCCTTAAAATCAAATCATTTGAGGTATTTAGCACATTAAATTTTCCAAGGTTGTTAATACAATTATCACCAGTTCTGAAGTTCATCTATCCTCAGCAAAATAAAAAAAAGCTGTTTTTTCATATATGGGCTTATTCACAACAATATTTGTTCAACACAGTTATAGGGGAAAAACAACAGAATTTTAAAACTCAGTACATTCAAAATAAATTCAATCAACCTTCAGTTCACAGAATAATATTCAATCCAGTAATATATGAACTTAAAATCACAAAGTTATATCTTAAACAAAAAATGCAATAGTATACAGAGATGTTTATAAACCATTGGAGTCTGAAATGCCTTAGAATATAGCCTTTAGTCTCTTCAAAGTTCCTTGGGGTTTTTTTTGTTTGTTTGTTTGTTTTTAATTATCCATTTAAATGTCTATTGTCCGAAGGTAGAGTAGTAAAGGCTAGGCTATGGGGTTCAAGGGATCCGTCTGGGGCCCCATAGCTGGGAAGCATCGGAGGCCAGACTTTAACTAGAGACCTCCCGTCTCTGGGCCTGGCTTCCAGTTCGCTGGGCCACCCATTTTCCTCCCCAAAGTTAAAGTTGAATCTTTGGGCTGAGTCTGCTCCCAGACAGGCAGGCAAAATCAATGAAATTGCCAGAAGAGTCAAAAATCCTTTTAAACAGCCATTGCTTTTTAGGTTTCTGTTTGAAAAGTCTGTTTCTTCTCTCTAGTCTTTTCTCTCTTTCCCCTCTCTGATACCCCTGCAGCCAATACCCCCAGCCACGTGGAGGCTTAGCCTAAGGGAAAATCTCCTTTCCCTCTGGTCTCTCCCCTCCGCCCACGTGGCCAATACTGTTACCAGCTGGTCGCAATGAGTCCTGAGCGATCTGCTCCAAGGATCTGGGTGATGAGCCGGCTGGGTCGGGCTCCTGGGTCTGGGGCACAGAAATAGGCAGGCAGCGGGCCGGTGAGAGGCCAGGAGCAGGAGCGGCTGCGGGGGTGGGCAAGGCCGGGACCAGGTACCAGGTGAGGATGATCAGGGCTGCAGGCTGCAGGCAGGAAGCGGCGGGGCCGCTTTCTAGGTACTAGCTATTAAAACTGAATTTAAGATCAGAAAAGAAATCAGAAGACTGAAAGTTCTTTTCCCATTAGGTCGCCATAACTGTAAAGATTAAAATTTAGGGGAGAGGGGGAGACTGAGGCAGGTAGAAATTAGTTTCTCTCTGCAAGGAATATTATAATTTTTAGAGGTTTATTAAAGGTTAAAGATTAAGAATATACAAGTAAGAAACATGTGCCTAGGCCAGAGGCCTAGACAAAATAACCTCACATCATGGAACAGACGCCTCTGCTCCAAAAACGGAAGTCCAAAAAGGCCGAGCCCTTCAAAAGCCTTTGCTTAAATATCTTCTCGATCTCGGCCCAGGTGAGATTACAAGGCATTCTGGGGAAGTGGAGCAAAGGCTCATGGGGATTGTAGTCCTGTATTCGAGTCTATTTTTTACACCTAACACTTACCTCTCTCCTGTCTTGGAACCAATACACAGTATTGATTCTAAAACAGAAGGTAAGGGTTTAAAAAAATAAAGAGACTAGGTCTAGAAACATTTCAGTTCTGCTGCTACTGCTCCCTAAATGCTATCTCTGGGAGAGAAAGTTCTACCACTGTCATTTCTAGCTGTATCCCTGGGGCCAAAAGTGTCCTTGGAGAGGATTACATGAATAAGGAGACATAAGATCATTGTCTGTGTACAGTCACTATCTGAGTTATGGTTCTCTGATCTACTCATCAAATCTCTATTCCCCTTTTAAAGACCATAGCTGTGGTTATGCTCAGATAAACAATGACTTCGAATTAATATTAATAATAATAAAAAATAATAACATTTTATAGCCCTCTAAGGTTTTACAAAGTACTTTACATATCTAATATCACAATAACCTCACAATATCTATATTGGATAGATGACATTATTATCAATGTTTAAAAGATGAAAGGTAGCTAGGTGACAGAGTGAATAGGCTGCCAGGCCAGGAAAACTCATATGCCTGAGTTCAAAACCAGCTTCAGACATTTGCTAACTCAATGGCCCTGGGCAAGTAACTTAACTCTGTGTGCCTTATATTTCCCATCTATAAAATGAGCTGGAAAAGGAAATGACAAATCATTCTAGTACCTTAGCCAGGAAAACTCTAAATTGGGTCAGGAAGAATCAAACACTACTGAAAAAACAACTGAACAAAGATGAAGAAACAGAAGATAAAAGAGCTTAAATCATTTGTCTAGGGTCACATAGGTAGTAAGTATTTGGAGTAGAATTTAATTTCAGGGCTTTCTGCCTCTAAGTGAAGTATTGTAACCACTTTCTCAGAAATGAACATCCTGCTCCTTTTTAGTTGTTGATTTCTGACTTCTAAGGCCACAATACAATCCCCAACTTTCCTTTCCAGGCTAAAAGACTGAAATAAATTAATTGACTTGTCAAGGGTCACAAGGCTAATTAGAGTCTAAGACAGGATTTGAACTCAGATCGTCATGTCTTCAAATTCATTACTCTCTTCACTACTCTGTCTTGTGACTCTAACGCTCTTAGATGTTAGTGTCAAAGGATCCAGAAGTAACGGCAGGAATATTCATCCTATCTAGGAGAGATAAAATCCTAACCATAGTGTCAGTGAAAATATCTACATGTATAAAAGATATACACTCAAAGCCAGAACTAAGGTCTCATGCCCATTTGTTACATCGACTAAACCACTTCTGGTCTTCATCTTTTACAAACAGAAGACAAAGTAAGATCATCTCATAGTAGAAGCATAAATACACTAATATGGAAGTTTGGGGAAGGGCAATATCATTTTGAGTTGAAAAGGGATCAGAGAAATCTTCATGGAAAAAGTGACCTTTGAAATGAACCATGAAAGACTAGTGGTGATCAAAAGATCTGGGAGAGAAGAGGCTATTCCAACTACAAAGGATGACATGAGCAAAGCCATGTTGAAGAGAAATCAGTGATCCACTTAAACAGTGATGAGTGGTTCAGTTTTGTTGATTAGAAGAATAGTGAAAACAAGACTAGCTCAAAAGGCATTTTGGGTCAGATTATAGATAGCCTTGAATGCCAGCCTAAAGAGTTTGGACTTGATTTAATAGGAAGTGGGAAATCTCTGAACATTTTTATACAGTAGATTAGCATTATCTGAGGTGGTGGTCATCAGGAAAATGATTTTGACAGTGGTGTGCATTATAAAGAAAAGGGAGGCTCTTTAGGGGACTATTGTAATAGTCCTAATGAGACACAATGAGACTCTAAAGTATTCTATTACCAATGAGAATGATAAGGAGAGGGAAATAAAAAAACCCAGCTTGTATATAGTGCTGTGTTTTATAAATCACTTTTCTTACAAGAACTCTGTGAAAAATGTAAACAATATTTTCATCATGTTACAGATAAGGAAACAAACTAATATCACATTGCTCATGATCATACAGCTAAGAGCAAAAGTCAATATTCAAATCCAGGTCTCCTAATTCTGAGTCTAGTCATCAAACCTCTATTTCATGTTGCTGTGTTGATGGATAATATTGAGAGAGATTTGAAGACTTGGTCTTGCTGCCTCAAGTCTCTCCCCATTCTAGTCCATTTTCTACTTGGCTGTCAAATGAACCTTCCTGAAACATAGATCTGATCAAATCACCTCATCTAGTCAATCAAATTTTGCCTACAGGATTAAATATAAAATCCCTTGCTTTGCTTTTAACACCTTCCATGACCTGACCTCTTCCTTATCTTTCTGGTTGTCTTACACCTTACAGTCCCTTCTCTCCATGACCTCTCTAATCCAAAAACACTGGTGTCTACTATTCTTTATATATAATACTACATGTGCCAACACTGGACATTTTAACTTGTCTCTCATGCCTGGAACTCTCTCCTTTCTTATCTCTGCTTTCTATTTCATTCCTTCCTTCAGGTCTCAGCTAAGTTCTCATCTTCTGCAAGAAGTCTTTTCTAATTTTTGGTTAATCTTAGTGTTTTCTCTCTGAGATTATCCCCAATAGATCCTGTCTACATTTTATTTGCACATCATTGTTTGCATGTTGTCTCTTCTAATAGACTGTAAGCTTCTTGAGGGCAGAGGTACCATGCCTGGCATATAGCGGATACTTAATAAATGTTTGCCGAGTGACTATTTTCAGGTGGGATGCCAAGGAGAAGGAAGAGTCAAAAATGACTAAGCTTTTAAGTATGAGTAAAACAGGAAATGGTGGTGCTATTAAAAAGAGGAGGATAGTATTTAAGAGGAGAAACAGGTTTGAGAGAAAATATGAGTTGACACTGATGAGAATACAGCCCCCAAAGTCCCAATTCACTGGTTTAAAAAGTCAATTTAAAAAATAAGTTTTGCCAAAATCTAAACTTATCCAAGTTATCCAAGTTCCTATTACTAAGGCATAGGCTAAACTTTTAATAAAATATCATGTGGGAAAAGTGTAATCTTTTTCCTTAGTGCTAAAAAGGAGGGGGAGAGGGAACAAAGGTTGCCATGTTCATAATAAAATTGGCAAAAAAATCCCTCATCCTATTGCTCACCCAAACTCTGACTGCTGATGTGGGTTGCTGGATATGCCAGCAGGGAAAATCGAAAACACTAGGAGGGACACAGATGGACATCAATCTTCGCCTTGGATTGATGGCATGTAAGCAAACTGCTCCACTATAATTAGGGTAATTTGTGTGCAGTGGGGATGAGGAGCACAAAACCCTTAAATATCAGTGTGGGATTCAACAGCAAAATGTGTCTAGACATGTGAAACCTTCCAGGCTGAAAGAAGTTATTGAAAAATGATTCATTTTTTTACATCCCCCACCTGCTGCCTGATTCTTCTTGATATTGATTTCTTGAAAGTACATTTTCCCCCTACATTAAAATTCTGTGTTAGCGTTTAATGCTTATTGAGCATCAACAATGTCCTAGGTATCATCCATGCTGTTGCCTGGGCCTTGCTTATTGATCTTGAAAACCTGAACTTCCTCAAAATCATTTTTTTCCTTTCCTCTCATTAATTTCAATTCATATTCAGAACCAATTAAGCATACATGGTCTTTGAACTAATTATTTTTCTAAAGAAAAGAATTAATTTGGAGAATATGCAACTATTTTAATATATGTAAAGTGATGTTAACAATACCTTTACAATTTGAAAAGCTTTGGGGAAATTTCAGTGATGCTCTCAGAGGAAATCCCCATTTTGGGGCCTGTGACAAATGTGACTGTGAGACACAGGAACTGGTGTGGAAACTTCTTAAGGGCAAAAAGAGAAGAGAAATTAATGATGAGTGGTTGGTTTCTCAGAGTAGAAAGTCATGGTAGAAGTGGTGGCAGAGGCTCATGTTATTGAGGGATGAGTCAGTGAATATTTGTTCCCTCTGCTGGTAGAATTTCTATACCAATGGAAAAAGAGTGCTGTATTTGCTATGTTTAAATCTTGGGATTGCCTCAACTACCAGTACAATTTCCTAGTTGCCCCTCATCCCCATTAACTCTTAAATTTAAAACAATTGTTTGATATTAAGGCAAAAGCAAGAATGTTCATAATATCAATTATCCATAAAGCAAGTGAAGGAATAATCAAAATAATAGTCCACACCCAGAATCAGTCAATGAACATTTTTTCTATTATACTATTTTCCAAGCACTATACTTAAACATTGGAGCAAAGAAAGGCATAAGATAGTCCCTACTCTCAGGGAACTTACAATCTAATGAGGGAAGATAGCTAAAAAGAAGCTGAAAGCAGTAGGGTTGATAGGAAGAGAGTGTAGGCAGAAGAGCATGATGAAGTCCTACAGTGAGAGTGAGAAATGATTTGAAGAGGAGGTGTGAGTCACAGAGTTCAATTCTTGCAGAGTGATGAATTTCTGGGGATTGTGAAATGCATGAACTTGAGTCACACTTTTTGGCCAATATACAGTGTCTGTAAGGGAGAGTAGAACATAAAGAGTCATATTAAGGGCACACATGATTAAAGAAAACCATTGTCCCTGGGACAACTCACAACTTGAACTTCAGAATTGGCTGACTCTTTCTATTTCAGTTTCATCATCTAGGTTCTTTCAAGAATAATCTTTACTAACCAAAACCATTTCTTTCTTGATATTCTCCTTTTGGGCTTTGACTCCTTCCTCCTAGGTAAATTCATTCCTATTTTAACTCATGAGACCCCTTAAGAGGGATGCTTAAGGAGTATTACACTATTATGAGGATAAGAAGTTACCTTAAATGAGAGAACTGTAAAACTTCTCAGTTGGGTTCTCTAGGAAATGCAGACAAACCCAGACAGCTCTTCACCAAACAGTTCTCTTATTTATTCAGAAATCTTTTAGCCTCTACTAAAGCAGAGCTTACATTAAAGTAGATGGAAAACCTTCATTTTTCTTTGTTTCTCCTTTTCAACCCAATGGAGATACTGGAGAGCAACCAACCACTTTTGAAACATAACAACCTCTCAAACTGTACATAGCACTGGAGGGCAATACCATAAACAATTGCAGAGTTTTACTCTTTCCCAATAATTTACTCCTATTTTTTTGTTTTAAGAATCACAAACTCATAGAATTTTAGAATTAGAAGGGAGTTCAGAAGGTTGGAATTCTGACATGATGAAACTTACCTAATCCATTAATTAACACTGTGTTCTATGTTTTATTTATGTTATTAGGTAGTTTGCATCTATTCACCTTTTCAACAAAGATATTGTGAATTTTGCTGAAGTTTTGATATATTATCTATTGCATTTCCCTTATTTACTAGTGCAATAATTCAATCAAGAAAGGAAATGTGATCAGTCTGCTATAATTTATTCTTATAAAATATTTTTAATCATATACTTAGTAACCTCTACCACCACCACTTCCAAAAACATTTACCTAAATGAATGTATAAAAACGCTTATGTGCAAGATCACAAATTTCATATTGTTTAAAATATGTAATATACATATATGTATGCATATGCTAATATAAATGTCCTCTGCTTTTGAATTATCTTTTGATCTATTTAACTTGGACATTTTTTATCTTGATTTTGTGACATTTTTAAAGGTAACTGTGATATGTATTATCCTTATTCTCTTTTCTTCTCTTTATCTCTTCGTATATTTCCCTTATTTTCTTTATATTTCCACTATTTGTCATTTCAATAATAGATATGGTTCATTCTAAATGAACTCATACTAGCTCAGAGCACCTTTCCTTTCTCCTAATGCTCCTAACATTCCTCTTATCTTTGGAATTTTTCCAGAAATAAAAGTCATGCCCACCATCATTTAATTTGTAGAAATTTTCTTCTTTTTTTGAAAACTGGGGCTTTTCTTACTTTTGTTTCTATTGTATCTCCCCTAAATCTCTATTACTTTGGAATAATTATAGACAGTGGTTTAATAATCATATCCACAAGTCTTTTTTAAAAAAAATCAACAACTATACTTGACTGCTTGATTTCCATATGAGCTGGACAGACCTCCATGAACTGATGTGGAGTGAAATGAGCAGAACCATTGTACACAGAGACTGAAACATTGTGGGATGATGATATGTACTTGACTTTACTAGTGATAGCAAATTAATAATCCAGGACAATCCCAAGAGATTTATGAGAAAGAATGCAATCTGCACTGAGAGTAAGAAATGTGAGAGTAGAAATGCGGGAGGAAAATATTTGATTTATCACTTATTTATATGGGTATTGGATGTGTGGTTTTTTTTAAAGATTATTACAAAAATGAATAATATGGAAATAGATATCAAGTGATAATGCATGTATAAACCAGTGGAATTGCTTGTCATCTCTGGGATGGGGGAGGGAAACGGGGAGGGAAAAACATGAATCATGTAACCATGGAAAAAATACATAAAAAATTAAAAAAGTTTTAAAAAACTATTTTTGAGTATAATTCTGAGTCTACTTACTTGAAATCATCGATGATGTGGGGACTTTTCTTATCATCTAATCATTTATCTTGAGTTTTGTTACCTTTGAAAATTAATGGCCTAATCATGAATTTATTAGTTGGTTAGCTGGAACCAATAAATTGGGTCAGTGGGCTTTCTCAATGACCAAAGAAAGAGAGGTAGGGCTTACCAGTCTTCATATAGTTTTGGAGAGTATAGAATTAGGAAAATGGGGAAGACAATATGATTGGTAACAGAAAAGACAGCACCATGGCAGTAGAGACAACATGTTTGGTTACATTAAGAAAAGCAAGGTTAGCACTCATGTAGGGCTATCAACCATTCCTCTCTGTCTTAGAGGAATGCTTGATTAATTTATGGGACCCAACTACATCCTGAATATATTGATAGTGGACAAGGAACATGACTCACTGGCTCCCAAGAGATAAATAAGAACTTCCTAAACTTCATCTATCCAAGGATAGACAAAGATAGACCACATCTTTAATATCTTCAGGATTTAAATATAACACCAGATATGTTGGTATTTTCATTTCCAAGCTCAACTCAAGGACATAGACAGGTGGGTTGAGCCCTCATACAAAGTAGTATAGTAATACAGACTAGGAGCAATTTAGAATAAAATCAATTATAAAATAATATAGAATCAATTTAATTTCTTCATTTTCAATTCCAAGTTATCAATTTTTCTTCTCTACTTCTGAGTCTGGAGTTGACTCTCCTTAGTAGAAGAAATGGAAATAAAATTCTTGTCTGAGTAATTCTTCTATTGTCTTTTTATCCCAGGAACTTCTGCCAAAGGTCCTAATTGGTTAGTGCTCTATGTGTGACATTTGACAATTTCTTACCAGCTGTCTTTTTTACCTTGTACTCCCTCCAACTTCTGTTCCCCCTTAATTTTCCAGTTCTGGAACCAAAATCAAATCAATACTATAGCTGCTTTTAGAAAGAATGTGTCATGTTATACTACCTTATGTCTCTACTCGTCATTAATTTCCAAACCAAAATACTTGACTCTTACCTTCTAAATGCAATTTTCTCCCATTTTAGAATATAAACTCTTTGGAGAAGACTTGAGATGGCTGAGTAGAAGGAATTAATATAGCTGAGCTGTCTACCACAACTGTTTCACAAAGATATAGACACAAAAGACTGAATCCTGATTGAGAAATAAAAAGTCACAGTTAATCATTTTACTAGCCCAGGCTGGAAAAGAAGTTGGATAGTTTACAGATATTGGAGATGGAATCTACCCAGGAGTCAGAGTGAAGTGCATTCTAATCTAGAATTGGGAGTGAACTAGACTTTCCCACAACTATGTATCAAGGCAAGAAAGGGTCCCAGATTTAGCACAAAGGGACTCAATACTGTTCAAGGAGCAGGAGCAGCTGCTAATTGGCAGCTCTGTAATATACTACTCACTTCTGAATTACAAATCCACTATAGACTGAGGAGAGAAACCTATACCTGGGAATGGTCAAGGAGCAGTTACCATATTTATCTGTATTCTGAGAGCAGATCAAGTACACAAGAAGCCCTTAACTCCAGTCCTAGAAGTAGAGTGGGATCTTTGATATAGTTTTCAACCTAGTCTGAAGCCTGCTGTGGAATAAACAGAGTAAAAAGTCCAGTGAAAAACAATTCCAGAGTATTGTCATTCTCTACTCACATAACTTTCAAGCTAGTTGAAGGTAACTTATTTGGTCTACTGTCACTCCAACAAGGGATAAGCCTCAAGTTGTAATGCTTAGACCTATATCAGGAATTTGCAGGAGTCAGATAAAGAGGGCAGTGCTGAGACTCCCTCCAAGGTCAGACTGATTTAATTTCACTGAAAGCTTATAGGTCCCCAGCCTAAGCTATCCTTGAGACTCCAGAATAACACAGATCTTAGTAACTGAAGAAAGAATCAGCAACACCCAACAAAACACAAAACAGAACCAAGGATGGATCAGCCATTTCCTTCATAAATGCACAGAGCCTGAGCCTAAATAAAGTTCAATGTGAGGGAGTTAAGTTTGAAGAAAGAGTAGAAAATGAAACAAAATGATCCTACCATAAAAAGGTCTGATATAATGGGAATGCTCAGGTAACAACCCATAAGAAATAATTACCCCAAAACATTCTGCAAACAAAACCTCAAAAAAAAAAGAAACAAAATAAAGAAACAAAACTCAGAATGAACATGTGGTCAACTAAAATTCCTGGGAAGTGATAAAACCAAAATTTTAAAAGTTTTAAAAATTATAAATGAAATGAAAGCATTAGAAGAAAAATTGGAAATGAAATTTGAGTGCTGGGAGAAAAAACCAGAAAGGAATTAAGAGCTCTGAAAGAAAGAATTGGAAAGAGAATGAAAAACTTGGCACAGAGCCAAGCCAAGATGGTGACTTAGAAGCAGTGAAAGTTAAAACTACTAGACAATCCTTCCTTTCAAACCAGTCTTTAAAAAGTGCATCAAAATGATAAGAATTAAAAACCAACAGCAAGATGGAGTGAGGGGGCTCTCTTGATGATCACAACTTGAAAGGAACATAGAGAAAGTTGATTGTCATGGGATGAAGGGGAATCAGAAGCAAAATTGCACACAGAGGAATGCTGGTCAGACCCTTCCCCGCATCCCAACAGACACACATACACCTACTACACTACGTTACAGGACAGGTTATAGATTGACTTTGGGCTACTGGGACCCAGACTACACCAACAAAAGAGCACCTTAGACTTACCCCCTTGAAGTCTTAGGCCTTGGCATCAGCTCCCAGTGAGACCTGGAAGTCCATAACCAGCAAGACTGTTCTGTGGTGGTGAAGACTTAGTTCTAGGGCGAAAGAGCTGACAGTGCTGATCCCAGCAAACAAGCAGCAAAGGAGATAGATTAATAATATTTCAGAATTCCCAGTCCCCAGAAAATAAAAGGCTGGGAAAAATAAACAAATAGCAAAAGAAACTCCTAACCCTTGAATTTAATGGTGACAAAGCATAAAGCACAATATCAATAGGGAACAGTGAGATCCAAGCAAAAACATGCAAACCTTAAAAGAAAAATGGAAATTGGTCTCAAATGCTAGAAGAACCTAAAAAGGAATTAAACAAATCTCTGGTAAAGGTCTAATTTCTCAAATATATATATATATATATATATATATATATATAAACTACATCAAATCAATATAAATCCAAGTCATTCCCCAATTGTTAAATGATCAAAGGGTAAGAATAGGCAGTATTCAGATGAAAAAATCAAAGTTATCAATAATCACATAAAATGTTCTTAATCCTTCTTAGTTAAAGAAATACAAATTAAAACAACTTTGTGGTACCACTTCATACCTATCGGATTAGCCAATATGCAGTAAAGGAAAATGATAAATGTTTGAGGGGATGTGGCAAAATTGGGACACTAATGCATTGCTAGTGATGTGAACTGATTCAACCATTCTGAAGGGCAATTTGGAATTATGACCAAAGGGTTATAAAAGAATGCATACCATTTGATCCAGTATTACCACAACTGGGTCTGTATCCCAAAGAAATAAAAAAGAAAGATGGGAAAGGACCTGCTTATAAAAAAATATTTATAGCTGCTCTTTTAGTGTGGCAAAGAATTGGAAACTGAAGGGATGCCCCTTAATTGAGGAATAGCTGAACAACTTGTGGTATGGGATGGTGATGGAAAACTATTGTGCTATAAGGAATGATAAACAGGATGATTTCAGAAAGAACTGAAAAGACCTCCATGAATTGATGCAGAGTAAAATAAGTAGAACCAGGAGAACATTGTACACAGTAACTGGAATATTGTGGAATGATCAAATGTGATAGACTTTGCTGCTAACAGCAATACAATGATCCAGAACAATCCTGAGGAACTTAGGACAGAGAATGCTATCCACCTCCAGAGAAAGAACTGTCGAAAACATGATTTATTATTTGTTTATTTGAGTATATGTTTTGGGCTTTGGGTTCTATAAGATTATTTGCTTACAAAAATGAATAATATAGAAATATGTTTTGAGTAGATAATACATGTATAACTCAGATTGAATGTCTTGCCAGTTCCAGGAGAGGGAGGGAGACACTATGGATCATATGACTTTGGAAAATTTATATGGAAATTTGTTATTAAAATAAAAAAAATTAGTTAAGGCTTAAAAAAAGAAAAGCTAGGCACAAACTTATTAAACTTTAACCAAACATCAGATTTCTTAAAAAATGAATTAAAAAAATAGAAGCTAATAGGACACCAGAGAAATATTCAAGTAAAGTCAAATGATTGGAAAATGGAGGAAAGTTTAATGTATCTAATATAAAGCAATGAACTTGGAAAACTGATTTAGCAGAGGAAATTTAAGAATCATTTTGCTACCTTAAAACTATGGTGAAATAAGATATATTTCAAGAGTTCATAAAAGGAATTTCCCCAAATTTCTTACATCAGAGGAAAAAGTGAAAAAAAAAAGAATACATTGGTCATTGCCTGAAAGAAACCCCAAGCCCAGGAATATCATAGCTAAAATCTGGGGTGGCTAGTTTAAGGAAAAAAATGCTACCAGAAAGAAAGCATAGAAAGCATTTAGAAACTGAAAAGCCATGGTCAGTATCATACAAAATTTAATATCTACCATTCTAAGGGAGCATAATGCTTTAGAAATAATATTTGAGAAAGCAAAAAAATTAGGCTTAAAATCAAGAATAACTTACCCAGCAAAACCATAAGGATAAAAAAGTATATACTTTTAATGAAATAGAGAACTTCTGAGAACTTCTGATGAAAAGATCAGAGCTACATAGAGACTTTGAAATATAGAGAAATCATGTTAAGCTTAAAATGGCGTTGATTCCAAGGCTGAAAATAAGGAAATATTTGAAGGAATAGAATGTCAAACAATAAAATCAAAATGCTTTCTATGGAATATCCCCCAGAAATATTATTTTAGATACAACTATGAGTGGAGAGCAAATGAAAAACATATTCCAGAATAGGAAGACTTAAGAGTTCACAAAAGTAAGAGTTAAGGATAAGAGACACCCTCAATCAAAAATATTAAGGAAGTCAGAAAAATGAAAAAATTTTGGTAAATTTTTCATGTCTGTTCATGCCTTATTATTAATCACAAAATTGCTTGGAGATAGTTATCCTATGAATGTGACTTATGTGACAAAGAATTTCATCAGATTTTAGATTTATCTTGCAATTGCAGAATCTATGCTAGAGAAAAATCCTTTGAATGGAAGGATTATATTATGGCATTAGTCTAGCATTATGATTCACACCCTTAGAAGAAATCTTATTTAGTCTTTTATAAAAATAAGGAAGGGATTGGTTTCAGAAAAATCTGGGAAGACTTGTATGAAATGATACAGAGTGAAATGAACAGAACCAGGAGAACAATTTGTATAATAACAAAAGGAAAAATATTGTAAGGACAAACTTTGAGAGGCTTAAGAATTCTGATCACTTCAATGGTAAACCAAGATACGAGATGACCAATGATGAAACATGCTACTCAAGTCCTGACTGGTGTGGTAGAGTTAGAGTGCAGATTGAAATGCTTCAGAATCCATACTAGAAAGAAAGTCCATTTGTATAAAGAATTTGAAAAATAAAAGTTAAAATAAAAAAATCACTTGTCAATGGAAGACTTTATAACCAAACATGTGCTAGATATGCTCATAGAAAAGAAAAAAAGATAATTTGAATATAAAAATATAAAAACTAATGCAGTTAAAATTAGAATGGAAATAGTTACCAGGGGAAAAAATCTTTGCAGAAAGTTTTTCTGATAAATGACAAATACAGAATGTAGAATGGGTTGATCCAAATTTATATGAACAAGAACATTCTTCAGTAGAGAAATAGTCAAAGGGTATTCTAAGGAATAAATTCAAGATGTCAACTACCATGTAAAAATGCTTCAAATAGCTAGAGAAATTTAAGTAAAAAACAAAATCTGATGTCCTTCCTGACACCAATCAGAGTGTTAAAAAATAAATATGGGAAATGACAAATTTTGGACAGGCTGAGGTAAAATAGACACATTGTGACACTTTTGGTGGAGCTGTGAAATGGTCCAGTTATTTTGGGAAGCAATTTGGAACTTTGTCCCAAAAGTCACTAAATAGTGCATACACTTTGATCTGGAAATACCACTCCAGGACATATTCCCAAAGAGGTCAAAGAAAGAAGAAAAGTATGTATATGGATAAAAATTTTCTACTGGATTGTTTTGTGTTGTTTTTGTAGTGGATAAGAATAAGGAACTAAGGAGATATTCTCATATTGGGGAATTACTAGATAAATTATGTACAAATGAAATGCAAATGAGAAAGGTACAGTTTCAGAGAAACCTGGGAAGACAAAGATGAACTGATATAGAATTAAGTAAGCAGAAACAGGAGAACAATTCATACTATAATAATATTGTAGAGGCAAATAATTTTGAATGGCTACAGAACTCTGATCAATTAAATAACCAACTATGATGCCAGAGGAGGAATAAGGAAGTATCCAACCTGCTTCCTAATAGGTATTACACTAAGCTGCAGAATAAGACAACATTTTTGCACTGCTTGTGTTGCAATTTGTTTTGCTCATTTATGCATATATTTATATAAGTATTTTTTCTTCATTTTTTAATAGGAGGGATTTTGATGGGAGGGATAGAAGGGAAGTAGTGAGTTGTGATTATACAGTTGCCAGAAAAAGAAGGAAAAAGAAAAGAGGATAATTGAAGCATTAAAAAAATCATACAGCAGAGAACAGAAGGAAACCTGTAGAGAATCACAGACATATGAGAGAGTTATAAAATTTACATGTTTAATTTGTTTTTAAAAAAGAAAGCTATTGGGGCAGCCAGGTAGCTCAGTGGATAGGAAGCCAGGCCTAGAAATGGGAGGTCCTGCATTCAAACCTGACCTCAGACACTTCCTAGTTGTGTGATCCTGGGCAAGTCACAACCCCAATTGCAGAACCCTTATCTCTCTTCTATTTTGGAAACAATACCTAGTATCAAAGACATAAAGTAAGAGTTTAAAAAACAATTAAAAAGATAGCTATACATAATAGAGATTTGAAGTTTCCTTGTAATTCTATTTTTATATTCAAATGTATATGTGAAAATGTTCATTTTAAGTTAGTATTAACAACAAAATAAAAAATTTAAAAAATGTTATTCAGGATGGACAGGGACTATCTTCACTTATATTTTTCATATTCCCAGAACTTAGCACCATTTTGGGTACATTTTGAGCAATTAATACATGTCTTTTCATTCATTCATTTTTTTTTCCTTTCCATTCTCTCCAAGCAAAGTGTTCTGTTACTTTTTTATCTTTTTCTCGATTCTAAAAAAAGGTAAAATGCCATTCTCATTTTCCTTAGCATTTATTCTAGACCTCAGTTCACCCTTGACTCTAGCCTTCCTGATTTGATTCTTATGGGATTGTGCCCTTCTTTTTCTGTTTGACTTCAGGTACCTGTCCTTACTTATATCTTTTACTGATATCTTTTAAAAAATCTGAGCTTCTCAATTTCCTCTCTTTGAGATCATACCAGTCTCTTTTGGCATTTCTGTTTTCTTCCTTATAAGAATCACTCGTGATTTTCCCATCAAAATTCTATTCATTTCTTTAGTGTTACTTTCTTAGCCAGATTTTTCCTTACCCATATCCTTTTTTATCTTCTAAAGTCCTTATCTTCCACAGCAATGAGAATCCCACCTATATCATAAAACCTGCATTTCTTACCCAAGTTTTCATACTCTCTACAAATTCATTTTGATTTCTTCTGTTAGATTTATAATTCCTATCAATGTAAACTGAGTTCCAAAGCCCATTAGTATGGGATTTGGGGGATCAATACCCCATACCTGAGTGAGAAATGGGGCAGACTTGTTGAGAGTCAGAGAGAGGAGAATTCTAGTCTCTTGATGTCTCTTAAAAATCTACAAGTTTCTTGAATTTCTTGGAGTTCTAAAATCACATTAGAGACTTCTGGCTTCTAGCTTTGGAAATGAAAATGGGCAAAGCCAATCTCATTCCAAGTTGTGGAAAGAAAAAAAAAACTCTGGGAAGAAGCCAACATTGTCAATCTATATCATATCCCTGTCACTAGCTTACACACACACACACACACACACACACACACACACACACACACCTTCTCTGACTTGGATAAAGGTTCCTTTGCTTTCTACTAAATGTGTGTTCACTATGAAACTGGTATTGGAAACTGGTATTTGATAAATGATTGGAATCCTCTTTTCCCTATTAAATAAATAACATCATAAGGGCTTTGTTGGGGAAAGATTGGTTGGTTATTTTCCATTATATTTGAAGAGGACCAAAAAGTGTTGTTGGTATGCCCAACTATGGCTGACCAGATCAATACACGCTCAGAAGGCTCTACTATGGGTTGGGCACAAATAACTCTCATGAGCGTTTGGGATGGGGATATCTCTAAATTTGCACATCTTACATTTCTTTTGAGTTACTGCAATTCTGCTTTGCTCATAGAACATAGCACCTTCTTTGATGCAGGCATGGCAGGATGGAAGGTCCCATGCTAGTGTCATTCATGTCTCACAATTGATGCCAAACTTGGTTTATGTGAGTTCTCTGTGAAATAATCTTTTAGACAAATGTGCATTTGGCATTTGAACAATGTGGCCAGCCCATCGGAGTTGCCCTCTCTGCAGTAGAGTTTGGCTTGGCAGTTTGGCTAGAGAAAGGACCTCGGTGTCTGGTATCTATCTCATCTTGCTAGGTGATCTTGAGACTCTTCCCAAGACAGTTCAAATGAAGGCAGCTCTAATTTCCTTATGTAGTACTGTTATACTGTCCAGGCTTTACAAGCATACAAGAGGTCAGCACAGCACCTCTGAAGACCTTCAATTTCATAGGTAGACTAATATTTTTCTCACATTTTCCTTTGGAACCTCCTAAAACCTAAACTAGTTCATCTACCCCATCATCTACATGTATATTTGTGGAAAGCATACTGACAAGGTAAGTGAGCTTATCTGCAGAATTCAAAATTTCTCCAGTTGCTGAAACTGATGGTTCCATGTATGAATGGTGGCTGGTGCAGAAGCTGTTTTCTTAGAGTTAATTGTTAGGTCAAGCAGCAGAGAACCAATCCACATTCTGTTGCATCTCAGCCTCAGAGGTTGCATTGAACACACAATCATCTGTGAATAACAAGTCAAGCACCAACTCTCCCTCAAGGAAGCAGAGAGCTGATGTGGCAGATACAGTGTTGGATCTAGAGTCAGGATGTCCCAAGTTCAAATCCCTCATTAGACATTTTAGCTGGTTGTGTGACCTGGGGAAAGCAAATCATTTAATCTCTCTGTGTGCTCATATATAAAATGGGATAAAAATACTGCCTCCCAGGGATGCTGTGAGGATTAAATGAGATAGTATTTATACATAGTGCTTTTACACATCTTAAAATGCTATATAAATGCTAGTTTTTAGCTGTTATAAATGAATATAATAAAAAATAAATGAATGTGATAAAAAGCACCAATAAAATAAAAAAATGTTTGTTTTATTGAATTGGCATCATATTTCTGTATAGTTCTTATGCCCCTTATAACAGTGTGTGAAGATAGGATTTGGCTCTCCCCTGATTGTAACAATGAAGGTACTTAGCTCTTCTCTGATTGTGAGGATTTAAATTGTAACTCATATCTATTTTTAGATTTTAATCCCCACCTTCTTAAAAGTTAAGTATGGAAGGGGCAGCTGGGTGGCTCAGTGGATTGAGAGTCAAGCCTAGAGATGGGAGATCGTAGGTTCAAATCTGTCCTCAGACACTTCCCATCTGTGTGACCCTGGTCAAATCACTTAACCCCCATTGCCTAGCCCTTACCACTCTTCTGCCTTGGATCCAATACACAGTATTGACTCCAAGATAGAAGGTAAGGGTTTAAAAAAAGTTAAGTATGGAGACCTGCCCATTTTTAGATTCAATCACAAAAAGTGCAAACATAGTACTTAAAAGTTAAGTATGAAGATCTGCCCATTTAGGTCTAGTCACCAAAAGTGCAAATATCCCACTTAATCACCAAGTGGGAGGTCTGTGACCCACATGTGCAATAGTGGGTAACAAATCAGAATTGACTAACTGCCTACTGGACAGTCCTAGAGCAAAGGGCCAGCTGTGATCGGTAGATGTGGAATTACGGGAAGTGATGCAAGAGAAAATCCCTTTAAAAGAGAGGGTGCTACACAGAGTTTGGGGATTCTTGGAGCGGAGTTCAACTTGGACTTCCACTTCTGCTGGAAGTCAATTCTTCATGCTTTTGAGTTGAGGCTGGTGAAGAGGGGCAGAAGAATCTGCTGACTGGACTGACACTTGGTGAGTGAAAAACTGACTCAACAGCTGGATTTTTTAAAGAGACTTCCTGGGTCCTCTGGTTTGCCAAGGCCAACTGAAGCTAATTCTCCCTGCCCAGAGGGGCCAGGAGTAAATTACTTACAGCTCAGGCTAGACATCTTACCTTATCCTCTCTCTGATTTCTTGCTTCAATCTTTCTACATTTTGTAAATAAATTGTAAATAAAATCTCTTTGGAATTATTAAATTCCTGGTGACCAAACTCTTAAAATCAAGTCCAACCCTTTAAAAATTAACCCCTTTTCCCCCTTACAAGTGTCAACTTCTTGAGGTCAGGAAGCTTCATTAACTTGGTTAACTTTTCTAAGTCTCAGTTCATGCTTATAAAATAAGGAATTTGAATTGTTTCTTTGTAAGGTCTTGCAGTTCTTGGTCTATGTTCTTATGACTTTATGCTATTCATTATGGAGTTACATTTATTCTTTTGATTTAAAAAATTAATTATTTAGTCAATTCTTGGCCTTTTGGCTAAGATTAAATGAATCTCTTAATTAACAAAAACTTTCTGAAAGCCCCCTCCATGCAAGGTACCATGCTAGATGCTGATGATACTAAGAAGTATAAGTCATATTTTCTGTCTTTTTAAGATCAGAAAGTCTAGTAAAAGAGGCAAGGGAGGGGTGAGGCAAAACACAAATATCAGAAACATTAAAGAACTCTATCACAAAGTTCATGATTAACTCAGTATAGATAAAGCTACTTGTTCAGAGGAAGAAAAATCTGATAATTTCTGTGCTGTTTCGTGTGACTTTGTTAGGTTAGCTGACATCTGATTTGTTTGTGGTCTGGTTTCCTATTTCCCTCCACTTCTTCTCTACACTACTTCTCTGTCTCATTGAACCAAGGACTTGGTGTTCACTCATTGAGTTTTTGCAAAATTTCCATATCATTGTGAGAAAGATGCAGCCACATTTATTCTGGGATTTGTGGGCCAATACAGAGCCCAGAAACCTTTAGGATTGTGTTCTTTGTGTGATTGTCGGTGTCCCAACCCATAGTACTTTATAGATGCTTAGTAAATACTTATTAAATCATCAATGAACCTACCTTTCAAACAATCTTCATATAGAATTGGACATCTTTTTCCCAAAAAATTTTGCTTTATCTGTCTAGGGATAGTGGGGTCATCTCAGTTGTTCTCTGATTTACTCTTTTTTAATTTTAATTTTTAAAATTTATTTTATTTTATTTTTCTTTGGGAAAATTTCATCTAATTAGCCAATTCTGAATATTTTTCCATGGTCACAAGACTCATACTCCCTCTCCCCTGCCCCCAATTCCTTCCAGTAGCTGACATGCATCTCCACTGGGTTTTACATGTGTCATCGATCAAGACCCATTTCTACATTATTGATGTTTGCACTAGGGTTATCACTCAGAGTCTACATCACCAGTCATATCCCCATCAATCCATGTGATCTAGCAAATGTTTTTCTTCTGTGTTTCTACTCCCACAGTTCTTTCTCTGAATGCAGATAGTGTTCTTTCTTATATGTCTCTCAGAATTGTCTTGCTTGCATTGCTACTAGTAGAGAAGTCCATTACATTTGATTATGCCACAGTGTATAAGTCTCTGTGTACAATGTTCTCCTGGTTCTGTTCCCTTCACTCTGCATCACTTCCTGGAGGTTGTTCCAGTTCACATGGAATTCCTCCACTTTATTATTCCTTTGAGCACAATAGTATTCCATCACCATCAGATACCACAATTTGTTCAGCTCTGATTTACTCTTATGAAGCAAAGGAGACAAAATGAATGAAACCTCTGTATTTATCTACATGATTTTCATCTATGTGTGGTGTAGGACTCATCACTGTGCTATGCAAAAAGAAAAGAAAAAGAAAAACCACACACTAAAACCCATAGTGTCTAATGTGGTAGAGATCTTTCTACCCTACCTTCACAAAATATTGTGAAGTGACAGGTGCTGTGTCATGATTCTATGCCTAAAAGCACTACTTGCCTTTGTTAATCTTCACCAGAAACTGGGTGCTAATTGATAATATCCATATCCTAGCTATGCAAAAGGATAACCCAGCAAGGGGAACTTGCTACTGCATTCTAGAATTCTAATCTGGTTTCATGAAGGAAATCTCATTTTTTTTTCTGTTTTTTTCTAGGAAATCCTGGAGATTTACTAAAAAGGGATTTAGGACAGCTTACATTTGAGCCTCCCCAAACAAAAACAAATAAAAGAATTTACTAAGACACTAGAAAACTTTTTTTGGATTCATTTGGTTTTGAGTTTTTGATGCAATCTTTCAATTTTGGATTAGATATCTTTGGAGTGTAATGATAAATATATATTTATGTTTATAAACTATTCAAATATATCCAGTGCTTAGCATAGTGCCAGGCACTTAGTAGATGTTTTAAGAAATGAGCATTGATTGATTCTGAATAACCACAGGACCCTTCTCTTGCTCAATAGTTAACCCATCAATTAAATAATTAATTAAATAGTTAATAATAACCCACATTATTACTGAAAGATATAGGGACTAGTGCTAAATCATGATCTGAAATCTGAGAATAGAAAACATCGTAACCCTAAATATTTGAGGATAGGAAACATCATTTCAGCCTTAAATGAGAACTTTTCAAGATTTGAAACTTCACAAGAATCTGAACTCCCCTGAACTGCTTGGCTCCATCCCTAGTCTCAGTGAAAAAGCAGTGAAGGCTTTGAAAAACTGCCAGTCCCCCATGTGAGCATGTCCTGCAATAAAGCTTGCTTGTTTGCATAAAGCTGGCCACTGTGTCTCTTCACTAGTACTCTGTATCCTTCAAACCCATTTTAGAGCAGATGTTTGCTGTCCAATACAGAAATGGTTTGCCATAAAAATTTATTCAAATATGCATGTGATATAGGAAAGGGAGAAAAGAAAGAAGTTATATGTGTACTGTACTGTTTTCGTTTACCCTGGGGACGAGATTAATTTAGAAACATGAACTGGTAGGGGATTAAATGTTTTCAGAAACATGACTTGAATTCTGGGTGGAAATGCAACATAGTTCATTGCAAAAGAACTACAAAGCCCAGGGAAAAAATGATGAATTAGAAAAAATGCTATTAATAAAAGAGGAGAAAAAGGTAATATAAAGGCGACAACTTTAAAAATATGTTCAGCTTTGTCTACTATCATATCATTAATATTATTTTTTTTTAAATAATAAAGGAAGTCATGGACATCTTCCATGGTTGAAGATGGAGGACAGATAAAACATTCTCCTGCTAAAAGAATGCTTTCTTCTCTAAAAAATGTAAGCACTCTGTGGGCAAAGACTGCTACATTTTGTCTTTATGTCTCTAGTGCCTACTACAGTGCACTATCACAAAAGGAATTTACAATGTAAATAAGCCATAACTAAAATTTACACTGAGTATGTTGGAGAAAGAGAGGGTATGGGATGGGGAGGGATGGGGCAGGGAGCAGGAAAGTAGGAAAATGATTCCTTGAAATGAATTGTGGATGGAAGAAAAGTTAGTAACCTTTCTCTTCTTTGTAATTTTGATTCAGACTGGCTTTAAGAGAAACTATCTCATTCCCAGAGAGTGAGGAGAGTCTGAGTTGATCCTCTTGTCCCATATCCTCTTGTCCAACTTCTTTGCCTGAAGAGTCCTTGAGGGTTTTGATAGCACAATAAGAAATTACTCCCTAAGTGAGGATTTTCCTTGCTGTGGTAGAAACTGAAAATGACTCCTTGACCCCTAAATGAATTATACTTTCCTACCCCCAATCTAATCAGTTATCACTTGATCCCTTGACTTCCTACATAACTGAGTATCAAGATCTATTGGCAAAAGAAGTAGGTAAGGCATGTTGTAATAGTGAAAGATAACAAATGGACAATCTGATTATTGTGTTGGGAACCATGAGCTGTTAAAAGTAATTGGGGCCAACTGGTTTACCACTGCTTCCCTTCCTCCTTGACATTTAGGTACCTTGGGTTACTTCTGACAGGCCATCTGTGTATTCTGATTGAAATTGCAAAATTGTATAAGCTGAGAAGGCAAATATGAGTTTTGAACTTCATGGATGGAGAGAGAATGCACATCAATGAAATAATTGGTCTAATTATTAAACATATGTTAATATGTGTGTGTGTGTAGTGGGTACTCATTCAGTATACTTATATTTTTAATTTCTAGTGAACAAATCAGGTAAAAATGAATTTCAAAACTGGGGAGATTCTAAATGGTACACTAATATTCCAAACATTAGAAAAGAAATTATCTGGGTTAATGGAACTACATATAAAATCTCTAGCTAGAGGCAAACTTGAGTACTCAGGAAAGAGATTTACATTTATTTTTTAAAGGTGAGCTGTCCACTTTCCACACACACACTGAAACACATACACCCACACATCATCCTCATTCCCACTAAATTTGCACAAAATGTAATGAATAAAATTGATTTTGCTTTTCTGTTACATAATACATCATCCCCAAATCCTTATTTTTGGCTACCCAGGGAACAGAGTTGGATTAATAAAAAATATATGTTTTTATAACTCCAAAAGGAACATAAGGTAAATGTGGTAAAATGCAGAAGTTTCTGAACAAGGGAAATAATTCCAATAGAAGCCAACTGAGAAAATGGTCCCAGAAATTAAAATACTAGGAAAAAAATAAAAAGGTATTGACTTCAAACTACACTCTCAGAATTCCAAAGTTAAGAGTGAATTGAAAATCCTTAGTTCATCTATTTGCTCTATTTTCAAAACTAAAGCAAAGCAAATCCTTAAAGTGATGGGGAGATACCTGGAATAGGAAATTCTTTCTATGTAGCATTTCCATTTTAAAAAGTAAAACTCAAAAGTCTGAGATAGAATCCTATGGAAAAAAATCAATCAGTATCTACAATGTTTGACTTTTCCTGGGGAAATTATTATAGAAATACTGTAAGAAAACCTGTAGATTTGTAAGGCTAATCCCCAAGTTAATAAACTTCACTTTCCCTCCACAATTATCTAGAATCAATCCTTTAAGTGGTACAGTGGATAGAGTATGAGACCTGGAATCAGGAAGACTCATCTTCCTGAGTTCAAATCTACCCCCAGACATTTATTAGCTGTTTGATCCTGGACATGTCACTTAATCCTGTTTGCCCCAGTTTCTTCATCTACAAAATTAATCTGGAGAAGGAAATGATAAACCATTCTAGTATCTTTATCAAGAAAACCACAAAAGAGGTTGTGAAGAGTTGAACATGTCTGAAATGACTCAACAACAATTACAATACTATAAAATTACTATAGCTGTAACTAGAGCAGGGCAAATGGGAAAGGGTGATGACATCAGATGGGTGATTATAGGTAGTGTGCTTCCTTCTTAGGATGATCCTGTAGCCCACTGTCCCTATACCTTTTGTTTCTCCTTTAATTGCTCCGTTTTCAGCTCCTAGACTCTAACCCCTAGGACTCTGTAGTCACTGAACTCTTTTCTTGGACTCTGCCTTTCCTTAATGGGGAAAGACATTATTGTTCCTCCATTTTCTCACCAAAGTAAATTTAGGAGGATTGAGGATGGTGTGTGTGTGTGTGTGTGTGTGTGTGTGTGTGTGTGTGTGTGTGTGTGTGTGAGCACAGGTGCACGCTTGTGTATGAACAGTGGACAGCTCATCCTTAAAAAGATAAATATAAACGTTTTACCTGAGGACACAGATTTCCCACTAGGTAGAGATTTTATATGCAGCACCATTAGCCCAGATTATTCCTTTTCCAGTGTTTAGAATATTAGCCTACTATTTAAATTCATAATATGAAATCCTTTGTTGTAGCCTAGGTCTGACTTATCATTGGTTTGGAAATCCTCTCTTTCCCAATCCTGACTTAGCTAAATTTTTCTTAGTCACAAGAATTCCTAGTTAAAGATCTGAAAGCTACTTCTCCTGAGAAAAATGTTTCAGGATCTCACAGTGGAGGAACTTGGATCCTTCTTTTAATAGTAAAAAGGGAATAAAAAGCTCTTGATACATTGGGAAAGGACAATAGAGCTTTTGGAAAGGAGAAGATGAATCAGGCTGGAGTAGAGCAGACTTATACCTTGATTGGACATCTTGGGAAATTGAGTTAAAAAGGTTAGAGGGCCTAATAAAACAATTGACAAACACAAACCTAGCTGGATATATACAAAAGAGAATGGACCATGACAATCCTAGAAGACTGTTTAATACAATGTCAAAAGCTACCAATAAAAAAGACACCAATTTACTCCTGTCTCTAGACACTGGAAAAGCTTTTGACAGCAAATTGGAAGCTTTTATTTCTGACATTGAAAAGCATGGGCTTGCCACAAGAATTCATTTCATGGATGGAAACATTATCTGATCACCCAAAGGCCGAAATTAAGGCTAATGTGTATAATTGGAGATCCTTTTTTCTTGACAAGAAGGCAGTTGCAAGGGCTGTCCGGGTTCTCCTCTATTATTTGGCTCATCAATAGAAAGCTTTGGCAGCCAAGATAAGGCAAAGTGAAGGGGGGTGGGAATGGGGCACTTAAGCCCCACAATTTCATTGTGTGTAGACAATGTGGCCCAATTGTGTGATGTATCGGACTTCTAAAATCCACTCATTCTGTGGAGTCAAGTGCAAGGTGAATCCCTTCTTTCAATGGAGGGGCTTGATTTGGCTTTGTTGAAGAGGTCATTTTTCTCATATGAGAAACTTCTTTACATCTAAGCAGAAATGTATTCTTTAGAAAGTGTCTTCCATGTTCCAAAAGCAAGAATACCCCAGCATACCTTCTGATTTCAGGTTTAGGAAAGCTATTCCCCCTAGCCTCGCCTCTGCACATTTTAAATTCATTTTAAAATGAAGAGACTAAGGCAGGTGATGTTAAATGACTTGCCATGGTCACACAGCTAGTACATATCTGAGGCTGGCTTTGTATTCAGGTCTTCCTGACTCCATGATTAGCCATCTATCTAATCATTCCTTTGTCATAATTCGGTTCCCTAAATGAAACTAGAGGAAAAAGCTCAGAGAAAAAATCTCAGGCAAATTCATTTCTCTATCCCTGTATTTTATACCCTGCTTTCAACTGATTCCAGTGAGTAGTAATTGTATGCATAGGACCACACTCTTCTCTGTGCATATTTTTGCCTAATTTGAGTAATCACTGTCTGTCTCATCAACTCCATATCAGTAGCATTTGTATGGGAGAATATAACCATACATCTTCCTTCTTAATGTTTCTTGTACATGATACCCTGTTCTTGATCTCCAAGTCTTTGCACTGGCTGTCCCTCATGCCTAGAATGCTCTCCTTCCTAACCACCCTTAGAATCCTGAGCTTCTTTTAAGGCTCAACTTGAGCATCACCTTCTATGTGAAACCTTTACTGTCCCATGCCCACCAGTACCCTAAGCTGCCTAGTGCTTCTCTCAAATTAGCTTTTAAAAAAAATATGCCTATTTTGCCTCTTTTTTTGCATATACCTACATGGATCCATGTTGTCTCCTTTTGGGCAGCCTCGAGTTTTACTTTAATTATGTATCCCAAGGGCTCCACAAAATGCCAGACACATTGAATTGATTGCTGTTTGCTATTTCAATGATTGAACTCCATGTGGTTTTGTTGCCTCAAGTTGTGGAAGGTTTTTAATGACAATAAGCTGCCCTTAGTCTGTCAACCAATAAACATTTATTAAGCATCTCTATGTGCCAGGCACTGTGCCAAGCACTGGTTGCAAAGAAAAGCAAAAGGTAATCCTTATTCTCAAAGAGCTCACAATCTAATGAGGTAGATAGCATACAAACAACTATATATATAACTGGTTTTTACACAGTTGTTTTTTTCTTTTTTCTTCTGGACAGAAAAAGACCACAGAGAAGGTAAGCATTTAGTTGGGACTAAAAGAAGTCAGGGAATCCAAGAGACAGAAAAGGATGGGAGAGCCTTCTAGGCATAGGGGAACAGCCAAGAGAAAATCCTCAGAGTAGGTAGATGTAGTATCCTGTGAGAACAGTAGTATCCTTGGAGAGAGTATGGGGATAAATATAAGAAAGTCTGTGTAAGAATATAAATTTTAGGGTTTTGACTAAATATGAGAATTCTATAGTAATATTGTGTTTGCTGATTTAAAGATATTATAACTTATGTCAAAATGACTTTTAGTAGCTTTATTTTCAAAGAGGTAGAAAGAGTGAAAATGGAAAAAGGTAGCTAAAGAGACAGGTTTTAACAAGCCTACTAGCCCTTCTCTGGTGAAGTGAGGATCAGCTCCACAGGGCCTTCCCACATCTGGTGGTGTCTTCAGCTAGAGTTCCACCAAAGAAGCCTCCTTCAAATCCAAGATAGGAATCTCCAGAACTAGTCTTTCCAGAAACCAGGAAAGGAAGGCCAGCTACTCACCCACACAAGACTAACTCCAAAGGAGAAGACCAAAGGCCAAGTCCCAAGGTGAAGTCCTCCAAAACCAAGTTGAAAGGAGAAGATCCAGGAGCAGCCCTCCAAGAATCAGTCCAAGAGCCAAGATCCCAAGTCAAGGTAAAGTTACCTTGGACAGGAAGTTTAGGACTTTTTATAGTCCTTTTTCCACATCACTTCCTGCTGCTTCCTCCACTTTATGGGAACCAACTGCAGTCTTTCAATTTGCCTAGCACTGCCAAGGGTCAGGGCAGTGGCCTCTAGAATTGTCACCCACTTTAGCAAGTGACTTGCCAACTCTCTTACTTAGTGTTAAAATAGGGTGCTTAAGATTTTGATTGATTAATTTAAAAATTGCTGATTGATAGACAAAGTTTGATTCACTCTTCACAATTGGAAAGATGGGAACAGGTTATTAAAGGCTTTGAAAAACAAACTAAGGAGTTTATAGTTGATTTTGAAAGTATTAGGGAACTACTAGAGTTTGTTGAATAGGGCAGTGATGTGGGTTTCCTATGCTTTAGGAAGCTCTCTCTAAGCCTTTTTGTGAAAGGTTCAGGGTATCTTTAGTGATAAAGTAAATGTATGGTTCTTTGGGATACAATGATTACACAATGGGGAGTAGTAGCATTATTCATTAATAGGGAAGACCTATGTGTACCTATAGGCAGCTATGGCATAGTGGAAAGAATGTTGAGCCTAGAGATAAGAAGGCTCACCTGTCTGAACTCAACTCTGGCCTCCATCTGACTGTATGTCTGGGCAAGCCATTTAATTCTTTTGTTTCAGTTTCCTCTTCTGAAAAATGAGCTGGAAAACAAAATGGCAAACTACTCCAGTATTTTGGCCAAGAAAATCCCAAATAGGGTCATGAAAAATAAGATATGACTGAAAACAACTCAATGACAAAAAAATATGTGTACAGAATCACTGAACTTCAGAGTTAGAATGGATCTCAGACCAATTCTAATCTATCTAAACAAAATTCCTTTCAACAACACACTGGGAAGTGATCACTATGTTCACAGCCTGTCATACTTAAAATTTTTCTAGAAAACTTCCAGTGAGAGGAAATCTACCATCTTATAAAAGTCTACACCACTTTTTGAGCTATAGTTCTTAGAAAGTTTTTTCCTTATTTAATTTTCCTCCTTGCAACTTCTACATAGTAGTTTAACTTTTGAGGCCATGTAGAAAAAGTCAGTTTCCTCTTCCAAATGACAGTCTCTTAAATACTTCAATCAATGAATCAATCAGCAAGCATTTCTTAGGTACCCACCATTAATTGGCTCAGTGTTAGGCTATGGCTAACATATACAAAAGTAAGAGAGGCCTGGCCTTTAAGGCACTTACAGTGTGTATGTGTATACACATATGCAATGGGCCAGTTTTGTAAATATATTTTTCCTGATTCTTCTTTGTTACAGGAGATGATTTGATTCAGGTTGAGTGGAACCATTGGAAAATAACAGTTATATAAAAAAGAAAAAGGCATCAATAAGTCATTTAAAGGGAGGGGGAATTACTTAAGCACCATAGTGTGAGAACAATTAAAAATATATATTTTCCCTCATCTTCTGTCTATGGATCATATCTTAATCATCTCTTCATCCTTCATTGTAACTAGCACCATTCTTTGTACACAGTAGGTGTGCAATAAATATTTGTTTAATGAGCAGATGAATCGATGCATGATCTTTCAATATGACAGCAGCATCAGCAGATTTCTACAATAAAAAATTGATTGTTCTATTCACACTGCCCTGTTTTTGGATGGCAGAAGAAATTAGGATCAGAACCAATCCAGGAATCATTCTGCCAGACTGTGAGTAGATTCAGGATTAAAGTGCAAAATAGGCAGGTAATCCAAAAAGCCATGAGACAGATGCTCAATTTCCTGCTGGGAGTCCAACATTCTTTTTTAGTCAGTCAAATCCAGGTCTTGTAATTTTATAGTCATTTATGTTTTAGAAACCTTTGATGGTGTTGGCAATTTTGGAAGTATATGATAAAGCAGATTGCAATATATACACCCAATTTTAACACAGTTCACCCCAGAATCACTAGGTAGAAAAGAATTGGGTCAGTACTTTTAATGAACATCTCTACAACCCAGAGCGCTTTTCTAAGTGCTAAGGCAAAGTAAAATGGAAATCGTCCATAAGTCATTGCCCTCAAAGAGCTTCAAATTTGTATTAGAAGCAATATATTCTCTCTTTTTTCCTCACTTCAGGCTAGTCTAGTTTTTCCTTAAAAGATATTGAAACTGTTTTGGAGATTTAGTTGGCTCGGGAGACTTAAGACTAGATTCATTGATGTAGCTCCCTGGTCTTACATACATAATTGCCAGGACATGAGGGTCCAGGACTGACTCCCCCAGGCTGTCACACATTAGCAAAATGATCTATCCAGGATGGGTGACTAGAAAAGGAGAACTATGCTCAGACTAATCAAGGTTATATCCTAAATGAACATCCTTTCCCTGCTCTCAATGTCATTTCTCTGCTATAGCTTAGGAAACCACCTTTAGTTAATTTTATGATAGACAAGTATCTCATTTTGTCTCAGTTTCTGACCTAACTACCAGAGTATTGGCATCACTCAGTCCCAGCCCATAATAAAATGTAATGAGAGTTTTCCAATAATTCTCATTTAATTTCTGGGATGTAATTAGACCATATGATTATGGTTAAGAAGAAACTGAGGCACAAATGGATTGGGAGCTAAAATAGCCTACAGTTGACAATAGCTGAGGGACATATGACTTCCTGATGTCTTGAACTTTTAAGATTGTCATCAAAGCAAGGTATGCTAGCCCAGTATCGCCTATCTATGTTCAGGGAAAGAAAAAATAAAATACAATAAAACGACACAAAGCTACAGGCTCATCTAGACCAGAACATGTGCAAGTAGTAATCATTTGTGTCAAGGTGAAGTCTCCTGGAGTCTGAGTTCTTTAGGAACCCCTTACTTAGAAGACCCAGAGAAAGTGAGTTACAGTTTCCAGTACAGGAATGTGAGTTTAGCCCATTTCTTTTTAAAAATAGATATAGGTGCCATTACTAACAGGGTGCAACTGGCACATTTGTTCAAATCTCCAATTGCAGAATTGGTCTCTTTGAGGGAACTCATTATTGCCATCTCAATTGCATACTGCCTTATACCAGACAATCACAGCAAAGTCCATGTAGTACAATGCCTAGTGATATTTAAAAGCCATATAAAAAATCTCCAATAGTCCTTCAGCACAGTTGTTAGGCAGTCTTAAAATTTTAAGGATACAACTGGTTTGTACTCATTTATTGTTGGGTTCCTCATGCCATTGCTTTCATGGTTGACTATACTTCTACATTTGAAAACTGCTTGTCTATCTACATTGTCATTAAAAAAAATAAGCAAACCCCCAAACATTGAAACTCATACAGTTCTTTTTCACACGCATGTGTGCACACATATACACATACACAGAGTAAGGTCAAAAAAACAAAAACCTAATTCTTCATTCCCAGATTCCTGTTCTCTTATTCTCCTTCCTTTCAACTTCTTCCTTTCCTCCTAGATCTACTTCTCCCTTCCACTGTGCTCTCTGGTTAACAAATTTTCCCTGTGATGACCAAACTTGCTGTCATATTATACCTTTTCCATTTCCACTTTTTTCATTATCAGGTTTTCATTGATACCTCAGTCTTTCCAGAGGACACTGCATAATAGCTTAGCTTTTTCAGTACTGATTCCACTTTCACTCATATTCTACCTGTAAAGGATAATTTTAGTGTTGTGACTTAAAATCTAAATTTAATTGGTCACCAGGGAAAATCCCAAATAATAAAATACCCAAGTCAGCTGGAAATTTTATGGTGATTTAATTGATATAGTGGAGGAGATTAAGAAGAAGGAAACGGAGTAGGATTTCTCCCGTCTGGTTAGTACTGGACGGGAAGATTAGGAGATCTAGAAAGTAAGGTTTTGGAGTATGAAGGAGGAAGGAATCAGCCTGAACTCCAAAAGGGCTCAGCCAAGATGCCTGAACCTAAATAGGCTCAAAGCCAAACTCACAGCCAAACCCAGACAAATAACGTCCACCACTCCAAGATGTCGGAATGCCCAGCACGCTGCTAGCCATAGTCGCCTCTCCAGGGGAAAAGGGTGAAGAGAGTCAGTGACATGCCTTATATAGATGGTTTTACATCACTTTCCTGTGTCTCATCTGTACAATGATAGCTTAGCTTGACTTAGGACAGCTCAGGAGTCTGTCCACTGTTTTCTGCACATGTCTGTTGAAGGCCATTTTCTCAGATAATTAAATCTTTGAGTATGGAGCAGACATTCCTCACCTTGTTAAACTGAGTAGGGTGGAGAAATGTACAGTTCCCAAGACTTGATTCTGTTAAACCAAGTATCTCCATTGTTACTAATCAGGAAATAGCTAAATCAGATCTTCTAAAGTACAGTCTGATTAGGGTGGAATAATTTTAAAATTCACATACCACACACCCATCCTCATTAATTCATTTGTCATGGATGGGAAGTCAGGGAATATTTCTTGCTTCTCATTTCTACTTTTAAATTTTCTGTCTTCTATTACTACTACCATTTGGCAACATCTCTTCCTTTGACATCCATGCTATTCATATTTATCATCCAAATCCTGTTGGTCTTTATCAACACACTTCTCTCCCTAGGACATTCTTCTTCCTTTCTCAATTAATTCAGTGCTTAGACTTAGTCTTCCATTTCATCCCAACTCCTGCCCCCATGCTAGGGGTCTTTAATGTACATATTGATACTATCTAAAATAATCTAACCTTCCAATTATGCTTTCTGTTGAAATCCAATTACCACTGGGACAAAAATACAAAAAAATATTTTTAATCACCAATATTCAATCTCTTCCATCTTCTCTAAAGATGAGATGAGTTATACAGAAATTGCTTAGTACAACACAGAAAGAGTTTAAATGACCAAACCAGGGGATCAGAAAACACATATGGTGGATTTTAAAAGAATGTATACTACAATTATCTTTAAGGCAAAAATCGTAAGAATACAGAGCACAATTTACATTAATTACCTTAATGAATGGACACAGATAGTTTACTCACTAATCTACTGGATGTTATGTGAAAAGTCATTGGCTTAAGTCATTGGCTGCCATTACCAGAAGCACAACCAGAAGGAAGTGACCACATAGAGCTCATTTTTCTCTGCATCGTTCAACTCTCCCCCTCCCCCCCATCAAGGAAATCATCCATCCCCACAAACTCTCGACTATTACCAGGTAGAATGGACTAAACTGAATCAGGCCAGTGTCTATGTGGCACAGCTACAAAATCAGAATGAAATTAGACAATTATAATCCATTTAACATTTTTAAAAAGTGGATTTTCTTAACTATAGCATAAAATTTTCACAATAGGGAAGGCATGCATATCTAGGGTAAAACACTGATTCAGTTGAATACAGTTTTTTAGTGTTGTTCATATATGTGGTCAATGTGGTCTGAAGCCTCAAGGATGGTCCACAATGATGTCCTGGATGTTTTATACCCAAGAAACTCAGAAACTACATCAATGACTAGTTTCCTGAACCATTTAAATTTCAAGGTTAGTTTCAATGCTTTTAAAGGTAAAAAAAAAAACCAAAAACCAAAACAAAACAAACAAACAAACTAGATTGACAGGCTTGATAGAGGAAGGATGCCTTTAGGATATTTCTCCTATTACAATGAGGTTTGTATAGTATCCATCCCTTGCTAGTCTCTAGGGGCAAAGCAAAGCTGTAGAAGATTGGATTTGTGCAGATTTGCACAAGGTCACAAACTAGAAGTCAATAGGGGAGGAGACTCATAGAAGCCAAGTTAAAGACTGAAGATTCTATTGAAGAAATGAGAGTTTATGGCCCCTTACATTGCTAGAGTAGTAGGATTATGGAAACAAAAAAGTCCAACATCCTATATTTACATAATCTATAGGATTTTCAAGAGGGCCTCATAATCACTTTTAGGACATAATAGGCTTTTAATAAATGATTGTTGATTGACTAAGCCCCCTCCCCCTTTCTCTCTCTCATCTAGTTGACTCTAGAAAGAACTGGTTGTATAAAAGTAATACTATTATCTGCTCATGACTAATTTCCATATAGCCCATTTATAATTATGTATATTTTAAAGCATGTCAGATTAATTTTGTTGAAAATTTTATTTGAGCTCAATACTAAATTCATTGTAAATGCTTAATTTTCATAATGTATTGCTCACAACACATCATCATCCATTCACAACTTTAAAAATCAGAGGGAAATTTTAGAAAGGATTACTAATCATGGAAATATTTGAAATGGAATAGATTGACAGAACTAAGATGGCAGAGTAGAAGCAGTAAATTTGCTAAATCTTACCAACATCCCCCTCCAAACAGCTTCAAAATAATACATTAAATCAAATTTTGGAGTGATGATAGATTGATATATAGCCAATGATAGATTGGGATGAAACATTTTTCCTGCCCCAACAAATTAAAAGGTCATCATGTCATAGCAACAATAGCAGCAGGACTTGGAGGAGTTCAAGAAAGAGACAGCAGCAACTTTGGGAGCTCTTAGCCCTGAGACAGATAATGGGAAGTGATAACTGATCAGAAAGATATTAACCTTTGTTGGTTCAGGGTACAGGATTCTGTTGCATTATCCATAAGCAATTCCAGAGTGAACAAGAACACTGGTGCTTTCAGTTACAGGGAACATGAGGCATGGTCACAGTTCCAGGACTGAGAAGCGAATTAGTCTTTGTGGTTACAAGGGAGCATGGGTCTTAGTGCCATTCCAGTTTGAAAAGGAAATCTATCACTTGTGGCTGGATGAGAGCAAGGTCCCTTCCTGGATAAATATCAGAGCACTGGCCAGGAGACCATTGGTCACACCTCTCCCTGGATCACACCACCAGCTATGAAAACAACAACACAAAAAACCCCTGAAACTTGAGACCCTCCCTGTATACCTCACTCCTCATTTAAAGAGCAGAGCCCAAATTTAACACAAAGCTACAAGTCAAGAAATAGGCTAGAAATTGAACAAAAACAAAACAGAACAGGAAAAAAAGAGCCTGACCATAAAAAACTATATATCCCTAACCATAAAAAGTGTAAGGGTCAGACAAAGATAATTATGTCAAAACAGGTATGAACAAAGTCTTAAAGGAAACTTTGGATAGGACATAAACCCAATGAAAATTCCTAGTGGAATTTAAAAAAAGGATTTTAATTAATAAGAGAGGTAGAGGAAAATTTAGGGAAAGAAATGAGTGTGATGCATGAAAATTATAAAATGAATCAAAAGCTTGGTAAAAGAGAGACAATAACATTCAAGAAAATACCTTAAAAAACATAATTGGTCAAATGGTAAAAGAAGAACAAATATTCACCAAAGATAAAAACTGAAAAGGAAAAATTGGCTAAATGGAAAAAAAAATAGTACAAAAGCTCTGTGAAGAAAATAATTTCTTAAAAATTAAAACAGAGAAACTAGAAACTAATGATTCTATGAGACATCAAGAAACAATACAGAGTAAGGAGTCAAGATGGTGGCTTAGAGACAGCAACAGCTCAGACCTCTGTAAACTCTTCCTCACTGATCAAAAACATAATGCTTTGAGGGGACTGAAAACCAAATCTAACAAATGGACAGAGCTAGGGAATTCTCCTCCTGGACCCAGCTTAAAAGGCATGCCCCCCCCCCAAAAGCCTGAACTCTATAACACATGGGTATAAGGGGAAGGAAGAAGGAAGGTCCCAGGACCCCTCTCCCACCTACAGTGCTGAGCCTCCAGTGGTGGCTGGACTCTCTGGGCAGGCAAGGGTGCTAATCTGGAGGGAGTACCTTGCCTGCAAAGCTGTGCCAGGCTCATGGCATAGAACACAGGCAACATAGAGGCAGCTGGAGGAAAATCAAAGAGGAGGGAGCCTAGTCACAGCCAAGATGCTCTATCTTGCCCTGCCCTCTCTTTTCTGGAGGTCTTGGCCTCAGGACACATCCAGTTTTGCAGATCAACTCTTCCTCCATGACTCAATCTCATCAATAGGGCAGATAAGAAGCCTTCAGAGGGTAGGGAAACTCAAGCTCCAACACCCCTCCCCCACAGACTGATCCAAGAGCCTTGCTGACTAAGCCACAAAGGCAAAAGCTGCAACAAACTACTGACAACAACCTTGACAACAGGGCAGGAAGCCCAGCTCCTTTTCAGCTTCTGTTGTCAGCCAGGTAATATCTGACTAACCTGATCAAACAGCAGAACAGAGAAGAAGCCCCTTCATGTCAGAACAGCCCAAAACCACAGATCCAGCATATAATGAGAGGAACAAGACTACAGGCAACTCCAGAGGGGAAAGAAGGGAGAAATATGAGTAAACAACAGAAAAAGAAAAAAGAAATTACAATTGACAGCTACTATCCAGGCAATGAACAAAGAGCAAATCAAACAGAGGAGGATCAAGGAACACCAAGTAAAAACACAGAAACTCCAGTGAATTGGACATAGGCTTTATAAGAACTAAAAATACAATTCCAAAAACAATTAAGAGAAGCTGAAGACAACTGGGAAAAGAATTTAAGAAATGAATGAAATCTTAGAAAAAAATAGAGTTAGTAGATATGTGGAGAAAAATAAATTGGGGCAAAAAGGAATACACCTTCTTTTCAGTAGCACATGGTACATTCACAAAGATTGACCATGTAGTAGGGCATAAAAACATTTCATACAAGTGCAAAAGAGCAGAAATAATAAATGCAGCCTTCTCAGATCACAATGCAATGAAAATAATAGTAAGAGTACATGGAGAGTCAAATAAAAATTAATTGGAAATTAAACAATACAATTTTCTAAAATCAGTTAGTTGAACAAATCATAGAAACAAGTAATAATTTAATTAAAATAAATGACAATGATGAGACATCCTTTCAAAATCTATGGGATGCAGCCAAAGCAGTACTCAGGGGGAAATTTATATCCTTGAATTCATATATTAACAAATTAGGGAGAACAAAGGTCAATGAATTGGGCTTGCAAATTAAAAAAAAAACTAGAAAGTGAACAAATAAAAAATCCTCAGATAAAGACTAAATTAGAAATCCTAAAAATCAAAGGAACAGTTAATAAAATTGAAAGTCAAAGAACTATTGATTTAATAAATAATACTAGAAGCTGGTACTTAGAAAAAACATAAAATTGACAAAGTACTGCTCAATCTAATTTAAAAAAGGAAAGAAGGACACCCAAACTGACAGTATCCAAGGTGAAAAAGGAGGCCTCACCTCTAATGAAGAGTAAATCAACGCAATCATTAAAAACTATATATAGCAATAAATATGGCAATCTAGCTGATATGGATGACTACAAAAATATAAATTGCCTACATTAACAGAGGAAGAAATAGAATACTCAAACAAACCCACATCAGAAAAAGAAATTGATCAAACCATAAAAGAACTCCCTAAGAAAATATCCCCAGGACCAGATGGATTCACAAATGAATTCTATCAAACATTCAAAGAACAACTAATCCCAATATTATATTATACAAACTATCTGACAGAATAAGCAAAGGAGTTCTACCAAATTCCTTTTATGACACAAAAATGGTACTGATTAAAAAGCCAGGCATGTCAAACACAGAAAGAAAAATGCAGACTAATCTCCCTAATGAACATAAATGCAAAAATCTTAAGTAGAATACTAGCAAAAAGACTCCAGCAAGTCATTACAAGGGTTCTTCATTAGGACCAGGTAGGATTTATACCAGGAATGCAAGGATGGTTCAATATTAGGAAAACCATCAACCTAATTGACCATATTAACAAGCAAACTGACAAAAATCACATGATTATCTCAATAGATGCAGAAAAATCCTTTGATAAAATGCAACACCTATTCCTATTGAAAACACTAGAAAGTATAGGAATAGAAGGGCCTACCCTAAAATTAATAAACAGTATATATCTAAAACCATCAGTCAACATCATCTTCAATGGGGATAAACTAGAAGCCTTCCCAATAAGATCAGGAGTGAAACAAAGATGCCCATTATCACCTCTATTATTTAACATTGTACTAGAAACACTTACTGTAGCAATTAGAGAAGAAAAAGAAATTGAAGGTATTAAAATTGGCAATGAGGAGACCAAGCTATCACTCCTTGCAGATGATATTATGGTCTACTTAAAGAATCCTAAAGAATCAACCAAAAAGCTAGTGGAAATAATCAACAACTTTAGCAAAGTTGTAGGATACAAAATAAACCTGCATAAGTCATCAGCATTTCTATATATTTCCAACACATCTCAGCAACAAGAATTAGAAAGAGAAATTCCATTTAAAATCACCCTAGACAATATAAAATACCTAGGAATCTATCTGCTGAGACAAACAAAGGAACTATATGAACAGAACTACAAAACAGTCTCCACACAATTAAGACCAGATCTAAACAATTGGAAAAACATTGATTGCTCATGGGTAGGACAAGCTAACATAATAAAAATGATACTCCTTCCCAAATTAATTTACTTTTCTAGTGCCATACCCATTGAACTACCAAAAAACTTTTTTTTTACTGAATTAGAAAAAAAAAACATAATAAAGTTCATTTGGAAGAACAAAAGATCAAGGATATCCAGGGAAATAATGAAAAAAAAAATGAGAAGAAAGATGGCCTTGCAGTCCCAGATCTCAAACTATATTACAAAGCAGCGGTCATCAAAACAATATGGTACTGACTAAGAGGCAGAAAGGAGGATCAGTGGAATAGAATTGGGGTAAGTGACCTCAGAAAGACAGTCTATGACAAGCCCAAAGATCCCAGCTTTTGGGATCAAAATCCACTATTTGATAAAAACTGCTGGGAAAATTGGAAGACAGTATGGGGGAGATTGGGTTTGGATCAACACCTCATACCCTACACCAAGATAAACTCAGAATGGGTGAATGACTTGAGTAGAAAGAAGGAAAGTATAAGCAAATTAGGTGAACACAGAATAGTATACATGTCAGACCTTTGGGAAAGGAAAGACTTTAAAACCAAGCAAGAGCTAGGAAAAAAATCACAAAATGTAAAATCAATAATTTTGATTACATCAAATTAAAAAGTTTTTGTACAAAAAAACCCAATGCCACCAAAATTAGAAGGGAAGGAACAAATTGGGAAAAATTACCATAACAAAAACCTCTGACAAAGATCTAATTATTCAAATTTATTAAGAGCTAAGCCAACTGTACAAAAAATCAATTCATTTTCAATTGTTAAATGGGTAAGGGGCATGAATAGGCAATTTTCAGATAAAGAAATAAAAACTATTAATAATCACATGAAAAAGTGTTCTAAATATTTATATTTAGAGAAATGCAAATCAAAACAACTTTGAGGTACCATCTCATACCTAGCAGATTGGCTAACATGGCACTGAAGGAAAGTAATGAATATTGGAGGGGATGTGGTATAGTGGGGACATTAATGCACTGCTGGTGGAGTTGTGAATTGATCCAAGCATTCTGTATGACAATTTGGAACTATTCCCAAAGGGCACTAAAAGACTGTCTGCCTTTTGATCCAGCCATAGCACTGCTGGGTTTGTACTCCAAAGAGATAATAAGGAAAAAGACCTGTAAAAGAATATTCATAGCTTCACTCTTTATGGTGGCAAAAAAAAAAAATTTGGAAAATGAGGGGATGCCCTTTAATTGGGGAATGGCTGAACAAATTGTGGTATATGTTGGTGATGGAATACTATTGTGCTCAAAGGAATAATAAAGTGTAGGAATTCCATGAGAACTGGAATGACTTCCAGAAATTGATGCAGAGTGAAAAGAGCAGAACCAGGAGAACATTATACACAGAGATTGATACCCTGTGGTACAATCAAATGTAATGCACTTTTCTATTAGTGGCAATGCAGTGATTCTGAACAACTTGGTGGGATCTATGAGAAAGAACACTATCCACATCCAGAGGAAAAACTGTGGGTGTAGAAACACAGAAGAAAAACAAATGCTTGATTACATGGGTCGAGGGGGATATGATTGGGTATGAAGACTCTAAATGATCATCCTAGTGCAAACATCAGCAACATGGAAATACATTCTGATCAAGGACATATGTAAAACCCAGTGGAAAAGCGCCATGGGCTATGGGAAGAAGTGGGGGGGGGAGGGCAGGGAGGGAAAGAATATGATTCTTGTAACCAAGGAATAATGTTCTAAATTGACTAAATAAAATTAAGAAAATGAAAAGAATGAAAGTACCACCAAAAAACATAATATCAAAGTAATCAGTAGGAGCTAATTTGCACAGTTGTGTTATAATATTATATTATAATAAATTTATATAATATTACAATAAATTTGGCAAAGTGAAATAGATGGATATCTACAAGAACATATCTTGTTAAGATTAATAGAAATGGAAATAAAATATTCAAATAACCTTATGTCAAATAACCTTTATGTAAAAAAAGAAATTAAATAAACCATAAATGATCTCTCTAAAAAAAAAGCCACCAGAATGAGATGGATAAGCAAGTAAATTCTATTGAACATTTAAAGAACAATTAATTCTAATACTTTATAAACTATTTGGAAAAATAGGCAAAGAAGGGAGTCCTACTAGTTTTTTATGACATAAATATGGTTCTGTTATCTAACTCAGGCTAAACAAAAACTAAGAAAACTGTAGACTAATTCCTCAGTGAATATTGATGCAAAAATTTAAATAAAATTCTAGCAAGGATATTGAAGGATATTGCAAAGACCACACACAATGACCAGCAGTATTTATAATGGGAATGTGGTTCAATATTGGAAAGAGGATCAGCATAATTGATCATATTCATTAGAAAAACAACATAAATCACATGATAATCTCAATAATTACAGAAAAGCTTTTCTCAAAATGCAACAAAGTTACAAAAAAACACAACAAAAGAAACAAAAATATTACTCATTGCAGACAATTTGATTGTATACTTAGAGAACTCTAAAGAGTTAAATAACAAACTATATTTTGCCAACAAAGTCCAATAGGATGAGATAGAAATAGAAATTCCATTTAAAATAACTCTAAGTGATATAAAAATTTTAGGAGTCTGCCTGCCAAAACAAACTCAGGAACTATATGGAAATAATTACAAAACATTTTCAGACAAATAAAGACATATCTAAACAGAAAAATATCAATTGTCCATGGGTGGCATAAACTAATTTAATAAAAATCATAATTATACTCAAATTAAGTTGCTTATTCATTGCTAAAACAAATAACCAAAATGTATCTTATAGAGCTTTATAAAATAATAACACAGTTTATCTGGAAGAAGAAAAAGTCAAGAATGGAAAAAAAATAGTCAAGGAAGACAGCTAGATTTAAAACTATTAAGAAGTGGTAATCATCAAAACAATGTGGTACTGGGTAAAAAACTGAGTGCTGGATCAGTGAAATAGATTAAATACTTACTATACTGTAATAAATAACATAGCTATATAGTGTTTGACAAACATCAAATTCGGGATTTGGGATAAGAAATCACTATTTGACAAAACATTTCTGGGAAAATTGGTAATTAATTTGACACAAACTAGGAAGAGACCATCCTTTCACATTTTACATCATATACCAATATAAGATCAAAGTAGGCATATGATTTATATACACAGAGTAATATAAGAAAATTAGGAGATCAGGGA
The DNA here is from genome assembly GCF_027887165.1 of Monodelphis domestica. Lineage (NCBI taxonomy): Eukaryota > Metazoa > Chordata > Mammalia > Didelphimorphia > Didelphidae > Monodelphis > Monodelphis domestica. The sequence goes on from NC_077233.1 coordinate 252,623,540, forward strand.
CAATTTTAACTATCAAGTCTATCTTTTAGGGAAGCATTTTTGACCAAAGGAGAGTAGAGGGAATTGCTGGATGTAAAATAGAAAATTTTGATTAAATAAAATTAAGATATTTTTTTCATAAACAAAAAGAGAAAGCAGGAAACTAAGAAGAAATTTTTACAGAAAATTTCTCTGACAAAGGCTTTCTTTTTCAAATATTTACGGAACAGAATCAATTGATAAAATAGCAGTTAACCAAGTGATAGATGCTCAAAAGATGTGAACAGGAAGTTTTCAGAATAAAAAAATTGAAACTATCAATAACCATGTAGAGAAATTAAAATTAAAAGCACTCTCAGGTACTAATTCACACCTATCAAATTGACTAATATGATAGAAAAAGAAAATGACAAATGTTGGAGGGAACGTGGAAAAATTTGGACACTAATGCACTGTTGGTAGAGTTATGAATTGGTTCAATCATTCTGGAAAACAATTTGGAACTAAAACCAAAGAACTGTAAAACTGAGCATACCTTTTACCCTGCAAAAATATTACTAGATCTGTATTCCAGAGAGATCAAAGAAAAAAGAAAATAACCTTTTTGTACAAAAATAATTATAGCAACTCTTTTTGTGGTGGCAAGGAACTAGAAAATGAGGAGATGCTCATCAATTGGGGTATGGCTGACTGAACAAGCTGTGATATATGAATATGATAGAATGCAATAGTACTTTAAGAAATGATGAGCATGATGGTTTCAGAAAAGCCTAGGAAGTCTTCTATGACCTTATATGAAGTGAAGTTAGCAGTGTTATGGATGTTAGCAGAACCATTATACATAGAAACAACAATGTTATGCTATTGTCAACTGAGGATGACTTAGCTATTCTGATCAGTAACAATGATCTAAGACAATTCACTCCCAGAGAGAGAACTGATAAGTCTGAGTACAGATGCATATTTTTTCTACTTTTATTTTTATTTTTTTTGCAGCATGACGTATAGAAGTATGTTTTGTATGATTTCACATGTTTAAATGCAAACACTTTGCTTGTCTCTTCAATTAGTGGGGGATAGGTGGGAGAGAAAAGGAAAGTTTGGAACTTAATGGTTGCAATTTTAAAAGATCCCTAAAAAGAAACAAAAATTTTAATAAAAAAGAAAAAATAAATGAAATGGATCAACTGCATCATTACAATTGGCAATTTAAAAATAATCATTTTATTCATATTTCTGCTCTTAAAGTCAAATGTTATATTATTGTTTCATATGATTTTCATTTCAATATGTATTCACTAAATGCTTACTAGGTATATAGCACTGCTAGATGCTTTTGAAGAGAGAAATATATGGTGGGAATATTGCTCTTCTAGTGGTTCTACACAAAGGTATTACCCAAACTTAGTTCTTTGGCATAAAATATGACATAAAAGTTAAGCATATTTGTAGGATGAAGCTGTATTTTCACTTGCTTATGATGACCAACTGAAGGAAAAATCTATAAGGTAAATAAGCAACTGTTTTGAGTGATAGCCAAAAGATACTTCATTAATGGATAAACGATTTTCCTCTATGTTCACTATTGTAGCATTGTGTGATCTCTTTTGTCATCTATGTCTAGTAGTAGTAGTAGTCTCTCGGTAACAGAGGATGATGATTGTTTTTGTGCACTTTCATCTGTGATATAGATGAGTGTGCACAAAGACACTTGAGCGTGAATGAGATGTAAGTGGAAAAGTCGATGCACAGTGACAGTCCCACTCTCTTGGCATTGGAAGCCTGGGTCCAGTGGCATGAAAAATCGTTACGCCTGGAGACTTCCTCAGCTGCATTGCTGTATCTATATATCTCACAATGGTTCAATGATATATGTGTGTATTTTAATGGCTACATATATGTATGTATATGTACACACATAGATATGCATGGAAAAAGAACTTTCAGCAACCAAGTGCTGTGACATATCCCTTTACTACATATGCTCTAAATTTGAATTCACTTTCCCATGATCTTGTATGTACAAGTAGGAGACTATGTCAAAGACTTTTGGGAAATGTTCTCTACCAACTATTCTTTACCACCATCATTGAGGTTACTTTTGGTTGGACTGAGTAATCTTGCTGCCAATGGGAGAGGTCCTTCACTCTGACTTGCCTGGTGTATATTCTCCTGTGTATGCTTTCTCTGATTTATGTTTTACTATTTACTTGGTTAAATGGGTTTCTTTGTTTTCAGTTATGTATATTTGTCATGCAACTGATATTTTGTGCAAATGGAGTCAAGGCTTGGATATTATTGGAATAATATGAAGATATGTATTGATAAGTTAGCTTTATAGATAAGCAAGTCGGAATTTGTCTCAGGGGCTGGTGCAGAAGATTCTGTGGAACATTAGAATGTTAGAGCTGAGACCAACTGAAACTTCTAGTCAGTTTTTCTCTGGATGCTGGTTTCTTTTCTGCTTTCTCCTCTTTGCTTTGGTGTTTGAGGGGAAGAAAGATAAATCCTGGAGTGTCTTGGTGTTTTCCTTTTGCCAGTCTGGGGAAACACTAGGATCTTAATTCAGTGATTGTTTTACAGCTGCTGATAAATCATTCATCTTTAAGAAGACACCAGAAGATCTTGGCTTTTTTCTAGGCTCTGGGTGAAACCCAGTCATAGCTGAGCTTGGCAAGACTTTTAGTCAACTTGCCTTGTTGCTTTCTATATTTTGGAGACAGAGTAAGGAATTAGATATAATTTATAAGGATATCAGTGTTAGATTATTGTAGAATAGGAAATTTGAGGGTTAGTTAGAAATAGGAAGTTTAGTGTAGCCTGGAAAACCAGGACTAAAGAGACTTCATGCAAAATCAGTTGGGTTTTAAATTTAAGCAGATCCCCATAGATTTAGTTAAGTCCTTTTTACATCCTTATAGTCTTTTACAAAAACTAAACTCCTAATAAATAGTTTATTTTTATACATTGTAGTCTCTAGAGCATTTCCTTGTGCTAGGGCCAGACATAAAAGCTCATAGCTATCCAGTTGAGCTTTACCTCATTGCTATAACTGAGGATACCTTTGTAATTAATGTTTATCATAATTTTTACATTATAAAGCTTGAGTCCTCCTTCCTCAATAAGAAATGATAATCAAAAGTTTAGAGTGAACTGAAAATTTCCTAGATCTTTCTTTCTTTCTTTCTTTCTTTCTTTCTTTCTTTCTTTCTTTCTTTCTTTCTTTCTTTCTTTCTTTCTTTCTTTCTTTCTTTCTTTCTTTCTTTCTTTCTTTCTTTCTTTCTTTCTTTCTTTCTTTCTTTCTTTCTTTCTTTCTTTCTTTCTTTCTTTCTTTCTTTCTTTCTTTCTTGATCTAGATCTAATCACCAAAGGTGTAACCATCCCACTTAATCATTTAGTGGGAGGTCTGTGACCCAGGTGTGAAATAGTGACTAATGAATCAGAATTGACTAACTGCCTTCTGGGCAGTTCTAGAACAGAGTGTAAGCTGTAATTAGTAGATGTGGAATTAGGGGAAGTTATGTAAGAAAAAAAGTCTTTAAAAGAAAGAGATAAGGGGGCCTCAAGGGAGTTCTTCTGGGAGTTCAACTTGGAGACACTTGGAGTGGAACCTCCTGTGAGAGGAGAGTTCTTCATTTTTGGAAGTGGAGATGGGAGTCTTGGAGTGGAACTTCCTATGAGAATTCAATTCTTGATGTTTTCCAAGTTGAGGCTAATGAAGAGGGGCAGAAGGATCTGATGTCTGGACTGACATGTAATGAGTGAAAAGGCTGACTCCCTTTCCCTTGGCCTTTCTGGAGGCAATAGCCTCTGGAAAGCCCCAGCATCTTGAGACTCCTTTCCCTTAGCAGGGACCTCTGAACTCCTGCCAGCTCAAGAGGATCTCTTTCCTTTTCCTCTCTTTCTCTCTTCCTTAATATCGTCCCTCTTTATTGTAAAATAAACTACCATAAGATCCATTCTGACTTTAGTAATTCATTTGGGATTTAGTAATTAAATCCCTGGTGACCAAACTCTTAAATAATCAAGTCCAACTCTTAAAAAAAATTAACCCCTTTTTCCCCCTTACAATACATCCAACTATCTATCTATCCATCCATCCATTGATCCATCAATCCATCTATCTATCTATCTATCTATCTATCTATCTATCTATCTATCTATCTATCTATAATCTATCTATCTATCCATCTATATATATATCAGAATATATCAGAGCCCTAGGCATATATATGTATATATATACATACATATGTCATTCCATTTTTTAGCTGAAAGAATAAACTCTGAGAAGCTCCCAATTTCATATTCTTATGAATTATAGTAAGATGTAGTTCTCTACACCAACCATCAGTATAATTCCCTTGAGAGCGGCATCAGACCAGCTTTCCTCTTACCTCTTTCATTTACAATGTTTCCTCAAAGCTATTCTGCATAGAGAGAATCAGTGAGAGGTTCTGAAGGAGTGGGAGTCAGTCTTCATGGGAGCAAGGGAGAGAAGGGGCAAAATAGTAAATTGATTTGATTTAACTTAAGCAGAATTAGAAAATGTAAACTCCACCAGTAGGACAATAAAAGATAGTTTCCATAGCCTTTATTGAAGATATCCTTTGGTTTAGAGTGGAGCTAATGGGATTTGTCATGAAATAATTGTTAAAGTGTATACGAATGATATTATAAATTAAGTCTTATTATATTAGCTTAGAGATAAGAAATGAAGAATCTGGCTTGAGAAAGAATGGAGTTTAAGACAGTGCGGGTTTCAAACGTTGACAGTGTAATGGTTTTTCTGTGGCAGTTAGTATCTCTGGGTGGGGCTATTGCTCTGAGGTGCTTGGCTGTTACTCTTGGGGTGTGGCTATTGGGCTCTCTCTGAGTGCTGGTAGCAGATGACATCTTCTCTCTCTCTCTTTCTCTTTCTCTCTCTGCCTCTCTCTCTCTCCTCATTGTCTGAGGTAGAAGGAAAGGAGGGAAAAACCTGAAGGAGCTAAGTGATTTCCTTCTCCAACTTGGAAAACACTAGTGACTGTCTATTGCAGTTACATGAATTGTTTTTATCTCTAAGAAGACCAAAGAAAGGCCTGGTCTTTGGTTTGGACTCTGAGTCTGCTAAGGCTCATAGTTCTAACTTGGTTCTTGCTGAGGCTCAACCAGGTAGCCTTTGTTATTTTTATAACTTGGAGACAAAGTTAAGAGTTATATACTTCTTATAAGGATAATAGTATTAGTTTATTGTAGAATAGAAAAAATTTGGGTTAGTCAGATCAGGAAGGATCAGTGTAGCCTATGGAAACAGAAAAAGTGTTTCCTTGTGGAACCAGGGAGTTTTATTTGGGTGGAGTTAGAATCCCTTAGAGTTAGAAATGCTTTTTTTATCCTTATATTCTGAATAAGTAGTTTATTTTTGTATAACAAGTCTCCTTAATGTCCTTGCACCTGGCTCTGAAGAGAAGTTCACTTATGAGCTTCACTTCACTTATACAAGCTGAAAATACTTTGTAAGCACAGCAATCAGAGTATCTAATCAGTTTATATCCATAATCAATTCATTTACCTATTATTTTTACAGTTTTATTATTTTTTTACAAGTGCTGCAATAGTAAGGACACATGAATCCTTATGTAAGCATTTCAAGGTCCTAAAGCTAAAGGTTCTATTTCCTTAGAAGAAGAAACAACGTTAGGAGGACCCACACAGAAAGTCAAGACCATGAAACATAACTGAGGGCAGTGTCAATAACAAAAAAAGATCATGATGGCAGCCAGAACAGAAGAAAGCAATCAGAAAGTGAAATCTTGGTGCTGACTGTTAGGGAGGAGAAAATATTTTCTTGGATCCCAATTGAAGCCCAATTTAGATCAGTATTATGAATTAAAGACTGTTGGGGTAAAGAAAGGCAGAACTCTCTTGAATGAATATCATCTCAGGAGTGAGTCATTGTTATATTCTTGCTATGTAAATAAAACTTTAATTTGAGATTCTTTTTAAGTTTGAGTACATGTAAAGGCATCTTGTAGCCATCCTTTGGAGGAGTAATGTGCTTTAGAATACCCAGGTTTCCCCTATGTGGGGAGAAATAAAAATGACACCAGGAAGCCTCTGAGAAAATGGTTGCAGAGGAATGGGATATCTCCTTGTGAGTGCTGTTACAAGGGAATCACTTTAAAAGACTGATATATATTAATTTAAGGTCACCAAGGAATCAGCTATGTAATTCCTAAATGAAAAACTCAAGTCAGCCGTCAGCCTTTTTTGGAGTTTAATTACAATAGGAGCAAGAAAGGAATTAGAGATATAGAGAGAGAGAGAAAGGGGAGAGAAGGGAATAGGGCTTAAATACCCCTTCTGTTTAGGCTGGGCCAAAAGGCCCAAGCCCTTAGATAGCTGGGGCAGAGAAAAAAGATCAGTCCCTTTCACTCACGTGTCCAAAATGGAGAAACAGTCTCAGAGGCCCCCACCTTCAGCTTCCTTCAGAGCAAGCTTCCTCAGAGCCCAGGAACCACACCGACCAAAAACTCAATCCTCTCTCTCGAGTCTCCAGAGCCTCCTATCTTTAAGGACACCATCCAAGTTGCCTCCCCTCAGTCCTCACGTCTACCAATCACTCTTCATCAATTTCCCTGTCAATGGAGGCTCTCGCTTAACCCAGGACCGCCCAGAGGTTTCTGGCTTTTGCACATGTCTGTTGAAGGTCATATTTTTCAAATGATTAAATCTTTACTCCTTTGTTCCAGCCCTTTCTAAATCCTGTTAACTTGAGTATGGTAGAGATTGGAATAATTAAATTTTGATCTAGGCTGCAGCCCTTACTCAATCCTATTAGGACTGAATAGGGTGGAGATTTATTCCAAGTATCTCCATTGTATCAATTCTAAATCAATCAAGACTCAAAGAAATTCCTGTTCTATGCTTAAGCATAGGTCAAAGTCCTTTCCATTGTTCAGCAAAGGGTTTCTGTCCTAAAGTAATCTTAAGAAAGGAAGAGAAGGAACCTCCCATGCCAATGGAGTTCCCATTCCAATAGACTATCAGTAAGAAATTTTCCAAGTATGAAATATCCCAATGGTGAAATTTTCAACAATTATAAGTCTAAGGAAATTTGAGGTTTACAGTGCTAACTGATACTTTTTCAGAACCTGAAGGTTTGCAAAGCACTTAACATTCTCATTTGATGCTTAAAAACGAACTTGTAAAGATGGTAATATTATCTTCATTTTACCAATGAGAAAACTGAGGCTAAGAAAGAGCAAGTGACTTGTTCAAGGTAACAGTAAGTATCTGAACCAGTATTTAATTTCAGGTCTTCCTGATTCTGAGTCCCATGTTCTATCCATTTTAGCACCTAACTACTTTTGAGAGAAAACCAAAAATGTTTTAGGTTAGGAATATAGATTAGAGTGTGGAATAAAGCTGTGAGAAGTCATGAATAAATAAACTATGACAATTCAAAAGTATTATAAAAAAGAACACAATATTTTTCATGGCTAGTCTTGAGTAAAATTGCCCTCTCCATGAATAAGATTTTAAACCTTTACCCTTGAATTATTTGACTGGATTTGTCTTGTGAGAGATCAAGTTTCTTTCTGTTTGAATATTGCGAATCAAAAGGCTAGAAATAGTCTTAGCTAGGAATCTAGGAATTATCCAATTCAGACATTCTCTGTGGGTTGGAAGTTGAAATTCTCTTTCTTTGTCTTTCTTACAATGCAGGGGTAGCTAGGTTGTCCATAGACATAGATTAGATCTAGAATTAGACATAGATCTAGATATCTATCTCTAGATAGATTGACGTTCACTGTAGAAGACTTCAGAACTTAAGTTGATATTGGATTGTCATGCAAAGGCATGCTTTTAGCCTGTGGGTGCTCTTTTTAAGCTTCTTATATAGCTCCTGGAGCTCAACATCATCTAGTGATATAGATATATTTTGTGTGTGAGAATATTGGTCTGATGGTGTGTATTCTGCTGTAGGTGTTTCTTTTTCAGACATCTTTCTCTATTGGGAGAATGAAGGTTACTTTAATGTAGCAACATGGTTTAGTAGAGTGTTATCACCTATCAACAAAAAGCCAGGGGAATGCACAATGTGTTTTGACAGTTTATGCTTGGAGCACTTGGGATTTTTATTAGTGAGGGAAGTAGACCATGATTCCAAGTTGTGTGTCTGTTGTCTTGCCAATTAAATCTGCCTACCTGGGTTTACAGTTGGATTGTATCCAAGTTGTGACATTGGGAAAGCAGACACAATGCTGTTTCTAGGGTTTCTCTCACTTCTTAAAGCTCATTTCTTTCCTTTCACACAATACATAATGTATTTCCAATGCCCATATTCTCTTCTACATCATTAAAGGAGAAGATGATTTAAGTAGGGCACGGATCTCTGAATAGTTTGTAGTGGTAAATAATATGTGGGTTAACCCTCCCTAAAATAGTGCAGTATAATATATAATTATATATATAATATAAACATATATATTATATATATAAATATATATAATATAATAATATAATATAATAGTGCAGGAGAGAACATTAAAAATAAGATCTGGGTTCTAGTCTTGGCCTTAAGTCTGTGCTAAACATATCTCAGTTTCCTCATCCACAAAAAGAGGGGATTGGACTAGATGACTTTATAGATATCTTCTAGCACTCAGGCTCTAGTCTTTCTTCATTCTTGAGTAAAAAAAATAAAAAAAAGATCTTGAATAAAAAGCTTTTGTGGAAATATTGGGAACACTTGGTGTTGAAACTCTGAAGGTGGCATCTACATTGGCAGCCTTTCATCACTCCTCCATTCCATGCCTGTTTGCTCTTTAGCCAAGATAAAAGTTACAGAAAGGAAGTGGAAAACTGCCAAACCTAGGGCATAACTGTAGGAGGGAAAGGATCAGAGCTGGCAACTATTATAGCTAAACTGTGTAGGCTTCCGTTTCCTCCCACAGCTCTGGTTAGAGTAGGGCAGATCAGTGAGCTGATGAGGAGGCAGTGTCAAGGTCTTAAATTTTAGGGTGCTTTTACCCATTTCTAAAAGTGAGACTACTTTATTAAGTATTAAGGAAGCTAAAAGGCTTCAGTAGCGTGTATTTGGGATTTGGAGTATATAATAAAGATGAATTCTTTTGAAGTTTGGCAAAGTTGTAGGATCATCAGAAGATTTAGAGCTAGAAAGAACCTGAGAGGTCATCTAGTTCGATCCCTAGTTTCATAATTGAGGATAAATAATTAAGTACCTACTATGTGCCAGGAAGTATGCTAAACACTTTACAAAAATTATCTCATTTGATCCTTATAACTCTAGTAGGTAGGAGGTATTATTTCCCTACTTTATAGTTGAGGAAACTGAGTGAGACAGAGGTTAAATGAATTTCCTAGGGTCTAATAAGTGCATGCATTTAAATTCCAGTCTTTTTGACTCCAGACCTAGAGTTCTATCCACTGCTACAAAATGAAAAAGGTTAAATAATTTCCCCTAGGTTGCATAGTAATAAGTAGAGTGAGGACTCAAACCTAATGTCCCGGATTCCCAATCATACCCCCTTTTCTTTACCCCACCCTACCTCTTAAGCATTTTCATTTTAAAGATAAACAGATTTCCAGAGAGAAGTGATTTGCCCAAATTCACTCATATACTAAGTACACAATGTAATGGACAAGTCTGACTCTGATCAGTGCTGTTAGTTTAGGTTCAGTATTAGGAAGTTGAGATACTTGTAGGTCATTCAACAGTTACTAAAAGGAGGCTAACTTACTCTGGCACAGAAGGAATATTCAAAAAATATATAGCAATTCTTAGTTTGGGAACATATGGTACTATTTATCGTTACAGTCTGATGGACAGGACAGAGTGTACTCATTAGATAGAGTTGATGGTCAAATTTTCATTTACACCTAAGAATTGAGGAAACCTGAAAATCACAGTTTTATTTGTTGTTTTATTATTTAGTCTTAAGAGAAATGATAAAGAAAAATAGGTAATAAAGTTTAAACTTAAAAGTGTTAGGCCAAATTTCTTTTTTGAGAGCCAGTTGTTGAACATTTACCTGAACACCCCTTCTTACATATGAGAAGAAAGATCCAATTCCATAGTCTTTCATTTACAACAATTAAAGATTCTAATGCAGGCCATCTGACTCAATCCAATGCTTTTTTTTTCTGTTGCATATTTTCCTCCATCTTATTACATCAGAAAGTCTTGGTTCTAATAAAAATGCATTTTTGGAGCTCAACCAATCTTTTCTAATTTTTTTTCTAACCACAGTTATGGAAAAGATAAACGAAGTCTCCAAGCCAGAAAGAAAGATAGGTTTATTGTATGTGTGTGTGTGTGTGTGTGTGTGTGTGTGTGTGTGTGTGTGTGTGTGTGTGTGTGTGGTGGTCCCACAACAAAGCCAGACCACTGGTCATGACCAGAGGACACTGAACACTGTGAGAGACCTTCCTTTATACCCCAAAGAATTAGACAAACTTTATACCAGTACAAAAATAGTACAAAATAGTCATGACCCTCAAAGAATAGAGAAGCAATATTTATGGGTTAGGTCAGCTAGGAAGCACCCCTTATTTGGGAAAAGAAATCTTTTGTCCATGACTTAAGAATCACTTGATGGAAAGGGGGGAAGCAGTGATGCCTGGGCTAAGAGTGGGTGGTGACAAGTGGTACCAGTTTCTGAACTAAAGGTCAGGCATCCTGACATATAATGGAACACAAGTTAGGATGCCTGATATAGCAACTTGGAAGGGTGGGGCTGGCACTAAAGCCTTGCAAAAGCAGTTATTTACTTAATCCAAAACCTTAATACTTATACCAGAATATTCATGACATATGCTATCTTAGAATTACAATTATGATTTTATTTTATCTCTTCCTTCATTTCATCAAGACACTTTTTATAGTCCTCTGACTGTCTTTTTTTTTTTTTTTTGAGGACCTGCTTGTATGTTGTGGAGTTGCTTTCTCCTTTTGAATTTATCTCCAGAGCATCTCTTGACCTTATAACACTTCTTTTTAAATAAAAATATTTTTTTCCAGATTACATTTCAATACAATTTTAAATTTTCATTTTTAGACATTTTGCAATTCACATTCTCTCTCCATTTCACCCTTCCACCCCCAAAGGCAGATTATATGTTGTACATATATTATCCAATAATATATATTTTCATGTTTGTCATGTTGTGAAACAAGACATGTATTGTTTACACTAGAGAACAATTCAGGGAGCAAATAAAGTGAAGAATGGTGTGTTTCAATCAGCATTAGGACTATGTCTCTTCATTTTATGTCAGTAGATAAGCCCTTTTTGTCAGAAGTCCCTTGAAGTTGTCCTGGATCCTTACCTTGTTGACAATAGTTGTCTTTCACAGTTGATCATCAAACTTTTTTGTTGATTGCATACAACATTATTCTGGTTCTACTCACTTCACTTTGTATCATTTCATATAAATAGTTCCAGTTTTTTATCAACTTGTTTGTCATTTGTTTGGTCACAATAGTATTACATTTTAGTCATATTAGCCATTCCCCTGTCAGCTGACATCCATTCAGTTTCCATTTCTTTGCCACCACAAGAAGAGCTGCTATAGGTAGCTTCTTCTTCTCTGTCTCTTTAGAATACAACAGTGATATTCTTGAGTCAAAGGGTATGCACAGTTTGATGGCCCCTTCACATTGATTCCAGATTGCTCTCCAGAATGGCTATTACCATTAGCTCCATCAGTGGTGTATTAGTACCCCAATTTTTTCTATATTTCCTCCAACATTTATCATTTTCCTTTTTGTCATGTTAGCAAGTTTGTTGGATGTAAGATGGGACTTTAGAGTCATTTTAAATTGAGTTTATCTAAGAGTGATTTGTAGAATTTTTTATATGACTAAAGATAGTGTTAATTTCTTCATCTGAGAATTGACTGTTCATATCACTTGATAATTTGTCAATTGGGGAATGCTGTGCATTTTTATAAATTTGATGCACTTCTCTCATGAGAAATGAAACCTTTATCAAAGAGACTTGCAATAAAGAATTTTTTCCAGTTTGTTATTTGCCTTTTAATTTTGGGTGCATTGATTTTGTTGTGTAACCCCTTTTCAATTTATTGTAATCAAAGTTATATTTTATATTTCATAACATTCTCTTCATCTGGTTTTGACCTTAATTCTTCCCCTATTCAGAATTCTGACAGTTAAACTATTTTGTGCTCCCCTCATTTGCTTATGATATCACCATTTATTTCTAAATGATGCATACATTTTGACTTTACTTTGGCATATGATACGAGGTGCTGTTCTATGCCTAATTCCTACCATTCTATTTTTCAGTTGTCCCAGCAGTTTTTGTCAAACAGAGAGTTCTTTGAAAAGCTTATATTTTTGGATTTGTCAAATACTTTGCCATTGCATACTGAGTGCCTAATCTATTGGTTTGGTCCACCATTCTATTTCTTAGTCAGTACCAGATTCTTTTCATAATTGTTGCTTTATAATATAGTTTGAGATCTGGTAAAGTGAAGCCACTTTCCTCCAGATTTTTTTCACTAAATAATTTGATATTCTAGGACTTTCATTTTTCCAGATAAATTTTGTTATTTTTTTTTCTAGCTCTATGAAACAATTTTTGGGTAGTTTAATTGGTATTGCACTGAATAATTAATTTATGTAGAATTGTCATTTTTGTTATATTGGCTCAGCCTACCCATGAGCAATTAATGTTTTTCCAGTTTTTTAGATCTGACATTATTTTGGAGTTGTGATTATATAGATCCTAGGTTTGTTTTTTCAGTTAAATTCCCAGGTATTTTATTTTGTCTACAGTGATTTTAAATGGGATTTCTATTTTTTTTCTCTTGCTCTTGGGCTTTATTGGTAGTATAGAGAAATATTAATAATTTATGTGGGTTTATTTTATATCCTACAATTTTGCTAAAGTTGTTAATTGTTTCAATTAGTTTTATAGTTAATTCTCTAGGATTCTCTAGATATGCCATCATATGATCGGCAAAAAGTGACAGCTTTATTTCTTATTGCCTATTCTAATTCCTCTAATTTCTTTTTCTTCTTTTATTACTATAGCTAGCATTTATAGCACATTATTGAACAACAGTGGTGAAACTGGGCATTCTTGTTTCACTCCGGATTTTATTTGGTAGGCTTCTTTTTTATTACCATTAAAGATAATGTTTGCTAACAGTTTTAGATAGATGTTATTTATCATTTGGGGGAATATTCCATTTATTCAAATGTTCACTAGCATTTCATAGGAATGGGTATTATATTTCCTCAAAAACTTTTTCTGCATTCAGATGAAATAACTATAGAGTTTCTGTTGGTTTTATTATTGATAAGGTCAATTATGCTGATACATTTCCTAATATTGAACTTTCTCTGTTAACCCACCTGGTTATAGTGTGTAATCTTTGTGATATATTGTTTTAATCTTTTTGCTAGTATTTTTTCAAAAGATTTTTTCATTAATTTTCATTAATAGCATTAGTCAATAGTTTTCTTGTTTTGTTTTTTTCTTTTTCTAGTTTAGCTATTAACAACATATTTGGGTCATAAAAAGAAATCTAGTAGAGTTCCTTCTTCAGCTTTTTTCTTTTTGCAAATAGTTTTATACATTACTAGAATTAACTGTTCTTTATTTTATTTTATTTATTTGGTCAATTTCAAACATTATTACTTGGTTACTAAAATCATATTCTATTCCTCCCCTCCCTCCCCCTGCCTTTCTTGTTGCCGACACACCATTTCACTGGGATTTACATGTCTCCTTGATCAAAACCCATTTCCATGTTTTTGGAATTTACACTAGGATGTTCCTTTAGGGTCTATATCAACAACCATATCTCCCTCGACCCATGTAATCAAGCAGTTGTTTTTCTTTGGTGTTTTTACTTCCACAGTTTGTCCTCTGAATGTGGATAGTGTTCTTTCTCATGGATCCCTCCAGGTTGTTCATGATCAATACATTGTCACTAATGGAGAAGTCCGTTACATTCGATTGTACCACAGTGTATCAGTCTCTGTGTACAATGTTCTCCTGGTTCTGCTCCTCTCACTCTGCATCACTTACTGGAGGTTGTTCCAATTCCCATGGGATGCCTCCATTTTATTGTTCCTTTGAGCACAGTAGTATTCCATCACCAACATATACCACAATTTGTTCAGCCATTCCCCAATTGTAGGGCATCCCCTCATTTTCCAATTGTTTGCCACCACAAAGAGCGCAGCTATGAATATTCTTGTACATGTGTTTTTCCTTATTATCTCTTTGGAGTAGAAAACCAGCAGTGCTATGGCTGGATCAAAGGGCAGACAGTCTTTTATCGCCCTTTGGGCATAGTTCCAAATTGCTCTCCAGAATGGTTGGATCAATTCACAACTCCACCAGCAGTGCACTAATGTCCCCACTTTGCCACATCCCCTCTAGCATTCATTACTTTCCATTGCTGTCATGTTTAACAGTTCTTTAAATTTACTTGTAGGTAGATTTCACTTGTGAATTCATCTCACCCCAGGGATTTTTTCTTAGGGAATTCATTGATGGTTTGTCCAATTTCTTTTTCTGAGATGGGATTAAGTATTTCCTCTTCTATTAACTTGGGCAATTTATGTTTCTTTAAATACTCATCTATTTCACTGAGATTCTCAGATTTATTGACATACAATTGGGCAAAATAAATACTAATAATTTCTTTAATTTCTTCTTCATTGGTTGTAATTTTATGTTTTTTCATTGTTAATACTAGTAATTTATTTTTCTTCTTTTTTATAAACTTAATATCTATTTAACATCTTTTATCTATTTTATCATTTTTTCCATAAAGCTAACTCCTTGTCTCATTAGTTCAATGCTTATCTTACTTTCAACTATATTACTCTCTCCTGTGATTTTTAGAATTTCTAATTACGTGTCTAATTTGAGGTCCTTTTAATACTTCAGCCCAGTGTTTGTTGTCTTCTTCTATCTACTTATATATCATCTAGGCTGTTTCTGATTTGGGAATTTATGTTTGAGAGAGACTCCACCCCTTTCTACATTCTACATGGAGTAGTCACACTTAAAAAAAATTATATATTTAATTCATTTAGAATATTTTTCCAAGTTAACATAATTCATGTTCTTTCCCTTGCCTCCTACTTTCCCCCTCCTGGAATCAATGAGCAATTCCACTGGGTTTTACATGAATCATTGTTCAAAACCTATATCCCTATTATTAATATTTGTAATAGAGTGACCATTTAAACTCAGCCTCTCCAATCATATCCCCATTGAACCATGTGATCAAGTAATTTTCTTCCTTCTGTGTTTCTACAATGTGTTTCTTCTGTGTTTCCACAATTCTTCCTCTGAATGTGGATAGTCTTCTTTCTCATAAGTCCATCAGAATTGTCCTGGATCATTGCACTGCTGCTAATAGAGAACTCCATTACATTTAATTGTGCCACAGTGTATCAATCTCTGTGTACAACATTCTGCTGGTTCTGCTCCTTTCACTCGCATCAATTCCTGGAGGTCTTTCCAGTTCACATAGAATTCCTCCAGTTCATTATTCCTTTCAGCATGATAGTGTTCTATCACCATCAGATAACACAATTTGTTCAGCCATTCACCCCCTGGATACCCCTCATTTTCCATTTTTTGGCAACCACAGAGAGCACAGCTATAAAAATATTTGTACACATATTTTTCCTTATTACCTCTTTGGGGTACAAACCCAGCAGTGCTTTGGCTGGATCAAGGGGCAGGCAGTATTTTAAAACCCTTTGGACATAGTTCTGAATTGCCATCTAGAATGGTTGGATCAATTCACAACTCTATCAGCAATGCATTAGTATCCCAATTTTGCCACATGCCTTCCAATATACTTTCCTTTGCTGTCATATTGGCCAATATGCTAGGTGTGAGGTGGTACATTAGAGTTGTTTTGATTTGTATTTCTTTATGAGAGATTTAGAACACTTTTCCATGTACCTATTGGTAGTTTTGATTTCTTTATCTGAAAACTACCCATTCATGTCCTTTGCCCATTCATCAATTGGGGAATGGTTTGATTTTTTTTTTTGTACAATTAATTTAGCTCCTTATACATTTGAGAAATTAGAATTTGTCAGAGGATTTTGACATGGATATTTTTCCCAATTTGTTATTTTCTAATTTTGGTTGCATTGGTTTTGTTTATACAAGACTTTTTCAATTTAATGTAATCAAAATTATCTATTTTACATTTTGTAATATTCTCTATTTTTTGCTTGATCTTAAATTCTTTCTTTTCCCATAGATCTGACAGCTAGCTCATTCTATTTTCACCTAATTTACTTATAATTTCTTTATCTTTAAATTATTTACACATTCTGAATTTATCTTGGTCTAGGGTGTGAGATGTTGATCTAAGCCTATTCCCTCCCATTATGTTTTCTAATTTTCCCAGCAGTTTTTGTCAAATTGTGGGGTTTTGTTCCCAGAAATGATTTTTGGCTTTATTGTATGCTCTCTTGAAACGACATTTACCACAAGTCTATTCTAATGATCCTTCTGTCTCTTAACTAGTAACATATTGTTTTGAGGACCATTGCTTTAGAGTGCAGTTTAGATCAGGTACTGCTATGCCCCCATCCTTCACATTATTTTAAATTTGTGCCCTGTATATTCTTGATCTTTTGTTTTCCAGATGAACTTTGTTATACTTTTTTCCTAGTTCAGTAAAAAAAGTTTCTTTGTAGTTTGATAGGCATGCACTGAATAAGTAAATTAATTTGGGCAGGATTGTCATTTTTATTGTCTTAGTTTGTCCTATCCATAAGCAATTAATGTTTTTCCAAGTATTTAAATCTAGTTTAATTGTGTGGAAAGTGTTTTGTAGTTGTGTTCATATAATTGCTGTGCTTGTCTTTGAAAATATATTCCTAAATATTTTATATTATCTAGGGTGATTTTAAATGAAATTTCTCTTTCTAACTCTTGCTGCTGAGTTGTGTTGGAACTATATAGAAATGCTGATGGTTTCTGTGAGTTTATTTTGTATTCTGAAACTTAGCTAAAGTTGTTGATTATTTCTAATAGCTTTTTAGTTGATTCTCTAGGATTTTTTAAGAAGATCATCATATCATCTGCAAAGAGTGATAGTTTAGTCTCCTCATTGCCTGTTTTATTATTTTCAATTTATTTTTCTTCTCTAATTACTACAGCTAGTGTTTCTAGTACAATGA
The DNA here is from genome assembly GCF_027887165.1 of Monodelphis domestica. Classification (NCBI taxonomy): domain Eukaryota; kingdom Metazoa; phylum Chordata; class Mammalia; order Didelphimorphia; family Didelphidae; genus Monodelphis; species Monodelphis domestica. Next base: position 252,640,725 of record NC_077233.1, read on the forward strand.
TAGAGGTGATAATGGGCATCCTTGTTTCACTCATGATCTTATTGGGAAGACTTCTAACTTATTACCATTGCAGATGATGCTTCCTGATGGTTTTAAATATATTCTGTTTATTGTTTTTAGGAAAGGCCTATCTATTCCTATACTTTCTAATGTTTTGAACAGGAACTGGTACTGTATTTTGTCAAAGATTTTTTCTGCATCTATTGAGATAATCATGTGACTTATGTTGTTTTGGTTGTTGATATGGTCAAATATATGGTTGGTTTTCTTAATATTAAACCATCCTTGCCTTCCTCATATAAATCCCACCTGATCGTAGTGAATAATCCTCATGAACACTTGCTGGAGTCTTTTTGCTATCATTCTATTTAAAATTTTTGCATCTATATTCATTAAGGAGATTGGTCTATAGATTTATTTCTCTGTTTTTGGCTTGCCTAGTTCTGGAATCAGTACCCAAATTTGTGTCATAAAAGGAATTTGGTAAAACTCCTTTGCTTATTTTGACAAATTGTATAGCATTGGGATTAATTGTTCCTTAAATATTTGATAGAGTTCACTTGTTAATCCAAGTGGGCCTGGGAATTTTTTATTAGGGAATTCCTTGATGTCTTGTTCAATTTCTTTTTCAGAGATAGGATTGTTTATTCTATTTCCCCTTTTTTAAATCTAGGTAATTTATTTTTTATAGATATTCACCCATTTCCCCTAGATTGTCCCTTTTATTGACATATAATTTTGCTAGGTAGTTGATTCTTGTTTGTAGACCCAATTCTCTTGTTTTCTGGAATATCATATTCCATGTCTTTCAGTCTTTTAGTGTGAATGCAGCCAGGTCCTTTGTTATCCTATCTGTGGCTCAATGATATCTGAATGGCTTCTTTTTAGTAGCTTGCATTATGTTTTCCTTTGTCTGGGAGTTCTGGGCTATAACATTCCTGGGCATTGTCAATTGGGGATGAAATGCAGGAGGTGATCAGTGTATTCTTTCAAACTCTATTTTACCCTCTTGTTCAAGAATGTCAGAACATTTTGATTTCCTCCCCTAGTCCTGCCCTTCTCCTTTCACTATTTACTTCTACACTAGTGTTTTGGTTTTAATTAGTTCCATTGTTCCCACTCTTATTTTACTTTCCTTCCCATCTTATTCCCCTCTTATTTTTCTTTAAGGTCTATTAATTGACCGCCCCAATTTAATTTTACCTCCCTTTTAATACTTCCCACCCCACTCCCACCCTTACTTTTTTCCCCTCTCAACTTCCTTGTAGGATAAGACAAAAATCCCCAATATATCTGGTTGCTCTACACTCTCAGAACTGATTCCACTGAGAGTAAGATTTAAGTATGACCTCTTAACACTCTCTTCCTCTTCTTCTTAAAATTGTATTCCTCCCCAAGCCCCCATGTGTCTCTTTATGTGGTATAATTTATCCTGTTTTTATTCTTCCTTCAAATTTCTTTTAGTGTCATCCTCTATTCCCCCCCTTTTACATATCATCTTAAACAACTTAGTACCACAAACTCTGCCTATGAATAATTATTTTATCTATTATTATGATGAAAACAATTTTCAAGAGTGATAAACATCATTTTTCCATATAAAAATATAATTAGTTTAACCTACCTAAGCCAAGAAAACATTTTCCCTCCCCTCTTCTTTATATTTTTATAGTTTTCTAGAATTTTATATTTAGACATCAAAATTTCCATTTAGTTCTGATCTTTTCTTTAGGAATGCTTGAAAGTCTTCTGTTTTGTTGAATATCTATATTTTCCTCTGAATATAGTCAGTTTTGATGGATAGTTGATTCTTAGTCGTAGACTCTATTCTTTTGCCTTTATAAATATCATATTCCAAGCCTTGAGGTCCTTTAGTGTGGAGACTTCCAGATCCTGTGTAATACTGACTGGGACTCCTTGATATCTGAATTGGCCCTTTCTGGCTTCTTGTAAAATATTCTCCTTAGTTTGGAAGCTCTTGAATTTGGCAATTACATTCCTGGGTGTTGTCTTTTGAAGATTTAATGTAGGGGGTGACCTGCAGACTCTTTCAACTATTATGCCCTCTTGTTCTAGAATATCAGGATCATTTTCTTGGATAATTTCTTGATGTCAAGACTTTATTTTTTCCCCAGGATTTCAGGTAGACCAATAATTCTTTTTTTTTACACTTTTTAAAAAACATTATTATTATTTTTTTATTTGGTCAATTTCCAACATTATTCCTTGGTTTAAAAAAAATCATTTTCTATTCCTCATTCCCCTCCCCCAACCCCTCCCATAGCTGACACAAAATTCCACTGGGTATTATATGTGACCATGATCAGAACCCATTTCCATATTGTTGGTGTTTGCATTAGCACATTCTTTTGGAGTCTACTTTTGGAGTCAATCAAATCCCCTCAACCCATGTAATCAAGCAGTTGTTTTTCTTTGGTGTTTTTACTCCCACAGTTTTTCCTCTGAATGTGGATAGTGTTCTTTCTCAAAGATTCCTCCAAGTAGTTCAGGATCTCTGCATTGCCACTAATGAAGAAGTCCGTTACATTTGATTGTACCACAGTGTATTAGTCTCTGTGTGCATTGTTCTCCTTGGTTCTGCTCCTTTCATTCTGCATCACTTCCTGGAGGTCATTCTAGTCTCCATGGAATTCCTCCACTTTATTATTCCTTTTTGCACAACAGTATTCCATCACCAACATATACCACAATTTGTTCAGACATTCCCCAATTAAAGGGCATCCCTTCATTTTCCAATTTTTAGCCACCACAAAGAGCGCACCTATGAATATTCTTTTACAAGTCTTTTTCCTCATTATCTCTTTGGGGTACAAACCCAGCAATGCTTTGACTGGATCAAAGGGCAGACAGTCTTTTATCGCCCTTTGAGCATAGTTCCAAATTGCCCTCCAGAATGGTTGTATCAATTCACAACTCCACCAGCATTGAATTAATATCCCCACTTTGCCACATCCCCTCCAGCACTCATAGTTTTCCTTTGCTGTCATGCTAGCCAATCTGCTAGGTGTGAGGTGAAACCTCAGAGTTGTTTTGATTTGTATATCTCTCATTATAAGAGATTTAGAACACTTTTTCATGTGCTTATTAATGATTTTAATTTCTTTGACTGAAAATTGACTATTCATTCCCTTGCCCATATATCAATTGGAGAATGGCTTGATATTTGTACACTTGATTTAGATCTTTGTAAATTTGAGTAATTAGACACTTGTCAGAGGTTTTTGTTATGAAGATTGTTTCCCAGTTTGTTATTTCCCTTCTGATTTTGGTTACATTGGTTTTGTTTGTACAAAAACTTTTTAATTTGAAGTAGTCAAAATTATTTATTTTATATTTTGTGACTCTAAGTCTTGCTTGGTTTTAAATTCTTTCCCTTTCTAAAGGTCTGACATGTACACTATTCTGTGTTCACCTAATTTACTTATAGTTTCCTTCTTTATGTTCAAGTCATTCACCCATTCTGAGTTTATCTTGGTGTAGGGTGTGAGGTGTTGATCCAGACCTAATCTCTCCCACACTGTCTTCCAATTTTCCCAGCAATTTTTATCAAATAGTGGATTTTTGTCCCAAAAGGTGGGATATTAGGGCTTGTCATAGACTGTCTTGCTGAGGTCATTTACTCCAAGTCTATTCCACTTATCCTTCTTTCTGTCTCTTAGCCAGTTCTAAATTGTTTTGATGACCACTGCTTTATAGTATAGTTTGAGATCTGGTACTTCAAGGCCACATTCCTTTGCTTTTTTTTTTTCATTATTTCTTTATGTTTTTTTTTTCTAATTCAGTAAGAAAGTTTTTTGGAAGTTCCATAGGTATTGCACTAAATAAATAGGTAAGTTTGGGTAGGATGGCCATTTTTATTATGTTAACTCATCCTACCCATGAGCAGTTAATGTTTTTCCAATTGCTCATATCTAGTTTTAGTTGTGTGGAAAGTGTTTTGTAGTTGTGTTCTTATAGTTCCTGTGTTTGTCTCACCAGATAGATTCCTAAGTATTTTATATTGTCTAGGGTGATTTTGAATGGAATTTCTCTTTCTAATTCCTGCTGGTGAGATGTGTTGGAGATAAATAGAAATGCTTATGACTTATGTGGGTTTATTTTGTATCCTGCAACTTTGGTAAAGTTGTTGATTATTTCCAATAGCTTTTTAGTTGATTCTCTAGGATTCTTTAAGTAAACCATCATATCATCATAGCTTGGTCTCTTCTTTGTCAATTTTAATACCTTCATTTTCTTTTTCTTCTCTAATTGCTACAGCTAGTGTTTCTAGTACAATGTTAAATAATAGAGATGATATTGGGCATTGTTGTTTCACTCCTGATCTTACTGGGAAGATTTCTAGTTAATCCCCACTGCCGATGATGTTGGCTAATGGTTTTAAATAGATACTGTTTATTATTTTTAGGAAAGACCCTTCTATTCCTATACTTCCTAGTGTTTTCAATAGGAATGAGTGTTATATTTTGTCAAAGGCTTTTTCTACATCTGTTGAGATAATAATGTGATTTTTGTTGTTTTGCTTGTTGATATGGTCAATTATGTGGATGGTTTTCCTGATATTGAACCATCCTTACAGGCCTGGTATGAATCCCTGATCATAGTGAATAACCCACCTGATCACTTGCTGGTGTCTTTTTGCTAGAATCCTACTTAAGATTTTTGCATCCATGTTCATTAAGAAGATTGGTATGTAGTTTTCTTTCTCCATTTTTGACCTGCCTGGCTTTGGAATGAGTAGCATATTTGTGTCATAAATCCCGCTTTGCATATTATGCCAAATTGTTTGTATTGTATTGGGATTAGCTGTTCTTTGAATGTTTGATAGAATTCACTTGTGAATCCATCATGCCCTGGGGATTTTTTCTTAGGGAGTTCTTTGATAGCCTGTTCAATTTCTTTTTCAGATATGGGATTATTTAGGAATTTTATTTTTTCTTCTGTTAATCTAAGCAATTTATGTTTTTGTAAATATTCATCTATATCACCTAGATTGACATATTTATTGTCATGTAATTGGGCAAAATAGTTTTTAATTATTGCCTTAATTTCCTCTTCATTGGAGGTGAGTTCTCTCTTTTCATCTATGATACTGTTAATTTGGTTTTCTTCTTTCCTTTTTTAAAAATTAGATTGAACAGGACTTTGTCTATTTTGTTTGTTTTTTTCAAAATACCAGCTTTTAGTCTTATTTATTAGTTCAATAGTTCTATCATTTTTGATTTTATTAATTTTTCCCTTAATTTTTAAGATTTCTAATTTGGTTTTCTTCTTGGGGTTTTTAATTGTTTGCTTTCAAGTTTTTTGATTTGCATGTCCAATTCACTGACCTCTGCCTCCCCTATTTTGTTAATATATGAATTCAAGGATATAAATTTTCCCCTGAGTACTACTTTGGCTTCATCTCATAGTGGTTGAAAGGATATCTCATCATTGTAATTTTCCTCAATGAAATTATTAATTTTTTCTATGATTTGTTCTCTAACCAATTTTGGAGAATCATATTTTTTAATTTACAATTAATTTTTGATTTGGCTCTCCATGTACCCTCATTGATCATTATTTTAATTTTCTTATGACCTGAAAAGTCTGCATTTATTATTTCTGCTTTTCTGCATTTGTATGCCATGTTTTTATGACCTAGCATATGGTCAATCTTGGTGAATATACCATGTACTGCTGAAAAGAAGGTGTATTCCTTTTTGTCCCTATTTATTTCTCTCCATATATCTATTAACTTTAATTTTTCTAAGATTTCATTCACATCTTTTACCTCTATCTTCTTTATCTTTTGATTTGATTTATCTTAATTTGATAGTGGTAGGTTCAGGTCTCCCACTAGTATAGTTTTACTATCCATTTCCCCCTTCAATTCTACTAGTTTCTCCTTTAGAAATTTGGATGCTATACAATTTGGATGCTATACTATTTGGTGCATACATGTTGTTTAGTGATATTTCCTCATTGTCTATACTCCCTTTTATCAGGATATATTTTCCTTCTCTCTCCCTTTTAATCAGATCTATTTTTTACTTTGACTTTGTCAGATATCATGATTGTAACTCCTGCCTTCTTTCTATTAGTTGAGGCCCAATAGGTCTTGCTCCAAACTTTCATTCTGACCTTGTTATTATCTACCCACCTCAGGTGTCTTTCTTGTAGAAAATATATGGTAAGATTTTGGATTCTAATCCACTCTCCTATTCGTCTATGTTTTATGGGTGAGTTCATCCCATTCACATTCAAAGTTTTAATTGTCAGTTGTCAGTTCCCTAGCATTTTGATATCCTCTCCTAATTCTATCCTTTCTTCTTTTGCTATATCCATTTAAGCCAGGGGTTTACTTTTAATCATTCCCCCTAAACCCCTCCCTTGATATGCTTCCCTTTCATTTCTCTCCCTTTTTGTTTCCTTTTGTTTTAATTTAGGGTCTGTTAAGTTCCCTCCCCCCTCTCCTTCCCTCCCTTTTTGTACTCCCTACCCTCTATCCCCCTTAGTTTTCCCTTCTCCCTTACCTTGTAGGATAAGATAGAATTCAAGATCCCAATGGATCTAGATACTCTTCCCTCTCAGAATTGATTTCACTGAGAGTAAGGTTTAAGTATTACCTATTAGCACTTTCTTCCTCTCCTTTTTATAAGAGTATTCTTCCCCTCTCCTTCCCATGTGTATCTTTGTGTGAAAAAGATTATCCTATTCATTGTATTTCTTCAAGTATCTCTTGGTACCATCTTTGGTTCCCCTCTACCCTTTTTCTCTTTTTTTTTTCTTTGCATATCATCTTATAGCCCTTAATGCCCCAATCTTTTCCCATGAGTGAGTCTTCTAAATACTATAATAGTGAGTACAATTTTTGAGAGTTACAAATAACATTTCCCCATATATTAATATATATAATTTGATCTGATTGTAGCCCTTAAAGCAGAAAGTTTGAATTAAAAAAAAAGCATTTTCCCCCTTTTCCCCCTCTTTCTTATTTTCCTTTTCATGTTTCTCTTGCTTTTTGTGTTTGGATATCAAACTTTCCACTTAGTTCTGGTATTTTCTTTATGAATACTTGGAAATCTTCTATTTTGTTGAATGCCCATACTTTCCCCTGGAAGTAGATAGTCAGTTTTGATGGATAGGTGATTCTTTGTTGAAGACCCAGTTCTCTTGCCTTTCTGCATATCATGTTCCAGGCCATGTGGTCCTTTAGTGTGGAAACTGCCAGGTCTCATGTGATCCTGATTGATGCTCTTTGGTATCTGAATTATCTCTTTTTGGCTTCTTGTAGAAGTTTCTTCTTAGCTTCAAAGCTCTGGAATTTGACAATTACATTCCTGGCAGTTGTCTTTTCAGGGGTTAGTGTAGAGGGTGTTCTATGAACTCTTTCAATGTCTATTTTGCCCTCTTGTTCAAGAACATCAGGGCAGTTTTCTTGGATTATTTCTTGTAGTATGATGTCAAGATTTCTGTTTATTTCCGGATTTTCAGGTAGATCAATGATTCTGAAATTGTCTTGTCATGACCTGTTTTCCTGATCTGTCACCTTGTCAGTGACATATGGCATATGTCATATGTCATATGACAGACATATGACTGACTTTTTTTTCAGTTCCTTGAGAGCTGGTGAGAAATTTTCATTTTTTTAGAAAAGTTTGAATTTATTTGCTTGTCACTCTCTGCTGTTGCTTCTGTATTTTGCTCTTTTACGCCATAGAAATTATCCAGAGTCAAAAGCTTTTTTTGTTGCTTATTTCTTTTCCAACTTGTGGATTGTGGTTCCTGCATGTTGGTGGACATTGCTTTCTTAGCTTCTATCTTGCATGGCTTAGCCTTGGTAGTATCTTCCTGGCAGTTCTTTGTATAGTGTACTTTAAAGCAGTTTGCTACCTCTGTTATGCTCAGCCTTGTTTCTGCCCAATCTTTGAGCTCTGCTACCCAGGTTCCATGCATTTCAGTCTCGGGTCTCAAGTCTCACTGCCAAAACCTTGCACTGCTCTCATGGGTAAGTCTCAGCCAGTCCTGGAGAATTTAGAGATTGCCTGGCATTTGCTCTGACTCTGGTGTGGTAGGTAGTGTGGGGTAGGGTTGATCAGCTCTTGCTTTGATGAGTATAGTTTTGCTTATAGTGTGGAAATCTCCAAACAATGCCTACCTTTAAGTCTGCTTTCCATAGGAGAACCCTGTTTACTCTTCTGATTTTGATGTCTGTCTTTTTGAGACTCTTTGCATTGATTGATTGGAAGGAGATTTAGAAAATTCCTGCTACTCTGTGGCCATATTAGCTCTGCCACTCTCCATAACTTTTTTACTTCTGATCTTGACTTCTGCCTTACTTTTTGAGTCTCAGAGCACTGGAAGTCTTCAGGGTTCCCAGAAAGAGCTCTGTGGTTTACCATCCTTGGTCAGGGTATTTCTGGTCTTTCTTCCTCCTTAAGATGTCCTTGGTTAAAGTTTCATTGTAGCCTTTTTACCCCTCTTAATTGTTCCTCATCAGAGCACTGCTACAAAATTCTGGCCTATTTATTTAAGCTCAATTTTGCTTCCTTAGATGGACCCCTATTTTATATCTGGATATTGTTTCTATGTAGTACAAATTAGATGGAAGAACTTACTGATGTTTCTCTTTGAATTTATTAATCACTATTTAATATGGTACCTTTTTTAGATCTTGGCAAAAGTATATATGGGAGACCTAGTCTCCTCTATAATTTTTCATGCACCACAATAATCAGAAGTAAAAAAAGAGTGAAGAGACTTAATGTACCAATTAGAATACAGTGGAAGGGAATATTAAGGTGATCTCTTCAGCAAACTACTTCCTCAGGTGATTCTCTTATGGGAGGGAGTTAAAGTCTATTCTAATTCAATAGTAGTATATGCTAGGAAAAATGTAAAGTCCTATTTTTTTTGTCACTTGCTATTCTTTTCCCTCACCCTGTATCATCCCTTTTTTCTTTATTCTCTGTTTGTCTTTTTTCCCCTCACCAATTATACTTAGAATCATAGATCTAGAGCAGGAAAGGGACCTTACAGGTCATCTAATCTCACCCTTTCATTTTACAAATAAGAAGACTGAAACTTACAAAAGTTAAAGATTTTGAACTCATCTTTTGACAGCAAGTTCTATAATCTAAGCTCACTATTCTTATAATCCTTTACTTTGTGTTTGAATGATTGATTATACTTTTACCAAAATTCATTTATATTAATAATCTCAACATTGTCATCATTTTAAGCCATTAAAACTACAGATAATGAGTCATGAAGGAAACCAGAGTAAAGTATATTTACAAAAAAGTAAAAAAATGATTAATTATATAATGAGAATGAGGGCAACTAATTGATGTGCAGTCCCTTTTCTTCACTGGTATTCTCAAAATATGAGAAAAAATTTTAGGAAAATCCCTAGCAAATTGAGTTCATTGCTTATGGTGAATTTATGGGAAGACATGGATAAAAGTTGTATATGATGAGGCAGAAATAGACAGATTATTTTTTATGTTGTTAGAGGGAATACTTATATCAATGAGATCAGAGATGAATATAATCTATTTAGTACCTCTAATTGTAAAATGGACATTTCCCCAACCTCAGTTTTATAAGGGAACTTTTATTTGTTGGGAGATTTTCTAGGACATGGGGCCTCCTAAATTCAGTTGATCCTTAAGATAAACTTGCTTTTGTCTTAATAGAGTGACTGAATTGGATTTGGGGAGGACAGGTGAGGAGGTGAGGAACAGATGTAAAAAACCATGATTCTAAGAGCAAATCAATAAATTAGGCATGCAATTTTTAAAAACTAGAAAAAAAGAACAAATTAAAAATCTCTGGATAAACATCAAAGTAGAAATCCTGGAAAACAAGGGAGAGATTTAAAAAATGTAAGGTTAAAAACCATTGTACTAATAAAATTAGCAGCTGGTTTTATGACAAAAAACAATAAAATAGGTACACCATTAATGAATTAAACTTTTTTAAAAAGAAAGATAAAAAGCAATTGCTAGTATCAAAAATGTGAAACATGAATTCACTGCCAATGAAGATGAAATGAAAGCTTTTTGGGGAGATATTTTGCCCATTTATATGTCATTAAATCTTATAATCTAAGTAAAATGCATGAAGATCTACAAAAATATGAATTTCCCAGATTAACATAATGGTATATTTAAATAACTATCTTAAAAAGAAATTGAACAAGCTATAAATGGACTTTCTAAGAAAAAAATCACTAGGACCAGATGGATTCACAAGGCAATTTTACCAAACATTTAAAGAATATTTCATTCCTGTACTATGCAAACTACTTGGAAATTAGGGAAAGATTCCTTTTATGACAAAAATATTGTCCTGATATTTAAACCAAGGACCACAAAAGCAGAGAAAAAAACTAAAGACCAATATCTTTAATGAATAGTGGTGCAAAAAATTTAAATAAAATATTAGCAAGGATATTACAGAACTATATCATGAAGGTCATATACTATTACCATGTGAAATTTATACTAAGAATGCAAAGCTAGTTCAATATTGGGAAAAGTATCAGCATATGATATGTATCAGATTTGATATGAATTATTATATTGACTATATCAATAACAAAAAATCATGATTGTTTCAATAGATGCAGAAAAAGCTTTTGATAAAATACAGCATTCATTCCTATAGAACACTAGAAAGCATAGGAATAATTGTAGCTTTATTTAAAATGATAAGTAGTATCTATCAAAAATCATTGTCAAGCATTGTCTATGTGAAGACAAGCTAGAACCTTCCCCAGTAAGATCAAAGGTGAAGGAAAGATACCTATTATCACCACTATTATTCAATATTATACTAGAAATACCAATGATAGTAAAGGCAATGAGCAAGCAAAAGTGTTATTTTTGCAGATGATGTCATGATTTATTAAGAGAATCCTAGAAAATCAACTGAAAAACTAATTGAAATAGCGAACAAGTAAAAAGTTGTCAGAATGTAAAACAAACACATAAATCATAAGCATTTCTGTATATTACCAACAAAGTTCATGAGAAAAGATAGAGAAATTTTATTTAAAATAACTGCAGATACTATAAAATACTTGAGAGTCAAGACTAATTGCGAATTGTATATATCCAGGAATCATATGGACATAATTGCTAAATATTTTTCAACAAATAAAGACAGATAAAACAACTAGAGAAATATTAATTGCTTATAAGTAGCTTAAGCCATTATACTAAATATTATGATACCTAAATTAATTTATTTTTTAAGTAATTATTTAGTACTGGCTAAGAAATAGAGAAGTAGATCTCTAAAATAGATTAAGTACATAATACACAATATTAAATGAGCATAGTAATTTTAAAAAGATCTGAGTTTTGGGGGAAGCAATTCGCTATCTGATGAAAATTGCTGGGAAAACTGGAAAGATGTTTGGCAGAAACTAGATATAGACAAAGATCAATATCTCATACCATACACCAAGATAAATTCAAAATGAGTACATGATTTAGACATAAAGTTGATGTTGTTTGGGGGTGGAGGAGGGAGAGAGGTAGAATGGAAGGAAGGAAGAAAGGAAGGAAGGAAGCAAGGAAAAGAAGAATGGAAGGAAGGGAGGTAGGAAGCCAGAGAAGAAAGAAATAATTTATAAAGATGTCTACTATGTGCTAGATATTGTGCTAAATGATTTATGACTATTATCCCATTTGGTCTTTACAATAACACTGAGAGATTAGTACTATTATTATATCCATTTTACAGTTAAGGATAATGAAGCAAATAGAGATTGGGTGAGTTACCCAAAGTCAGTGACTGTCTGAGATCAGGTGTGAAGCCAGGTCACTGAACCAGTGCTCTATCCACTGTATCACCTAGAAGGATCTTAATTTTATTTAATTATTAAATAAAAAAAAACCTTACCTTCCATCTTAGAATAAATACCATCTATTGATTCCAAGCAAAAGAGTGGTAAGGGCTACTCAATGGGAGTTAAATGACTTGCCCAGGGTCACACAGCAAGGATGTGTCTGAGGCCAGATTTGAACCTAGGACCTCCCATCTCTAGGTCTGGCTCTCAATCCACTGAGCCACCCAGCTACCCTCAGGATCTTAATTTTATAGAATATTTTACATATACTTTCTCATTTGTTTTTCACAATTCCACCACTGATTCATTATTTGTTCATTATCTTGGGCGAGTCATTTCCTGTACCTCAGTTTCCTTACCTGAAAAAGTAAGGAGTTAGAGATAATTATCTCTTCTCAAACTTTTAGAAAACTGATCCAAACAATTTTGTGGAGAAAAAAAAATAAAATAGTGGACGCTTAAGCATACTGTAGCAAATGAATTAATTTTACTCTTTTAGGTTTCACTTGCCAGGTGCTACTTCTGGGTTGCTATATATTCTGTGATAACTGAGATCTTGAAACCTGATGCTTTCTTGGTGCTCCAATGACTATTTCTGTCAAAGTTGCTTCAGCAGGTACTAGAAATAGTTGGACTGAGTTGAGATGAGTTTGGAGGAATCTGAGGATCTTCCAGTTTTAGAGACATCTAAAGGAGCATCACTGAGTGTTCATCAATAAGTATTTTTAAAGCATCTACTATTGTTCTAAGCACTGAGCTAAATAGTGCAGATACAAAGTCAGAAACAAAGTAAGCTTATCATGACTATTCTTATGGAGTTTACACTCCCCTGGAGGAAATAACATGTATGTGTATTTATGTGTATGTATGTATTCATGTATACACATATACTGATATATACAAATTCAAAATATGCACAAAATAAATAAAACTTAGCCTGCTACTTTTGTTGAATGTGAATGCTTAGCTTGGAGAGGATAAATCTATGATTGGTCCAGCACTCTGTGCTACATCTTACATGATTAACATCTGATATGTCTCTTCTGACAAAGACATAGTTTATAATATGCTAATGTTTGTATCAAGGATGTATCCTTTAAATTTTATTCCCTTTAGATAAGCTGAATCATGAAAAGGTCATGAGATGCACAAGCCTTCAGGAGTAAGTGATCATTGTAGTTGCTATTTCCAAATTCATTCCTCTCAAGGACTCCCTGACATGTCCTATAGTCTGGGCCTACTTTGGTATTAAAGTTAACCAGTTTGACTTTTTTAGGCTCCCTGTTGATGAGAGTCTCTAGAAATTTATAAAATTTTTCTTGGACCTCATCAGGGAGTATAGGTACTGATGATGTTGCTGTGGTGCTTTCCTGCAACTGCATTGTCATGAGCCTATTGTTTACTTTTTTGGGAAGGTATATATACACTTGTCAACTAGATTAGATTTAATTACACCAGCTTCACAACACTCCTCATCATGGTGACCAATCCAGAAAAATGAGCATTCAGCTCTAGTTTTGGTAATTTGGACTTCATCTGCCAGCTTTATTTCACTCATTGTTGCTATCTAGATGCAATTCCTAAGTACTCTTTCAAAGAAGTTATTTGTTTTTCAGATCTATTGGATTTCATGTGGTCCATGAATATGCAACATTCCATGTACCAAGGGTGAGTAGAATCATCTTCATAAAAGTTTTAGAACACTTAGTATGTGTGTGTTTTGATCTTAGGATAGGATTCCCTCCTGCTGTGGTAAGCAGATCCAGGATAGATTGGGTGATATGGACAATCTTCAGGGCACCTTTCTCTTTCCAGGATATGAACAGTGATTACAGTCCTTTAAAAAGGCTGCTCAGATACCTAGGGAGCTGCTGAACCCCACTGCTTCCATACTTCCAGCTAGTGAGAAGATGACCTTTTGTCCACCTGTGTGCAAGGTTATGACTATAGCTCTCAGTGTATCCATACCTGCTGCTTCATCACTTGCCCCTCAACCCAGGACTTTAAGGTAGAAGTAATATAATTAAATAATGAAATAGTAAAATGCAAAATATTAAAATGGTATAGAGTATATCTTTTGACTTATATGTATAAATTAGTTTTAAGTGAGGTAGAATTGCATGAAGTCACTAGCCTTACTCCCTCCCAGAGTCAACAGAGTCTGGTGACAAGACAAAAACAAGAGGACTGGCAATAGTGGATGACCTTGACTTCTTTGGTGTCTAACCAAGCTCCAAGTGCTCCACAGCTCCTACTTTGGCCATCTTCATGGCTGTTGGAACAAATTGTTCTAATCCACTCATTTTGCCAGAGGAAGTCTTTATGTGCTTGGGATAGAACCCCCTTAATTGACCAGTGGGTTGAAGCCTGTTGGTTACTCTTTTCCTAATAAGCCTGCCTGCCAGGAAAGTTACTGGGATGTGGCCACTGTATATGCTATAGCTTTTTGAAGCCACAGATGAAAGATGACTGGTAACTGAATACCAAAACAGGAAAGCAATCCTGAGGAAAGAGGTCAGCAAGCCTTCACATCAGAGGTTCTACTCTTCTCTGAGCATCCTAAATATCCCAGTCTTCTGATTAAACCCCACTGAAAGGACAAATATTTTTAATCAACACTCCAGCTCGAGACCTTATCCAATATGTTTTTCTACTTATACAACAAGCCACTCACAATAATGACTCATTTAAGTCTTAAACATAATGCTGGACTTAATAATAAGACAGAAGAAAAAATAAAATTTACCATTAAATAGTAATATAAAAAATAAAATATAACATTTAATTATACATATATAATGGCTGAAGCACAGGAAATTACTAGCCCAGAGTCAGAGATAAAAACTTCAGTGGTAGGATTTTTGTGAAAATTAAATGTAACTATGTATATACTTTTATTTATTATATTACATATTATTTTATTTTACATATATTTACATATATACAAAGTATTCCATAAAACTATGAGTCTGCTAGGAAGACAACTTCAAATCTGATAGTCACTAACTGTATGACTCTGGGCATCTCATCTAACTTTTATTTGCTTTTTTTTTGCTTAACTGTAAAATGGGTATAATATCAGTACCTACTTCCCAGGGTTATTGTGAGGATCGAATGGGATAATACTTGTTAAGCACTTAGGATAGCACCTATCACATTGTAGGCATTTTAATAATTCTTTTCTTTCTTTCTTCTTTTCTTTCAAACTATGTGCTAAAATTAGAAATAAAAAAGCAGTGAATACAAACTTCATCTGGAGTTCTTTATTGAGATGTCTGTGAATTGGTTTAACTATTGATACCTTTAGAAAGTATGTAATTTGTTTCCTTTGTAACCCTATGTATAATATTTTGTGTACTAAAAAATCATTATTCTGAGGACTTCACTAGACGGATAGAGAGTTCAATGACTTCCTCTTTGTTGCCCCTGTTAGGGTCTTTTCAACTCTCAAATTCTGTGTTTCTGTGATATCATGGGCCCTCTGGAGAAAAGGAGCCCCTTTACACTCTCCTATATGTATTTCCTATTGCTGTCAGTCTTTTGCAATTGGCCTAAGAGGCAACAAGATTTATCTATTTCTTAATTCTTCACGGACTTAGAGTGCACTTCCTTTTTGCTATGCATGCTCACCATTGTCTCTCATTGTTGCCATAGAAGAGTCTGGTTTGGAAGGAAAGCAACCATAATTCTTTGAAAGTTGTTTTCATTTCCCTCTTGCTTAGTTTGAATTTAAGTTAGAATATAAAAGCAATAGAAGTTCATTCACTTTTTTGAACCTTTTATTATTTTTTCTATCTGTAAGATTCAATAGGAGCTTCAATAGTCAAAAAAGTTCATAAAAATTCAGTCTTATGTTGTTTGGTTCCTTTAATAATAGGTGTGTAAGTGATTTAAAAATATTTTATTATGAATTATGTTCAAAGTAAACATTTTGCCATTGCAGAACTGAGGTTCTAATGATTATGTATCTTTCTAAATACCAAACAACTAGTGAATGGAGGAGCTAGAAACCCATCTTGGTTTTTAGACTTTTGATTTTTAGCTTATTTTTTTTTAGTTTTTAAAACAAAATAGGAATTTTCTTGCTGAGAGGCAATAATGACTGCCACTAAGAGTTGCTTTACACTGAATGTAACTCTTGTTCCCCAAAAAAGTTCTTGAGTCTAAGATAAATCCCTTACTGGCTTTGCAAATGCTCAATATTTAACTGAACCTATAATCTGCTTTGGGCCTGAAATATAACAGACAGCTTTTAGGATCACAAATCTAGAGCTGGAAAGAACCTGTATAATTAGAAAAATTTGGACTCCATTTCCCAGAATTCTTTTCTCATCCCAAGAATCCTTTTCCCTTCATTCACGCTTGCGTTTGGTATGTGTGTATACAATTTTGTGTCTCCTCCCTCTAGTTCTTTTTTCCCATGTGTGAGGCTGGGAAAGTGGATTTTCTTTACTGAGGTTTTTCTTCCCTTGCTTCAAGTTTATTATTAATAAATCTTATAAATATAATACTTGGAGTATTGGATATTAATTTTAAAATTTACAAACCTCAGAGGTCACCAAATCCAACCCTATAGATCACACAGGAAATAAGGATCAGGGGCTGAATTTGAATATGTAGTAAAGGATCAATGGTGGAGTTTTATTTTGGAAACCTAGAGATCTGAACAATGTTCTCTGAGAAGTTTGCTATTCTTTGGGAAAGATACTTTGAGACTAACGGTGCTATAGATAAAATACAGGATGGAAATAAGGTGACGATATGTCTGTCACATTATCCATAACTGCCTTAGGCATGCTGTGTTTTTGCTCATTTCCATGTACAGGTTCACTGGTTTTGCTAGTTGTTACCCTTCAGAAAGGACTCCATATAAAATAAAAATATGAAATATTCTTTTGTTCTTGTTTCTACACACTCAACCTTTTGTTCCTTTGAATGATGATTCCACCAGGAACCTGAATGAATATCTGAGCACAGCTGACTGGCTCTCTTCTCTGAGAATCTTTGGGGAAAGCAAGTTTTGAGCATACAGACTTTTGACAAAATGGAAATGAATGGGGGGGAAGAGAAACATTACAATAAGTAATCCGAACCACCCACCCTTACAGATTAAGTCCATTGTGTTCTACCCATTGGTATCTGCACTATGAAACCATGGACTATCAAAAGTGCCCATACATTTTATTCATGTGTCTCTCTGACAGCATTTGGAAACAAGAGAACTCCAACGTCTTCAGTAGAAATTGAATGATTATAAAAAGAATTTAGAGATTAGGAGAAGTCTAACTTTTGATTTTTCTCTGTGGCTTTTCAATTCACTTTTGATAATGTTTTCCAAGGGAGATATTTGAGGGGATCCTGCTGAATCCAAAGGCTAAACTTGGATGGTGACTTGAAAGAAAATTATTTCTTTTTCATCTTTTGTGCTTCCTGTCTTCTTCATTTTCAGTTAGGTTATACTTCATTTGATTTCTTATAATTGGTTTGCACATGGAAAGGAGTCTCAAGGTAGTATATTGTATTGTGCCTAGGGGATCTTATCCCCTTCCCCTCCTGAGTAGTCAAATCGTTCAGTCAAGATTCTTTACATGCTAGGGTGGCACTAGAGTTAGGTCTGTGAACATCTGAAGGTCAATATATAAGAGAGGGGGAAGGTCTTGTTGGGGTCTTCTTGGATAGACTCGGGGCTGGAAAGGCAGGTGAGGGAGAGAAAGAAAAATGGAGAATAAGGGAAATGGACTTAGAGTAAGAAAGATTTTAAACTATGCTGATCTATCTTTCCTATTAATAAACTTTAAAAAATTAATAACTGGGTAGATATATTAATTTTCACTTACTGTAGTAGTAAAAAGGGAGTACCAGCCCATGAGTCAGGGTACCTTGCTTCTAACCTTGTTTCTTGCATTTACTAACTTCTTCAGCTTTAACATTCTTATCTGATGATTTTATTTTTGAGTTATAGTCAAATTAATGTAATCAGAATGAAAAAGTGTGGTTAGTAGGTGTAAGTTTTAATTAAGCTCTCTGCGGTGACTGATCTCTCTGAGCCCTTAAACTCTCTTGCTTTGAGGAATATGATTTGGCTAAGTTTGGCAGTGCTCCCAAAGGCCAGTGGATCACTTGAATTTGAGAATGCTAAACTGCAGTGGGATAAAAAATGGTTTCTACACTAGTTCCATTACCAATACTTGTAGCAAAGGGTCAAACTAAGGCTGCTTAAGGAGAGTTGAAATGTTCCAGGAAAAAAAATAGAGGTCAAAGCTTCCATGCATATCAGCAAGTGATTTGTTCAGTGACAGGCAGGCTGCTGCATTTCCAGTCTATGTAAGGTTGGGAGAGGATAGAGAAAGAGCAAAAAAGAGACAGAAAGAGACAGAGAGACACAGAGAGAACCAAGGAGAGACAGAAGGTGGGTGAGGAGAGATAAGATTTGCACATCAATTTTTATGTGATCTTTCCTTCTTTGACAGGACAACAAAATTGGGCAAAATACATACATATATACATACATACATGCATGCATGAATACACACATACATATATATATATATATATATATATATATATATATATATATATACATTTCCCCCCAGAACTTTCACACATTCAGTTAATCAGAAACATATAGATATAGAGATAGTGACAGAGATATATAAATATTCTTCTAAGTTTAAACAGAATGACTAATGAAAGATCAGCTTTCCTAATCTAATAAGGAAGAGTTAAAACCAAACTACATTTGGTTTAAAGTCCAATCTTGTGTCTTGATGAATGAAAGCAGAGGAGTGTGGGACTTCATTCCATTTGTCACTTGTTGGTTCCTTGGCAGCTTTCAGAGCTGTCTCTGGGCTTCATATCAATGTGACCTAGAAAGAAATGAAAGCTCAGTCAGCCTAGTTCACTGTCAGAGCTATAACCCTCTCTCTGATCTCCTGTTTCCTTAAGGTTGGCCTCAGTAGAAATTCCACTCTCTCGAGCAAAGTGCATAATATGGATTTATTTTCTTCTTGTTTTGTCAAAAAACATTATATAGTACACTGAAGTCAGACCCTAGGCATTATTAAGAAGTGAAGGAAGTTTGTTACATTGCTCTCATCACAGCTTCCAGTGTCCTCTAATTGCCTCTAGGCTACCTAGAATTCCCTAAATCACCTGAGCCATTGCCTAGGTTCTTGTCCTTTCCCTTTTCCCTTAACCCTCAGCAAAATCCACCTGTCCTGATTCCCATTACTTGATCTTACAGTTTTTTTTTAGTTTTTGTATTTTAATTTGATAAATTGATTTATACTAAGATGTCATTGGTTTATGCAATTGTATCAAACACAAGACAGAAGTATGAGATTGGAATGCTTTTGAGTGTGACCAGGACCAGATCAAAATAGGAAATTAAAATACAATAGAATATAGATAATGTTTTGGTGGTCCCTGTTTCTGTTTGACTTTGGTACCATTGGTTTATGATTTTATCCTTTCCAGGTAATGAATTTGCATTTCACTGACTTTCCGGATGCAATTTACTGGCCATATGACACCAGATAAACCTCTCTCTTCCTTTCTGTGATTCCACCCAGATAGCTGCCATCTTAGTTTAAGGCTCGTGATGGTGAACCTATGATACACCTGTCAGCACTGACAAACGTAGCCATTTTCGATGACACGAGGCTTCATGTGGGCTCAGTGAGCATCGAGGCCTGCGTGGGGAGCTGAGAGCCCACAGCAGTGGCTGTGGCCATGCCCTAGCTGGCAGGGGGAAAAGGGGTAGGTCTGCACCACAACCTGGCCTCAGGGTCAGGGGGCAAGTGGCAGGAAGTGTGTGCCAGGAGGCTGGGGTGCTTGGAACTCCCATGGGATGCAGGGAGGAGGAGTGTGTGATGGCAGGCAGACTGGTGGGCTGAAGCTGCTGCTCTTGTGGTGTCCCTGGGTCAGCCAGCTGGGGAGGGGAGGGGCGGGGCAGGGCTAGACCAGTGGAAGACTGGGCTGGGCTCAGACCCACTTGCAACTGAAGAGTGCCTGGAACTGATTACCAGACACTTTTAGCACCCTGAAAAATATAACAATGGCTTCATTCACAATTTTTCCCTCTACATACTTTTGTGAGACCTTATTCTCAGCATTAAATAATAACAAAACCAATAAAAGAAAAAGATTGCCAGATGAAGTTAGTAGCACTTGCTTGGGCTTGAAGTGTACACAATACCAACCTTCAATCGAAGATTTAGCCAATGAAATTCAGCAACAAAAAAGTTACTAATAGGCAGGTTAGTTTAAAAATCCCCCTTCCCCCTCATTTATCTTAGTTCATGGCACCCCATATAAGTTAAATAATATCAAGACCAATAAAAGAGAACAACTGACAGATGAACAAGTCAGCAAGTAAGTTAAATAATTAGTTTTTGGTTTATTAAATATAGCTATATATTACAATTTAAAATTTTTGTTATTTAAACTATATATATTGTGAAATTATGGTTTTTTTCTTGAAGTGACACACCTCCTGAGTTATGCTCAATTTTTGGCAAATTTTGACACACCAAGCTCAAAAGTTTGCCCATCACTGGTTTAGGCCCTCATCACTTCTCCAAATTATTGCAACCGCCCCTTGACTGATCTCCCTGCTTCAAATTTCTCCTCAGAGATAGTTGGTGGAGCAGTAGATAGAATACTTGACTTAGAATCAGGAAGATCTGAATTCACATATGACTTCTGAAACTTCCTAGCTCCATGACCTCAGACAAGTCCGTTAACTTTAGTTTTCTTAGCTGCAAAATGGAGATAATAATACCATCTTCCTTACAGAGTTGTTTGAAGAACTTTGAAAGTTGAGGCTAATAACTGACCTATGGAAAGGCCTATTAAAAGATTTCAGAAAGAATCTCCATCTCTACAAGGAAAGTAATATAGTTTTCAAAAATTCTTTGACTAAAATACGTTTATGTCTCCTATTAGTAAGAGGGATTCTTCAGACCTGACAATGGAAATGGGAAGGATGAAATGAGACAAGATACTTCAAGTTTTCTGTAATTACTATATATGTCAATCATCATCATCATCATCATGGAAAATGACTTACTTTGAATAGTAAAACATAATGACCTAGTTTATTACTCAGATATTAGATCACAATGACACAGGATACAACCCAGTGCTTCAGGGTTTGCTATTAGGAGATTATTACTAGGCTCATTATGAAGATTATGAATGTTTTAGGAATATCCAGGAACTTTTAATATGCTTTAAATAAAGTAAAACACTTGGCTAACATACTTCTAAGTAAATTTATTTTGAATTATAGTAAAATGTCATCACCTATCCAGATCCCTTATATAATGAGTTATTTCAGATGGCTTTGATTTCCAGATAACTAAGAGGAGACTAATATCAGAACTTTAAATAAAAACATTTATTTTGATAATGCTCTTTCTTCAATGCACTCTATGCTTCCTCCCCTTTCTTAATAGTCTTTTTAGAATCATTTATCTCTTTCTCAATGACTTAGGATTTCCCTTTTGAATATGAATTATTTTGTTGTACTATGTATAGATGCCAATGAGGATGGAGTGGGTCAAAGCAACTGAGTCTAACAGACTCTCAATTATTTGCTTTCTTGCAAGTCTCTATTTCAATTGCTTTTTGGCCAATTGCCTCTTTCACAAAAATATCGATTGAAGTATATACTATAACCTGATTTCCTGAGTGATATACCACACCTTTCTACAAAATTAGTCAGTGCCTTAAAGGCTAAAGCACTTTTCTCCTAAGCAATTCTCTTCCCACACAGACACAAAAAGAAAATCATCATCTTCATTGTTACTATTATTGTCCTTTAACTAGTCAGTACCATTCAAAACATTGTATATTATTTCTGCATGACTAACACAATGAATCATAGGCTCAGCTTTGTCATCTTGCACCCACTCTTCTTTCACACATATACCAAGTTTGTACATGGACTGTGTGACGAAGGAATCGCCTTCACTATTTTAAGAATTTGTACTGGGTGTTTGGGGTATTGCTTATTGGAAAGCTGAAATATTCTTCATCATCTGTTGATATGTCATAAAGCCACCAGTTTCTCCAAGTTCTTTTAACTTGGACACTAAATATTACAGTTTTAATCATAACACAGGAGCATATAATATTATATATATGTACCACATTATAATTATGATATAGAATTTTATATTTGTACATATACATATATGTATGTGTAAATATGTATGCACATATAAGAATGAAAACTTTTTTACATTATCTGAATCTGAATCCATATTATTATGAGATCTCTTTTCAAATAATATTTCAAATTCTGAATAGTGCCCTTATAAATTTAGTGAATAATACGAGGTAGGGAAAGTATAGATAATACAGGAATGTGGTAAAGATATTTCTAATCATTAATCTTTCTTCTTCTGGGTGAGCTCTACAATCATCTGCCAGCAGATTACTCTACTATCTTCAGGCAAACCTTTGGTTCTGGAATGATCTTTCAATGAAAGTATAAATAGATTGCAGAACTATTTAGGGGAAAAATGCAATCTATAAGCAGTAGGTATGTAACACTTTGGAAACATTTATGATGACAACATTTTCAATGGATGAAAAATTTTAATTTGTGGGAGTTTATGAGAATCCATGAGCTTCATCAATTTATTTTTATTTAATTTGAGTTCAAGAGGATTTGGTTCCTTGGCATGTTCCAGGGTAGATATTGCTGATAGTATAAAAATCTTCAGAGCATAGATTGGGCTCAGAAATGCTTTCTCTGAATCAGTCAGAGATCTTCAGTTGTGTCATGATTTAGTGTCTCAATTTGAAATGTCAAAACCATCTTTTTAAATATAAAGAGAGCTCAATCAATTGCTTTTGCATTTGAAAATTTTCATCTTCTTGATTAGTGTAGGACCAGAGTTAGAGACACCTTTTCAGTTGTTTTCAAAGAGAATCCTTCACGTATAATAAGTACTATAAAAAAACCCTGCATTTTTCAAATTTTTCAAGTAATTTATTTGAAATGACTAGGAAGTCAGTAAAATTTTTAAAAATGTATTTTATGGCTCATAAATCAAAGCAGTTCAACAAAAGTTTATTACATACCTATTTTGGAGAAGACACTGTGTTGAGTGTTGTATACACACAAATTGAATATGATAATTATACAATGCTAGGAAAAATATAAAAAACAAACATAATTTAAAATTTATTCCACACACTATCTCATATCACTAAACTTAAACAGACTTACAATTTATGCTTTTTCAGTGGGAAGAGGTAGGAGTATCAGAGGTACTTTATAACAAGGTCTATTGAAATAGAATGTACATTTTAGTTTTTTAAGACATGTATTCCCTCATCTCAATATTTCATTTTAGCCTGGAGATAGAAGTATATAGTAGGCCAGGATGTAAGCGACTTTTGAAAAGATTTCCTGCTTGTTGATTTCTTTCTAACATCTATGTCTAATATTTCTATCTAGATATACATATGCATCTGTATATGCAAATTGTTTGCCACTATGTAAACTATAACAAACATCAAAATATCAACCACCAATGAAGATGAGAACCATTTGATAACATGGATAAGTTTCAGAGAATTTATGGAGGGCCATGGAGTTGGTGAGTTAACAACGGCTATAGATTTGGAATATTTGTTTTAATTTAAACCAGAGTCTCTTTTATTCTGAATTGAGCACCATACCCATTTGTGCTGTACTACCTCTTGTCTTATACCATATTACAAGTGAGAAAAATACAACTATATTACATGATGCAGCAATTGATTTATCAAACTCAAAATCCATAAAGAATTTGAAGAACTTCCCTTTCTGAACCTTGATCTTGTAAAATGTAGATGAACCAATATTTTACTTAGCTAGTCCAGTATATACTCTTTTAAAGTTGTATACAGCTCTCTTTTTGCTTTTAAGTTAAAGTAGAAAGGAATCAGAGAACCAATCTAGTCAAACCCTTTAATTTTTCACTTTAATGTTTGATTTTTCCACTTTATTCACCATGAGTTGGTTCCTACTTTGTGCAATGATGGTCTCACATTTTGCCCAGATAGTTGCTGTATCTTCATCTTCTCTCCCCTCCCTCACCTTTTCATAAACCTATATTTAACAAAATATATGGCATTTGTCCTTGGCGAATGAATGTCTTAACCACTCATGCTTAAAAATATACATGTCTTTAAAATAAAATGAGAATATTTTAGGTAAAATGGTTGCTTCTCTATTGTCTTCTTTTCATTTAGAGGAAACATATTGAAAACAACATTGTGTAATTTTATCATTTATAATGTTTTTTTTTTCATAAATCTAGTCAGTTTATCTTTTGTGGCAGATTATAAGCTTGAGAACCTAGGAGTGATTTATGTGATACTTGTTTTTTTTTTAACTACCCACAAAATACATAATATTCCAGAAGTTATTTTTATTATAAAGTGAACTTGTTTCAGAGTTTTAGAGTGTTGGGTTTTTTATTATTAAAAAAGTCCATTTTTCCCCTGGAAAAATTCTCTTGTCTCGCCAGCATGTTCTCCATGTAGACATTCAAAGTGTCATTTCAGTTTCATGCTCTCCGCAGCTAAAACATTCAGACAAAGCAAACACATAATCCATCAGTAATGATACTTGTGAATGCCAATGATTATGGTGCATCATTTTTTCTGGATTTAGACTTTTAAACTTTGTGTTCCCTCTTCTAAATAAAGCTTCATTGTCTTTTTACTCATTTCAGCTGTGTCAGCAGATTTGCTCTTTCTAGTCTTCATGTATTATTCATAATGAAACAATGCTATTTCATGTAAAAATGTTTTATTGATGTGTAATGTATTTATATTACAAACATTTACAGATTTTTTCACTTTCTGAGAAGTCATTATAATGAAATAAAACAATTAGATAAAACTAATTATCCAATGACCTCATATGAAAGTGTATGTAACATTTTACACTTGTAGTCTTTCGCTAGTATTCTCTGTATTAAAAACACAAGCAGAAATCTACTTTCTCCCCTCCTATTCCTCTAACATTAGAAAAGAAGAAAAGAAAAACAATTTGCTAACAATAAATATGCATAGTCAAGTAAAACAAATTCCCTTAATGGTTATATGCAAACATATACACATATTCACAGATAATTTTCTATACCTTTAAATAGATATGGATAGGTAGATATAAATCTCTCTTCTTTCTTTCTCTCTCTTTTTCCTCTGCTTTTATACAGATAGGAGCTTTTCTTCTTTCTTTGGTCACTTTTGAGTATTAGCCTAATTGAAGGGCATACTCTTTTTAGTATCCTTTTGTATATAGGTCTAAATGCTTTCCAAAATGTTTATACTCTTGCCCTTGTCCACTATGTATCAGTGAGTCTGGTTCCCCAAGTTGTTGCTGTTTAATAATTCAGTTATATCCAACTCTTTCTGACCCCATGGCCCATGAGGTTTTCTTGACAAAGATATTGGAGTGGTTTACCATCCTCTTCTCTAGTGGATTAAGGTAAGGAGAGGTTAAGTGACTTTCCCAGGTTTATACAAGTAGCAAGTGTCTGAGGCTTGTATTTTATCCATTGAGTTATCTAAATGCTTCCTAACATGCCTTCAAAATTTGTTATTTTCCTTTTTTTTGGCCTTTTTGCTCACATAATGGGTGTTAGGTGTAATCCCAAAATTGTTTTAAATTTTCATTTCTCTAATGAATAGTAATTTAGGACATTTTTAGTGGTTTTAAATAGTCTGGGTTTCTCCTCTTGAGAAAAGCTTGTTCATATTCTTATTTATTTATTTAAAACATTTTACCATGTTTACATGATTCATTTTTTTCCTTCCCCTCTTCCCTTCCCACTCCCAGAGCCAATAGGCAATTCTACTGAATTATACAAATATTATCACGATACCTATTTCCTCATTATTCATTTTTTTCAGTAGAATAATCTTTTAAAACCAAAACCCCAAATTATATACCCATATAAACAAGTGATGTCATGTTTTTCTTCTGCATTTCTACTCCCATAGTTCTTTCTCTAGATGTGGATAGCATTATTTCTCACAAGTTCCTGGGGACTGTCCTGGATCATTGCATTGCTATTAGCAGCTTAGTCCATTACATTTAATTGATCCACAATGTTTCACTTTCTGTGTACAATGTTCTCTTGGTTCTGCTCATTTCACTCTGCAGCAGTTCATGGAAGTTCTTCCAGTTCATATAGAAATCCTCCAGTTCATCATTCCTTAGAGTACAATAGTATTCCATCACCATCATATATCACAATTTGTCTAGCCATTCTCCAATCAAGGGACACTCCTTCATTTTCCAATTTTTCACCACCACAAAAAATATAGCCGTGGATATTTTTCTACAACCCTTTATAAAAATTATCTGCTGGGGTAAAAACCTAACAGGGGTATTGCTGGATAAAAGGGTATGCATTCTTTTAAAGTCCTTTGGGCATAATTCCAAATTGCCTTCTAGAATGGTTAGTTCAATTTACAACTCCACCAGCAATTTATTAGTGTCCCAATTTTGCCACATCCCTTCCAACATTTAATATTTTCCTTTAATGTCATATTGACTAATCTGCTAGGAGTGAGGTGGTACCTCAAAGTTGTTTTGATTTGCATTTCTCTAATGAGGAGGGATTTAGAACACTTTTCCATGTGATTATTGGTAGTTTTTATTTCTTTGTCTGAAAACTGCCTATTCATCTCCTTTGACCATTTTTCAACTTGGAAATGGCTTGGTTTCCTGTATATTTGACTTTGTTCTTATATATTTGCCATATATTTGACCTTTGTCAGAGAATTTTGTTAAAATTTTTTTTTACAGTTTGTTATCTCCTCTCTAATTTTGGTTGTGTTGGCTTTGTTTGTACAAAAGCTTTTTTAATTTAATATAATCAAAATTACTCATTTTAGATTTTGTGATGTTCTCTATCTCTTGTTTGGTCTTAAATTCCTTCCTTTCCAATATATCTGACAAGTATAATATTCTATGTTCACCTAATTTATTTATGATTTATGATTTCACTCATTGTATTTCAGTCATTAAGACCCTCACCTGACACCCAGCTCTCACTTGTGGCTCCCAGTTGCTGCTAGCATGCGGCAGCGGCCACACCCCAGGCAAGGGCTTCGACAGACTGGGCCAAACCTTGTGAGGGTAGCCATCGGGTTGTTGACCCCTGGTGAACCAGGGCTTTGCTCACCCAGCATGTGAAGACTGCTTCATCTGAACAGACGGAAGAAACCAATAAGAAGGTTCAACGGCTGAGAGGGCAACGCAACAAAGCACTGTGGAGTGCTTAGTGCATGTTGGAGCACAAAAGACAACGCGGCCATCCAATGCAACTGAGGAAGTCTCCAGGTGTAACGATTTTTCGTGCCATTGGACCCAGGCTTCCAACGCTGAGCAAGTGGGACTGTCTCTGTGCATTGACTTTTCCACTTAAATCTCCTTCACGCACAAGTGTCTTTGTGCACACTCATCTATACACCATAGATGAAAATGCACAAAGACAATCATCATCCTCAGTTCCCGAGAGACTACTACTATGGTAGAGGATGTAAGATGGTGATCTAAACCTAATTTTTCCCATACTTTTTCCAAATTTCCCAGTAGTTTTTGTCAAATATTGAGTTCTTGTTTTAAAAGCTTGGATCTTTGGGTTTTTCAAACACTAATGAGGTAGTTTACTCCTAGTTTATTACATTGATTCTGTAAAGATTAAATTAACTCTCCCCTGATTGTGAAGATTAAATTAAGTTCCCTGCTGATTTTTAGATTTAATCACCAAAGTGTAAGAATCCCACTTAATCATTGAATGGGAGAGGTCTGTGATGTGTGCAATAGTTGGTGATGAATCAGAATCAAACTAACTGCCCCCTGGGTAGTCCTAAGCAAAGCTTCAACTGTGATTGGTACATGTAAAATTAGGAGAAGGCACAGGAAGTAACACAAAAGAAAGTGTCTATAAAAGGAAGTTACAGCTTCCTGTGAGGGTTCTTCAGAGATATTCTTTGGAGAGATCTTCAGAAAGAACTTTGTCTTCTGCTGGAATTCTCAGTTCGAGTTGGAGGCTGATGAAGAATCTGCTGACTGGACCTGAGACCTTATTTCTGGTGAGACTGTCCTTGAATCTCTCACTTTGGACTGACATGTGGTGAGTGAAACGAGATGACTCCTTTCCTGGATTTTTCTGAAGAGACTAGCCTCAGGAGAGACCTATCCTCTTGAGAGAGACTCTCTGCATCTCCAGGTCCTCAGCTCTCTGCATCTCCAGGTCCTCGGCTCTCTAAGGACTAAACTCCCCTGCTTAAGGACTAAACTCCCCTGCTTGGGTTGAACCAGGGATCAGAGTAAAATACCTAGAGCTTAGGCTAGATATCTTACCCTATCCTCTCTCTGACTTCTTACTTCATATTTTGTAAATAAATTATAAATAAATTTCTTTGGAATTAATTAAATTCTGGTGACCCTATTCTTGAATAATCCAATCCAACCCTTTTCTAACAAAACCCTTTTCTTCACCTTTAAATTCACCCTTCTATCTCTTAGTCAATACCACATAATTTTTATGATGACTACTTTGTAGTACAGTTTAAGATATGGTCCTGCTAGGCACCCATCCTTCCTAATTTTTTTATTAGTTCCTTTGATATTCTTGTCCTTTTTTTCTCAGATGAACTTTTTCATAATTTTTTCTAGTTCTATTAAAAAGTTTTTTGGTAGTTTAATAGGCATGACACTGAATAACTTAATAGTTTAGGTAGGATTGTCATTTTTATTATATTACCTTGTTCTGCCCATGAAAAGTTGATGTTTTTCCAATTGTTTAGTTCTAATTTTATTTGGGTGAAAAGTGTTTTGTAGTTGTGTTTATATAATTCCTGAATTTTCTTGGCAGATAGCAAATATTTTATATTGTCTAGAGTGATTCTAAATGGAGTTTCTCATTCTAACTCTTGCTGCTGATTTTTCTTGGAAATATATAGAAATACTGATAATTTATGTGGATTTATTTTATATCCAGAAACTTTGCTAAAATTATTATCTGTACTAACTTTTTAGTTGATTTTCTAGGATTCTCTAAGTGTATCAATATATCATCTGCAATGAGTGGTAGTTTAGTTTTCTCATTGTCTACTTTAATCCCTTCAATTTATTTTTTTCTAATTGCTATTGCTAATACAATATTAAATAATAATTCTGAAATGGATATCCTTGCTTCTAACTTATCCCTATTGCAAATAATACCTGCTGATGGTTTTTTTTTTTAAAATACTGTTTCTTTTTAGGAAAGGCCCTTCCATTTCTATACTTTGTAGTGTTTTTAATTGGAATGGATGTATTTTGTTGAAGACTTTTTCTGCATCTATTGAGATAATCATTTGATTTCAGTTAGTTTGGTTATTGATATGGTTAATTATGTGGATGGTTTTCTTAATTTTAAACCATCCTTACATTCCTGGTATAAATCTCACCTGGTCACAGTGAATAATCCTTGTGATGACTTGCTGTAGTCTCTTTGCTAGTATTTTATTTAAGATTTTTGCATCTATGTTCATTAAGGAGATTGGTCTATGGTTTTATTTCTTGGTTTTTGGTTAGCTTGACTTTGGGATCAGTACCATATTTGTGTCACAAAAAGAATTTGGTAAGATTCCTTCATTGCTTATTTTTTCAAATAGTTTGTGTATTATTGGGATTAGTTGTTCTTTAAATGTTTGCTAGAATTCACTTGTGAATCCATCTGGCCCCAGGAATTTTTTCTTTGGTAGTTCCTTGATGGCTTCTTCAATTTTCTTTTTTTCTGAGATGGGATTATTTAAGTATTCGATTTCCCTTTTTTTATCTAGGAATTTTATTTTTGTATGAATATTCACCCACTTCACCTACATTATTCACGTCACCTAAATCTATTGCTATATAATTGGGCAAAGTAGCACTTAATAATTGTCCCAATTTCCCCTTTATTAGAGGTGAAATCATCCTTTTCATTTTTGATACTGTTAATTTGATTTCTTTCTTTCTTTTTTATTAGGTTAACCAGTACTTTATTTTATTTTTTCCAAATCACCAGCTCCTAGACTTATTTATTAGTTCAATTGTTCTTTTACTTTCATTTTTATTAATTTCCCCTTCAATTTTTAGGATTTCCAATTTGGTTTTTATCTGGGAATTTTTAATTTGTTCTATTTCTAATTTTTCAAGTTGCAGTCCCAATTCATGGATTTCCTCTTTCTCTACTTTTTTTATGTAAGTACTCAGAGATATAAAATTTCTGCTAAGTACTACTTTGGCTGTAATAGATTTTCATATGTTTTCTCCTCATTGTCATTCTCTCCAATGAAATCAGTAATTGTTTCTATGATTTCTTTTTTTACTCACAAGTTTTGAATAATTAGATTATTTAGTTTTCCACTGAATCTTAAATTTGCCTCGCCATAAAACCTATTAATTATAATTTTATCACATTATGATCTGAAAAAGTTTCATTTATTATTTCTGCATTCCTGCATTTGTTTGCAATGTTTTTAGGCCTCCTACATGGTTGATCTTTGTATATGTACCATGTACTGCTGAAAAGAAGGTATATTCCCTTTTATCCCTCTTCAGTTTTCTCCAGATAGCTATTAATTCTAATTTTTCTAATATTTTATTCATTTACCTTACTTTTTTCTTATTTTTTGGTTTGATTTATCTAGTTCTGATAGGGGAAGTTTGAGGTCCCCCACTAGTATGGTATTTCTATCTATTTCCTCCTTAAGCTCCTTTAGTTTCTTCATTAGAAATTTGAATGCTATATTATTTGGTGCATAAAAATTTAGTATTGATATTACCTCATTGTTTATATTACCTTTTAGCAAGATGTAATTTCCTTCCTTATCTCTTTTAATCAGATAAATTCTTACTTTAGCTTTGTCTGATATCATGATTGCTAGTTCTGTTTTTTTTTTTACTTTAGATGTTGCATAATAAATTCTGCTCTAGTATTTTACCTTTAATCTGTATGTCTCATCCTGCCTTAAATATGTTTCTTGTAAACAACATATGTTAGGATTCTGGTTTTTAATGCCCTCTGCTATCTGTTTCTGTTTTATGGGTGAGTTCATCCCATTCACATTCAGAGTTATGATTACTAACTGTGTACTGCTGTCCATCTTATTTACTCCTTTTGATCCTACTCTATTCTTTTCACACTATTCTTTCTCATCAGTGTTTTGCTTTTTATACCCCATCCCACTTCTCCCTCTCTCCAATTACCTCCCCTTTCCCTTGTCTTGTTCTCCTTCTACATCTCTTGAGGGTAAGACATAATTATATACTGTTGAAAAGGGTATTGGCCCTTTTTGTTATTGTTGATAATATTTTATCAGGTGGGGACAGATTCTCAACTTGTCTGTTGAAAATATGTCTGCCAGGCAGTTGTGGAAAAATCTTTTCAGGCTAGTTATATAAAAACAACTTATTTATTGAAACTATTGAATAATTATATAAAGGGAAAAGAAAAAGGAAATTAATTATTAATAAGGGATTCCCTCTTAATTAATAATTATATATCTTTCCCATAACTTCTTTCCCTCATAGGAATTCTTCAGTGATTACCAATTAATAATCCTTATATCTATACTGAATTACTAAATTATAATACTATCTTACTAACCTAATTACAAAACAAAATTTATTACTTAACGTGGTAGAGATATTTCTTTCCCAATGGCCAAAGATCTTAGATGTTAGTCTGAGTCAGTGGCTGTATCTTCCAGCTGCTGCCGTCTGGAGGCCCCCAGAGGGGTTCTGAATAATTGCACTGTAGCTCCCCTTTTTCTGATCAAAACAGAGTTTTCAAATTAGATCAGATTAAGATGTTATAAACCTGAGAGTAATTTTTGAGAACTACAGAAATCTTTTTTCCATGTAGACATAAAAACATTTTTACCTTAATGAGTCCCTTAAATTTTCTTTTTCTTATTTACCTTTCTGGGTTTCTCTTATGTCTCATATTTGGTCTTCAAAAAAATTTTTTTTTGTTTAAGTCTGGTTTATTCCTCAAGAATGCTTGGAAATCTTTTATCTTATTCAATGTCCATTTTCTCCCCCAAAATAATATCCTCAGTTTTGCTGGATAGGTGACTCTGGGTTGTAAGCCTAGATATTTTGTCTTCCTGAAATATCATATTCCATACTTTCTGATCCTTTAATGTTGAAGCTGCTAAGTCCTGTGTGATCTTCATTTTTGCGTCATTGTATTTGAATTATTTCTTCCTGGCTGCTTAAAGTATTTTCTCCTTGACTTGGGGGCTCTTGAATTTAGCTATTATATTCCTAGAAGTTTTCATTTGAGGATTTCTTTCTTAGGTGATCTGTTAATTCTTTCAATTTCAATTTTATTTTTTTGTTTGAGGATATCAGAGCAATTTTCTTTTATAATTTCTTGTATTACAATGTTTAAGCTAATTTTTTTTTTAAATCATGGCTTTCAGGTAGTCGAATAACTCTTACATTGTCTCTCCTGAATCTATTTACCAGGTCAGTTGTTTTTTCAATAATATATTTCGTGTTTTCTTATTTTTCATTCTTTTGATTTTGTTTTATTGTTTTTTGATTTTTCATGAAATCATTAGTTTCTAGTTTCTTAGTTCTGATTTTAAAGGCCTGATTTCCCTCCATCAGCTTCCTTCTTGCATTGCTTTCATTTCTCTTCCCCACTTTAGCATTGCCTCTCTTAACTGGTTTTTGAAGTCTTTTTGAGCTATTCCAGAATATGTGTCCAATTCATATTTTTCTTTTGGGCTTTGCATGTGCTTGCTTTACTTTCACTGTCCTCTTCTGTATCTGTACCATACTCTTTATCTCAATAAAAATACTTTAGTTAGGTGCTTTTTTGGTGTTTGCTCATTTTTACTACCTTTTTTTAATAGGTAGGCTCTGTTTTCTGGAAGATTATGGTACCCTCTTAAACTTCAGTCCTTCATTGATGGTACCCTTAGCTTTTTTCCCTAGGTTTCTGGTAGTTTCAGTTTTTCCAATATGATATGATTGGTTAAGGGATGAGCACCACTTCCCACTGTTGATTCACCTTTGAGATGCTCATAACTTAAAGACTTGCTTCAGGCTTTGGCATAAGCTTTTGTTCTTACTCTGAGCTTATTCAGGTTAGGAACTACTCAAATTCTAGCCTCAGGATTAGGTGTAAGATTTTGGTCTCCCTGTGTACTTGATCTAATTGGGCAAACAATTGATTGCCCTGTCCAGGGGTTCTACCCTGAGCTTTTATCAAAAAGACTCAGACCCACTTTGAGTCTACCAACTGTACCAAACTGACATTTATGTTGTCACCACAAGTTCAGACTAGGACTCCTGGCTTCTCTCTCTGGGCCCATACTAATTAGCCAACTTCAGCACAGGCTGCCCTGGGCTGGCGTTACATACTTCCCCACAGGCTTAGAATTTCAAGGCATGTGGGTTGGTTAGACCTCTATTTGCTCAGGCAAAAATCTCAGCTATCTGGGTGTTGGCTTGGCTTTAGGTCCTTAACATGGGACAACAGATATGGGGTGCAAGTGTGTAGTTTGCTTTTGGCTTGCTCTTCACTCCTTGCTATAGCCTCCTGCTGACTGTGCTCCTCTTTCATCCCAGTGCCCCAGATGTTCTCTGCCTATCTTTTGGGATTTTCTTTTCATGAAAGCTGTTTCAGTGTTTCCTTGTTGGTGTATTCTCTCCTGTATTCATTTTGTGGCATTATTGTAAAATTGGTTGGAAAGGATTCTCATGCAGACTCTGAACTTCTCTATTTTACTCCACCATCTTGGCTCCACCCCCAGAATTCACTTGTTCATATTCTTACACCACTTATAAAAAAGAAAATGGCTCTTATTCTCATAATTTGAATCATCTACTTATGTATATTGAAAATGAAACTTTTATAACAGAAATTCACTTCAAAAACTTCCCCAGTTGTTTCCCTTTTGATATTAGTTTTGTTGGATTCATTTGTTTAAAAAAATAATGTTATCTAATCTAAATTGCCTATTTCATTTATTTCAATCCTCTTTGTTCCTTGTTTGATCATGAACTTTCTCCTATCCATCAAGGTAATTAGTAATGTTCTCCATATTTTTCTAATTTGTTTATAATGTGACCTTCCTTATTAGATTTTTAAACCAATTGTTTTTACTATGTCACTTTAATAAATGCCTTTTGCTAAAAGTTCATTGATTCTAGCTGACTGAAATGTGAAGCATCCAGGTCAGGTTCCATGAAAACTAGTAGTAGAAACCCAATTTCTCAGGGATATCTTTGGAATATGGAGGGAAATAGTAATCACCAACCTCTGGGAACTCAACTTTTGAATGTAAGTGTAAGTTGAAAGAGAGAATGCAGAGTGGTTGTTAAAATAATTTCAACTATGAAATTAATGCTAGCTCTTCTGCAAAACTAGAAAGTGATGAGTTGAATAAGCCATAATTACTGTTGAAAATACTTTATAGTGTGATGTGAATTATTATAAAAAAATTATAAGTGTTTCAAAAGACCTGGGTTCAAATCCTACATCTGGGAGTTACCTGTGTAATGTTGAGCAAGTTACAACCTCCTTGAGACTTAATTTCCTCATCTGTAATATGAGGAATTTAAACTAGTTGTTTTCTGAGTTCCTTTTTAGCTTACAACTATGATCTTATGACCTTATGATCTTTTTAATCACTTGATGTAAGTGGATGGTATCATTATATGACTCCTTTGAAAAAACACATTAAATAGCTTCTTTATGACAGGGCATCTTTCTCCATTAATAACAGATGTCATCTAGACTTCATAGGGTGAACTTCTTAATTATGTCAAGGAAAGATAGACACCGAAGGCTTCAAATTTGAATTCATAGATCACATTGAATCAATACATGAAGGCAATGCTTAAAAATGCCTTGTTTTCCTCTAGACAAGACATGTTGAGTATAGAGCTGTCATGAAGAAAACACTCTGTGCATTTCAAGAGACTTACTGGCATTTTGAAATCAAAGTAGAATCAGAAGAATCTAAAATACTTAGTACCAGTGTAATTATTAATCTTAGCATATACTTTCAGAACTATAAAATCTGACCATAACAGATTTGGAAAGCATTTTTACAAAACCCCAAGCCCAGAGAATATTAATGAAATACTGAGCTAATCATCCTATGGCAGCTGTGAAAAGATCAACAGATTTCCTTGTTTGACATTCTCAAAGCACATGACAAAGAAGATTAAAATCTTATGGACATGCTTTTGAAATAAGCAGATATCACTTCCCTGAACTGGTGTTAAAACTGACTGGAGATACCTTGGATTTGTTGAATGTCTCTAAGTTGTTTTACTGTGTAATAGATACTATGAAACAGCAAAGATTCAGAAGTGGCATCGAAAGACCCTCCACAGATGAAATCCAAAAGAACTCAGTCAAAAATGCATTGACAAAAAACCCCAAAAAACAGAACAAAATTCATTTAAAAAATAGAAATGGAGTTTATGATTATAATTCAGAATATTGATATTGCTATGAATAATTACAAACAGATTATCCTTTAGGAAACCAGTTATTCTGATCAATCAAGATTATACATATATGGAAATAGTAGAAATTATGCAACATATCACTTCAGGCTGCAAAATTTTTATATATATCACATATCTAAGAAGGCATGACACACATCAAAAGATCACATTCTTTCATTACGTAAGAGATGACAACTCCCCATACTACTTCTAGACCCCTAAATATCCATGCATATATTTACATATATAATCTACTTGAACTAGATCATTATTGTAGATAGTTATTGTCTATATTTGCCCATATTTAATATTGATTCATAAAAAAATCAAGAAAATTTCTATTACGTATCAAAATACCAAATACTCAAAAATTTCCAATGATGTGCAATGAAAATAATATAGAAATTAAGCATAAAAAATTAAAATCATATGGGTACAGGTTTATGGATTTATCATCTCTACCATTTTG
Source organism: Monodelphis domestica (assembly GCF_027887165.1). Taxonomy (NCBI): domain Eukaryota; kingdom Metazoa; phylum Chordata; class Mammalia; order Didelphimorphia; family Didelphidae; genus Monodelphis; species Monodelphis domestica. The sequence continues at coordinate 252,676,584 of NC_077233.1, forward strand.
TCTGTTTCCCAGAGACATCTGGGCACTGCTGGTGGATATAATGCTGGGTTTAGAAGTAGGGAGACTTGAATTCAGATCTGGCCTCAAACTTACTGGATATGTGACCTTGGGGAAGTCACTTAACCTCTGACTCAGCAACTCTAAAATGGTGATCGTAATAGCACCTATCTCAAAAAGTTGTTATAAGGATTAAATGGGACAATATTTGTAAAGTGCTAGCATGTTGCCTGGAACACATTAGCTGCTTAATTAATACTTGTTCCTGCCTCTTCTCTCTTAGAATCATCTCTGAAAATGCTTAGTGAGACTTGAGAAAATGAGTTTGCATCTCAGTACTTTCATTCAATTCATTCAATATTCATCTGCATAGTTTGCAGTATATTAAACATAAAAGAATAAAAGCAAGATAGTTACTTATTCTCAGAACATTTGCATCCAAGCTCCAGCCAAAAAGATGTCTGATTTCAGACTGATAATAAAAAAAATTAATATTTTTAATGGAAAGATGCATCTCATAAAAGAGTCTTACAGAATTATGATTTCTAGGCTAATTAGTCAGAGAATATTTCTCCTCTCTCTCTGCATTCCTCTAGTGATCTCTTTAAGTTCTCAAAGTTCCCATTTATTATCTTATGGCAGATGACTTCTAAATCCATATGTCTATATATCCATCTTTCTTATTGATTTCAGTTCTCTATGACTACCTACCTTCCTTTGGAACCAATCCAACTCAGTGTTCTCTAGACATCTAATACTCAACAAGTCTCAAAGAGAACTCATTATCTTTTCCAACTGAATTTGAGCCTCCTCCAAACTTCTCTCCATCTGCTTAGGGCACCACCCACTCATCTAATCTCCCATGTTTGTGGCCTTGGTGTCATCTTTGATCCTTTACTTTCATCACTCATACCCAGTCAGTTGACAAGTTTAGTTGATTCTCTTTCCACTATAGCTGCTCTACTTAATTTTTACTCCAGGAACACCTTGCCTCCTTCAGGATAAGCGCATCACTAGAAATCTCATTTCATGGAAATAACTTCATCTTTGGGACTCAAACCCTCCTCAGAATATTCATTTGCCACCTCCCTCTAATTGGAGGACTGGAAGGCAGAACAAAAAAACCCAACAACAATAACAACTCTCCAAGCCTCCATTTATGGACAACTCAGAATTTTCAGTCTACTTTTTATTTTCCACTAGCTGTTCTGTTTGGTTTCAACTCTAAGAACATCCTGTCCTTGTACTAGTTACCTTCTCCCTCTGCCTCCTACCTTTTATGTTTTGTCTTTCCCCAATTAGATTGTAAGCTCCCTGAAGGCAAGAGCTGTCTTTTTTTAATTTGTATACCCAAAGTGTAGTACAGTGTCTGGCACATAGTAGGCTCTTAATAAAATAAATATTTATTCACTATTTATTGACATCTCTCACACTTATCTCATTCTCTCCCAAGGACATAGGGCTATCTAAGGCCCATATCACTTTTCACTTGGACTATTGAAATTATTCTCCCTGAGTCTAGTCTTTCCCCTTTCTAATTTACCATCCATACATATGAGAAATGAAAACACTTGTAGCATAGTTCTGAACATATCACCTTCCTGATAAAAAATAAACCAACGTCAGTGGCTCCCTATTGCTACTTAGAATATAGAACAAATTCTCCCATTATTTAAAGTCTTTTAGAGTCTGGCTCCAATCTGTCTTTCCAGATTGATTTTACATTACATCTCTCATGTATTTAATATTCCAGCCAAACTGGCCTGCTCATTGTTCTGTCTATAACAGGTTTCTTATCCTGCTGCTGAATCTTTGTATAGCATGTTTCCCAGACCCAAGATGCATTTAGTGCAATTTGGCACGAACAGTGGTGGTCCTATAATAGACTCTTAATAAGTATTTGTTAAATTGAATTGTTATGTAACGTTTTTAAGTATTTTGCCCTTTTTAACTGGTCTTTTGTGGCTGGGCATTTAGGAGCCATTACTTTCTTGCCAAATACAGCGAGGTCCTGGATTAAAAGGAATGAATCCCCTCTGAAGTAGTTACATTATTTGAATTCATACTGCATATTTCCATTGGGATGGAACCAATGGTCATATTTTACATAATTACAACTTTGAGAAATCTGAATTCAAATACATGTGACCACTTTACATTTCGCATTATTCGCACTAATGGAGAACTAGTTGTATATGTTTTTTTTTTATTTTGTTTACTTTTGGGTCCAGGTCCATTTTAGAAGCTGGAAAGTTTCCAAAGATTAGATTCTAGTCTAGAAATCCTTCTATTACCCAAAACTTTTTTTCAGACACTCAGCACTGTTTTCTGGTCTTCTACCAACCAAGAAGCGCTAACATTGCCATTTGCTAGGCTGCTTCACCTTTAGAACTTCCTGACCTTTCATTTTCCCCGAAGAGAAGATAATTTTTCTTTTACATAATATCTTCCCCAATTGATATGTAAACTCCTTCTGAATAGGGATTGTAACACTTTTTCTACTTGTATTCCTAGTGCGTGGAGCATAGTAAGCACTTAATAAAAGCTTTTTCATTCATTCATTCTCAAAGTTAAAGAAAATGAAGTTGGGAGAAGTTTGCTCGAGGTCAGACAGGTAATAAATAGCAGAGCCATTATTCAAACCCTCTTAATCCATGTCTAGTGTTCCTCCTAACACATCATGCTATTTCTCAAGAACAAGGGGGGCATCTAGCTGGTCCAGTAGATAGAGAGCCAGGCCTAAAGAAGGGAGTTCAAATTTGAACTCAGACACTTCCTAGCTGACCGCTGGGTCACTAAGTCACTTAACCCCATTGCCTAGCCTTTACTGCTCTTCTGTCTTGGAACTGATGCATAGTATTGACTCTAAGAAAGAAATTAAAGGGTTAAAAACGAAGAATTAAAGGAAGTCAGTATGTATGTGTGTATGTGTATGTGTATGCATATGCACATGTATGTGAACAAAGAATAGAACAAAATCTACTAGATACAACATTTTCTTGTAATAGGTTAGGAAGACCATTGTATATATGATGCTGGATAGGGAGAATTTCAACAGCTCTACTAGGTATCATTTTCTAAACTGAAACTTTCCCCAGGCCCCTTTTCAGCTCTATTTGCTTCTGTACTTCTTGACAGTTCTGCCTGCCCAGGCAAAACATATGCTTCCTCTAACCCACAATAAATTTGAGAGGGACTGCAGAAGGCTGCTCTCTTCTGGGAACAGAGAAACTTTCCCATCAGTCCTCACATGATCCACTCACGTCCTCTTGGCAGCCCCCATCTTCATCTTGCCAACCATTCTCTCATGCCTGCATCACCGCTCTCTGCCTATTTGCTTCTAAAAGGCCAAGGCCATAAGTTCCCTGGGCTTCTTTCAAAAAATGGGAAGGCTAGGTATATCAGAAGGCAAAACGGTTTTATAAATCACCTCAAGGCAATTTCAATAATAAATTACCCCATTGCTGAGTTTCACATTCTAATTATAAACAAACCTCCTTGAGAGGATGGACTCTTCAGCAAGGAGTTTGGAATTATGGTGTGCTGTGAGCTTGGCGCATTAAGAAAAATATACTAGAATTTTATTATGCAGTACACGAAGTGACCGGTGTAATTAAGTTGCCAAACAGTTTCTTTCCCCCTCTCTCCTTTCTTTATAACCCTCTCTTTTCAATTACTGCAAACTTTCTGAAAAATTCGGCTTGGCGCCTCTAATTTTCTACATCGTCTAGGAGAAAGAGGCCAGAGCAAACAGATGGTGCTTTTGCTGCTCCCCTGTAGGCAAGTAGACTTGGATGCTGTTGGATTATGAGGGAAATGGATTTTAGAGCTATTGGGGCTTGCCCTGTAAACGCCTTTTCTGCCATGGTTCAGACCAGGAGACATAAAACCTGAACAAGTAATGATTTCAGCTCTAGGGACTGGGGGTGGGTGTGGGGTGTTAATCCTAGGAGTGAAAGAGAGTTTGGGAAATAACCAGATAGAGCTTCTTTGTTTGTTTTTTTTTTTCATTTAATTTTTTAAACAGTGAAAATTGGTTTATCTGGCATTCTATCAACTTGAGCCCTCTATTAACCAGCACTTGTGCGTAATAGAATTGATGATCTTAATGATAACCATGTGGTACTGCAGTAACTGGAATGTCTTCTGAATCATCAAAGACTAATTAAGTCATGTTCTGTATAGCTGTGAGGCTCAAATGAGATAACTGATGGAAAGCACTTTGCAAACCTTAAGTGCTATGTAAATGTCACCTAGTCTTATTCTTTAGTGTTGCTTATTTTATTTATTTCTTTTATTGTTTTGAAAATCAGTAGTCTGGGCATATCATTTATTTATTGTTTTGAAAATCAGTAGTCTGGGCATATCATTTATTATCTAAGTGATCCTGGACATGTTATTTAACCTCCATGAGTTTCATCATCTTTCAAATGGGGATAATTATACCTATGCTACTTACTTCACAGGCTTTTAGTGAGGATCAAGCAGGATAAAAAATATAAAGTGCTTGGTAAAATTCAAAATACTTTAGAAATGTCAGTTGTGATGAGAATGCATGATTTATGTAGTTACTCTCTGCTAATCAAAATATTGATGAATTAGAATGTTCCCTTTCTGGATTATCCATTCATCCTTCAAACAACAAATATTTATTGTGCATTTGCTATGTACTACTCACTGGGGATTAAAAGATAAAAAAAGAGTCATGCAAGATAATGGAACTTTTTTGTTTATGTAAAAATTGATCCCTTGACTTATATACAACATCAACTTGGGTGTATGTTTGGATGTTGTTTCTCTTTTTTTGTGTTTCTCACATCTGAAATTAAGAAGTTCTAAATGGGACTTATCCTCAGTTTGATTTCATTATTTCTGCCAGTAGCAGGGTCATATTTGGAACCTCAGTGCACTGTCTTTGGTTTGTCCCTGTTATTCATCTTTTATAGTCAAACCTTTTTATTCCTAGAGACCTCCAATTTGAGCAAGAAAGCAACCTCTGACAGAGATCAGCTGCAAGAGAGAGTGGGAGAGGAGCAAGAAGAAAACACTGAAAATTCCAGGAGGGAACCAGAAGCTTGGAGAACTCCAACTGATCACTAACTCACTTCCAGTTGGGAGCCGGAGAGAAGAGGCAGATCTCCTAGGCTGGGAAGAAGCCTGTCTCTGGAGATCAACTATATCACTTCCTGAGCCCCTGAATACATATCACTCAACTCTAAATAACTACAATCAAAAGCCATTAGTGGATATTGTGGACTGGGACTTTGAAGAGAGCCATCCACAGACATCCCTTTCAAAGATCTCACTCTCCATCTCTCTCCCTTACCTGTCCCAGGACTCCTGTATTCAAATTAGTTAGCTTAGGAGCACGGACCAACTGGCAGCTGGAAAGAAGAGGGATCAAGGCTGAGAAGCCTTGAACCCCAAGACTTTGGAGGGTCAGTTTGCCAGAGGGGGGCAAGCTGCAGGGTTTCCTATTCACCCATTTACCCAGCTTGATACCTTAACCACTCCTTCCCTGTTTGAACCCAAATAAATATCTATTACTTTAGATTTAGGTCTGGGCCAGTTTCTAACAATAGTAAAGGGGACTGAAAATTTGGGAAGGGTCTTACTTCTCCCCAAAAAGGGAGGTTAACCTCTGGATCCAAGTGATCTAAAACTGCCAGCCCCAATGAACTGACATCTCTCCTTGGCAGTGGGGTAGGCCCAAGGTCCTGAAGGGAAGAGACAGTTGGTGTCCTTGAGGAAACCAGAGGCATAAGACTTCATCTTGCCTCTCAAGAATACCATGGACTCCAAGGGAGGCATTATGTCATCCATCTCCCAGAACCATTCTCTGAGGAGACATACTCCCTCTTTCAAGGAGACAGGACTTGGCTATCTACCCCCAAAGAAAGAGAAGGGAAGAACAATCTCTTCACACTCTCAACCTTTTTCCCTCTCTCTCTCTCTCTCTCTCTCTCTCTCTCTCTCTCTCTCTCTCTCTCTCTCTGTCTCTTTTTCTCCATCTTCCTTATTCCCTTTAGTCCCTACATTACAATCCATCCCCTTTTTTTCTATTCCTGTTTCTGGTTTCCTAGCATAGATTCCCATTATACCTTTCTAGATGATCACAATAAACCAATTTTTAATTTTTAATGAATTTTAAAAATTCATTCTAAATGAATTTTCACATAAAATAAAATGTTCCATTATCTTGCATAATTCTTTCCTTTTTCTCTTTGAATCCCTAGTGACTAGCATAGTGACTAGTATATGGCAAATGCCTAATAAATATTTGTTGTTTGAAGGATGAATGGATAATCCAAAAAAAGGGACATTTTAAATCAATCTCCTCAATTCAGGTTCTCCTCTTATTGCCAATGGCACTGTGCTAATTATAGCAAACTGCAGAATGCTATAGTCTTCTCAATGAGATTCATAGCCACTTAAAAGAGATCAGCCAAGTGATCCAGGCAGAAATAAACTAAGTCATTGAAAGAATGCATTGTCCATTTAACTAATGTTTGGATGGCTTTTTTCCCCATTTAGACCATCACTAAGAATCCCGCAGTTAGTAATTTTGTTCTACTTCCTCTCCTTAGAAAAGATATGCAGCATATATCCCAGAGCTATTCTCCTACTCTCAATTTTCACTAGCAAGTTTTGTCCCCAGAGGGTGGCTACTATATGTCCTCTTAAGGTGCTACAGTACCCTTTATGGGAGGGGTTAGTATCATTATATTATTACTCATGAGCCCCCACCAGTGTGCTCCCTCCATGAGTACCAACTGATATTCGTTAGAAGGATGCTGATAAGTCTAAAACCTCAATCTTGCCAAAGTTCACCAGGTTGTCCTATAAGGAAGATAAGGGGGGGGGGTGACAACAAAGTCTCCTGGTCCTTTCTCACCTCACTGTCTTCTCCAGTGATTACTCTCAGAGGCTTGGCTAGAATTGCTTTATTCTCTATACTAGCAGAATCCTGGCTTTTAACTGACATTGTTTTGTGGATAATTCTAAGGGCATGGAAGAGCCTCCCCAACTTTAGTTCTTTGGACTGATTGACTGATTCTAGGGCTTTCTATACCTTGTTCAAATATACTTCATGTATCTGACTGACTAATTCAACAGAGGTACCTGAATTTTATATGAGGAATAGAGATTGGTTGATTGATTCAGTATCCCCACCAGTTTGTGGGATTATGGGATTGAACTGGATTGAAAGAAATGGAGCAATTTCAAAGGGAACTGAATTACTCCCAGAGTTGAGTAGTAGCTCCAGTGTGACAACCAGGATTATGGAATAACACAGAATGTTGATTTGTGAATCACCTTCTAATGTGAATAAAGTAAAAAAGAAATCTCATATGCTTAATGTTTACTATCCCCTCTCTGGGAAGCAGAAGATTTTTTTTCTCCAACTTTCTCCAAATTTGGCCTCATTCTTCATAACTTATTTTTTTAAACCCTGACCTCATCTTTGAATCAATTTTGTGTATTGGTTCCAAAGCAGAAGGGTGGTGAGAACTAGGAAATGAAAGTTGAGTGGCTTGCCCAGAGTCACACAGCTAGCAAGTGTCAGAGGGCAGATTTGAATCCAGGACTTCTCATTCTCTAAGCCTGCTTCTGATGTATTCGTTCAGTACTCTTGTTTCTTTTCAAATAAGACATTTGTGGTTGATCATCAGCTTTGTGTACTAGATATTTGTATTATGCTGGAATAGAGAAAGGGTCTTGAGGAAATAGTATAGTGGCTATCTAAAACTTAGGAATTAAGGGGGGAAATCTTAGTCTCTGACAAGTAGTTACAGAAATTTCTGACCTAGAGACTCAAGAGGCATGTTATAATTTTTTATTTGTAGCCAGTATTAATAGTTTCTATTTTTTAAAATTCTCTAAAGTATTAGAGGAAAGAAACCATGTGAATCTAGGCCATTGCCTCAGGACATAAGAATCATTGTTGTAGCCAGCATAGGTACCTGGGGCTAGATAATTCCCATCCTCCTACTATATCAGAAAGAGAGAGAGGAGAGGGGAACAAGGAGAAGGTAATATTAAAAAAATAAAAGGCCTGACCCTGATTTAGTCCCAGTGGATTTGGTTTGGGGCATGGTTTGGGGAGGAAGGCCAGAGGTTTAGTTCTGTCTCTTTTCTAGAAGGGATGGTGAATATTAGACATCCAGTTTTGCCCTCTAAAATAGTAGTTTACACTTATAAAATGCTGTTGTATGGACAGCCCAATGAATTAGTACATTAGTACATATTTTTGAATAGGACCTGAAGATGAACAGAATTAGGCTCAGATTTGAAGAGGTGGAGAAAAGCAGATTAGATTCCATTTAGGAAGCTGTGCAGTGCCATGCAATTTCAGACATCACCAATGGATTGATTGGTTTTACTGGACTACAAACATTTATTACATGGCAGGACTTTTGTTGGGAGGTAAAGATTTAGTGAGTAGTGATAGAAATGCAAAAAAAAATATTTTTTTTGGAAAAAAATTTAAAAGTACTGAAGGGGACACAAATAAAACAAATTTTAATACTTCATTAAATTGGTGTTTGCTATAAAAAAGACAAATAGTAGAAGTTTGAAGTTTCTTACATAATCCTCTGTCTTCTTCCTTGTGTTTTCAAGTGCTTGTGTTTGCTGGTGATTTATAAATTCATAATGAAAAATAAAATTAAAAAGCAAAAACATTGTATAATGCATTTAATGATCCCAAAATGGTCTTTGAAACAAAATCCCTGATATACATATATGCATAATCATACATATCCATCATACACATAAATATCCATTTGTAAATATGTATATATATAGAGAGATATAGATATTAATAGAGGTATATAAATACACACAATTTATATTTATAGTACATATGTACGTACTGGAGAGTTTTATCTAGGTGCCCTCTCCCCCACCCCCCAATCTCTTATCTTCTGTCTTAGAATCATTAGTAAATATTGGTTCCAAGGCAGATGAGCAGTAAGGGTTGGGCAGTTGGGGTTAAGTAACTTGCCCAGAGTCACAAAGTTTGGAAGTGTTTGAGGCCAGATTTGAGCCTAGGATTTCTCATTTCCAGGTCTGTCCCTTTATCACTGAACCCCGTGCCTACTCTTAGCTTTTTAATATTCAAGAGTCCTAGTGCTTTCATCAAACTATCAGGTATATCTCATTCTTGCTACATGACTAATTTGCTTCTTTTTGATACTTTTTGGCTGAGATCTTTAATGCCAGAGGCACCAGACATGCAGCCAGAAGCACACGTAGAGGCTGACACTTGCCAAAACAGATTAAAATGTAATTGGGAAATATTTGACAAAATAAATAAAAAAAAATACAACATAGGTAATGCTAACGTGCAGTTTTTCAAAAGATGGGTCAGTGGTTCCTGTTTCAATTTGAGTTTGACGCCGTTGCTTTATAACGTCCCTTGCACTTGAGTGAATATCAGTAACATGCTGCAGTCTATTTATATGGTTATATATGTATTATATATGTATATATTTATATTTATGCATTTCTACCTCATTCTTGGGTTACTCAATTTTTGCTCTTTAGTCTTTGCAATATTCCATGATACAAATATTGATACTAATTATATATATATATATATATATAGATATATATTCCTCTATTTATGGCTACATGTATATATTGAAATATTGAGCTAATAGGCATGGTGGTTTTGGTGTTATTGAGATATTAAGGTTATTGAAGTCCTTAGTACATCTCAGTAAGATAGGCTGGTGAGCCTGTCCCACTGGGACCAGTGTGCTTTCAATCTACCAGACAAATTGTTGAAACTGGAACAGGGATTTTACTCTTAGAAACCAAGGTATTAGAAAAGGAGGATTAAGGAATTAGGTTTCTCTACATCTAAGGGTTTCTCACTAGTCTCCCACCTTCCTAAAACCTCCTCATGAAGGTACCTTCTTTTTCTTGAAATTCCCTAGGCCCTAACCTGTCTGTCTTGATTCTCAATGGCTGACTAGCTAAACCTGGCACTACTTTATGCTCCCAGGTTGATTTCTAGGATGGAAGAGGTCTTCAGATATGCTTAGGATGACTGAATCTACCCTAGCTGGGTCAGGCCTGAATTGGGGCTCAGGCCTCATCACCACTATAGTTTTGCTCAGGTTAGCTGGTCACAAATCTTCTTAGTGGTCAGGAACACAATCAATGAACAGGAACAGTTTGAATTTATCTTCAAAGAAGAGTTTTCTTCAATCAGGAACAATAGAGATAAGCCTATCCAGCTCCAGGGGACAGGAAGTAAAAAACTCCTCAGCTCCACAGACAGGAAGTTAAAAACTCCTCAGCTCCAGAGACAGGAAGTCAAAAACTCCTCAGCTCCAGAGACAGGAAGTCAAAAACTCCTCAGCTCAAAAGACAGGAAGTCAAAAACTCCTCAGCTCCAGGGTATAGGAAGTCAAACACTCCTCAGCTCAAAAGACAGGGACCAAGAACCCCTGAATAGCCATTGGTGTTCACTCTTTATCCCCTCTCTGTGTTCCAGAATCCAGCATTATTAGTTCCTAGAATGGGGTCTGGTCTTACAAACCTCTCTCTTGCTACTTGTAACCCATTTCTCTTCTTCCCTCCTTACAATAAGCAAACATATCTATGTATATTCACATATTTACTCTGATACAAAATCCATGCATCCATGTATACAATGTAATATACATATATGTATATGACATAAATACATACACATATACATGCATACAATTGTATATGGCATATGAATGTGTATTATGTTCATCATATGTAGATTTTTCTGTCAGAAAAAAATATATTGAATAGTTTAAGGATGGCTGTAATACATACACACAAATGCATATATATATATACACACACATGCAGATGTGACTTGTAGTGAGTATGTGTCATGTTAATCATAATAATTAACACATATTTAGCATTGATTATGTGCCAGGCACTCTGCTAAGTATTTTACCATTATTATCCCACTTGTTCCTCACAACAACTCAGAGAGGCAGTGCTGATAATAACCCTATTTTCAGATGAGGAAACTGAGGCAGTCAGTGATTAAGTGATTTGCCCAAGATTATACAGCCCAAGGGCTGATTCAAACTCAGCGGTGCAATTTGCAAACTTAAGCAAGCTATAACACATTACCAATATTCATTCATGTGCAAGAAGTTTCACATCTTATCTAGGAAGTGGGTGGAAAGGAAATGAGTCCATCACAGGATAAGAATAAAATGTAACATAGAGCTAGTCTGATGACAGCATTTGGACCCTTGCATATTAAAAATCTTAAGAAAACCCTTCAATATATTAGGAAAATTTAGCAGAGAATATAGACAAGAATCTCATAGGAAGAGAAAGAATGGATTATTTGTAATTGATCCCACCAGAAGAATTAAAGAATAGAAGTGGAGTTGCTTATATATTGAACTTCCCTCATAAAGTATAAACTCCATGGCAGCAGGGATTCTTTCTACCTCAATCTCCTATTATATTAAGTGTTTAATAAATATTGATGGAATTAATGAGTCAATGAACTGAATAAATAAATGATGAAACACATCACCAAGAAACATTTGCTTTACATCTTTCCTGGAAAATCAGGTCATTCTAAAACACATTTATAAGATGGCAGTGTGGGTAATATTGATCGATCAGTTAGCAAGCATTTATTGAGTGCCTCCCTATGTGCCAGATGCTCTGTTAGGTGTTTGGATACAAGATGGAAATGAAACAATCTTTTTCCTTGAAGAACTTATATTTTTAAGCAGAGATATGTTGACATGTAGGTATACACAAAAAAAGTACCTAGAAGATATATAAAAATAAATATAAGGTAGTTTTGAGGAGAACATGGGTTTCTGGAATATCTTAGGAAAGGTTTCATGTAGGAGATATGATTTGAACCGAGTTTGGAAGGAAACTAGTAATTATATCATGAAGCAGAGTGGCATAATTATTTTATGCAACCTGGTAGAGTAAATTGAATTTCCAGGCCAGGAGTTGAGAAGACACATTTTCCGGAATTCTTTTTTGTCTTATGACACATCTCAGCTGTGTGACCCTGGGCAATTCACTTACTCCTGTTTGCCTCAGTTTCCTCATCTGTAAAATGAATTGGAGAAGGAAATCGTGAACCATTCTAGTATTTTTGGCAAGGAAACCACAAACTGGGTCACACATGAAAATGACTGACAACAAAAGTAATTATAAAAGAAAGAGGTAAGCAGGAGGCGTTTTTTACTTATTGGTAACAATCTACAAAAATTCATAGGAGAATTATGCCATGTCTGAGAAAACATAGGAAGCCAGTTTGGCCAGACTGAAAAGGAAATGAAGGAGAGTGATGTATGAGAATGTATAATATAGATAGCAAAGGTCCCAGGTCATCTTAGTAGTAGTCTCTTGGTAACCGAGGATGATGATTGTCTTTGTGCGCTTTCATCTGTGATGTAGATGAGTGTGCCCAAAAACACTTGTGCGTGAAGGAGATTTAAGTGGAAAAGTCGATGCACAGAGACAGTCCCACTCTCTCGGCGTTGGAAGCCTGGGTCCAGTGGCGCAAAAAGTTGTTACACCTGGAGACTTCCTCAGCTGTATTATGGTTATACAGAGCTACAACTCATTCACATAGATATAAGTTAAGCTCATGGGAGCTGAAGAAGCTTACTGAGAAAGTATAAAGGGGGGAAGAAAAGAAGGCTTAGGCTAGAATGCTGAAGGATACTCAGGAGTCACAGGGTATAATAATGTAAAAATTAATACTGAATTTGTATCTTATAATTGACTTTCTTTTGTAACCATATTCTACATTCTATATAACAAACCCAAGGCTCTTTGTCTCTGTGTGATATCTTTGAGAATCGAACTAATTAACCTTGTTCCATCTTTAGCCTCATCCTTGTCAATTAAAAAGGTAGTCTTATTTAATACCTAAGTGCCAGTGAATCTACATCACTGGGTCCCTATCAATAACCTTGAGGTATAGCTGAATTCCTTAGGAACAGAGAGAAGCGGTCTTCATCCCATGTGTATTATGTCTTCTTTCTTTAATGTAACCAATCATGATTCCTTAACCTCATGGCATTACCAGTTCCATAACCAATGGAATTTCTGTTCTGGCCTTTGTTTGACACTTCTAAAAATGAATTACTTCTTCAATCCTGGGTCTTTGGCTGGAAACTGAGGCAAGCCATTGACCTATTTTTTATTGGTTGATAGTGCCCCTGCTAATAAACCATAATATTGCTCAGAAAAATGTCTCAGTTTATACCCTTTTGTTAAATTTCACTTGCATCGATACTGATAATGAGCCAGCAAAGGAGACTGAGAAGGAATAGGGGAATAAGCAGGAGACAGAAGTGTCATGAAGTCAGAGAAGATAGTATACAGGAATATGGTCACCAGTGTCAAACATTAGCAAATAGACTAAAAAAAATGAGGTCTAAAAAAAGAACTATTTAGAAACCATTAAAAATTTCAGATAAAATTTCAATTGAGTGAAAATATGCTTTTTGGTGAACAAAATATTCGTAATACTTAAAAAAAACTAGTTTGTTTTTATTTGGAGAGGAAGAGCAGAGAGAGATGATATGAATTAAAGGAATAAACAATCAAACATTATCATCTGCCTCATCTCTTTCCATTCCTTGTTTATGCTATCAATTCTATTCTTAGGCCATCAATTTCTATCAAAACTTCTCTAGTTTACACTGGATCTAGTTTATCAGATCTATGAGGAACCAGATCACATCTACTTAACCCAAAGCAAACTTTATTGTGCCCAAACAGTGCTCAAAAATTTCAGTATGGAGGACAGACTAGATCGACAATGTCTATGATTTTGGGAATTTCTGGATGAGAAAACTCCCCCTATCACTGTGAACGGTATGGCATCATTTCTACAATTTAGTCTAAGAAAGCTGCCTGAAGGACTGCCAGTATTGCTGATCCAAAATATTATATAATCTCAAATATCAGGTCATCATTGAGTGGAAAATATCCTGACTTGAATTCTATCATAAATATAAGAAGTCATAGTCTGATAGGCTTTGATCAACAAGAATCCTATTTCATAATAGTTTCTGCATGGTGTGTAAGAGAGGATTTGCAAGGCATGCATGCAAGAGAGAATTTACATGCATGAAAGACAGAAAGCTGAGGACAGAAGAGCTGTCAGTCAAGTGACAGTTCCATTGGAATGTCCACGGAAAAAATCAGTTGGAGCCAAACCAGCAGCTGAACTGGGCTGGATTTACTACTGACCTAGGCTGAGAAGTTTGTGGCTTTTGGAGCTGGGGGAGAGGCTGATGAATTGAGTTTTAGCTGCTTGTGGCTGATGGTGAAGACCCTGAAGCTTTTGCTGACTGACTGATATTTACCTAGCTGGTTAGAAGGAAAAGAAGAAAGAAGAAAAATATTTGTCCTTTTATCTCTCTCTGACTGTCCCTGCTAGTGACTAATTGCCATTTCCCCAATATCCTCCTAACACTCATTTTAGAGTATAGGGAACCCTATCCCTCTTACCTCATCCTCTATCCTTGTCCTGTCTTCCCCAATAAACCTCCTTACTTGAGAAATTAAGAGAAAAGAGTATCTTCTCTGAAACCTCATAGTTCAATCTGGGAAAGAGGAGGGAGAGGAGGCTAAAGGCTTCAGAAGAGGGGAGGAAATGGGGAGGTGAAGGGTGGAGGGTAAGAAAACCCTTGATCCATTAGTCATCCAGTATTGATCAATAGACACCCTCAGAGTATCTCTATTACAGTTGGCACCTCTAAGACAGACTGAACCCCATGATCCTTAGAAACAAGAGAGAAAGAAAGAAAGATGTTTAAGTAGGTTTTCTGTAGAGCTGTGATTGTGGAAGTTATTGCTTGTTTCTGGGTATACAACATACTTTACAGTAAAATGACCCATATGATCTTTGACTCTATTGATTATATAGGCAACAAAACCATGCCTATACTTCAGTTACCTTTTCAAACTGACATTATACTCTGGCAAATCCTGATTCAAGTTTATGTGATCTTTATGGCTGTCTTACAGACTCTGACTTATGTGAAAAAGATTTTTAGGTTTGTGATTCCCCTAGAGCAGCGGTTCTCAACCTCTCAATTTGTAGCAATGAGAATACATAATGTATATCAGGTATTTACATTCCAAATCATAACTGTAGCAAAATTACAGTTTTGAAGTAGCCACCAAAATAATTTTTTGGTTTAGGGTCACTGCAACATGAGGAACTGTATTGTGGGGTCACGGCATTAGAAAGATTGAGAACCACTGCCCTAGAGGCAGAAAAGATACTGGTTATTGATAACAACTTGGAAACTGTGATAAAGAAATTATTTGAGGAATTGATCAAGGAAAAAGGGCTAGATCAGGTTAAGGGCAAGGACAATGGACAGGCAGATAGTATACCTAAGGGAAATGAAGGTGACAATGACACCAAGCCTGACAGTGAACCAGAGAAGATTTGTCCATTAAAGGAGGTCACCAAGCTATCCAGTACAACTGGTATACTTCAGTCTTAGGTTCACAGGCAATTCACCTCACAGGAACTTGAATCCCTAAAAAGACATTTCCCCAAATAACGTGCTTTTAGGATTTTTGATACTGATTTTGAGGATGTTGAATTTCTCCTCTCTGAATTGTTCAGCCCCCATGAGCAAAGACAATTCCTAGAAAAGACCAGGACTGATAGTAGCATGACTAGTTGTCCCACTGTGGAGCAAAGGGAAGATCTAGACTTGCTAACCCCACTAGCATGTCCTACCTGAGGAAATGCAGGGAAGAGTTGCTCCAAGCAATTAAACAGTGCTGCTCAAAGCCAAATGCATGGGCTAGGTTTGATAAGATCATGCAGGACAGGGGGAACATCCTGCCACATACATTGATCGTCTGTCAGAAATGGCAGAATCAATATTAGGTCTAGAGACAAATAGTGAAGAATCTGCAACTCATTTTCGAAGGCAATTTTTGAGGGGCTACACACCTCATTTAAAGAACTTCTTTAGGCATTACTTTCCTAAATATGATATTGTGAGCCTCATTGAACTCTGTGAAACAGCAAGATACTTCCATGATAATCAATCAGAACAAAACAAACAGATGCAAGACCTAAAAGATAAATTAGAGAAAAATCTAAAGGAAAAGGAGATAGAAGAAGTCAAGAAACTAAACATGGTTAGGATTTACACAAAATCTAATTATACAAAACCTAGTTACAAACCTAAACCTGCAGAGAGAAACTAAAGAAACTAGGGAATACTTCTTCTGTCACAAGCGAAGTCACTTGATAAAAAAATGTTTTTTGAAGAAGAAATATGAAGTCAATAACAACAAGAACACACAAAATTCGCAAACTAGATACAAAAAGTCCACTTGTTCTCATTGCACGCTAAAATCCACAAAGCAAGCATCTGATTTGCAAGAGATGCAACATGCCATTAACTCTGGAGCTAAACCCAAGTACTCAGACATGGTTAGAAAAGAATTATGAAGCCAGGCCTATAAGGTATATAGTGTGACACATGGAGATAGAAGAGATAGTGGAAAAGAGGCTGCAGTTGAAAATAGCAGAAAAAAGTTGGGAAATGGTGAAAATTCAGTGCAAGAAAGTGAATCTGTGAGTGATAGCTATTACAATAAATCAAGAGAAAGGCAGAGACAAATTAAAGAAATTGATGAAGAAATGAAGGAAATAACATCTCAAATAGCAAATGAGATGAGAGACTTTGAAAAAAGCTGTATAGTAACCACACAAGAAAAATGTGCAAAGGAAATCAAATTTTTCTTAGAGAACTTTCTTCAGTGTAGAGTGGGCAATGGGATTGAATTGTGTAAAAGAAAAAGAAAGAAAAAGTCACAAGAACTCAGACAAGAATTAGTGAGAGATATAGAGAAACATAATTTCAATCCCCTAAAGGTTACTGTTGCTAAAGGTATAAATACTTGGAAACCATTCACAGATTTGTGCAACATCCCAACAAACTCAGTTAATTCGTCCAATATCTACATGGCAAAGGTACCCTTAGAAAAAACATCTACTTTGAATCCAGAAGCTGAAACCTTCCATCCAGCGATGAGTGATTTAGATAAGACAAAATTAACTGAAATTACCTAGCTGAATTTATATTTGAAAACAATAATCCTATTCAAAGTAATGGAGGTGATGTGACAGTTAAATTTGTAAAGGGGGATGGAATGGAAGTCTTAGTAATTGGAAAAACAAGCAAGGGTTCAAATGGAGCCAACATTCTAAGTGGCAGAGGGGAATCTGACCAAACAAACTTATGTGAGATAAACAACAGCTATGATTTAGATTAATGTTCCAATGCAGTAGGGAATATTATACATTCAATCTCAAATGAAGACTTAGGAAATGAATCAAATAAAAAAGAATTAACTGAGCCACATATGCAGCTGGCAGTGGGTAGCAAAGGAATGAACAGTGATTTAGTAAATATACATACCTTAGCTACAAAACCAGAAATATATGTATGTAGTACTGTGGGAAAGAATGGAGGCACACATTTTACTGATGATTCAGGGGTACATGCAGATGTACTAAACTTATTCCTAGAATATAATAACAGAGGGGGAAAGATTTCTATCTCTACACAGTCAAAAGAGAGTGAAGATGAACATAAACCTCAGACTGGTGATAGAGTAGTACCTATGATTAGTAACAACATTGAATATCTGAAAGAAGAAACTAACCCCATACCATCAAGTTTACCAATTCAAAATGAAAATCTAAAGCTTAGTAGTGAGAAACAATCAGAAACTGATTTAGGAAAGATAAAAACTGGTGACTTGGGCTTAGATCAACACACAAAGCCAGAGTTACCAACATCTGACACAAGATTACATGACACTGAACAAAATCCAAGTAACAAAAGGATTGGATTCAGTGAGTCAGATTCAGATACTGAATCAGAAGGAATACCAGAGGGTATAATAATAATAATGGATCAAGATGATTTAGAACAAATGCCTTGCCAATTTTATAAGCTTTATGAAGAGGTAGATGAAGAAGGGGATGTGTGGGACACAAGTGAGAAAGTTGAATACCTGAAACCAGTACAATCAAAATCTCACCACGTCTGTGATGATGAGATATTCTTTGGGCATAGAACAAGTTGCATACCATTGGAAGAACTTTATGCTAGATTAGGGATTGATAATGAAGATGACTTTACAGAGAAGTTGAATTACATGGCTTGTACAGATACAGATTTTGAATGGGAAGGTGGATATCAAGGAACATATTGAGAACTGGAGGAGGAGAAATAGATACACAATTTCACATCTATTCTCTAACTTCAAAAATATGACAAGTACCATTCATGCTGTAACAGTGAAACCAAGTTCTATAGGGTAACATACTACACAAAACCCTATGAGAATGAAGGCTGGTCTTAGGTAGAAAAGAAGAACAACTAGGTAATTCAACAATGAGTACACTTCTAAACTTGTAGCATACAACTCCAACTTCATAACTAGGACAGACACAAACACTTAGAATGCTATAGTAGCATAGATTCACATTGGATGAATTTGTTATAAAAGACTTTAACATCAAGTTGTAGATTAGAACTGAAAAAGGTTATCCATTTCTCTCAACCTTCACCCTAAATTAACCTCTACCAGGGGAAGGGAAAGAGGGTGGGTATACCACGAAGATATTACTTCATAGTTTCAGATATCTCAAAAGAAACAACAATGTGATCATGTCATATATACAATTGACATCTGAAAAAAATCCCTAGTCATGAACAGCAACATGAATAGCACAAGAAGGAATCAATAACAGTTCTTGTGAATGAAAGCCTATGGAAAACAAAGGAAAGCACCCTTGAAGCAAATAACACAGTACCAAAAAGAAGAAATGCAGCCAGTAACACAGACAAAAGGAAAACATGCATATAAAAGATTAGCAGCCAAAGAAAAATATCTATATTATATGCAAAGTCTTTGCCAGCCACAGTAACAGAACAGAAAGAAACATGTTATTTCAAATGAATACATAATTCTCTAAATTCTATCTCTAAGACATAAGAAAACATACAATAAAACTCCTTGAGAATAAAAAAGTCAAATATCAAACACTTTATCAAAGTTCAAATTTCTATTCTTAACGAAACTCTAAGAACTTATGCACAATACTATACTGCTTACACCCACCTATGAAGATGTACATATGCAAATCTTACTTACACACATGAAGAAGAACACATGCCATGCTTACTTCCACTCATGAAGATAAACACATGTCATGCTTACTTACACAAATGAAGAATTACTGAGGTATTCTGACGAGCATTCATGAAGAACTCAGCTTACTTCCATGCACTTGAGAATTTCAATCTTACATACATGCACATGTAAAAACCTTACACGCATGCACGTTCTTGATTGTACCAGCATTTTGTATTTGTTCCAGGTGTTCTGGAATGGAAGAACACAGGCCTTCAATCAAGAGTGAAAGGAGACTACTGGCATGCTGACCAGATGACAAGAAATGAAGAACCAGAGATGAAGATAGAGTTTATACAAGCAACATTAAAGGACATGGAAGGACTGTGAATTTTGGGACTTGTGATCATGAGGATATGTAAGAATGAGTCTTATATGTTAACATCACATATATGCATGCACATCCTACATAGAAAAGGAAGATATCTCATGGAATGGTAAGCATACAGCAGCATAGTTGCAAAACAAAAGACACACTGATAAAAATTTCTGTGGAAAATTCAAACAGATATATTTCTTATATCTAGAACAATATATGATGTACATATGTAAATCTGTATAGACACAACCTATGTACACATGTAAATACTAATTTACTAATAAATTAACTATATTAGAATAGTTTATTAAGATTCTAATTACTAACGATAGTGACAGCTTAGTGAATTTGTTCAAGTCTTAGGGATGTAGACAGAAAAAGAACTACTTAACTATAGAAGATACATTGCATTATGATTGTAGGTTAGTAATTGTTAGTATTAGGACATTTTTCTTACTTGAATTTATAGACCTTAGGAGATAAGACAGTTGCATATTCAACTGGTTATTGAAATTGTTGGAATTGTTTGAAAATTGTTACATGATATGTTATTATTTGTTATTATGTTCACATAAATCCCTATTACCTATACCATTTTCCTATATCCAATCTTAGCATAGATTTAGGTAGACAGAATAGCTAAGTTAGGATTTTTGTTATTTTGGGAGGGTAAAGATATATTTAACATAGTATAGAGTTAAGAATAGTGAGTTAGAGATATTTAAAAGGCAAGTATTATTAAAATTTGCTGGGTGCAAATTTTCTTTTAGACAAAAAAATGGAGGGAGAGAATTTGCAAGGCATGCATGCAAGAGAGAATTACATGCATGCAAGACAGAAAGCTGAGGACAGAAGAACTATCAGTCAAGTGACAGTTCCATTGGAATGTCCCCCAGAAAAAAAACTGTTGGAGCCAAACCAGCAGCTGAACTGGGCTGGACTTACTTCTGACCTAGGCTGAGAATTTTGTGGCTTCTGGAGCTGGGGGAGAGGCTGGTGAATTAAGTTTTAGCTGCTTGTGGCTGATGGTGAAGACCCTGAATCTTTTGCTGACTGACTGATATTTACCTAGCTGGTTAGAAGGAAAAGAAGAAAGAAGAAAAATATTTGTCCTTTTATCTCTCTCTGACTGTCCCTGCTAGTGACTAATTGCCATTTCCCCAATATCCTCCTAACACTCATTTTAGAGTATAGGGAACCCTATCCCTCTTACCTCATCCTCTATCCTTGTCCTGTCTTCCCCAATAAAACTCCTTACTTGAGAAATTAAGAGAAAAGAGTATCTTTTCTGAAACCTCATAGTTCAATCTGGGAAAGAGGAGGGAGGGGAGGCTAAAGGTTTCAGAAGAGGGGAGGAAATGGGGAGGTGAAGGGTGGAGGGTAGGAAAACCCTTGATCCATTAGTCATCCAGTATTGATCAATAGACACCTTCAGAGTATCTCTCTATTACAATGGCCACCTTTCCATGATGGAGGGCTTCACTATCCAGACTGGTTTCTATTCCTTTACTTCCCATATGCTATCGGTTCTTGTATCATTTTGTTACTGATATCTCTTCTAGAAATTAAAAGGAAGGAAAAGTCAGGAAGCTCAGACCTTCCAGTTTCACTATTCATTAGGAAGATTCTATTTGTTTTTTAAAAGGGGTGGGATGAGGGCAAGTTTTGCTTAAAATAAGGCTTTGGGATTGTAACAAAATTTATTTATTTTGCATTACCTATGTAATTCCTAGGCAAGTCACTTATTCTCTCTGATCCTCAGAGTCCTCATCTGCAAAATGGGGATAATAAATGCACCTACCTCACTGAATTATTGTTTAGATAAAAAATAGCATTACAGAGTACTTTACAAACCTAAACATGCCATATTAATGTGAGCTATTGTTATTTATCATATGGAAAATTGAGAAATTATTATTTTGATAATTGGTACAACTCTTCCTATCTGTCGAGTTGATAAATCTCTCTATATTTTACATGTCATCCTTCAGCAAATATGTGAAATATGAAAAGAAGCAGTCTACCATTCTGATAATGAGAGCAGTGACTAGACACCAAGCAGCAAATTGGGTGAAATAACTAGGAGATTGGAATTTGTTTTCTTCTTGTAAGGACGGGAATAGAATATACATCCGCTTGTCCTAGACTTATGCTTCCACATGTATTAAAATGACTTGAAATTTATGAATTTTATATATCATCCCCCAACTAGGGAGTTCAAATTCAATTTTTAAAAAAATGCTTTGCTACTTAATTTTGATCATTATATAGCTTTAAGAAGCAGAAATATGTCTCTAGTATTTAGAACCTGACTCTTTGTAAAGCATTGTGGGATACTATATAAAGAACAGAATAAATTATGCAGTGGCTTAAACTTTGAATGTCCTGGCTTTGGTCACAGTCTCATTATCCATTATTAATGGAGCATTATACAGTATTAATGCTCATTTTTCAAGATCCTGACCTCTTTCTCATTTCACGTAGAGAATTGTGAAATGTATTTACTCTAAAAGCCGAAGAAGAATGTGTATCCTTTGTAAATTGGTGATAAATAACCAGGTCATGGATTTTCAGTTATGTATTTGGGAATGAACAATAGAGCAAGGGCAGTTTGTTTAGGAAGATGTTGTAGCCATCCCACTTCTCTCTTTCTCCTAGGAATAGTAATCCCAACTCCATTAGTGCAGAACGAGAGGCCATTTGGGTAAATCTAGTCACATAAATATATTATTAGCCAGGTTTGTGAAATAGACATTATTTACTCAAGCAAATATGTAATTAGACCATTTTTTAAAAACACAGATTATCTACCAAAGAGACTACAACAGTTCCTATGGAGGCATTAAAGCCTATTGGGTAAAACTGTAATTAGGCTGTTAATTAAAACAAAATCGTATTATTTATTAAAAGGTGCTCTGCTGATCTGATAAGCATTTTCTTTGCTCTTTTAAGGCATTTTAATAATTGATTACTATAAGCCCCTTGGCTACTGCTTACCCTTCATTCACTCATTTCTGATTTGGTTCTATTTAGCTTCATAATGATCTTTTTAGATGCAGATTTCCTTGCCTTTTCTCTGGCTGCAGACTTTAATTCATGTGCTGTCTTTCACATAGACTAAGGTGATACTACTGAACTGTCATCTTTAGGCATAGATTTTTTTGAGTTTATTTCTCCCCTCCCCCAATAATTAAGTGATATAAGCTCTCTGGACTTCAATTTTCCTGCCTTTTAAAACAGAGATGTCATAAATTCGGATTATGTATAAATCTAGTGGAAATGGATTTGTATTAATCCATCTACATTCTTCTAGCTAGTCTCTGTTGTTTAAATCATGTATTGAAATATATTTGGAGACCAGTTAACTAGAACTCTTCCCTTTGACACCGACATTTATAGAGTGCTGATAATAATTGTATTCTCGTTAACAACTAGAAATAACCAAACAATACTCTTTAACAAGTCAGGTTAGCTAAAATAGGAAGCTATTAGATGTTGTGCTTCTTCCTCTGGTGGTTACACTCCAGGTGACCTCTCCCCTGGTCTAGTCCTGGCCTTCTTCCTTTCCCACCATGGTGACTACCCCAGCTGTGGCCTTTTCCTTTGTTCCATGATCTCCAAACATCACAACAGGTATACTCTAGTCTTTCTTGCTCCCCATCTGGTGGCATCCTAGGGTCTCAGTCTTCTATAACAAGGCACTGTCCAGGATTCCTTCCTTCTTCTTTAGGATACTCCTAAATTTATCTTTAAAAGTTGGTTTAAGGCAAAGATAATTTCTTTTTCTCTGATGTTTCCTTTAGGGAAAGGGCTGCCAAATTTACTAATTTCTACTACAACTTCTAGTCTTTTTTCTCTAGAAACTCAAGTCCCAGAGTTATACTTACTCTCAAGTTATTTCTGCTACACATACTTGGGCATACGTCCTAGGCTCTATGTAGAATATGAACTTTTTGAGGGCAGGACCTTTTCCTTTTTTGTCTTTATTATCTTTAGCACCTAGCATAGTTGCTTGTTATATTTCTAATATATAGTAAGTGCCTAATAAATGCTTATTGAATTAGACTGAATTTTAAGCCAAATGACATGGCAACCTTTTATATAGAATGCGAGTCATAGTAATCAAAGAGAGTTTCAATATTCTATCTTTAGTGGCTTTTTAAGCAGAGAGCTATGATGAAATCCCTCCTGTATGTTAGCAGATATGTTGCAATAGATAAATATTTTTTCTTAGTATTATTTTTTTTCTTGATTAGAAAATAGACACAGATAAGGGAAGTACCTATGGATAAGATTTCTAGAATGGCTGGTTTCAGAACTGAAAATATAGAAAGAAACTTTTGATTTGATTAGGTCAGACCTTTAACAACTTGCTTCAAATGTGGTATTTGAAGCACTGATGTAATGTAGTAGAAGTCACCCTGGATTTAGAATCAGAAAAACTGGGACCAATTTCTATCTCCATTACTCATTGTCTGTGAGTATGCTGGACTTTGAGTCCAAAGAGCTGAGTTCAAGTTATTGCTCTGCTACTCTCAACTTTGTCGAACTCTGATGTTATTTAACCTTTCCGGGGATCATAATTTTCACCTGTAGAAAGAGGAGAGTTACATCAGATGAGTCTTAGGATTTCTTCCAGCTCTAAATACATTTTCCACTGATAATTTAAAATGTTCTTTTTTGGGAGAGGCAATAATAATAATAGCTAATAGTTATATTGTGTTTGCTATGTGCCATTGTGCTATCTCATTTGATACTCACAACAACCCCAAAAGATAGATGTTATAATACCCATTTTATAATGAAACTGAGATAAACACTGGCAAAGTAATCTGCTCAGGGCCATACAACTAGCAAATGACTGACACCAGATTTGAACTCACATCTTCATGATTCCAGGCCCATCATTCTATCTACTGCACTATCGAGCTATCTCCAGGTAGATATGAATTTATTTGAAGGGAATTATGCGTGTGGAAACTGTATCCATTCATTTGGATGACCAGCCACACTCCTGTGAGTCAAGATTTGAGGGCTCTAAGAGATTTATCAGCTTGCTCCTTTTCTTAAAGTACATATCAAAGCCAGGACTTGAACCTCCTGACCTAGGGATAGGGAGGCAGCTCAGTAAATAGAGCGCTAGAGCTGGTGTCAGGAAGATCTTGGATCAAGTCTGGTTTTAGATCCTTATTAGCTGGGCAAGTCACTTAATCTCTGTCTGCCTCAGTGTCTTCATCTGTAAAAAGGAGGTAATGATAGCACCTTCCTCCCAAGGTTATTGTAAAGATCAAATGAGAAAAATCATAAAGCACTTAACCCAGTGCCTGGCACATAGTCAGTACTATATAAATGTTAGCTAATTTATTATTCTGATACCAAGGCTAACCCTCTATCCATTTCTCCATACTGCCTCTCTAGGATTTTAAATTACTATTAATGGCTCATTTTTCTCAGACATTAGAATTTTGCAGCCCCTACCCAGGCAATGAGAATCATTTTCTCTTTTAATTTAGAGTCTTTTCATCTTCAAGTCATGAACTAAAAAAAAAAAAACTTTGGAAAATGCAAAATACTGCATATTCCCCAAAGATTTAAGTTTTTTTTCGAATTTGACTAATGAGGCTTATAGTGTTTGTCTAAAATTTTCCTGCTTTCATGTCCTGTCTGTCTTACATAAACTGTATAGAAGCATTTAAAGTAAAAAACAACCCTTAAAAAGAAATTAGATTTTAATAAATTATATAAACAGCAGGTTTGCATTTGTGGTTAGTAGCATATACACCATTCTATTTTAATAAAATGAGAAAAAACTATAGCAGACCGCAAAGTCTCAAAGGCTATTCCAGGCTGCTATCTAATCTCTTAGGGTCTGTATGCACAAACGGACTTTGCTTCAGAGTTGATTATTTATTATCTGCCACATATAGGTATATGTAAAAAAAGGTTAAGTGATCAAAATCTCCCAAGTGTTTAGTTTAGGATTAATCAGATAATGAAGCATGGGGTTTGTGTTCTTTGATTATCATTCAAAACGAATGTTGGCTCAGGCTACTCCTTTTTAAAAAAGACCCATGTGAACCTTCCCTGTGGTTTTGAAAAGATAAGGATAGCAGGCCCATTGGACTTTTTTCTCTGTTGGGATTTTAATGAGGACCAAAGCATAGCTTCTGGAACACTGAAAATCTTGACTTCAGTGGGGTTCCAGCCAGGGCTGGAACTAGAAAATGTCAGCAACCTCATGAGCTTGGCAGCCCATTTCTAAATAAAAGACTTTGGAGAGCCCTCTAAAAAAGCAGCTGAACTTCTGGTCCTTATCCAAACCTAGACTCTAAACCCACAGAGGTTCAGTAAGCATTAATCTCAGCCAATCGCTGGCTTCATAAAATGCCAATTCCTCATTCAGCAAACAATTATAAAGCATAATTGCTAGTAGAGGAAATCAATAGACCTCCATAGATCTTTAATTGCCCATTAAAAATCTTTTATCTTCTACATAAGAATTAAAAAGGGAACTGTGGATTTAATATCGTTTTGTGTTGCCACACAGGATCTGGACATGTAGAAAACTAAGAAGAGTCCCAAGCATCTCTAGTGATCTGAAGTATCCTTTGGCACTTCAGATCATGAGGAAAATCGGGTTTTAAGGGACGAGCACTATAGTTAGTGTTTTTGGCTTTTCTCCAGAGATTTCCACAGTGGATGCCAATTAATGATTTGATGGGTGGTTTGTGTGTGTTGATAGACATCAAGACCTGAGGAAATGGACTGAGACCACCGACTCATTCTAGGCTGTGATAACTGAATCATTCATCTAGAAGAAAACAGTAATTACTTTTAATGCTTACCCAAACTAGACTAAATTTAGACCACTGTGTTGGCTTAAAGGGTTATTTTGTATTGTGGTATAACTGCAAGACATGAGATATTATAGTCTTCAAATATTTTAAAAGGAGAATTGCCCAGAGGGTATTGTAAAGGTGACAGGAATAGAAAGGTACATTATGGGTATGAGAGGGCTATAGCATATCCCAAACAAAGAATTACAAGTAGTAATAATAAAGTTAAATAAGTAATAAAGTAATAAGTAATAAAAATAATTAGCACTAAATGACTTCATCAAAGAAAAGCACAATAGCAAAAAGAGTGAGAACAAGGGAGAACAAATGGGATGCTTCTGTCTCCCATTATTGTCTTGACCTGAGATATGAAGAAAAAGTAAAGAAGGTGGCCAGGATGCTGAGTGCTGAATTTGTGGTGAACTGATGAGAAGTGATGGGCAAGAGTGAAGGAACAGGCAAAGGCATAGCACATATGCATGATTGGAGGAAATAGCTACCTCCACAAAATCCCAGATACAACTGAGCACAGAGTAGTGGTCCAACTGTAGATTCCCTGCTTCCTGTCAGATCTCTCATATAAGATATGAATAATTGGTGTGATTTTTTTTTCAGTTTCCATCTAAATGGAATAATATATGGTGTAGAGCAGTGGTGTCAAAATCAAGTAGAAATGGGGATGTCAGTATACAAGGATCACTGTGGTATGCATATTAAGAAAACCACATATTGACATCACTTTTGCTTTATTTTATTTTAATTTCTTTTGTTAAATATTTCCCAATTATAATTTAACTGAATTTAGTACACCTGTGGAAGTGTTGTGGGCAACATGGAATGCTAGGCTAGTGGTTATCTGGGCTATGTTAGTGGGATAAAAGACATTCTGAACTTTGCAAATCCTTTTTCAGACACCTACTAACTATATTATACCTTGCAAGTCACTTAATCTCTGTCTACCTAGTTCTTTGGGTTGACTACATTAAAGAAATGGGTAGAGTAATTCAGATTGCCTTTCTTCATTGGATATAACTATATTTGGAATACAGTAATTTCATAAAATCAAGTTTTTAGCCCCAAAGGGGAAAAATCAATGGAAGAAAGAGTGATGTGCATGATATTTATACATTCAGAGAGAGAAAAAGGAAGCTGACAGGTTAGGGTCTTCCCTCCTCTTTTTGATAGGGAAATCTGTACTTCTTTATAGGTAAGCCTTTTGCATTCAATTTCTTTCCAACAATCAAATTAGAAATTATCATGGTAATTTAAATAATGGATCTTGAATATGTGAGCAAGTTGTGCAACATTTTGGAAGATTTGACTTATTATGAACTTGTCATACATTAACAAACATGAATATTTTCCTATCTAAATAATAGGAAATAGCACATGAAATTATAAATCTCTACAATGTAGTTTGTTTTTGTTTTATTTTTGCTAACTTCAAGTTTAATGTATGGTGCTTCCAACTCAAACCTTTGTCTTGGTGTCCTTTTGAATTTTCTTCTACTCCATTCTGGATTGTTTTTATTTTTGCCTTTTCCATAACAGTATACTTTTATAGAAATTGTTGAACATAAAATTCTATATAGAGCATACATTTAGTGTAAGTTTTAAAGTAAGGTCTAAAGAAAAATAAATACCTTCCTACAATGATGCAGTTTTGTCAATGTTCTTTAAATCTTCTTGATAACTATTCAGTACTTTGTCACTCTCCTACAAAAATAATAACTCAGTAAATAGTTTCAAATTCTTTGCCACCATAAAGAGAGCTGCTATAAATATTTTGGAATGTATGGATTCTTTTCTACTTTTCCTGACTTCTTTGGGAAATAGACTAGGATTTGTTGTTGGGTTTAAGGGTATATCCAGCTTTATAACTTTTTGGGGATAATTCCAAATTGCTCTCCAAAATGGTTGGATCAGTTCACAGCTCCACCAGAAGTGCATTAAGGCCCCTGTTTTTCCAAATTCCCACCAACAGTTGTCATTTTAGCCAGTCTGATGGGTTGAGGTGATATCTCAGAGTTGTTTTGGTTTACATTCTCTAATCAGTAGTGAGTTAGTGCATTTTTTTGTATAATTATATATGGCTTTGGTTTCTTTTTCTAAAAATTGTCTACTCAAACCTATTGCTCATTTATGAATTGCATGTATGTGCAATGCTATTCACCCCCAGAGAGACAACTGATGAACTGAGTGCAGACTGAAGCATACTTTTTTTCACTTCCTTTATGTTTCTTGTTTTTATTACTTTTTTTTAACATGAAATATATTTTGAATGCTATTACATGTATAATTGATATATTGCTTGCCTGCTCAATGTGTATGGGAGGGGCCAGAGAGAAGGAAAGGATTTGGAACTCAAATAAAAAAAAAGAATATTAAAAAAATCTTAAGTAACTAAAATTATGACTTTTGGTTTGTATATATGAACTAATATTATTATTATTAGCATTACTACTTATAATATTAAAATCAGCATAACCCAATATCCAGGATAACTGAAGAATCTGTCACGGGTACCATATAAGATAACTTTCATAAATCAGAAAGGATATCATGTGTGTGACCAAAAGAGTAGAGGGACTAAATCTGTGATTTCATTGGCACAGAGAACTCCTGTGTGTGGAAACTATTTCTACCAATGCATGTTGGCACCTTCTTCCCACTTAAGGTGTTAGAGTTCTCTATATCACTGGTGTCAAAACCAAATAGAAACAGCTATTAAACCATGCATAAATATCCTTGCAAGCTTCATATTAACATATAAAATCACATTAACATTTTCTATATTCTATGGATTTTTTTTCAAAAAATATTTTGTTAAATATTTCATAGATACATTTAATCTGTGTCTTGCTGCTGCTGCTGCTGCTGCTACTGCTGCTGCTGCTGCTGCTGCTGCTGGATGTATTCTGGGTAGGGTGTTTGACAATTCCAGCTTTAGTACTGAGGGGTTAAGGTTAAGTGACTTGTCCATGGTCACAGAATCAGTATATAAGAAATAGAACTTGACCTCAATTTTTCCTGGCTCTGAGGTCAGTTCTCTTATTGTGATTATTAATTGTCATTATAACAGCCCAAATCATACAAATGCTACAGAGTCTCCATCAGGCAAGAGTTTGAGGAGAATTCTGTTACTTAATTATTTTGCATTCTGTTGATTCTTAAATGAATGTTATGTTAAAATGTTATTAGATTCTAAATGGGTTTTTTTATGCTTTTGAGAGAACTTAAACATTTCAAGGCTCTGTTTCATTTCAGTAAATTTGGTCTATTATTCTGACATCCTATAAATTGAGAAGTGTTTAGATAATTAGCTTTTTGGCATTATTAGATTGTTATTGTTCTCTAGATAGTCTCTCCATGATTGATTTTTAGACAGTTTCCTAGACTTGGTGTTAATTTAACTTTATTTGAGACTATATAGATGAAAAGGGCATTTGGGAGACAATTGTAGAAGTGAATATGAAAGATTAATATCATCATTGCTATCACTGGTGCTGATTCTGATTAAATAAACATAACAGTAAAGTTTTTAAAATTTATTCCACAAAAGCTCACAATCTTGAGCTTAGACATTCTTTAAGCTGAGAAACAAGGAGTTTTAAAATTTTGTTTCCTCTGCATGTATTTCAAAACTCTTTGTCTCTGTCTCTTTCTCTATTTGTCTTTCTCTCCTCCCTATTCAATTCAACAAATAAAAATCACATCTGTTGCCCATGAGGAAAAGATTTAGATTGGAAATAAACTCTACTCTTGTGGAACTTGCAAAGAAAGTCTAAGAAGGAGAGAAGACACATACACATATTACGATGGTAATAATGCATTATAAGTGAATTTTATTGTTATTTTTCAGTAGTGTCTTACTCTTTGTGATCCCATTTGTGGTTTCTTTGGTCTTTTAGAATTGGAGTGCTGGTCCCCACCCCCAATCTTGAGTGTCTATACCCCCAGAGACCATGTGCTGTGCCCCTCATCCCCACATGCCAGGTACCCCACACAGGGGAGGGAGAAAGCACTAACATTTGGCTGCTGGACAGAGGGTTGGGTGAATTGAGGAATGTCCTCAATGAAGGTGAAGAGGAGGATCGGAGTGGCCCCAGAGCTTTGCTCCCCTCCAGCTTTGCTGCCTGTGAGCCACCCACCTTATACCCATTGGGCTACTGGGTAGTGATAAAATGTTGTCAGACATGAAGGAGAGAGGGAAGGGAGCTACTCCTCTGACTTTCTAGTCATGAAATCTGGGGAGGGTGATGGGGATGGAGGGTGGTTGAGGGCCTACAGAGAGCACTCTGCATGCCGTCTTTTGTCACCCATGCCATGGGTTCTCCATCACTGATATAGCTCATTATGGGAATCATTAACTTGATAATATATAAATCAATCAACACTGACTTCTACATATCCCCATCCCCAGCTCTCAGAGTGGGTCTCTTAGCTGTGAGGTATTTTGAAAACCCAGATTTACTCATTTACTTTCACTAATATATGTACCTTTGTTACCCAAAGGACATAATTATTTCAAAGTAAAGATATTTAATGAAATATAATCATTAGTAATAAAGCATTTCCCCTAAAATCTCATGTACATTCTCCCCTAAATACATATATGACCTCTATGGAAAGATGATATGTAGGGAAGGGTATAAATGTAAGAAACACATGTATTCAGTGCACCTATTGGGTCTGACAACTTACCACCAATCCTAGGAGGTGTCTGATGTCTTCCAGTAAAGGTTTGCTGTTCCCCCTGAGCCTATTCTTTACAAGTCTTCTAATGTCTACAGGGCTTATCTCATATAGGGTTCTCTGATGCTATACTCCCTGCCAAACTCTGCTCCCACAGATCCTATATTCTGTTGAATGGACTTCATCAGCAAGATAATTCCCATCAGTGTCTTGTCTTGTTTCCTCAGCATCATAACTATTGAAACTTTTCATATCCTAAGCAATATATTCTTAGCTTCAGGTGCCAAGATTTTTAAGATAAAGAGCAGGGTCCTCCCAGATGGCTAATGTCTTCAGTCTTAGTGTCTTTTTTTTTTTTGGCTCCTCTTCTTGGTCTCAGAGTAAAGGTACCTCTTTGTCTTAGACACCTTACCCTACCTTATGATGATTGTGAAAGGGAATTTTTAACTTGCTTTGTTTACTTTAACTTAATCAATCAAGAATTTGGAGTACCTCTCCTTTCACACTTAGGTACTTAAATAACCTTTTACTAGAAAAGGAAGTTCACACCCTCAAAGATAGGAAGTGGATCCTTGGACAATGCTAGATAAATTAAGGAACTATGATTTATTCCTGAGATGTGATGTGGGAGAACTGTTGGGTGGAGAAAAGTGCTTATAAGGTGAGATGCAACAGTAAGTCATTCACTCTGAATGTGAATTTCCATTTCAGATTCTCATTTGGGATTTGGCTTCCTGCGTTGATGACTGGGGCTGAAGAGGGATGCTTATTCTAGTTAGATTCTTGCCTCCTTGGCATTAGAGTCTGGCTTTTGTGGCTCAGTCTCTTTGGTGTTGGCCTTTTGGTTGGTGAAACGCTTGGCCGGAGACACTCTTGTGGGCTGGTGAGCTTTGCGTTCAGATTTGCAGTCATGGTCTAGAGGCACTCTGATTCAGACTAAGTACCCTTAGTACCCTCTTTAGCAGGCAATATTTTCTACCTCCTTCCTACATTTCTCTCTCTTTACTCTCTCTGCCTTGCTGTAATAAAACTACTAAAGCTACTAACAGCCTCGTGACTTAAGAGTTAATTTGTATAAAAGGCGACCACACCTTGTTTTAACACTTAATTTGACCAAAACCAATTTTAACTCTTACATGAACATTTCATATATTTCTCACTTTTAACTTCTGAAGGCTAGATTTCAAATCATAGTATTGTTATTTGCTTGATAATTGTCAAAAAACTTATGGGAGTTCCTCAGTTTTTTAACTTTAAGTCTTCTCTGTTCTCTACTATAGATGAGTTGGGTGAAGATTAAAGCACAAAGACAAGCCCCTGGAACAGTAACTTGCTCTTTTACCAGCATGAATGCCTTCTTGTCCCCTTTATAAGCAGATACAACCAGTCTAAAACCTTAGTGGAACATTGAATAATATCCTTACATCTATAACAAAAACAGAATCCTAAAATAGAATCCTAAAAATATCAGGCTCACAATTATTACTGTTCTGAGAAGATATTTAGCTAGAAGACTTTCCAAATGCTAGTCCAAGGAAAAAAAAAGGAGGAAGGGGAGAGGGAGATGAAGAAAGAGAAAGGAATGGATATGTCAGTTCTAAAAAAACCCAAAATAAAAATCTGCAAGATTTGCAAACTACAGTCACTCCTCTGAAGCTGCTGGTGGATATGTAGGAGACTGAGAACAGTAGAAAAGACACTGAGAAACCTGTTTGGATAAGCTCTAGTTCAGAGCATGTACAGGACATCAAAAGAAGCCTCTTAGTCACTTGAAGAGAAGTAGAGCAGAGGAGAAGAAGAGCTATCAGATTCTTGCTCTTAGCAACAGGTAGTTGAAGGATATAAAGAGGCAACTCACTCTAAACTTTAGTAGCCCTACCTATAAACTAACTGTCAAGCTCAATCTTGTGTCCCCTCTTACTCTATCTCCTAGGACAATGTACTATATATTGATTGATATTGCATTGAAAATTCTGGCAAGAAAGAACTCCTAACCCACTTAAGTGAAGAGAGATCCGTTTTTTTTTTCTCTTTGAGGAACACATGATTGAATGAAGAGATCCTATTCTATGACTGTGTTAGGAAGCCACCTCCTAACTTTGTGATCCTCTTGGTATTTGAGACAAGCTTCCTTTCATGAGTTTGACTATTACTTCTTCCCCATCAGTCAGAATGTATTATTTATTAATGATGATATTTCAAGGGTGGCTAAGGTCCCAAAGATACTATGTAAGATTATACTGTTGGGTTGGTAATGTACATTATCATGCCCACCACATTACTAAAGATAGGAGGAACTGAGGATTAGGTATTAGTGATTAACTATGAAGTTACCAAAGAAATTGAGGAGGTGGGTGCATCATGTAGTATTGTTTCTTTGGCCAAATAATTGTGGGAGCAGGGGATGATCCAGAAGGCATTTCATAGGAGGAAATTTCAATAATTAGACTTGAAAAGGACCTTTGAAATCATCTAGATTAAACATTTAATTTTTGTGGATGAAGATACTGCATCCCTGAGAACTGAGGCAAAGCTCATGGTACTGAGTAGTAGAGGTGAAATTCAAACTCACAGTGTTTGAAACCCAACATAATATTTTTTTCTATTATCCAAAGCAGCCTCTTCCAACTTGTATCAGATCATCACAGAGGTAGTGATGTAGTGCTGTAGAAAAAGCATCAGGTCTGGAGTTGGGAGGCTCTGGGTTCAGATCTGGATTTAGACACTTCCTAGCTGTATGATCCTGTGCAAGTCATTTAACCCTGTTTGCCTAGCACTTGCTCTCTGAAGTCTTGGAGTTGCTAAAGTAAGAATATTTTTTTAAAATAGATCATCCCTTTTTGGGAATATCATTGCTGGTATTGTTGATCAGGCACATGTTAGACTTGTTGGTTTCTGAGGTTCCTTTATACTCTCAGATTCTGGGTTTCTATGAGAGGTTGAGAAAGAATTTTTCTTAATGTTTGCTCTTTGGAGAATATACTGTCATTACATGTTCACATGTATGAAGGGAGGTAATGAATTTTAGGGATGAAAACAGTTCTAATTGGTTTTCACATGGAAGGCAATTTATTTCCCTTTCCAGTTTTTACTGTTTATTGGTCCTTCTAAATGGCATATCTAGGCTTGTTGAGCCAGCTACCCTAAAATTATGTTGTGGTCTTTATTGGTGGTGACAGCTCAGATCCTATTGGGCAGGCATCTGCCTCACCATCCCTCATCTCCATTGGCACTAATGAACTCTCTCTCCTGGGCATCTTAGATAAATGATTGAGAATGGAATAGGGCCATGGAAATGGCACAGTTCAGAGAAGTGTTAGCTTCAGAGTGAATCTTGGTGCTATGAATAGTTCCCTCACCTTAGGGTCAATTACACTTTTGTTGGATCTTTCTGGCAAAGATTCTTCCAGTGGGTATGATACTGATGCATGAATTGAATCACTAGGCAGGAGCAGAGGGTCTGAATTGAACATGTAGCAGAACATGAGTGGTGAATGCTGTCTGTTCATTCGTGATCTGTGAGTGAGCTGCAGTTCTGGAGCTCTGACAACTGGCTGGCAGATTTCTCAATGAGTGAGAAAATTTTCCAGTTCATCTGTGGAGAGTTTAGCCCTACATTATAGCATTAGTCTACCCATCTGCAACCTGAAATTGGGATAGACAAGAGAATTGCTATTACTTTGTGGATAGGAGCCACAAATCTGGAATTAGGCAGGCTGGCTCACATGTTTGGTGTTGGCAGGTCCATGGTTTAGTCTATTGTTTGCAAAGTGTGCACCATTGCCAAGGGAGAGTGAGAGTCCTGTTGCATTATGTCATCATCACACATGATGCCTTAGAACTAATAGATGGCTTGGAATGAACTGAGAAGCCCTCATTCTGTGAAGGAGTTGTTGATAACACTTCCCTGCTTGTTATTTGTGAGCTACCTAATGTGCCTCAGTCTTTTCAGTCTAAAGGCTATTAGTTGTTTTGGATGGCTCTGGTTTACTGCTGATATCAGTTTATGGGTTTTTATATCCATTTGCAAATCATGAATCAGAAAAAAGAACTCTAAAATGCAAAACACTCCATATGGCCATAAATCACCAATTCAATGAACACTGGTGATATACAAAAGCTACAGAGATGGGAGCTGGAAAGCCTCTATCAGCAAAGATGTATTAATATCTTATGTACTAGATTCCTTGGGGAAAACTGCAAAGGAACGAAGGAATCATAGAATCTTTGAGTACAAAGGAATCAAGTTCAACCACCTCCCAAATACAGATGAATAGTTCTTTGTGCTGGAGTTTATAATTGGATGAGGAAAGATATGGTCTCAGTGTAGAAACTGACTAATTTCTGATAGACTATTGCCAGAAATATATAACTATATCCATGAGCAATAGAAGATCCTGACAGTATATCACATGATATGTATTTTAAACCCTTACCTTCCATCTTGGAATCAATGCTGTGTATTGGCTCCAATGCAGAAGAGTGTTAAGGGTTAGGCAATGGGGTTAAGTGACTTGTCCACGGTCACACAGCTGGGAAGTGTCTGAGGCCAGATTTGAACTTAGGACCTTCCATCTCTAGGCCTGGCTCTCAATCTACTGAGACACCCAGCTGCCCCCTATATAACATGATATTATAGAGATAAGATGAATAAATGAATGAATTAAAATCATTTGTTAAGTGGTTATTCTACACCAGGTTCCATGATAAGCACTATGGATGCAACAACCCTTGACTTCAAGGAGCTTATATTGTAATAAGAAAACTAAGACCTGTAGGGGAGTAGTATCCAGAGAAGAGAAGTTTTATTTATTTTATTTAAGGAGTCATATACAGGGAAGTCAATTGACAAAGGTAGTGCATTATGGAAATGACTGAAGTGATTGTAATCAAATGAGGAGAATATGGAAGTTCATTATGGGGTGAAGAACATGGAGCAGAATTCTGAGGGAGTATTCATGGTTTGATAAAACAGAAAAAAATGGCAGTTCTAGCTAAGGTGAACAGCATATTTATTGCTTTGGAGGTAGGAAAGGGTAAAGTATTTGTGTGTGTGTGTGTGTGTGTATTGAGCATAGGAGTATAGGTAGAAATAGAACATAGAACTTGGAATATTGTAACATAAAGGTAGATACAATATGGACCCCTTTATGGGAAATTCCTGGTGCAATGATCAGAAAATGTTGACTTGTCCTTATTAAAGAATGATGTTTGGTAGATCAGGAAATAAGATATTGCATTAGTTTAGATTCTAAGTGCTTAAGGCTCAGATTAAGGATCTGACTGAATTTGATTTAATTCAATTCAATGAATATTTATTGAATATTTAATACTATATATAAGCCACTGCACTTACTGTACATATAAAATAAAACATTATCTAACAGCCTACATTCTACTTGGGGGATAAAACATATGTATTAAGAAGAGTAATAATACAAGACATTTTGAGTAGGAAGAGACTACTAGAGAATCAGGCAATGATAATATGTGTTTAATGACTAACTCTCAGAAAAAAATGTATGCATGACAAACTTTTAAGTTGAATCTTCATTATTAACATCCTAGACAATCAATGAAACAATAAATCAGTCCCTGGTTTGTAGTATTTCCTGTTTTCTGAGGTTTAAATATTTACATAGAAAATTTAACAATTGGGTCTCAGAAACTGGTTACAGATGGCTCCAGAATAACCATGTAATCAGAGAAGTGTTTCATGAAGGAGATCCCATCTGAGCTGAACCATGAAGGAAGACAAAGATTCAGAGAGGTAGAAATGAACTTTTATTACATTCTAGTTATGAAGGAGAGCAAGTGCAAAGGCATAGATATAGGAAATAAAATTCAGGGAACTAGGATAGTCTAGTTTGCAATTGTATTATGGGATGTATTAAAGTAAAGTAGTATGAGGAAAGACTATATAAAGGTTGGTAGAAACTAGATTAAAGAGACCCATAAATTTCTTGCTGAAGATTATATTTTATTCTGCCAGCAATGAGGAGTAAACGAAGATTTTAAACCAGGATATGATATGGAAAGATAGCATGAAGCATTGACAGGACATAGAAACAAGCAGGGTGTGACTCTTCTCTTTCCCCTCTTTATCTCCCACCATTTGGACAACTAATCATTAAATGAACACATAATGATTTTCTCTGCCACAATGCTTGGGTTCATAGTTTTCTTTACTGCTAGAATGTCTACCACATTGTATTCCACCATCCTCCCACTTAAAAAAAATGAACAAGAATCTATTTTCTCTTTGTCTCCTACTCACCCCATGGGGGGGGGGGAGAGAGAGAGAGAGAGAGAGAGAGAGAGAGAGAGAGAGAGAGAGAGAGAGAGAGAGAGAGAGAGAGAGAGAGAGAGAGAGAGAGAGAGAGAGAGAGAGAAACCCACAACCAGATTCTTTCCTATAACAGATATGCATAGTTAATCAAAGTTAATTTTCCTATTGGTTGTTTATAAATATGGATATAAGTAGATAAATTCAGTTTCATTTTGCACCTTATATCTATCATCTAACAAGAAATTGGATAATATATTTTATCATCCATCTTCTGGAATCAAGGATAGTTATTGATTTGATCACAATTCTTACAGCTTGCAAAACAGCTTGTCATTAAAGTAAAGTGTTATTATTGTATAAAATGCTATCCTGGTTCTGCGCAATTCATTCCCAATCAGTTTATAAAAGTCTTCCAAATGACTCAATTTATATCGTTGATGTTTTTGTATAAATTGTGCTCCCGGTTCTGCCCACTTTACTCTGTATCAATTCACATAAAGCTTTGAATGTCTCTTTGAAAAAACGTTTTTGTTCAGATAGGACTCTTTCCTATTTCTTTGGTCACTTTTTTGGCACAGACTGAGTGGCTGTCACTGGCTGTCACTATTATTTCTGTTTTCTAGTCATTTCCTGACTGTAGTAAACTATTTCTCTATCATTATTCCTCTTTGCCCAAACCACTGTCTGGCAGGGTAGTCTCTCAATATATTTTGGTCTCTGTCTCTCTCTTTTTCTCTTTTTTTGCTCGTCTTTCTCTGTTTTATTCCCTTCCCCTTCCTTCTACCTCCTTTTCTCTACTTTGAAACCCAGTTCAATTTTGCTTTCCTGGCTTTCCAGAAGTAAGGTAACTTTAGCAGATTCAGTTTGACATATACTTCGCAACACATATATTTGCCTTGTTTCATATCATTTAAAAATGATGTTGTTTAGTCATTATTTTAGGTCTGTAGGCAGCTTAGCTTTCTACATCTCAGCTGACTGGTGTAACTGACCTCATCTGGAGCACTTCTTTTTCATTAATTCTCCCCTCTAGTGGTGGACATTTAAATGGAAATTGAATTAAATTGACTACAGTCTTTCAGGTGCTTCCATCTAATTTCTGATTAGCCATCTCAAACAGCTTTGTTATTAAATGTACAGGTCACCAGTAGCTTTATTATCTCTCTTGCTCGTAATTCCTATAAGTTTTGGAGCATTGATAATTTTTCTCTGAAAAGAAAAGCACAGAGAAATTGCCATTGTTGAGATGTGAGCCTTGGGCTCTCTGAATCCCAGGTTATTAAAGATACTGCATACCAACAGACAATAACTTACAGTACAAAAATGTTTTTCTTAATAAAGCAGCATATACCTGGGTTCACACAAATGAACCAACAGATATGATGTATTAGAGCATTTTCTCAGCAATGCCTGGCAACTTAAGCACTCAGCCAAGATTTGTAATGTCTAGGAGCAGTAATTTTTACACTCCTTCAAGAGTAACAACAGTATATTCTCTCAACATTTTCCAGCACTTGGGTCAGTCATCCAAAAGTTGAAGTAACTTGAAGATGAAGATAGAATATACTTTATTCCCAAGGATGAGGGAGTTACAATATTATTGCCATATTGCTCAAGGTCAAAGAAATCTATACCTGTTTTTCTTTTGTTGTTGTTGTTGTTGTTCTGTGAAGAAAGAGAGCCATGCTTAGGAAGAGATATTCCATTAGTCTCTCCTTGAAGTCAGAGACTGTTTTTCATTTTCTCTTTGCATCCTCACTGGCCTAGTCCCATGCCTTGTGTATATGAGGTACTTAAGAAATATCTGTTATATTGAATTTAGTCACATTGGGGAATGAACCTAGTAATTGCTAGAGATGGGTTAAGGAGAGTGGAAGAAAAGCATGTTTCCATAGATAGACTCATATGAAATATTTTAAAATATATACCAGGAGTGCAATGATCCAGGACAATTCTGAGGGATTTATGAGAAAGAACACTATCCATATCCAGAGAAAGAACTGTAGGAGTAGAAAAATAGAAGAAAAACAACTGCTTGATCCCATGGATCGTTGGGGATATGATTAGGGATGTAGTCTCTAAGCGATCACTCTAGTGCAAATATCAATAATATGGAAATAGGTCTTGATCAATGGCACATGTAAAACCCAGTAGAATTGCCCATTGGCTACAGGGGTGGGGGTGGAGGGAGGAGGTGAGGGAAAGAACGTGAATCATGTGACCATGGAAAAATATTCTAAATTAATTAATTAATAAAAATGTTCAATTCTAATCTCCCATCTATCTATCTATATATACATACGTATGTGTATATATATATATATATATATATATATATATATATATATATATATATATATATATATATATAGTAGAAGTAGTCTCTCGGTAACCGAGGATGACGATTGTCTTTGTGCGCTTTCATCTGTGATGTAGATGAATGTGCACAAAGACACTTGTGCATGACGGAGATTTAAGTGGAAAAGTCGATGCACAGAGACAGTCCCACTCTCTCGGCGTTGGAAGCCTGGGTCCAGTGGCATGAAAAGTCGTTATACCTGGAGACTTCCTCAGTTGCATTGGATGGCCGTGTTGTCTTTTGTGCTCCAACACGCCCTGAGCACTCCACAGTGCTTTGCTGTGTTGCCATCTCAGCCATTGAACCTTCTTGTTGGTTTCTATCGTCTTTTTGGCCGAAGCAGTCTTCACATGCTGGGTGAGCAAAGCCCTGGTTCACCAGGCGTCGACG
Organism: Monodelphis domestica; assembly: GCF_027887165.1. Taxonomy (NCBI): domain Eukaryota; kingdom Metazoa; phylum Chordata; class Mammalia; order Didelphimorphia; family Didelphidae; genus Monodelphis; species Monodelphis domestica. The sequence goes on from NC_077233.1 coordinate 252,716,714, forward strand.
ACCTGATGGCTCCCCTCACAAGGTTTAGCCAGCCTGTCAAAGCCGTTATTTATATACACACACATACACACACACACACACACACACACACACACACACACATACATGCTAGGCATAGAAGGCTTCTTTTACCCCCCCCTTCCACCTAAGCTTTTTTAAAGACAGCTCAATCTAATCTTCAGCCGCAGAACATTTCCCAGGCTCCCTAGCTGCTTTCCAATCTGAGATTACCTTCTATCTACTCTTTATATTTTTGAATGAATCTAATTATTTATGACTTGTCTTTTCTATTAGATTGCAATCTCTGTGAGGGTAAGAACTATTTTCTCTTTTTCTTTGTATGCCTAGCACTTAGCACAATTCCTGCCTTGGCACCAGCTAAATGCTTACTACATGTAGAATGGAAGCTTCTTGGGAGCCCAAACTGCTGGGGTGCTTTTATTCTCAGTGTCTACCACATAATGGATGGTTAATAAATACTTTTTCATGGATTACTGACTGGAGCATTGATTTCCAACCTAATATGAAGACTCCTGGGTGGGTGGGAGCAGATAATTGCTATAGAGAGTTCTTAAGCCTAATTAAGCATCAAATGTCATTATTTATTTAGACCATATAAAATATGAAGTGACTATAACTAGTATTTTTTAGGTTTATGATATTGTATATTAAAAGGAAGACCTCTTTAAAAAGAAAGTTAGGAAGTACTCATCTTAGGCTTACATGACCTTCTAGAAATTTACTAGAAAATGACAACTTGCCATGATATCTTTTTTACCTTTTGTCTTGGTTACAAAGTAGAGGAGAGGTAAGGGTTAGGCAACTGAAGTTAAGTGACTTGCCCAGGGTCACACAGCTAAGAAGTGTCTGAGACCAGCACAACTTCTTTTTCCCTCCATTTCAATGAAAATATAAAAGTGAAAAGATTTCTTTGACTTAATTTTATTCTCAACAATTAAAAATGTCAGAAAATTTTCTTTTGAATTAGAATGAAATTTAAATGATTTCTATATTTTTTCATGGCTTATTTTAAACTATCTGCTATGTACAAGGCACTATATTAAGTGCTGAGGATATAAAGGCCAAAATAAAATAATTCTTTTCCTCAAGTAGTGTACCTCAAATATTTTGGGAAGTATAACATGTACACATATAATCACAGCTTTTTAAACCCTTCCCATAGGCAATTTGGATACTGTTACTGTTTCTTTTTTTCGTTTTAAACTCTTACTGTTACTGTTTCTTTTTTTTTCTTTTTTAAACCCTTACCTTCTGTCCTGGAATCAATACTGTATATTGGTTCCAAAGCAGAAGAGAGGTAAGGGCCAAGCAATGGAGGTTGAGTGACTTGCCCAGGGTCACACAGCTGGGAAGTGTCTGAAGCCAGACTTGATCCTAGGACCTCCTGTCTCTAGCTCTCAATCCACTGAGCTAACCAGTCCCTCCCCCACCCCCCAACCCCTTACTGTTTCTTTAAGAGAGAAAGAACAGCAGAAAAAAAACTAGGCAGCTCAATGGATTGAGAATCAAACCTAGAGAAGGAGGATCCTGGATTCAAATCTAGCCTCAGGCACTTCCTAGTTATGTGACCCAAAACAAGTCACTTAACCCCCATTGCCTAGCTCTTACTGCTCTTCTGCATTGAAACCAATACATAGTAATGATTTTAAAATGGAAGATAAGGGTTTAAAAAAGAGAGAGAGAAGCAACAGTTAATGGTCATTTGTAAGCAGTTAATTTTTATGAACTGGAGAAATATGAAGGAACACACATATATAAAAAGGTATAGGATAAATTTCCTGAATAGACTTGAGTAAGTTAACTGCCATAGAAAAAGAGCCATAAGAACCAGTGAAAATTAAATGTAATCTTCGAGACACTCTGAAGAAATGTGTTGAGAGAAATGAGTTCAATTCATAGTTCTGTGGAGAATTTCTGAATTAAAACTGTTATGCTGAGAAAATTGCAGGAGATAGCAGTTATAGGGTTTGCCAGAGGTTGAGACTGGATGTTGCCTTTCTCCCAGATGATTGTATATTCCTGTGTGTGTGTATTTCTGTTACTGTTAACAAATTACAGAGCAAATTAATCAGCAAGCAATTATTAAGCATTTACTGTGTGTCAGGTAGTGTGCTATATCCTGGGGTTATAAAGAAAAAAGAATCCCTGTTTCCAGTGAGCTTACAATCTAATGGAGGAGATAACTTGTGCATAATTAGTTATATATGACACACACAAAACAAATAAAAAATAATCACAGATAAAAAATGCCAGCAGCTAGTGGAACGTGAAATTATATTTTGCAACATGTGACTTGAATTCAAATGAGCCTGTACAGTTCTAGGCTTTCTGTCTGGCACTCAGTAGGCATTTCATAAGTGCTTATTTTCTTCATTTATTGGGAATTTGGAGTTTGGAGAGATGAGATTCTTTTATTTGGAGTAGGGAGAGATGAAAGTAGGGATGCATTAGGCTCCTCTCACTCTTCAAATTGTACAACTTCAAGGGGGTATCTGGGTAGCTCAGTGGATTGAGAGACAGGCCTAGAGATGGGAGGTCCTGGGTTCAAATCTGCCCTCAGACACTTCCCAGCTGTGTGACTCTGGGCGAGTCACTTAACCCCCATTGCCTAGCCCTTACCACTCTTCTGCCTTGGAACCAATACACACTATTGAATTCAAGACGGAAGGTAAGGATTGAAAAAAATAATTGTACAACTGCGTGCCTGCCTATCTGACTAGACCTATTACACAATTTCTGTGATCCTTAGGGAACATTGAAATGGCCAATGAATGGTTCCGTTAGCCAGGTTTATCCCTATAGGCATTGAAGAATTCCTTATATCATTCTGCTGATCCCGTGACATAACTAAAATGAACTAATTGTACAACTAGAATGCTCTTCCACCAAAGATCCCCTCAAGCATCTCATATCAAGGAGGTGACCTTGGGCTTTTGAAATCATTAGGCAAGAGAGTGGGAACATGGGCAAGTTCTTCAAGCTTGATCCCATTAACAGACTGATTCTGGAGTCCAAAGACTATCAAGAAATAGATATTTAATAAGTAAGTGTCTGTTAGGTCATAGGAAGTGCTCAAACTATAGGGGAAGCAAAGACAAAAAATGAAAAACCTCTCCTGTATTCTTTATATGTACACATACATGTTGCATACATGTTTTATATGTGCAAATTTACATACATGTTATTATATACAAAATAAAAACAAAGCCATTTGAGAAGAAGGGAATGAGTACTTTGGAGAGAAGATCATCAAAGCCTTTATGGAGAAGATGAATAACGAACAATAGTGTTTGTTGATTTGATATAAAAATGTTTATAAACTTAAGGGGGGAAAAAGAATGTGATAAGCTAAATCCAGAAAGAAATCAAGGGTCCTGAGAGGAAGAAGAAAGGAAGAGACCGTATTCTTCTTTCTGTCATATTAGTTTCAAAATTAATCAAAGAGTATGTTTTGATTCATTAATAAAAGTAGAAAATCCCTTAGTTAGAAAAAATTATCTCTAGGCCAACCCTGGTTTCTAAACATCAGAAACAAATCTTTCCCCAAAGCTTTATTTTCTCTTTATCTGAGACTTGAAGTCATAGGCTTACACAAACATCAGTATTACTCACTAAAGTCTACCATCCCCAGGAGTCCTATATACTAGGCTAGAAAGCCATTGGGGATGACCAGTGCAGAGGCACGGAGGAAGGAGATGTGTGGGGAATAGCAGGTAGGTGGGCATGGTTAGACCATAGAGTTCATGGAAGGGAATACTGTATTAAGAAGTTTGAAAAGATGGAATTAGCTAGTTTGTGAAGAGTTTAAAATGCCCAATAAAGGTCTCTATTTCATCCTAGAGGCAATAAGGAGTTGAGTGAATATATACATATGTGTATAGGAGGATGGGGAGAAATGGCCAGATCTGCTCTTTGGGAAAATCACTTTGGCTGCTATGTGGACAATAGATTGAACTAGAGAGAGTTCTGAAGCAGAGACACTAATCAGGAAGCTATTGCACAGTCTAGGGAAAAGGTGATGAGGGCCTGAATTAGAGAACAGCTAAGTGAGTTGAGAAGGGCATAACTGTGAAATCTGACAACTCATTAGATGCATTGGTTGAGTGAAAATGAGGAATTGAGGATGATTCTGAGATTCAAACCTTGGAGTCTAGGACCATCATAGGGCTGTTAATAGGAACAGGGACAGGCATGAGTTTTGGAATAAAGACAAGAATTCTGTTTTTGATGTGCTCAGCTGGGAGAAACATTAGGGAATAAAATTCGAAATGTCCAATAGGCAAAAGGCTAGGTGTATGGATTTAGAATGATATACCCAGGGATGATAGTTAATGTCATGGGAACTAATAAGGTCACCAAGTCAGAAAGTACAGAGAAAAGAGGAGAAAGCCAAGGATAGAGTTTTGGGTTCCCCATAGTCAGTGTGAGTAAATGGATGAAGATCAAGAAAAGGAGTCTGACAAAGGAGTGGTCAAACAGTTAGCTAGATGGAGAATCAAGTGAGAGCAATATCATGAAAGTTCAGCTATAAGAGAGCATCCAGAAGGAGAAGATGGTTGAAATTGTCAAATCCTGCAGGGAGGTCAATGAGGACAAGGGCTGAGTAAAGACTTATTTTCAGCAAAGATATCACATGTAACTTTGGAGAGGGAGATTTCAGTCAAATTCTATGATCAGAAGCCAAATATTAAAGGTTGAAAATTCAAAGAGAGGAGGGGAACTGAGAGGCACTAAATGAAGAATGCTTTTTCAATGAGTTTAGTAGGGAAAGAGAGGAGGTATATAGGACTAGTGGGGTAGGAGCTAGTGAGTAACTTTGCAATCAAGGTGTGAGATTGAGAGAAAATAAAGCTTACAGGGAGAATAATTTTCTTCTTGTGTTTATAAACTAGGGTGGGAGTCTGCATATTATTTTTAATTAGGGAGAGCTCTTTAAATTTTTAATTTTAAAAATATTTTTTTCTATTTTTACATATTTCACTTTCTTTCCCTCTAGTCTTCCCTACTTCCTCCAGATTCAATAAACACATCCACTGGATTATACAAATGGTATTACTTATACCTATTTCCATATTATTCATTTTATCAGTAGAGCAATTTTTTAAAACCCAAACCCCACATTATATATTGATATAAATAAATAAGTCATTTGTTTTTCTTCTGTGTTTCTATTCCCATAGTTCTTTCTCGTGATGTGGCTAGCATGTATTAGCAAAGTCCATTACATTGGATGTTTCCACAAAGTTTCACTTTCTGTGTGTAATGTTCTTTGGTTCTGCTCATTTCCTCTGCATCAGTTCCTGGGGATTCTTCCACTTCATATAGAAATCTTCCAGTTCATCATTCCTTGCAGGACAGTAATATTCCATCACCATCATATACCACAATTTGTTCAGTCATTTGACAGTCAAGGGGTATCTAGTCATTTTTCAAACTTTTGCCACCACAAAGGTGTGGCTATGAATATTTTGTACAAATATTCTTCATTATTATCTCTTTTATTATCTCTTTAGGGATTCAAACCTAGTAGTGGTATTACTGGATCAAAGGGTATGCATTCTTTTAAAGCCCTTTGCACATAGTTCCACATTGCCCTCCAGAATGGTTAGATCAATTCACAACTCCACCAGAAATGCATTAGTGTCTCAATTTTGCCACAACCCCTCCTACATTTATCATTTTCCTTTACTGTCATATTGACCAATCTGCATTTCTCTTATTAGGAAAGATTTATACTTTTTCATGTGCTAATTGATAGTTTTGATTTCTTTATATGAAAACTGCCTATTCATGTCCCTTGCCCATTTATCAATTGGGGAATGCCTTGATTTTTTATGCAATTGACTTAGCTCTTTATAAATTTGAGAAATTACACCTTTATCAGAGGTTTTTGTTATAAATTCAACCCCCCCCCCCAATTTGTTACTTCCCTTCTAATTCTGGTTGCATTAGCTTTGTTTGTACAAAACCTTTTAAATTTAATATAAGCAAAATTATTTATTTTACATTTTGTAATGCTCTCTACTCTTGCTTGGTCTTAAATTCCAGGCATACTATTCTATGTTCACCTAAATTACTTATAATTTTCCTCTTTATATTTAAGTCATTTATCCATTCTGAATTTATCTTAGTGTTTCCAATTTTCCCAGCAGTTTTTGTCAGATAGTGAGTTCTTGTACCCAAACCTGGGATCTTTGGGTTCATTGAACACTGTCTTGCTGAGGTCATTTACCCCGTCTATTCCATTGATAGGAGTTTACATGTATAATCATAACATGATCCAAGATTATTTTCATAACCAGTATGAGAAAAATAAGATACTGTGTTAAATAACAGATTGAAATGTGGAGGGTTAGTATGTTTGTCCCTCAGATCACTTAAGGCATATGTTTCCTTTTGTAACACACATTCATCTACAGGGTCATGGAAACCCTATTAGCCCACCAATTTTTTTTTTAACTTTACCTTCTGTCTTGGAATCAATTTCGCATATTGGTTCCAAGGCAAAAGAGTGGTAAGGGCTGGGCAATGGGGGTCAAGTGACTTGCCCATGGTCACATAGCTAGGAAGTGTCTGAGGCCAGATTTGAACCCAGTACCTCCTGTCTCTGGGCCTGACTCAATCCACTGAGCTTCTTAGCTGCCCCTAGGCTATGAATTTTTTAAAAAAAATCTTATTTAAAGCAGGATGTTTATTAAGTTTGGCCTTTTGGGAAATCTAATGTGGGACAATAACTAAAGAGAAATAATTTGATCATCTGAGAACAAACTGGAAGCCAAAAATACTTCAAACTTAACTTCAAAATTATTTCTATGTAAAGTTATAAGGTCTATAATAACTCTAACTTTTTTCCCTACTCTATCAAATACAGAACCTCAATTCACTTAAATAGGTGGGAAGTTTCAAAGTTCATACTACCTAAAAATCATATATACAAAGTTATACAAAATAACATCAAGGGTGAGAACACTAACAACTGAGAAAGGAAATGGTAACAGAAGTGCCAACTGATATGTGCTTTGAAAAAAGCTAGGGGTTCTGTGAGGTAGAAGTGAAGAAGCATTGCATTCCAAAAATGGCAGACCATCTGTACAAAATGATGGAAGTGGAAGGTGCAATGTGCTTTTTAGTGAATAGCTTATAGGTCAGCTCTATTGGAATGGAGGATACTTTGTGAGGTAATGATGTGAAGACTGGAAAGATAGGTAGCAAACATATTATAAATGATTTTAAGAATGAAGGGTTAACCATTATTTATTTGACCCTACAGGCAACAGGGAGCCACTTAGGACTTTTTGAGTAGTGCAATGACATGGTGAGATCTGTGTGTAGGAATATCAAATTGTCAGCTGTGTGTTGACTAGAGCAAAGGTATCTACCATATGGCTTGTGGGCTGAATGCAGCCCCCAACAATCCTGACTCTTGTCCAAACCAGATTAAAATTGGTTAACATTTAACAAAATAAATGAAGCAAAATGAAAATTTTAACAACATAAATAAAAGATCACAAAATACAGATAATATTACTTTAGAAGTTGAAGTCAATAGACAGTGTACAGGGATCTGTACGTATATATAGTGGCCTTTTTTGAGCTTGAGACCAGTGGCCAAAAAGAAGGGAGATTGGAAACAGGGAGACAACATTTAATTGACTTGTAGTAATTTGTGTGGGAAGTGATGAACATTAGGTTGTATGAGTGGAGAGGAGAAGATTTTGAGAGTTGTCATAGAGATAGAATTGGCAAGAACTTGCAACTGAGTAGATAAGGAGGTGAGAGAGGGAAAAGTCCTCAGGGAAGTTTTGCTAAACTTCATAAAGTATATGAAGTTCAAGCACAATTCTCTTTTTGGTGATAGAACCAACAATAGCTTGAGAATGAAGTGTTGTCAATATCTGCGATGAACTGGCAAGACTGAAATCTGGAAAGTGTACTGATAAGAACCAAAGTTAAATGCTCAAAAAGAAAAAAAAAAGAGTTTCCTGAGAATGGCTATCTCCAGAGATATAGTAAAATGTCAGAGTAGTGGGTAGGGGCTTGGTAAGACTGATAAGCTGGCTATACAACACAGGAGAATCCAGGTTCCCTAGGCAAATATTCATGTAGTTGGCAACCACTTTGCTCTGGATCGAATGTACTTTTTTCATCAGACAAATGCAACCCAATGTCAATGTACCATCTGCTTTTTGTCCTCAAAAATGACACTTATTCAGTTTTTACCTTTAGAACCTGCTTCTCTTGATGAGATAAACAATATGTTTGAGGTACCAGAGATGCTGTGTAGGTTAGCAGAGAAATGATGTTTTATGAAGTGCCATCTTGTGCAGCCATCTGCAAAAGAATCATATTTGACCATCCTTGGCAACTGTTCCATTAATCCCTGGGTTAATATTTCATCCAAGGAGAACTGTCAACCTATATTGGGTGGAGGGAAAGCATCCTTTGCTTCAGAAGCCTACCCTTTCTCCTAATGGAGCAAAGGTTTTTTTGGTTCTTTTTTTTTGTTGTTGTTATGGGATGATTTGTGGATAAAGATCAGATTTTCTAGTGGTTGAATCTTTCCATGGGAATTTATTCCAGCTGGAATCAGAAGAGAGAGAGAGAGTGTGTGTGTGTGTGTAAGCAAACTTCCCTTTCCCTAATTTATTCCAGGGTAAAATTAGCTTGAAAGGTTTTTGAGATGGAAAACAGAAAAAGAACAGAAAAGGAGCTATTTTTGGATAAATTAAAGTTTGTCTTTGTGTGTGACACTGTGTGTGATAATTTATTAAAAATAATGATGGCTAACACTTATATAGCACTTATTATTTGCCAGTTAAATAGGGCCAAGCACTTTAGGAAAAGAATGTCATGAGATAACATGAAGAAATTAGATAAAAATTATTAGGTTATGGTGCCACTTAAAAGACATGGGGATTTTTCTTTAAGTCATTATCTCACTGATAAATGAGCATTCAAAACTTTAGTAGTAATGAAGAGGATGACAATGGTCTTGAATGAAATGAGGAAAAAGGGACATAAGACAGAAACCACATTTCAGATTTTATGTTCCACTGACTTTTCCCTTTGGTGAAAATCTTGCTATTACCAATATTCATTTACTAAATTCTTGTAAAACTAGTCAGCTGAAGGCAGAATTTTCAGTTTTCTTCAAAGGTCAGCTCAGATGACATCTATTTAAGGCCTTTTCTGTTCTTAGCACTCCCACTCTATTAAAAATATTTCATATATACATATGTAGTATATGTGTATATATATACATATATATATAATTTACTTAAATATTATATCTCCCTTTCCCCCCTCTTCCCCAAACTAAAAGTAATATCCTTATGGGAGGTATAAGATTGGTGTTGGTCTTGTGCCTTGCTCCCCCCCCCCCCCCGTCCCCATTGTCAAACTCAGTGCTTTGTACATAACAAGCACTTTATAAATATTTATTGAACTGGTTAGGTGAAATAGGCTTTTTAAAAAAAGCATTTAATAAGCATCTACTATTCTAAGTGCTTTACAAACATCTCATTTTACCTTTGAAGGAAGGAGATAAGGAAAAGGATGTCAATTGATGAATCATATTTTGAGAGAAAAGGCAATAAACGTCTTCATAGTGATTATTTTTCATTTGTTTTCATGTCATTCCATCTCTATTTGTTCTGTCTTTTTTTAAACCACATTGTGCCTTCCTTGTGGTAGCTTGTAGTATTTTTCTTTATAACCATCCATATTACATAGCACTCTGTTCTCTATACACTGGAATACCCAAATGTGAAGAAGATAATGACAAATGTGGAACCAAATAATGAATAGAAATAGTCTCAGAGCTCTTTGCTAGCATTCAATATCATATGGAAGCCTATCATTTGAAACTATCTCTATAGAAGAGCAAAAGGAACAAACAGATAAAAATGAAAAGGAACATCTGGGGTTTTTTTTTTTTTTTGGTTGTTTGTTTATTTTTTAAGAGGAAGTGATAGAGGAAATGCTTAGCAATAAGAATGTGCTCTAACTGTGAATAACCAAACTCAAGGGAAAGGTTTTGACAAATACAATAGACTCCACTTGCAAGAACTCAGTTTGTGTAGCAAATGGATTCAGTAATTGGAATTTTGGATTTTTTCTTTCCTTTTGGGAGAATGTGGATGAGAATTAATTAATGTAGTAAAATAATCTAGGGCCTGCAAGTTATGTCACATTATAAATACTCAGAATGTGCTCTTCTTTTTCATTTTCACCTTGTGCATTTCAGAGATCCTACTCCATTCATGTTAGAGACCCTTCTTTAATGGGATAATAGTCCCTGGACAGGCCTTAATGGGATCAACAATGCCATGGGTAACTTACATGCTCATTCATGCTCAGATATCTTGGCTGGTGCCCAGGAACTATTTTTCAAAGGGTGTCATTATAAATAAAAAGGAGAGGGAGTCGAGTCTCTAGAATTTTTTTTTGTTTGCCTTCTCAGATTCAATTCCATTAAACATATATTTTAAAACAAACTAGTTTAGATGTAAAGTACTTTTGATAGGTTCTGATTTAGACCTTCTAGATGAGTCAGATCTTTATAGAGATTATGAAGATAAAAAGAACATTTTTTAATGTTCCATTTTATAAATTTGGAACCAATGAGATTTTTTTAAGGGATAATCACATTAATCCAGGCCATCTTTGATCCAGGCTCCTGTTTTCCACCATCACATGGATTACTCATCCTTGGATCTGATTCTAGGAGTCAGGCTGACTCCCAAAAGGTCAGTTATTTTTTGGCTCATTCTTCTCTTCCCCTGATTTAATCCATGATTTAAAAAAAAATAGAAAATTAAGGATTTATCTAAAGTAGACATTAGTCTTTCAATTCTCATGTAGTTTTTTTTTATTATTAGGTATTGAAAAAGGTAATCCTTTTTTGACCTACTATATAAAATGTATTAAATGCAAAGTTCTCATATTCACCATGAAGAGATAAATGAAAAGCATTCAAAAAGCCCATTACACTAACTTATTTGTCTTTCTTTAGGAAGTTAAGCCACTTTGACAGACTGCTGAACAAGTATTTTCCATTCTCAGTCCTTCCTAGGTATGAGGTGATGGATTGGCACATATACAGACACCATCAGTTTGCTTAAATGATGCCCTCCATAGAGAAGATATCGGGGACCTACATCTAGGAGAGTATTCTTGGATATCATATGTTGACCTTCTCTATGATTGGGAGAAGCCTTTTTCCATTGGCTACATAGCCACAATTATCTTCATCTTTAAAAGAGACCCCCAAAAGGTAAGGCCTTTTGGAAGCATTTATAGATCTAAGAAATCTACTTCTTCATTTATGTCATGTAGCAAGGGAGGAGAGTGATAGAGACTACAGAGACAACTACTATGGCACAATGAGACTAAATTCAGTATGTATGGCCCTGGGGCAAGCCATAACCTCTATATACTTCAATTTCCTTGACTTTAAAATGTAAATCATAATAGCACCTTGATCATAGGATTGTTGTGAAAATGGGTTACTATTTCAAAGAACTGACATGCAGTAGGTACTTAATAAATGCTTATTCTACTCTAACCATTTACCTTCATTCTCTTTTGCCCTTCCCCTCTTATAGATTCTAAGAAATAAGCCTTAGTTTTGGACCTTTTCATTAATGTGCCAGATACCCCCATTACAAGTTCATCACAGATTTAGAACTGAAACTGACTTTCAAGGTTATTTAGTCCAACATCTTCCTTTTACAGTTGAGGAAACTGATGTCCAAATAAGTTAAATGGTTTGCTCAGGGATACATAGATAGCACCATAAATGACATATCTGTTGTTTAAATTCATCTTCAGTTCAAATACTCTTATACTATCTGAAGTGTCATTCTTGAGAATAGACCCCAATACATGAAAACATGTTAAAAACAAATTTATTTGCTTATTTGGAAGAAAAGAAAAAGTTAGAAAGGGTGTGGCTCCCTCTCATCTAGATTCTGGAAAGTTTATATTATATAGGATTTAGATAAGGGTAGTAATCTTTTGGTAACCAAGGATGATGATTGTCTTTTGCGCTTTTATCTGTGATGTAGATGAGTGTGTACAAAAACACTTGGGCATGAAGGAGATTTAAGTGGAAAAGTCGATGCACAGAGACAGTCCCACTGTCTCGGCGTTGGAAGCCTGGGTCCAGTGGCACGAAAAATTGTTACACCTGGAGACTTCCTCAGCTGCATTGGATGGCTGTGTTGTCTTTTATGCTCCAACACGCTCTAAGCACTCCACAGTGCTTTGTTATGTTGCCATCTCAGCCGTTGAACCTTCTTGTTGGTTTCTTCCGCCTGTTCCGCCGAAGCAGTCTTCACATGCTGGGTGAGCAAAGCCCTGGTTCACCAGGGGTCGACGACCTGATGGCTACCCTCACAAGGTTTAGCAGGCCCGTTGAACCTGTTGCCCGGGGTGTGGCCACTGCTGCATGCTAGCAGCTACTGGGAGCCACAAGTGAGAGCTGTGTGTCAGGTGGGGGTCAGAGGCTGGAGAGCTGCCCTAGGAGGGCACGACAAGCCCTCCATACCAGAGATGCTACTCCTCCCTGAGCACCCCATACATAAGGATACCCACACACAAACCACACATATAAAGCTGAGCAATTTTGCAGAGAGCAACTTGTAAGGAAGGTTGATTGAGATGGATATCAGTAATTGTAAACATTCAATAAAATTTGGGTGAAGCTAAAACACAAGGGGAACCCAAAGCACAAGCTTGAATGGATATAAAATAAGATCAGGATGTGGGGACCCAAAACCTAAATATTTTCAGTGGATATGGGTCCTGAAGGAACCTCAGATTTCTTATACCTATCTCCAAGTGTATTATTGATCTCAGGGCAATGTTGTGGATTCAAATACCCTCTACTTCCATAAAATTAGATTTAAACAATATAATTAATGGTTTCAGAACAATAAAATATATTTTCCACAGCAGTTTCTGGCAATAGTAGGGTTGGATTATAGCACAAATGGCTTTAGACTTTCAGTTTTTAAAATTGGCAGTGATTTTCTTCCTTGTCCAATAGGCAGGTCATTAGGGAAATTTCCTCTGAGATACTTATCCTTGAATCTAAAACTCAGAAAACTCCAGAATTCTTCAAATTTATTGAGCTCAAGAACTCCAGGTGAAATGAATGAATATTTACAAACATATAAATTGCCTAGATTAACAAAAGAGGAAATAGAATAATTAAATGATCCCATCTCAGAAAAAGAAATTGAGCAAACCATCCATGAACTCCCCAAGAAAAAATTTCCAGGGCCAGATCAATTCACAAGTGAATTCTATCAAACATTTAAAGAATAATTAATCCTTATACTATACATAGTATTTTGCAAAATAATAAAAGGAGTCCTAACAAATTCTTTTTATGAGACAAATATGGTGCTGAAACCTAAGCCAGGAAGACCAAAAACAGAGAAAGAAAATTGCAGACCAATTTTCTTAATGAACATTCATGCAAAAATCTTAAATAAAAAACTAGCAAAGAAACTATAGCAATATATCACATGGATTATTCACTATGATCAGGTGGGATTTATACCAGAATGTAAAGCTGGTTTAATATTAGGAAAACCACCTGCATAATTGACCATATTAATAATTGAACTAACAGAAATAATGATTCTCAATAGAGGCAGAAAAAAAACCTTTGACAAAATACAACATGATACTTATTGAAAACACTAGAAAAAATAGAAATAAAAGGGCCTTTCCTTAAAAAATGAGTAATATTTCTTTAAAACCATCAATAAGTATCATCTGCAATGGGGATAAGATAGAAAAGAAACCTTCCCAATAGTATCAGGAGTGAAGCAAGGATGCTCATTATCACCACTATTATTTAATATTGTATTAGAAATGCTAGCTTTAGTGATAAGGAAAGAAAAACAAAATGAAGGAATTAAAGTAGGCAGTGAAGAAACTAAAACATTACTCCTTGCAGATGTTATGATGGTATACTTAGAGAATCCTAGAGAATCAATTAAAAAACTATTTAAAATAATAATTTTAGTAAAGTTTCAGGACACAATATAAATCCATATAAATCATCAGCATTTCTATATATTACTAACAAAGTCCAATAAGCAAGAGTTAAAAAAATGAAAAATAAATCCATCAAAAATCACACTAAACCACCTAAAATACCTGGGAACCTACTGGCCACAACAAACACAGGAACCATGCAAACACAATTATACAATACTTTTGACACAAATAAAGTCAGATCTGAACAATTGGAAAAATATTAATTGCTCATGGGTAGGTTGAGCTAATATATTTAAAATGACAATTCTACCTAAATTAATTCATTTAGTGTCATGCCAATCAAACTAACAAATAATTATTTTAAAGAACTAGAAAAACAATAACAAAATTCATCCAGAAGAACAAAAAGTCAAGAATATCAAGGGAACGAAGGAGGGAAAAAAGTGAAGAATGGTGGCCTACCAGTACCAGATCTTAAACTGTACTAGAAAGGGGTAATCATCAAAACAATCTGGTACTGGTTAAGGAATAGAGTGGTGGAGCAGTACAATAGACTAGACGTAAATGACCTCTGCAAATCCAAAGATCCCAGCTTTTTTAATAAGAACTCACTATTTGATAGAAACTGCTGGGAAATATGGAAAACAATATGACAAAAATTAGGTTTAGATCAATATCTCACACCCTACACCAAGACAAGGTCAAAATGGGTACATGATTTAAACATAAAGACTAATATTATAAGTAAATTAGGAGAACATAGAATAGTTTCTCTGTTGGATCTATGGAGAAGGGAAGAATTTATGATCAAACAAGAGATAGAGAAAATTACAAGATATAAAATGAATAATTTTTTATTATATTAAATTAAAAAGTCTTTGTACAAATGAAACTCCAATGCAACCAAGATTAGAAGGGAAACAAACTATAAAAATATTATAATAAATTTTTCTGATGAAGGTCTCATTTTTCAAATATATGAAGAACTAAGGGAATAAAGAATTGGAGGAATTCCATGTGAACTGGAATAACCTCCAGGAATTGATGCAGAATGAAAGGAGCAAAATCAGGAGAATATTGTACACAGAGACTGATACACTGTGGTACAATCGAATGTAATGGACTTTTCTACTAGCAGCAATGCAATGACCTAGGACAATTCAGAGGAACTTGTAAGAAAGAATGCTATCTACATCCAGAGAAAGAACTGTGGAAACATAAATGCATTAGAAAAATATGTGATTGATCTCCTAGTGTGATAGGGATATAATTGGGGTTTTGATGTTAAAGGATAACTCTATTGCAGATATGAATAATACGGAAATAAGTTTTGAACAGTGATACATGTATAACGCAGTGGAACTGCTTGTTGGATTCGGGAGGGGGAGGGATCATGAATCATAATTCTAAATAAAAAAGATTTAAAAAAAGAACTAAGTCAAATTTATTAGATTCAAAGTCATTCCCAAATTGATAAATCACCAAAGGATACAAATAAGCAGTTTTCAGATGAAGAAATCAAAGCTATCAATAATCATATGAAAAAATGTTTTAAATCCCTCTTGATTAAAGAAATACAAATTAAGCCAGCTCTGAGATACCACCTCTCATGTATTACATTGGCCAATATGATAGTGAAAGAAAATAATCAATATTGGAGAGGATGTGGCAAAATTTGGACACTAATGCATTGCTGGTGGAGTTGTGAATTGATCCAACCATTCAGGAGGGCAATTTGAAATTATGCCCAAAACACTATAAAAGACTGTATATATTTTGATCCAGGAATTCCAAAACTAGGTCTAAATCCCAAAGATATAAAAAAATGTAAAGGAACCTGTTTCTATAAAAATATTTATAGCTTCTGTCTTTGTTGTGGCAAAGAATTGGAAACTAAAATGATGTTCCTCTATAGAGGAATGCATGAAAAACTTCTGGTATTTAATGGTGATGTAATACTATTTTGCTATAAGACATGATGAACAGGATGATTTAAAAAAGAGACAAAAGACCTATGTGAACTAATGCAGGGTGAAATAAGCAGAAGCAAGAGAAGATTATACATAGTAACTGCAATCTTATGGGATGATTAAATGTGATAGACAGCAATACAATGACCCAGGACAATTCTGAGGGACTTATGAAAAAGAAGGTTATTTACCTCCAGAGAAAGAATTGTTGGTGTAAAACTGCAGATGAAAACATATGATTTATTACTTGTTTATTTGGGTATATGTTTTGGGGTTTGGGTTCTATAAGATTACTTACTTACAAAATGAATAATATGGAAATATATTTTGTGTGATAATAGATGTATAACCCAAATTAAATTGCTTGTCAGCTCTGGGAGAGGGGAGGGAGACAATATGGATCATATGACTTGAAAAACTTATGTGAAAGTTAGTTATTAAAATAAAAATTTAATAATAAAAAATAAAGAATTCATCCATTTAAGTCTCTGCAAATTTTCAGCTCACAAGTCTATCTCTATGGAAAGTGGCCTTCACATACCTGTGTCAAAGTCCTCTCCCTATAATTTCATCAAGTTGATTGGTACAGTTATGGGAGGGAAAAATTTCATCCCAATGATCAGTGGCTCCCCTGATCAAACGCTTGTTACATCTTGATAACCATAAGTTCAACCACAAACTCATTTGGAATAGAAATTGAGATGCAACTTTGCTCCAAATCTATTTACTTATTACATTTTTGCTTTTCTGATCCAGTTAAGTTTTTTCATCTAGTGTCAAGATTATAGAGACATTGATCCCAATTCAATTTTTCCTCATACTTTTTAGAAGGAAGACAAAGTGAGCAAACTGACACCTTCCCAAAGAAAATAATAATCAAAGAAATGTAAATGATCCAATCTAAAGCTGACTTTAAATAGGAAAAAAGAAATCTCAGATAATGAGCATAAAACAGCCAGAAGGATAATATTTCCAAGATGGAAATAGATATATATAGATATATAGATATATATAGATAGAAACTGCAGAGTTGGGGCAGGTTATATTTGTACTTTTCTTACTTTTCATGTTCCCTTAAAAGAATAAATGTTTAGGTTTCTTTTGAGTAAAATCTTGGTGACTGCTAGGGTTATAAGGATCCTTCTAATGGTGCTTAGAACACTGAACTCAAATCTTTGAAATAGTCTAATAGTTAATTTTAAACTGACAAACCAGGAAGTACATATTCATATGTATTAACTTAAAAGGTTTGAGTACTATATTACTATCCCCTTGAAAGGTATTGATTACTTGTATATAAACCAATTATTTTTATCATATTCCAAGACTTTTAAAGTCCCATTTAGTTACATATATAATGAAAACTCAAGATTTAATGTGAAACATGAAAATCAAGCAAATATTAAGCATCTGTTATGTATCAGAAACTATACTAGAGGATACAAAGACAAAATTTTTTAGAGAGGTTCCTTTCCCCCAAGAGCATTATAATTTAATAGAGAAGATGATGTGTAAATATAAAAGACTATATAGAGGAAGGGAAGACAGTATATTCATTGTGGGAGAGAGCAATAAAGGCTTGGAATGCCTTGAACTAAATAATTTAAAAATTATCTATTGTTTTATTTAATTAAATTTTATTTTTCTGATTAACAAGTATTTGTTTTTTTCTTAATACTCCTTGTACCATCTCAACTCCTAACAGAGTAAAAGAAAAAAATCCTTTTTTCAGATATATAAATTCAAGCAAAAGAAATTTCTACATGTCTCTACTCAATAATTTACTTCTCATTCTGTTTGTCTATCACCCCTCGGTCCAGTATTCTTCATCATCAGTCTTTCAGAATCATGTTTGTTCATAGAATGGGTCAGAATACATCTTCTTTCAAACTTGTTTGTTTTTACAGTGTTGTTATTGTATAAGTTGTCCTGTTGGTCTAGCTCACTTCATTCTATATAAATTCTTAGAGGGCTTCTCAAGTTTTTCTGAAGTTATGTCTGTTATCTCTTAGCAGAAATATATTTTATTATATCCCTATCGCATAATTTGTTCAGCCATTTCTCAATTGATGGACACTTCTTTGTCACCCCCACAAAGAACCCTTTGTAAAGCAAGTTGGAACTATGTCCAAGAAATTATTAAACTGTACATTCCCTTTGACTCAATGATAAGCTTTACCTCTAAAATTTTTTTAAAGAGAGGAAAATGACTAATGAACTTAGTCTTGAAGAAACTCAAGGATACCAAGGGGCAGAGGCAAAGAAGAATATTTATTCATGGGAGAATGCCAGTGTAGAGGCATGGGGCAGATATAAAATGCTCTTCAGAAAGAATATCCAGTAGGCCAGTATGGCTAAACCATGAAATGTGTGGAGGGGAATAATGTATAAGAAACCTGGAAAGATAGAAAGAAGCAAGGCTGAGAAAAACTTTAAATCCTAAAAGGAAGAGTTTATGTTTTAATCCAGAGAAAATAGAGAGCCACTGGAGTTCATTGAGTGGAGAAGGGTGCCGTAATCCGACTTTTGCTTTAGTAAAATTATTTTGCCAACTGTATAAAGGATGGATTTGAATGTTGTGAGAATTGAGTCGAGACCAAATAAGAGGCTATTGCAAAAGCCCAGGCAAAAGATTATGAAGTTTTAAGATAGGGTAGTGTCTATATAACTGTAGAGAGGAAAATAGAAGTTCAAAGAGATACACAGGTTTTTAGAGAAAAAAATAATGAATTCTCTTAGACATTTTGATTTTGAGATGTCTAAGAGCACCTAGTTTGGAATGTCTAAGAAGCAGGCTCAGGAGAGAGACTATGGCTATATTTTTAGATCTGGGACTCTCCTACATAGAGATCACAATTGAAGCAAAGAACTTTATGAATATGCCAAGTGGTAAAGATAAAAGAGGAGAGAACTCAGGAAATAATTTTGGTTTACATCCACATTTAATGGATGTGACAGAAAGGAAAATGAGAAGGAGCCATCAGGCAAGTAGGTCTTGATCCAAGAGACTGTCATGAGCTCATTGAAGAGAGAGTATCCCAGAGGAGATAGTGGTTGTACTTTCATATCCTACTGAGAAATCAAGATGATGAAGATTGAGCAAAGGTCATTACTACTACTGCTACTACTGCTACTACTACTACTACTACTACTACTACTACTACTACTACTGCTGCTGCTGCTACTACTACTACTACTACTACTACTACTACTACTACTACTACTACTACTACTACTACTACTATTACTGCTCCTACCTAAAAAGGAAAGAAACAAAACACCAAACATATGTTCTACTAATCATGAGTCAGTTGTATAATCTTTCTATATAAAAGAGCTTGAAAAATAATTTGATAGGATCCAGACTGTACTATATGATTGTTCAATGTAAATAACCTCCTTCAGTGTTAAATGCACAACCTCTGACCAGTGAAGGCAATGGCAAAAATCTGTTGGCACAATTTTATGGTCTATGATTTTATGAATTGTGTAGCTATATTTCTACATATTTGTACACAATTCTGAATAGTTTTACTCAATGATAAATACAAGGAATGCACAAGTGGGTTAGGAAGAGGAGAGAAAAGTTTCATTATTGTTTTTAGTAACACAGAATTTAATGATATTGAACAAACTTGGCACTGAAGAAATGTACTTTCCTCCTCTGCAAAGGCAGAAGAACTACAGATAGGTAACACCCTTCAGGTATTTTCAGACTTTGGTTGGTATGTTTGCTGAATTTTTTTTGTCTCTTTTCCTTTTTGCTGGGCAGTGAAGGAGAGAAAGGCATAGTTGATAATGAAGTTGGTGTAAAAACAAATTATTAATAAAATTTCAGAAATAAAGCACAAATGGAGATAGTCAAAATTAAATGAAAAGATCACAGAATTCCAGAACCATAAGAAGCCTCAGAGGTCTTCTAGTTTTACTCATTACAGACTAATAATATCCTTTATAACATCCTCTCACTAGTCTTCCCTTAGTCTTTGCTTGAAGACTTCCAGTACAGAGTGAGCAAAGCAAAGGTGATCTGTAAACAGCTCAAATCTGCTTTTCAGAGGTGGACTTAAAATTTAAATGTAAGCATTTATAAATATAAATATTACAAATCAGGATTTACTTATTGTTTTGTTGAGTGTCTAGACTGAAAAGAAAGAGAAAGGATAGAGAGACATGAAAAAATTTAAAAGTTGTTTCCCTGCAGAGGGAAAATATTATTAAGTCATTAAACATTTACCAGAACATCCCTGGGGATAACCCGTTATTTCCTTGGGCGGGTGGGTGGGTTTCCACTTTTGGATGCTTTTAATTTATAAGCTATTTTTTGTTATATTAAACCTAAAATTTCCCCTTTGTTAACCAGTCCAATCCCATGCCATTCCATCCACACAATTCAACTCAATCTGATTTGCTTCAATCTAATCCTATCTACATTTAGTATTTACTGTATGCAAAATATGAGGTTTGAAACCTAAAGATGATAGTCAACACAGACTCTGCCCCCAAGGATTACAGAAAAATATATGTACACATAAGGAAGATATAAATGTGATAAGGATAAAGAAGAGGACTAAACAGAGCACTATAAGATGAGAAGAAAGAAACAATACACATTTTAAAATTCCTAAAAGAGACCAGAGGGCTAGAGTGCTTATGTAGAAATGCTTTCAGAAAGCTTTAAAAGGAGGAGGAGAGAGGGATCAATAAGTACAGTATCAGAGAAAAATCTTTAGCTAAGAAAGAAAAGTCAAAAAATGAGGATGTCTACTGAGAGTAGTTCACATGGCTTAATTGATAATCCCTTAAAAAACATACAGGCTTATCCTCAGAAGAAACTTAGAATAGGAAAGAATACTTAGAAATACATCATATTTGTATGCAAGAAGTTTGCTACTGATTTTCCTTTTACAAAATTACTGGGTTTTTTATTATATTTTTTTAGGATATTTTAAATATGTTAAGGCCCATGTGTAGAAAACATAATGAGTGGATTATCCTAAGGCCAGAATGTATTTTTTCATGATTATCATCAGGCATGACCGAGTCTAAAATACTTAAGTTATTAATAATAGTAATAAAATGAATTTGAAATCAGTGAATCAAAAACAATGAAATTCATTTGGAAAATGATTTTATTGAGTCAACAGTGGATGTTATTATTGAAACTGATGAAGTTAATAGAAAAATATTAAACTAAAACAATGATTGCTTTATTAATTGCATTTGGATTAACTTCTTAACTCAACAAAAATATTGCTTTTATTAACTGTAGAGTTTTTAAAGACCTGAAGCCATTCTTTCTCTACCTCTGGGCATGTTTCTGCATACTGATTTTTACTATGCCTAAAAAAAAGCCCACCTTCACTAATCATTTAGTGTTTGGGGGGAAGCTGGAATTGTTAAAAAATATAAATATGAGGTTTTCGGTATTGTAAAGAAGTAGCAGAAGCTGTGGAATTGTTGTTGTGGAAACTCAGATGTTATTCATTAGCCAGAAAGGTCTGATTTTCAAAAAGGAAGGTGACCTTTGAACACATTGACTGTTGGTTGGTAAAAGAAAGGGAATGTCCCAGAAGAATGGCTAAGGGAAAAGGGGGCCTCAGAATTTGTTGTTTTCAGAGGGGATTCTGGAGAGTAGAGACTAAAGGTTAGCAAAAAGCCTAAGCAATTCAGGATAAAGAAGAAAATTAGAAGACAGAATTAGAATTAGAAGCAGAGGAGAGAGGAAAAAAGAGGAATAAAGAAGGACCTGTTGGACTAAAATGTCATGAGTTAGGAGAGCAAGGCATGAAACCATGCTCAGGAAGATTAAAGGCCCCTCAAAGGAAAGAATAAAAGGAGGCAAAATTTCCTAAAGGTCAAAGCTAAGAGGGTTTACTAAAAGTTTAGGGATTTGAGTTTCATGTGGAAACCAGGTATATATAGAATAGGAAGAAGAAAGGGCTTCTTTTCTGTCCCCTAGAAATCAAATGACTGGATTAAAGATATAGATGACCCCATCCTGAAAGTAAAGGCAAATGATTGACCTCCTATGGCTTCCAGGAGAAATATAAAATGCTGTATCTGGCATATATGTGACTTCATAACCAGCCCACTTTGTATCTTTCCAGGTTTCTTATCCCTTACTCCTTGACACATATACTTTGGTCCAGTGACACTAACAAGATACTTAATCTCTTACCTCCTGGCATTCTTTGAGACTGTAGATTCCCATGTCTGGCATGCTTCCAAAAGAACTCCCTGGCTTCCTTTATGTCTCAACTGAAATCCTGCCATCTACAGGAAGTCTTTCCCAATTCCTCTTAATTCTACTGCCTTCCTTCTGCTAATTATTTCCCATTTTATTTTGTATGTTATCTCCCCTACTAGACTATAAACTCCTGGAGGCCAGGAACTGTTTCTGCCCTCTTTTTCCTCAGTGCTCAACCCAGTATATGGTTGTTTTTACAGTGTTGTTGTTACTGTATAAGTTATTCTGTTGCTCTAGCTCACTTCATACTATATACATTCTTAGAGGGCTTCTCAAGTTTTTTTCTGAAACTATGTCTGTTATCTCTTAGCAGAAATATATTTTATTATATTCCTATCACATAATTTGTTCAGTCATTTCTCAATTGATGGACACTTCTTTGTTACCCCCAGAAAGAACCCTTGGTAAAACAGGTTGGAACTATGTCCAAATTGAGGCAGTGAACTTAGACAACAATTTTTAGCAGTTTAAATTTAGGTATAGGATAATAGCTTTAAAGGACAAGAATTAGAAAAATTTCCTTTTAGAAGAATAAAGGATATTGTCATATTTTTTGTTGGCAGTCTTGAAAGAACCGACAAAAAGGGGGGAATTGAAAATGAAAATGAAAGAGCGAAAAAGGAATGACGGAGCATGGTCCTGCAGTTGACTATATGGGATAGCATCAAAGGACGAAATGGAGAGGTTGACCTTGGCAAGGGATATCATTCTCTGAGACTAGAGGAAAAGATAGAAAGAATAAGTGAAGGCGACTTCCGGTCAAGATGGCGGCTTAGAAGCTGCAAAAGTTCAGACCTCAGAAACCCTTCCTTACCGATTGCAAACTGAGAGCTCCTAGGACACCAAAATTCAAGCTGAACAACAGGACAGGCCCGGGGAACCCTCCTCTTGGACCTGGATCAAAAGGTACGGCCCCCCAAAAGCCAAAACCCTAGATCACTCGGATCTAAGGGGCAGGCAGAAAGAAGGTCCCAGGACCCATCCCCCCCAACCCAGAGTGCTGAGCCCATGGTAGCAGCAGGAACTTCAGGGTCGGCAAAAGGGCCCCAGGGCTGGCTATTTTGAAGGACTCACCTTGAAAGCAACCTGAGCCAGTCTCAGGGACACCCGACACAGATGGCAGGGAAACATAGAGAGAAGGGGGAAGCCTGTAGACCCCTGACTGGGTTCTTCCAACTGAGTATCAAGGGAGGTCCCAGCTTTAGGGCACAAGCTGAACCCAATCCCATCAGGAGCCCTCAGAGCTACTGAAAGGAGAGAAATCTTAGGGCCGGCAAAGGGGTTGCTCCGAAGGGCTTACCTTGAAAGTAACCTGGGCCAGTCTCTGGGCATTCAACACAGATTGTGGAGGAGGAGGTTGGTTTTTTTTTTTTCTTTTGGCTCGGGAATCATTCGGCCCACACCAGCTGATCCTAATCCCATCAGGAGCCCTCAGAGCTTCTGAAAGAACAGAATAGATCAGCAAACGATAAACCAGAAATCCCAGCGAATTGGATACAGGCTGTGGAAGAACTCAAAACACAACTAAGAGAGGCTGAAGACAATTGGGAAAAGAACTTAAAAATTAAGATAAGAACTTAAAAATTAAGATAAGTCATCTGGAAACAGAGGCACTTGAACTAAAACAAGAAAATAGTGTTTTGAAAGCCAAAATCAATCAGCTGGAAAATGAGGCAAAGGAGATGAAAGATGAGGCAAAGGAGATGAAAGATGAGGTAAAGAGGATGAAAGACGATCTTCAAAGAAAATCAGACCAGAAGGAAAAAGACAACCAAAAAGCCAGAGATGAAATCTAATCTTTAAAAACCAGAATACAACAACTAGAATCAAGTGACCTCACAAGGCAGGAGGACACTATAAAACAAAACAAAAAGAATGAAAAAATTGAGGAAAATGAGAAGCATCTCATTCACAAAACAGACAATTTAGAAAATCGTTCAAGAAGAGACAATTTAAGAATAATTGGACTACCAGAAGACCAGGACAAAAGAAAAAGCCTGGACATAATACTAGAGGAAATTATACAGGAAAACTGTCCCGAGATCCTAGAACAAGAGGGGAAAGTGGAGATTGAAAGAATCCACAGATCACCCCCTGTATTTAATCCCTAACTGACAACACCAAGAAATGTTATAGCCAGATTAAAAAACAATTAGATGAAAGAAAAGATATTAAAAGCTGCCAAGAAGAAGCCATTCAGATACCATGGAAACACGGTGAGGTGAACACAGGATCTGGCTGCATCCACACTGAAGGACCGAAAGGCATGGAATACGATATTCTGGAAAGCAAGGAAACTAGGTCTACAACCAAGAATAAAATACCCATCAAAACTGACTATATTCTTACAGGGGAAAGTATGGTCATTCAACACAACAGAAGAGTTCCAAGCATTCATAAATAAAAGACCAGACCTGAACAGAAAATTTGATGTCCAACCACAGAACTCAAGAGAATCATCAAAAGGTAATTAAAAAAGAGGGGAAAAAAACAAACAAAACAACAACAAAAATTTTACAAGAGACTCAATAAGTTAAAATGATATGTATCCCTATAAGAAAAGAGGTCATTGGTAACTCTTAAAAACTGGTGGTATCACCTGAGCAGCTAGAAGAATTACACTCAGAGGGAACAGTGACAAACTGTATAGGATGAAAGGACAAGACATAAATAGGTATATAGATATATGCATACATAAATACATATACATGTGTATGTATGTATATATATATACATACATATATATACATGACTAGAGCTAAAAAAGACAAGAGGTTATGACTAAAAGAAATGGGAAAAGAAACAAATGGGGTTAAATTTATATGTCACAAAGAATCTCATGGCGGGAGGGGGGAGAACATCGATACACTGGAAGGGTAAAGAGGTTGGTGACAGGAAATACTCAAATCCTACGTACTTTGAAACTGACCCAAAGAGGGAAGAACAATCCAATCCATTGGGGAAGAGAATGGATTTGCACCCTATAGGGGAATAGAAGGGTAAAAAATGGACTGGTGGGGAGGGAAGCAGTACAAGGGAGGGAGAGGGTGGGGGGGGAATTTTAAAAAGACTACAGGGGAAAATAAGGGAGGGAATAAGAAGGGAGGGGGGTAGAAAGGGAAGTAAAATAAGGGAGGGAATGGGGGGGGGCTGACTATAAACAAACATCGGTATAGAAGGAAATAGAGAAAGAAGAAAAGGCAGGACCAGGAGTAGAAATCAAAATGCTGGGAAATACACAGCTAGTAATCACAACTCTGAATGTGAATGGAATGAACTCACCCATAAAATGCAAGTGAATAGCAGAGTGCATTAGAATCCAAAACCCTACCATATGCTGTCTGCAAGAAACACACATGAGGAAGGTAGATACTCATAGGGTGAAAGTAAGAGGATGGAGCCAAACCTATTGGGCATCAAATGATAAAAAGAAGGCAGGAGTAGCAATCATGATATTGGACAAAGCCAAAGTAAGGGAAGGTAATTACATCCTGATAAAAGGCAGTATAGACAACGAGGAAATATCTGTACTCAATATGTATGCACCAAATGGCAGAGCATCCAGATTTTTAAAGGAGAAACTAGAGGAGCTCAAGGATGAAATAGATAGAAAAACTATACTAGTGGGAGATCTGAACCTTCCCCTATCCGAACTAGATAAATCAAATAAAAAAATAAATAAGAAAGAGGTGAGAGAAGCAAATGAAATCTTAGAAAAATTAGAGTTAGTAGACATATGGAGAAAAATAAATAGGGACAAAAAGGCACCTTCTTTTCAGCAGTACATGGTACATTCACAAAAATTGACCATGTATTAGGGCATAAAATCATTTCAAACAAGTGCAAAAGGGCAGAAATAATAAATGCAACCTTCTCAGACCACAGTGCAATAAAAATAATAATTAGTAAGGGTACATGGATAGATAAATCAAAAATTAATTGGAAATTAAACAATATGATACTCCAAAACCAGCTAGTTAAAGAACAAATTGCAGAAACAATTAATAACTTAATTGAAGAAAATGACAATGGTGAGACATCCTTTCGAAACTTATGAGATGCAGCCAAAGCAGTACTCAGGGGGAAATTTATATCCTTGAGTTCATATATAAACAAATTAAGAAGGGCAGAGGTCAATGAATTGGGCATGCAAATTAAAAAACTAGAAAGTGAACAAATTAAAAAATCCTCAGATGAAGACTAAATTAGAGATCCTAAAAATCAAAGGAGAAATTAATAAAATTGAAAGTCAAAGAACTATTGATTTAATAAATAAGACTAGAAGCTGGTACTTTGAAAAAACAAATAAAATAAACAAAGTACTAGTCGGTCTAATTAAAAAAAGGAAAGAAAAAAAAAACAAATTGACAGTAACTAAGATGAAAAGGGAGACTTCACCTCTCATGAAGAGGAAATCAAGGCAATCATTAAAAACTACTATGCCCAATTATATGGCAAAAAATATGGCAATCTAAGTGACATGGATGAATACTTACAAAAATATAAATTGCCTAGACTAAAAGAAGAAGAAATAAATTACCTAAATAACCCCATATCAGAAAAAGAAATTGAACAAGCCATCAAAGAACTTCCTAAGAAAAAATCCCCAGGTCCAGACAGATTCACAAATGAATTCTATCAAACATTCAAAGAACAGCTAACCCCAATACTATACAAACTATTTGACAGAATAAGCCAAGAAGGGATTCTACCAAATTCTTTTTATGACACAAACATGGTACTGATCCCAAAGCCAGGCAGGTTAAAAACAGAGAAAGAAAACTATAGGCCAATCTCCCTAATGCATATAGATGCAAAAATCTTAAATAGGATACTAGCAAAAAGACTCCAGCAAGTCATCACAAGGGTTATCCACTACAATCAGGTAGGATTCATTCCAGGAATGCAAGGATGGTTCAATATTAGGAGAACCATCCACATAATTGACCATATAAACAAGCAAACCAACAAAAATCACATGATTATTTCAACAGATACAGAAAAAGCCTTTGACAAAATACAACACTTATACCTATTGAAAACACTAGAAAGTAGAGAAATAGAAGGGCCTTTCCTAAAAATAATAAACAGTATATACCTAAAACCATCAGCAAACATCATCTGCAATGGGGAAAAACTCAAAGCCTTCCCAATAAGATCAGGAGTCAAACAAGGATGCCCATTATCACCTTTATTATTTAATATTGTACTAGAAACACTAGCAGTAGCAATTAGAGAAGAAAAAGAAATTGAAGGTATTAAAATTGGCAATGAGGAGACCAAGCTGTCACTCTTTGCAGATGATATGATGATTTACTTAAAGAATCCCAGGGAATCAACCAAAAAGCTAATCGAAATAATCAACAACTTTAGCAAAGTTGCAGGATACAAAATAAACCCACATAAGTCATCAGCATTTCTATATATCTCCAACCCAGTTCAGCAGCAAGAATTAGAAAGAGAAATTCCATTTAAAGTCACCTGAGACAATATAAAATACTTAGGAATCAATCTGCCGAGACAAACACAGGAACTATATGAACACAACTACAAAACACTCTCCACACAATTAAAACTATATCTAAACAATTGGATAAACATTGATTGCTCATGGGTGGGACGAGCTAACATAATAAAAATGACCATCCTACCCAAACTTATCTATCTATTTAGTGCCATACCCATTGAACTACCAAAAAACTATTTTACTGAATTAGAGAAAATCATAACAAAGTTCATTTGGAAGAATAAAGGATCAAGGATATCCGGGGAAATAATGAAAAAAAAAATACAAAGGAAGGTGGCCTTGCAGTCCCAGATCTCAAACTATATTACAAAGCAGAGGTCATCAAAACAATTTGGTACTGGCTAAGAGATAGAAAGGAGGATCAGTGGAATAGATTTGGGGTAAATGACCTCAGTAAGACAGTCTTTGACAAACCCAAAGACCCCAGCTTTTGGGACAAAAATCCAGTATTTGATAAAAACTGCTGGGAAAATTAGAAGACAGTGTGGGAGAGATTAGGTTTGGATCAACACCTCACACCCTACACCAAGATAAACTCAGAATGGACAAATGACTTGAATATAAAGAAGGAAACTAGGAAACTATAAGCAAATTAGGTGAACACAGAATAGTATACATGTCAGAACTTTGGGAAGGGAAAGATTTTAAAACCAAGCAAGACTTAGAAAGAGTCACAAAATAAAAAATAAATAATTTTGACTACATCAAATTAAAAAGGTTTTGTACAAACAAAACCAATGTAACTAAAATTAGAAGGAAAGCAACAAATTGGGAAACAATCTTCATAACAAAAACTTCTGACAAAGGTCTAAATACTCAAATCTATAAAGAGCTAAACCAGTTGTACAAAAAATCAAGGGACATGAATAGGTAATTTTCAGTTAAAGAAATCAAGACTATTAATAAGCACATGAAAAAGTGTTCTAGATCTCTTATAATCAGAGAGATGCAAATCAAAACAACTTTGAGGTATCACCTCACACCTAGCAGATTGTTCAACATGACAACAAAGGAAAGTAATGAATGCTGTACGGGATGTGGCACAGTCACAACATTAATGCATTGCTGGTGGAGTTGTGAATTGATACAACCATTCTGGAGGGCAATTTAGAACTATGCCCAAAGGGCGATAAAAGACTGTCTGCCCTTTGATCCAGCCATAGCACTGCTGGGTTTGTACACCAAAGAGATAATAAGGAAAAAGACTTGTGCAAGAATATTCATAGCTGTGCTCTTTGTGGTGGCCAAAAATTGGAAAATGAGGGGATGCCCTTCAATTGGGGAATGGCTGAACAAATTGTGGTATATGTTGCTGATGGAATACTATTGTGCTAAAAGGAATAATAAAGTGGAGGAATTCCATGGAGACTGGAACAACCTCCAGGAAGTGATGCAGAGTGAGAGGAGCAAAACCAGGAGAACATTGTACACAGAGACAGATACACTGTGATACAAGAGAACGTAATGGACTTCTCCAGTAATGGCTTTACAATGTCCCTGAACAACCTGCAGCAATCTACGAGAGAAAAAAAAAACAACTATCCTCAAGCAGAGGACAAACTGAGGAAAACAGGGAGGAAAAGCAACTGCTTGACTACAGAGGTTGAGGGGGTATGATCGAGGAGAGATACTAAATGAGTGCCCTAATGCAAATACCAACAACAAGGAAATGGGTTCAGAGCAAGGACACATGTGATATACAGATGAATTCCGCGTCTGCTAGGGAAGGGGTGGGGGTGGTTGGGGAGGGGAGGAAAAGAAAATGATCTGTTTCCAATGAACAATGTATGAAAATGACCAAATAAAATAATGTTTTTTAAAAAAAAGAATAAGTGAAGTCACAGAGGGATTTTGAGGAGTGAAGGAAACAACTTAGGAGAACTGTGGAAGATTATAATAAAAACTATTATTAAGAATTCCTACTTATATAATTCTTTGAGATATATAGGTTTTGAAGGTATAGTTTTGCGAAGTAATTTATATTCAAATACCAAACCAGGAAGATAAGTACTATGAATATCACTATTTACATATACAAAAAGAATGGAAATTCAAAGAGTTTAAGACTTTAGTTCTAGATAACCCAGCAAGAAAGTATGAGGTTAAGAGAACTTGAATTCAAATATAGCCTCATATACTTACTACCTGTGCAATTCTCTGGGCAAGTCACATAACCCTCTTTCCCTCAGTATCCTCATTTGTAAAATGAGCTGGACAAGGAAATGGCAAACCTATCCAATATCTTTGCCAAAAAACAAACAAACCCAGGAGATAATATGTAGTTGGACATGACTAATCCAGTAAGAACAAATAACAATTCCCCAATTAAAAGTCTAATTCTTCATCAACTCCTTTATGTTACCTCCAGGTGTACATAATCTTTTATGGAGAGAAGTAATCAATGTGGGAGGGAAAGGACAGATAATAGGAAATGCATTCCTGAGAGCAAAAACCCTCCCAACACCCATGACTTGACCAAATTCCCTCTCAACTCCCAAAGATGAGAAATTTTCAATCCAGTTTAGCCCCAACCTTTTTTTTTTTTTTGCCATGCCTGTCTTCTAAGAGGGAAGCAGGAAATGGTGAGTCAATAACTTGTACACATGGCCTGTATCTTGTTTGAATAATCATTGTGCTTTGCTTATTTATGGGCATTTAGGAAAGAGAAAAAGAAATATGAATCAAGTGGGATTTTGCAAACCTAATTTTGAGCACAGAAAAGCAAGGTCCTAAAAGTATTTGAGTTTGGAGTTAGAGGGTCACATTCCTTCTGGACCATAGTTTCCCCATCTACAAAATGAGGAGATTGTGCTAGACCAGTGATGGTGAACCTTTTAGAGATGGAGTGCTGGGCCATGTCCCCACCCCACCTCAAGACCAAGTGCTGCATCCTGTAACACTTCACCCTGCTCCCCCCCAACCTTCCCTTTCCCCTAGACAGGGGAGGGAGGAAGTGCTCCCACTGGGCTACTGGTTAGAGGGGTGGGTGATGAGAGGTGTGTGGAGACGGGGAGGAGAGTGGCCCAAGTGCTCCACTCTCCTCCAGCTCTGTTCCCTTCCAGCTGTGTGCCATGCTGTAAGCTTTGCTTCCCTCAAACCTAGTTTCTTTCAAACCCCACCACAGGAATCATCTTCACCACAGACTCAACAGGCTGCTATTTGCCTAGCACCCTCATAAAGCATGTGAGCCACCCCCTCACCCAGCACATTACCCCAGACAAGGGAGGGAGGAAGCATTCCCATTGGGCTGCTGGGCAGATGGGTAGAGAAAGTGAGGAATGTCCTCAGCAAGTATAAAGAGGGGGAGGGGAACAGCTCTCCCCTGAATCCTTCTGGATTTCTAGAAATGAACTCTGATGGTTAACTGCAGCCAGGGCTCTGTATGCCCTTTTTGGCACATGTTCCATAGGTTCACCACCACTGTACTAGCCTCTAAGGTCCCTTCTTGCTTCAAATCTATTATTCTCTTATTCTTATAAAAATTTTGCTCTCAGAAATTATCTGATATTAGTCATATATACCTGGGTATGATTTTAAGGTTAAAAATGTGCTTCTAACCAAGGATCTTTGTGTTCTAAGTCTTTCTGTAATGGTAGAAAGTAATGATAGTTAACATTTATATAGTATATTGTAGTCCACAAAGTACATTGAATCCTTATGAAATTGAATCCTCATAAAACCATTCAAGGATTATCTAGTTTTCTAAATAGTACAAATATTATTATATATTAGCACTGAGAAATTGAAGTGGAAAGTGGTAATTTACTTGCCTAAGTAAGCAGCCTACAGCTAAGGTGAAAGATTTTACCTTTGTTAAAGAAATTGTTTTTGTTAAATTTAAAATATTTTTCCCAGATTACATGTTGATACAATTGTTTAGTAATTGTTTTATGACATTTTACGATCCATGCTCTCTTCTTCCTTCACACCCCTTTCTCCTCCCAAAGATGACAGATAAATATGTATAGATTGTACGTGTATTATCATATTCATATTTCATAGTTCATCATGTTGTGAAAGATGACATATATTGCTTACACTAGAGAAAAATTCATGGAGGAAATAAAGTGAAGAATGATGCACTTCAATCTGAATTCAGATTCCATCAGCTCCTTCATTGGCAGGGGATATCCTTTTTCATCATGAGTCCCTTGGAGTTGTCCTGTATCTTTGCCTTGTTGATAATAGTTAAGTCATTCACAGATGATCATCATATGTTATTGTTGCTACTGTGTACAGCTTTCTCCTAGTTCTGCTCACTTCATTTTTGAATCATCTCATATAAGCCTTTCCAGGTTTTCTTCTGATCATTTGTCTTGTTTGCCATTTCTCAGGGTGCAATGGTATTCCATTACAATTATATACCACAACTTGTTTAGCCATTCTCCAATTGAAAATCCTCAGTTTCCAGTTCTTTGCCACCAAATACAGGTTTCTTATAGATATTTTTGTACAATTATGTCCTTTCCCCCTATCTTTGATCTCATTGGGATATAGACCTAGTAGTGGTATTGCTATGAAGAAATTTTTGTTGTCCATTAGTCCCATCCAACACTTCATGATCCAATTTAGGGTTTTGTTGGCAAAGATACTGGAATGGTTTGACATTTCCTTCTCCAGCTCATTTTTACAAATGGAAAAATTGAGACAAATAGAATAAGTGACTTGCCTAGGATCACATAGCTAGTAAATGTCTGAAGCCATAATTGAAACCAGGAAGATGAGTCTTTCTGACTCTAAGATGGACCCTATCTACTCTGCCTTCCAGTTGCCAAGGAAATTAAGAGAATCAAACAAGTATACCTGTGTGGAGAGGGCATGGTGTGCACCTATTCCCAAAATCTTTCTGACCAGAGATGAGTGATCTCCGATAAAACCTCTAATGTTTCATTAAATGGGTTCTTTTCTTCTATATCAGGAATTGAAACAGACCATTCCACAGGTGGCTTGGGAAAATTATTATTCTTTCCATACATCTTCTCATATGATTCCTTACTGACACATGGAAGTATAATCAGTCCTCACACTTCTCCCTTACCAGTTTCATTTCACAGAAAAGAACACAATCCTGCATTTAGAGCCCATTTAGTTTTGCCTCTTGGCCTCACTGACAGGATAACTGTTCAAGGTCAGGCCAAAAAAGCAGGCAGTATAGGAGAAGACATTTCAGAGAATTTGAACTAATGTCCCTTTACTATTTTTCCTTCTGATGGAAGGTCACCTCTTCATAGGTGATGAGGAATGGTGATACTTGTTGAAGAATAAAATTTAATAGCAGAGTGTCATGATTGTCAGTTGTATTTTGGACTCTTGGAAGTCCTGGAGATCATCAGCACCCATACGGCATGCTCCAGAACACCTCAGCCTATCAAGTGTGGGCATCGTGTCACCTGCCTCTCCCCCATTCTCTCACATACTTTTTTTATCTCGTATTCTGGGAACAGCAATCAAAGATAAAATAAAATTTTAGCAGCTCTCTTTGTAGTAGCAAAGAACTGGAAATTGAGGTGGTGTTAATCAATTGGGTAATGAATGAACAAGTTGTGACATATGATTGTAATGTAATAACATTGTACTATAAGAAAGACAAACAGAATGAGTTGAGAAAAACTAGAAACATTTATATGAACTGATGCAAAGTGAAATGAACAGAACCAGGAGAACAGTATAAACAGTAACACAAATATTGTAAGATGAACAACTGTGAAGGTCTAAACTATTATTGGTAGTCAAGATCCCAAGATAATAATTCCAAAGGACTCGTGATAAAAAAAAAATTCTATCCAAAATCAAAAAAAGAACTATTAGAATCTGATTGCAGATCAAAACATGCTATCTTTCACTTTATATTCTTCATTAGTTTCTTTTTGTATGTGTGTCATCTGTCACAGCAAGAGGAACATAGAAATGTGTATTTCATGAAAGCATTGGTAGGTATAACCTATAACAGACTACCACCTGGGGAGGGAGGAAGTGAAGGTAGAAGAGAATCTGAATTGCAAAATGTCAGAAAATGACTGTTCAAAATTCTGTCTACACGTAATTGTAAGAAAAAAGAAAGTTTTAAAAAAGAAAGAGAATTACAATCTAAGGCTCCTATAGCTTCATTCATAATCTCTGCTGCTTTTCAGCAAAAATGCCTTTCCAGATCACCACTGCTCACATATACAGACTGTCTCAAAAGTCTTAGTATAATTTTAAGTCATTAAAATAGACAAACTATACCAAGACTTTTGGGACAAATTGTCCCCATTTATTAGAACATAGTTCTGTGAAGTCATGGGCTGTTTTATATTTATTTCCTCAGATCTTGACATAATATCAGTCAGACAATAAGCATTTATTAAGCACCTTCTTTGGGCCAGGCACTATTCTTAGTTCAAGGAATGAAAAAAAAATAGGGTAAAAGAGTCCTTGCTCTCAGAGAACTCACAAACTAATGGATGCCTGACATATACTTGGCATTTAGTAAATACTATCATAGTAGAGATAATGGCTGATATTTAAAGAACACTTTGTGATTTTCTTTTCTTTTAAAAATGTCTCACTATTTTTATTTTTAATTAACATTCAAAATTTAATTTTCATCCCCCTCTACCACCCTAAAGAAAAAAACAAAAAATAAAAACAACATTTTAGAAAAAAAAAAGACCCCCAAATAAAGTCCTTAGCTCTATCAAAACAAACTCCTATGTAAACCATTTCTTAAAATGTATGTCTCAGTTCTGCATTTTAAGTTTATTACCTCTCTATCAGGAAAGAAATTCTATTTTACTTTTATGGTGTTTTCTTTACATATAGAAAGTGCTTATTAAATGCTTTCTTCATTCATTCTTCTACTTTGTCGATCCATGGTTTATCAGTTGATCAAAATTCTAAAATCTTTCCAAGTTGTTTTTCTTTATAATATCACTCTTATTGTATACATGGCTCTGAAGTTGCAAAGCAGTATTTGTACACTCTCTAAATTGAACCCCACAACAGTCCTGTGATGTAGAGACTTCATGCATCATTTTTTGTTGTTCATTTGTTCAGTCATTAACCATGGACCATGCCAACCAGGATCTTTTATTGTTCACTATTTTTCAAAGTCTAAGTTCATGTTCATTGTTTCAATGACATTATCCATCTCATCCTCTGTCATCCTCTTCCCTTTTTGCCTTAAATCTTTCCCAACATCAGAGTCCTTTCCAATGAGTCCTGTCTTATTATTATATGGACAAATTAAGCTTTGGCTTCAATATTTGACTTTCTAGAATAATCTGAATAACTTCTTTAAGTATTGATTGACTTGATTTCCTTCCTGTCCAAGGGATATTAAAAAGTCTTTTCCAGAACCACAGTTCATCAGCAACAATTTTGTGATGCTCAGCATTCCTTAGAGTCCAATTCTCCCAGGCATAGCTTTCTGTTCAATCATTATCCCATTTTATAAAAGATGAGAAAAATGAAGCCTGGGACTATTAAATTAATAAGTTAACACGCCTTTAGTGATGGGGCTGCAAATAAAAGAAAAGATTACTCCTGCCTTCAAGGAACTTAAATTCTAGTAGGAAGATATAACACTTTGGGGAAGGGTGGCCTAGGGAGGAAATTTTGGTTTAGGTATAGGGATTAGGGCAGTGATAGGAAACTTATGGCATGGGTACCAAAGATGGCATACAAAGTACTCTCTGTGGGCATGCTCCCTCCTCCATCCTGTAAACCTCAAAATTCCTTAGACTTATAAATGTTGGAAATTTCACCATTGGGATATTTCATACTTGGAAAATTTCTTACTGATAGTCTATTGGAATGGGAACCCCATTGGCATGGGAGGTTCCTTCTCTTCCCTTCTTAAGATTACTTTAGGACAGAAACCCTTTGCTGAACAATGGAAAGGACTTTGACCTATGCTTAAGCATAGAACAGGAATTTCTTTGAGTCTTGATTGATTTTAGAATTGATACAATGGAGATACTTGGAATAAATCTCCACCCTATTCAGTCCTAACAGGATTGAGTAAGGGCTGCAGCCTAGATCAAAATTTAATTATTCCAATCTCTACCATACTCAAGTTAACAGGATTTAGAAAGGGCTGTAGCAAAGGAGTATAGATTTAATCATTTGAAAATATGACCTTCAACAGACATGTGCAAAAGCCAGAAACCTCTGGGCAGTCCTGGGTTAAGCGAGAGCCTCCATTGACAGGGAAATTGATGAAGAGTGATTGGTAGATGTGAGGACTGAGGGGAGGCAACTTGGATGGTGTCCTTAAAGATAGGAGAGTCTGGAGACGGAAGGGGGGGGAGTTTTTTTTGGGTCGGTGTGGTTCCTGGGCTCTGAGGAAGCTTGCTCTGAAGGAAGCTGAAGGTGGGGGCCTCTGAGACTGTTTCTCCATTTTGGACACGTGAGTAATAGGGACTGGTCTCTTTTCTTTGCCCCAGCTATCTAAGGGCTTGGGCCTTTTGGCCCAGCCTAAACAGAAGGGGTATTTAAGCCCTATTCCCTTCTCTCCCCTTTCTCTCTCTCTATATATCTCTAATTCCTTTCTTGCTCCTATTGTAATTAAACTCCAAAAAAGGCTGACGGCTGACTTGAGTTTTTCATTTAGGAATTACATAGCTGATTCCTTGGCGACCTTAAATTAATATATATCAGTCTTTTAAAGTGATTCCCTTGTAACATTGTGGCTGACCACACGGGAGTCTAAAGAATCCTCTCAATAAAACTTTTTCCTTGCCTTTTTACTATACTGTTTCACCACTTAGTCCTTTTTTTAAAAAAAAAAAAAAAACTTGGCTTAAAGACACAGCTGCTAGAACACGTGAGTATAAAAAACTTTTTCTCTTTTCTCCTTAAGTTAAATTGGAATCAGCAGTTTTTTCTTTTTCTTCCCTTTAATCTTAAGGGACAGCTGGGTAGCTCAGCGGATTGAGAGCCAGCCCTAGAGGCAGAAGGTCCTGGGTTCAAATCGGACCTCAGATACTTCCCAGCTGTGTGACTCTGATAGACAGAAAACAGCTGTTTTTAAATCTCAGCAACAGGACTCTAAAGTCCTGGCTGGAAGAACTGTTTCTAAATATCCTTTCCCTTAAGGAACAACTTCCTGGATTAAAAAAAAAAAAAAACCCTGTGGAAAGTTTGTTGCTTTGCCCTGCTCCCCACGTGTTTTGTGAAATTACAAAATATACATATAAAAATGAGTACTACATTCTTTGACAATTATATGGCAGCTGAAGAAGTAGGGGCATTGAGGAATGAAGGATACCTCCAAATTTTTATATTAATAGGTACTGTCATTTTTGTACTCCTCAATACTATATTTAGAGATGAAAAAATAAAAAATATTGAGGATAAAATAAAACAAAATGAGGATAAAATAAAACAAAATGAGGATAAAATAAAACAAAATGAGGATAAAATAAAACAAAATGAGGATAAAATAGAAAATATTGAGGATAAAATAGAAAATATTGAGGATAAAATAGAAAAAATTGAGGATACAATAGAAAAAATTGAGGATACAATAGAAAAAATTGAGGATAAAATAGGAAATATTGAGAATAAAATAGAAAAACTTGAGGATAAAATAGGAAATATTGAGAATAAAATAGGAAATATTGAGGATAAAATGGGAGATATGGAAGATAAAATAGGAAAAATTGAGGATAAAATGCAAGCCCAATTAGAAGATCTAAAATGTTTCTTACAGGATCAATGGGCAAACACCCACTCTACCAGAAACAGACCTGTTTCTGAACCTTTGAATGAGGAAATTTCCTTCCCTGAAATAGAGATGGAAAACACCTTCCCTATAGCCCAGTTAACAGACTGCTTCTCTCGTGCAGTGCAAATCTTGTCTGAATTTAATCCCCAAAACCCTTCCCCTGCAATCCCAGCTTCTCATGTTCCTTCTCCTACAGAAAACCAAATTCCAATGCAAGGGAGATCTTGTCCTCCTAGAGAAACCTGTCCTTGTCAAACTGACCCACAGGTGCAAAATTCAACTAGAGGCCTGTTTCCTCTAAGAGAAGTACCTGAAATAGGACGAAATG
Source organism: Monodelphis domestica (assembly GCF_027887165.1). NCBI lineage: Eukaryota > Metazoa > Chordata > Mammalia > Didelphimorphia > Didelphidae > Monodelphis > Monodelphis domestica. The sequence goes on from NC_077233.1 coordinate 252,754,535, forward strand.
GGGATGTGGTGACTTTAAGACATAGGATACCGTTTACTCCCCAAGAAATAAATGAATTTACACGAAATATCCCCACATATGAACAAGATCCTTTTCTAGTAACAAAAAAGATGGGAGACATATTTTTTCAATATAATCCATCTTACAAGGACGTTGAGAGCTTACTACAGGCTTTTTTAAGTGAACGTGAAAAAAATAAAATAATTGCTCATGTCAACAAAACCCGGGGGCGTAATGCAGCACATTGGCCATCTCAGGATCCCGAATGGGACTATAATAATCCTGAGGACTATCTACAACTATACCGTTGTAGAGAGGCCATCCTCACGGCCATGAAGGAATGTGCGGACAGTACAGATAAGTGGATGGAACTGGAAAAAATTAAGCAAAAGGAAAACGAAACACCCTCCAGATTTATGGACAGAATTATCGAGTTTGGGGACAGATACTTAGATTGGGACTTAAATAAAGAGAATAGTTTAAGACAAGTTAGAAGAATCTTTGTAAATAATTCTTGCAAAGTAATTAAAAATTATTTTAAAACACAATGCCCAAGATGGTCAGATATGGACCTTGAAGAATTGCGAAAAACAGCTATATATGTTTTTAAGGGAAACGAAGAAAAGGAGAAAGAGAATAATGATGACATGGAGGAAATGAAGAAAAAAATGAGATGTGTAATAGATAGGATAACTAAATTAGAAAGTGGGCATGATAATGAACCAACGACAATTGCCCCTCTCCAGAAATCCAATTATCAATCCATTACTTGCCACTTCTGTGAGAAGAAGGGCCACAAAATGATGGAATGTAGAACCTTTCTTAAGATGTTTGGAAGGAATACACAGTTTAATAATGGTTTTAGAAATAATAACTATAGAAATTATGATAATGGTTATAGAAACCAAAATTCTAGAAATTATAATAATGACTATGGAAATAACTATAATGAATATAGAAATAAGAGCTTTAGAAACCAGAATTATAGAAATAGGAATTGGGAATTTAATGACAATGCTCAAATTGAAGAAAATTTTAATGATAATACTCAACAATATATGAGAAATGGCGCTCGTCCAAAAATTACTCGAGGTACTAATGACCCTCAGAGAGGTGCCCTTCAGGGGTGTGCCCAAGGAATATCCCAAACACAATGATGGTGCCCGGGGGGGGGGGGGGCTGGGGCACAGGAATCAGAGGATACAACCTTTGATTTCCCAGACCCTGATGTCCTACTACCCGTTGTCCCTATCCACTGCCCTCCCCATACTAATGAACCCCATGTTACCTTAAAAGTGGGTAACACCTATTATGATTGTCTATTAGACACCGGAGCTTCCTGGTCTGTATTAAAGAGAACACCTGATTTACAATGTTATTCTATTGGCTCAGAGAATGTAATGGGAGTATCAGGAATAACCCAAAGAGTTAAAAGACTTCCTCCTAGAATGGTGTCTGTAGGACCCCTAGAGGTACAACACTCCTTCCTTTTGATGCCTGACTCCCCTTTAAATTTGCTGGGGAGGGACCTTCTATGCAAACTCAGAGCCACAATAACCTGCTCCCCAGATGGCTCATTATCATTAGAAGTACCAGAGGAATCTTTAAATTTACTCCCTGTACTTCTCTCTGAAAACCAGGAGGCAAAAGAACCTTCCATTTTTGAAATACCTAAAGATATACCGGAGTCTCTTTGGGCCACATCTTCTTCTGATGTAGGCTTACTTAAATCTGCTGTTCCTGTGCAGATAAAAACTAAATCTAGCCCACCTCCTTCTATCCCTCAGTATCCCCTCTCAAAGGAGGCAATTGAGGGTATTACACCAGTTATTAACTCATTAATAGAACAGGGAATAATAATCCCTTGCAAATCTGAATACAACACGCCCATCCTGCCAATTAAAAAACCAAAAAAAGGACCCGATGGCAAGCACATCTATAGATTCGTACAGGATCTAAGGGCAGTGAATAATCATGTTATAAAGAGACACTCCGTAGTTTCTAACATACATACTATTATTTCATCTATTCCTAGCACAGCTACATACTTTACAGTAGTAGACTTGTGTTCAGCTTTCTTTTCCATACCAATACATGAAAACTCCAGGCATATTTTTGCTTTCACCTGGAAGGGCTCACAATATACCTGGTGTCGGCTGCCACAGGGTTATGTCGAAAGTCCGAGCTTATTTGAGCAAATTTTGAGCCAAGACACAGACAATATAACATTTAAAAATAGCAAATTAATCAAATATGTAGATGATCTACTCTTGGCTTCAACAGATGCAGAAACATGTCAAGAAGATAGCAAACACCTTCTTTTGGAATTGCACAAAAGAGGACATAAAATCTCTAAGGATAAAGTTCAATGGTGTCTCCAAAAAGTAGAATATTTGGGATTCATCTTGACTGCGGGTGCTCGTTATATTTCTCCAAAACGAATTGAGAACATTCAAAAATTGAGTGCTCCTACCACTAAGAAACAGCTGAGAGCAATTTTAGGAGCAACAGGGTTTTGTAGACAATGGATTCCATACTATGGGGAAATCACTAAACCCCTTATAGCATTAACAAAGGATTCGGTTCCTGAACCCCTCAAATTAGAGCCTGAACACTTGTCAGCTCTAACAGATCTGAAAAAGGCTATCATGTCTGCCCCTGCTCTAGGCATCCCAGATTACAACAAGCCATTTACCTTATATGTGCATGAGCGAAGAGGAGTAGCCTCTGGTGTGTTAACTCAGACTTTGGGACCTTCTCAGCGCCCAATTGCTTATTATTCTGCCCAACTAGACCCAGTAGCAGCAGGAGCACCACCATGCCTTAGAGGAGTAGCTGCTACAGCCTTACTAGTAACAAAAACCGTTGATTTAGTATTGGGATGTCCATTAACAATAATGTGCCCACATGAGATTGAAGCATTATTGGTAAAACATAGAACACAGGCATTCTCGGATCAGAGAATTACAAGGTATGAAATAACCTTATTAAATAGTGAAAATATTACCTTGAAACGCTGTTCAACTCTTAACCCTGCCACCTTGCTTCCAGATTTACCCACTTCAGGAGAACCACTACATAACTGTGAAACATTAGTGTCCATGGCAGAAAAGCCTCGAGATAATCTCTTGGACACTCCCTTAGACAATGCAGATCTGATTTTATTTACCGATGGTTCCTCTTTTATGAGGGATGGCATACGTTACACTGGAGCTGCCGTAGTCTCAGAATTTGCCACTGAATGGTCAGCTTCACTACCTTCTAACATTAGCGCTCAAGGAGCAGAACTCATAGCTCTAAAACAAGCTTGTATAATTGCCAAGGATAAAAAGGCAACAATTTATACAGATTCTAGATATGCTTTCGGCATTTGTCACTCAGTCGGGATGCTATGGCTCCAAAGAGGATTTTTAACCTCAGCTGGAAAATCCATAGCTAATGCAGAAATTATTAATGAAGTTCTTTCTGCTCTCAAACTGCCTAAAGCCCTAGCTGTAGTTCATTGCTCTGCCCATACAGGTGGCTCTGACCCTGTCTCTAGAGGAAATGACCGAGCAGATGCCGCTGCAAAACTAGCAGCCATAGAAGGACCTGGATTAATTTTAACATTAACAACCACTGATAATTTAAATTTATCACTCTCCTATAATGAAAAGGAAGTGGAAAAATGGAAACAAAAATTTAAAGCAAAACAAATTAATGGAGTATGGGTGTCATCTGAAGGAAAACCCCTGCTCCCTAGAAGTTTCTATAACCAAATTTGCCAATCTATTCATAAAAATGGTCATTTTGGCACCCAGGGCATTGTGGACTCTGTCAAGAGAGTATGGATAGCCCCTGGTATAACTACTGTAGCCTCTAAAGTATGTTCAGCCTGCCCTATTTGCCAGGCATATAACCAACATGCATATCGTGGAAAAGCCTTTGGGGGACGTCCTCTGGCTTACACACCTTTTGAACACCTACAGATAGATTTCATAACAATGCAAAAGGCTGGACGTTATAAATTTTGTCTAGTAATTGTAGATCAACTAACCAGATGGCCGGAAGCATTTCCTACGACCCGAGCCACAGCAGATTTTGTTGCAAAGATACTTTTAAAAGAAATTATTCCTCGTTTTGGCCTACCAGCACGTATTGACTCCGATAGAGGGAGTCATTTTACCGATTCTGTCTTAAATCAAATATATTCTTGCTTGGGGATAACTCCAAAATTCCATGTTCCATATCACCCCCAGAGCTCAGGCCAAGTGGAGAGGATGAATAAAGAACTTAAGACTATGATTGGCAAATTATGCACTGAGACCCATTTAAAATGGCCTGAAATTCTCCCTCTGGCCCTATTTTATCTTAGAAGCAGGCCTAGAGGAGACTTACATATTTCACCATCTGAGATGCTTTTTGGACATCCGCCTATACAGGCTAAGCCTTTCTCCCCGGCTTATACATCGCTATTAGGGGGAGATATTACTATTGCTTCCTATATACAGGAGTTACAGCACAAACTACGTGAACTTCATGAATCTGGAGCTGCAGTACAAGCTGGACCATTAGACTTTTCTCTGCATGACCTGAACCCAGGAGATAAAGTTTATATCAAGAATTTCAAGCGAACTGGAGCAACTGAACCTTCATGGGAAGGACCATTCCAAATATTATTAACTACTCCAACATCTATAAAGATTGGAGAAAGAGACTCTTGGATTCACTGCTCACATGTGAAGAAAGCATCTTCTGCTGAGACTGATTGACTCTATCCTATCATATGAATTGTGACTCTATCTTATCATAAGAATTGGAGATAATAATCCATAGACAAATGGATGCTGGTTTTTTTCTCTCAAGAATATATTGAATTACTGATTTTTTTCTTATTTTTTCTTATTTCTTTTCTTTTATTTTTTATCAGAATATTTGATTTTTTTCTCATTTTTTGTACTGAAGGTACACATAATTAATATTAATATTTTTTTCCCTGCAGTAATACAAGTTAATATATATACTCTTGCTATAATATCAATATATGCCTAAAAGCTTTAAACTATGGGAACCTGCCATTTATTGATAAAATATTATAGGACTGTGATTAATGTTTGTGTCTGATTCCAGGAAAAGGGATAAAAACAAGGAGCACAGACTAAACCTGAATAGTGCCAATAGAGCACACATGAAATATTAAAGTGAGACTCAAGGTTGCGACGCTTAACTTATGTTTAAGTCGTAGGACTTCCTTGTATCTACACTCCTTTTGAAGTACTCAAACAAGTACAAAGCTTGACTATCATGCTGGCTCCCTATATCTCTGAAGGAAAAAAATCAGACAAGGGAATGACATTTCCCCATCAAAATAGAATTCTAATTCTTTTCTTCTTATATTATGGCAACTTCCTGTAGTCTTGGCTACAAATGGCTAAGTGAAATATTACTGCATTCTGTCCTACATACTTGTGGGATAGAAATTACTTTAAACTGGACCTATACAAGGTCTATTTTGAATTTTTCTTATGTTTTTGATTATTTTTCTATTCTTTTGATAATTGACACATACACCCCCATAACTGAACATTGCATTCTGAGCTAAACTTGATATATATATATATATATTTTTAAATACTTACTTCAGGGGGGATTGTATTTTAATTTAAAATCTAAGAATTTTTGAATTTTTTTTGTTTGAGATTGTATTTTTATAAAAATCCAAGAATTTTGTTTAAGATTTTACTGTTATAAAAAATTTCAAAGATTTTGATTTTGTTCGAGAAAAGATCTTCAAGAAAGAAGCTTGAAACTTTTATATCCAGAGAATGAACTGTTGCAGAAAGATGCCAAAAACCTACACTTCATCAAGAAGATCAAGAATGAACTTTGGATGTGATTGATTGGACTGAACTTTTGATTGAACATTTATTGTAACATTTATGCCAAAAGGGACTGCCCCTAATTTGGCTTTCTGTCAATGCGCCTAGCAAACATTGGTTTTGCTTTCTTTTCTTTTCTATTTCCTCTCTCACTATTCTAATTTCTCTTAGAAAATTGAATATTGTGTATATCTTTAGTTAGAAGTGAATTTAGAACTACAAAATGATTATGTTAAATGATCAATGGGGAGACTAGTCTCCCAATGATCATCAGGGGGGATTGTAAACCTCAAAATTCCTTAGACTTATAAATGTTGGAAATTTCACCATTGGGATATTTCATACTTGGAAAATTTCTTACTGATAGTCTATTGGAATGGGAACCCCATTGGCATGGGAGGTTCCTTCTCTTCCCTTCTTAAGATTACTTTAGGACAGAAACCCTTTGCTGAACAATGGAAAGGACTTTGACCTATGCTTAAGCATAGAACAGGAATTTCTTTGAGTCTTGTTACAAGGGAATCACTTTAAAAGACTGATATATATTAATTTAAGGTCGCCAAGGAATCAGCTATGTAATTCCTAAATGAAAAACTCAAGTCAGCCGTCAGCCTTTTTTGGAGTTTAATTACAATAGGAGCAAGAAAGGAATTAGAGATATATATAGAGAGAGAAAGGGGAGAGAGGGGAATAGGGCTTAAATACCCCTTCTGTTTAGGCTGGGCCAAAAGGCCCAAGCCCTTAGATAGCTGGGGCAAAGAAAAGAGATCAGTCCCTATTACTCACGTGTCCAAAATGGAGAAACAGTCTCAGAGGCCCCCACCTTCAGCTTCCTTCAGAGCAAGCTTCCTCAGAGCCCAGGAACCACCACGACCAAAAAACTCAACCTCTCCTCCGTCTCCAGACCCTCCTATCTTTAAGGATACCATCCAAGTTGCCTCCCCTCAGTCCTCACATCTACCAATCACTCTTCATCAATTTCCCTGTCAATGGAGGCTCTCGCTTAACCCAGGACCGCCCAGAGGTTTCTGGCTTTTGCACATGTCTGTTGAAGGTCATATTTTTCAAATGATTAAATCTTTACTCCTTTGTTCCAGCCCTTTCTAAATCCTGTTAACTTGAGTATGGTAGAGATTGGAATAATTAAATTTTGATCTAGGCTGCAGCCCTTACTCAATCCTATTAGGACTGAATAGGGTGGAGTATCTCCATTGTATCAATTCTAAAATCAATCAAGACTCAAAGAAATTCCTGTTCTATGCTCAAGCATAGGTCAAAGTCCTTTCCATTGTTCAGCAAAGGGTTTCTGTCCTAAAGTAATCTTAAGAAGGGAAGAGAAGGAACCTCCCATGCCAATGGAGTTCCCATTCCAATAGACTATCAGTAAGAAATTTTCCAAGTATGAAATATCCCAATGGTGAAATTTCCAACATTTATAAGTCTAAGGAATTTTGAGGTTTACAGTCTTGATTGATTTTAGAATTGATACAATGGAGATACTTGGAATAAATCTCCACCCTATTCAGTCCTAACAGGATTGAGTAAGGGCTGCAGCCTAGATCAAAATTTAATTATTCCAATCTCTACCATACTCAAGTTAACAGGATTTAGAAAGGGCTGTAGCAAAGGAGTATAGATTTAATCATTTGAAAATATGACCTTCAACAGACATGTGCAAAAGCCAGAAACCTCTGGGCGGTCCTGGGTTAAGCGAGAGCCTCCATTGACAGGGAAATTGATGAAGAGTGATTGGTAGATGTGAGGACTGAGGGGAGGCAACTTGGATGGTGTCCTTAAAGATAGGAGAGTCTGGAGACGGAAGGGGGGGGGGGAGTTTTTTTTGGGTCGGTGTGGTTCCTGGGCTCTGAGGAAGCTTGCTCTGAAGGAAGCTGAAGGTGGGGGCCTCTGAGACTGTTTCTCCATTTTGGACACGTGAGTAATAGGGACTGGTCTCTTTTCTTTGCCCCAGCTATCTAAGGGCTTGGGCCTTTTGGCCCAGCCTAAACAGAAGGAGTATTTAAGCCCTATTCCCTTCTCTCCCCTTTCTCTCTCTATATATATCTCTAATTCCTTTCTTGCTCCTATTGTAATTAAACTCCAAAAAAGGCTGACGGCTGACTTGAGTTTTTCATTTAGGAATTACATAGCTGATTCCTTGGCGACCTTAAATTAATATATATCAGTCTTTTAAAGTGATTCCCTTGTAACAATCCTAGTTCCCCCCCCACCCCAATTCATTACCAAAAAGGCAAAGGGACTTGGGCAATGCTGCTCCCCTCCCCCTCTCCACCACATCCGATAATATTTTTTTCAAATTATCTGCCTCTCTGCCCAGCAGCACAATGGGAATACTTTCTCCCTCCTCCCTGTGTGGGGTAAGGGCAGTGGCACCTAGCACTTGGTGGGGAGGGAGGGGAAAGGTATGTGATGGGGGGGGGCTAGAATGGCACTAGGTCTGGAGAGTGGAAAGGGGGCAGGGCCTGGCACACCATCTCTAAAGATTTCACCATCACTGGATTGGGGCATACATAGATATGCAGAGACAAAAGACAAATTTGAAAACTGTATCTGACCTGAAAGTACTTACATCTAATTAGGAGACTTGATTTAGGTGTCTGTTCAGGGATATGTATGCTGGGTCCAGGTCTTATATACTTGTGTTACATTTTCATTTAAGAATTTATACCTAGGAAATTTCCAAAAGTAAATATTAGGGCATGATTTATTCTTTTATTAATTGTTGAGAGGAGGAAAACTCCAGCCCTCTGGTCAAATCCTACTAGGTTAGTGTGTGAGCTAAGAATAAATTTTGCATTTTTAAGTACAAAAAAAACCCTTTATTTTAAAATGTAAAATCCATTCTAAGCACTTGGGGTCCAGGTCCATACTAAGGAGGCTGCCAAGGATTTGGCCCTGTGTCAGAGTTTGCTAACCTCTTGGTCTAAACTTAAGAAAGTGATGGAAAAAATGTTAATAAATCATATTAAACTTAAAAATGTCATCTCATAATTTGTTTTGGAGAATCTATTTTACAATTATCAGTACACCTTTGGGTGTAGCTGTATTACAACTTTCTAAGATAATCTCAGTTTTTGAGTGGGAAGAACTAATTTTCCAGTTTCTCCCACCATCCCTTAGTGAAGTTTCTCTTTAGTCAGGGCCTTCACTTGGCCCCTCACTCCACTCACACTCAGGACTGGGTAGGCTGGGCCCCTTTCAGCCTATCTAGAAAAAACAATTATTTTTAGACAGTAAAATTGTAAGGCTAGCAGCCCCTTAGAAGCTCCAGTTTACCAAGTCTTTTTTCTCCTTCCTAAAACTGCTTATATATGACTCATACATTGCTTAGGTCAATATTTTGGATACTCTTGGTTTGCTTTATTCTTCTGTTTAGAGAGTCAAGGGCAGGTAAGGGAATTATAAAAGATTAAATCAATGGAATTCTCTTTCATTTTACTCATGAATCCTTAACTAGGACAAAATCCTGACAGAAAGCACCTTTCTCTCTCCTATCAATCCATTCCTATTACAAGCTTTTTTTTCCCCTTGGTCCCCAAATTTAATAATAATAATAATAAATATGTATATATATAATATATATATAAATTAGGAGCTCCTATGGTAGATCATGCTTTATCAACTAAGTTAACATTTAGTACTAGTTAAATAGAGTCAACAGACTTCAATGAAAAGAAATAACTTTTTGAATGAGTATTCATTCTCTCTCAGAAGGAAAGAAGAGATAAAAATGGGAGAAGGGTGAAGGGGCCACTATCCTGTTCTAAGAGCCTTCCCAGGTGTCTTGCCCATGATCATTCATTTAGGAGAGAAAATGTGATACAATGAGTAATTCTGAACTTAAATTAGGTTATACCTGCACTATAGGAATGTCATAAATCATGGTTAATAGTGAGTGAGGGGTAAGATTTAAATCAAGATTTTCCTGACTCCAGGTTCACCACTACACCACTATCTCTCTCTCTCTCTCTCTCTCTCTCTCTCTCTCTCTCTCTCTCTCTCTCTCTCTCTCTCTCTCTCTCTCTCTCTCTCTCTCTGTCTCTGTCTCTCTCTCTGTTTCTGTCTGTCTGTCTGTCTGTCTCTCTCTCTCTCGGGAAATTATGATGGTTATTTGTCTATTCCCTTCCCAATTAGTAGAGAATGTCTTAACATTTTAAGTATTAATTACTAGCTGCTTAGAAGTACATGGAGTATTCAAGGAGAACTGATATCTTTAGTCTAAGGGCTTGCTGAGCCCTTTTCAGGGCTACTCAAATACTTTTGGTGCCCACCTGGCATTTTCACCTGTGGCTCCAAGAGGCTGTACCATGTTCATTGGCAACAATGGTAAACTTTTTCAGCAAACTATCCAAACCAGTTTGAGGATAACCAACAGGCCTCATACCCCTATATAGGAGACTTCCCCTAGTAGAATTGGCAGATGAAAATAATTTGTTCCAAAGACCATGAAGGTGGCTGAAGCACGTGCTGTTGAGTGCATGGAGCTTGGTCAGATGTTGAATATATCAAGGTCATATACCACAGTCTAGGTCATTGTCAATCATCCTGATTTATCTTCCCATCATACTTCAAAGACTCTGGAAGAAGGAGTTAGGTTAAAGAATTTGTGCAATTCTGTCTCACTTAAATCCAAATTGTCTTCAATATTGGTCCTCTTTGAAAATGCAGGACAAACAATGCCAACAAAAAGAAATATTTGGTACTAACATTGGCCTGGAAAAGGGAGAGCTTCTAAGAGAAACATCAGGGCTAGTAAGAGTGAACCTGGTACAGTAGGGAGTATTTTGGATAGGAAGTCAGAGAACCTGGTTTTGAGTCCCAACTTTGTTATTTATTAATAAAAGCTAGCCTTTTTTTAGTGCTTTATAAGCATGGTTCTATGGATTGGGAACCAATTTCCATGTTTTACATAAAATTACAATTTCAAAATTATGAAATGGTATATGGGGGCCACTTCAGGGAATTTTCTACCCACTCTAATTGGGACCTGGCTATACTTCATTTTATTCTCATGACAATCCTAGAAGGTAGGTGCAATTATTATTCTCATTTCACAGCTAAGTTAAAATTAATGTCAAATAAGAAAAATGTTATATTTTAGGAGATTTATTAATGATCATTAGAAATCAAGGAATAAAGAGGATACAAAGTGAAGACCATGTGCCCATGGCTGATTAGTCCATTTCAAAATCCCCGTGCTTAGTTTATTACCACCACCATGCTAACTGCAAGCCCAAGAAAGAGGCCCCAGAGGACCTTTGCCTATGGGAAGTATGTAATGACAGGAAGTCAGTGGGCTCCAGGGAAATGTAGTTCTTTTTTAGGTAACAGATTTTCAATTATACACAATCCTAGGAGGTAGGTGCAATTATTATTCTCATTCCACAGCTGAGGAAACTGGAGCAAATAACAGTTGTGATTTGCCCTAGCTGATAGTGCTTGAGGTTGTTTTTGAACTCAGGTCTTCCTGAGTCCAGTGAGTAGCTAACATTTATTGTGCCAGGCACTGCACTAAGTACTTAAAAAATATTATTTTATCCTCAAAACAAACATGAGCTATATATAGATGCTATTATCACCCCCATTTTATAGTTGAGGATATTGAAACAAACCCAGATTAAGTGACTTACTAAGGATCACTTAGCACTTGAGGTCAAATTTGAATTCACATCTTCCTGACTCAGGAATCTCCAGATAGAAAACTGGATTTGAAATTTGGAAGACTGAGTCTTCCTGAGTCCAAATCTGGCCTTTGATGCTGCTAGGTATGTAATCCCGGGCAAGTCACTTATACTTGTTTATCTTAGTTCCTTGATTATAAAGTAATCTCTAGAAGGAAATGGCAGACCATTTCAGTATCTTTGTCAAGAAAACCTTTTTTTTTTTTTAAGATGCAATTCTTTATTGAGAGAAAGAAAGAAAATGTGGAGCACTATCTCAAGCCATTGACCTAAGACAAATATCCCCAAAATCACAGAAAAATCCCTTATTTATAGGAGAATGTTGATGCAATCAAGCCTCTCTGAAGGGATTATAACATTTTTACAATGGTTGAAATCCAGAAATAAGGGACAGGAATGTGAAGTTGAATAGCTTTACAGTAGATACATTCAAGCAAATTAACATTTTAAAGAAATGATCAGGAAGTTGGAGACAGATACAAAAAGGAGAGTTCTGGCGGACTGGACTGGATTATCTGGGAGGGGCTGAGGTCAAGAAAACCTCAAATAGGGTCACTGAGAATTGGACATACCTGAAAACAAACAACAGCAGCAGCAATGACTTATTGCTTCTAGGCATAGCACTCTACATCATCATCTAGTTGCTTATGTATGAATGACCTTGGGCAGGCCACTTATATTCTTTGGGATTCATTTTCCTCATTTGTCAAAGGAGAGAGTTGGACTAGATGACCTCCATGGTCCTCCAAATCCTGATAGAGGAATGATGCTATTGCTAGGTGACAAAGGGTAGTGTTTGGGTTCAGTTTTCCACTCAGGCCACAAAAGATAGTTAAGGGAAGATTTGTGAAAGCTATAGCAGCAGTGATGGCAGGAAAATTTACCAGATGACCTGAAGCAGGGCAGATAGAAGAAGAAGCAACAGAGATGGTCAAAGCAAAGAGGCAGTCATAGGCCAGGGACCTTTATCTGAAAGAGACTCCAGGAAGAGCTATGTCATCGTACCTTGTTCTGACTTTCTGGAATATTTTAGCTGGGATAGCTAGCATGCCTGTGGGGGATGTTCCCCACACAAATAAACAGTTTTGAGAACTGTTCTTCTGTTGTAACAGTAGTCCAAATAGATGAGTGCTATAAACATAAAACAAACATGCAATTTGAGTTTCAGATCATTGCTCAAGGCAATTGTTCTAGTATTATAAGTGATGTTTGCTTCCGTTTTGTTTTCAATTGCTTCAAGTCTAAGTAAAATAGTGAAGGGACCAGCAGACCTTCAGTGGGATGGTCTTTGATTACTGCCCAAAACTACCTTGGGGAGATCTCCATACTAAGAATACAGCAAGAGCTCTACCTAGGACAAGATGTTGTTGGTCAGTGGTTTTAGTCATCTCTGACTCTTCATGACCCATTTGGGGTTTTCTTGGCAAGGATACTAGAGTTATTTGCCATTGCCTTCTCCAGCTTATTTTAGGTGACAATAAAGTTAAATGACTTGCCTGGTGTCACATAGCTAATAAGTGTCTGAGGCCAGATTTAAACTTGGGAAGATGAGTCTTCAGGACTCCAGACCCTGCACTCTGTCCAATGGGGCTACCTACCTGCCCCAGACTTTGCTCTAAGGCACCCAATCTGGAGCACTCGAGGCTCTTCAGCTGGTGGAAACCACAAAGCTTGGTACCAAACGTGCAAGAATAATTAGTTGAAAAGAAAGCTAAGAGATAGTGGCCTGGGGTGAGTGCACTGCATGCACTTTGTCTCCTTCCTTCTCTTTAGAAGCCTCACACTAGTGTCTGAGGGTCTGTGTGTCCCTAATATGAGTCAGTTCCTTCCTAAAAGGAACTCTAAGATTTATATGAATAATCAAAATCACCTGACAGCAAGTGATATGAGCTACTCTGACAGCTCTTGGCCCTGTCTCTAATGGATTTTTTATGTTTCTCCTCTCAAGGTGGCCTGACTGCTTATAGAATTTGATCATGGATTCTGGTATTGATATAACCTACCAGAGGCTAAGTGGGGAAATCCTTGAAAGGATCTGAATTTGAAGGTTTTCCTCTGGAAGATGGATGAAGCTTTTAGGGACAGAGTGATGAGTGAAGATGGAATTATAGACAGATTCTAACTAGCTGTAAGGAATACACCCAGAGCTACCCTGAAGAGGAGTGGATTTATCGCTGGATATGGTGGGTTTTCTTTAACTTGTTTTCCAGGAAAGACTAGATGACTTCTTGTTCATATGTTGTAGAGAGTTGATGAAGAAAGTATTCCAGAGAGCCGAGACAGGAATGGAATGAACACGGCTATTCTGGGCACTTTCCTTAAAATGAAACTTCTGAGAGAAAAGTGACCAGTCAGCACAAGAGTCTTCAGGGTGAGATAATCTTCCAGGGTGAGAAGGCTGCTAGGGCACAAAGAAGAAAGAAATACAAAGCATCAGGAACAGACCCTAGAGAGGACATTTCCTCTTTCCTTCTGATCCTATTGGCAAGACCTCTCTGTGAATGTTAAACATTGATAAGAGAGGCTGCTCCTTTAATTTCTGTGACATGTAGGGATTCAATCTCATTGACTGGGCTTTGCCTTAGGCCATTATAAATATGAAATTATTACTTGAAAGCCTCTATAGCTTATTTCCTGGAAGTGCCAGTGGCAATTCAACATCTGTGGTGTAAGTATTTGAATTTAACTTTTTTTTCCACTTGCCCCCTGCACTGCCTTCCCAGACTCCTGACTTTCGAGACAAGTGTTTTCTTAGTACCATTCTGTGCCAGGCACTATGGACAAAACATATGAAAACAAAAATGAAGCAGTCTCTGTCCTTATAGAAGCCTACATTCTATCAGGGTAGAGGTAATAACCATTACAATTAATATTAAAAAAAATTAAACTTGATTCGGAACTGTAAAATTTATAAATAGACAAACATAGGTATATGTATCCACGTGTTAGGTATGTGTATACACATACATACATATATACTTACATACATGTACAAACACACACACACATATATGTCCAAAACTTTTATTTACTGATAAGATTGTATGAATAAAGAAATCTGGAGACTACTTCTTTATCTCCCTGAAATTTTTAGAAAATTAATGAATTAATGAGATGATATTCATTATGTTCTTAGGCTCCTCACAAATTAGTGATTTGTATAATGTCAGGTATAATAATAACATTTTTCCTGTATTTATTCAGTTTAGGAATCTGTAAAGCTTTGTCTTTGTCTTTTTTTTTTAGTTAACAATTAGAGGTTGGATTAAAAAAAGTGCTCATTATCTTCATCTACTGCATACCAAGAGAATGCCTACTCGGTATTTCTATGATATAACATGACCTTTTTGAAAGCAGATTGACTTTAATCTACTACAATAAATACCCCACATCACAAAGATGTGAATCTTGTAGCTTGTATCACCATTTCTTTTTTGCTTATTTTCATTCAATTTTATTTAAAAAAAATTAACCAGTAGTCTCTCTCTCTCTCTCTCTCTCTCTCTCTCTCTCTCTCTCTCTCTCTCTCTCTCTCTCTCTCTCTCTCTCTCTCTCTCTCTCTCTCTTTTCCTCTCTGGCTCTGACTTTGTCTCTCCCTTCCCCCAAAGGCAAAAATATTTCACAAGTTTCTATGGAACAATGGAGGGAGTCACTAGGTAGTTCACTGGATTGGAGCCAAACCTAGAGATGGGTTCAAAACTGATTTTAGACACTGTTAGCACTTAACTCATGGTAAGAGCACAGGAGAAGTAAAGTATTGTGTAAATTCCAAAGGGGGAGGGGGGATGCCAATACCAAGTAGAAAGATAAGGGAATTATAGTTTTAGAACTAGAAGAGATATAACTAGAACTATAATTAATCCTAGAAGGTAATTTACTCTCATACTCTTATTTTCCATGTGAGGAAACTGAAGCCTATGTCAATTAAATGACTTGCTTAAAGTCACACAGATAGTAAGTGGCAAAGAAAGGAGTTAAATTCACATCCTGCAACTCTAAATTCAGGTCTTGTTACATTATATTTGGATTTTGAAGGATGAGTGCAAATTTCTTTTGGAGGAATGAAGGTGGGAGAAAGACATTGGAGGTAAGAGTAAAAGTACAATCAGGGGAATGAAGAAGGGGATTATGGAGAAGATGAATAGTTTAGTTTCACTACAGCATAGCATATAGAAGAAATATATAAGAAATAATTGGTCATAATAATAATAATAACAGCCAGAGTTTGCTTAGTGCTTTAATGTTTGCAAATCACTTTACTATCATATTTTATTCTCACTCCAGCCCTGAGAGATAGGTACTATTATTATCTCCAGCTTAGAGATGAGGAAAACTGAGGCAGAGAGAGGTTAAGTGACTTGCTCAGAATCATACAGCTAAAAAGTGTCTGGGATAATATGTGGATTTAGGTATTCTTGACTCCAGATCTAACACTCCAACAGTTCTAACACTGTGACACCTAGCTCCATCCTTGGATTATTTTAAGAATCTTTTAAAAGTAGCCATCCATTTTAGCTAGTTTAGAAGTTGTTTTGTAAAGAGATCAGAGTTAGAAGGAGTATAAAAGTTCATCTAGCCCAACTTTCTAATTTGATAGGAAAGGAAAAAAAGATGATTCAAAAAATTTAAGGTTACATGGAGGAAGGGGGAAAGAAAGAGCACTTCTATAATGCCTACTATGTATGTTCCAAAAGTATTGTGTGTTTTTTGCTTTCTGTTTTTCAAATATCTCATTTGATTCTCACAACAACATTGACAGGCAGGTACTAGTGCTATCCTCATTTTATAGTTGAGGAAAGTAAGGCAGACAGAGATTAAATAATGTATCCAGGGTCCCACCAGTAGTGTTGAAAGCTGAATTTCAACTTAGGTGTTGCTGATAATAAGCTCCACTCTATCCACTTTGTCACTAGCTTCCTCAAATCTACCACATAGGTAGCAAGTGGCCAAATGAGAATTTGAAAAGAGGTTCATTGACTCAATTCAGCATGCATTCCTTTTTATCATGCTGCCTCTCCATATATCTCCTATTTCGCAGTTCTACTTATTCAATTTCTTTTCAGGTTTGAAATGTATGTCAGTACCCATTTGCTCTAAAATGACCCTATCACTAATTTGAGCAGGTCAACATTTCCTTTGGAAGACTTTAAATGGAGCATTTCCATTTTCCCTTTTACCAGTTTTCTAGTCAGATTATGGCTTCTCAGAAGAATGAATTTAAAAAAAAAATCTAAAACCTTCCAACAGTAGAATATCTCTACTATTTGAGGTGTTCAAATAGATAAGGAATGGCCATCTGTCAGGTTGGAAGACGGATTAGATGATCTCTAGTTCTTTCTATATAGAAGATGAAACTGGCAAGGGGCATATAGGGTTTTGCCTCAAGGAGTTCAACATGAGGGTATTTTGAACCAGGCTTGACTCAAACTGGTCCACTGATTTAGGACTAGAATGAGACACTTATTAACCATCTAAACTTTAACAAAAATAAGTTTACTTAATAACAGCAAGAAAAGCATAATAAGAATTCTCCAGTACTTGCTTGGGCAGAGGTCCTCTACCATCACATTGGCCATCGCATCATGGCTGGTCAATAGGATGTGTCAACTTTAAGGAGTCCATACCTCCTCCATTAAGTCTCAAAGAGAGTTCCATTATGTTTTAGGGATAAACTAGCCTAATCCTTTTGGAATTGATGTTGCTCCTTCGATGAATGTGTGTCACAGATTTCCTTCCAATAGTGTCTGCCATCCCTGAACTTCATCTTGTTGTCCTATGGGAGTAAAGTTCTACCACTCCTAGGTGCTTACCACACCATGGTTTTTCTCTTTCCTTAGTCCTATGGCAATGAGGGCTGGAAGACTCTAAAGGAAGGGAGTTTTCCCCAACACATCCCAAGCTATATCAATGATTGAATGGTATTCTTTGACACTAAATGCCTCCTTTCTCCCCCCTTCTAAATACATTTGCCCTAGGAATGGTTTCAGCTATGCAAAGTTCTACTTACAAATATATGAACATCAATTCTATGAATTATAAGATTGATATTGCAACACAGTATATGGCATCATACTTCTGTGCAAAAAAATGCATATACCAAAATATTTAAAGTAATTCAAGGTTGATGGCAGAAAAGAGTCAAACTAGAGTAGTGAATGTATTAAAATTAAAATTCTCTGGAGACTGTATCTTAATTTATAATATTTATTAAATAATTAAAAAGACAGGTCAGAGAAAGAAAAGGCCTCTTGCTATGTATGACTGGCCATTTCCTTACCAAGTCTTCTCCCAGTTCAGAAGCCATGCTAAAAAGACCTGATTTCCTATAGGGACCCAAAATTGATATTTTCTAAGCCTGAAACCCCATTGGAGAGATCCAACCTCGCTCTGTGTAAGAGGTAAGTCTCACCCCCCACCTTCAACTTCCTCACTTCAATCAAAGGGGAGATTAAATTGCAACTTAATTTAATCACCGAGTGGGCTATTTCAAACAACATAAAACTCTCTTTTTAAAATTTAAAGTCCATCTTAGGGTACAAGTAAAAAGAGTATGGGCTAGTATTAATTTTTCACAAATGTTCACTTAGAATTATTAAGATTTGCTTTATGCTTTAAAAAATTTAAGCTACGTTAATTACTGTTTAGGCTTAATCTGTATAGGGAATAATTGACTTATTTAAAAGCTGATTAGAGTAATGTAATTATGATAATAATAGAGCTGTTTTAACAATTTATTTTAAAAAACAATAACAGAAAATCTAAAGACAAAAAGCCCACACAGAGACTATACACATAGGCTAAAGGCTATAGTGTGAAATTATGGATAAGAGTGGGCCAAATTGTAGATGGCAAACTAATACAGAGTGAGATCCAAAACCATGAGTTTTTGCTGGTGAACCTGTCTCTGCTCTTGTTTTATTTTCAGGAAACCTGAAGACCTGCCATCTTTCTTGTGCATTATTGAGAGTAGTCAAGATTCTTCTTACTGAAGTATTTGAAGAGAGATTAGGAAAGAGATTATATAAAGGCAAATTAGAGCTCTAACATAATGTTTTAGCACCTGAAGAATATAGCACAAAACATGCCTTCAACTTGACTTTGTAATTCATGATATGAAAATAATACAAGAAGTAATTAAGTCAAATTTAATAGA
The DNA here is from genome assembly GCF_027887165.1 of Monodelphis domestica. NCBI lineage: Eukaryota > Metazoa > Chordata > Mammalia > Didelphimorphia > Didelphidae > Monodelphis > Monodelphis domestica. The sequence goes on from NC_077233.1 coordinate 252,773,245, forward strand.
GTAGGATAAGGATAATGTAAGACATAAGATCCTCTGAGAAGAAAAGTTCTCAGGATACTGCTACTTTTCATGGGGAAATGACCCCATAATATTACTACTTATCCTCATTCTGGGAGAGTGGAGCCATAAGAAGAGAAACTGTAGAAAATACCTTCATGAGAGTCAGAGAGAGCCCCAGGAATGTAAGCTTCCACAGGGGTAGATACAAATATTCTTTAGGATTGTTTTTGGAAGGAGCAACAGGGGCAGAAGAGCAGTATAGATCTAGGCTAGAGAAATCTCTTGGTTTGTAGCTCCCAGACATAGAAAACACTGGTGGTAGCTTACCATTTTAAATAACTATTCTTCCCAACTAGATGTTAATCTCAGTTGTATCTAAGTTGCTGATGGAATGCAAAAGTTATAAAAATGTAAATTTTACAAATTTTAAAATCACAGTCTTTAAAAATAATTATCTCAAATTCTCTCCCACCCCTAATTTCAATGGCATTGGACAACAAAACCTACTTAAATTGTTGCTTGAGGATAATAGATCTGCCTAATCTTTACTTCCTTCCTACTTTGTGTTCTATTCACTTCTCTCTCAGGCCTTCATTTATTTCTCTTTAGTTGTGACCAAGAGCTTCCAGGATCCTCAGGCATTTAACTTCACTGTAAATTGAAATGTAGTGGCCCAAATCCAGTAAAAATTCCCAATATTTATTTTTCTTCATTCAAAAGGTTTGTGGCCTTAAAGAGGGCTGGGAAGGATGGGGAAGTTCTACTCCAGGTAGTCCAATTTAAAGGTAAATAGAGATAGGGACCACAAGTGTCATTTTATTGGTATGGAAACTACTAGTTGATGAAATTCCTCCAACAGATGCAAGTTTGCTCCTTTTCTGCCATTTTTTATCTCAGAGAATTACCCATAAAAATACAGAAAAATCTTTTTTTTTTTTGATCTTGGATTTATATCTATTGGAAACTGTATTTGATCTCTGTGAGGTAGATGGCACCTTGTAGTGAAAGAATTTTTTGCCCTTCCTTTTACAATATTTATTTTGTATTACTGTATTATAAATAATCATATCTATCTATGTTGCTATTCCATACCCTAACAAACAGTAAAGTCTTTGAAGTTATGGATTATATCTCTTTTAAACATTGTATGGAAGCTAGGTGGTCCAATGGATAGAATGCTGGGCAGGAAGACGTTAGTTAAAATCCAGACTCAGACACTTACTAACCATGTAACCCTACAAGTCACTTAATCCTCAGTTTCCTTATCTATAAAATGAGCTGGAGAAAGAAATAGCAAACCACTCTAGCATCTTTGCCAAGAAAACTACAAATGGAATGACAAAGAGTTACACGTCACTGAAATGATCAAACAACAAAATTTTGTATCTCTTTTCCATATGGTCCAAATATCTCTGCTTGCCTTTCATGTCTCTCTATCATCTGAACACCTTTTCCTTATTCAACCAAATTTTTCATTACTCCTCAAAACAGCACCCAAACCATACATTCATCCTCTCCCATTTCAGAATAGAAATGACCTCAGATGATATCTAGTCCAACCCTTCTTGACCAAAGATCCCCTCTATCATATTACTTATAATTGATCATTCAGATTTTACTTAAACATCTCCAAAGAACCTACCTCACCTTGTAATAGCCCATTAAGATTTTGGACAACTCTAGAAATTAGGAAATTTTGTATATATAGCCTAAATTTTTCACAACTCCTTCTTCAACTTAAATTCCTTTCTTTCTAGGCCCACAAGGAATCAAATGTACTTTAGTAGTTCATATTCTTCTGTTTTCTAGGATACTGCTATTAATACTATTAAATTCTTATTCTGACACCTAAGTTGAAGAAATGGAACTGAAAACTGAAAATGAAAACTATGAAAGGCTTTGAATATACATTTGGTGGTAAACTCATCCAAGATCTGGGAAGATTAGATGACTACTTAAAAGAGAGTACATATGGGATTTTATGGCGGTAAGGGTTGGGTTGGATAGCTTCTGAGTCCAGGTAGAAAATAAAAGTTCTACAAGGAGAGTTTCAGAATAAAGAAAAAATCTGAACTCTCTACAACTATGTCATTACAAATCATTAAATGTTACAGAAATGCAAATTATACATATCCAACATTCTTCTTGTTAGTCAAATTGACAAAAAAAGTAAAATGAAAGTAATTGGGGGAACGGAAATAAAACAAGTACTCTGGTACATTGTTGGGAGCTTTTAATTGGCCCAGATTCTCTGGAAAATAATTTGGAACTATGCACCCAAAGTTAAACCTGTGCATAGCCTTTGAGTCATTGAAACCACCACTAGGCCTATACTCCAAAGAGATCAAAGAAGGACAAAAAGGACTAATATATGCAAATATGTTCATATCCCTTCTTTTGATAGTAGAAAAAAATGGGGACTAAAACGAACAATAACTTGCCTTTACAAATGTAAAGACTTAAAAGATTTTAAAAGACAAATGTGAGTGAGAAGTCCAGGATAACACTAAGATTTTGAACCCATATCTTAGAGATTTGTTAGTACCCTTCATAGAAATAGAAAAGTTCAGAAAAGGTGTAAATAGGTTCAAGGCAAAGGGGACAGAAATGAGTTCTATTTTATATATGATAAATTTGATATATTTGAGGTACATTTATACTGAAATGTCTAATAGGTGTTTGGTAACGCAGGACTGAAACTCAGGAGAGAAATTGGGACATGACTGATACCCACATCAGTAATGAATTACTTACTATTTGTTAATATACAAAAAATTTTCTCTTATTTAATAATGAGATTTAAGAATTAAGCCACTGTATAGACTACAAATCATTGGTCTCCTTTCTTATTTATGAACTATAATTTTCAATAGTTTTTGCCATCATAATTTATGCTCAATTTTGTCTTAAAGTCATTGAGAATGTTGATTTAATTTGGAGTAATATCAATTTATTTCTTAACTAATTTCCCATTTATCTCTTTAAATATTCTAAGTTTTAGTCATATCATCTTATTTGATGTTCTTTCATTACATTCCATACCCTAACTTTATGTCATTGCATATATTGTCTCTCATGTTTGGCGCCATTATATGTTCATTTTTGGATGCTACATCTTTTCTCAGAATTCTAGGAGGAGTCCTAATAGTCTGGGTGTATCATCTCTAATGTCATAAATCATGAGCCCCTAAAGATGTGATCCTCCTCATGATTATCAGATAATATCAATTTATCATCAAGACTTAATTAGATTTTAGAAATACCATAGTTTATATATAGTTTATATATAGTTTATATATAGTTTAGAAATATTATACTTTGGAACAAGTAGTATAAAATATCTCTACTAAAGACTGTAACATATTATTTCATCAGTATACATAAAGTCCAGGGGAGAGTGAGTTCAAACTTGGGAAACCTTTGTAAGAAAGTGGGGGATAACATAGCCCCTGGAATTCTTTGGGTTGTATCCCTGAAGATGTTCTGCTTAGGCATAAGTAGCTTTTTTCTGCTGACTTCCTTCTAGAGCACTGAATTTTGGTTTCCTTAGCATTTACAGTTTGTCCTTAATTCCTGATACAGATGCTTTTCTAGAAATACACCAAAGAGATCTACTTAAAGTCTAAATCTTTCAGACCTTCTAACTTCACAAGACCTTCCTCTAGTCAAGGTGAGAGCAACAAACTGCACCTAAGTCTTCCTTTTCTGTGCCAATCCCCCCCGCCCCCCACCCAAGTGATTATTTCTTAGGGGCTTGATTGGAGACTTCCATCACCAAGCTACAAGACATTGATAATAATTGCAAAATAACAGTGCTTTTCTAACAGCTACCCAGGCTATGACAAGGTCCCTCAAAAAATCTGAAACATCTTATATATATTGTCATTTCACTTTATCCAGTGGCTTTCAAGGACTAAACTTCTAAAGACTTTTCATACTTAGTCTTATCTATTATTTATACCTACTACTCATTCAAACAGTTTACAATTATGATTTATCAGCTATTTTCAGTTCACAAAGGCTTAGCACATATTTTAGAAAGTATGGAGCTGATCTGATTAGACTGATTCCATCAACAAGTCCTACCCAATTCAAGACACAGGTAAAATGATACAAGGTCTTTCCTTCCACTTTCTTCTCTTTACTGTAATGGAGGAGGGAAGTGGGATGGACTATATTTGAGAAATTTCAATTTTTAAAAAATAAACTAAGCTTCTCTCTGAAATAATGACCCTTGTTTAAATGCATCATTTTTATATTGCCTTCATTTTCAAATATCTCCCTCCTTTATGTCATCTTATTGACAAATCTATTTTAATAAATAATATAAAGGAAAGAGAAAAAATAGTAGCTTAATAAAACCAGTCAACACATTAATCATATTTTGTGGTTTGTGTCATATTGATTAGAAATAATTCCCTATTTCTGCAAAAAAAAAATATGGAGGGCATTTCCTAGTCTCGTTTCCAGGGTGTAAGCTTAGTTATTAAAATTATACAATGTTAATTTTGTTTTTTGGGGAGACCTCCGGATATATTTTTGTAATCTTGGCTCTCCTGTTGTTTTCTTTGGCTCTCCTGCATTCTGTAATAAAAATCTTCCCATAATTCTCTGAATTATTTCTATTCTTATGTTTCATCTCATTGTATTCATATACTACTATTTGTTTAGTCAAGTTAATGAAAATCTTACTTTCTATCTAGCACTCAACCTTATTAGGATAAGGTAAAGTTACAAATAGGTACTAATGGATAACTCTGAGCTCATACAAAAGATCATTGAGGTTAATTTAATATTCCAAAGGAAATTTCAGAATGTATAGCTTCATTTTAACACCTTGCCTTGAATGGGAAAATCATCTTAAATCATTCTTCATTTTAGCTTTTCATTTTGTTTGAGATGGATTTAAAGAAGAAAAAATATCTTTCTAGAATATTTAAAAATATTTTTATTTACTTTCTATGTGTGAAAGAAGCCACTACCTTTGTTGTTCAGTTTCAGTAAATAAAAAGATAAATGATCATTATTATGTAGCTATTTTCAACTTCTGTCTCTTCATTTTTTTAGCAAAATCTTAGTTAAACTTAAATGTAGCAACTGAAAGAAATCTACTTCCTAAATAAAGTCAACTTCCTTGAATTGCTTGTAAGTCATCAGTAATGTACTATAGCCTACTTACACGCCGGTTGTGTCATTCTATTTCCCCTTTGAATCACCTAAAATATTAGTTCTTCAAAGATCATGTTTTATGGTTTGCAGTCCTAGATAGAGTATTATCTAGACATAATGCAGAGGAGAATCTTCATGTGCCTGAGGTAGATACTCCACATAACACAATCAATTATCATCATTTATTTAGCACCAAGTTTATGTTTCGCACTGTATCAGGTGCTAAAGATATAAAGTTATAAATTAAAAAAAAGTGATTTCCCTCAAATTGATTACATTTTTGTTGGGGGAAAACATACAGATAATATACATACATAGGAAGGAAATTACATACATTGAAGGAAATTAATGATTCTAAGTGACATAGTTGAAGAGGAAGTATATTCTAGGCATGGTGGAAAGTCAGTCCAGCAGTATACTATTGGAAGATGAGTAATATGTCAGAACAAGAGGAAAAACATCTGTGTTTGCTAGACTATAGTGATCTTAATGGGAAGTTATTATATGTGATGAGACTGGAAAGGTTTGCTGGGTTGAAGAACTGAAAGGCTTTAAATGTCAAAAATATGAGTTAATTTTTGATGCTAAAAGCTATAGAGAGCCACAGGAAAAATATTGAATAGGGCAAGTGACATGGTCAGAACTGTCTTGTTGGAAAATCATTTTGTCATCTGTGTGGAGAATGGATTGGTGATGATTAAAGCCTGAACCTGGGTGGTGCCTATGTAAATATAAATGAAAAGAAAGATCCTGAAGCAAAAGGTGTTATGGAGATAGAAATAAGACTATGTAATTAATTGTTATATGATATAAATGAAAAGTGAGGAGTTGAGGATGACACTGAAGTATTGAAACTACTTGGCTAGAAGGATGGTGGTATGAATGAGATAGAAATAATTCAAAAGTTCAGAAGAAGGAAGGGCTGGATGGGAAATAAAGCAATTCATTTTTGGTCACATTGAGTTTGAAATAGCCATGGGACATAGAGATCTAAATGTCCAGAAGGCAGTTAGTGATGCAGGACTCTAATGGAACTCAGATCATAGATTAGGACTAGAAAAATAAATCTGAGGGTCACCAGCTTAGAAATAATTAACCCCTTTTGAGGACACCTAAAGAGAGAGCATTTAGCGAAAGGAGCCTAGGGCAGACATCCATAATGAGGGAATGTGTTAAGAATTATGATTCATCAAAAGAAAAAAAATCATAAAAAGAAGCAGTCAGACAGGTAGCAGGATAGGAGAACCAAGAGAGATCAGTGTTATCAAAACCCAGAAAGTAAAGAGTATCCAGGAAGAGAGCATGGACAGCAACATTAGGTATAGCAAAAACTTCAAAGATAACAAGTAAGAAAAAGCTCTAAGATTTGGCAATGAAGAGATCATTGATGATTTTAGAAAGAATAATTTTAGCTGAGCTGACAAGATTGCAATTAAGACTAGAGGATTTCAGTGATAGAGAAGAGAAAAGTGAAGGCATTGAGTGTACTTTGCTTTTTTCTAGGAGTTTAAAAAAGAGAAAGGAAGGAGAGATAAGGTTAGTTTGGAACAGAGGATGTAAGAAGTTTATAAACAGCCGAGAAAGAAGGACTTGATATAGTTTATGAAGAGCTTTAAATTCCAAACAGAGGAATTTATTTTAGAGAGAATAAGGAGTAAAGGATGATTTTGGAGCAGCTTATATCATACTATGACCTGTGCATTGTCATGAAATAGAGCTGGCTATTTCAAGTTTGAAAGCAACCTTCTCTGGATTTGATATTAAAATACTAGTCTTTGCTATTGCTGCACATTCAAAAACTTCATTTCCCTCCTCTCATTTTGCTTTAATTTCAAGAGCATATTATCCACATTAGCATTTATATTCACTGTATGACAGCAAAAAAATGATGGATCAATCATGTGGCAAGAACAAAAGACAACCAATGAACAACCTGCATGAACTTCTGGTACACACACAATGTGAAAAGAAAGTAAAGGAGGACCCTAGCTTGAAGGGTGGCCACCCTCTAGTGAATTTATGGAAGAATAAAGACAACAGTTTCACAAGATTGACAGGCATGAATTAGTTGTGAGCTGTATACTTATGAGGAATATTCACACCAGTGAAATCACAGAGATATTGGAGAGTTATCATATCATCCAAGTCTTTGCCCTATTTCAACTAGTATAAGTATGCTACTAATATGAAAGAGAGGATTGTGAAGTAGTGTTACCCATCTGATGTCAGTATAGCTCACATACTAAGATGACCAACAAGACATCCATGTTTATTACTTGGTGTTGTTCTTCCTTTCCCCTATTTTATTTGGTATAAACATACTTAAGTAGCTAGTGATGTTCTAAAATGCAGAAAGGTAAGGATTATTTTTGATTAGATCCCTATTGCCTCTTTAATTAATTCTTTTCCATCTTGTTGAGCTTAAGACATCCAGGCAACTCTGGCTCTAGAGGTGAAAAAAGCTATCTAATGCCTTACTTTGTTTTTTATGAGGCATGGTAAAATGATCATTAAATAATCATTTGGGTATCCAAGGAATACAGCAAGATTTGAATCAAAACTAATTGCTATAGAGTCTAAAAGTACTGAACAATACTCATTTTTTTTTCCTATTAAAGCTTAAGCTAGTACATTATTTTTAAACTGATCATCTCCCTGGGAAAAATCAGCACCTATAAACTATATATACCTCTTTTTACTTCCTGAGACAAAGTCAGTTCAGTTTTGTCTACTCTCTTCTTTTCAGTTGCAGAAACTATTTTGGCTCCCAATAATTTTGTTTAATATTTTGAAAAATCAGTAGATTAACAAACATATATTAGGTGCCTACTATGTTCCAGGTGCTCTGGAAAAAGAGGCAAAAATAAATCAATAATCATCCCCAAGGATTTTACATTTCTTTAAGATGTGTACAGATATGGATAAGCAAGGGGTTTTTATTAAATGTTTAAAATGAACATTTATTGAATGATCTTCATAAAGGACATTACTTTTGTTAATCAAATTGAATAATTGAATTTTTTTCAAATGAACACCTGAAGGTTACTTAAAATTAAAAAAAAAAGATAAAAATTTTTTGAGACTGGACACGTTTATTACAACTTGCACACATAACTATGAATAAGTTTTGGGTTAAAAGGAGACCCACAGCATTGCTTGGGAGTTTTACCTCTCTCAGTGATAAAGAGGGGACCTCTTTGGTTCAATCCCCCAATGTATGGGGAACAGCAATATTGAATGTCAGTTCTAATTCTGGTAGCTGTATTTATGGTATTCGCCTTATAGTACTGGACTTTAGTTTAAAACTGTTGTCTTCTGAAGAAAAGGCCAACTGGCAGATAAAAGAGAGAAATGCCACAGGACATTTGTAATGATAGGACAAGGTAGTAGACAGGAACACATCTGCTGTTGGGATTCCTAATTACCTTGTGACCCTGAATGCCAACATTCTTTTGGAGGAGAAAGAAATACTTTCCTATGTTTCACGTGAACTGCAAGGAATTTGACAACCCTATTTTCTGATTTGCTGAGCTGACCCTATTGTGCTTCGTTTCTGGAAAATAATTCAGCATCTTGGCTCTTCTGTGAATTTCAAGCCTAGATTGAAGACTTAAAAAATGTATTTTGCCTTTTCACTGGTTATTGTGTTTTATGTAGGTGCTCTGGGACCTTGTATGAAGGGCGCTATATAAGTATAAGGATTGGATTGGCTGAATAATTCTATTTTTTTTTTTTTACCTCATCAGGCTGTTAATCCTGCATGCCTGTGGTGATAAACCCGGAAAATCCCAGATAATCCTATATAGTATTCAGACTGAGTTGGCAACAGCTATAAATACATATCAAACTGTCAAATACCATTATCATTTAGACAACTCTGCAGTCCTTCCAAATTACATTAAAATAAGGCAGTTCATTTCTTTTATTTCATTTTTCTTGCCCCCTTCTCACTTTCCCCTCTTCCCTTTTCTTCCAGCTTTCTCATTCATCTCTCACCTTCCTCCACATAGCCCCCTTCCCTCTCCATTTATTTGTTTATTTCTTTTCTCTTTGGTCCCTCCTTTAGTGCTTCCTCCCCATTTCAGACTTTAGGTCTCTCACTTTCTACTTGTTCTTCTTCAGCATTTTCTGCTCCACATCTTTTATATTTATCTCTTCTTTTTAATGTCAGTTACTATTATTTAAATTTTTTTCCCTCATCTAATTCCTGTACCTAACAGTATACAGTGACTATCTTAGGTAGTAAAGATAAATTTATTTATAATATTCCCCACTATTCTGCTCTGCAACCTCTTTTTATTCCAGATCTGCTTCTATATGACCCAGAGGCATAGTGAGTAGTTGAAATTCCATAGATAAGCAAGTATTTCTTGGCAGTTTTCAAAAGGAAAGATCCCCACTGCCAAAAGGCTTCTGTTTACCACACAAAACAAATGTTGTTACTATTCCAATTCCAAAAAAGCATCTTAAATGCATCCTTTCACCAGAAGTAGTTCCAGCTTTCAAGTCTAATTAGATGTAAAGAAAATCTTTTGTTATTTTTTTTTGTTATACAATTTAGACTTGGCTAATAACCAGAGATAAATAATAGTTTACCCTTGCTGAGTTCTAGGCAACACTTTCCAGAATAAATACAGCACAAATTCTATGAAAAGCCATTGTTTGCACTACTCATTTTCACTCCACTCCTATCCCCTCTTCTTTTACCTTTCCTATCTCTCTTGTTCCGATACAAAAATATATATATATATATATATATATATATATATATATATATATATGGCAATATGACTTTCAAGGTGGATTAAGATTGGGCCAACCATAGGTTAGAGGGAGAAAAGACAGTCACATGACAATGATAGAGCAGATAAAAAGAGGGGAAGAGACTTCCACTAAAGTCTTCCTTATGTTGAGGAGATAGCCATATCTTTGCTAGCTGGGCATAAACTCTAGTCATCAGATTGAATGTGGTTTTAGCCATGGATTGGGCTGTGTCTTTGAAAATCACTCTAGTATGGATAATGGGGTAACTCAGTGGACTGAGAGCCAGGCCTGGGTTCAAATCTGCCTTCAGACACTTCCTAGCTATGTGACCCTGGGCAAGTCCCTTAACCCCCTTTTGCCTAGCCCCTATCACTCTTCTGCCTTGGAACCAACACATAGTATTGATTCTAAGACAGAAGGTAAGAGTTTATTTTTAGAAAAAAGAAAGGAAGGAAGGAAGAAAATCACTCTAGTTAAGTTTGGAGAGGTTCATTCCTCAAATGTTGAACCTCAGTTGAAATTTTTTGGCCACTGATGCCTCTTAAGTTTTTGGGAATCTGTGTTGATAGAGGAAAAACCCACAAATGAAATCAGAGGTCAATAAATATTTTTAAAGCGTGATATAGATGAACTTATGCTAGAGGAGCAAAAGAGATCACCCAACAATTTTTACTATTTCATATCCTATGTCTTCCAGCTCATTTTATTTTCTGTACTCAAAATAAAGCTTTTTAGTATTTGGCATACTGTTTATTCTCACTGCTTACTTTAGCTTAAGCTTTTGTTTAATTCACAAGGAACACATTGTCTCTGCTCCAAATCATATCGGATATCTTTTCCCTTTACACCTGCTTATGTTTTGTATTTTTCTTGTATTAAATTATATTTAGGGAATGTATGGCAATTGAGGAAAACCAAAGCAAATGCCCAAATGGTGTAGTCTCTGTACCATAGAACACTGCATAAGAGACAGAAGAGTTGAATTCTAATCATAGATGCTAATACCATCAAGCAGGGATCTTGGGAAAATTGTTTAACTTCTTTGTATACCAATTTTCCTATTTAGAAAAATAGTAGTGATGTGATATAATTTATGCATTTATTCTTCCATCCATTTATTTATATATACATTAGTTCAAATAATATGACTGAATGAGCATTTATAACTGTCAGTACAGTACTTGGGTTTTGGAATAGAAATAAATACAAGGGGGGAAATCCCTGCTTTCAAGAAGCTTACTTTTTAACAGGAAGAAAATACATTAAAGAAAGCTAAAAATCCGGAGGGATTCAGAAGGTAGTAGAGGAAGCCTAGAGTATAAGGAATTGAGGCAAGACATGAATAAAGTTATGGCTGGTCTGGGTACTTTCCTTAAATTAAAGATTTTAGGAGGAGCTGACCACTTAGAATAAAAGGTTGCAGGGGTGGAATGTACTGCCAGTGTGATAAGAGCATATGTGAAACGAATTTCCAGTATGAGGAGGCTGCTATGGCATGGTAGAAAAAGTCCAGTGAATCACTTGTTGAGCAGAAAAAGAATGGAGATAATATTTATATGAACATAATAATGGATATCACATTTATAATGCATTTTGTAAAACTTTAAAGTTCATATAAATTCCAATTAGCAGTTTTCATAACAAATAACAAAGCAGGTGAAAGTTATATAAGTGAAAGTTTTTATTAAGACTTTCTTTTCCATTTCTCATTTTTAATTTTCAATTGTTTGTCTAAATAATTATTGATGTCACTTCAATTATGTGCTATTTTCAAATGATTTATCTTTCATTTTTCTTTCTTCCCTTCGTTCGTTCGTTCGTTCATTCCTTCCTTCCTTCTTCCCTCCCTCCCTCCCTCCCTTCCTTCCTCCTTCTTTCCTTTCTTCCTTCATTGGTGAATCCATGGTCAGACTCTACAAAGACAGCTGATTCAGGGAATAACTTCTACAATAATAACACCTTTTCTTTCTATTATTTGGTTATTTGGTGCTCATCAAAAAGCTTGTATATTTCATAGAAGCTGTATACCTCTATATTGTAAAAACTCATTTAAAAAAAAGAGTTGATAGACTTCTGGGTAATATATAAGAGTTTAGATTCTTTCATTCCATTTTTTAAAATTAATTTTCCCCCAATTACATAAAAAACGTTTCCAACATTAAAAATTTTTTTTTTGATTTTCTAATTCTTTTTCCCCATACCTCCCTTGCTGAGACAGTGAGCAATCTGAAAAAGATTTGACATCTGAATTCTATAAATTATTTTCCCATATTAATTATTTTGTGAGCAGAAAAGAACAAGAAAGATTAAGAAAGTGAAGTTTACTTTGGTCTGGATTCAGACTCCATCAGTTCTTTCTCTGAAAGCAGATGACTTTTTTTTTTTAATCAAAAGTCCTTTGGGATTGTTTTGGATCATTGTATTGCTAAGAATAGCTAAGTTATTCACATTTGTTCATTGTGTAGTATTGCTGTCACTATGTACAATGTTTTGGTTCTGCTTACTTCTCTTTTCTTCAGTTGGTAAAATTTTTTCCAAGTTTTTCTGAGCTTCTTCTGCTCATTATTTCTTATATCACAACAGCATTCCCATTACAATCATATATTGCAACTTGTTCAGCCTTTTCCCAATTGATGGATATCCCCATACTTTCCAAATCTTTGCCCACAGCAAAAAAACAAAAAACAAAAAAAAACTACTTTAAATATTTTTGTCCTTCCCTTTTTTGTTTTCTATCTCTTTGGGATGCAAACCTAGTAATGGTATTTATGCATATTGTTTTGTAGACTTTTGGGCATAGATCCAAGTTGTTCTCCATAATAGTCAAATCAGTTTGCAACTTCCCTAACAGTGCATTAGTGTCTCAGTTTTCCCACCTCTCCTCCACGTTTTGTCATTTTCCTAGTCTATCATAAGAGTCAATCTAATCAGTATGGAGTGATACTTCAGAGTTGTTTTAATTTGCATTTCTCTAATTAATAATTATTTAGAGTATTTTTCACATGAATCTAGAGACTTTTAATTATTTTATATGATAACTGCCTATTTATATCCTTTGAACATTTATCATTTGGGGAATGACTTGTATTCTATACAATTTCTTTCTTTCTCTATGTATTTGAGAAATAAGGTCTTTATTAGAGAGACTTGTAAAATTTTTTTTTCACTATTGTAATTATGTACTACTCCCTCTCCTATTTCCCCCCTGTTTATTCTTTTCTCTCTCCTTTTATGCTATCCATTCTCAAAAGTATTTAGATTCTGATCAACATATATTCTGATTTTTCATCTTTTCTATAAGGTCCCTTCCCATTTTTATTTCTTATAGGGTAAAATAGATTTTCATAACCATATGATTGTGTATATTCTCTCTTTGAACCAATTCTGACAAAAATAAAGTGCTCCTTTCTTCATCTTCCTTATCTTCTTCTCTACAGTAAAAACTCTTTCATGCCTTTTTTATGTGAAATAAATTGTCCTTCTATTTTTTCATCTTTCTCCCAATGCATTTCTCTTTCTCAACCCATTATTTATTTATTTTTTAGTTATTATTTCATCATATTCAACATACACCTTTGCCTTCTGTCTATACATTCTACTTTTAACTGCCCTAATAATGATAAAGTTCTTAGGAGTTGCAAGATTCATCTTCCCATGTAGATATATGAAAAGTTTAACTTTATTGAATGTCTTTTGAATTCTCTTTCCATTTCACTTTTTGTGCTTCTTTCAAGAATCAAAATTTCCATTTAGCTCTGGTCTTTTCATCAGGAATGTTTAAAAGACCTCTATTCATTGAATATTCATTTCCCTCCCTGACCTACCCCTTAATGTTTATGATCAGTTTTTCTGGGTAGGTAATTCTTGGTTGAAGTCCTAGTTCCTTTGTCCTCTAGAATCTCATATTCCAGACTTCCTAATTGTTTAATGTAGAAGGTGCTAAATTCCATGTTTTCTCACTGTGGGTCCATGATATTTCAATTATTGTTCCTTTTTTTTGGCTGTTCATAATATTTTCTTTTTACCTGAGAGTTGTTTATAATATTCCTGAGAATTATCCTTTTGAGATCTCTTTCAGGAGGTAATTGGTTAATTTTTTCAATTTCTATTTTGTCCTCTAGTTCTATAACGTCAGACAGTTTGCCTTGAAAAATGATGTCTTTTTTCTTCTTTTTTAATGAAGGCTTTCAGGTAGTCCAGTAATTATTAGATTATCTTCTAGATTTATTTTTCAAGGCAGTTATTTTCCCCATGAGATAGTTCATATTTTCTTCTATTTTTTCATTCTTCTGATTTTTTTATTACTTCTTGATGTCTCATGGAGTCATTAGCTTCAGCTTGCTAAATTCTAATTTTTAAGACATGATTTTCTTGAGGAGCTTTTGTTTCTCCTTTTCCATTTAGTTACTTTTACTTTAAAAAAAAAATATTTTCCTCCTTTAATTTTTGTGACTTTTTTCCATATAGCCAATTTTTCCTTTTAAAAAGTTTTTCTCTTTATTGCATTTCTGTATAACTTTTTCCATTTAGCTAATTCTGTTTTTTAAGAAGTTCTTCTTGGATTTCATTGGATTTTTGTTCCTCTTACCAAATGGGCTGCTCTGTTTTTTAAGGTATCATTTTCCTCTTTATTTACCAAGCTATTGGCTTTTTTCATGCTTTTTCCGTTATAGCTCTCATTTATTTTCCCAGTTTTTCTTCTATCTGTTATTTGATTTTAAAAATTACTTTTAAGCTACTTCATTCATTCTTTTTGGGCTTGAGATCAATTTCCATTTTTCATGGAGGTTTTATTTACAGCAGTATTGATTTTTCATTTTCTTCTGAGTTTATGTTTTTATCTTCCTTGTCACCAAAATAATTTTCTATTTTTTTTTTTTTTGCTCTTTACTCATTTTCCAACCTTATCCTTTTCTTTTAATGTAAAAAAAATTTTAAGTTGGACTCTGTTCCTGCAATGAAGGGTGCACTGTTCTAGATTTAAGAAGATTTAAGATTCTGTCACTGCCTTCAGAGCTGGCTCTGGGGACCTATAAGTTTCCAGTTATTCCAAGGTATAATCACAAGATTATAAGAAGAATCACAAACACCCTTTTCCATCTTGGAACTATGAGCAGGGTCCCCCGCTCCTCTGTGGCCACAATTATTAGTGTGTGATAGTGATCCTGCTCACCCTGGGACTGTGACCCAGAACTATGATATGGCTCTGTATACAGGCAATATGACAAGAGTCTTGTGCCCAGAGTCAGACAAGGATTCTTTGTAATCTCCTTCTGAGCAATTGTCTCACCTCGCTTACCATCAATGATTGAGAGTTCAGGAAGCCTTTGCTGTGATTCATCTTTTTCCAAGGCTTGTTTCCACAGTGAGATGTGCATTGCCATGCTTCTTTGCACTTCACTTCCACACTGGTGCAGTAGATCTTTCATGACAACTTTCTAAGTTGTTTTGGGCTGAAAAATTGTTTCAAATCATCTTTTTTGTGGGTTATGCTGCTCAGAATTTGTTTTGAGGTGTTATATCATAGTTGTTTGGAGGGTAATTTGGTAGAAATCAGGTGGGTCTGTGTAGCTTCTTCACCATCTTGACTCTGCCCTCTTATTCAGTTTTTCTTAATATTGTTTTCTCATCACAAATCCCATTCTGCCATCACTTTTCTTAGCTTCTGGAAGGCATATCTACACACAAGTCTTTAATTTAACTGCAATCTCCTTTTTTCCTTCTATTTTCATTTATTGCTAGAATATAAACATGATATATTCAGTTCCTCAAGCAATAGCAACTTGCTGATTTTGGACAATTAGTTCATATTTAGATTATCCACAACCAAACAGAAATCTGATTGTCCTCTTCCTTTCCATTTTGCCATCACAATTGCAGAGGGAAAAGAGTGTCTCATAGGACTAAGTCATTTAAAAATTTTCTTTGTGTTTGGTTGCTATGTTTAAAAAATATCTATCACCAAATGGCCAATCTACTAGTCATGTGACTATACATAATTATTTAGTTTGGTTCTCAGGAAAACAGACTGGTCCATTACTATGAACAAATTCAGAAGAAGGACCTTTTCAATAACTGAAATGACATTGACACCAAACATCATAATTAAAAATTGGTTGCCATAACAGGGAGACTAAAAGACCTCAGAAAATTCCATCGTTAACAAACAGATAGAAATGGGTGTCAAGAATGGTACTGGTTAGGATATAAATTTATTTACAAAATCTTATGAAGAAAGATTATTATGAGAAGTATCTTCCCTTTCTTGAAAATTTGATTTATTCAAACCTATACTTTTGCAACTCCTAGCTATGTAAGACAGGGCAAATTATGCAATCATGACTTGACTCATTTTTCTCATCTGTAACATGGAGATAATAAAGCACCCATCTCTCAAGTTCACTAAGAATAAAATGAAATAATATTTGTAAAACTCATGGAAAACTGTAAGGTACTATATAAATGCTAGCTAAAAATATTTAATGGACAAAAATCAATTCATCTTCCTCCTGACACCCTCTTACCTAGTAAGTAAAAAGGAAGAATACAACCCATTTGACACATATGCATTGTATAACACATTTCTGCACTGGACATGCCCCAAAATACTATCTCAATATACACCCTAAATCCTTCACTTAATCAGGAGCTAAGTAGCATAAGTAATCATAGGTCCTTTGGAATTATGGCTCATCGTTGTTTTGACCAGAGTTCTTAAGTGTTTCAAGATTTTGTCTTTATGATGTCCTAATTGAATAAATTAGTCTCCTAGTTCTGTTCACTTAACTACACATCAATTCACACAAATTTTACAGGGTTTCTCAGAAACTGTCCCCTTCATTACATTTTAAAACATAATACTATTCTATTTTATTCATATATTGTAATCTTTTCATCCATTCCCCGTTGATGGGCACCCTCTTAGTTTCCAGTTTTTTTGAGCCACAAAGAGTGACTGTACATAATTTTTGTTCATATGGATCCTTCTTTTTTACTGATCTCTTTGGATTATGAACTTAATAGTGAGTGATATTGCTAGGTCAAAGCATGCAGAGTTTAATAATGTTTTATATATAGTCCCAAACTACTGTCCAGAAAATGTACACCAATTTGTAGCTTCACCCTTAAAATACGAATGTGCTCATTTTCCTTTTTGGGGTCAATTTTGCCAAATCTGGTGATCATGAAGCATAACCCCAGTTCTTTTATTTCCATCTCTCTGATTATAATTAATATAGGGCATTATTATATGACAATTGATCTCTTTCTTAAAAAGACATGCAGAGGAGAGTATATAATAGACATAAATATAAATGGCATATAAAGATCACTTAGGAGCATAAAGCTAGGAAAAGCAGCTAGACTGGACTGAGTAAACATAGATGAGATAAATGTTGGTGATGATACCACTGGAAGCTCATTAAAGTCCCTTGTTGTACAAAGCACTTGAAGGAGGGAAATACTAAATATGTAGAAAAATGAAGGACCTTATTTGTAGACTCCTCCTACCCCTTCCAAAAAAAATCCCAAAAAACATTCCTGGGAGAACATCGATAACTACTGGTCTAAATATCTACTCTACCATATATACAAAATTTTTTTTTTAAAATTAATTTATTTAGTAAATTTAGAATAGTATTCCTCGGTTACAAGAATCATGTTATTTCTGTCCCTCCCCTGTCCCCACCCTTACCATAGCTGATGCACAATTTCACTGGGTATTACATATGTCCTTGATCAGAACCTATTCCCATGTTGTTAGCTTTTGCACTAGGATGTTCATTTAGAGTCGACATCCCCAACCATATCCCCTTGACCCATGTAATCAAGCAGTTGTTTTTCTTTGTGCTTCTACTTGCACAGTTTTTCCTCTGAATGTGGACAGTGTTCTTTTTTGCAGATCCCTCCAAGTTGTTCAGGATCACTGCATTGCCACTAATGGAGAAGTCCATTACATTTGATTGTACCACAGTGTATCAGTCTCTGTGTACAATGTTTTCCTGGTTCTGCTCCTTTCTCTATGCATCAATTTCTAGAGGTTGTTCCAGTTCCCATGGAATTCCTTCACTTCATTATTTCTTTGAGCCCAATAGTATTCCATCAAGAACATATACCATAATTTGTTCTTCCATCCCCCAATTAAAGGGCATCCCCTCATTTAAAAAAATTTTACCACCACAAAGTGCTCAGCTAGGTATATTCTTGGACAAGTCTTTTTCCTTGTTATCTTTTTGGGGTACAAACCCAGAAGTGCTATGGCTGGATCAAAGAAATTGCCCTCTAGAATGGTTGGATCAATTCACAATTCCACCAGCAATGCATTAATGTTGCGACTGTGACACGTCCCCTCCAGCATTCATTACTTTCCTTTGCTGTCATGTTAGCCAATCTGCTAGGTGTGAGGTGATACCTCAGAGTAGTTCTGATTTGCATAACAGATTTAGAACACTTTTTCATGTGCTTATTAATAGTTTTGATTTCTTTAACTGAAATTGCCTATTCATGTCCCTTGCCCATTTATCAATTGGAAAATGACTTGATTTTTTGTACAATTAGTTTAGCTCTTAATAAATTTGAGTAATTAGAACTTTGTCAGAGGTTTTTGTTATGACAATTGCTTCTCAATTTGTTGCTTCCCTTGTAATTTTGGTTTCATTGGTTTTGTTTGTACAAAAATTTTTATTTGATATAATCAAAATTATTGATTTTACATTTTGTGATTTTTTTTTCTAGCTCTTGCTTGGTTTTAAAGTCTTTCCTTTCCCAAAGATCTGACATGTATACTATTCTATGTTCACCTAATTTGCTTATAGTTTCCTTCTTTATATGCAAGTCATTCACCCATTCTGAGTTTAGTTGGGTGTGAGATGTTGATCCAAACCTAATCTCTCCCATACTATCTTCCAATTATCCCAGCAGTTTTTATGAAATAGTGGATTTTGATCCCAGAAGCTGGGATCTTTGGGCTTTTCATAGACTGTCTTTCTGAGGTCACTTACCCCAAGCCTATGGCATTGATCCTCCTTTCTGTCTCTTAGCCAGTACTAAATTGTTTTGATGACCACTGCTTTATAATATAGTTTGAGATCTGGGACTGCAAGGCCTCCTTCTTTCATATTTTTTTCCATGATTTCCCTGGATATCCTTGATCTTTTGTTCTTTCAAATGAATTTTATTATGGTTTTTTCTAGTTCAGTAAAAAAGCTTTTTGGTAGTTCAATGGGTAGGGCATTAAATAAGTAAATTAATTTGGGTAGGATTGTCATTTTTATTACATTAGCTGTATTTTAATTTAAAATCTAAGAATTTTTGAATTTTGAATTTTTTGTTTGAGATTGTATTTTTATAAAAATCCAAGAATTTTGATTTTTTGTTTAAGATTGTACTTTTATAAAAAATTCAAGATTTTGATTTTGTTTGAGAAAAGATCTTCAAGAAAGAAGCTTGAAAATTTTATATCCAGAGAATGAACTGTTGCAGAAAGATGCCGGAAAACTTACACTTCATCAAGAAGATCAAGAACGAACTTTGTATATGATTGATTGAACTGAACTTTGATTGAACATTTATTGTAAATGTACACATTCATGCCAAAAGGGACTGCCCCTAATTTGGCTTTCTGTCAATGCGCCTAGCAAAACATTTCCTTTCCTTTCCTTTCCTTTCCTTTCCTTTCCTTTCCTTTCCTTTCCTTTCCTTTCCTTTCCTTTCCTTTCCTTTCCTTTCCTTTCCTTTCCTTTCCTTTCCTTTCCTTTCCTTTCCTTTCCTTTCCTTTCCTTTCCTTTCCTTTCCTTTCCTTTCCTTTCCTTTCCTTTCCTTTCCTTTCCTTTCCTTTCCTTTCCTTTCCTTTCCTTTCCTTTCCTTTCCTTTCCTTTCCTTTCCTTTCCTTTCCTTTCCTTTCCTTTCCTTTCCTTTCCTTTCCTTTCCTTTCCTTTCCTTTCCTTTCCTTTCCTTTCCTTTCCTTTCCTTTCCTTTCCTTTCCTTTCCTTTTCTTTTCTTTTCTTTTCTTTTCTTTTCTTTTCTTTTCTTTTTTCTTTTTCCTCTCTCACTATTCTAATTTCTTTTAGAAAATTGAATATCGTGTATATCTATAGTTAGAAGTGCATTTTGAATTACAAAATTGATTATGTTAATTGATCAATGGGGAGACTAGTCTCCCATGATCATCAGGGGGGATTGTAAACCTTAAAATTTCTCAGACTTATGAATGTTGGAAATTTCCCCATTGGGGAATCTTCTACTTAAAAAAATTCCCTAGCAGATAGTGGGAATTCTACTTGAATGTGAAAACTCCTTGCCTTGGGAATATCCCTGCTCCACCCTACTTAAGACTGCTTTAGGACAAAAAACTCCTTGCTGAACAATGAAAGTGCTTTGACCCATGCTTATGGAAAGGACAGGAAGTTCTTTGAGTCATGCCTGTTTTTAAAACTTATACAATAACAAAGTTCATTTGGAAGAACAAAAGATCAAGGATATCCAGGGAAATAATGAAAAAAATACAAAGGAAGGGGGTCTTGCAGTCCCAGATCTCAGACTATATTACAAAGCAGCGGTCATCAAAACAATTTGGTACTGGTTAAGAGACAGAAAGGAGGATCAGTGGAATAGACTGGGGGCAAGCAACCTCAGCAAGACAGTATATGACAAACCCAAAGATCCCAGCTTTTGGGACAAAAATCCACTATTTCATAAAAACTGCTGGGAAAATTGGAGGACAGTGTGGGAAAGATTAGGCTTAGATCAACACCTCACACCCTACACCAAGATAAATTCAAAATGGGTGAATGACTTGAACATAAAGAAGGAAACTATAAGAAAATTAGGCAAACACAGAATAGCATACATGTCAGACCTTTGGGAAGGGAAATACTTCAAACCAAGCAAGAATTAGAAAGAGTTACAAAATGCAAAATAAATAATCTGGATTACATCAAATTAAAAAGTTTTTGTACAAACAAAACCAATGTAACCAAAATCAGAAGGGTAGCAACAAATTGGGAAACAATCTTCATAAAAACCTCTGACAATGGTTTAATTACTCAAATTTATAAAGAACTAAATCAATTGTACAAAAAATCAAGCCATTCTCCAATTGACAAATGGGCAAGGGACATGAACAGGCAGTTCTCAGCCAAAGAAATCAAAACTATTAATAAGCACATGAAAAAGTGCTCTACATCTCTTATAATCAGAGAGATGCAAATCAAAACAACTCTGAGTTATCACCTCACACCTAGCAGATTGGCTAACATGACAGCTATGGAAAGTAATGAATGCTGGAGGGGATGTGGCAAAGTGGGGACATTAATTCATTGCTGGTGGAGTTGTGAATTGATCCAACCATTCTGGAGGGCAATTTGGAACTATGCCCAAAGGGCGATAAAAGAATGTCTACCCTTTGATCCAGCCATAGCACTGCTGGGCTTGTACCCCAAAGAGATAATGGACAAAAAGACTTGTACAAAAATATTCATAGCTGCGCTCTTTGTGGTGGCCAAAAATTGGAAAACAAGGGGATGCCCTTCAATTGGGGAATGGCTGAACAAATTGTGGTATATGTTGGTGATGGAATACTATTGTGCTAAAAGGAATAATAAAGTGGAGGAATTCCATGGAGACTGGAACAACCTCCAGGAAGTGATGCAGAGCGAAAGGAGCAGAACCAGGAAAACATTATACATAGAGACTGATACATTGTGGTACAATCGAAGGTGATGGACTTCTCCATTAGTATCAATGCAATTTCCCTGAACAATCTGCAGGGATCTAAAAAAAATACTACCCACAAGCAGAGGATAAACTGTGGGAGTAAAAACACCGATGAAAAGCAACTGCTTGACTACAGGGTTGGAGGGGATAAGACTGAGGAGAGACTCTAAATGAACACTCTAATGCAAATTCCAACAACAGGGAAATGGGTTCGAGTCAAGAACACATGTGATAACCAGTGGAATCATGCGTCGGCTATGGGAGAGGGAAAGGCGGGGGGGGGGGGGTTTGGGAGGAAAAGAAAATGATCTTTGTTTCCAGTAAATAATGTATGAAAACGACCAAACAAAATAATGTTAAAAAAAAAACCTGATACAATGGGATGCTAGGTACCCATATAGGTGGGGCAACTTGTAAACTTCTTAAACCTAAAAGGGTGATAACTTATTCAGAGGTTTTTTCTTAATGAAATTTGTCGACACAGCAGCATTTTTTTCTGACTTACTAAAGAGATTAAAACTACTCAGCTGTGAATTCAAAATGGGTGGTCTTTTAGAAACATCTACAGTGGTTGGTAGATGTAAGGACTTAGGGGAGGAGACAGAGGAAATTTTGCCCTTAAAAATAAGAGCTTGGATCTCATTCAGGGATCTCGATTTCTGATTCTCATTCTGGAGGATCTCATTCTGAGAGACTCATTTCCTTGAGGACTGATGCTTGAGGGCTCTTTCCTTGGAGACAGATCTCTTTGAGGAGAAGTGCTCTTGGAGGAAATCTCATTCTGAAGGAGAGCTCCTTGAGGAGCCCCTCTGAGGGACTCTGTCCTTCTGGGGTAGGAGCTCTGGAGGCTCTTGAGAGAGGCCCTTTGAAACAATCTCTGGCTTGGAAGACTCTTTGAGGAAGGATGCTGGCCTGGTGTCACTAATATCCTTGTTTAGTCAGACCTTGTGGTGATTGTTAAAAAACTGACTGATTTCTCTTTTAAGACTCAGGTCTAGGCCATATTGGCTTGAGGCCCTTCATACTTATTCCTTTCTTACTCTCTCTCTCTTTCTTTGATTACTCATTGTATTGTTAATTAAAATCTCTATAAAACCCAATTGACTTGGGTATTTGAATAATTGGGAATATTTCCCTGGCGACCACCTTATATTTGATTTTAAAACCCAAGACACTGTAGTGAAACATATTTCTGTGGTAAAATTTACTCACCCTCTCTTATATCTATCAAAATTTATATCTTCCACTATTTTAATCACTAGAGTTTAAGACCTCAACCATTTAGAGTCTCACATAACTCATCCTACCCATGAGCAACCAAAGTTTTTCCAATTGTTTAGACATAGTTTTAATTGTGAGGAGAGTGTTTTGTAGTTGTGTTCTTATAGTTCCTGTGTTTGTCTCAGCAGGTAGATTCCTAAGTATTTTATATTGTCTAGGGTGATTTTAAATAAAATTTCTTTCTAATTCTTGCTGCTGAGATGTATGGGAAATATATAGAAATGCTGATGACTTATGTGGGCTTTTTTTGTGTATCCAGTATCTTTGCTAAAGTTGTTGATCATTTCCACTAGCTTTTTGGTTGATTCTCTAGGATTCTTTAAGTAGATCATCATATCATCTGCAAAGAGTGATAGCTTGGTCTCCTCATTTCTTATTTTATTACATTTAATTTCTTTTTCTTCTCTAATTACTATTGCTAGTGTTTCTAGTACAATGTTAAATAATAGAGGTGATAATTGGCATCATTGTTTCACTCCTGATCTTTCTGGGAAGGCTTCTAGTTTATCCCCATTGCAGATGATGTTGTCTGATGGTTTTAGATAGATACTGTTTATTATTTTTAAGAAAAACCCTTCTATTCCTGTGCTTTCTAGTGTTTTCAATAGGAATGAGTGTTGTACTTTGTTAAAGGCTTTTTCTGCATCTATTGAGATAATCATGTGATTTTTGTTAGTTTGCTTTTTAATATGGTCAATTATGTGGATGGTTTTCTGAATATTGAACCATCCTTGCATTCCTGGTATGAATCCTACCTGGCCATAGTGAATAACCCTCGTGATCACTTGTTGAAGTCTTTTTTGTTAGTATCTGATCTAATATTGTTGCCTCTATATTCATTAAGGAGATTGGTCTATAGTTTTCTTTCTCGGTTTTTGACCTGTCTGGCTTTGGAATCAGTATCATATTTATATCATAAAAGGAATTTGGTAGAACTCCTTCTTTGCTTATTCTGTCAAATAGTTTGTATAATATTAGGATTAGTTTTTCTTTGAATGTTTGATAGAATTCATTTGTGAATCCATCTGGACCTGGGGATTTTTTCTTAGGGAGTTCATTGATGGCTTGTTCAATTTCTTTTTCTGATATGGGGTTGTTTAGGTAGTCTATTTCTTTCTCCGTTAGTTCAGGCAATTTATAATTTTGTAAATATTCATCCATGTCACCTAGATTGCCATATTTATTGCTATATAGTTGGGCATACTAATTTTTAATGATTGCCTTAATCTTAACTATAGGTGAGGTCTCCCTTTCCATCTTGGAAACTGGCAATTTAGTTTTCTTCTTTCCTTTTTTTAATTATATTGACAAGTTCTTCATCTATTTTTTTTTGTTTTTTTCAAAGTACCAGCTTCTAATCTTATTCATTAAATCAACAGTTCTTTGACTTTCAATTTTGTTAATCTCTCCTTTGATTTTTAGGATCTCTAGTTTAGTATTCATCTGAAGGTTCTTAATTCATTCACTTCCTAGTTTTTAAATTTGCATGCTCAATTCATTGACCTCTGCCCTCTCTAATTTGTTAATATATGAACACATGAATTTCCCCAGAGTACTGCTTTGGCTGCATCCCATAGATTTTGGAAGGTTGTCTCATCATTGTCATTTTCTTTGATGAAATCATTATTGTTTCTTTGATTTGTTCTTTAACCGATTCTGGAGAATCATATTGTTTAATTTCAAATTAATTTTTGTTTTGCCTCTCCATGTACCCTTACTAATTATTATTTTCATTACATTGTGATCTGAGAAGGTTGCATTGATTATTTCTGCTCTTTTGCATCTGTTTGCAATGTTTTTATGCCCTCATACATGGTCAATTTTTGTGAATGTTCCATGTGCTGCTGAAAAGAAGGTGTATTCATTTTTGTCCCTATTTATTTTTCTCCACATATCTACTAGCTTCAATTTTTCTAAGATTTCATTCACTTCTCTTGCCTCTTTCTCATTTATTTTTTGGTTTTGTTCATCTAATTATGATAGAGAAAATTTCAAGTATCCCACTAGTATAGTTTTTCTATCTATTTCATCCTTGAGTTCCCCTAGTTTCTCCTTTAGAAATTTGGATACTATGCCATTTGGTGCATACATGTTGTTTAGTATTGTCTATACTGCCTTTTATCAGGATATAATTAGCTTCCCTATCTCTTTTGACTAGATCTATTTTTACACACAATATTATCATTAGTAAAAAGTATCTCAAAGTTCTTAACATTTATAGGGAATCCCTCTTCTATCTTTTCCATTATAGTGGCAGGTATGCATTATAACATGATTTTGCTTGATATTAATAATTTGTGTCATCAGAGTTATTTTTGTTATTTTTTCAATAACCTTATGTTTTAATATATGCATAAAAGATACCTTATTAGAGGATTTTAAGGTATCATTTTGCCCTAACAAATGAAATGATCTCTATGAAGAGATTTAACTTTCTTCATCCTAGATGTGCATGGAGTGTGGATGAGGTGCACTGTGGAAGACTTCTTTTTTGCATGCTATTCTATGTGTGCATAAAATATATAATATATAATTTCATGAATAATAAATGTACATGAATAAACATATATGTGCATATCCACACACTGTATGCCATACCACCTGAAAAGTTGTTGGTTCACTATAATATTTACATGTATTTACATATATATGTTCATTTAGTTTGCTTATATTGCTGTAACATGTTTATATATATGATCATATATATATTTGCATTGTTAATCAATAAACTTTCTAGTCAATCATGTGAGAGAAACATGTAATTGGTTGTAAAATGTTGTTTGTGAAAATATGTTCTTTTTTCTTTTCATACTTTTACCAGGGATGCTTTAGACATGTGTAGAGATGAGAAGGAGGGCATGTGGTTTGTTATGTATGTTCTCTTAATGACCTTTTCATTATATCCAATGTTATGTTTTGTTCATCTCTCTAAGCATTTGGCAGCCTATGTTTTTCCAGTACTTTGGGAATCAATGTACCCAAAATGATGTCACTATTGTTGAGAAACTTCTTTTTGTATACTTTCTACACTCTCTAGTACAGTTGCTCTTCCTATATTGGTCTTTTAATTCCTCATGCAGAACACAATACAGTATTATGGTAGAGTCTAAATAAGGTACTCCATTGTTATTAATGAGAAAAATAGTTTGTTAAAGATATTTTGACAGATATTTTTCATTTTTCTTCTGTTCATTGTCTTCCTGGTTTCAACATTAATTTGTTTTAAGATAATCTGAGATGCTTGGGTTTCACATCAAGTTTTCTATAAACACCTTCCATTGCTTCTTGCTATTTCTGAAGGGATATTGTTCATAATCTTCCACTGTCTACCTTTGTAATATTCTACCATTTAATATTCTAACCAGACATTGCCACTGGCAACATATTTTGTCTTGGCAAGGGAATCAATTATATAATGTCTGAGATAGGTTCTAGGCTCTTTTATTTTCATCTTGGTAACTGATTTATATCAGTTAAACTTCTAAAAGAAATAGTGGAAACCTCTGCTAATATGCTTTGTCCATTTCTTATTTTTCAGTTTCTGGAATTTTTAAAGTAGGTCTAGTTGGAATTGTTCTAATTTCATGCTATATTTTTTTCATTTTTATTTTTTCTTATATTTTTAGAGTTCTAAAAAGGGACAAACTACTCAGAAAGCCTTGAATTCTGGTTTTGAGGAAGACCCTGGTCTAAAAGGTGGAGGAAGAGGAAGCCATGACAAACAAGTGAAGAGTAGAGGAATAGAGTCTTTAATCTTGGCATGGTGGAAGATGAAATCAAAACAGTCTCTCAGCCACAGTGTAATTACTAATCTCTGCTTTTTGGGTTAAGCTGATTGCTGCCAGTCATTGAAGCTCCCTAATGACAAGGGCAACACTGGGGAGTGTAATATTTATTGTGAAAGGAAATAGGATTTGGAAAACAGGCGGATAATGGGAGGTTTGTATGAGGTATGGAGGAGGTTGAGGGGAGAGAGGGAATATTGCTAGGTGATGCAAGGGAAGGAGATTCCCCCTGCTGAGAGGAAACAGCCGGCGTCCAATGAGGTCTGTTTGCCTTTGAATGACTGAACTGAAGTTCAGATCCCTCTATGACCAGAAAAGATAGTTCACTTATCTGACTGCTAATTCAAATAATATAAAGTTTAATAACCAGTTGGAATTGGAGTTTTTTCTCAGCTTCAGACCTGAGGCCAGGCCCCAGAGGCTGGCGGAGGGTGTGTTCCACTCCCATCTACTCTATATCAGTCCAGTTTTGTATAATTCAGAATCTTAGCAGTAGATAGAAAGCAAACAAGAACTGGTCTAACCTTCAGAAGCCTGTGTCTTCTGGTTGAACCAAGAAGAGCATGCCACTCCAGACAGGGCTGAATAAGCTCCTACCTCCTCTAGCACCAGGAAGCAAGTTCCACACGGCAGGCAGGAAGTACTAGTCACAAGACCCAACTACCACACCCAGAAGGAAGGAAGTGCTAGTCACAAGACCCAACTGCCACTCCCAGTTAGCCCCTTCCCCCACAAACTGTCAGTCTTATTTCTTTTCCACAGGAGCTAAAGACAGAGTCATGGTACTGGCCAGGAATCATCTCAAATCATTCCAAGAAGAGTGTTTTGGGTTTAACTGTCTCAGATTTTTCTCTTCTGTTCTTTTGGAAGACCAAGGTGGTATGGGGCAGAGTCAAGATTGCGGCTTAGAGGCAGTGAAAGTTCAGATCTCTGAAAACCCTTCCTTACTGATTACAAACTAAATGCTTCTAGGGAACTGAAAATCAAACCTAACATCAAGACAGAGCCAAGGAACCCTCCTGCTGGATTCAATGTAAAAGATACACCTCTCAAAAGCCTGAATTCAAGAACATTTGGGTTTAAGGTGAAGGAAGAGGGAAGGTCCCAGGATCCCTCCCCCACCTAGAGAGCTGACCCTCCAGTGGTAGCTGGAAACTCTGGGCAGACAAGAGTGCTGGTCTGGAGGCAGTACCTTGTGGGCAATGCTGTGCCAGGATCAGAGTATCAAGCATAGGCAGTGGGGAAACAGTTGGAGAAGATGCTCAGAGCAGGCAGCCTAGTTGCAGCAGCAGAGACACTCCATATTGTGCCCCCCCTTCCTGAAGTTTTGACCTCAGGGCACATCCAGCTCTACAAGTTCAAACCAGCTGGATTTAATATCATCAAAGGCTTCAGAGGGCAGGGAAACTCAAGCTACAACACCCCTCCCCCACAGACTGAACTGAGAGATTTGCTGGCTAAGCTCCAAGGGGGAAGGCTGAGAGAAAAGCCCCAAACCACAGATCTAAAACATAATGAGAGGAGCAAGAGTGCAGGCAACAACAGGAGAAAAAGAAGGGGCAAATATGAGCAAACAACAGAGAGAGAAAAAAGAAATGACTATGAATAGCTTCTATCCAGGCAATGAACAAAGAGCAAATGCAACAAAGAAGGATGAAGCAACACCAAGCAAAAACACAGAAACTCCAGTGAATTGGACACAGACTTTGGAGGAGGAACTCAAAATACAATTCAAAACACAGTTAAGAGAAGCTGAAGACAACTGGGTAAAGAACTGAAAAACTAAGATATGTCATCTAGAAACAGAGGCATTTGAACTAAAACAAGAAAATAGTGGCTTGAAAGCCAAAATTAATTAGCTTGAAAATGAGAGAAAGAAGATGAAAGATCAGAAGGAGAAGGATAACCAAAAACCCAGGGATGGAATCCAGTCTTTAAAAACCACAATACAACAATTAGAGGCAAGCAACTTCACAAGGTAGCAGGACAATATAAAACAACATCAAAAGAATGAAAAAATTGAGGAAAATATGAAGCACCTCATTCACAAAACAGAAGATTTAGAAAATCGTTCCAGGAGAGACAACTTAAGAATCATTAGTCTACCAGAAGACCATGACAAAAGAAAAAGCCTGGATGTCATACTACAGGAAATTATCCAAGAAAACTGCCCCCATATTCTAGAACAAGAGGAAAAAGTGGAGATTGAATTAATCCACAGATCACCTCCTGTACTGACAACTCCCAACTGACAACACCCAGGAATGTTATAACCAAATTCAAGAACTATCAGACCAAGGAAAAAATAGTACAAGCTGCTAAGAAGAAGTCATTCAGATACCAAGGAATTACAGTGAGGATAACACAGGATCTGTCTGCATCTACACTGAAGGACCGAAAGGCATGGGATATGATATTCCAGAATGCAAAGGAAGTAGGTCTACAACCAAGAATCAACTACCAGCAAAACTGACTAAATTCTTACAAGGGAAAGTATGGTCATTTAACAAAATAGAAGAATTCCAAGAATTTGTAAAGAAAAGACCAGACCTGAACAGAAAATTTGATGCCCAAACACAGAACTCAAGAGAATCATCAAAAGGTAATAAAGAAAGGGGAAAAAAAGAAAAAAGAAACAAAAAAACCCCAATTTTTTTAACGGACCCAATAAGTTAAAATGATAGGTATCCCTATAAGAATAGAGAACATTTGTAACTCTAAAAATTGTTATTATCACCTGGGTAGCTTGAAGAATTATACTTAGAGGGGACAGTTACAAACTGTATACCATGAAATGCCAAGACATAAATATGTATATAGATATCTGTATGTATATATTAGAGCTAAAAAAGGTTAGTACTAAGAGAAATGGGAAAAGAAACCAAAAAGAGTATTATATATCACAAAGAAGCACATGGTTGGAGGAGGGAGAACATCAATACACTGGAAGGGTAAAGAGGTTGGAGATAGGAAATACTCAACTCTTACATGCATTGAAATCGACTCAAAGAGACAACAATCAAATCCATTGGGGGCAGAGTATTGATTTGTGCCCTATAGGGAAGTAGAAGGGTAACAAACTAACTGGTGGGGAGGGAAGTAATACAAGGGAGGGAGAGGGTGGAGGGGTAATTTGAAAAGACTGTAACGAAAATAAGAAGGGAATAAGAAGGGAGGGGGTGGTGGAAAGGGAAGTAAAATAAGGGTGGAAATTAGGGGGATGGATTAAAAACAAAACATGGGTGTAGAAGGAAATAGTGAAAGAAGAAAAGACAAGTTTAGGAGTGGAAATCAAAGTACTGGTAATCATAACTCTGAATATGAATGGAATGAACTCACTCATAAAACACAAGCGAATAGCAGAGTGGATTAGAAACCAAAACCCTACCATATGCTGTCTACAAGAAACACACATGTGGAAGGTAGACACGGAAAAGGTAAAAATAAGAGAATGGAGCTAAATCTATTGGGCATCCACAGAGAAAAAGAAGGTAAGAGTCACAATCATGATATCTGATGAAGCCAAAGTAAAAATAGATCTAGTCAAAAGAGATATATAATTACATTCTGATAAAAAGCAGTATAGACAATGAGGAAATATCCGTATTCAACATGTATGCACCAAATGTCATAGCATCCAAATTTCTAAAGGAAAAACTAGGGGAACTCAAGTATGAAATAGATAGAAAAACTATACTAGTGGGATACCTGAAACTTTCTCTATCAGAACTAGATGAATCAAACCAAAAAAATAAATGAGAAAGAGGCAAGAGAAGTGAATGAAATCTTAGAAAAATTGAAGCTAGTAGATATGTGGAGAAATATAAATAGGGACAAAAAGGAATATACCTTCTTTTCAGCAGCACATGGAACATTCACAAAGACTGACCATATACTAGGGCATAAAACATTGCAAACAGGTGCAAAAGAGCAGAAATAATAAATGCAACCTTCTCAGATCACAATGTAATGAAAATAATAATTAGCAAGGGTACATGGAGAGGCAAAACAAAAATTAATTTGAAATTAAACAGTATGATTCTCCAGAATTGGTTAGTTAATGAACAAATCATAAATCATAGAAACAATAATTATTTCATTGAAGAAAATGACAATGAAGAGACAGTCTTTCGAAATTTATGGGATGCAGCCAAAGCAGTACTCTGGGGAAATTCATGAGTTCATATATTAACAAATTAGAGAGGGCAGAGATCAATGAATTGGGCATGCAAATTAAAAACTAGGAAGTGAATGGATTAAAAATCCTCAGATGAATACTAGATTAGAGGTCCTAAAAATCAAAGGAGAGATTAACAAAATTGAAAGTCAAAGAACTGTTGATTTAATGAATAAGATTAGAAGCTGGTACTTTGAAAAAAACAAATAAAATAGAGGAAGTACTGGTCAATATAATTAAAAAAAGGAAAGAAGAAAACTAAATTGCCAGTATCCAAGATGGAAAGGGAGACCTCACCTCTAGTTAAGAGGAAATTTGGGCAATCATTAAAAATTAGTGTGCCCAATTATACACAGAGTTTGATACACTGTGGTATAATTGAATGTAATGGACCTCTCCATTAGTGGCAATGCAGTGATCTTGAACAACTTGGAGGGATGTACAAGAAAGAACACTATCCACATTCAGAGGAAAAACTGTGGGAGTAGAAACACAGAAGAAAAACAACTGCTTGATTACATGGGTCAGGGGGATATGGTTGGGGATATAGACTCTAAATGAACATCCTAATGCAAACATCAACAATATAGAAATAGTTTTTGATCAAGGATATTTGTAATACCCAGTGGAATTGCATGTCAGCTCCAAGAAGGGTGGGGGGGAGGGAAGGGAGGGAAGGAATATGATTCTTGTAACCAAGGAATAATGTTCTAAATTGACTAAATTAATAAATTAATTAAATTAAAAAAAATCAAAGACCAAGGTCTGTTTTATCTGTCCTTTAATCTGTCCTGTTTATTCCCTTGCTTTATCCATGCACAATATAGAAATAGTTGGAGGTGAAGTCATATTTCTCATGTCTTCCCTCCTTCCTCTTGAAATGATATGGATGCTTTTACAACTGTTATTTCTGAAAGTAAGTTATTATTTTAAGTGCTTTACTGTATGTTTATGACAATGTATTCAAATCAAGGTGGCTTTTCATATTCATGCCAATTCAGTTTACTTCAGTTATCATGGTGATGTTGAGGACTAATGGAAGACACACCTGGGAAAGGAGAGTATTTAAACTGTTGAGGTTTCATAAAGGTAATTTGGATTTTTTTTGTCAGCAAAAAGTGGATAGAGGTTAGAGCTGCATATTAAATTGATAGTAAATTGCAGTAGAGGGAGAAAGAGAAAAATATTTAAGACTAGATTCCTTCTGACAGATGTACTCATAAAAAGTCCCAAGCTGCAAGTGGGGAAAGTATGGTATGATTTATTTTCACTTTCAAATCTCTTTCTTCCATTCTTTCAGTGCTGGGATTTGAAAAGGAAAACCAAGTCCTTGAACAGAGGGAGTTGAAAGACAGAAAGCCTTACTATCCAAAGAAAGGGTTGGGGATTTCATCTGCAGGATGCTCAGATGGTGAATGACTGAAAGCTCAGAATATATAGCTCCCTGGCATTGCCAGCTCCTTACATGTCTAATGTGGTGTTGTTTTCAATAAATAAATAATCTACATATTACAGCAATTTGATGTTCAAACTGTACTAACAGGTGATTTAGAAGTCACTCCCATTTTGATAATCAATCATTCCTATGTATTAAAATACAATTATCTTCAATGTTTGTGATATTATTTGCTATCTTTTATAACTTATTATGCCTCTTCATTTATTTTGAGAAAATATTAATAAAAATTAAGGGTTATACTTCAGTGTAGATTACAAGTTTTGGATCTTTCTTGTTTCTTCCACCTGAATGATGTTTTCTAACATATTTTTCTCTGTACACTCTTCCTATCTTTACAGAGAAGTTTCTGAACCAGCTTCCTCATTTTCCTCAAACAGATATTTGTGTGTAGTGTCCAGTATACTCCAGAATATCTTTGGTGTATAGCTTATAGCTCACGCATATTAGTCTAGTTTTCTTCAATGTGATTTTGGTAGCTAGAGAACAGTGAATATATAAAGTCTTTGTTCTTTATGGTATTCTTTCTACAAATCCCCATCATGAGTACTGGAACGCTATATGATCGAGTTTCCTATAAATTATTCTTGTTTTGTGGATTGCTGTGGTCAAGGAATTAATTTTCAGGTGGCCTATCTACTATTAATGATGCATCTTTGCGAACATTACTATAGATCTGCCCTTGGAGAGTATACATAATCTGTTATGTATAATTTGTTTATATGTATATATATATATATATTTGTATATTTGAATGTATATATTTGTTTCCATTATGAAATAGTAGAAAATGCCAGAGATTGAACTATGCTAACATAGCCTTTAAGAGGAAGTATCACAGCAGTACTTCATGAAGGATAAATTTACATATTTACAAGAAAAACTTATTTTACTAAATAAGGTATACACTTTATAAGAATAAGAATTTGATATTTTAACATACTCTTCATTTTGTTGGCTTGATTGAATATGAGTTTTTTTTTTAGGAACTATCTCTTGGAGAGTGGGGGAGGAAGAATTATATGGAGAACAGACCCTGTTAGAATCATACATACAGCTCATTTTTATCACTGCATTATTGGAGTTACAGAAAAAGTTCTTTTGACTCTGGGAATTCAGTGTTGCTATGTTTAAAGGCCTCAAAGTACTGTTATTTGCATCAATGTAAATATATTTCCACTGAAGACATGGATGAAGGAATATAGATTTGTAAATTTTTCTTACAGTGTCAAGGATGGCAGATTGGCTCAGACTTTAGAAAGTCACTTTAACCATTATTTATTTAAGTGCCTATCTTTATATACCACTCTATTGTGTCTTGTTAGTCATCTAAAAGAAAAAAGGTCATTGCCACTGCCTTCCAGGATTTTACAATCTTATCTACTCTTATAATCTATGTAGTATATAGAAATGAAATGTAACAATATGACAATAATTTCAAGATAGAAAAGAAACCAATGCTTTTTTTTTTCAGTTGGTACCCATTCCAGCAAGCTATTTATGTGTACTGTCAAATTTGTAAAAAGTCAGACATCTGTTGTTGCTTTATACATTTTGACCTGAGGCTGAAACTAAGCATGAAGAGTTAAGTTATGCATAACTCAGAAAGTTTGGACATGCATTCTTCTTCCTTTTAATATTACTTTAAATTGTCTTGCTCATTGCCTTCTCTGCAAACACTTCTAGTCACATAGTGAATTAGTAACAATTCAGACTAGCTTCTTTGAGATAGGCTAAGAGCATTATATAGAGATGTTTATCTGAGATGAACTTGAAAGGAGCTTACCTGGGTTCCTCTATTTGCCCTGCTTGATATTTTCATGCTTATGAAATTTTCAGATGATATAAGGCTGGGAAATTTGTAAAGGGAACAACTAGCCTGGTGCCTTTTCTGATTCACTTTTCAAATTATTTAATTAATATATGTATATATATGTATATATATAAATGAAGATACAGTCTCTTTAATCTTAATAATATATATTAGATAAATTAGAAAAATAACAATATGTATTAGAAAAAAGATAGACTGTATCCTGTAGTATGAGATACTGGAAAGTATATTGGATTTGGATAGGGTAAGTGGGAAAAAAAATCATGATTCTTCTATTTTACATGACTTTGAATGAATTATTGAATGAAAGATCCTTTAAGTATTTAGTAAAAAGCACAGTACTATGCACTAGGAATATTGTTTATATATAATATATGTGATATATAATAGTATATGTTACATAAGTTATATATATTAAATAACTATATATTAGGTCTTATGAGCATATGCATAATATAATATTATATGAAATATTTCTAGAAATAGTATGATGCTTGCTAATATATATGTTCTCCATACATATGTAAACATAAATATATACCTATACAATGCAAATATGTACATATGTAAGTATATATTTATGCATATGTATACTTATATTTATCAAAACAAACTGGTACTTACTAAGGAATAGATCAGTGTGATAGACCTGGGGTAATTGACCTCAGCAATCTGATATTTGATAAACCCAGAGATCCCAACTTTCAGGATAAGAACTATTTGACAAAAACTACTGGGAAAATTGGAAAGCAGTATGGCAAAAATTAGGTTTAGATCAATATCTCACACCCTATACCAAGACAAAGTCAAAATCGGTACATGATTTAAACATAAAGACTAATATTATAAGTAAATTAAGAGAAAATAGAATAATTTCCCTATTGGATCTATGGAGAAGGAAAGAATTAATGACCAAACAAGAGATAGAAATCATTACAAGATGTTAAATGAATAATTTTGGTTATATTAAATTAAAAATTCTTTGTATAAACAAAACTGGAATGCAACCAAGATTAGAAGGGAAGCAACAATCTGAGAAAACTTTTTATAACAAATTTCTCTAATGAAGATCTCATTTCTCAAATATATATACAACTATGTCAAATTTATAAGATTCTAAGTCATTCCTTAATTGATAAATGGTCAAAGGATATGAATAGGTAGTTTTTAGATGAAGAAATCAAAGCTATCGATAATCTTATGAAAAAAAATTTATAAATCCCTTTTGATTAGAGAAAAATTTTCTAAATCCCTTTTCATTACAGAAATGTGAACTAAAACAATTCTGAGGTTCCACTTCACAGCTAACAGTATGACTGTAAAGGAAAATGATAAATGTTGGAGGGGATGTGGCAAAACTGGGACATAATTGCATTGCTGGTGGAATTCAGAACTGATTTAGCCCTTCTGGAGGGCAATTTGGTATTATGCCCAATGAGTTATAAAAGAATGCATAGCATTTGATCCAATAATACTACTGGATCTGCATCCCAAAGAGATAAAACAAAATGAGAAAGGTCCTGTTTGCACAAAATTATTTATAGGTCCTCTTTTTTTGTGGTGACAAAAATCAGAAATTAAAAAGAATATCCCTCAATTGGAGAATGGCTGAACAAATTGTGGTATATGATGGTGATGGAATATTATTGTGTTATATGGAATGATGAATGGGAAGATTTCAGAAAAAGCTGGAAAGACTTACATGAATTAATGCAGAGTGAAATAAGCAGAACCGGGAGAACTTTATACACAGTAACTGAGATATTGTAGAGTGATCAAATGTGATAGACTTTGCTACTAACAGCAATATGATGATCTAGGATAATTCTTAGGACTTATGAAACAAGATTATTATTTACTTCCAGAGGGGAAAAAAAAAACTGTTGGAGAAGAAATGCAGGTGCAAACATCTGATTTACCACTTGTTTGAGTATATGTTTGGGGGTTCTGGTTCTATAAGATTATTCACTTACAAAAATAAATAATATGGAAATATATTTTGCATGATAATACATGTATAAATAAGACTAAATTGCTTGTCAGCTCTGGGAGGGGGGAGGTAAGAAGGGAGGGAAACAATATGGATCATACAACTTCTGAAAACTTATGTGGAAATTTATTGAAATGAAAAAAAATTAAAGACCTATAAAACTGAAACTGTTAGCAAACAATAAAAGAAGTTAAAACACAAATTAGCAAAGTTACAAGTAAAAAGATGAGATTACTACAAAGGAAATTAATTAAGAATGTTATTAAGAACTTCAAGTCACATTGATCAGTCAAAAGATTCAAGTTTTGGGAATAAGGAATCACAATTTGTCAAAAACTGCTGAGAAAACTGGAAAAAGTTTTGGCAGAAAGTAAGTATAGATCAACATTTCACATTGTGTACCATAATAAAGTCAAACTGGTTATACATGTTTTAAACATAAAAGATTCTACCATTAGCAAACTGAGGAGCATAGAATAGTCTACCTATCAAAAACATAGATAAAGAAAGAATTTATTTCCAAACTATAGGTAGAAAACATTATAGAATTTTAAATGGATAACTTTGATTATATTAAACTGAAATATTTTTTTGTATAAACAAAAGCAATGCAACCAAGACTAGAAGGGAGAAAACCAGGGGAAATTCTTTTTGTAGCAATGAATCTAAGATTTATGTGAATACAAATCATTTTCCATTAGATAAGTGGTCAAAGGATATTAACAGTTTTCAGATGAAATCAAGTCTATATATAGTCACATAAAATGTTCTAAATTACTTTTGTTTAGAGAAATGCAAAGTAAAAGCAAATCTGAGGTAACATCTCACGCATGTCAAATTGGCTATTATGACAGAAAAAAAGAATGATAGATGTTGAAGGGGATGTTGGAAAATTTGAACACTAATCATTGCTGGTGGAGTTGTGGACTGATCCAATCAACCATTCTGGAGAGTGATTTAGAACTCTGCAGAAAGGACATGATGCAGAAATATCTCTATTCGGTTTGCATTCTAAAGAGTTTTTTTTTTTAAAGGGAAAGGAATCTGTTAGTACATTTAAAGCAACTCTTTTTGTGGTAGCAAACATTTGAAAATTAAGGGAATATCACAAGAAAAGAGAAAATACTTTTTTATACCTCACTATATTCTTTGAATATGTATTTTCCCTTTAAATTTCTGCCATTAATTCTTTTATTCAAAGATTGTGCAGTTTTAATTCTTTTTTTTTAAACTGTGGTAAAAACCATGACACATTTCCCATTCCCATGTCTGTAAAATGTTCTTCAATTAGGAAATGGCTGAACAAGTTGCAGTTGTATGATTATAATGGATTATAACTATTATGCTATAAGAAATGAGAAATATAATTTCAGAAAAACATGGGAAGACATACATGAATTGATACAAAGTGAAGTGAACAGAACTAGGAGAACATTGTATAATAATAAAATTATAAGATGAATATTTGTGAATTTAGCTATTTTTAGTAATACAGTGATCCAAGACAATTAAAAATATGTATTTATTTAGAATATGTTTCCATGGTTACATGATTCATGATTTTTCCCACCCCTCTTCCCTCCCTACTCCTTGAGCTTACAAGCAATTCCACTGGGTTATACATGTATCATTGTTCAAAATATATTTCCATATTATTCATACTTGCAACAGAGTGATCTTTTAACACCAAAACTCCAATTATATCCCCATCAAACTATGTGATCGATCATATATTTTTCTTCTGCATTTCTATTCCCACAGTTCTTTCTCTTGATGTGGATCCAAGACAAATTTCAAGAACTCATAATGACAATAACATCACCTCCAGAGTAAAAAAACTGGTGGAGTCTGAATACAGACTGAGACATACTATATTTCTTCATTTTTCTTTTGTTTGTTCAAGTTCTTTTTCACAAAATGACTAATATAGAAAAATATTTTACATTATTGCACATATAAAATCCATATTAGTTTGCTTGTCATCTCAGGGAATGAGAAAGTCAGAGAGGGAGGGAGGGAGGTTGAGAATTTGTCTTAAACGTAAACCCTGAAAATTAAAAATTATTTTTTGTGAATTTGAGGGAAAAATGCAAATAGCTACACATTTCTTTGTTAGATGGATATTTTAATTAGGAACTTTTTCTGCCAATGAGAATGAAAATTTTTCTTAAATTTATAATCTTGTAGACTTGCTTGAGGACACTGAGACTTGCCAGATTCCTATATTCCATTTGTCATAGATTGAATTAGACATAGATCTTTTTAACTATGAAGCCAGCTTTCTATCCCTTGGACCATTCTTTCTCTCATTATACAATATGTAACCCTCAAATATTTAAATATATGTTTATATCAATAAAAGCAGAAAAAGCCTTTGGTAAAATATGGCACATTTTAAATAAAATAATGACACTAGAGAGGAGCTTTTCATGGTCAGAAGTATCTATATATAACAGAAATCAACTTACTATGAATTGGAAATATCAGATGCACTCCCACTAAAATGAGGTACAGATCAAGTGTCTACTTTCAACATCTATTGAAATTGTATTAGAAATTCTAGCAACTGCATTAAGAAAATGGAAAAAAGATTTTAAAAAGTTTGTCATAAATTTAGAGTTCAAAAATGTTTTGACGATAACTTGAATGTATATTTAGAAATCCCAACTGTCTCAAAAATTAATTTAAAAATTACTTCAGAGTAGAACTACAATTCTAAACTTCTATAGACAATGAAAATCTATTTGAACTCATTTGTCAATGACTAACATATTCCCTTCTCCTCCCATCCCCAAATGCTTTCCAGGGATTCTGAATCCCAAAATGTTATTATGCAAATCATATTCTCCATTCCCCATTGTCCATTTCCTTATTCCCATCCTCTTCAATTCAACCTTTCTACCTTTCAGTTTTAAAATTACCCACCCATTTTCCTGAATGCCTTCTCCATAAGTAATAAATTCGCTTAAAATGTTTCCTTTCCTGATCCTCCCATTTACTTTCATGCACTGAGGTTTGGCTCCTTTCTGAAGTCCACAGATCCAGTGGCTACCTTCCTACTGGTTCACTTTTAATTCTCAGGTCACAACTTTTATGTCTCTCTGATCATTGGGGGGATTAGAATATGTTTTGTTCTCCATTGTCACGTCTAGATTCTTCCTCTACTACCATCACCAAATAATTACTTTTCTCTGAAATCTAACCAATCCATATTTATCAAGACTTTGGTGACTATTGGCTATTGGTACCTAAGACACTGAGACACATTCTTTCCTTTCTATGTGTGAATTTAATAAAAAGTGTATCCCTTTATTCCATCTGACTCATCTCATTAGGTAGAATATCATCAAGCCATATGCTTCATGGCTACCTGAAGTTCTGACCCTCAGAAGTCTCTGTGGTCAAACTGTCTGGAATTTAGGACTGGAGTCTCAGTCTGAAATTATGCCTGCCCAATCAGAGAACCTCAATAGGAGTGGCAAAAATGGGATATATAAGCAGATGGAGAGGAAGTTCTGGTTCTCAGGTGTGGGACTCTCTTTCTCCCTTCTCTGGAGTGTTTAACATTTGGCTGGCACTGGACTTATCTGACTGGTCAATCTTGAGTAGCACAAGGCTTGCAAGCTGTGGGGAGCCACATGACTTGGGCTGTAGGCAAGGAAGTGTGGTGCAGCCAGCAGGCTTTTTAGTTGGAATGACCATTCTCTCTCTCTCTCTCTCTCTCTCTCTCTCTCTCTCTCTCTCTCTCTCTCTCTCTCTCTCTCTCTCTCTCTCTCTCACCTTTTCCAATAAATTATTATAAACCTGATATAGTCTCCAGAGTATTAGTTTTTACACTTCAGTGAGTAAGGTGCTGGCTCATAGTCTTTCTCTCTTCCCCAAAATCCAGCCCCCATATTAGAGGACTTCATTATAAATATAAATACTTTCTCAAAAAAACCTAATGTTCAAGTTTCTCAGCTTACTGGTTTCTCATTATTTACTACCCCATCCTAAGTCAGTTGTAGAGAATGTTGATTATAGACTTGATTTTGTTATTACCCACAAATGCACCACTTCTATATTCATGAATTCTGAAATTTCTTTATCTGATCACAATATGTTTTCTTGCCACCTTTCCCTCTGTCTTGCACCCTCAAACCTTTTCTTCATCCTTATTATGATTTCTAAGCACAATTCCTCAACCCTTTCCAAGTTCATGGCCTGGCTTGCCCATCAGTCTTCCCTTATGGAGCCCTTTGTGAATCAGTTCAAATCTACTTCATCTTCTCTAGAATATCTTGCATCTTTTCCCAATCTTGCCCTGTCAAATTTTGTCCTGGTTTACTCCCACAATCCACTGCCTTTATTATTATACATGTACTGTTCAATGAAGCTGGAGAAAATCATGAGACTGTGTTGAATAGGCCAATTACAAATTTATGTTAAATCACCTCAATTAGTTGCTCAATGTTGTAAGGTAATCCTTTTATATAACCTTAACTGACTCACTATTTATTCTGCCCCATCATATCCTTTTATCCTATGGATAAGGAATTAACATTTACCATGGCTCCTTTCCCAAACCTTTCATTCTTCTTCAAATCTCCTGCAGTTATCTCATCACCCTTTCTCGACCTTCCTACCAAAATCCCCAGGCTGAGAATATTGCCTAATAATTCATTGAAAAATAATTCAAAGCCATTTAGCAAGAACTCTCTCTTCTCCCCTCCTCATTTCAAAATACCCAAATATCCCTTTTTTTTACCATCTTCATCACTGCTCTCTTAGATGAAAATATGACTTTCTCCTTGCCAAGTATACAAGTAATCTTATTCTAGCCTGTCTTCCCCAGTAGATTGCCCCTAGTCTCTCATTTATTGTCAATGCCATCCTGTCTACTGACTGCTGACCTATTGCCCACAAACATACTCATGTCTCTGCTATCCTCAAAAAACTTTGAGTTGATATATCTATCTATATAAGCTGTCATCTTATGGATATCTTCTCTTTTATAACTAAATACTTTGAGAAAGTTGTTTTCAAGAGATGCGTTTACATCCTTTCATCCTTCTCTCTTTAAACTCTCTATAGTCTGGTTTCTGACTTCATCATTTAAGTGAAACAGCTCTCTCCAAAGTTACTAAGAATCCATTAAGTGTCAAATATATATTGGCCTTTTCTCAATCCTCATCCTTTATTTCCTCTCTGTAGCTTTTGACACTGATAATCACCATCTTCTCTGAGTCACTCTTCTCTCTTTGGTACACCATTTTCTCTCCATTTTCCTCCTACCTGTTAGACATCTCCTTAGTCCCCTTTGCTGGATCCTCATCCAGATCATCCATTTTCATACAGTTAGAAAGTACAGTAGATAGAGCACCAGGCCTGGAGTTAGGAAGACTCATTTTCCGGAGTTCAAATCTGGCCTCAGACACTTGCTAGCTATGTGACCCTGGGCAACTCACTCAACCTTGTTTGCTTTAGTTCCTCATTTGTAAAATGAGCTGGAGAAGGGCATTGCAAAGCTCTCCAATGCCTTTGCTAAGAAAGCCCTAAATGGGGTTAAGAAGAGTCAGATATGACAGATATGACTGAACAACAGTAGCATCCAGATCATGCCCTCTCACCATGGGTTTCTCACAGGGTCTGCCCTGGGTCCTCTTCTTTTTTCTCCTACACTGTTTCACTTGATGATCTCATTGGCTCACAAGCATTCAATTCAATTATCATTTCAAAATTAATAATTCTCTAATCTACTTATCCTGCGATGAATTCTCTGTTGACCTTCCATCATGTAACTTCAACTATCCACTGGATAGTTGTATCTCATAGATATCTTAAACTTGACAAATCCAAAAGTGAACTCATTTTCTTTTTTCCAAAACTCTACTCTCTTTCTAACTTTCCTACTACTGTGTTAAGTATCATTATACTCCCAGTGATCTAGGCTTATAATCTCAGTTATATCCTTCACTCCTCACTCTCTGTCACTTTTCCACCTCTCCATATCCAATCTGTTACTAAGGTGAGTTGATTTTACTTTTGTCACATTTCTTGAATGTTTTCCTTTCTTCTCTGATACTGCCACCACCCTGGTGCTGGCCTTCATTACTCCATTATTAAACTGATTGCAGTTGCTTCCTGGGAGGTGTCTTTGTCTCATATTTTTCTCCACTTCAGGACCACTTCCACTCAGCTATCAAACTGGTCTTTCTAAAAGGCAAGTTTGATCATTCTTAGCTCTAGAGACACAGGATTCTTGGCTCAGTAAGCAGCAGATGCAATTCAGTTTTACACTGGTAGTAACTACTCAAAGTGTTTCTGTGTTGTCCTGAAGGTTATTTATTTACTTCTCAACAACTCAGAGCTGTTGGAGCCACATTGATCAGTGATAAGGACATGATCCTGAAGTGATGGGCAGAACAGTTCCATAGAGTTCTCAATATACTATCATCAATCAATGCTGAAGTCATTGACCATAGATCTTGGATTGAAGTCTCTCATTCTATCCAAACTTCCAACTGAAGAAGAGGTTTTGAATGACATTAGGATCCTCTTCTGTGGCAAAGCTCCTGGTCTGATTTTATTATAAATAAAAATTAATCTGGAGGCTTATTACTAGATTTATAAGCCTTTATTCGTAAAGAGAGGGAGAGGTAGAAAGAGGGTTTTCAGCCTTTCCGACTTTAGGAAAAGATCCAATCCTCCATTGTAGCCAGCATTCCTTACTTGCCAGAGATCAAAAGATAAGGTAAGAGCTCAAAGGAAAATGCCAGCCCAGAGACCGGTGCAGAAACAAAGAGCCCTACCCAGCTCCCCTCACTAGCTTTTCAAAACCTCTCATTCCTCCCACCATGGTGACATTGCACTGACTGGCACATTGGCACTGGGGCACTGGGGAACCCAGGCATCCAGGCTGTCAGAGATACCATGTGATTCTGTGACTCCTATGTCTTCCCACCATTAGAGTGTGCAGGATCCAACCAAGTCTCCTAAATAATTAGTTTACACAATTCCATACCAGCAGAGATTTACAAGGCAGAGGGTCCATTTCTCATACAAAAGCTGAATGAAATCTTCCAGGATATATGGTAAGAGGAGGTTGAATGGGATAAAATCTGTGTCTTTCTCATAAAAAGTGTTTCACCCCAATATTTTCAAAAACTATATAGAAATTAGTAATTTCTCTTCCTTTTAGAACACCACCCTCCCTCTCACACCTAACTAAAAACACTTCAAATTACAAAGGTCTTGAGGGGTGGAGTAAACTCACATCTTTTAAAGATGTCAAAGAAGATTCCTGTTATGACTTGTATTTGGTCAGAACAAAGGACAGAAGGTGGGGAGGAGGGAGTTTCTCTAATTAGAAGACCCTATAAATTGGATCTTTGAACTCAAATATTTTGACATTCTTTAAGCTTCAAAAGCTGGTGAATGACCCTCTCTTGAAAGAGTAAACTGCTAGTCTTATGTTTCTGTTCCTGACTCCATTATGTATTCATTTAAGTGGAGGGCTCCATCATTGGTGACCTCCTTGTTCCACAAAAGGTTATATCCCAAGAGAAAACAAGGATGCCTACATTGTCCAAATCTGTAAAGGAAAAGGATATAGGTTGTCCAGTACCAATCACAATCACAATGTCCTTAATAGGTTAATCCTTCATCTGGAAGATGGTCATCTACCAAAGATAAAGTGTAGCTTCAAAAAAGGCTAAGGATCAATTGATATGCATTTGTTGCCTCACAACTCCAGAAGAAATGCTGAGAACAGAATAGAGGTCTATACACAACATTTGTTTATCTGACCAAGGTCTTTGATACTGTC
The DNA here is from genome assembly GCF_027887165.1 of Monodelphis domestica. Classification (NCBI taxonomy): domain Eukaryota; kingdom Metazoa; phylum Chordata; class Mammalia; order Didelphimorphia; family Didelphidae; genus Monodelphis; species Monodelphis domestica. Next base: position 252,817,220 of record NC_077233.1, read on the forward strand.
AGTCAAGAGGGCTTGTGGAAAATAATTGCGAAATTTGTTTGCCTGGTGAAATTTATCAGTATTGTATACCAGCTTCATGATGGGTTGCATGGGTTCTGGATATTGGATGATGTTCTCATAATTTCCCAGTCTCCACGGGAGACTGCATGCTTACTCCCATGCATGATGTTTTTAATGATGTCAGATGACTTTTAATAGTATGAAAATAATATCAAGCTCAGCTACTGCATGGATAGTAAATTATTTAACTTGGCAAGGCTATAAAGCCAAAACTAAAGTGAAAAAAGAGGAGGTGCATAACTTTTTGTTCACAGACAATTGTGTATTCAAAGCAGTCTCCTCAGACTGAGATGCAACAAAATACTGCTTGTGCTAATTTTAGCCTGACAATTAATACCAAGAAAACAGAGGTTCTCCATCAGCTAGCAATGTACCATTCATCAATAACAGCAAATGCAGAAATTTTGAATATTGTGAATAAGTTCACTTACCTTGGCAGTATGCTTTCCAAGGATGCACACGTAGATGATGAGACTCAGCATTGCCAGATCTAGCTTAGCGTTTGGAGGTTCTGAAGTTGTGTGAGGGAGAAAAGTAGTATTATTAGTCTGATGAACCAACGGAAGGTTGACAGAGCTATTGTGCTGACCTCATTGTTGTATGCCTCTGAAACCTGGACAATCTACCAGCCCTGTGCCAAGACATTGAATCTCTTCCCTTTGAATTGTCTTAGGAAGATTCTGAATGTTACCTGGCAAGATAAAGCTCTGGACACAGATCCTTTCTTGAATTGAACTGCCAAGCATTCAAGCTCTAATACAGAGAGCATACTCTGATGGTATGGTTATATTTTTTAAATGTCAAACATAAATTTGCCAAAAAGACTGTTTTACAGAGAACTCACACAAGCAAGGCAAGTGCTCACACAGAAGCCAAAAGAAGCAATACAAGGACACTCTCGAGGTCTCTCTGAAGAACTCTGGTATTAATTATGAGACATAAAAAGAAACTGGCACATGATAGTCCAGCATGGTTTGCCAGCATCAAAGAAGGCACTGTGCTCTATGAGCAAAGCAGAATTGCAGTAACTCAAAAGAAATACAAGATGTGCAAATTTAAAGACCTCTTCATGCCCAACCTGTGGTAGAGCCTACATTTAGATACATTGTTTATTAGCCCCAAGATAGTGATGCCATTTAGATTTTTTTAAAGTATAAAAAACAACAATCAAGTCCCATTAGACTGTGAGGACCTTGAGAACAGGACGCTTTTATTTTATTTATTTTGTATCCCTAGCACTTAGTACAGTGCCTAGAACATGGCACGTACTTGAATGCTTAATGATAAACTGACACACTTATCAAGGTTACAAAATATAAATCTAATCCACAAAAATCATTTGCTTTCTTACTTGTCTTAATAAAGATCAAGTAGGTACCATATAAAAAGAAACTCCAATTAGAAAATAACAAAATTCATGAAATATTTTGAAATTAATGTAATTAGAAATATATATAACCCCTATAAGAAAAGGGAAAACAAATAATAGGAGAGATATTTGATGTGTAGGAATGGGTCAAGGTTTTGGTTTTTTTTTGGTCTAAAACTTATTTTACTGGTGCAAGGAACTTTTGCTAATTGTCCAATGAAGTAAAAGGGTAATTTATCTATAACTTATAGTTTTAGTCTCTGCAAGTGACTTGCCAGTTGTATTAGAGGCTGGACTTGAACCCAATTCTTTAAAAAACAAACAACTCTTACCTTCCATCTCAGAATCAATGCTATGTATTAGCTCTAAGGCAGAAAAGCAGTAAGGTCTAGGCAATGGGGGTTAAGTGACTCGCCCAGGATCACATAGGAAGTGTCTGAGGACAGATTTATACTGGGTATATGTCTGTCTCCAGGCCTGGCTATCTACTGAACCACCCATATGCCCATCAAAACCAGTTCTTGACTCTAACATCAATCCTTTGTGCGCTACTTTACACTTCTTCCTCTTGGATTCATATAATAAAAAGGACTATATTTCCAAAATTAGACTACATATTCATTTGGTACTCATCAAATAAATAAGGAATTTCTTCATCAAACTATATAAAGTTATAATAAAATTTCTATGGAAAAACAAAAGGGCAATTACAGCAAAGGTATATGAGGGAGAAATAGGTGATAGAATTAATCTAGATCTTCCAAACTTATTAGAAAGTGCTTAGGGAAAAAATAATCAGATATTTGGCCAAAACAATCAGAGAAACATGTCTGGAAAAGAATTGCTGTATAGACATCTAAAAAAGATTCATTGTTGATGAAGTCATATGCCAATACTCCAATGGATTTATGACCTTGCTCATGTAGGTATTTTATGCAGTAATACATATTGTAACCCATCCACCTTTTTCAGCCACTTTTTATCTTATTTTCCCATAATTCATCAGGTGGAATACATCCAATTAGTGGTGGCTTTCCCTAAACAAAGAAATCTAGTTCTCTCAAACCAGTCTAATACTTTATCCCTCATTTGGTATAGTTCCAGGTGCAGCTCAATGTCTGTTTCCAGTGATTATCTCAGGTATACTAGCTGTGATGGTTGAGTTCTGTGTTGCCCATCTCTCATGTGGATAGTTAAACCAGTTTTTAATCTAATTTAGGAGGCAATGAAATTTTCCTGGGCTTAAAACAATCAATACAATGTTATGCATAACCATAGACAGCTGAAGAAAAGGTTTGTTACTGAAGAAATTTTCTTTGAAAACTTTCTTAGCAATTGTGTAGGAAAAGAATGTGTAACCACATCTCATACCTTATCTTGAAGTGAATTATAGCTGGATGATAGGAAAACCTTAGAAAAAGTGGGGAAATGCTTCAATTATGGAAGAGAAATGATTTTTTCTTTATTGAAAATAGATGAAATCAATAGGAACCATAGCTGTACTTGGTTTCATTAAAATAAAGAACTTTGTACAATTACAACAAAAAACAAAGAAATCAAAAGAAAAAGAAAATATGTATATTGATAAACACATATAAATTGATAAAAATCTTATATCTAATTTGTAGTACTTTCATAATTTTACAAAGGTAAAACCCAGTCCAAAATGTCTATAAATAATTTTCAAGTAATTGTTGATAATTGTTTATAAAATACTGAACCTTAGAATAGTAATCAAAGAGATTAAAATTAAAATTATATTGAAGTACCCCATAATCCTTTCAAATTGGCAAAAATAATTAAAAGAAGAAAATTCAATCCTGAGGGGGATTATGAGAAAACCTTTACATTTGTTTATTGTCAATGGAATTGTAAACATGTAGAGTGGTTTTTGGAGAATAAACTGGCTCCATGGAGTACAAGTGTTTGGCACCCTAATCCTATTTTGGAGAATATGGTCCAAAAGTATCACTTTATTAAAAATGTTATATTTTTATAGATTTCTTATTGTGATATTTTAAATTTCAAAATAACTAGAAGCAAATAATGCCCATTAAAGGGAATGATGATTAAATGGAAATAAACAAATTTTGGTACAAAATAAAACACTATAATGTAATAAGATAGACAAGAATATAAAGAAAGATGGAAAGATCTTCCTGAAATAGTACTGAGTGGAAAATAGAACCTGACAATAGAGACACTAAAACCACATAATAGGAAAAAATGAATGAAAAGGAATAAAGAAAGAATCATGATGAAAGCATGGAAGGAATGAATAAAAAGTCTTATGACATTTTGTAGTTTGAATTTCATTTATTTACATGATAGCAAAGCAACTTTAATTGCTTATATTGATGTCAATATAACAAATCATTTTAAAAAGAATGCTTTCATATTTTTTCTCTTGAGCATAACCTTTCAAGATGTCATTTTATGAAAACCTTGACTTACAAAGAAATTTTGAAGCCTATTTCTCATGTTCAATGTAAGAAAACTGGCTAATTATACAACTCATATATATATATATATGTATATATATATATATAGCTTTAAGTTTACAAAATAATTTCTCCATAAAACTGTGAGATAGGTGGTGCAAATTTTGTAAATCATTTTGTATGGAAATAAGGTAAGGCTCAGAAAGATTAAGAAGCTATCAAGTAGTACAAATAATATTTCATCAAGTAAAATTTTTTCTTTTATGTGAATACTGTAGATAAATAGATACTTCTTCTGTACTGACCATAGTACTGTACCATAGTACTGACATACAGTTTAACATATAGCATTATTGAGAGAAGTATGCCCCCCCCAAATGGCCATAAATTGATGAGTATTTTAGCCGCAGTAACCCCTAATGCTATCTTCTAAGGCATAGATGAGGTGGACTGTGATCTGCTTTGGTGAAAGGAGGAAATTACCATCATTTAAGTACTGAAGTATATTTATTTAAGAAAGCATTAGGGAGAAGTCATGAAACAATTCAGCTTGAAGGGTCCTTTTTTCCTAACTAGTTCATTATCTAAGATTAATTTCTTCTCATTTTTGATCTTTCCAATTCTTCCTCCTTCTGTAGTTCCACTCCTCTCTTCATTTAAAATTTTTTTTTATGACTTTGGTTTCTCTTTTTGATTTCTTTTCTATTATTGCCTGTTTCCCTCCCTTTATTCATTATAGGTGACCTACTGAAGGTGATTCTCACATACCCTGGCAGACTTAAATTGTAGAAGGTTAACTGGGTAGCATGCCCAGATGATTGGAACTATAAGAAATCATTGATTCAGAGAATGCTGGAGGTGGAAGATATTTATTTTAGTCCAACTCCATTTTATAGATGAGAAAAATGAGTTATAAAGAAGGGAAATGACTAGCCTATAATTATAATATTAGTTAGTAGTATAAATATATTTTGAGCTTTAAACTCACATTCAGGAGTCTAACTTGAAATTCTGAGTCTTTGAAATAAAATATCAAAAAGGATATCTATTCTTTTAAAATGATCAAATAAACAATCTTTTATGAACCCCTACCCCAAAATTCAGAAGACTATATACTCACTTCACAATTAGTCCCAAATCTTCCTTTCTTGCATTCAAATAGCTCTTGAAATGAACCTCTGATAATGACTGTGGTTTCCCTTTATCTTACAAAGAGAATTCTTGAGAAGAAACTTTAATTGATAATTGAGACAACTGAATATTGGAACTGTTTCCAGAATTGGGGAAAAGGTAGCAATTGTGCTGATGGTAAAAGACTTTGGCTTTCATTGCTCTTACAGTGCATGCTTTTTAGTCGTTTAATCAACAAACATTTATGAGAGCAGAGACAGAGATAGAAAGACAGAGAGAGAAGCAAGCAGTTATAGGAAGAGGGAAATCTTCAATTTATCAAACTGGGCAGGACTCAGACCCAATTAATTAATAGGACATTGAAATTTTAAGAATTATTATGGAAATATCAGAACTTACTTATTGATTACTTTAGAACCTATGATTAGAACTAAATGCAATTTATGATTTATATTTTAAAAAAATAATATGCAATCCAAAGTAGAATAAATGTCATTTCAGTATTTCTTAATTTTGTGCTTATTTAGCAGAATATACCCTTGAAAGTAATGAGACATAATGGATAGGGTGCTGGAGTTGGAATCAGAAAAGACTTGGGTTCAAATTTAAACTCCAAAAGGCACAATCACTGTCTTCCTGGTTCAGTCACTTGATTTTCACATGCCTTAACCAACCCTTTAGTTTTTTATCTACTAAATGATAGGTGGATATCAATTTGATTAAATAGAAAGATTTCCCACAATAAGAGTTCCTTACACTGAATAATTTTTTTTTTTGCATTTATAGAGTCATTGTGTTAATGGAGCTACTTTAGAAAAGAGACTAGCTTCCCCTCACAAGTATTTAAAATGACCTACACAATTTTTGTTAATTATAAGCCTGAGGGCCGCTAGGTAGCACAGTGAATGGATAGAGTGCCAGGCTTAAAGTCAGTAGGATCTGGATTGAAATCTGGCCCTGGGCAAGTCACTTAACCCCATTTGCCTAGCCCTTGGGTCTTAGAATTAGTACTAAGACAGAAGGCAAGGGCTTAAAAAAATTATAAACCTGCAATTATTTTTTTTTTTTGATTCTAAAACAGTTATGACTAATAAAGCTGAATGCTCACCAGCTTTGGGGGAAGAGATCGAAATATATATAAGTGTATTAACTCAGTGCCCAGGGGGCTAATATTGGAAGAAGGAATTCAAAGTGGCAAAACTGATGAGTGCCATTGTAAAATCCTATAAATTCAGATCTTTGGATTAAAGGCAATCCAGGAAGGCAAGGGCATTTCCGGTACGTAAATCTACCAGGAAGTAATTCTGTGTCCCCCTGACCCAGCGACAGCACTGTGTTGCCAGAATGTCTAATAACTAGATGTCTTACAACCCATAACAAGGATTCTGAGGCCAGAATTAACTGCAGCTGTTGGCAGGGAGCAAAGTAGTACCCCTTTACGAAAGTTGTAGAAATTATGTTTTTGCAAATTTCTCATTGAGTGATATGTAAATATATATATATATATATATATAGTAGGAGCAAACAATATCAGAAAGATTCTCTTCCTCTTTGTGGATATCGGGGTGGGCACACGCAACACATTCACATACAGGTACACAGTTCTACAGAGTAGGAAATGGGGACCCAATGTTATCTTCATTTTTATGAAGCCACCCATAGGGTCACTGGATTAATAAATGAATCTTGAATTATTCATCAGCCTATGTGTCATACAAATATTTAAAATCAATGCTGAAAGAACAGTAGAACATCTGTGACTCAAACCAAATCAATTTAATTGTCTTTCTTTCTTTAACCATTTCCCTTTATTGGAGGTCTTGGGCCATGGGTACTTTCCCAATCTTTGCAGCTAACCAGTCATAAGATGCATTAATAATTTATAGACCTGAAGTCTGTAGGACCCTTGTGAAAGCACCCTTAACCCAAAGCATAATGACGCCAAAGCAGTCCCATCTTTTCTATGCACATTAGTTAACATTGGCAGAGGCTACATTTATGAATTTTTTCACATGAACAAATGAAGCCTACAAATACTCTGGAGTCTGTTAGACAAAGACAAACAATATTTTTCTAAATGCTTCTAGCAAACAGCTGCTTTTGTCTCCTCCCCCCATCCCAATCCTAGAATACCACAATGCCATCTAGAGAATTTGCTCAAAAAAGATGACATTGGATAATTAATTTTTTCATCCTTTGCCCCTGTTGCTAACCCCTTGGATATATTTTTGGTATTTCTCTTTGGACTTTTCAGTAATTACCTATAATGAATTCACAGTAGTTGCAAATGAAATTCCACCCCAATGTACTCCCAAGCCTTGACAAATTGAAAGCAAGTTTCCTGTTGGCTGAAGAATACATTTTTAAGCTATTAAAAATTATTTTCCCCCTTTAAGGGCTTGTTTACTAGAACCTTGGCTTCCCCAGCTAGTGGTGGTGAGAAAGACTAGCTGTTGTCCTGAGTTTTGGAGAGTGGTGGATTGGTAGAGAGATGTGTAAACAATGCCTGGGGGTATATTAGCGGGGTTCAAAGACCTCTCAAAGCCACCACCTGTCTCCCCTTCGCTAACAACGAGGTTAAAAAAGTATAAATCATTCAGTGTTATCTGGTAATGATGCCTCCATGAGATCACGTTGAAGATCATTCAGATATGCTTAGCTTTTCAAATCTACAGGCTTCAATTCTGCCACGTTTTCAAAAGCAGAGAGTAAGTCATTCTTTAAAGAGCGACTTGGAGCACCATGACAAGTTCTCCTATCCTTTGAGGAAGTCAGTTACAGAGGATGCCCACATCCACAGGATAACACACAAACGTTCTGGCAAAGAATGGGGTGACACAGATGGCTGTGGGTGGTAATTGGCACAACCGGATCTATCCTATAAAACATTTCATCTGACTTGGTTTTAAACTGGCGGGCTCTGCTCCTCAAGGGGAGAAACTTGGTAAGTTTCTCTCTTCCTCCCCACAGCACCCAGTAGAGGGTTCCTCATAAGTGCTTAGCTCATGTGACTGGCTGACACACTGAGGCAAGGTTTTCCACCCAACTGCCTTTTTTGGGGGGCTAGTCAGTGGAAACCTTAGGGGAATAATGACTCAAGTAACAGACTGAAGAAAGAGCTGGGTAAGTGGGTCTCTGCCTCCTTCACACCAGATTTTACAATGAAGATTCTAAATGATTGTGGACTTAAGACAAGATGTAAGAGGTGGGACAGGGCATTAACCTGCCAAGTCTTTTTGGGGTTGATTTTCAAGATCCTTAACTGGGTTTTCTTTCCTGCTGTGTAGCGATATGGAGAAAGAAAAGGCATTTAAAGCCAAATCATATAAGAACATGTTTGGAAATGTTCATTTCATGGAAATATGACCTAAATTAGTCCTTATTCTAACCTTTTGCAGTCAGTTTTATGAGTGCAATCACCTATTCACCTGGAACAAATAAGAATTTTTGCTGGGTGAATAAGAAGGTATCTGGCTACCTATGTACCTCCTAGGAGGAGGAAAGACTGGTATAAGAGTACTGGGGACTGGTAAATATTTGAACTTGCTTAGAGGCTATTTTAGGTATTTGCCACTCATGCTTTCAATGTCATCAAGAAAACAGGAACAGATTTTCATAGGTAAACATTAATCTCTGATCTGTTATGTAATAATCAGTACCTTGGAGAATAAATATAGATCGCCGTTTCTAAAATGAAGTAGGAATCAGAAAGCAAATGATCTGGGGGACTGTGGTGGTGATAGAAATGTTATCAGGATGCTCCTCAGAAGAGGACTAGTAGTTACTACTACTACCACCACTACTACCACTACTACGACTACTACAACTACTATTACTACTACAACACTCTTCCTTGTCTTCTTGTTCTTCTCCACCAGGAAATCAGATCTGGTTTCAAATTTCAACTTACTGTTGTGTGACCATAGGAAAGTTATTTACCCTTTTCTAAACATTGTTTTCTTTTTTGGGAAATGACATATGCTCATGTGGACTCTCTACTTGATAGGGCTGTGGGAAAAGTACATTAAAGTTTTATTTTGTTTCATGCGTCTCATCTTTTTATTTTATTCTTTGTATTATATTCATAATAAAAACATTTAACTAAACAAGTGCATAAAAATTATGCACAAACCCACAAACTCCAAATTGTTTACAATTTGTTTAAAATATGTAAATTATATGTGGGCTAATATAAAGATCCTCTATTTTTGCGTTCCCTTTGGATTTATTTTACTTTGATCCTTTTTGAGATTATAGCTATTTATTGTATTTCTTTGCTGTTTTTTAAGAAAGTGTTTTTACTTCACTGTCCTCTGAGTTTGAGCTGAGGTCTTCTCTGTCCACATAATACCTATCAATAGCTGGGTTCTTTCTCCTTTGTTTGTTCATTTAAATTTTTTTTTTTAAATTTTAGCAGCCAGGCCAATAGATATAATTATTGGCTTTTTTACTGGGTTCCCAGAGTTCCTATTATCCTGGGGTATCTTTCAGGATTAGATTTCAGGAATTTTTTACAGTTTTTATAGTCCAGGGTCTGTTCAAACCCTAGTCTGGGATTGACCTCAGGTGTTCCTATCAGAGTTTGCAGGTAGTTTTGCCACTGTAATTGCAAGCAGCCAGTCCATCACCCAATGTGGCAGCAACAAGTGACCTCATCCCTGGGGAGTGACCAGTCCCAGTCCTTCATTGACCACACTCACTGGTGTATACTCCTTCCTTACTCTTCCTATCCTACTGTTGCAGCTTAGGACAGAGTAGGTGTCTGGTCTGCATTCCTTGGGCCTCCAAACTCCAAGACAGAAGGACAAGGGCCAGGCAATTGGGGTTATGTGACCTGTACCTAGGAATAGAAGGGCCTTTCCTAAAAGTAATAAACAGTATATATCTAAAACCACCAACAAACATCATCTGCAATGGGGATAAACTAGAAGCATTCCCAATAAGATCAGGAGTGAAACAAGGATGCCCATTATCACCTCTATTATTTAACATTGTACTAAACACAATTTTATGACTCTTTGAGTATAATTATAGATTGCTCTCCAAGATGGTTGGATTAGTTCATAGTTCTACCAACTATGTATTAAGTATCTCTATTTTCCCACATCCCCTCCAACATTTGTCATTTTGCTCTTTTATAATTTTAGCCTATCTGAGAGATGTGAGATGGTGTCTCAGAGTTGTTTTGACTTGCATATCTGATCAATAAGGATTTAGAATATTTTCATGTATAGCTTTGATTTCTTTATCCCAAAACTATTCATACCTTTTGACCATTTATCAATTGGGGAATGGCTTATATTCTTATACATTTGACCAAGTTCTTTATCTATTTTAGATAGGAGACCTCTCTCCAAGAAACTGTCTCTAAATTTTCCTCCCAACTTATTGCTTTCCTTTCCATCTTGGCCACATTAGTATTATTTATTAAAAAAAAAAAAAACAACCACAACTTGTCTATTAAAATATTCAAGACTGTCCATTTTACATTTCACAGTGCTTTATGCCTCTTGTTTATTCATAAGTTCTCCTATCCCTAAATCTAATAAATAATATGTTCTCTGTTCTTTTAATTTACTTATAATATCTCTTTGTATACTCAAACCATGTATTTATTTTGATCTTATCTTGGTAAGTGTCACAAGATATTGATCTATATCTACTTTCTACCAAACTGCTTTCCAGTTTTCCCAACAATTTTTACCAAATACTGAATTTTTATTCCAAAATCTTGGTTCTTTATCTTTGTTAAATACAAGGTTACTATAATATTTTACAATGGTTTATTAAATGTCTGTTCTGTTCCACTGACTTACCTTTTTATTTCTTAGCCACTACACCAGATAACTATGATAATTACTTTTTATTTCTGCAGAGAAACTGGTATTTAAGTTGGGTCATTGATATAGCTATTCTCTTATTCATGATATTAACAATATAGAAGGTTTCTGTTTCTCAAAGAATCTGTCTTTTTAATTGTATTTTATTTCTTATAACAATATAAGCCAGGGGTCTCTAAACATTTAAAATGATCTCTCCCTATCAGTTTCCACTCCTCTACCCTCAATCTTCCAGCACTCCTCCGTACAAAAGATCCTATCACTAGTGATAGTGCTCTCTGATTTTAATTTCTTTATAGTATGGTACTGGCATAAAATTAAAGTATTCATGTTTTCAGTGAATTTTAAATGTTCTCATGATTTGCCTGCCTTAGTGGTCTGTGCCATCTACACTGAAGCATCTTTGAAGATGGAATAATTTGTTTAGATACATTTTGTCTTCTCATGGTGCCATGATGAAAATGTGTCATTTACTCTTTTTTTCCCCCTGTGTCAAACTGATCATCATGATTTTTTTGAGTAGGGATGATGAATGAATCCTATGATTCCCCAACTATTTAATGGAATTATGGAATTATAAAATCATTTGGATAGTATTTCAGAGATCTTTCTAGGCTTTTGCAGATACTATATAGCCATCTCAGAAAATACAGAATCCTCAGTGTCCATCACCTTGGATGGCATTTCCTTTCTTTGCCTTTACCTTCTTTTCATGGCTTGGAATATAGACTGAACTCTGAAAAGGGGGTATTGTTATTATGGCTGTTGTTACTACTCTTCAAACTAAAAGCAAAGAAACATTTGCAATGGAAAATAGGATGGACTAAGGAATAGGAAAATGGGTTCCAGACCTATCTATGAAATATATTGACTCTTGGCAAATCCTTTAGCATCTCTCTGTACTTCAGGTAATTGTCAAGTGACACGCTGATTGTCATTAGTTGGGTTGGTATGCCAACTAAAGTCATAAAAATTGGAAATCATTCCAAAGTATCAGGCAGTTGCTTCTTTTGATTCCAACCCTATCCTTTGAAAACTAGGATGTAATAGTGGGAATTCAGTATGAATGAACACATTTTTCCATGTTTTAATCTTCCTATCTTCTATGTTTGCACTTAGGTCAATCTTCACCTATATGATATTTCTTTCTTTGGTGCTTTATTCTAAAGAAAGAAATCATGAATACTTAATCAAACTGTGATAATATTAAAAGAAAAATGTAGTGAGTTTTCCAAGGGAACTGGATTCTGTGTTGCCTACAAATCACATAAGAAAGATTTTAAAAAATATATTTAGAAAGTATCATTGGGAATCTCTGATGAATCACAATTCATTGTTGAATGGCAAAATAATGGTCTTATGTTAGTAAAGAGAGAGACATAAATGATATGTTGCCAAGTTATAACAGCAGATTGTTTAACAGGTATGTGAAAATGCCACTAGTGCCTCTAGAAACAAACCTCATTTGACAACAAGCTTTTAATCCATGGATTTTCCTTGATGTGTGTGCAGACATGTATGCTTTATAGCTATAATAATAGCTTTTTATATGAGCAAGATGACATAGTTTCTTAAGTAGTATGCACTAGAAGTAGAAGATCAAATTTTATTCATATTTCCCAAAGTATCCAATGTTTTGCCTCAAAGGCTGGACTTGAAGTTGGAGTAATTTGGGTTCAAATTCTGTCTCTGTCAGTAGTTAGCCAAATAAGGCTGGGCAAGTCACTTAACATCTGATGGGGCTTAGGCAACTGTTTAGGACTTCCATATAAGATCAACACATTGATCTTTGTGTTGGAAGAGGATGTTTACACAGAGTTACCTAAAAAGAGGAAATCAGAGATTCTTTCTGTATTTTGGTCATTCCAGACTAAAGCTTACCTGTTAGGATATTGACAATGAACAGTGATTTCATTGGTTTGGAAAACTGGTTGGAAGAGACAGCAGGATGTAATGGTCAGGACTACTAGGTGGTACAATGGCTAGAGCTTTGGGCTTGGAATCAGAAAGATACATATTTCTGAATTTAAGTCCTGGCTCAAACACTTATTAATTGTATGTTCTTGAGCAAGTCAATTAACCCTGTTTTCCTCAGATCCTTATCTGTAAAATGTGCTAGAGAAGGAAATGGTAAACCATTCTAGGATCTTTGCCAGGAAAACTCCAAATTGGGTCAAGATGACTGAAACAACTGAACAATGAACAACAACAAAAATAAATTACTAGACTGGGAATCAGGAAGAATGGATTTTGAATTCTGCCTCATACACATAATATATAACATTGGTATTGGGACTGGGGACATGGGAGTTAACTTCCCACACTCCCATGATAGTAGCCTAAACTAAAGTAGGCAAGGAAGTTGTGGTGCAGAGCTGGGAACGTAGGGGTTAACATTGCTGCTATGGATTGATCTGGGGCTCAGCTGTGTATCCACTGGGCAAGAAGAGTATAAAAGTATTTTTTTGAGAATGTGGCTGGGAACTCCTGAGGTCTCAGGGAGCTTCTTTACTGACTACTTTTTTTTTTAAACCTTCTTGCAAGTAGATTTTATTTGTTTTAGTCTCTAAACTATTTTTAAAATCACCTTGAGAATTGTTTCTACCTGAGGATATTGAAATGATTTTAGTAAAAGGACATTTCAATTAAGTATGGTGGCTTCTGAATGTTACATTTTACTAGATTCAAAATAGAAAATTCCATCCCTGGGGGTTGCTTAACCTCTCTGGACTTGAGTTACCTCAGCTATAAAATGAGAGGTTTGGACCTGATGATTGTTAAGGTCTTTTCCAGATCTAAGTCCATAATCTTAGATTTTACCTTTTTATAATTCAATGAAATTACTTCACCTTCCCACTCTCATCTTAACATAACTTTTCATTAATATCATTTCAATCAACAATATTTATTGAGTACAAAGAAAGACAAAAATGCAAAAAATGTCCTTGACATCAAGGGCCTTCCATATTGATGGAAAAGGGAAATAAATAGATAAATATATGATATGGTTGTTGTCGTTTGTCTTTTATTTTTGAAGAGGACCAATGACATCACAGGGTGATGTCTTGACTAGAGTGTGACCTGAATTTAAGTGAGGCAGAGTTGCACAAAGTTCTCAGCCTCACTTTCTTCCAGAGTTATTAAAACACAGTGACAAGACAAAAGTCAAGATGACTGGTGATGGCTAGGAATATAGTGGATGACCTTGGCATATTGGATGTCTGACCAAGCTTGGCATGCTTCATAGTTTATGCTTCCTGTCTCCTTCATAGCTATTGAAACATATTATTCTCATCTGCTCAGTCAGATGCGTGGGATAGATGTTCCCCTAAATCACTGATAAGTATGAGCCTTGCTGGTTTCTCTCAACCTGGTTTAGCCTATGTGCAGACCTGGCTACATATACATATATGATAAACAAAGTGGAATAATGGTAGCTTCTGAAGGAAAGGCATTCATCCAGGAATATGAGCCCAGAATGCTCCAGAAGTGGGTATATGAAGTGAGTCTTGAAAGAAATCAGGAATTCCATGAGGTAGAGGTGAAATGAGAGAGCTGCCATATGTCAAAGGCAGGTCTTGCCTCTAAGGCATTCCTTCTTACCATTATGATGCTGTCTTTATTATTATTACTTGTACTATTATTTACCATGTTTATAATTTCTGCTATATCTCTTTTTGAAGGTAATTATAGTGAAAATGAATCTTATTATCTATTAATAAGATTGCAGAAATGAGTTTGTCAATTTAGCATCAGTAACCCCACTTTGTGATTAAGTTATTTTAAGTAAATTTTTATGAGCTATTTAAAAAATATATTTACTTGTATGTTATGATATAGTAAATAATATGTGTGTTCTTTTTTTAAAAATCCTTACCTTCCATCTTGGAGTCAATACTGTGTATTGGTTCTAAGGCAGAAGAGTGTTAAGGGCTAGGCAATGGGGGTTAAGTGACTTGCCTAGGGTCACACAGATGGGAAGTGTCTGATGTCATATTTGAACCCAGGACCTCCCGCCTCTAGGCCTGACTCTCAATCCACTGAGCCACCCAGCTTCCCCTAATATGTGTGTTCTTAAACAATTAATATACATATATGACCCTCTGATGGCATAAACTATCAATATAAAAATATTATATACAACTTTATCAGTCAATAAAAGAGAGACAAAAATATAGTCCCTGTCCTTGAAGAATTTCTAATCTAATGGAGGGGATTATAAGCAAGCAAATATGTACAAATAATCTACACATATTTCTGTAATAAACTCTAATTACATTATGAATTAGGAATTCTAATAATTAAGAATTATAAGAAGGGGTAGGCTCAGTGGTTTGAGAGTCAGACCTACAGATGGGAGTTCCTGGGTTCAAATCTGACTTTAGAAACTTCTTAGCTGCATGACCCTGGGCAGATCACTTAATCTCCATTGCCTGGCTCTTACTATTCTTCTGCCTTAGAACTAATACTAAGATAGAAGGTAAGGGTTTAAAAAAAAAAAAAGAATTGTAAGTAACCCACCAGAAGATGTAGCTTTCAGTCTACCCCCAGGTTATGAGCTCTTGAATGGGATCATTTCCATGTTCACTTAAGGGCTCTATTGGCTGGCAGAGACTTGTGAGATGATCACCTTGAAGGAATACACATGGCCCTTAGCTAGGCAGAGAGGAAATGTTGTTATAAACATGGATATGAAAAAAGCTTACTGATCTCTCTAAGACAATTTGGTGGTCTGTTTTTAGAGAAGGTGGACCCCTGGTGAACCAGGGCTTTGCTCACCCAGCATGTGAAGACTGCTTTGGCTGAACAGATGGAAGAAACCAATAAGAAGGTTCAACGGCTGAGAGGGCGATGCAGCAAGGCACTGTGGAGTGCTTAGGGAGAGTTGGAGCACAAAAGACAACGCGGCCATCCAATGCAGCTGAGGAAGTCTCCAGACGTAACAATTTTTCGTGCCACTGGACCCAGGCTTCCAACGCCGAGAGAGTGGGACTGTCTCTGTGCATTGACTTTTCCACTTAAATCTCCTTCACGCACAAGTATCTTTGTGCACACTCATCTATACACCATAGATGAAAATGCACAAAGACAATCGTCATCCTCGGTTACCAAAAGACTACTACTATTAGTAAAGTTTTGCATGAATTGGGAAGTAGACATCTAGTGTTTCTGTTGCATAGTTAACAGGCAGTGGTCAATAGGCTATAAGAACATACAATGTATTAGTGTATTATAGCAATATAAAATATTATAATTGACATGTTTTTAAAAGATGTTCATGATCTCTCTCTCTCTTTCTCCAATTTTTTTTTTGGTTCAGGCACTTGGTAGGGAGCAGTCTTTGAATGTTTTAAGGCCCTATGGCCTTATTGATCTGGCTTTCTTAGAAACTTTTAAACAGAATCAAATATTAAAACCTCAGGTTAAACAAAGTTTTCTTTGCAGCAGATAATGATTACACCTTTAAAGTCTTTAGATGAATGAGATAAAGCAGTTTTTGTTTCACCAAAGACTTTACAATGTGTTGTTTATATCTCCAGGTCAGTTGACTTCTATCCTGTAGTTCATTTTGATACTTGATCAGTTTTCCACCTAAATACTGTAATAAAAATTATTCTATTCAATTCAGCAAACATGAATAAAATGCCTACAATATATGAGGCTTTCAGAGGGCTACCAAGAAAAACTGGACATAATCCCTTTCTTCAAGTACCTTTTGATTTAATATTGGAAATAAAAGACATGTCCAACTAATCAGTCAACAAAGATAAAAGAATAAGGATTTAAAGCTAGTAGAAACCTTAGTGACCATTTAATCCAACCTCTTGATATGGCCATTGAAGAAACGTAGATGTAGAGAAAGGAAAGGACTTGTCCAGGTCTGGAAAGTCTTGTTAGTAAGTATTGAATCCAGGATCTCTAATTCCAAATATATTGCTCCTTTCAACATTCCAATTTAATTCATCAAATCTTTATTATGTTTTAACTATGTGCAAGGCAGAATATAATGGGTGCTATAGGAATGGTACAAACAATATACCAGTGTAATACAGAGGAGGATTTAGTCTAATATAGACTTCATTGGCTTAATGGTAAGCATTAGGAAAGGCTTCCAGCAAAAGGTAATATTTCAACTGGGCTTTGAAGTTGAGCTAGGATTCTAACAGCTAGAAACAGTGTCAACTTTTCTTGGTGGGATTAAAAAATATTTTGAAGAAGATTTAGTCTAGCCAGTCTATGTTAAAAGCCACAAACACTTTTATTTCACAAGAAAGTGACATTGCTCAACTGGAGACAGGAGGTATGGACAACAAAGGTAACCCATTAAATACCCTCCTCCTGTTCTTTACTCTGGCAGCAGGACTGAAACCTCCAGATTTGGGCAGCTTCCCAGAGACTTTATCACAATAAGGCTAGGTCCAATACCTTTAAATTAGTCAACCCTCTCAGCATTAGGGCAGGTACTAATATTTCTAAATGGGAAGAAATTCACCAGGAACATTAGGACAGAAGCTTTGGCAACATAGTCTTCAGGCTATAGCAGAAAGAGGAGAGCCACTAGACTTGGGAAACGCTGGCATGGTCCATGGCAGTTTGTAGTTCCTGGATGCTCAGTTAATCATTGTTACAACAGGGTTTTGTATGGATCAGAGACTAGCTCTTGTCCCTGAATGCTCTTCCATCAAAGTTATTTTATGGTAAAGGAAAATAGTCCTTATCAAGCAGATCTGAATGCATTCCCATCCTTGAAGCCATGACCAGAGATATACAAATCAAATACGATTGTGAAAGTTTCCAATTTGGAATATTCCAAATACAGAAGTTTGTGGATATGGTCATGTGTGTGCTGGTAGATATTTAATAAATGGGTCTCTGGGAAAAGTATATACAGGGTGCACTTTTTAAAAATAAAACCCTTTCTTTCTATTTTTGAATTGATATTAAGTATCCATTCTAAGGCAGAAGAGTAGTAAGGACTAGGCAATGGGGGTTAAGTTTCTTGTCCAGGGTAACATAGCTAGGAAGTATCTGAGGTCAGATTTTGAACCCCAGTCCTCCCAACTCTAAAACTGGTGTACTACCCACTGTGCTACCTATCCACCTCAGGACATGTTTAAGTTTAATCTGCATTATTAATATTTTAACATCACTTTCTTAAGTGTAGAAAATAAGCAAACTGCTGATTTCTGAGGTATAAATGTTGACACTGACAATTTAGCATTCTCTTCTGAAATAGGAGGATCTAGTTTCTGCACACCCCTGGATATTGGGGAGTATAGAGAAAGGGCAGTACAGGAGGAGGGAGCATGACTAAGGAAAAGATAGTTTGAGGAAGAAGGAAAGAGTAGGACAGAGGCTTTTTCAGATTACAATCATACATCAGGAAGGACATTCTAGGTAAAGGGAACAGTATGTATATATGATGACAATGAAAGATCCCAGTGAATATTCAGAGAACTATGAGGAGTCCAGTTTGATTAAAACACAGGATTTGAGGAAAGAAGTAAGTATATATTCTCTGCCTACCCTCCACCCTCACCTATGAGACAAAAAGCTACTTGAGGAGGGAATTATTTTCCTTTTGTCTTTCCATTTGTCCAGTTTCTAGCACAGTGCCTGGCACAAGGGAGGAATTGCAAAAATGTTTGTTAAATTGAATTGAAGGGGTAGGATTTAAATTAAGTAGAAAGAATAAGATGGAGACTCTTGAATGGCTATTGAGGAGTTTCTTTTTTTATTCTATATTGTTGATGAGTTGTTTCAGTCATGCCTGACTCTTTATGACCCTATTTGGAGCTTTTTCAACAAAGATACTGGAGTGGTTTGCCATTTTCTTTTCTAGCTCATTTTATAGATGAGGAAATAGAGGAATACAGGATTAATCCTCAGGGCCATGCAGCTAGTCTGAGGTAAGATTTGAACTCAGGGAGATGAGTCTTTCTGACTCTAGGTCTGGCACTCTATCCACTGTGTCACTTAGTTGTCCTGTTATGTTATTATAAATCAAAAAATGTTGAAGGCTTTCATAGCATCAATCATAGATTTAGAGGTAGTAGGGAACACAAAAGTCATGAAATCCTTTTCTATGAGGAAACCAGAGGGCAAGTTGGTGAGGGGTTTGTCCTATGTCACAAAGCTAGTAAGTGTCTTAGGTGGGTTTTCCAGTTAGGTCTTACTGTCTCCAAGTCCAGGGTTCTTTTTACAATTTTCTGCTCTGAAGTTCAAAATATATTGTAAAAATTGGACATTAGGAAGATTATTCTTTCTTTTCCATTTGAATAAGTTTATTTAGTCAATTCAGAACATTATTCCTTGGTTACAATAATCACATTATTTCCCTCTCTCTCCTCCACCCACTCTTCCTGAAGACAACACCCAATTTCATTGGGTATTAATTGTGTCCTTGATTGGAACCTAATTCCATGTTGTTGTTTACACTAGGATATTCATTTAGAGTCTACATCCCCAACCATATCGCTTTGACCCATGTATTAAAGCAGTTGTTTTTCTTCGGTGTTTATATTCCCGCAATGTTTTCTCTGGATGTGGATAGTGGTTTTTCTCATAGATCCCTCCTGGTTGTTCAGGGACATTGCATTGACACTAATGGAGAATTCCATTATGTTAGATTGTACCACAGTGTATCAGTCTCTGTGTACAATGTTCTCTTGGTTCTGCTCCTCTCGCTCTGCATCACTTCCTGGAGGTTGTTCCAGTCTCCATGGAATTCCTCCACTTTATTATTCCTTTTAGCATAATAGTATTCAATCACCAACATATACCACAATTTGTTCAGCCATTCCCCAATTGAAGGGCATCCCCTCATTTTCCAATTTTTGGCCACCACAAAGAGAGCAGCTATGAATATTCTTATATAAGTCTTTTTCCTTATTATCTCTTTGAGGTACAAACCCAGCAGTGCTATGGCTGGATCAAAGGGCAGACAGTCTTTTAGCACCCTTTGGGCATAGTTCCAAATTGCCCTCCAGAATGGTTGGATCAATTCACAGCTCCACCAGCAATGAATTAATGTCCCAACTTTGCCATTCATTACTTTCCTTTGCTGTCATGTTAGCCAATCTGCTAGGTGTGAGGTGAAACCTCAGAATTGTTTTGATTTGCATTTCTCTGATTATAAGAGATTTAGAACTCTTTTTTTTTTCACATGTGAAGTAGATGAAATTATCAATATAGTTAAAAGATATCCTTTTAAATACCCCATTGCTTGTAAGTTCCTATTTGGAAAAGTCTCTTTCTTCTTTTCCTTTCTTTCTCCCCTTCTGTGATCCACCCCCATTTTTTTTGTTACCAGATGGTAGAAGTGAGTCTTGGGCCTGGGGTTATGATTGATCTGCTCTGAGGCCAGGGTTGCTGGGCCCGGATCAGCTGGGCCAGGTGAGCAAGAGAGAGGCCAGGAGCAGGAGCCAGAGTTGGAGCGGGCAGCCTGGGTGGGCAGGGCCAGGACCAGGTGAGTAATCTGAATCAAACAGGTCCAGATTACAGGCAACAGTAGTCAGGCCAGAAGGGCTGGGACCAGGCGATCGATATTGAATCAAGAAAGTCTGAAGTGGATGGCTGTTGTCAGTTGGGGATTAAGTATAGGAGGTGATCTGTGGATTTTTTCAATATCCACTTTTCCATCTTGTTCTAGAATATCAGAGCAGTTTTCTTGAGTAATTTCCTGTAGTATTGTGTCCAGGCTTTTTCTTTTGTCATGGTCTTCTGGTAGACATTGGTCTTAAATTGTCTCTCCTTGAACGATTTTCTAAATCCTCTGTTCTGTGAATGAGATGCTTCATATTTTCCTCATTTTTTTCATTCTTTTGGTTTTGTTTTATAGTGTCCTGCTGCCTTATGAGGTCATTTAATTCTAGTTGTTGTATTCTGGTTCTTAAAAACTGGATTTCATCCCTGGCTTTTTGGTCATCCTTCTCTTTCTGGTCTGATTTTTTTTTTTTATGGAGGTCATCTTTTGACTTCTTTGCCTCATTTTCCAACTGATTAATTTTAGCTTTCAAGACACTGTTTTCTATTTCCAGATGAATTATCTTGCTGTTAAAGTTGTCTTCAGCCTCTCTTAATTGTGTTTTGAATTGCATTTTGAGTTCTTCCAAAGCCTGTATCCAATTCTCTGGGATTTCTGATTTATCGTTTGCTGATCCCTCCCCCTCTCTTCTGTTCACTGTATAGAAGCTATCTATTGTAATTTCTTTCTTCTTTTTTTGTTGTTTGCTCATATTCATACCTTCTTTGCTCCCATATTTGTCTGTACTCTTGGTCCTCTCATTTTTTTGGTTTTGGGGGCTTCTGTCAGTCTCCCCTTTTAGAGCTTTGACAGAAGATCTCTCAGTGCAGTCTCTGAGGGAGGGTTGTTGGGGGGTTGAGCTTCCCTGTCCTCTGAAGGCTTTTGATTGGATTAAAGTCCATCAGACAATGGGGGAGAGATGTGGAGCCTGGGCTTCCCTGGGTTCTGGAGACTTTTGATGGGATTAAGTTCAGCTTCATTGGGCTGGGTGTGCTCTGAGGCCTATACCTCCTGTAAAGCTTTTGAATTGAGTCCAGCAGGAGGGTTCCTTGGCTCTGTCTTGTTGTTAGGTTTGATTTTCAGTCCCCTAGGAGCATTCAGTTTGTGATTGGTAAGGAAGGGTATTCACAGGTCTGAACTTCTGCTCCTTCTAGGACTCCATCATGACTCCACCTCTGAGGAAGATTATTCTTAAGTAGTTTGTAGGATAACTTGGAGCGGTGAGAAATTTGAGTCAGAGAGAAAGGTGAATTGTTGCAATATACATCTTCATTTGAATAATTGCTCACCTTCTTATTAGTTGACACCTAATGGATTTGTAGTTAGAGATGAATCTATAGTTTGAATTCTACTTTGCTACTTGTGAGATTTGTGAAAAGTCATTCTTGACCTTATCTTTGGGGTACCTTTGACCTTGAGCTTTGTCTATAAAATGAGGGATGGGAACCTTTTCAGTTCTAAATTCTGTCAGTCCACAGACCTGTTAAATGAAAACTGAAGAGCTTGAGAGAAAGTCAAATTTATGATATATGTAATGAGTTGTGAGGTGGTAGATAAAGCCCTACTGATCAGTTGAATTCCTTCTCACTGGCTGGGCTCAGTTGATGAAATAGTAATTTTGAGAATAATGTGGAATTAAGTTCTTAATGAAGTGCAAAAATCTGTCTATACCTCTTTACATGGCTTAAAGAAGTTTTCTAATCAAACTTACAGAATTAGAGGGCATCTAGCTAATGGAGAATTCTACTCTTAAGAGTCTTTTAAAAAGTGGGACACATTCTCTAGGGAATCAGTAAAAAATTGAATCAGGAGACATCAAAGAGCAGTGTGACCCTTATAAGGCAGCAGAGAAGAGAGCAAACCAAGGAAGAAGAACTTAGCCTTGGAGAGAGAATACTTTGCTCTGAGGGGAGAGGGAATACTTGTCTCTAAGGAAGGGGGAGCATGTCTCCTACCCCTCTTCATTAAACATTTTGATGCACAGTTACTTTCTCAGTATACCATACCCATCAGGGAGCAGGCTCAGTCAGTCAAGGCAAGAGATAGAAGGGGTTTTGTGATCAGTAGACAGGCAGCTCTGGCAATTAAGAATTGATCTGTGTAGAGAAACTGACTCAGGTTTCTTAGCTGAGCTACATGATAAGCAGGGGTGCTGTGCCTTGGGAAAATGGCATGAGGATAATACAAAAATGAAAAGGACACCATGACCTTGCAATACCAGATTTCAATGAGTTGCAATAGCCACATTTATCCAATAAGTATGTCTGTGTGTCCTTACTAGTATACTGTATATGAATATTCTTTCCTTTTTCTCTGTTATTATGGGATTATATGCCCCAAATTTAAGGGGGAATGCTTTGTTACTTCTGTTCTTATTATCTCAGTAGATACCCTTGTTTTGAAAAAAAAATATATCTACTGCCTAACTGTTAACTGCAAGTCCAACAGTAGGGGCTCATGAGATATACTTTTAGTAGTATGGACCCACAAAATGCCTTGATCTCAAGATAATTAATACCCCACTATGGGAAACTCAACCTCTGAGTCTGAGGTAGGGTAAGATTAGCCCAATTAGGGATGCTACATATATTTAGAATTGTGAATCTTATTTTTACTTTTATTGTTTTCCAAGAGGTTTGAGGGGCAGCAGTTCCCTTAGCTAAATTTATAGTTGCAAATGAACAGGTATCAGAATCTCATATGTCTGTGAATATTTTACTTGGCTGAATTCATGAAATATTGGTATCTTTTCCTTTCTGTTCTTAGCAGGTAAACCCTTTACTGACTTTGTACTGGGCTAGATTTTCCATGGGTGGTCTTTGTGATGTTCAGCAACATATCATTTTAATTTCTTTGTAGGGTTATTTTTTATGCATCTACAATATTTCAATAGACCAGCTTGGTAACTATGTACTTACATATGCTACTGTGAATTTTGTTGAAATAGCAAATTTAAATTTAAAGAAGAAAGTCAACTTAAGTGTATGTTTCCTTTATATCCTTTTCTTTAACAATTACTTCCCTGAATCTTTTTTTTTTTAAGTGAGATCAACACTTACATTTTTAGGGTGTTTGGAGGTGGGATATGGGGAAAGCAGAAGTAAAAATTAAGGATCACTGGGGGACATTTACAGGAACAAATTATACCAATTTGTGCTGACCTTATATGTCTTTTCCTGAGCACTGATTCTTGCTGTGTCTTGGAATTAGACTCAAATTTATAAGATTGTCTATCCAAATTCAATTTTATTTATTGTTAGTTTCAGTTACCATCTCAAGTCGTCATTCTCATTTTGATATGCACTGAAACCTTGCTAAACACTGAAGGTATTTTTACTATAAAGTGGAATTTGGCAAAGGGCAGGCATGTCTTTGGATACAAGAAAATGATTTTGGTTTCTTAGGTATTAAAATGATTGCATTACAAAGCTGTTTTCCTGTTGTTGGTTTCAAAGAATGGAATTTAGGCTTAAAGTTTCATTTAGTGCCCTAAGCTAAATTGACATTGATAGAGCACATGCAAAATTCTTTTCATAATGATCATGGTTGACTCAAAGAAGAGATATGAGATATGAGAAGACATTTCTTCCCACTTTGCAGAGCTGAAGGACTGTGGGTATCTAATCCTGCATGTAAAGACAGACTTTTTTGTTGACATATGGGTTATTTTTGCTGAACTTTTTAATTCTTTCTAAGTGGTAACTCTATAGTAGATGGTAGGAGCAGAGATACAGTGGGAAATGTAAGCAATGTAAAACAAAATATATAAATAAAATCAAATTAAGACCCTAAGCTTAAAAAAAGAAAATATTGGTTGCTGGGAGGAAAAGAAACACTAAGTGATCTACATTCTCTCTCCATACTCCCACAAATAAAACCAAAAATAAATAATTTGTTTGGTTAATATTTAATGGATGAAGTAATGAAGAAATTGTTATTTTACAACAGTCCATTAAGAACCATGAACATTAGACTAAGTAGTAAAGTATAAAAGAAAATAGGCAGTTAAGTGGTGTAGTGGATAGAATGCTAGGCTTGGAGTTGGGAAGATCCGAGTTTAAATTTGACCTCAGTCTACTCACTAGTTGTGTGATCCTGAACAAATCATTTAGCTCCTATTGTCTTCCAGTTCCCCATCTGTAAAGTGATCTGGAGAAGGAAATGACAAACCACTCTATTTGCTTTGCCAAGAAAACCCCAAATGGAGTCATGAAGAGTCAGACATGATTGAAATGACCGAACAACAACAGTATAAGAAAAAATGTTGATTAGTTTAGAGAGAAGTAACATAGTTTGGTCCTTATGCCATTTCTTTTTTATTTTTCAAAATGAGGAAAATGAATAATAAGCTTTATATTTGGTGCCATAGAAAACATGTTTGGAAATTAAGGTATTTCTGTTTACTCAAAATTCTGACCTTATCATGAAAGAGAACCTTGGAAGAATTATGTAGTCAGCTGCTCTGCATCTCAATTGTGTTATGTATATGCACATATTATATAATATACATATATAATGTATATGCACAGATCATATATGTATCTTTATACACATAAAAAATACTGTTCCTTTTTATGTGCAAAGTGTGGTAGTTAAAAGTGCATGTAATAAAGTTTTGCATAAAGCAAAAATGATTACATAGGATTTTGAAGGATATAAGATAATGGCCTTTTCATACATGAATATTTGGTTTCAAAAAAGGGCAGAAAACATTTAGCTTAAGAAACTGATAAAATCCTTCTTTAAAAAAATATAATTCTCAGATACAATGTGGGAAAGACACACTGCTAGGAAGACTAGATAGAATACTTAAAGGACTTGATTGAAAACAGAGAAATCACAAAAGATATAGGACATTTTAGTTTTTCAGTTCATTTGCATGTGATTGTTTAGAGTTTGAAAAAACTAAAACTCATAAAGTGGTAAATCAAATAACTAGAAGTTATGTGATGATTAAGTGAGGAATGCTGGATTTACAGTAATATAAATGTGGATTGTATGAGCTTTACCTCATAAGAAAAAGATGAGTCTCTGAATACCAACAGGCTCTGTAGTTTAGTCATTGAGAGCATTGAAAAACAGAAGAAGAATGAATCTGGAGGGAACTGAGTTGAGAAAATGACAAGAAACAGTAAAGAATAAAGCTGCAGAGTCAGATGACAGGAAAGCTTCAATTGACTTTCTGGGAGATGTTGATTTGCTGGGAAAAAAGATGGAAGCTTATTGGAGACCTGTATTATCTTTATTGTTCTTCAGTTGAGTGTACAATTTGGAAGGTAAAACCTCTAAGAATGCCTGGTAGCTTTGCCATGTTATCGCTGGAGTGAAAAAAAAAAAGAAAAAGGAGGGAAAAAAGCAGTCTTTACATCTGCTTTGGCATAAGAAAATTTGATGACTGATTGAATGATCCATCATTCTGTTGCATAAAGAACTGGGTGGGTTTTTCTCTGTTTCTTTAAGAATCAACCTTAGAAGTTTTGAAGGTTCCTGGAATGTGGGAACTGCTTGTCCATAAAACAATAATTTAACATTTCTTCAAAACACCTTTAAGAATAATTGTGAGTTAAAAAATATTCAAGAGTCTGAAAGAAGTAGACTTCTCTGGCAAGAGAAAAGCAAAGACCAGAAGGAGAACTCATCACAGCAGTGAAGCTGTTGGGAATGGTTATATCTTTGACCCACTTTCTACTCATAGGGTGCCCTGAGGACTATGACAGAATTTAAATTTTAGATGCATGGCAATGATTTTTTTTCTGGGAACCTAGACCTACCACCATGAGGGCAAGTTGGGATGAATGAGCTATCCCAAAGAAAACATTTAGCTTATGTTCCATGAGAAGCTATTGTTCAGGGATTCACTCCATGCCAGATCCATCCAGGAATTCCATTGGGACATCTATGGTGACTTTAAATGCCATAAAGTGTTTGGTGTCAACCTAACAAAGGAACATTAGTTTGATTTGGGGATATAATGAGGCACCTATATAAGTCATTAAATAGTTAATCAAAAGATGTGTACTTTGTCCTAACACAATAAAGATATGAATCAAGGATAGAGCAGTATTGAATTTCTATAGATGTCCTTCTCTCTACACTGTGTTCAGTCTGGTTCTGGTTTGGATTCCAAGGAGGAGAAACACATGGTAATGCAATACACAAAAGGTACTTTATTCAAGTTATAGCTTGGGCCTCCACAAGAAGCAGAAGACCTCGAGCATTGCATAGGTCTGGTTTATATAGTGGGGCTAGGGGTGGGGGTTGTCTTGAGAACCAGGCACCAAAAGTGAAGACACATCAATCTTAGACCCAGATGTTTCCTTTTAACATATGATCCAGCGGTGACCCAGGTCAGTGAGACCTGAAGTCTTGAGATAACATATCCTTATGGCAGTACGTGGTAATTTTAGTTCTTGGGACAAGGGACCCTATTTAGGATATTGTCTGGAGGGCAATTTCCTGTGGTAACAGTATGTTTCTTCAACTTCTCCCACGTCTTTCATGCCCATTTTATCTGTCATTCTTATTGTAAATTTGTAAAAAAAAATTGTAAATGTAAATTTGCAAATCTAGTCAGCAGCTTCAGTTATGGTGACACATATACATAAATACACATTGTTGTTTGTTATCTCCCTCCAAGAGACTGTGAGACCTTTGAGGGCAGGAACTATCTGCCTTTCTTTATGTTCCCAGGCTTTACACAGTGCCTGTAATATAGTAGAGAGAGCTTATATACTTATTATATTATTATACTTATACTTGTTAGCCTGATGACCTGCTTTGATTTGACCTATATAGATGATGGAAGTAAGGGCAAGTAAATGAAGGTAAATACAAAAGAATCGGAAGGTCCAATAAGAACACTGGTTTTAAGTAGAAAGGTTTGGTAATGGATTTAAAGGGACAACAAAAAAGAGGATAAAAGAAGCTGTTTTAGTCTGAATGATATAAAAAAGACAAGACTAGGCTGAACTTTTCAAGCCTTATTGTGCTTCTGTTTTTTTCTTCAATAAGAAAAGTCTTTGGACTGAGAAAGTATGGAACAAAAATGGTTAGCTAGTAATGAAATCAAACATAATCAAATCATGGTCCAACAGTATCTAGCTGCCCTGAATGAGTTCAAATCACTGGGCTCAATAACTGCTTCCTAGTAAAAGAACTCACGTTTACTAAATTGCTCCAGGTGATCTTTGAAAGAATTTTAAGGAACAATAATGAAAAGGGTGGAGTTTGCAAACAAAAATGTGATGAGCTTGATTTCTAATCCTGGCGAAATTCATCCTGACCACATTTATTAAAGGTAAGGCTTTGGAACATGCAGTCCTTAAAACAATGTACATGACAAAGACCCATTCCCTGTTCCCATCTCTTCATCTTCCTTAGCTCCTAAGATAACTTAAAATAAATTATTAAAAAAATTAAACTACTGATTTTCCCTTTTTCATGTATTTTTTCCCCCCTCAGCAATACTGGCAAGAATGTTTTTAGAAGAAAAGACACCAGTCATCATTATTATTGTTATTATCTCTAAAAGATGTTTTGAGCCAAATGGGGAAAGCAATGGGAAGGGGAGGAAAAAGCAATAGAAAACGGTGAAGAGAATGGTATTATTTAAGTAAGTACAGAATTTTGAAATTTCTAGGAAAAAGAACACTTTAATTTAGTTCTTATTCTAAACCAATTCCCTAATCTCTAGGTTTATTCACGTGAAACCATCAAAAATCCACTTTTATTTCAATTTCTGTTTGGGATGTGAAAGATAAGGATCTCTCTCTCTCTTGCTTTCATTTTTGCTCCTTCCTTCCTTCCTTCCTTCCTTCCTTCCTTCCTTCCTTCCTTCCTTCCTTCCTTCCTTCCTTCCTTCCTTCCTTCCTTCCTTCCTTCCTTCCTTCCTTCCTTCCTTCCTTCCTTCCTTCCTTCCTTCCTTCCTTCCTTCCTCCTTCCTTTCCTTTCTCTTCTCTTTCTCCCAATTACATGCAAAAACAAATTTTTGATATTCTTTTATAAAAAGTTTTGAATTCCAATTTCTCTTCCTCTCCTACCTTCTGTCTCTTACTCCTACCCCCAAGATAGTAAGCAATCTGATATAAATTTTACATGTGCAATCATGTAAAACATTTTTCTGTATTAGGCATTTTGTGAAAGAGATTAAAAAGCCCTTTCTAGAAACTTGTCTAGACTGGCTAATGCTCTCAGATGTCTTGACTTAATTTCCTGTGTTCCATCAGAAGATCTGTATATCTATATACATATATGTGTATGTTGTCTCCCTCTCTGTCTATCTATCTATCTATCTATCTATCTATCTATCTATCTATCTATCTATCTATCTATCTATCTATCTATCATCCCTTGCATTCTATCTTAAAATCAATGTTGTATATTGATGCTAAAGCAGAAGAGTGGCAAGGGCTAAGCAAGTGGGGGGGGGGGTTAAGTGACTTGCCCAGGGTTACAGAGTTAGGAAGTGTCTAGGATCAAATTTGAACCCAGCACCAGTTCCATCTCAAGGCTACTTAGCTGTCCCTTAGAAGATGTATTTTCAATATTTAATTATAAATTGTGGGGGGTTTGGGGCAGGTTTTGGCAAGAAAAACGTTAGGTCTATAGAAAGATAAATGTTAGAAATCAACATTATTTTTTTGGTTTAATTTAAATTGAGCAAGCAGTATTTCACAGCTTATATATTTTACATAGACCTTTGGACCTAGGAAACATTTTTATCATTGATTTAAATGAAGTCAAAAATTCTCTACTTAGGTTATGAATAACTACAATATAGTATATACTCTAATTTGAAAGAAAGATTTATAAATTTTACTGGTTAAAGGAAAAAATAGTCAGAAGCACAAAGATTTTGGAAAACAAAATGTCCTCTGTTAGAAGGGGCATGACTATCTGGTCATTTCTTTCTGACCTTTTGCTAGATCCCTTTACTGTCTCTGGCTTGAGAGCTCCTGAGGGTGCTGTTGCTGCATATGTGCTTTGTGACAGCCCACCAATCAGCTTCCATTGACTTCTGACCTCCTAAGTTGTCTTAGACTAAAAAATGTTTCCCCTGACCTTTTCCTGGATCAACCATTCCAGAATTAATTTTGAGGTTTTTTTTTTTTAATTGTTTGGAGGGGAATATTGGGAAAGTCTGGCTGTTTACTCCACGATCTTCTATACTTTCTTCTTGCACATGAGTTTCTGATGTGTGTAGAGCACTTCTGTGGAAAGAGAAGCAAGTGGGGAACATAATGGCCAGGACACTCTCAGAGAAGGGCAACTCATGTAACTCAGGTCGCCCATGGCTTCTAATGTCATTTCAAAGCTCTTTCTGTGTCTCTCTCCTCCATGCAAGGAGCTGTTTCCTGTTAAAAACTGTACCTGGACTTTTTCTATCTCTGCTTCCTTCTGAAAACACATCTTTGTTGATCTATATCTCTCTTTTTCTACTAGGCTTTGATTGGAGTCTTTGGCTGAGGTAACTTTTTTACTCTGTGAGTGGAGAAACCATTTTCCTTTTAGCCTGGGTCCCAAAGCTTTAGTTTTCCCTTTTTGAGAAAAATGAATTCTTTACATGACATAAGATTAGGAAGGAAAGCCTCAGTTGCTTTTTCTTCACAAGAAGAGGGACTGTTAATTCCATGAGTCTTTGCCTTCAGTGGTTAAGCTCTTTTTGAACACAGTAAAGTTAATCAGTGAATTAAAATCCACAGGGTTCTAGTATTCTTTGAATTCATTTTCTCCTACTGGCTATCTTAGGGTTCGAGAATTCCTTTCATGTACATCAATTTATTTTTGCCAGCCTCTATCTGTCAAATCATTTAGGAGGCTGTCATCTAAGAAGCCCTAAAGGGATTTCTTAGGCTGGGGTACCACAGTTTTCTTCAAGTTCCTCCAAATCCTTTGGGTGTTATTATGCAAATGAACATGAATAAACACAAAAGCTAAAGAGAGCAAGGTCATTGTCTTCCTTTGGACTTATATACTTGCCCTTATTATGTTTATGTGAGAAGCCATAAAGACACTGTTATACATACTCAGTTGGTTCTGGGGGAAAAATGAGCCAAAAGTACTGCAGTAAAATCTGTGGGTATGGAAAAAATTAGCAAGGGTCCTAGTTTAAAAGGAATAAATGATACTGAATATATTTAAACTGTTGTTAATTGATAATTAAATATAATTGAATAATACTTTAAGTAATCTTGATGAGGGAAGTAGTTTCTTCAAAATCTATCAATTTACCTATTTGAATAACTACATTTGAACCCACTTAATTTATTTAAACAGGTAATGGTGTTTTTGAAACATCTTCTCTAAGAAGAATGGAAATTTTATCTGGAAGGTTATGGCTATTCTGTGGCATTGATTCAGATTCATGTTTGCTTAGACCTCTGTGTAAAATAAATTACCAAGATGATAATCAGTCAACTTGTACCACTAAGGAGTCATTCTCTAATATTACTAGGAACTTTCAAGAACCTATGTAACCTTAGCAGATCCAAAATTAGGGCAGTGAGGAAACTTCTCCTTGCCAGAACTCTATTAATTTGGCAGTTTGCATTTCTTCTCCTTCTTTTGACCTCCATAACACCACTGTACCTTGTTAAGACAGCCACATCTCTACCCCTCATAGCCAAAAAAAAAGCAAATTGACTGCCACACTCACTCACACTTGAGCATGAAGTGGATTTCTCTTTTGCAGATATAGTAAAAGATATTGTGACATTTCTTTTCCTTATAGATAATAGGTGTGAAAATGGTTAGAAACACTGCAAAGGGTTATACAGATTATTGTTAATTGTAGACTATATTATTATGAAGTGTTACATATTTAATTCTAATTTAGTGGGTTTTTTAAAATAATTTTTAGGAATAGCTGAACTCTGCCCAGAAAAAAAATGAAGGAATGAATAAATCTGTTTTTGGGGTGTTTGTGCATCAACGGGCCATATAGCATCTCTTAATAGAGATGCACACTCTCCTTGAGTGATGGGTTCTAAAAATATTCTATAAAAAGGTCTCCGATCTAAATTCTAATTTGGTGCACTGCTTTCCACACCAGCATTGGGTGAGCCAACTCAGCATGTGTCCCTACTATTTAATGTCAGTCCATGGACTATTCTTAGCATTGACATCTCCAAACTGCTTTACCAGACTGAGCAGATTTTTCCAACCCATCACATTTTCTACCCATTGAGTTGCAGATGGAAGAGAATAAAAGGGATACATATATGAAAGGGAACTGGTACAAGTTGTGTTATTTTATATATTTTTTACCCCCTGAATCGTGCCTTGAGTGAATCTCAGCAGCTGAGCTAATGTTAGTTGTATGTGAAGAAAGTTTTTTCTTAGCTTCTGGGAAAATGAAACATAGAAATGACAATAACATATCTCTGCCAGCTTCTGGTACTGCTACTTTCCAAGCTGGCAGTGACTTAGCTTCAAGGTAGAGCTTTCTGGCAGGAGAAAAGGAATAATTATGAAGATGCATGAGTAGTAGACTGTGACATTTTTCCCTCAGAAGAAGAGGAAAGCTTTTTATAATGGGGAAGTAATAGGTGGAAATGGAATATAAGGAAAATTCATACACATTTTCACAAGAGTGTTTTTTTTAAACTAGGAGACTTGAAACACATAGAATCAATGGAAAACATATAACCGAGAGTCTTATGTTCTTGCTTTACATCATTGTTCAGAAGCTTCTGGAATCTTTGAGAAGTTGTTTGCTCAGAAGAGTTCTACTCTAAAAGAAAGAATCAATTTAATGTCATAGTCTACTGAAAGCTCCAAAAATAAATAAATAAATAAACGTTTGAGAGAAGACTTGCATTGTTGGGGGTGGGGAATGGACTATGGAATAGCTATATTTTTCCTTTAATCTCTCTCCAGTTTTCATACCTGGATTTACTACATAATGGAACCACGTAAGAGTTTAATTTTCCTGCTGGCTTCCCTGAGGGTCCTAACAGATGTCTTTTGTGGAACAGTTGGGCCATCTTAAGAATTTAAGGGCCATTCATGCTCATTGGTCCAGTGAACAAGGACAGCAACAAAGAATAGAGTAACACTTATAGATACTGCTAAAATAGAGAAAGGATTAGAAGGAGAAAAAATAATGAGAAAGAGCAAAAAAAAAGAATTAAAAAAAGACTGTATTAAGAGGGTAATAATAACAACTTATCTTGATATGGCACTTTAAATTTTACAAAATGTTTTTTTCACAATACCCGGAATAATAGATGTTAGTGCAAGTATTGGTAATATGATTTTACAGATGAATAAACTGAGCATCACATAACTAATTAATATTTGAGTTAGAATTAAAGCCTAGACCTCCTGACTCTAATTCTGGCACTCTTTTTGCTATCTTATATTGAAATGTCCAGTTAATTGATCCCAAGGATGAAACAAAGACCAACAATGTAACTCACAGGAGGGAGTTTATTAAACAAACTGCAGTTTGGGCACAGCACTCTAAAAATGGCTGGGCTCTGAGTCTGGGGCTTGTAGGCTTTTTATACACTTTTGTGGTAGAGGAGTGCACAGGAATTTCTGGCGGGGGGAGTGAACAGGAACTCTTGGGGCTGGGGTCCTTATCAGTTGGGGTCATTATCAGTTCCTGGAGGGAGTGGGGTGACAGGAACTCCTGGGGTTGGGGTGTTATCAGTTCCTAGCACATTCCAGAGTATGGTAACTGGTTCTTCATTAACTTGACTGCAGGGGCTCTAGGGGAAAGGGGATCAGGGAGAAAATAGGTTCCAGGGCTGGTCCTTCAATATTAGGGTATAGGGAGAGAGGTGAAGTTTTCTGGAATGTTTTTCAGACAGCTCAGTGGTATAGTGGATAAAGCTTTGGGGCTGGAGTGAGGAAGACCTGAATTAAAATCAAGTCTCATACCTGTAGCTGTGTGATCTTGTTCAAGTCATTTAACATTTGTAAATCTTAGCTTCTTTCATATAAAATGGGATAATAATAATAGCACCTACCTCTCAGGGCTGTTGTGAGAATAAAATGAGATCATATTGTAAAGTGCATAGCATAGTGCCTGTAACATATAAGTGCTTAATAAATATTTGTTCTGCTAAAAAATAAAGCAAAATTAAAGTCTTTCAGGAATAATTGAATAACTTCCCTTTACTCATAGGATATGAAGTGCTCCATGAAACTAAGTTAAGTGGCCTGAAGGAAAGGAGAAGTGACTTTGTAAGACCTTGAAAATGAGTCCAAAACAATCTTCACTTCATTTATTAATTCTTGCTTTAAACACAACACTTCTCATGCATTTTAAACTTGAAGAATGACTTTCTGATTCTTTAGACACTTGAATTTTTTATTTAAAAAACCATAGATTTTTAAGAACTTGAAGAGAAACTCTAAGTGATAAAGTATATAGAGCTTTGGAGAGTCTGCAAGACTTGAGTTCAAATCCCACCTCAGACATTTCCTGGCTGTAATGACCCCTAGATAAGTCATTTCATCCCTCTTAATCTAATCTCAGTTTCTTCATCTGAAAAATGGTTATAATAGTAGCATCTGCTTCCCAGGATTATTATAAGGATAACATATTGCTTATTTGTACTATGCAAATCTTAAAGCACTACATAAATACTAGCTATTGTTATTGTTGTTGTGATTATGATATTGCTATGGTTATTGTTTATTATTATTATTATTCAGGGATAGCTTATTGGCACAGTGGCCAGAGGGTCAGGCCTAAAGTCAAGAAGATTTATCTTCCTTAGTTCAAATATGGCCTTAGATACTTGCTACCTGTGTAAACCTGGATAAGTCATTTCATGATATTTGCCTCCATTTCCTCAACTGTAAAATGAACCAGAGAAGGAAATGGTCAACCTTTCTAGTGTCTTTGCCAAGAAAACCCCAGGTGGGGTTATAAAGAGTCAGGCATGACTAAAAATGACAGAATAACAACAAAAAGTGAAAATTACTATCTGAAATCATAGTATTGCTCACTGGTGTCAAATCCCCAAAGAACTGAAGGCTATCAGACCATATATAAAGATCCCAGTAGGCTGCATATTAACTTCATTTTAAAATGTAATATTATCTATGTTTTATTATATTTTTATTTATTTTGTTAAATATTTTCCAATTACATTTTAATCTGGTGCAGACTGCACTCAGGAGTGTTGTGGGCTCCATGCCTCCATGGGCTGTGTTTGACTCCTCTGATGCAGCTAATTTCGCATTTTTATGCCTGGATTTAGTGCTCTAATCCACTTCACAGCTAGTTTAGCTTTAAAATTTAAGCAGTCACTCTTTGGCCTACATAAGGTAGATTTTGTTGTCAGATATATCAGGATTGTCTATAAAGCTATAAAATTAGTTATAATAAGTGGATGTCTTAAAATAGAAACAATTCTGTTATTTTAAAGAGTTAAACTGGCTGGCAATAATCACAATCGATCTGGTCAGTTACTCCTGTTTCAAGTAATAACAAAGTCATAGGCTAAATTTGTTTTATAAGGTTAATTAGTAAAAATAATTTTATTTTGTGTGTATGTGTGTGCATTTGTGCATATCTCCGTAGAAGGGAAGGAGAAAAAGAATTCTGCTTAAATTCTACATTTTCCAGTTCAAGGCTAGTAATTATTTATAGTCCCTCTTGTTTCTGAACAGGTAGAATACTCTTTCTTTAAATGTGAAAAATCTTGTTTTTCACACACATTAACTTGAATATTTTACTAACACAGGCTTAGAATTGGTTTTTATAACATTTGGACTGTATCACATTTGTAAAATGTCGCTACTAGTACTGTGTAGGACGCCCACGCAGAAAGTTGGATCTCAGTTAGGTGACTAAAAGATTCAGAAGCATTGTAGATAAGTACCAAAAATTTTCCATCCCACACATCTTTTTACTTTTTTTTAAAAACTAGTTCACTCCATACAAGCTACACAGCCTGGCTATTAGCCCAATGCAAAAACAAGTAGAATCAAGACTCATTTTTATTACTTTTAGGCTGCAACATAGTTTTATAACTCTCTTGTGCTTAATATAGTGTTGTGTACTTTAATATTTGTATTTTGTATTTCATCCTCCTCCCACAAGGTAAGCTTAAGCTAGGAGTCTTCCCTAAACTTTATTGTCTCATTTGGAAATAAAGGGATTGACCTAGATGATCTCTAGGTTTGTCTTTCCCAGCTCTAAACGCCTGATTTTTTATTGAATGATTCTAATATCCAGGAATGGGCATAACAAACTTTAAAAGATGGACTGTCTGCAAAATTGTGCAATTCTGAGCCCCCAGTAGTCTCCTTAATGGCAAGGAAAATGCTATGGATGGCCAAAAGCCAAACCACATCAATATCACATGCAAAGGAGTCTGAGTGGGACCATGGATAAGCTATTAAGTCACTCTGATCCCTTATCAGATTGTATGAAGTCCTGAATACCAAGCTCAAGAGAAAAACAAACAGTAGAACCTGTTCATGACACTCATAAGGACAAGATAAACACCGTAATGCTCACTATGTTGTAACAAGCTTTTATTGTGTGCATTATATTTGGGAGAGTGATATGATTTGACATAAGCAGCAAACCTTATTAATTCAGTTGGATTCCTTTAATTCAGAATTTGTGATAATTCCAATAGTGTCTATGCAGAGTTTTACTTTGGTTTAACTCTTTCATTATATCAAGTGAATGAAAGGTATAAACAAGATTGAAAAAGGGATGTTTAAATACTGATTTTTTTATTTTCTTATTTTGGAAGAAAAAAGAGATCTTTATTGATGCTTTTTATCTTTATATCACAGTCATTTCAACTATTTCCCATTCATATTAAATGTTCTCTTGTGACAAAGAAAAGCAATTAAGCAAATCATTCTGATACAGTGAGAAAATCTGAGAATATATACAATATTCTGTCCTTTTCCTTATTTCTATGTCACAAGAGGAGAAAATGTTTCTCTGTTTGTCAACTGGGACCTATGATGGTTTTCAGTCACTCACAGTTCAACTGATTTGTTCATTTAACTTGTAATCAATGCATATATAGATTTCTGGGTTCCAGTTATTTCATCCTATGTCAATTCATAAAAATCCTCAAACATTTTTCTGAATTCCTTGAATGAGAAATAATACTCAATTATGTTAATACAGCATTGTTTTTCAACCATTTTCTATTTGATGAGAACTTATGCTTTATTTTCAGTTCTTTACAACAAAGAGCACAGATATGAACATTTTGGTGTATTTTAGACTCCTATTTTTGACTTCCTTGAGATATATTTCCAGGATTGAGTCACATGGATATAATCAAGTACTTTCATAACTTATAATCTAGGTTCCACTTTGATGGGGAACTTAGGGCTCACATGAGAGGACTAGGAAAAACTGAGGCCTGAGTGGGGGAACTATTGGCTTACATGAGAACCTGGGAATTTGGTCCAATTAAATCAGCATCTCTCTAGGATTACTTTCTCCCACCTTGCTTTTATTTCAGAGATAATTCCAGAAAAAAGGCTCTGATTTTCCCAAATGTGTATGACAGGGGTCTTAACTCTTATACAGGTATTGAATGTAAAGCTTATTAGGGAGAGGGCAGCTTTTATTTATCCCACATATAATGTACAGGGTACAAAGAATGAAACTTATGAAAATATGAAAAATGAAAATTAAGCTTATTTGGGGATAGGATGAGGTAGGGACATTGCTGCTGAACCAGTGATCCCTCTTTATTTTGGACCCAAACTGGTTAAGTTACTCATAGCAATAAAAGGGAAAGTATGCAAGATTCCAGAACATATCTTTTATCCTTTAAATATCTCCAACTGCATAGTCTGTGTTAGCAGTCCTCTTCCTTCTCCCAGAAAATTCTTTTGACTAAATCTCCCTCTAGGAGGGTAGTGCCCTATGCTTGAACTCAGTAGCTATTATATGGAAGTCTTAAACTTGGTATTATCCATGATCTAACTTGACTGGGAAAGTCTACTCTCAGGATATATCCTCTTAAGTCATATATAAGCATATGAGTATAAATATATAGCTTTTTCTGTAAGAATTCTAACAATGCCTTGGCTGCCAACATATTTTGAGAAGGGAAATCCTATCCTCAGGAACTCTGGTCTTTTTCTTTTCTCAGAAAATAGAAACCAAAGGGGTATGGCTCCAAAAATTACAATATATAACTATAGAATATTATTATATCATAAGAAATAGTATGATGCATTAAGAAAAACCTGGAAAATCTTGAATCAATTGAATTGAACAGAGCGAAAACAACCAGAAGAACAATTTTAAAAAGAAAACAACTTTGAAAGACAAAGTTTTGATCACTATGATGATTGTTTTTAGAAGTTGTTAATTAGCATTTATGAAGACCCTCCTATGAGCTAGTAATTATGTTAAGCAAAAATAAAAACAAGAACACTTCCTGGCTCCTAGCAGGTCCCAGAGACTGAGGAATGTTTTGGCCATTGTTAACAATCCAGTGGGAGTGAAGGGAGATACCAAGTGAACAATGATGTACAAACAAGAGAAAACTTAGAGGGAAGGCACTGACTAGGAAAACTTCTTGCAAAAGTTGATATTTTAGTTGACAATTGAAGAAAGAAGTGAGAAAGGACAGAATTCTATGTACAGGGATAGCCACTGAAAAGGCACAGAGCTGACAAATAAGTATTTTATTTGAAGAACAGCAAGACAAGTATGTGGAGGGAAGAAAGTTACAAGGAAACTGAAAAAGAAGGGAAGAACTGGATTATGAAGGACATTAAAAAAACAAAGAGAGGGATTTTACATTTGATCTTGGAGACAACAGGGGAACCACTGGTGTTCACCGAATAGGTGATTGATGAGGTTAGATTCTCACTTTATTTAGGGAGATCACTTTGATAGATGAGTGGAGGATGGACTGGAGTTAGGAGAAACATTAACCAAGTTAGTGAATGTTTACTGAGTGCCTACTAGGTGTCAGTCAGTGTGGTAAGCACTGGGAATAATATGTGAATGTGAAAGCTTACATCCTAAAAGGGGAAGACAATGCACAAAAGGAAGAAGAAAAGCAAAAGATGGAGGGAAAGTACTCAACACATGAAGAAATCAGAGAAGTCCCAGAGTAGTATAGCCAGGTGAAAAATTCAAAGAGAGGGACAGAGGGTAGTGATGAGATGGTGTACCAACCTGATAGAATCTTTTAAGAAGATGAAATTTCCCTAATAATGAGCATGAAAAAGTCAGAGACATTTCAGACTAGTGTAGTAAGATGACAAATGAAAGACTCAAAGCAGGGAGTCCAACCACAATGCCATTTGTTACATTAATCCAGTCTTGAGGTGATAAATTCCTGCCCCAGGGTGGTGGCATTGGCAGAAGAGAGAAGGGACCATTCACAAGGGATATTACAGAGTTAGAATCAATAGGACCTGGCAACAGATTGGATATGGAGGATGAGAGAGGATGAGGACTCAAGGATGACATCTTGCTTGTAAACCTGGGTGACTGGGAGGATTGATAATAAAGTGTGCTTCTCACCTCTTGGCTGAAAGGAAATAAAATAGTGAAGGCAGAGCAACATTTTTATAGACAGATCTAATGTGCTAATTTGTTTTATTCTAGTTTTATAAATTAGGTTTTATATTTGGGTATGGGGATAGGTAATGATAAAGATGTGAGGAAGGAAGAAAAGAAAAAAAAGACTTTCAATTAATTATTAAAAATATGTTAAAGGGGGCAGCTAGGTGACTCAGTGGATTGAGAGTCAGTGTTAGGATTAAAATTCTCTGGAGACTGTATATAAACTTGTAATTATTTATTAGATAGTAAAAGTGGGCTAGAGAAAGAAAAGGCACATAGTCACATTAAGCATCATCTAGCTAATCTGAGTTTGCAGATCCCCTCTTGTCTTCTTTACTAGCAGAGACCATTGCTTCTTTGATCCCTAATTTATAACCCTGCTGACATCATACCTTTTGGGTCACTCTGGTTGGATAGACCTGACCCCAGTTCATGTCAGAGGCAAGGCTTCTGGATAATGGGAGTCATGTGGGACTAGAGGCAAGCATCTTTCAGGATCCAGGGAGCTGGAGGCTTTTCCTTATACAGATAAGTCTCAGGCCTTAAGCTTCCAACCCAATCACAGGATGAGGGTGAAATTGCAATGGCTTTTCAAAACTTTCCATTTAGAAAGGAAAGAGGGATATAATTTATAGCAAATTCATAGCCCAGACCTAGAGATAGGAGGTCCTGAGTTCAAATCTGACCTAAGATACTTCCTAGCTGAATGACCCTGGGCAAGTACCTTAATTACCATTGCCTATCCCTTACCATTCTTCTGCATTGTACCTAATATATAATATTGATTCTAAGATGGAAGGTAAGGTTTATATATATATATATATATATGTAAATATATATATACACACATATATATATGTGTGTATAAATACACACATATATATATGTATATACATTTTATGAAAGTAAAAAGATGTTTAGAGAGGATAAAAATAAGACACCCATTATATTGTGAAATGTAAAAACCCTTACAGTACATAATAGAAATTCAGAGTCTTGTCTAATCCATTTTGAAATCTTCTTGTTTCCACCTTCTTTATCTCTCATATATGAGTCTTTCTTCTATTTTCACAGTCACAATATGAAGTCATGCCCTCATCCCTTTCTATCTGGACGACCCAAAAGCCTTCTAACTAGTATCTTTTTCTCAAGTCTCTTACCTCTCCTTTCTGATTCCTACTCAGCATCCAAGGAGATTTTTCTCTGAAGGTGACTGTTGTCCTTTGTACTTGAAGAGGACCAAAATGACCTCACTGGGTGATGTCTTTTGATTTGTACATTAATAGGATTTAAGTAAGACAGAGTTGTTCCAAGTTTCTGGCCTCGTTCTCTCGTCCAGAATCAATGAAGTCCAGTGGCAAGACAAAAGTCAAGATGACTGGCAATGGCTCAAGATGTAGAGATTGACCCTGGTTTCTTTGATATTTAGCCAAACTCTAAGCATTCTGCAGCCACCTCCACGGCTGTTGGAACAAGTTATTCTCATCTGCCCTTCTTTTTTTTTTTAACCATACTTTTTAATTTTTTTTAAAAAACATTTTATTTGATCATTTCCGAACATCATCTGCCCCTTCTACCAGAAGTCTTCATATGCCTGGGGCAGGTCTGAGGCTTGTTGGTTACCTCCAGCCTGGTTTGGCCTGCCTGCCAAGATGGTTTACTGGGGTGTGTGTGGCCACTGTGTGTTCCAACTTCTTGGAGCTACAGGTGAGAGCTGGGTGGCAGAAGGAAAGAAGCCTGAAAAATAAAGGGCCTTGGAAGCCCTCACCCCAGAGGTACTAGCCTTCCCCGAACACCTCATACATTCTGAATTTTCTGTAGTGTGGATCTGAACACATTACCTAGCTCTTTCCTCTTTGCCCTCCTGTTCAAGTCCAACTGCCTTTCATCTCCAGGATCAAATATATGCTCCTCTGTTTTTTCGTTTAAAGCTCACCACAACCTTGCTTTTCTTCACAGTTACAATGCAGAAATACTGACCTATTTGCAACTCCTCAGTGCCTTACACTGGTTGTCCTTCATCCCTAGAATATTCTACTTAGTTTCCTTGATTTCTTTCAAGGTTTCTCTTAAATCCTACCTTCTCTGGGAAAGCCTTTCCCCACCACCCTAGTTACTAATATCCTTCTTTTTCCAGATTGCATCCTTTGGCTACTTTCTAAATATTTTCTATATGCCTAATGTTTAATATGGGCATCTAGATGACACAGGGAAGGAGTGACAGACCTGGAATGAGGAAGATTCATCTTCTTGAGTTTAAATTTGGCCTCAGATAATTACTAACTGTGTGATCCGGGGCAAGTCACTTAAAACTGTTTGCCTCAGTTTCCTTATCTGTAAAGTGAACTGGAGATGGAAATGGCAAATGACTCCAGTATCTTTACCAAAAAAAACCCTTCACAGAGTCACAAAGAGTTAGACATGACTGAACAATGACACATGATATTAACACATTGTCTCCCTCATTAGACTGAAAGCTCCTTAAGAATAGGGACTTGGTGAGGGGGCAGCTGGGTAGCTCAGTGGATTGAGAGCTAGGTCTAGAGATGGGAGGTCCTAGGTTCAAATCTGGCCTCAGATGCTTCCCAGCTGTGTGACCCTGGGCAAGTCACTTGACCCCCATTGCCTAGCCCTTACCACTCTTCTGCCTTGGAGACAATACACAGTATTGACTCCAAGACAGAAGGTAAGGGTTTAAAAAAAAAAAAAAAGAATAGGGACTTGGTGGGGGAAAGCAGGAAGGTGGTTCAGTAGATGGAAAGCCAGACCCAGAGATGGGAGATCCTAGGTTCAAATTTAGCCTTTGACACTTTCTAGTTGTTGGATCCTGGACAAGTCACTTAACCTCCATTGCTTAGCTCTTACCACTTTTCTGCCTTGGAATCCAATACACAGTTTTGATGCTAAGATAGAAGGTAAAGGTTTAAAAAGAAAAAGAATAAGGTTTGCATGATTGACACAGAATAAACAATAAATCCTTGTTGATTGACTGATTGAACAGAGGAGGTAGGAGAACATAATAAGCATTTATATAGTACCTATTGGAGCCAGGTACTCTTTACAAATATTATCTCATCTCAAATATTACCTCATAAGAACCCAGGGAGGCCCTGATAAGTAGATGCTATTATTAGCCCTATTTTACAGTTGAGGAAACTGAGGCAAATGAGTTTAATTCATTTGCCCAAGACCATACAGATATTAAATATATAAGGCTATATTTGTATAATTGAAAATCTGTTACCCTAAAAACTACATTTCTGGGGAGCCCATTGACTTCCTGTCATAATGTACTTCCTGTAACAGGGAATTTTAGACCATGAGGTGGAGGGTCCCAGCTTCTTTACTTCCTGTTGGTGACTGTGGTGTTAAGCAGGGATTTTAAACAGGCTGATTATCCATAGGCATGTGGTTTTTATT
Organism: Monodelphis domestica; assembly: GCF_027887165.1. Lineage (NCBI taxonomy): Eukaryota > Metazoa > Chordata > Mammalia > Didelphimorphia > Didelphidae > Monodelphis > Monodelphis domestica. The sequence goes on from NC_077233.1 coordinate 252,859,536, forward strand.
TTGTCACCTTTTTATCCCTTTATTTCAAATGATCACTAATAAATATATTAAAATTTAATATTTTTATTATTTTGGATTAATTTTAATTTTTACATATTTAAACTCAGGTCTTCTTAACTCCTGGCAACTGGGTAATGTAGTGGATAGAGTGTCTGGCCTAAAGTCAGAAAGTCTCATCTTCCTGAGTTCAAATCTGGCCTCAGATATTTATTAGCTGGGTGACCTGGGGCAAGTCACTTAATCATGTTTGCCTCCTTTTCACCTCTCTTTAGAAAGATCTGAAAAAAGAAATGGCAAACCAGCAAACCATTCCAGTATCTTTGCCAAGAAAACCCCAAATGGTGTTACAAAAGTGTCAGAAACAACTGAAAAAAAATACTGAAATAGCCCTCTTGACTTCAGACCCAGTGCTTTATCCACAGAATCATCTAGTTGCCTCATTGTGTCAATTAGGATGTCCACATCCTTTGAAGATCTACTATTAAAAGTCATAAAAAAGGCATAATCTTCTTACTTACACTGAACCACCTAGCATATTTTTTGTACCAAATTTGTTTTATTCTTTATAGTTCCCCATTATTCTTGACTCAATCATTAGTGCTGCTTCCTCCTGAAGGAACATCCTTCTGTAAGTCTTGCCTTTCCTCCAGTTGGCTGACAGAGTATAGTGGAGCATCCCACACAGAAAAAGTCTAGTATTAATTCAATTCTAGCTGAGAAAGTCTAGTATTAATTCAGGGTATAGTGAAGGTAGAATTAGTTTTTGCTACCAGCAGAAGTTAAATTATTTGATTTGGGAAAAATTTTAAAGGGTAACTGAGTTTGAATTTTGGCTTTGCTATTTACTACCTGTGTGACTATTGGCAATTCACTTTGCCCTTTTGATTGACAGGTAAGCCAGTCCTTCTGTTCTTTGTTGAATATTCAAAGACTCATGTTTATTGATGATTGTTGAGTTCTTAATAAAGAGGTCTTCTTCACCTTTTTTTAAAAAATAAAAAGGAAACCAAGAAAGTTAATGAATGTTCCTGACCTCACTTTGCCTATACAAGAAAGGCCCATTCTATTGCATTCTGGCTTGAAAGTCAAAGGGAGAGGAGAGAGAAGATAGACTGATTTTACAGGTTACAAGGGGCCACTTGATACTTCCAAGAGTTTTGTTCCCTCATTGAAATTATCAGTAAAGTCCTCTGTAGATCCTTTTAGGCAAAGATCCATACTGAGAATTTCACCAACTTAATTGGAGAAACTCATCAAATTGACCTGAGTTCTCCTGACCAACTGCCATTTAGTTAAATATTTATTCTCTCAAATAAAACTGGGATGTTTTAGGGTACATTAGCTTATATTCACATTACTAGGTAACTAGAGAACTATAGAGGTGCTAAGTATTTTCTACATCTTCATTAAATCTTCTGGTGACTTGCACTAAGAGTATTAGTGATTTTCCATTAAAATTAATGTGTGTATTTGTTTGTATGTGACTAGATAACCCAAATTTGGTAGGACTAGAAGTTACACTTTTGAATCCACATTTACACATTCAACAAACAAACAACATCTTACAGTATTTACACATGTTACTTGTGGTCTGATGTTTGTAAGGTCCTATCTCAACATGTTTAAAGAAGGGGAAAAAAAAGTCAAAACATAACTAAAAAGAAAGTTCATAATGTTGAAAGGAAGGTTCTATCCTCACAATGGAAGATTAGTCATAGTTAAGTTGCCAAGCCATCTTCCAGCAATATTTGATTTTGGTATTTATATCAATTAGATGTCAACCCATTAGTCCAAGGTAAGAAACAATGGTTTTTGATGAAAACTTCTCCAGTGGATTCCTGTAGTACACTGGATGAATTATCCTACCATTCCATGCTAAGTAGATTTAATTCAAATTTAGAAAAAAATTATAGTTTAACGAAAATCATAATAGTCACAGCAATATTTCAATAAATTCAGAAAAAATCAAACTTTTGTCAAAGTACATTGACTCTATTAAGACATTAAACAATACAGGAAGAAATGAATCATTCATTACTATGGTGAATAATGTCTATCTAAAGCCAAGAGATAGAATTATCGCTAATTGAGAATTACAAGAGATCATTCCAATTAGATTGGGGCAAATCATCATTGCTCATTGTCATCACTATTATTTGACATAATTCTAGAAGTGTTAGCTAAAACAAGAAGAAAAAATAAGCAAAGAAGCATAGCAAAGAGGAAACAAAGTTGTTACTTTTAAAAAAAAAATCAATGGTTACTTAAAAATCCCTGGAGAGACATTTAAAATTGATTGAAATCATTAATAACTACAATAAAATAGCAGAATATAAAACGGACCAGCAAAATCAAAAGTTTTTCTGCATATTATGAAAAAACCTGGAAGAAGAAATGGAAAAAATAAATTCCATTCAAAATAATTACAGGACTCATAATATATCTGGAAATCTAGCTATCAAGAGACATAGTAATTATTTGAATATAACTAAAAAGCACTTAAAAACTAAACTGAAGACAGAATTGAATCATTGCAAATGTTAATTGGTCATGATTAAACCATCCTAAAATAATTAAAATGATCCTAATACTTCATTTACAGATCCCTTCCCAATCCATCAAAGGTTTGCTAGGAAAAAAATGCAATTCATCTAGAGGGACAAGTAAATATTTTGAAGAGTAAAAATGAAAAAAGTGGGAAGAGGATTCAGAAGTACCAGATTTAAACTACACTACAAAATAGTAATCATCTAAACTATTTGGTACTGCTTAAACATATGAAAGTCACTCAGTGGAACACATTTAAAGGATTTAAAGGATTTAAAACATAATAGTGAAATGTTTGATATACCCAAGAACTCCAACTACTGGGGCACAAAATCTACTGGATGTATAGAAAGCAGTCTGATATCAATATGGTTTAGTCTAACTTCTCAAATGCAACAAAATAATCTCAAAATGGATGCATAAACTAGATATAAACACATAATATGGACAAGTTAAAGAAGCAAGGAGAAATGACAATTATGAACAAGAGAAGAATTTTTTCCTTTTAAAAACTCTTATGCTTGGAAATGATAAAAAAAAAAAAAAAACCTCTTACCTTCCATCTTGGAGTCAATACTGTGTATTGGCTCCAAGGCAGAAGAGTGGTAAGGGCTAGGCAATGGGGGTCAAGTGACTTGCCCAGGGTCACACAGCTGGGAAATGTCTGAGGTCAGATTTGAACCTAGGGACTCCCATCTCTAGGCCTGGCTCTCAATCCACTGAGCTACCCAGCTGCCCCCAGGAGAAGAATTTTTGATAAAGTAAGAAATTGAAAAAATTCATAGGAAATAAAATGGGCAATGTGGTTTACATAAAAATGAAAAGTTTTTATAAAACAAAATGAATTTAATTTCAAGACTTACACTTACCTGTATAAAGATGTTCAGTAAATTTCTTTGATGAAGGGCTGATTTCCAAGATATATAGAGAATTGATAGAAATATATTTAAACAAAATTGTTCTTCAATAAATAGACAAAAGATATGAATAAACAGTTTTCAAAAGATGAAATACAAGCTATCAACAAATATGAAAAATGCTCCAAATAGCTAAGAATAAAAAAGTACAAATTGAAACAACTCTGATTTTTCATTTCACATTTATAAGAATACCAACAAGGACAAAAAGGGAAAATGACAATTATGGGAAGGAGAAAGGAGTAGAAGAACAGGCACATTAATATTCTAGGTGGAGCTAAGATGTGGTCACACTATTCAGAAACCAGTTTGAAAGTATATTTGTTATATTACTTGATTATATAATTTTTGGTCTAGCCATATCACTACTAAACATATGCCCAAAAGAAATCAAAGAGAGAAAAAAATTCTTAAGTATAAACATATTTATAAAATCACATTTTGTTGTAGCAAAGAACTAAAAACAAAGTGGGTGTCCATAAAGTGGGACAAGAATGAACAAATTATGGTATATTATGATATAGAAAAATATTGCATTGTCTTAAATAAGGAGAGATGGATTAAAAATAATTTGGGACAATTTTTGTGATCTGATGCCCAGTAAAAGAAACAATGATAACAACATTGAAATGAAACCAACTGTGAAAGCCTTCAGTACAATGAACTTGAGAACAATGAAATGGTTAATGATGACATTTGTAGATCAGTTGGTCAATAAACATTTATTTCATGAAATAATGTTTTATTTTTTCTCTATTACATGTGAAACAATTTTTATCATTCACATTTGGTCAATAAACATGTATTAAACATAATTGCTGGCATGAAAACAGAGACAAACAATAATCCCTGCCTTCAAGAAGTTTACAACCTTCTTGGGGTGGGGGGGAGACAACTAGAAAATATATGGATTTTTTAATTAAAATTTTCATTTTATTTTTTTATTATTCAAACATATGGATTTTAAGAAAGGTTGAGAAATGCTTCCTATAGAAGATGGGATTTTAGTTGGGAATTGAAGGAATCTAAGGAAGCTAATAGGTGGAGATGAAGAGGGAGAACATTTCATGATGAATCCTGATTTCCACTCTTGACAGTGGCTTCCTATTGCCTCTAAAGTCAAACAGAAACTCCCCTGTTAAGCTTTTTAAGTCAATCATGTCCTTGACCAAAATTAGCTTTCTAACTTCATTGTATATTTTGCTCCTCTCCTTCACTCTATAATCCAGACTTCCCTCTTCTTGTCATATATAATACTTCATCTCCTGACCCTTGTCCTTTGTACTGGCTGTCCTCCAAGCCTGAAAAGCACTCCCTCCTGATCTCAACCTCACAGAATCCTTTTCTTCCTTTAAGATGCAGCTTATACCTATAATCCTTGCTATCAGGGATGCTGACGCTGGTGGATATTGAGCTTGGGTGTTCTGAGCTGCTGATCAAGTAACCTCACTAAGTCCAGCATTAATATGGCAAGTCTCCAGAATGGAGGGAAAGAAACGATAAAGTTGCTAAGGAGGGGGTATTTGATTCAGTTCACAATCAAAGCAGATCATAGTTCAGTACTAGAATCAGGTCATGAGAAACCATTATACTTCCAACCTCAGTGAGATAAGGAGAATATATTAAAAGATGCAGCTTGTGTATGGGGATAAATATGCACTCATATATTCTGCACACACATTATATATATATGCATATATATATATATATATATATATATTCTGTATACATTTATATTCTATGCCTACGTTCTCTCTATGTATATGTAAGCTCTGACTCACTCTCCCCATCCACATTTGGATTAGCAGGTCTGATCCACAGAGCTCAACTGCTTCTCCCTTGAGAATAATTCTGAGGTATTGGAGGGATTCATTGCTCATGAGACCTATTCAGTTTTTTCTCTAATATCAATTGCCAGGTAAATATCTCCTTAATATCATTTAAAGAATTAACATCAATTAACTTTTACAAAATTAGCTTTTATATAAACTAAGTTTTACATCAGTAACTGAAACAGGAGGACACTTTTCACTCAGCTTTTGGAGAATGGGATCAAACTTGAATGGTTGCTACATTTTCCCATCATCAAGTGCATTGGTGGATGTGGCACAGATGATGGATGAGTTTCTCTCTTGTTTTGTAGGACATGGCGTTTCAGATGCCAGCTCAATCCATTACTGGTTCAAGCAGGTCCTCCTCACCATTCTCAGTGACCACTTCCTTTGACTAGTTACTGACTGAAAACAGAGGATACTTGTACTAGTTCTAAAGTGGGAGGCAAAAGACTCCAATTATATAAGAAAGTGACTTACCCAAATTCCATGGGAATTGGCAGCTGGCAGAATGTATGATCTGGTCCCTCACTGGCCATTTCCCCCATTTCCCCATGGATATGTTCTTATTATTTCCCCTATGAAAATGTAATTTTCTAATGGGTGAGGTTACTCATTTCTTATATTTGCTTTTACTATTGTTGACATAGTGATGGACATATAGTCCATCTTATTAAATGTTTGATTGATGGATAAAAGGTATAGAATGAGGCATATATTTTTAGGTGTAGTCTACATGCAGATTTGTTTTATACAGATATATTTATTTTTTACAAGGGAGAGATATTTTGAAGGAATAAAAGGGATAGGTGGGAAGAAAAGCCTGGAGATACTAAAGAAAGAAAACAAAAGAGCATTAATGAATAATTAAACAAGGAACTGAAGAGAACAAAAGAAAATAATTCAAAGTGACTACAGATTATCAAGGAAATGTTGGAAGTACCATTTTTAATTTGAGATACACAAAAAATAAAATAAATTCTATTCAGTGGAAATTTGCAGTTTCATATACTGTCCTCTTTTTCTGTTCTTTATATAGGGAAATGTTCAAGTTTGCTGATGTTTTTCAAGTTCATAATAATAATAATAATAATAATAATAATAATAAGGGAACAATTTTATTTTATTTTTAAAAATTTATTTATTTACAATATTTTCCCATGGTTACATGATTCCATTTTCTCTCCCTCCCCTGTTTCTTCCCCCCACTCAGAACTGACAAGCAATTCTACTGAATTATACATGTATTAGTGCTCAAAACTTATTCCATGTTATTCGTATTTGTAAAAGTGATCTTTTAAAGCCCAAATCCCCAATCATATACCCACATAAAGAAATGATGTCATATGTTTTTCTTCTACATTTCTGCTCCCACAGTTCTTTCTCTTGATGTGGGTAGCAGTCTCTCTCATAAGTCCCTTGGAATTGTTTTAGATGATTGCATTGCTATCAGTAGCAAAGTCTGTTACATTTGATTGTGCCACAGTGATTCAGTTTCTGTGTACAATGTTCTCCTGGTTCTGTTCATTTCACTCTGCATCAGTTCAAGGAAGTCTTTCCAGTTCATATAGAAATTAAGCAGTTCATCATTCCTTATATAGAGCACAATATTATTCCATCACCATCATACAACATACTTTGTTCAGTCATTCCCCACCCAATGGACACCCCCTTGTTTTCCAATTTTTTTACCAACCCAAAAAGAGTGGCTATGAATATTTTTGTACATTTTTCATAATCTCTTTGGGGTACAAACCCAGTAGTGATATAGCTGGATCAAAGGGCATGCAGTCTTTTCAAGCAAAAGAGAACAATTTTCAAGGAGCCCTGAACACAAAAATAAGTCCCTTTCAACTCTTAATCTACAATCCTAAATCATAGCAATTGATGACTGTTTGTCAGAGATGAAGGAGAAAGTTTCATAAGTGACACCAAGGTTTTGAATGCTGGAAATTGAATAAATAGAATCATCACTAATAGAAATAAAATCATTAGTTGGAAAAGTTTGTCTTATGTTCTTATATTTTTACAACCATACAATTGATATAATTCTTTTATTCCTTAGATACTGTTTTGATGCTTCTGTGAATGTGAAGGACTAACTCTGATGATCACTTCCTTTTTGGGAACCTGAATGAGCTCAAGTTCCTCTAATGAAATGGTACAGGAACTGAACCCCTAGTGTACCTCTGATATTTGGGTTGTATCTAAGCCTGCTGCTCTAGGACTGTTACTTCCCTGGGGCTATCAAACTGGGTCAGTTATATAAGATAAGATCTGTTCTCACTCTGAGGCAGTTTGAATCTCAGTAAACTTCCACTCTCTTGAGTTCTGGAGCAGTTGTGAGGATAAGGGCTTCTTTCTGGTAGGGCATTTTACTACTTAGAGCACTTTTAGGGTCTCTGACCCAGCTTCATGGGTACACATAAACAGATATTTTGATTGAAATCAATTGATGCTATCAATATTATTTTGTGAGTATGATGAATGGTAGGTGATAGTCACAAAGTTCTGAACATATAGGAGGCACTAAAATATATTTTAATGGAATTTGATTAGAAAAAGGAAGTAAGAAAGAGATATTCTCATGGTACTTATAAAAGAAAAAAAAATTGAACCTACATCACAATTTAATGATAATAGCTTCACATAATATTAAGTTGCTTATATACAAGTTACTCTGGAATTTCCCATACCTCATTAAGTCTGTTTAAAAGAAGGTTTATTCAATTACCATGGAATATGGGTTCAATTCAAGAATATCCGATAAAAACCGTTTTCTATTCCTTGCAAGACTGTGTCAGAACCTACAGGCCTTGATAAATTGTGAACAATCACAATTCTACATAACTGATACTTGAATATTCTTTTCTCCATATGATAGAGAGATAGGTGATGCTGTTTACAATGTGATATGCAATATATTCTGTAAGATAACAGCTTTCTATTGACCACAATCCCTTCGAGTTATCCAGATTCAAACCTTGAAGGTCATCCTTGATTCTTTTTCTCCTCCATATTGAATTAGCTGTTTATTATTATTGATCTTACCCCCTAGAATCTCTCATTCATGTCTGGGATAAAAGGTGGGGAACATCACTGAACAAGCTTGTATGTATGGATATGCTTTGGGAGAAGTCAGAGGAGCAGTGAGATATGGCCTGCAGGATACATTTTTTCTATAAGATCTTTTTGCTATAGACTGACCTGGCATACCTGTCACTCCCCTTTCCTGTGCAGAATTCCTCTCTGGTTGTATTTGCCAAGTCATAAAATCCTCACCATAACCTAGCGAAGCAAGGATTGCCTTGACATTGCACAATCGTTTCAGGTAGCATGGGTGTCATCAACTTGGCACTTAAGGCAGACTCTCCTGGTTTTCTTTCTTGCTGTGGCCAGTACTAGAGAGATCTGCATTGAATGTGTACTCTGGTAAATACAAAAGACTAAGTAAGACCTTTGGATGTGGATGAGGAATTCTTACCTACAGATATATCACAACACATCAGTCCCTTGGGACAGCTGATTCTTTTGCCTTCTAGCTCTGATATGCATTGACTGTCAGGATTTTTTCAGTGCTTATGCTAGTTAATGTATGGTGTTCTGCAGACTGCCAGCATGTACTGTACTCTGTGGAACAGTTGATCTTGAAAGATGTCATTTTTTCTCATTTTCTGACTTGCTTTGTTACATCAACGTTGATTTATTTTACACTTTTGACATGCAGAGATTTTTTAAAAACGGATCACGTCCTAGAAACTTTAAATTAAATAGTTGGATGCTACAAGCACAGAAAAGCAATCATACACAAAATTAATTCTTTTCTCCTGTCCTGCCCTGTCCTGCCCTGTCCTCTCCTGTTCTCCCCTTCTCTGCTCTCCCCTCTCCTCCCTTTCCCTACCTCCTCTCCTCTTCTCTCCTTTTCTCTCCTCTCTTTCCACTTCTCTCTTCTCCCTCTCTTCTCTTTCCCAACCTCTCCTCCTCTCCCCTGCCCTCCCTGTCCCTTTCCTCTCCTCTCCTCTTGCCTTTCCTCTTTCCTGTCCTGTCCTGTCTTCTTGCTTTTCCTTTCCCCTCTCCTGTCCTCTCCTCTTGCCTTTCTTCTCTCCTCTCCTGTCTTGTCCTTTCCTCCCCTGTCCTGTCCTCTCCTCTTGTCTTTCCTCTCTTCTTTCCTGTCCTCTTGCCTTTCCTCTCTCCTCTCCTTCCTTCTCCTCCCATCTCCTCTCCTCTTATGCTTCTTTTTTATTTCCTCTTCTTCTCTTCTCTCTCCTCCCTTCTAAACAGTGTCTATATTAATCTCATGGGTATGTACATTTATAAACACTATAAAAGTGTTATTTCCTCTGACAGGATGAGATATTTCTTGATGCTGTGGTCCAGCCAAAGCAGAAATTCTGGTAGTAGTTTTTAAAGTGTGCATAATCACTTGCAATTCCTGTCCCTAATACTACACACACCATATCATATGATTTCCCAATATGGGGTTATGATCATCTAAGATCAGGTGATGACCAATAGGACATAATATCTGTTATGAATATAGAGATAAAGAATGCTATCAAAAAGGCAAAGGATTAATCATCTTGCCCCACTGTCCTTTAGTAGTTTTGGCCTTGTTCAATTCTTTATGACCCTATTTGGGGTTCTCTTGGAAAAGATAATGTAGTGGTTTTCCACTTACTTCTCCAGCTTATATTACAGATAAAGAAACTGAGGCAAAGAGGGTTAAGTGAGTTACCCAGGATCACACAGCTAATACGTATCCAAGACTGGATTTGAACTCAGGTCTTCCTAGTTCTAAATCTAGTGCTCTATTCACTGTGCCTTTTAGCTATTTAACTCAGTAAATGGTTAATAATTTTTTTTTCATTCCTACTTCTACTTAGTATTTGGTTTTCCAGATGAATTATTAATTCTCCAATCATGCTATGGGCTTTCCAGCTTCCATGAATTTAAAAGGCATTACTTCCTTATCTTCTGGAGAGATCAAATGATTGTTCAGTTCTTTCAGTCATGTACAACTCTCCATCACTCCATTTGGGATTTTCTTGGTAGAGATACTAGAGCCGTTTCCGTTCTTTCTCTAGTTCATTTGAGAGATGAGGAAATTGGGGCAAATAGGGTTAAGTAATTTTTCTAGGATCAAAAAGACAGTAAGCATCTGAGGTCAGATTTGAACTCAGGAAAACGAGTCTTGACTTCAAGCCTTACATTCTATATAGTGGGCCCCATAGCTGCCTACTAGTATCTATTTGCTCCACTAGTATCAACCTGTTGCAAGTAGATAGAAAGAGAGGCTACACAGACCTGTTTAGGAAGTTAGTTGGTTATAATAAAGTCTAGAATCAAACCTGTTTACCCATCAGTAACTTGACTTGCCATCTAAAAGCATCATTTGTGTATTCGTATCTGTCAGTTTAGGATCACAAAACTAATCAATCTCTAAGGAATGTTAGAGGGATTAAATGACTCATTAGACCCTTATTTTTTGAGTGTTCCTGAATGTTGTTAAAATAATAGACTTTCCAGATACATTGGATAGTAGATCAGCATGAACATAAATGGCAATTGGAACTGAATGAAAAGGAAAAATCCTAGTTAAGGACACTGGTGGAAGTCAATTCTACCTTTGCTTGCATTTACTTTTTTTTCTTTTTGGTTCTCTCAAAGGTAGTGGTTAGCTATCTTTGGATAAAATGTTGACTAAATATGCAGATGGCCTGAGGAAGAATATTAAAGCCATAGTATTATTAACTATAAAATATTTATAGTAGCATTTTGTATCTCATGTAATTTTGAAATTAATCTCATTAAGATAAATATTCTCCACAGTGAAGCAAAACCATGGAAAATAGGTCAAGGAAAGATGACTTTAAAAAATTGAACTTCATTTCCCATATTTCTACTCTCTATTTTCTTTTGCTTCAATGGCAAAATAAGCCCATTTTTTGCACCTGAAGTGTTAAAAGTTGTTTTGGTGGATCTTGAGGAAAATTCATGATAATCTACTAATCCTTCCTTCCTCTTGCCTTTGGTTAGAGAATCATTTACTCTCCTCTCCCCACCTCTAGAGATGAGAATCATAGTAAATAGAAGAGGTGATAATGTTAATAATGGAACAAGGTACAAAAGGGACTATTTTTATTTTGTTCAATTATTATCAGTCAGAATTTTAAAAATTTCCTGGATTTTTTCAGATGAAGAGTGAAACTGCTGACAATTAAGAATTTGAGAAATATAAATATATTCATAAGAATAAAAGTAGAGAGAAAAAGCATTTATCATGAAAGTATGGTATTTTCAGTTCTGGTTTACTATAGCATATTCGTTATTCACTAAACACTTGCAGTTGAGACATTGTTTATGTGTATGAAGGAACACTGGATAACTTAGTAAAATCTACGGTTCCTTCAGGGGCAGTTAGGTGGTGCCTGATACACCTGATAGTACCACACCTGAAGTCAGGAAGACTCATTTTCCTTAATTCATAACTGGGCTCAGATACTTACTAGCTCTGTGGCCCTGGGCAACTCACTTAACCCTGTTTGCCTCAATTTCCCCATCTGTAAAATTTAGAACTGGAGAAGGATGTGACAAACCATTCTACTATCTTTACCAAGAAAACAACAAAGGAGGTCATAAAGAGTAGATAGGGCCAAACAACTCAATTCCTTTATGTCAGGTGTTCTTAGTATTGAGGTTTTAACTCAGTCAATAAATCAATTAATCAACAAACATTTATTAAAAGCCTGCTTTGTGCTAAGAACTGTGCTAAGTGCTAAGGATACAAAAAGAGGTAAAAGATATTTCCTGACCTCAAGGAGCTTACAATCTAATGAGAGGGTCAGCATACAAACAAATATAAGAAAAGTAAGCTATATAGAAGCTAAGGAGAAAATAATTAATGGAGGGAAGGTTCTAGAATTAAAGACTTGCTTTAAAATATCTTGATAACTATATTTTTAAATGGTAAGTTTCTTTTGTCATCCTCTGTATTTTATTTATGTATTCAGATTCAGAAATATTCCCAGAAGAGCCTACATAGGCTTCATCAGATTGCCAAAGGGATCCATAACACAAAAATAGTTAGTTTAAGTGTTTCTCTAATTCAGTTGAATTTGCTGTGAAGTGGAATATGCATTGCCATTTATCCTGTGAGCATCAGACACCAACTAGCACTATCAGATACAATTCTGTCAATCAAAAAGACTTTTGACTGACAGATGGCAGTGGCAAGTATGGGTACTTTGTGACCATGTCTTTGAAAAAGGCGAGGAGTAGACTGAGAATATTAATAATTTGCCTTGGTTACCAGTCTCTGGGATACTGACTGTGTGATAGCGAGGATGAAAATCTTGACCAGATATCATCAAGTTTCAGAATGTGCAGCTTTTTCACATGTACATTTTAAACAGATTCTTTTCAATTTTTTTTCAAAATTATTTCATTTTTTGGCAGAACAAAAATGATTTGGATTTGACTAAAAACTTCATTTCATGATAATGAAAACTTGAAAAGAAAAGAAAAACTTGATAGATATGTGGCAGATTCCTATAATTTTGACTAGAGAAGAGCTTGAGGCAGGAGATCTGAGTTGCAGTTGAGCTAAAACCAATCAGGTATCTGTATAGGCCTAGAATATAAGAAAATAAGAAAAACTCTTGGGACCTGAGAGACCACTTGGTTTCCAAAGAAGGGTGGACTGACCCAGTTGGGAAACCTGTTCAAAGCTGGTGGTCATTCCAGACTGGATCAGATAGTGAGACTGAGACAGAGAGACCAAGAGAGAGATAGGCAGGCAGGAGAGAGAGAGAGAGAGAGAGAGAGAGAGAGAGAGAGAGAGAGAGAGAGAGAGAGAGAGAGAGAGAGAGAGAGACAGAGAGACAGAGAGAGACAGAGAGAGAGACAGAGAGAGAGACAGAGAGAGACAGAGAGAGACAGAGACAGAGAGAGAGAGAGAGAGAGAGAGAGAGAGAGAGAGAGAGAGAGAGAGAGAGAGAGAGAGAGAATGTGATCACTTGTAAAGGGGTTTGAGCAATGTGAGTTCATCCTAAGCACATGTATAGGATTTTCTAACTCTAATTCCTCCTCCCCACTTTTTCCCAACCCCACTCCCCCATATGAAATCTGGAAGTTTGTGATGAGGCAGAATGGAAAACCCCCTTGTCACTACACACTAAGCAGATGAGAAATTTGAAATATTGAATGCCTGTTAATTCTCTGAATGTAGGGATTTAGCTCCTGCATTTCCTTGCATCAGGCATACTGCCCATACTTCTAATGAGTGAACTCTTATCAGTTATTGGTATACTTTTTTCTTTGAAATTTTCATTATATATAAAAGGAATTTTTAGTTAAGGACCAAATCATTTTGCTTTGTTACAATTAGGAATTTCTGCTGCTTTCTTTTATTTAAAAATTAAATGCCTTGCTAATATATCTCTAATATATCCTTTGAAGTCAGTAAAAAACCAGAAGCATAATATTTATATTCTGAACACAAAAAATCAGGTTGATTACCTGATCCTTTTTTTTTTCCTTGGGCATTTTCATCACATTCCTTCTTTGGTGTAGAGACATTATCACAAAAGGCAATAAGTGTGCAGTCTTCCCTTTCTTTCCTTCACTACCCACTTCATTGTAGTTCAGGTCTCTAAAAAAGCAAGCAAGCAAGAAAACACATTAAAGAGAAAAAGCCAGAGTTTGTGTTCAGCTGTAGAGGCATCCAAAGATTTAGAACTTTCCCTCTCCAATCAACCTTTTCTTTGTCTGAATGTATGCAGTTAATAGCTACGGCCAAGAGCTTCCACTTGCTCATCCTTCTTCAAGCCTGGAGCAACAATCAGTGTGTACTCATGTGGTAAAGCCTTGGCCTTTCCTATCAATTCTCTTGACAAGAATGTTGTCAAGTCTCATTTGTTCTTTTCTTAGCTGATGAACTTATTTCAGGAGGCTGGTAGTTATACCTCACATCTGTCTGTGATGTGCTGCAAAAGCCCTACAGCTCTTTCGCTTTCTCATTGCCTTTGCAGAGTGCCTGAGATATGTCTCAAGGGCTGAAAGCATGTATTTACTGAGAGATCCATAGGACACGTTGGTGTGTTATGAAGGACCAGGTCTGTCTGATTATATTCAGTATCCTCTCTCATTTGCCACTGTTTAATTGAGATAGTAATGGATGGTACAATGGAAAGAGAAGGTAGAGAGTGGGCAAAACTGTGCATTTATAATGGGCTAGATGGATAGACATCAAAATGTCCCTTTCCTTCCTCACTGTAAAACCTTCCACTCTCAGGGCTGTAAAAGCTAAATTAAACTCAGGTCCTTAGTTTCCATAGAGTTTATTAATATTTACTTGAACAGGAGAAGGCAGACAGATAGAGAGAAAAAAAGCCTAATTTTATCCTGCCATGTTGTTGGTCTCCCAATGGACCCCTTAGCCACCTTCCTTTGGCTGCATGCTGCCAAGAACAGAAAGAGAGCCTACTTCCTGGATCCCAATACTTTATTTTCTCCCTTTTCACCCAGATCAATTTCCCAATCATTTTCAGGTCAAGTGCCTAGGTGACCCAAGCCCACTGATGTGACGAAGCTCTAGTAGTGCCAGGACATAGGCAGGGCTCCAGTGTGTGATCCTGGGAGGAGGTTTCCTTCACACAAGTCTATCAAAGATGTGTCTTGTATTTAAAAAAAAAAGGTAAAACTTAATAAAGCTTGGTGATGATACAGTAGAAAATATTTTGTTTGCCAAATTTTCACTTTATGAATAAGTTCATTTATATCTCTTTAAACCATAAAGAATATGCATTAGCTTGAATATATCAGTCAATTAACTTGTACTTATTAAGTGCCAATTATGTTTGACAGGCTCTGTACTCTAGGGACCATTCAATGGAAGAAATGGGCTAACATCTCAAGAGGAATGTTGACAAAAATGGAAATAAGAGAGCATATCACTTCGGGTCAGAAGACTTCATGGAGGTTATAAAATTTGAGACAGGCTCTTAAGGAAGAGGTAGTTTTCAAAAGGTTGCATGAGGAAGAAATAAATAACTAGATAGGTGCTTTATGGAAAGTCACTTAACCCTGTTTGCCTCAGTTTCCTAATCTGTAAAATGAGCAGGAGAAGGAAACAACAAAATACTCTAGTATCTGCTCAGAAAATCCAAAGAAACAGACATGACTGAACAACAACAAAGTCTGAGTGATAGGGTAGGAGAAGGTAAGAAATACATTTAGAAAAAAAGGTTGGAGATAGATTGTATAAACTCTTAAATACCAGATATGGGAGTCAGTATTTTGTCTTGTAGGACTACTTAAGGTGCTCTTAGTCAAACCTATACAATGCAAAGGTTATTTTTGGCAGCCCTGATAAGGATGGATTGAAGAGGGGAGAGAAAGAATTTGGAAAACAGAAAAAAGAGCAGTGACAATGTGAATGAAATTATTACAGAGTTTAGCAATTGATTGGATGTGTGGGAATAATTGAGCAGGAAGAGGAAAAGATGGCTCAGAGGTTTCAAGCCTTTGGTGCTTTGGAGAAAGGTAGTACCATCAATAGGAAAAAAATGAGACAATTTGGAAGAGAGATGTGTTAAAAATCACTCAAAAGTAAGGGAGGGAAAGCACATAGTCTACTCTTTGATTCTCATCTGTTTTCTATGGGTCCAAAGATATAAATGGGGCTTCTGACATGCTGAGTAGAATGCCAGATCTGGAGTCAGGAAGACTTAAATTCAAATCTGACCTCAGACACTTACTCTATGCAACCCTGGACAGGTCATTTAACCCATTTGCCTCGGTTTCCACATCTATAAAATGAGCTGGAGAAAGAGAGTCATTACAGCATCTTTGCCAAGAAAACTCCAATTGGGGTCACAAAAAAATCTGAAACAACTAAACAACATCAACAACAAAAGATATTCACTATGCTTTTAAATGAAGGAATCTAACATTTAAAACCTTCAACTGATGGACCATTTTTTTCTAAATGAAATAAATAAAACCTTTTTATACTTCAAATTTGTCACTATGGCTTTGAGGTCTTTAAAAGAAAGCTACGTCATAAATGAAAGGACCTTATTATTAGTTGTATTGATGCATAAGGAATCAATCATGGTATGGTGAACTTTTAAGAAGGTTTAATTTTAAGAAGCTTATCCAAAGGGAAATACTTGTAAGTAAATCTGGATTTCTCAATTGCAAATCTCCTATTCTTTTAATAAATCCTGACCCCTAAATATACTCTCTTTAGCTGTATCAGTCATCTCTTTTAATCTGCTTAACCCTTACCAAGTGATCAATTTTGGATTGTTTTCCTTTTTATTGTAGATTAGAATCAGTCAAAACTAGTTATTTCACTTGAGGTAGAAACAGTTGAGGCCATGGGAATGGAGATAAAACATGGCACAGATGATAGGCTTAGGTGTCAACATTTAGGTACAAAGCCTTAGTCATTCCATCTATTTAGGACCTTGATTGCAGTCCAACTAATACACGTGGCCACAGCTTTCAATCGCTCTGAAGGTTCCAAGAAGTTGGAACTACAGCTACAGAGAGCTTGCAGTGTCATCCATTGTCTTCATAAAGAAAATGAAGGGAGTACAAGCAGAGGTTTATATTTCTTGTTCAAAGATCTTATTTCATGACATTCTTGAAGAATCCAATTTCATAAGCATTTATTTATTTGTCTTAAACTCTTAGTTTCTGACTTAGAATTGATTCTGAGTATTACTTCCAAGGCAGAAGAGTAGGAAAGGCTAGGCAATTGGGATTAAATGACTTGCCCAGGGTCACAAAGCTAGAAAGTTTCTTGGGACAGATTTGAACCCAGGTCCTCCCAATGTGAGGTCTGGTTTTCTATCCACTGAGCCAAATAGCTACCACTCCATAAACATTTATTAAGACCTTACTTATTTACAAGTGTTAAGTTCTAGGATAAAATGGCAAAATGAATCACAGGAAGTAAAAATAAAAAATAGTTATATTTCCTCAAAAATCAATTGCAAATGGTACCAGATTGAATTGTTCAAATTTAGGCCTAGGTAGTATTAAAGTATTAGTTCATTAGTTAATGTGATTAGTATCCAAGTTAGTCCTTTTATATTGTTTTTTTAATTCATGTTATGTTTTGTGTTTGTGTGCAATCATTGATTGGAAATTTTGGCTTTGGGGCTAATTCTCTCTTAAGTATTTGGCATTTATTGTTTCTTAGTACCTGAAAAAGCCTTGTGTTTTTAAAAAATGAAATCACCTAAGAGAAAAGGGGTGGTGGCAAAAATCAATTATTTAATTTACTTGTTATAGAAACCAGTCACATGTGAAAAATAATATTCAATTTCCTAACAGAAGACTGTATTGCTTATTACTCATAAAGTTCTCCTTACATGAGACATTATAACATTAAAATATATAACATATTTTTATTTATATAACAATAGTTAATAAGTATTCATATGTACTGTATGCAGATACTTGCATGAGATACTGTACGAGATACCAAAAAATGGTCCCTACTTTCATGGAGTTTGTAGGAATATATAATAACAATCCCAAGAACCATATATCAGAATATCCAATCTCCAATAATGTAAAATGATGAGAAGCACAAAATTAAAGCAATATAAATACATAGTGAGAAAGGTAAGGTACTTCCTATTCTCAAGGAGCTCACATTTTAATGGGAGAGGTAAAGGTTTTCAACCACAAGTCAGAAGGAAAGTTTCATAGTATTTAGGGTGCAGTATTCAAACATATGGTCTTGCCTATTCTTGAATGTAATTTCCAAAGATAAAAATCTTATCATCTTCTGATATTGAACTATTTGACAGTGAGAAAGACTTTAGGAGAAATTGCTGGCTGCATCTACCCAAGATTATGATTGAGGGTATTAAAGTGGAAACATTATTATTCTCAATGTTTTTGGGTTCAGCCTTCTGGGCTACCTCTATCAGGATCCAAGGGAAGATGGTGCTCAAGATGTTGGTGTTGGGTTGACTTGCTTGGCCCATGCTTCCATCTATATCGGTCTCTTTCAGGGTGCCTTGTAGCTTCAGTGAAGTTTCAGTGAGCTGCCCAATTTATTGAAATTTCTTGGTAGTTGGTAGAGATGGTCGACTTCTTTTCCATAGAACTTGTTTTCCTGTAAGGTTTGGACTGGAAGCAGAGTTGAGAGTTTGTGAGATGCTAACATTTCTAGGGATCCTATTCCTATACTGTAAGTGCTTATAGGGAGAAACATGGTATAGCAAAAAGAGCAGTAGTGCTTGTGTTTGTCTATCTGTAGACATTTATCATATAATTATGGACAAGCCATCTAATTTCTCTTAGACTCAATTAGCTCACCTGTAAAGTAGTAGTAATAATATTTCTAGGTTGATATGAGGATTGGATGAAGTAATTTGTATTATGGGCAATATTAGTGTCAACAGTGATTATTGTTATTAGGGAATTACCACAAATACTATGAGAGGTAAGAGGGGTAAATCATTACCAACTAAATATGATCAGGGAGTTTTTCTTTAGTAAGTAGCATTTTAGTTAGAGTTTAAAGGAGGGATAGTAACTTAGGAGGTGAGGAAGAGGGAGAACACAGGGTGTGAGAATATTGATATTCTGGAGGTGAGTTGGTAGAGCAGTAGTTGATAAAGGATTATTTAATGTGAAATCTTATTTTTGGTATAGTGGAAAGCTCACTAGATTAGGATTCTAGATATTAGGTTTCTAGTCCTCATTTTGCCACTTATTAGATGTTTGTCTTTGGAGTATCTCTTAACTCTTCTGGACCCAATAAAATGAAGGGATGAGATTAAAAATATCAATAATTTCTTCCATGTTAATAAAATATTTGTTTTTTTAAATATAGGTAATAATTTATATGAAATTATTTTTGAAAGAAAATGTTTCACATATTTTGATACTTAGATTAATTAAAATGATGTATACAATCCCAGAATGATATTAATAGAATGCATGTTGTCATAATTCAAATTTTATCAACAAGAAAAAATCTTTAATCTGAAATATATTTTTAAAAATCTAGTTGCCATTTTTCAAGCATGTATAGCAACTATAATTGAGTGGGATCTTCCCCAAATCTAGTAAAACCTTTTTTTTGGGGGGGGTAATCTTGCAATTTTATCAAGTACTCTCAATGTGACAACTCACTTCACCAATGCAAACCATTACTTACTCTGTAACTTACAGTCTTTGATAAATTATACATAGATGCTAAATTAATTGTCCAAAGTGAAACTATGCATTAAAGGCAATACTTGAAGTCTTTCTTGTAGTAAGGTCATCCTACTATTATGCCATGTTAACTCTACATAGAGAAGTACATTTTGTATACTATTTCATCCTAATATATGATGAACTTTCCCCAATTTTTATTATCATATATAAAATCATTTATAGGTTGACCTAAATGATTTAAACCATTTCTTGGTTGCTTTGCCTTTTAAACAAAAGTATAAGCAGTTAATTGCTTATATTTATCTGAATCATTTTTCTTCTCTAAACAGATTATATCAAAAGTAGATCAACATTAGATAAATGTTTCATTTTTCTCCAGTATTGTTATTTAGGTGCCTATCAGAATTTTCCATAAAAATTGGCTTTGAGGCTAAAACTCAGGACACAAGATCTCAGATTAATTTGTTATTACTTTTATAAAAGAAATATACACACAAAAATCAATATAGGTATATGTTATGTCAGAGGAAAGGATAATGTTTTTCTTAAGGTCTGTTTTCTTTTTAACTGAAGTGGAAAATCCTTAACTAAAGACTGAAGAAACAAAGAAACAAAGAAACAAAAACAACAACAACAAAAAGAAAAAAGAAAATTAAATCATCATTCTTCATTAATGAAAAAGTCATTAGTTAAATGAGTATTGAGCACTTAATATGGACTAAGCACTGTGAAAAAATATCAAGAATCATAATAAATCATGCTTGTTTTTAAGGAGCTTATACTTAAAAAAAAAACCATGTTACAGTACTTAATCTGCATTATTTCCTTCGATTTGAGCAAAAATACTGTGAAATGGATAGGACAAGCATTATTTACTCCATTTTATATGTGAGCATTCTGAGGCTCAGAGAGATTATATGACTTATCCAAGGTCATACAAATGGTAAATGACAGAACCAAATTTCAAATAATAATAGTATTCTATGATGATTTATATTTAGAACCTTAAGGTTTTTAAAGGTTTTAAAGGTCTTCTAAGTCCAGAACTCTTTCTCCTATACTAGGCTGCCCTTTTATCTAGAAAGATACAGAAATGAAAGACTAAAGAAAAGGCAGTATTTGATAATTGCCAAATTAATTATTTTAATATGCTGAAGGAGGCTAGAGAAAAATCAAGAACCTTTTTTGCCATTGATTTGTTATACTACTTCATAAAATATCATTTACTTAGAACTAATACTCCCTTTGTTTGGTTTGTAGAACCCATGAAAATGAATAGTAGGGCTCATAGGTGATAATTTTGATTTAATTCTGTCTTGCACTATGCATTGAATGTTGAGTTGCTTTTGGTGGATTTAAGTGATGTTGGGGAGATACAATTATTACAATACAAAAAAGAGAATTAAATATAATAGTAACACTGTAGTATATAAGTAATTATCAGACAAGTGACATGCAAATAATATATTTTTAGATGTTCTGAGAGAGGAAAAGATCAGAATCCTAGAATGGCATGAATAAACTTCAAGAAACATGATTAAAACTGAATAATGAAGGACAGTAGGATTTGGGCAGATGGAAAGAAGGAAAAAACATTTTAGTTTGAGTAAATAGTATAAGAGGTACAAAAGAAAATGTGGAATCTATTCTATGCAATGCTGCTTTGACCACTGTTCAACTCTGAACAACTAATTATGTGTCTATAAGTATTTTGATTTGAATATTAGTGCTTTTATATATATTCTGAGGTCAGGAAGGCATCTTTGCAAAAGAGACAGAAGACTTCAGGACAAGAACAAGACACTTATGGGGGCTGATAGTGCTAACAGCATTTTCAACTATTGGATATTTATTTCTTCATGATAGGAAAGCCCAGGAGAGGAAGAAGAACAGTACTGGTGGGTTGCTAAATTGTGCTCAACTTTGCAGATAGTTCATCTCTAGCCTGACCCTAAAATAATAGCCATTTCTTTGGGAAAATAGTCTGAAGATACATACCTAGAATTCTTCTGGTGTTGAAGATTTGCTGGATATTTCCCAGAAATGGTGAAGAGTAACTGAAGAGGGTAGAGCTAGGCTTAGTGTATTGAGAGCCAGACTTTTAGAGATGGGATATCTTGGGTTGAAATAGGGCCTCAGATACTTCCTAGATGTGTGACCTTGGGCAAGTCACTTAACTCCCATTGCCTAGCCCTTACTATTCTTCTACCTTGGAACTGTGAAGATTAGATTTGCCTCTCCCCTGATTGTAACAATGAAGGTAATTAGATCTTCCTTTATTGTGAAGATTAAATTGTAATCCCCTGTCTATTTTTAGATTTTAATTCCAAAAAGTGTAACCCAGTACTTAAAGTAGATCTACCAATTTTAACCACAAAAAGGTATGAACTAACTACAAAAAGGTGTGCACTAACCACAAAAAGGTATGAACATCCATATCATACATTGAGTGGGAAGTTTGTGACCCAGGTGTGAAAGAGTGGGCAGTCCTGGAGAGGAACATCTCCTGTGATTGGTAGACGTAAAATTTAGGGGAGGTGACACAAGAGAAAAAGGTCTTTAAATAGTAGAAACAGAGACACACATGATTGATCAATCACTTGGAGTTGGATGGAATGAAGAGAGACACTTGAGGAGAGACTGGAAGACAAACACTCAGACTTGAGGTGAAGACACTTGGTTGTGGAACTGGAACCCTGCAGGAGCTCATGCAGGAGACCTCAGGCTATATTCCTTTTAGAAGGTCACCATGGTGAGTGTAAAGGCTGACTTAGTTCCTTGCCCTTTCTGGAGGTGTGAGCCTTCAAGAAAGGCCCATCATCTTGAGATTCCTTTCCCCTGACTGGTGCCTTAGAATTTCTACCTGGCTCAGAGGAATCCAGAGCTTTCACTCTCTCTTTCTCTCTTCTCTTTTCTCTCTCCTTAATATCTTCCCTCTATTGTAAAAATAAACTACCATAATTCCATTTTCTTGAGTAATTCATTTTGGGATTTAGTAATCAAATCCCTGGTGACCACCAATTAAATATTCAGGCCCAACCAATAAATCTAACAGAACCAATGTACAATATTGATATTAAGATGGAAGGGAAGGGTTTTTTAAAAAAGTTTCATTATATGGAATTTTTTTTGGAGTGAGAGAGAATTAGGTGACATAAAAATAAAAGATATTAGTAAACATTTAATTTTAAAACATTATAGTCCAGTAGAGTTTCCTGAGGATCAATAAGTTTGTGGGGTTTTTTTTTCATGGTGAAACAACTTATTAAGCATGAGAGGCAAGGCTTGAACCTGTCTTCCTGATGTTAATGCTGCCTCTAAGTGGTCAGTTATCCTTTATATTAGTATACTTCCACCCTATACCATAAGCATAGGCAACTCTATTTGACACTCTTGCTATATTTAATGAAGAGACAGATCTATGTGTTTTTCTGATAGTGTCTTACCTGCTAAGTCTATCAGAGGACTTAAGATGTATCATTAAATCCTGTTGTGTAAATGATTTGTCTAGTTGTAGTGAATAGGTTGTTTGCTTTACTGCAATGAAGAGAGAAAATATCATCACCAGGATGACTGCAGCAGCAGCTTTTTCAGGACAGTCTTCTTTAGCACATGTTCCATATGCATAAATTTGTCTTGGTGCATGACAATCTGTGACTTACACATTAAATGATCCAATATGGACATCTGAAACAGTTTATGCGTCAGTGTGATGCTTCAGTAATCTCCCTTGCCTTCAGCCACATTGCTAAAGTAGGCTTTCTTCCTTCAATCTCGCTTCTCTGCCTTTCTTCCTTTGCAGTTTTATTTATTTATTTATTTTGGTTCCTACCTTCTTTTTACTGTATTGCTCTGATTTTAATCTTCTTGCCTTTCCTGCTTTTAAGAGGTGAATAAATTCCCACAGGGCTACACTGCCAAGAGAGGAAGGAAGCATCAACTTTTAAAGAGATAAGATACCTTAATTTTATTATCCATAATGATAATGATATCTATAATTATGATAATGATAATGACAATAATTATGAGTTAATAGGTAATAGGTAACTACTGGAGGAGGGAGGAAGAAAGGGAAGGACATACACACACAGAAAGAAAGAGAGAGAGAGATTCATTTGAAAATTGTGAGGGACACAGAGAATATGCCATAGCAAACTGGTTACAGAGATTAGCCCAGAATCAATTTATTACTTGAAACATCTAGCTTTTATGGTATATTCTGCCTCTCTCAAATATTATTTTAAAGGGTTTACTATATCTTAAAGTGTGACTTTCATTTTTCTCTGTTTGAACATATATAAATATTTCTACTTGGTTCCCAACCCAATAATTCAAATTCCTACAGCTACCATCCCTAGAAAATCTCCAAATCAACTCACTCTGAATTGCTTCTTACTAATGGGTGAGTGTATGATGAGATGAGTGTAAAGCAGCTAGAACTGAGACAGCATTCTTCCTCAGGATCAAGTTGCTCTCCCAGCTGATGGAGTAACGCTTTTGTTCTCATCTACTTTGCTTCCTTTTCTCAGTTGCTGCAGTCCTTCTTACAGATAACTATTTGTTTATATTTCTACTTTCCACTATTCCAGTTGCTGACTACTTGCATACTTTACATACCCCATCTGGCACTGCCCTCTGGTCTCGCTGTACTTTTGTTTTCCATTGCATACATTACCCCTGGCTTGACATTCTAAATGTCATTTAGACATTGTCTAAATCTTTGGCATGTCCTGCTATCCTGGTATTGATGTCCTGACTAGCCCCCACAGGCTCATGTTGTTCATGTCCTGGTATGACAAAACTAAAAGAAAATATTAATTGATAATAAAAAATCAATCCATGCACAATTTAGCAGTGGCTGTATTATATAATGATCTCCCATTACTGCATCAAAAGATTGGCTAAGGGATTCATAATATAGTAGTAATCTCTCGGTAACCGAGGATGACGATTGTCTTTGTGCATTTTCATCTATGATAGATGAATGTGCACAAAGACACTTGTGCGTGAAGGAGATTTAAGTGGAAAAGTCAATGCACAGAGACAGTCCCACTCTCTCGGCGTTGGAAGCCTGGGTCCATTGGCACGAAAAATCATTACACCTGGAGACTTCCTCAGCTGCATTGGATGGCCGTGTTGTCTTTTGTGCTCCAACATGCCCTAAGCACTCCACAGTGCTTTGCTGCATCGCCATCTCAGCCGTTGAACCTTCTTATTGGTTTCTTCCATCTGTTCAGCCGAAGCAGTCTTCACATGCTGGGTGAGCAAGACCCTGGTTCACCAGGGGTCTACGACCCAATCCATAATATATATATATATATACACATATGTAAAATACATATAAATATATAAACCTGTGAGAAGCTCCTAATGGCTTTGCAGATATGATATTCTACCTTATGGAATCTGCTTAGATGGTGTTTTCAGGGTCTAGTTTGCACATATATCTCCCTGGGAGGTAGCATGTTGCTTTGGAAAGAGAACAGTAAGCCACGAAGGGGTTTAATGAGTAGGTGAGTGAGATGTTTATATTAGTACTTTAGGAAAATCACTTTGATTGATTTGTGGAGATGTATTGGAGTGTTGTCAAGACTTATGGAAGGGAATCTATTACAATAGTCCATTTAAGAGGTTATAAACTAGGTTGATTACAATCTGAAGTAGGGTGAAAACTGTGAGAGGAAAAGGGGATACACACAATTATAATGTGGAGATTCAAATGAAAAGATATGCCAATGGATTGGGTTTGTCAGGTGGGTGACAAGTAAATTGAGGATGATACTGAGATTGGGAGCCTGGGTAACTTGAATGATGGTGGTCCCTTTGATAATATTAAAGAAATTTGGAAGAGAAGAGACCTTGTGGAGAAAGAAGATGATGAACTCTGTTTTGAATATGTTTATATATGTATATATATATTATGTGTTTATTATGTATATATACACATAATATCATTATCATTGTCACAACTGGAACATTCTGGAGAGGTATCTACTTTTTAAAGTCTGTACCTAGAAGGCATCCATATTGAAAAGCTGGGGAGCTCAGAATATAAATGGCTCTGGATGAGTTTTACCCTAAACCATTTTTAGAAGTTACTCACAAAGGTTCAAAGACTGACTGTGTATCTGGGGTCCTGGGGTTCTAAGAGTCAAGACCCAATTCTTCCTGCTATGGGATTTTATCCTAGGATAAATGTCTTGTCACTTTTATGGGCAGAAAGTCATGAACTATTGTATGAGGACTTATCTAGGAGAGTTAAGAGAGGCTCATCACCTGAGACTTGGACACCAGATATTTTGGTTTGGGCCTGACTCAAGTTGGCCCACTGCTATTTTAAATTTAATCTTAGAATAAAATAGTACACTGTTAGGTCATTCATTGAACGGAAAATTTTGGACATTATAGGGCAAGAGTATTCAACAAAGATAGGCAAGCAGATCCTGCAAAATTCTTTTTTCTCTAAGTCACTTATGATTGCCTGCCAGCAATACATCAGAGATGGGCTGAAATTCCTTGTTGATTTTTTGAACTCAGGCAACCAAGAAGTTTTGCCAATGACTTGAAACTTTAGCCCTTTGAGAAAATTAAATAGTGAGAATTTTTTAGTCCTTTTTAAAGAAAAACTAATCTGACATTGGTAGAAGCTGAGGGTTAATATATACTCCCATCCCCACAATAGGTAATGATTTTTTCTTGGCCATGGCAAGACATAACATTGACTATTAAGTCATGGAAAAGTGTTCACACTGATGAAATCACAGATCTTCTGTTGAAAATACATCTATTTCTCTGCCTTTGTTTTTCCTTATATCACACACAATTGTATATATTTATATACATGTAATATATATATGTGTGTGTATATATTTATGTATATAATTAATATTCATTCTATCAGTTTACTTAGACCTTTTTCAAATGATTTTTTTTAACCTGGTATCACATTTATTTTGTATATACCATAACCTACCCTTCCCACATCAGACTGTAATCTCCTAGAGGGTAAGGACTTTTATTATTAGGATCTGGTATAAGTACCTTACACAGAACAAATATTTCTCAGAATGAAAATTGAACAAAGTCTCTCTCTGTATGGGGAACTGCATGTGAGTAAAGTCCCTGTAACCAATGCAGGTTGGTACATCCTCTGTAATTTAGAAACCTACCTCCAGTGTGGCAAGATTAAGTGATTTGCTCTGGGTCACATAGCCATTATGTGTTAGAGGCTGGGCTTTGAAATAGTACATTAGGGTTGAAGGGGTTTTTAGGAAAGAAACATAGAAGGAACATATAAATATTTTGATTTTATTAAATCAAGGAAGGGGAAGGTAAAAAGGGAAAGAAGAAAAGGAAATGACCTTAATTATTTTACCCTCTAAATTATAAGCGATCTGCCTACAAACTATCTTATTTCCAAGTACACTAAAGGCAAAGTCTTTAGGGATTAGTAATCTTACAACAGAGTCTGTTGGTGGGCAAAGTCCAAAAATTCCAAGAGAAATATCCAAAGGTGATCTGTTCTATCTGTCCAGCAGAAGAATGAAGACTGCCTTCTTCTCCACAGCCAAAGATATTCCTAGGCTTGTAATTTGAATTTCTCAAGCTGCTCCAGGAAAATAATCCTCCTTCATCCATGTCCAAAGAGATTGTCAGCTTCTTAACTGAATCTCTGGGATTATATTCCAGCTCCAGGGAAAATTCTAATCCCTTTCCCTGTAAGTCACTCATGACTTAAGCCTTATTTCTTATTTCAACAGTCCCCCTTTTGCACAAGGGCTAAATTGTGTTGAAAACACTATTTTGGCATTTGTGCACAACCTAAATTACTTATAGATTACCTACACTAAGATATCTACCCAGAATAACAAACAACCTATACTCAGCTATCTTAAATCTAACTAATACTAACCTATTCTAGGGATTTTATAATGGAAAGTGGAAAAAGGGTTTTAAGTAATGAACAAGTAAAATTTCAAACATATGTAAAAGCACAACAAGCAAATAACATCTAAAGCAAAAGATAAACATAAGTTCCAGGTAAACATCAAACTCATAAATACTACTCTTATCAGCTAATACAGAACATTCTAATACTATTGTAATACATTAACATCAAACTTGGAGAAAAAAATTTGAAAAGTACAATAAACACAACTCTGCATAAGTTTTACACAGATATTAAACCAAAACATTAAACTCACTTATGCAAACTACATGTAACAATAGATAAAAGTGAGCTATGTACATAATTTACATACATATATACATATACATATAGTACACACATACAATATATACATACATGCTATACACATGCGCATTTATACACATATATACACTTCATATTTATACATATCTTACATATATGTTACACATATACATATACTTACACTATAATACAATTTACGATCTTTATTATACAACTATTTACATATATTTACAATTTTGTTTGAATGTGTGATGTCATGTTATTTGTGTTATGTAATGTATGTTATTATGCATGTTGTAATGCAAGTCAATACCTAATTTTTATCTTATCTACTTAATCGTACGGAATTCCCTATCTTCAAGATTTGCCTCATTCTCTGCTTGGCTAATAAAATTCAAATCCTCCACTATAGAATCTTGCTTGTCATTCCTTTTTTCCGTATCATTTGTTAAATATGTAGCCTTGCTCTTAAAGTCGTCCAGATATAGCTCTTCCCAGTCTGAGTACTTGCTCTTAAAAAACTGTATAATTTTGGGAACTGCATTTTTTACAAAAATCCATTTGATATGAGCAATGGTACCTTCCTCCAGAGTATCCATACCAAGAAGTGTTTCTGCAACCTCAGTTATTCTCCTGAGGAATGCTGCAGGTGCTTCTGTGACTTTTTTGTTTTATTGCCTCAAATTTGGACCAGGCATTAGGTCTTTTCGTATACCTGCCCATAATTTCAAGAATTGCATCCCTTGCTTCTATTAATTCCTCATGAACTTGATTATCACTCATATCCACATTACAATTTTCTAGCCATGAAACTAACAGAGGATCTGATCTTGCTTTCTCAATAAATTTGTTTTGTTCCCTTTTTGTTAGGACCTCTTTCATCAAAAGAGCAAAATCATTGTAGTCTAGGTTAAAAAGGTCAATTGCCCATCTCATTTCTTTTATGACTCAATTTGGTTCATTAGTGAAGGCTGGAGTTCATTTTTTAGTAAATTCAAGGTCTTTAGAGGAAATCATTTATGGGTCTTTATGTATCTCATTTTTGGTAACCAAAGGTAGATCCCTAAGTGGACAGATGGTAGCCTTCCCCGTAGCTTCTTCTTGTTGTAACCTGCTTAGTTGTTTCATGTCTTCAGTGTTTATATTATTTCCACAACCATGTTCCATATTTATGATGTTGTCATATCTTATATATTGCTCCATCTGGTCCAGTTGGTATTTCATATGCACCACCATCAGTTTTAATTCAGAATCCATTGTAAACCAGGTGACCTTAGACTTAATCCATTTGCCTACAATAAAGACTGGCACATGAGCCTTATACAGGACATAATAATATACAAGACATAGGGGGAAATTAGCAACAATATTTTTAACCTTAACATCCATGACTGGCTTCATCCAGTCATACTCTACTAACATAAGACATACATTTGGAAACATAATAAAAATAACATAGGGAAAGTACATAACATAACATCATACATCCCATAATATCAAAAAAACTGTACCTAACATGTCTCCCAACATGTTTACATTCAACAATAATAAAGGTTTTACAACAGTATTTGTGCTTTTAAAATCCACTTTGAACAAAATATTAACAATCACCAAAGGTTTAAAATTGAGATAATTTTTTCGAAATGGCTGCCTAATATGGTCAACAAGAGCACGTGGTAATGGCACTTTAATGTTTTTAAATGTCCCACAGCTTTCCCAGAGTCTTAGAATTCCACTGGTCTCCCTCCTTGGACTGTACCACCCTCAGAGGGTCTTTAAAATGTTCCACTCTGACTTATCTCTAATGAAAACTTATCTAAATAAATTAAAATACATAAAAATTAAGTTACACAGCCTACCTGGCTCAGCCAACTGAAATATTACATTAAGGTTGAAGGGTTTTTTTAGGAAAGAAACATAGAAGGAACATGTAAATATTTTGATTTTATTAAAACAAGGAAGGGAAGGTAAAAAGGGAAAGAAGGGAAGGGAATGATAATCTGTTGGTGGGCAAAGTCTAAATATCCCAAGAAAAATATCCAAAGGTGGTCTGTTCTATCTGTCCAGCAGAAGAATTGCCTGCTTTCTTCTCCACAGCCAAAGATATTCTCAGGCTTGTAATTTGAATGATGGTTTCTCAAGCTGCTCCAGGAAAATACTCCTTCATCCAGGTCCAAAGAGAGTGTCAGTTTCTTAACTGACTCTCTGGGATTATATTCCACCAGCTCTCGGGATAATTCTAGTCCCATGCCCTGTCAATCACTCAAGTCCTAAGTCTTATTTCCTATTTTTAGCAGCTTGAACCCAAGACTTCCTGTTTTTGAGGTCAGTTTTTTATCCACTGTGTCATGCTGCCTCTACATAATAAGACAAATATTAATTGTACAGACCACAGGGCAAATAAGTTAACATTTTTGAAAGAACATTATAACTGTAAATAACTATTTAAATATAAGTAAGGGATTATGTTTTAACTGAACTTTTTATCTCTCTCCTGGTCTTGCATGCTGCTCTGCACATAGTAGGTTTCATAAATATGTATGAATTAAATTGCTATTAAGGAGTATATGAAAATAGTGTATAGTTGGCATTTGAAATGATTGTATGCCAATAATGAAAATAAAAGTGGGAAAGATGACTTGGTACAAACCATACACTAATCTAGAATGCATATCCTGGGTAGACCAAGCCAGGAGATTTTTTTCTTTCTTATCACTCATTTTACATTCAGTATTAAAGGTCTAATTAGATCCACTGCAGAGAATGAGATGTTGCTTCTCCCTTGGGAACCATATTATTTGTTGGAGTGAAGCTGATCCTTAATACAGAAGCTTTTAAGTTTAAATATTCACTGACCTGACTGGTAGGAACTGAGGTCTGCAGTTTTAAACTTTCTGATACTCTGTATAATGTCTATCCAAGCAACTGAATGGCCAATAGACATACCTATATTCTCTCATATGCAAAAAGTTCCATTTAAAAAAAACTGTCATTGCATGAACATGATTTGTATGAATCTGTAAATTACATCTATTTTGGGATATTGGGGAAGTAGTTTCAGGAAATGGAATGAAGAAGCAAGACACTTGCTTTTGAAACAAGGAGGGGAAAATAATCCATCACAATCTTTCTGGTCTTATTATTTGATTCAAATAGACTTGTATAAAAATACAAAGTGGTGAGAGTTTATGCTTAACATTTGGATAGACTGCTTATTGAAGCCAGAATTATGGAATGTCCAGTAATTGCATGCCCTCAATATGTATTCAAGGGGGCTACATGGCAATTAAGCATTCTGACTTCAGGATTCAAATTGTAGTTTTTTTTTTTTTTGCACCATTCATCTAACTTCTTTTTCTCCCAGTCCATCAAAAGAACTCTCCATTAATAAACAGAATCAGCCACCTACAATAACAGACTCTTTGTGCCACAGAACATGTAAATGAAAATGATGATCCTTATATTCTTGATAAGGTCACATCTGTCAGGATAAATTGTTGCTTTCTGCCAGTTTTCAGCTATTTCAATATACTCTCAGTTATAAGACTAGAATAGCCTTGCCTGAGCATATCATAAATTTACCCTAAATCTAATAAATATAAATTGGTATTTTATTTTAAAGAATGCCACATAGTTTGAGGAAATATTAATAAAAGATGAACTAGGATCAATGATATCTACCTTAAAAATTTTAGCTGACACACAATGTTTACCCATCTCATGAGAATTTTTTTTTAATGATTGTGTTTAAGAGGAAAAAAAGATATTTAAAGAATACAACTGTCAGAAAATGATGAAGCCTTACTGAGAAATATTTTTATGGTGTGTCAGTCTCAGGGCATCTCATCAAATGAAACAGGACATAAAAACACACCTTTGTTCAATGTGAAAAGGTCTTTCTTGACCATAATGCAATTTAGGTGTCATGCTCAGGACATGCTATGGAGATTAACTTTTTATTCAATGCTTTCATAGGAAACTTCCATTTTCAGCTTAAAAGTCCTGCCAAAGGAAAATGAGTCTATGAAAAGAAGAGATTTACACTGTCATTCATGTTCTGTGGACCTACGTTTAGAATTTGAAGTAAAAGAAGAAAGAAAATGATTTGGTTGGTGAAACATTTCATTTGGAGATGAGAGAGAATGCTCTATTGATGGCGGCAGATTTATTCAGTAAATAAGACTTAATTAAGGTATATTGAAGAATGTACAATAGCAATTCAATTGTATTTTGAAGGACATTAATTTTGCTTTTCTCTCTTCTTCAAGGTTCATTTTAGGTACCACTTCTGCCCTGAGATCTTCTTTCACTTCCCCTACATATTTGCCTAATCAGTTCAAAGAACTCTCTCCCTTCTAATCTTTCTTGTCTTTCTAGTTGGCCTATTATGTTCATCTCTCATTCTGCTTTGCATTTTAGTTGTTTGAAATATTATCTCAACACTCCTACTAGATTATAATCTCCTCAGGAATAAGGTCAATGCTATTTTGCATCTTTCATCCCAACACTTAATATAGGGCACTGAATATAGTTGGTATTTAATTGCAAGTATTTGAATCCCAGTTCTTTTAAGTAATGGATAGAACATTTTCAAAATATCTGTTGCTTCTCTTTCTTATCCCTCTTTGATGTAATTTTTAAAATTGATTTTTTGGATCTTGCTCCCAGTCTTCCATACAGTTCCTGGGGTAGATACAGAATCATTGTATCATCTAATCAGAAGAGACCTCAAAAGTCATAAAAAGTCATAAAAAAGCACCTCATCACATATTTATTCTGCATCATCCTTGAACTATGGCAATCTGACCTTCAGTGAGTCTCCAGTGAAGGGAAACTGCTAATTAATGGAGTTCACTTTTAGACAGCTCTAAGTTTTTCCAAAAATCATAAGCCTATGTTTCTTTTATTTTCTCTTCATGTTTTTTTATTGTCATGCAAAATGCACTTCCATATTGGTCATCATTGTAAAAGCAAAGTCACACATAACCAAAACCCCAAAATAAAACAAAAAATACACTAATTGGGAAAACTACTCCAACAGTTCTTTCTCTGGAGGTAGATAGCATTCCCCATCATAAGCCTTTCAGGATTGTCCCAGATTATTGTATTGTTGTGAGTGGTCAAGATTTCAAAAATAATAATTGTCCAATCTTGCTGTTATTGTATTCATTGCTCTCTTGGTTCTGCTTATTTCATTCTGAATTAGTTGCTGCAGATCTTTCCAGCTTTTTCTGAGATCATCTTGCTTATCATTTATTATAGCACAACAGTATTCCATTACCAATATGCACCACAATTTCTTCAGCCACTCCCCAATTAATGGACATTCCCTTCCATTTCCAATTCTTTGCTACCACAAAAAGAGCAACTGTAAATATTTTTGTACAAGCTGGTCCTTTTCTCTTTTTTATTATTTATTTGGGATACCAATCCAGTAGTGGCATTATTAGATCAAAGTGTATGCACAGTTTTATAATACTTTGAGTATAATTCCAAATTGCCCTCCAGGATTGTTGGATCAATCAATAGCTCTACCAACCATGCATTAGTGTTCCAACTTTGCCACATCCCTTCCAATATCTACCACTTTTCTTTAATACCATATTAGCCAATCTGATAGGTGTGAAGTGATACCTCAGTGTTGTTTTAACTTGCATTTCTATAATCAACAGTGATGTAAAATATTTTTATATGATTATGAATGGCTTTGATTTCTTCATCTGAAAATTGCTTGTTTATATCCTTTGACCATTTGTCATTTGGGGAATGTAAACCTATCTTTCTTCCGTTTCCACCCATTGGTCACATTTCTGCTCCCTGAGGCTATTCAGAACAAAGCTAATATTTTTCTACATGATATTACTTCAAGTACTTGAAGACAGAAATTCCATTGACTCTTGGTTTACTCAACTGTAAAAGGAGAGACTTGAACTAGATAGTCTTGGAGATCCTTTCCAGATAATAATATTGTATATTATTTGAAGTTTCTTTTTCATTATAGGAAAGGATGTATCAACTACTGGCTCTAATAGATGTGTCCCAGTGTTAGAAATAGCACAGTCAAAAGTGAAATGATCACATGGTCCTTTTAAGTGTTTCATGAACATCCACCAACATATGTGCATGTATATTTTATGTAACACTAGAAGGAAGATGACACAGGAGTTCAGAGATCTTTTCAGAAAGTCATTTAAATAAAAACATAGTGCTTTAAACTAAGGAAGACATGAATGAATACACTATGAAAATCTGGCCCATTCAAAAAAACATGCAATGAAAAACCCCAAGCCCTTAAAGGACAATTTTGTTCCATGTGACTACTTAACTGTCAATCGTATACCTTTTATATACATAGATCTTACATCAAACTCATGTATAACAAGGCTTTTGATTGACAGGACAGTTTGCTACATATGCATGTGATGTTATATCCATGTGTAACTAGGTATTTGACTGACATTTGAAATACTGACATTCATATTCTTTATTTGCATCTTACTATGGATGCTTACTGAAAGTATATTTAAAGACGGCTAGGTGGTGTAGAGAACTTGAAATCTATAATTTTAATGCCTGGCATCACTATACAATTAATACATAATTAATTTGTGATTAAGGATTGATTACAATACATCATGTGGTTTGGCGTACACTATTGTAACAAGTCAAGTACTGTATATGGATATTTGTATATTTACTCACATATACATATGCATATGGAACATAGATTTTTGTTTGAAATTTTGACATGTGGTATATGACAATACTATAGAATGCCATTGTAAAAGTCAAATATTAATTAAGGATCTTCTTACAGCTGTCACTGTGCTAGATACTGGTGACAATGGTGAATTCAGGCATGTGCCTTGTTCTTAATAAATCTATGAAACTCTTCTATCATTGACACCTGCTATTAACTTTTTTAAGCCCTTATTTTCTTTTCTAGCAGCAGCTGTAAGATAGAAGGGCATGGGCTAGGCAAACAGGGTTACGGAACTTGCCCAGGGTCACTCATGTATAAAGTGTCTGGGACCAGATTTGAATCGAAGTCCTCCCTACTCCAGGTCTGGCACTCTATCCACTGTGCTACATAGTTGTCCCATTAGCTACTGATTTTAAACAATTATATTTTATCTTCTTTTTTAACATTTATAAAAAAATTGGTTTTCAATTTCTTTCTCATTCTCTTCTATCCATTGAGAAGGTAAGAAGTACCCTGTTAAACATGTGAAATCATGGAAAACATTTCCATATTAACCATTAGAATCAATTATATTATCTTTAAATTATGGCAGTTAAAAGGATCCCAAGGTGATAGATTAGATTGAGACAGATCTCAGATGAAGCCAATATGTTGCTTGGCTTGATTCTACATATTTGTTACAAAGGGAAAGCTTTTCAAAAAATTTAATGAATGTTGGAAGGGATGTGGAAAAATTGGGACACTAATACACTGTTGATGGAGTTGTGAATTGATATGACCATTCTTGAGAGCAATCTGGAACCATGCTCCAAAGGCCATCAAACTGGGCATACCCTGTGGCTGAATTGTATTGCTACTAGGTCTGTATCTCAAAGAGATCAAAAGTAGAGGACATGCTTGTACAAAAATATTTATAGCAGTTCTTTCTGTGGTGCCAAAGAACAGGAAGCTGAACAAAGGTCCATCAACTGGGAAATGGCAGAACAAGTTGTAGTATTTAATTGTAATGGAGTACTCTTGAGCCATAAGAAATGATGAACAAGATGTGATCACCCCAAAAAAACCAAACCAACCCCCCAAACTAAAAAATATGGAAAGACTTATATGAAGTGAAACAAAGAGAAGTTAGCAGAACTAGGAGAATGTTGTACACAGTAATAGCAATAAAGTATGATGATCAACTGTGAATGACTATTTTCTGCAATGCAAGTGTCCAGGACAACTCCAATGGACTTGATGAAAAAGGCTATCCAATGCTATATAAAGAATTGACAGAGTCTGAAGAGTCTGAATTCAGATCGAAACATGACATTTTCTTTTTGTTTCCTCCATGAATTTTTCTCTAGAGTTAGTGATATGAGCCTTCTTTCACAATATGATGAACATGGAAACATGTATTGTATAATAAAATATATAACCTATGCCATATCTGTCATCTTGGGTAGGAGTAGGGACAGACCATTGTTCACAAAATGTCAGAAAATGACTATTGAAAATTTTATTGACATGTAATATGAAAAAAATAAAAACAAAAACAAATGGAGAGCTTCTGTTGCATGAGAGGTGAGTTGGTAGTCAGTGAGAGATATTTTTAAATATCAATGAAACTTTTTAAATGTTTAGAAAAAAACAAAAGAAGAGAAGGGAACACAAAGAGATGGAATAATTTTGTGACTACTGTGTTAATTAAATATATAACAGATATATTGAATTGTGTGTACCAGAAATTCAGTTTCCCATATGATCCTCTTTATTCTTCATTATATATTAAAATTTTAGTAGAGGTATGTCAAAAATGTAATCAGTTCCCCATCCTTCTTATTCTCCATCCTTTTATCATTGCTGATTGCACATGATCATTGCTGTCTTGATATTTTGCTTAGATTTTGTTCATGTACCATTTTATCTCTACTTTAATCAGCACATGTCCACATACTCCTGTTTTTTCTTAGTCAGAACATTTACAAAAGAGAGACTCTTGTGGACTCACTTTATTATTCCCTTGGGTTTTCTCACAAGCATATTTTCTTCTCCATAAGACAAACCTTAATTTAGGTCTGCTCCATTTTTTAGTCGTGTTGTCTTAAAGCTAGTACCTCTGGGCAGAAACCTGACGAATAAAGTACTGAAAATGTGGTGTGTAGTATTTTTATTTAAAAGGTTTGTCCTAGAATCATGTCCCAGTCTATTTCAGGTCTTCATACTTTAGGGATTCCACTCTAATCCTACATGTTCATGGATTAAAAGGCAGATAAGATAAGGCATCTAGGTGTTCCATAGATTAGAGTACCAGGCCTGTAGTGAGGAGGATATGGGTTCAGATCTAGCCTAAAACACTTCCTAGCTCTATGACCCTGTACAAGTCACTGTAATATAGGCCAATTAGGGAGGTTACCCCCACCTACACTGGTGAATTGGGTAGAGGGAGAGAAAGGGTTGAGAGAATGAGAGAAAAGAGAAGAGGCTGATATTCCTCTTTCTTCCCCTTAGTAAAGAGAAACTGAGTTTGTCTCCCTGATGGGGCAAAGTATATCTCCTCAGAGACTAGGTTTGGGAGGTGGAGGTTAAGGACTGAAGGAGAGTGTTTAAGAGAAATGACCCACTGCCTCCCTTCTTGATCTTAGCTGTTGTTGAGAGGCAGGATAGATTTTCTTGCCTCTGGAACCTCCCAATACCCCAACTGTCACTTTTCCCTTTGAGATCTGAGTTCACTCCTCAGCCCTGGCCTTGAGCTAATTCTCCTTCTTTGGGGAGAGGTGTGGTTCTCCCCAAATCTTCAGTCCCCTTCTTTGGTGTCAGAAAGTAAGCAGACCTGATCTAGATAGTAACGCTTTAATTGAGAATCACTAAGGGAAGGCAGAATTGTAGGTTTGGGTAAGGAAAGTGGGTGGCAGGAGTCCCGAACAACTGGCAGACTGACTCCCCTACTCTTGGGGGTCCAGGCTCTCAGTCTTGACCCCTTTTCTGGTCAGCTACTGATTTGTCCCTACTTCTGAGCTAATCTGGTTAATTGATGGAGTTCAGGACAGAATGGGGAGAGAGAGAGAGGTGGAGAAAATCTTTGGAAAGCATTTCCTCAGTAGATGCTTTCTTCCAAAGTCCAGTCTACTGGGTCAAGGTGAGCAAAAAGACTTCCAAACCTCACTAGAAAGCAGTTGGTGTCCAGGGGGGAACCTCCAGCCTTTCAGATCCTCTTGTCAGGCTCTTAGCTGAAGCAGTGGGAGTTGAAGTGGCAATTTGGAGTTCTACTCAGCCTCTGTTCTCATCCTACAATCCTGGGTCTCTTCCTTTCTGTGCCTCCCCCGTATGGGCTGCTTCTTGCTTCATTGGGTCAGATTTCCTTCTTTTTCATCTTCCTCTCTTTTGCATATTCTTCTCTTACATCACTTAATCCCATTTGTTGAGCCCTTGACTTTCAGACTTAGAATTGCTAATATAACAGAAAATATGTGTTTAAAAACAAAAAGAAAAAACAAAATAGACAAAGTACTGGTCAATCTAATTTAAAAAAGGAAGAAAGAAAAGCAAATTAACAGCATAAAAGATGAAAAGGGGGACAGCACCTCCAATGAAGAGGAAATTAAGGCAATCATTAAAAATTACTTTGCCCAATTATATGGCATTAAATACACCAATTTAGGTGATATGGATGAATATATACAAAAATACAAACTGCCTAGACTAACAGAAGAAGAAATAGAATTCTTAAATAATCCCATATCAGAAAATGAAATCCAACAAGCCATCAAAGAACTTCCTAAGAAAAAATCCCCAGGGCCTGATGGATTCACCAGTGAATTCTATCAAACATTCAGAGATCAGTTAATCCCAATACTATACAAACTATTTGACATAATAAGCAAAGAGGGAGTTCTACCAAACTCCTTTTATGACACAAACATGGTACTGATTCCAAAACCAGGCAGGTCAAAAACAGAGAAAGAAAACTATAGACCAATCTCCCTAATGAATATAGATGCAAAAATCTTAAATAGGATACTAGCAAAAAGACTCCAACAAGTGATCAGAAGGATCATCCACCATGATCAAGTAGGATTTATACCAGGGATGCAGGGCTGGTTCAATATTAGGAAAACCATCCACATAATTGACCAAATCAACAAGAAAACCAACAAGAACCATATGATTATCTCAATAGACGCAGAAAAAGCATTTGATAAAATACAACATCCATTCCTATTAAAAACACTAGAAAGCATAGGTATAGAACGGTCATTCCTAAAAATAATAAACAGTACATATCTAAAACCATCAGCTAATATCATCTGCAATGAGGATAAACTAGACGCATTCCCAATAAGATCAGGAGTGAAACAAGGATGCCCATTATCACCTCTACTATTTGACATTGTACTAGAAACACTAGCAGTAGCAATTAGAGAAGAAAAAGAAATTGAAGGCATCAAAATACGCAATGAGGAGACTAAGTTATCACTCTTTGCAGATGACATGATGGTCTACTTAAAGAATCCTAGAGATTCAACCAAAAAGCTAATTGAAATAAGCAACAACTTTAGCAAAGTTGCAGGATATAAAATAAACCCACATCAGTCATCAGCATTTCTATATATCTCCAACACAGCTCAGCAGCAAAAACTAGAAAGAGAAATACCATTCAAAATCACCTTAGACAAAATAAAATACCTCCCGAGACAAACACAGGAACTATATGAACACAACTACAAAGCACTCTCCACACAACTAAAACTAGACTTGAGCAATTGGAAAAACATTAACTGCTCATGGATAGGATGAGCCAATATAATAAAAATGACCATCCTACCCAAACTTATTTATCTATTTAGTGCCATACCCATTGAACTACCAAAATACTTCTTCACTGATTTAGAAAAAAAAAACATAACAAAGTTCATTTGGAAGAACAAAAGATCAAGGATATCCAGGGAAATAATGAAAAAAAAAAACACATATGATGGGGGCCTTGCAGTCCCTGACCTAAAACTATATTACAAAGCAGCAGTCATCAAAACAATTTGGTACTGGCTAAGAAACAGAAAGGAAGATCAGTGGAATAGACTGGGGGCAAGCGACCTCAGCAAGACAGTATACGATAAACCCAAAGATCCCAGCTTTTGAGACAAAAATCCACTATTCGATAAAAACTGCTGGGAAAATTGGAAGACAGTGTGGGAGAAATTAGGAATAGATCAACACCTCACAGCCTACACCAAGATAAATTCAAAATGGGTGAGTGACTTAAACATAAAGAAGGAAACCATAAGTAAATTGGGCAAACACAGAATAGTATACATGTCAGGCCTTTGGGAAGGGAAAGACTTTAAAACCAAGCAAGACATAGAAAGAATCACAAAATGTAAAATAAATAATTTTGACTACATCAAATTAAAAAGCTTTTGCACAAACAAAACCAATGTAACTAAAATCAGAAGGGAAACAACAAACTGGGAAAAAAACTTCATAGAAACCTCTGACAAAGGTTTAATTACTCAAATTTATAAAGAGCTAAATCAACTGTACAAAAAATCAAGCCATTCTCCAATTGATAAATGGGCAAGGGACATGGATAGGCAGCTCTCAGATAAAGAAATCAAAACTATTAATAAGCACATGAAGAAGTGTTCTACATCTCTTATAATCAGAGAGATGCAAATCAAAACAACTCTGAGGTATCACCTCACACCTAGCAGATTGGCTAACATAACAGCAAAGGAAAGTAATGAATGCTGAAGGGGATGTGGCAAAGTAGGGACATTAATTCATTGCTGGTGGAGTTGTGAACTGATCCAACCATTCTGGAGGGCAATTTGGAACTATGCCCAAAGGGTTACAAAAGAATATCTACCCTTTGATCCAGCCATAGCACTGCTGGGTCTGAACCCCAAAGAGATAATGGACAAAAAGACTTGTAGAAAAATATTCATAGCTGCGCTCTTTGTGGTGGCCAAAAACTGGAAAACGAGGGGATGCACATCAATTGGGGAATGGCTGAGCAAATTGTGGTATATGTTGGTGATGGAATACTATTGTGCTAAAAGGAATAATAAAGTGGAGGAGTTCCATGGAGACTGGAACCACCTCCAGGAAGTGATGCAGAGTGAGAGGAGCAGAACTAGAACATTGTACACAGAGACTAATACACTGTGGTATAATCGAATGTAATGGACTTCTCCATTAGTGGCGGTGTAATGTCCCTGAACAATTTGCAGGGATCTAGGAGAAAAAAAACACCAATCATAAGCAGAGAATAAACTGTGGGAGTAGAAACACCGAGGAAAAGCAACTGCCTGACTACAGAGGTTGAGGGGACATGACAGAGGAGAGACTCTAAATGAACACTCTAATGCAAATATTATCAACATAGCAATGGGTTCAAATCAAGAAAACATGTAATGCCCAGTGGATTTATGCGTCGGCTATGGGGGGTGGGGGGGGAAGAAAATGATCTATGTCTTTAATGAATAATGCTTGGAAATGATCAAATAAAATATTAAATTAAAAAAAAAGAAAAACATAGAAAAGCCATCCAGTACATAGGGGAAATGAGAATGTCTCTTTCTAATAGGATAAAAGATTGCTTTTAGCAGAAGCTCAGTGGTTTGGAAGCATTCCTTTATCTGGGTCTCAGTTTCCTTTTCTAGAAAATGAAAAGACTGAATTAGATAGTCTCTAAGTTCTTTTCCAACTCAAAATTCATGAGTCCATGTTTCTGTGATCCTACATGATCACAATGATCTGATCTATTAATGAGAAATTACAAAGTAGTGAACATTATGCATTATAAATCAGATAAGGAAGGGCCCTCCATTCTTCCTAAATTTCCTATTGCTATTGAGGCTATCATTATTTCTTGGTCATCTAGGCTCACAAAGTATTATTTTTTTCTCCTCATTCTCCCTTCCCACCTGAATATTTCATATCCTGTCAGCTGTCAAGCCTTGACATTTCTACTGTCCTTACATTTCTTTCATTGTTTCTTTCTTTGTTTCTTCTTTTCTTTTTCTTTCTCTCTTTTTCTTTCTTTCTTCCTTTCTATCTCTTTTTCCTTCCTTTCTTTTCTTTTTCTTTCTCTCTTTCTCCCTTCCTTCCTTCCTTCCTTGCTTGCTTGCTTCCTTGCTTCCTTTCTTTCTCTCTCTCTTTCTCTCTCTCTTTCTCTCTTTCTCTCTCTTTCTCTCTCTCTCTCTCTCTTTTTCTTTCTTTCTTTCTTTCTTTCTTTCTTTCTTTCTTTCTTTCTTTCTTTCTTTCTTTCTTTCTTTCTTTCTTTCTTTCTTTCTTTCTTTCTTTCTTTCTTTCTTTCTTTCTTTCTTTCTTTCTTTCTTTCTTTCTTTCTTTCTTTCTTTCTTTCTTTCTTTCTTTCTTTCTTTCTTTCTTTCTTTCTTTCTTTCTTTCTTTCTTTCTTTCTTTCTTTCTTTCTTTCTTTTTTCCCCAATAGTAGAGCAGTAAGAACTAAGCAGTTGGGGTTAAGTGAATTGCCCAGGATCGTACATCCAGGAAATGTATGAGGCCAGAGGAGAACCCAATACCTCCCATCTCCAGGCTCTCTAATCACTCAGCTGTTTAGTTGTCCTTTCCTACTTCTTTCCTCTTACACCATAACTACCCAGGTATAGGCCCTCATTACTTAAATCCTGGTCTACTTCAATACCCTTCTGATTGATCTCTATGTTTCAATTCTCTCTCTACCATAGTCCAACCTTCATTGAGGGTGAGGAGAACTTAGGTACTAAGGGAAATTTCAAGATGAAATAGCAATAATGGCATGGTTTTCAAGTTCACAAGATTGTGAATAGGTGAAGGAGTGAGAATTAATCAGGCTGGTCTATGTCTCTTAACAAAATGGAGGCATCAGGAGGAACTTAACAACAGAAGGAATAGAATGGATCCTGTGGATTGAAGTTCCATGGTGAGCAGACTGGAAGGGTAGATGGTTATTACAGGATGAGGAGGCTCCAAGCACTAAGAGAAGTAAGTTACAATAGTAAAGCATTGCTTTGAGGTCCACAAGACGAGAAACAAAAATGGAAATGGAAAATATATCAGAATAATATATGAGACCTGAAGGAGAAAAGGTTGTTAGCTTTAGGGAAAATCAGAGAAATCTTCATTGAAGAGGATATCTCTAAGTTATATAAGTAGATTCAGACCTATTAAAAGTCAAATCATGCCTTTTGTACTAGGATAATTCATAAAATACAAATATAACTAAATTAGATTGTAAAGAAGGCATTAATCCTGTCATGCAGCACCAATGTTAAATATGTTAACATGTAATTGCTAAAATGCATTGCAAAACAGTAATTTGTAGTTATATTTGAGGGGAAAAGGTGTATTCCTTTTTATTTAAACTAAATTTGCCAATATCATGAATATTATACAAGGGAACTTTGCCCTCTGTTTTGATATATTTATACAAGTAAAGGTAAAAGGGTGTCAACCATATAAATTAAGATGGCTACCCAGGCCCAGAATCTGTCTGGAACAAAATAAATTGGGCTTAAAAGAAGTCAGCCCATGGGCAATGAAGCATTTGTATAAATTAAAAATATAACCCAGAGTACTGACACTGTTCAGTAACCAACCATTTCTTTACCTTCATATACATTATTTCTATGACATTGGAAATGTGTGAAGGGTAGGTGAAAATTTTATGGGCTGATGATTTTTATGGGCTGATAGGTAATTT
This sequence comes from Monodelphis domestica, assembly GCF_027887165.1. Lineage (NCBI taxonomy): Eukaryota > Metazoa > Chordata > Mammalia > Didelphimorphia > Didelphidae > Monodelphis > Monodelphis domestica. The sequence continues at coordinate 252,902,620 of NC_077233.1, forward strand.
TTAAACTATGTGCAAGGATGTAGTAAGAAGTTAATTAAAGAGAATCTAGTCCCCCAGTGTTCATAATTCCTATAAATATATATATTTTTTGGTGCATTTGGAACAGATGAATGAAAATTGTTATCTGTCCGTATGTGAAGATTTTCAATTCATATGCAAAATAATTTCAAAGACTTTCTCTCAGTTTAGATCTTTGAATCACAGGGCTAAAAGAGATGAAGTAGGTAACCCAGTCTGTTTTCTTTCCTTTAGGCAGGATCATACTTAAATAATCCTGAAAAGGAGACTTTTGAAAATGAGACTCCAACTTTTTCTTCCTAGTTAATTTTGCTTCTCTTAGTGTACTACTCCCCACTTACCCCTATCAAATTTCATTCTGCAGTTTATTATGATTTCTCTAAGGAACCAGTGCCATTTTGATTATTTTTTTCTTCCTCCATGCTTGTGACTTCCCCCACCCCACCCTCAGTTTTGGATTATTGTTTTCTACAAACTGAATAAGAATATTTTCTATTCTGTTGCCAAGGTTACTGATTTTTTTTTTAATTTTTAAGCAACACTGCACCTAGAACTGATTCAGCATGTGTTGTAATTCTCCCTTTCTTATCCAAGTAGTAGTAGTCTCTCGGTAACTGAGAATGACAATTGTCTTTGTGTGCTTTCATCTGTGATGTAGATGAGTGTACTCAAAAACACTTGTGGGTGAAGGAGATTTAAGTGGAAAAGTCAATGCACAGAGACAGTCCCATTCTCTCAGCGTTGGAAGCCTGGGTCCAGTGGCACAAAAAGTCATTACACCTGGAGACTTCCTCAGCTGCATGGGATGGCCGTGTTGTCTTTTGTGCTCCAACACGCCCTAAACACTCCACAGTGCTTTGCTGCATCGCCATCTCAGCCGTTGAACCTTCTTGTTGGTTTCTTCTGTCTGTTACACCAAAGCAGTCTTCACATGCTGGGTGAGCAAAGCCCTAGTTCACCAGGGGTCTATGACCTGATGGCTACTCTCACAAGGATTAGCTGGCCTGTTGAAGCCGTTGCCCGGGGTGTGGCCGTTGCCACATGCTAGCAGCTACTGGGAGCCACAAGTGAGACCTGGGTGTCAGGTGGGGGTCAGAGGCTGGAGAGCTGCCCTAAGAGGGCATGACAAGCCCTCCATATCAGAGATACAACTCCTCCCTGAGCACCCCATACCCCCCTGAGTACCCCATACACCTATGTATTTATCCAAGTACATAGCGGTGAAATGATCATCTTTTTCCAAGTACAACCAGGGTTGGACAACTCCCACAATTTGAGATGAGAAAATCTTCATTATATTCTTCTAAGTAGAATTTCAAGAGACAGACCACTGTCATTCCTATTCTTCTTATTCTTCTCCCTATTCTTGTAAATTAATTAAAAGAATTGCTTATATTATAGGTCATTGGGTCAATTGCCCTTTTTGGGTAGACTACTGTGTAAATCTTTCTCTGGGATTACCATTTAACACATAAGGTTAGGATAGATGCGGTAAGAGTGCTACTGAACAATATTGATTGTCACTGCTTACCATTTATACCTCTATTAGCCCTTTTCCCATTTCTTCCTTATTCCACTACAGCCTTTATTTTATTTTCACTTTCTTTATCTCTTTTTTTAATCCTGTCCATGATTTGCACATTTCATTGATTCTGAGTAGCATCATAGACACTGCTATATTCCAGAGGTGATACTCAGAACTAAAGAGATGGTTGATTTATAATTATGAATTGCAGTTCCTAAACTGTTGGTGAGTATTATATTTTATGATTTTTGCCCAAGTTTCCACCACTGAAGAAGAGGGTGATCCTGGGTTTTCTTTTTCTAGGTCTGTGTCTATTTCTCTTTGGCTTTATCTCTTTAATTATTTTTAAGACTGGATATTTATTCCAGTATCATGCAGGCTGTACACATATGAGCTCCATTCCATTCAAAGTGGCATGTGTAATCTAACCAGCTCTTTTTCTAACCTGAACCAGTTTTCCCCTCCTTAGGCAACCTGTTGGCCCCCTGATACCAGAGTCTCACCATTTGATTGAATTAGCTCATGAAAGATGATAAATCACAAGTTTAAATGATCCATCAGACTTAATGTCCACTCTACTTCTACCTTAGATGCTTTCTTATAACTTACTGTTAATGGAAATAACTTTCAATTTCCTTGTCAAATTGTATATGTTAGTGGGAACATTGAGTTCCACAAAAAAATGTCCGGCAATTGTTTTTATCTTGATATGCAAGAAAACTTTGTTTTATAATTTTAAAAAAATATTGTGTTTTTGTTTGTTAAAATTATGTAATCTGGACAAACTTCTCAGAAAGAAATCCAAAGTGGTGGTTATTATAAGATAATGTAAAATCTTATATTGTCCTAGAATATTTATGATGCTTAGTAACCAAGAAAACTATGGCTGCTAAAGAATATAGCAAGGAGGTTATATTAAGAATACCTGACTTTGCTCATAACACGTGTCTTCATAATATGAATGAGAAGAAATAACTTCTAAATAATGTGGCCAAGAACAAATCATTCTATCTTTTCTTTCATAAAAATAAATGTCATAACTTATCAACTTTCTTCCTCTATTTTATATATACTCTATATTCACTGTATATATTTTTTCCTCAATTTTTTGGGCTAAAATTACTTTAGATCATAGTTAGAGAAAATTGAAAGTGTTTTTGGAATGTGTAGGAATACAAAGTTCAGACTACAGTGAAACCTTTAATGACTTCTGAATTATATCATTGGTGAAATCATAGTAGATGACAAACTCAGCTATGAGCAGTATAAAAGCCTCCTTTTTTTCTTTAAAATCTTGTGTTCTCATGGGTTTTCAGCAACGTCAGGATGAATGGTTTTCTTTCTTCAAATCATAAGTGCAGGTGAAGGATGACCTGGCTTAGGCAAAGATATGAAAACCAACATGATCTTTGTGTTTGAGATCCAGTTCTTTGTGATTTTACTCTTGGACAACTTTATATTGGGAGAGAGTTACTCTCTGCATCTCTTTGTCTGAATATTATAAGGAATTAAATTAAGGGTTTGACTAAAATGTGAGAATTCTAAAATAATATGGTGGTCGCCAACTTAAAATATTATAGCTCAAGTCAAAATGACTTTTAATAGCTTTTATTTACAAAAGGATAGAAAGAGTAAAAGTAGAGAAATACAAAAAAAGGGTAGAGAAGATGTCTACCCTATCACACTAAATATTGCTCCAGTGCTTGGCTCAGCCTGGCAGGGCTTGTTAACCCTCTAACAGAGGACCCAGAATTCTACCCACAGGGCCTCCAAGAAGGGAAGGCCTCTCTGAAACTAATTTCTCTCCAGACACCAAGAAAGGAAGGCCAGCTATTCACTTACCCAAGAGGCAGTCCAAGTTCCAAGTTACCCTCAAGAGGCAGGTCACCTGTTAAAGATGACTACCTCCAAAAGATACAGATGATCTTTTCTTGTTGGAGAAGATCAGGACTTTTTTTTTTTAAATAATATTTTATTTGATCATTTCCAAGCATTATTCATTAGAGACAAAGATCATTTTCTTTTCCTCCCCCACACCCCCCATAACCAACACGTGATTCCACTGGGTATCACATGTGTTCTTGATTCAAACACATTGCCATGTTGTTAGTATTTGCATTAGAGTGTTCTTTTAGAGTCTCTCCTCTGACATATCCCCTCAACCTCTGTAGTCAGGCAGTTGCTTTTCCTCAGTGTTTCTACTCCCACAGTTTGTCTTCTGCTTATGGATAGTGTTTTTCTCCTAGATCCCTGCAGATTGTTCAGGGACATTACACCGCCACTAATGGAGAAGTCCATTATGTTAGATTATACCACAGTGTATTAGTCTCTGTGTACAGTGTTCTCTTGGTTCTGCTCCTCTCGCTCTGCATCACTTCCTGGAGGTCGTTCCAGTCTCCATGGAATTCCTCCACTTTATTATTCCATTTTGCACAATAGTAATCCATCACCAAGATATACCACAATTTGTTCAGCCATTCCCCAATTGAGGGGCATCCCCTCATTTTCCAGTTTTTGGCCACCACAAAGAGCGCAGCTATGAATATTTTTGTACAAGTCTTTTTGTCCATTATCTCTTTGGGGTACAAACCCAGCAGTGTTATGGCTGGATCAAAGGGTAACCATTCTTTTGTCACCCTTTGGGCATAGTTCCAAATTGCCCTCCAGAATGGTTGGATCAGTTCACAACTCTACCAGCAATGAATCAATGTCCCTACTTTGCAATATCCCCTCCAGCATTCACTGCTTTCCTCTGCTGTCATGTTAGCCAATCTGCTAGGTGTGAGGTGATACCTCAGAGTTGTTTTGATTTGCATCTCTCTGATTATAAGAGATTTAGAACACTTCTTCATGTGCTTATTAATAGTTTTGATTTCTTTATATGAGAACTGCTTATCCATGTCCCTTGCCCATTTATCAATTGGAGAATGGCTTGATTTTTTGTACAGTTGATTTAGCTCTTTATAAATTTGAGTAATTAAACCTTTGTCAGAGGTTTCTATGAAGATTTTTTCCCAGTTTGTTGTTTCCCTTCTGATTTTATTTACATTGGTTTTGTTTGTACAAAAGCCTTTTAATTTGATGTAGTCGAAATTATTTATTTTACATTTTGTGATTCTTTCTATGTCTTGCTTGGTTTTAAAGTCTTTCCCTTCCCAAAGGCCTGACATGTATACTATTCTGTGTTTACCCAATTTACTTATGGTTTCCTTCTCCATGTTTAAGTCATTCACCCATTTTGAATTTATCTTGGTGTAGGGTGTGAGGTGTTGATCAATTCCTAATTTCTCCCACACTGTTTTCCAATTTTCCCAGCAGTTTTTATCGAATAGTGGATTTTTGTCTCAAAAGCTGGGATCTTTGGGTTTATCGTATACTGTCTTGCTGAGGTCGCTTTCCCCCAGTCTATTCCACTGATCCTCCTTTCTGTCTCTTATCCAGTACCAAATTGTTTTGATGACTGCTGCTTTGTAATATAGTTTGAGTTCTAAGACTGCAAGGTCCCCACCATTTGTGTTTTTTTTTTCATTATTTCCCTGGATATCCTTGATCCTTTGTTATTCCAAATGAAGTTTGTTATGTTTTTTTCTAAATCAGTGAAGAAGTATTTTGGTAGTTCAATGGGTATGGCACTAAATAGATAAATAAGTTTGGGTAGGATGGTCATTTTTATTATATTGGCTTGTCCTATCCATGAGCAGTTAATGTTTTTCCAATTGCTCAAGTCTAGTTTTAGTTGTGTGGAGAGTGTTTTGTAGTTGTGTTCATATAGTTCCTGTGTTTCTCTCGGGAGATAGAATCCTAGGTATTTTATTTTGTCTAAGGTGATTTTGAATGGGATTTCTCTTTTTATATTTTGCTGTTGAGCTGTGTTGGAGATATATAGACATGCTGATGACTTATGTGGGTTTATTTTGTATCCTGCAACTTTGCTAAAGTTGTTGCTTATTTCAATTAGCTTTTTGGTTGAATCTCTAGGATTCTTTAAGTAAACCATCATGTCATCTGCAAAGAGAGATAACTTGGTCTCTTCCTTGCCTATTTTGATGCCTTCAATTTCTTTTTCTTCTCTAATTGCTACTGCTAGTGTTTCTAGTACAATGTTAAATAGTAGAGGTGATAATGGGCATCCTTGTTTCACTCCTGATCTTATTGGGAATGCATCTAGTTCATCCCCAATTGCAGATGATATTAACTGATGGTTTTAGATATATACTGTTTATTATTTTTAGGAATGACCCTTCTATACCTATGCTTTCTAGTGTTTTTAATAGGAATGGATGTTGTATTTTATCAAAGGCTTTTTCTGCATCTATTGAGATAATCATGTGTTCTTTGTTAGTATGCTTGTTGATGTGGTCAATTATGGGGATGGTTTTCCTAATATTGATTTAGTTCTGCATCCCTGGTATAAATCCTACTTGATCATGGTGGATGACCCTTCGGATCACTTGCTGGAGTCTTTTTGCTAGTATCCTATTTAAGATTTTTGCATCTATATTCATTAGGGAGATTGGTCTATAATTTTCTTTCTCTGTTTTTGACCTGCCTGGTTTTGGAATTAGTACCATGTTTGTGTCAATAAACATGGTTTATTATTATTGGTTTGGTAGAACTCCCTCTTTGCTTATTATGTCAAATAGTTTGTATAGTATTGGGATTAACTGTTCTCTGAATGTTTGATAGAATTCACTTGTGAATCCTTTGGGCCCTGGGGATTTTTTCTTAGGGAGTTCTTTGATGGCCTGTTGGATTTCATTTTCTTATATGGGATTATTTAAGAATTCTATTTCTTCTTCTGTTAGTCTAGGCAGTTTGTATTTTTGTATATATTCATCCATATTACCTAAATTTATTGCCATATAATTGGGCAAAGTAATTTTTAATGATTGCCTTAACTTCCTCTTCATCGGAGGCGATGTCCCCCTTTTCATCTTTGATGCTGTTAATTTGCTTTTCTTCTTTCCTTTTTTAAATTAGATTGACCAGTATTTTGTCTATTTTGTTTGTTTTTTCAAAGTACCAGCTTCTTGTCTTATTTATTAAATCAATAGTTCTATCACTTTCAATTTTATTAATTTCTCCCTTAATTTTTAGGATTTCTAGTTTGGTTTTCTGCTAGGGGTTTTTAATTTGATTGCTTTCAAGTTTTTTTATTTTCATTTCCAATTGATTGATCTCTGCTCTCCCTATTTTGTTAATATATGCACTCAGGGATATGAATTTACCTCTGATTACTGCTTTGGCTGCATCCCAAAAGGTTTGAAAGGATGTCTCGCCATTGTCATTTTCCTCGATGAAATTATTAATTGTTTCTATGATTTCTTCTCTAACTAAACGATTTTGGAGTATCATATTGTTTAATTTCCAATTAGTTTTTGATTTGGTTTTCCACGTACCATTACTGATCGTTATTATTATTGCCTTGTGATCTGAAAAGGCTGCATTTATTATTTCTGCTTTTCTGCATTTGTAAGCTATGTTTTTGTGACCTAATATATGGCCAATCTTTGTGAATGTGCCATGTGGTGCTGAAAAAAAGGTGTAATTCTTTTTGTCCCTATTTATTTTTCTCCATATGTCTATTAATTCTAATTTTTCTAAGATTTCATTCACTTCTTTTACCTCTTTCTTATTTATTTTTTGATTTGATTTATCTAAATTTGATAATGGTTTGTTCAAGTCTCCCACTAATATGGTTTTACTCTCTATTTCTTCCTTCAATTCTCCTAGTTTCTCCATTAGAAATTTGGGTGCTATATTATTTGGTGCATACTTTTGATTAGTGATATTTCCTCATTATCTAAAGTCTCTTTTAACAGAATGTAATTACCTTCCCTATCCCTCTTGGTCAGGTCTATTTTTGCTTTGGCTTTATCAGATATCATGATTGCAACCCCTGCCTTCTTTCTGTCAGTTGAGGCCCAGAAGGTCTTACTCCATCCTTTAATTCTGACCTTGTGGGTGTCTACCTGCCTCATGTGTGTTTCTTGAAGACAACATATGGTAGGTTTTGGTTCTAATCCATTCTGCTATTTGTCTATGTTTTATGGGTGAGTTCATCCCATTCACGTTCAAAGTTATGATTGTCACTTGTGGACTCCCTGGCATTTTTATATCCTTCCCTAATTCTAACCTTTTCTTCTTTGGCTCTACCTTTTAGTCCAGTGATTTATTTTAAATCAGTCCCCCTTGTCCCCTCCCTTTATATATTTCCCTTTCTAGCCTCTCCCTTTTTTTTCCCTCCCCACCTCCCTCTTCTTCCCTCCCTTTTTTATCTTCCCTCCCGCCCTACCCCTTTTGGTTTTCCCTTCTCCCTACCCTTGTTGGGTAAGATAGAATTCAATATCCCAATGGATCTGGATGTTCTTTCCTCTCAGAGTTGATTTCCCTGAGAGTAAGGTTTAAGTAAAAACTCTCTTCCTCTCCTTCTTATAGGAGTTTTCTTCCCCTCCCTTTCCCGTGTGAAACTTTGTGTGTGAAAGATTATTCTATTTGGTCTTTCTTTTCCCCCTATTTACACATTACATTTTCCCCACATATTAATATACATAGATTGATATAAATATAGTCCTTTTAGAGGAGAGTTTGAATAAAAGAAAAAGATAACAGTTTTCTCCTATTCCCTTTCCTTCATATTTACCTTTTCAGGTATTCCATGCTCTTTGTTTTTCGATATCGAACTTTCCAAAGAGCTCTGATCTTTTCTTTGCAAAAACTTGGAAATCTTCTATTTTGTTGAATGCCCATACTTTCCCTTGGAAGTATATAGTCAGTTTTGATGGATAGCTGATTCTTCGTTGAAGGCTCAGCTCTATTGCCTTTCTGAAAATCATGTTCCATGCCTTATGGTCATTCAGAGTGGAACTTGCAAGGTCTTGTGTGACCCTGATTGGCATTCCTTTATATCTAAATTGTCTTTTTCTGGCTTCTTGTAAGATTTTTTTCTTTTGCTTGACACCTTTGGAATTTGACAATTATATTCCTGGGAGTTGTCTTTTGGGGATTTAGTGTAGAGGGTGTTCTGTGAGCTCTTTCAGTGGCTGTATTGCCCCCTTGTTCTAAAATCTCTTGGCAATTTTCTTTGATTATCTCTTGTATTACGATGTCAAGTTTGATGTTTGTTTCTGGCTTTTCTGTTAGTCCAATTATTCTTAAATTGTCTCTTCTCCCTCTATTTTCCAAATCTATGACCTTGTCGGTGAGATATTTTATGTTCTCTTCTAATTTCTTGGTCTTTTGGCTTTGTTTTATTAATTCTTTCTCTTTTACGAGCTCCTTGTCTTCCAGTTGGCTGATTCTAACCTTTAAAGCCTGGTTTTCCTTTTCAGTTTGGCCAAACTGGTTTTGTAGAGGTGTGAATTTCTTTTGCATTATTTACCACTTTTCCTCCCAGAAGGCTTCCATCTTTTTGATCATTTCTAATTCAAATTCTTCATGGATTTGTGGAGAGTTTCCATTTCCTTTGGAAGGTTTCGGAGCATTTGCTTGTGTTTCCTCTTCTATCTCCTCTGTATTTTGCATTTTTGCTCCATAAAATATGTCCAAAGTCGCCCCCTTCTTCTTATTTTTCTTGGAGTTTGGAGGCTTTTCTGTGCTGTTTTCCATCTCTATCTGAGTGTGAGGTCTAGCTTTTCTTATCTCTGTCTGGTGTTCAGAGGCTTTAGCCCCAGTCAAATTGTCCGTTTGCGGGTGTTACTTCTCTCAGTTCCCTTCCGATGCTTCTTTGTTGCCTTACTTCCTTGCTCTGAGCCTGGCTTGGCACTGTCTGTGAGGTATCTCAGAGCAATTGTGGGCCAGAGAGGCCTGCACTCTGAGGGAGGAGGGGCTGAGGCTTCCTGGAGCTCTGAGGGCTCCTGATAGGATTAACTTCCCCTGGGTTGGATTGAGTGTGTCTTAAAGCAGGGACCTTCCCTGAGACTCGGACGGAAGGATCCAGCCAGGGGGCTACAGGCTCCCCTCTGTCTTTCTCTGTTTCCCTGCTGTCTGGGTGCCCCCGCGACTGGCTCAGGTTGTTTTTAGGGTGTGGCCTTCAGAATAGCCAGCCCTGGGGTCCTTTTGCTGGCTCTTAGGTTCCCGCTGCTGCCTCGGACTCAGCACTCTGGGTTGGGGGGGATGGGTCCTAGGACCTTCCTTCTGTCTACCCCTTAGATCCAAGTGATTTCGGTTTCTGGCTTTTGGGGGGCCGTACCTTTTGATCAGGGTCCAGGAGGAGGGTTCCCGGGATCTATCCTGTTGTTTGTTTTGAATTTTGGTGTCCTAGGAGCATACAGTTTGAGATCGGTAAGGAAGGGGTTTCCGGAGATCTGAACTTTAGCTCTCTCTAAGCCGCCATCTTGACCAGAAGTCCAGATCAGGACTTTTATAATCCTTTTTTCCCTTCCTTTCTTCACAGGGGCCAATCATAGCTTCCAAATTGTTTAGCACTGCCCAAAGGGGCAGTGTCTGTGGTATTCACACCTCTCATCCTCTGAAGCTGTTAACTCTTCTCACAGGCCTATGAAGGTGTCAATTTTTATCATGGGATTCACAAGTTTCTGATTGATTGAGTGAATTATTTTACTTCTCCAAGGAAGTGACTTGTGAATTCTCTTACTTGATGGCTTACAAAGTGTTAAGTAGGAGTGTTTTCAGTTTTGGTTGATGAATTTAAAAGTTGCTGATGCTAGACAAAGAAAGTCTAATTCACACTTCACAATATACTTGAGTTCTAGAATGGTATGACAAAAAAAGGGTTATCCTGTTCTGTCTCAAACTAAACAACTAATCCATCAATCATTTATTAAGAACCTACTTTTTCTTATCCAGTGATATAATGGGAATGATAACTGTTTTTCAAGTATAAGGGTTGGATGACTCCCATAATTTGAGATGAGGAAATCTTCATCATACCCTACTAGGCACAATTTCAAGGACAAAAGATCATTGTCATTCCTTCATATCCCTCTACTCTTTCTCATAAAAGGACCACAATGTTCCAGGCAATGTGTTAAGTACAGACATCCATAGAGACATATCTGAATGGTTAATAAATTATTAGGTGAAAGGGGGAAGCTAATAACTGTAATATAACTGTAATATGAGGGAAAGGAGAGAATAGAGTCTTCCCTCCCTGATGTATCAGAAACAGAGTGAGGTAAATATGGAGTTGAGGAGAGAGAGAGGATGAATTTTCTTTCCTCTCAGCTCTCCCTGACAAACCCCACTGTGCTTACCTTTCAAGACTTCTGTTCCCTCAGAGACCTTGGCTAAACAGGCTTGATACAGTTAGCTTCTCTCTCCATGGGTAGAGAAGACTGTCACTTTCCTCTCCCCAACTTCTTATCTCTGTCTAGACTTGATGGAGTCAGTCACTTGTTCTTATTAAACTGTTTTATTCTAAGGGAACAAGGCAAGGGATAGGGCAGATGAGTTTAACAATGAGGCAGAAGGGAAGAGGGAGCAGGAGATCCCTAGAATTACTGAAACCCCTTTTCCCAAAAGTCTGTCAACTCAAGCTTTCCTGATCTGACCCCCTGGGGTCAGTTTATGAAGACTCCCTGGCTCTCCGACTGTCTTGCCAACTATAACCAGTCCAGGACTTTAGGGGATCTGGAGGAAATCTTTCTTTTAGTGAACAGCTTCCAGTTGAAGTCCTATTCAGTATTGTCTTCTTGGGGTATTGAGTCAAGCTTTCACAGGAGGGGATGAGTGCTGGTTCAGAGATCTACCCAGTCCACCTTCCTGGTAGCTTCTCAGAGAGGAGAAGAAGCTTTCCAACTGTCCAGATCAGCTCATTTCCTCTCCTTTCCTCAGAATTCTCTCTCCTTCCTGCCCTTTCCCCATTCCTGCAGAATTCTCCAGCTTGCCAGATGTGATTTTTAAATTCTCTCCATCTTGCTTAGTCTAGCACTCAGGAATGTGCACACCCACACTACACAGGCATGTGCTAGCTAATGACAAATCAGAAACAACTCACTGCCCCCCTGGGCTGTCCTAAACCAAGCTTGAGTCACCATTGGCACATGTGCGATGCAGGAAGTGAGGTAGAGAGCTGCCTTTATAGTTCTCGTCACTTCCTGTGGAGAGGGCCAGATGCCAGTTTGATCCTGGAGCTTGAGCTTGGAGGAGCCCCACAGACAGCTTTCCTTCAGATCGGTCACATGAATGATAAGGACTGACTCCTTTCTCTGCCTTGGCTCTGCAAGGCTCTCCAAGCCTTAAACTCCCACTTTGGCTCAGCCTGAGCTCGCTCTCTCTCTCTCTCTCTCTCTCTCTCTCTCTCTCTCTCTCTCTCTCTCTCTCTCTCTCTCTCTTCCTCCTAGTGTAATTAAATCACCATAAAAACACCATTCTTACTTGAATGTTTCATTTTGGATTTATAAATAAAATTCTTGGTGACCAATAATTATTATATTCAATCTCAACCCCAAAATTTAACTTAGCAGTTTGGCTGACCACATAGGTTGTGACGAGTCCACTCAAAAATTTCCTGAATTTTCTTGCCTCTTACTCTACTTCATTCTCACTCACTCAGTCCTTTTAACAGCTAACTCGGCTTAAAGACACAGCTGCTAGAACAGGGAGAATAAAACAATTTTTTCTCTTTTCTCTTTTCTCCTTAAGTTAAATTAGAAACAGCAGTTTTTCCTTTTTAATCTTAAGGGGCAGCTGGGTAGCTCAGTGGTTTGAGAGCCAGGCCTAGAGATGGAAGGTCCTAGGTTCAAATCTAACCTCAGATACTTCCCAGCTGTATGACTCTGGGCAAAAGAAAAAAATCTAATTAGCTGACCCTTTCTGATTAGCAGCAAGGAATCTCTGGGAAAAGGAGCCCTTGCTTCAATCTCTTGCAACAAGAAATGGCTAGATCACCAGAGTAAAAGGTAGTGAGCTAGCTTAAAGCCCATTTTCCTGCTTTTTAGCCTCTCTAGTTTTAAGACTTTCAGTGGGCTTTGCTCTAGCACACAGTCCTAGCACTTTTAGTTTGAGGGCTAAAAAAAGATCACTTTGGACCTCTCCCAAACTTACTTTTAAAAGGAAAGAGTCTTAGCCTTAGGCATACAGCTTTGTTTTGATTACCTTCTTACTTGTGATCCCTCCCAAACTTTTAAAGAGAGTCTCAGTCCCAGAAAAAAGGCTTCCTTTTGTCTTCCTTACACACTGAAGAACTGAATAGATTACCACCTAAAAGCCTAACCAAAAAGAAAGGAAAGGAGAATTTACAACAAAATAAGACCCTTGGCAGTGAGGAGAGCCATCTGCTGACAAGGGGAAAAAGTTACAGGCAACTTAGTGATTGACTTTAGAAAAATGTGGCTACAGCCCATGCATAGCTTACTTAAGAATTGGCTTATGAGCTCCATGACAAAATTTGTAAATGTACTATTCCTTGTCTCTCTAAAATGGCTCATCACAGAGGATTTATGGCTTTATCTGATTGCTGTAATTCTCCTCCTTGGGATTGTAATTGTTGGAGCTATAATATTATATCTAATTTTCTCCAAGAGAGCCCTGGAAAATACCATACATAAGATAGAGAAACAAAAAGAATTATTTCAGTCTCCCCCTCAAGAACATGTTTCCCAACAAAACCAAACAATTGTTCCTTTTATTAATCAACAATTTGCGGAACAAAATGAGCTTATGGAGGAAAGATGAGGGGAGATCATAGCTTCTATACAAAGCATTAAAAGAGACTTAAGGGCATTCCATAATAGGAGTGATTTATCTTTCCATTCTCCATCATTACCAGATTCCCGGTCCCACCCTGCCCTATGAAATTTGGCTCCTAGTTCTCAAATAGCACCCCCACTCCTAACCAACCAAATCCTTCCCCCGCCCCCTCAGCCCTAGAACCTCCCACTCCTAACCAACCTTCTCCTGCCACCTGCCCCACCCCTTCAGCCCCACCCCCTATTCCTGATGCCTGCCCCCCAAGTCCCTCCACTCACCCATGCTTCCTGCCCTGCCCCCTTAACTCTAGACCTGCCCCTATTCTTGCTGCCTGCCCTGCCCCCTTAGCCCCAGCCCCTCCCCCCACCTTAACCACAGTCCCTCCCACCTATGCCTCCTATCCCACTCCCTCAGCCCTTCCCCCCACCCATGCTTCCATCCCCAACTCCCTTGCCCTGACTATCCCACACACCCATGTTACCTACCCTGCCCATACTACCCTTAACCATCCCAACCCTTTCCCTTCTCTTACCGACTACATTGAAAACAGAGCAAGAAGCCTAGAAATAGGAACTAGATAATTTAGATAGAAGCTTATTTCCTTTAAGGGAAGTACCCACCTTTAATAAAGATGGGAAGTTGGTGTCTGTAAGACACTATACACCTTTTAACCCTGACAATTTAGATAAATTCAAGTTAAATATTCCATCATTTGAGGCAGAACCAATATTAATTATAGAAAAATTAGAGAATATATTCAGAATCTTCGACCCCTCTTGGATGGATGTTGAAAATTTGTCAGATAAATTTCTGACAAAGAGAGAAAAAAATAATGTCATCTCTCTGGCTAATCAGAAGAAAGGTAAAGGAGCACACCATTGGCCAAGTGTAGATCCACACTGGAATCCCAATGTTGCACCAGGTCACACAAAACTAACACTGGCCAGAGAAGCATCATTGAAAGCCATGAGAGATTGCTCTGATAGACCTGAAACATGGGGAAAAAAATCAAACTGTCCTGACAGGAAATTGATGAAACCCCCTCCCAATTTATGGATGGACTTATTGATGTAGGAAATACATATATGGACCTTGATTTGACCAGAGAAAGGGACATTAGACAAATACACAGGCAATTCATTAAGAATTGTTGTTCAGTGGTAAAAGTCTACTTTAAAACTAGCTGTCCTGATTGGGACTCTATGGACCTCAAAGAACTGAGGAAAGTAGCAACCTGTGTCTATAAGGGTCATGCAAAAAGACCTGAGACACACAATAAGTCAGTGGAAGACTTAATGAAAGAAATTGAAAGGATACAAGAAGAATTGAAAAATAAAGAAGAGACCATAGCCCCTTTGAACGAATCCACAGATAAATCATTAACATGCCCTTTCTTTGGGAATAGAGGCCATGCAATGATGGTCTGTAGGTGCTGGCTACTGGAAAAAAGAAATAATAACAACTTTAGGAATAATAACTATAGGAACCATAATGCCAATCAAAATGACAGTGCTCCAAATGAGGAAAATGATAATACCCAACAAAATGCCCAACAATAATATATAAAAAATGGAGCTCGACCACGCTATACTCCAGGTGAATACCCCCCAAAGCATGGGGGATCCCAAAAAACTGCCCAAGCCATCTTTATGAAGTTGTGAAGGGGGAGGGGTGAGGGAGAGAGTGAAACCTTTGATTTTCCAGACCCTGATATTTTAATGCCAATAATCCCTATACATCCCCCCCAAAAAATAGTAAGGAACCTCATGTCACTTGAAAGGTGGGAAATTCATACTATGATTGTCTTTTGGACACTGGGGCATCTAGGTCAGTTTTGGTAACCAAACCATATGGAAAATGTGACTCTATTGGCTCTCTAAATGTAGTAGGTGTATCAGGAATACCATTAAAGGTCCCAAAACATTCTCCTCTCATAGTATGCGTGGGACCCCTAAATGTTGAACATTCTTTTCTTTTAATGCCTGGTTCCCCAAAAACTTGCACGGGAGAGATTTATTATGCAAATTACAAGCCACAATAATGTGTGCCCCAGATAGCTCAATGTCTTTGGAAGTGCCTGAGGAATCCTTAAATTCACTCCCTGTACTTCTCTCAGAGAGCCAAGAGGCAAAAGAGCCTCCCACCATTGAAATACCTACAGATATACTGGAGTCTCTTTGGGTCACATCTTCTTCTGATGTACACTTACTTAAATCAGCTGTTCCTCTGCAAACTAAAACTAAATCCAGCCCACCTCCTTTCATTCCTCAGTATCCTCTTTCAAAGGAGGCAACAGAGGGCATTACCCCAGTAATAAACTCATTAATTGACCATGTAATAATAATCCCTTGTAAATCTGAATACAACATGCCCATCCTGCCTGTTAAAAAACCAAAAAGGGGGCCCAATTGCAAGCACCTCTATAGATTCTTACAGGATTTGAAGGCTGTGAACAATCACGTTATAAAGAGACACTCAGTAGTTTCCAACATCAATATTGTTATTTCCTCTATTCCTAGCACAGCTACATACTTTACAGCAGTGAACTTTTGCTCATTATTATTTTCCATACCCATACATGAGAACTCCAGGCGTATCTATGCTTTCACCTGGCAGGGCCATAAGTTCTCCTGGAGTCAACTGCCACAAGGTTTCATAGAAAGCCTGAGCTTATTTGCACAAATTTTGAGCCAAGATACAGATAATAGTAGTAGTCTCTCGGTGACCGAGAATGACAATTGTCTTTGTGCATTATCATCTATTGATGTGTGGCTTTGAAGTCCAAAGACTGAGGCGCAAAGTTTGGGGCACATGGGGTATGGGACGCCAGTTGTTACAGGAGGTGCGGTTGTGGCCTGGTGTCGGTGTTCATGCGCAGCGGCAAGATGTCAATGTCGTTCATCTTCAAAGGTGGTGGCGGCATGGTTAATGTGGGTTCACCAGCTGTTTCTGACAGAGGCAGTAAGTTTTAGTTGCTTTGGTGTAATGCCAGCAAACTTCAAGTTTGACTTTAGCAGATCCTTGTATCTTTTCTTTGGTCAGCCTTGTTTCCTGAGTCCAGCTGACAGTTCACCATAGAATACCTGTCTTGGTATTCACTGTGGGTCCATGCGGATGACGTGTCCAGACCATTGTAGCTGGGTTTTGAGGACCAGGACTTCAATGCTGGTGGAGTTGGCTCTGTCGAGGACCTCCTGGTTGGTGATTCGGTCCTGCCATCGCATCCTCATGATTGACTGGAAAGAGCGTTGGTGGAATTGCTCCAACTGCTTCATGTGCTTCCTGTACAGTGTCCATGTCTCGCAACCATACAGGAGCGAGCTGAGGACCACTGTGTTGTACACTTTGAGCTTCGTCGCAGTGCTTACACCTCTGTGTTGGAGGACTTTGGAGCATAGCCACCCAAGTGCCTGGCTGGCCTTTTGGATCCTGGCATTAATCTCGTGGTCTAGGGACCCGTTGTTGGCAATGGTGCTGCCCAGGTACTTGAAAGTGTTGACGTTAGAAAGCTGCGTGCAGTTGATTGTAAGGCACGGCTGGTTAGTTGGCCTCCCTGGTGCGGGTTGGAACAGCACCTCTGTTTTGCTGAGGCTGATAGTGAGACCAAACAGTTTTGTTGTGGTAGAGAACTTGTCCACAATGGTTTGGAGATGATTTTCCTCGTGGGCCATGTGAGCACAGTCATCTGTGAAGAGAGCTTCCAGGATGAGTCTCTCTGTTGCCTTTGTTTTTGCAGTCAGGTGGTGAAGGTCGAATAGTGAGCCATCCAGTTGGTATTTGATATAGATGCCCAGGTCTAGATCCATCACAGCATGTCGTAATACTTGGGTGAAGGATAGGTTGAATAGTACTGGAGCGAGGACACAGCCTTGTTTCACGCCACTGGAGATGGTGAAGCGATCGGAAGTCTCTCCACCAGATAAGACTTCCCCTGTCATGTTGACATGAAAGAGCTGGATCAGTTTGACGAATTTTGCTGGGCAACCGAGCTTGCTAAGGAT
Organism: Monodelphis domestica; assembly: GCF_027887165.1. Taxonomy (NCBI): domain Eukaryota; kingdom Metazoa; phylum Chordata; class Mammalia; order Didelphimorphia; family Didelphidae; genus Monodelphis; species Monodelphis domestica. The sequence goes on from NC_077233.1 coordinate 252,919,816, forward strand.
CACCCACAATGCGTCCCTGTTCACTGTGTCAAAAGCCGATACATATAATATAAATTTTTAAAAACAGCAAATTAATCATATAAGCAGATGATCTACTCTTGGCTTCAACAGATGCAGAAGCATGTCAGAAAGATAGTAAATACCTTCTTTTGGAATTGCACAAAAGAGGGCATAAGATCCCAAAGGATGCAGTTAACTGGTGTCTCCCCAAAGTAGAATATTTGGGGTTTCATTCTGACAGCTAGTACCTGTTCAATTTCTCCCATGCGAATTGAAAATATTCAAAAATTGAGTGTTCCTACCACTAAGAAAGAGTTAAGAGCAATTCTGGGAGCAACAGGGTTTTGAAGACAATGGATCCCTTGCTATGGGGAAATTAACAAGCCCCTTATAGCAATAACAAGAGATTCAGTCCCTGAACCACTTAAACTAGAGCCAGAACACCTGTCAGCTCTACCAGACCTAAAACAGGCTATCCTGTCTGCCCCTGCTCTAGGCATCCCAGATTACAAGCCATTTACTTTGTATGTCCATGAGAGAATACGGATAGCTTCAGGTGTTTTAACTCAGACTTTGGGACCTTCTCAGCGCCCAGTTGATTATTATTCAGCCCAGTTGGACCTAGTATCTTCAGGAGCACCACCATGTCTTAGAGGCGTGGCTGCTGCTACACCTTTACTAGTGACAAAAAACATTGATCTAGTATTAGGATGCCCATTAACAATTATGTTCCCACATAAGGTAGAAGTATTGTTGCTAAGATGTAGAACACAGGCATTTTCTGATCAGCGAATTACAAGGTATGAAATAACCTTGTTAAACAATGAAAATATTAGTCTAAAATGCTGTACAACACTTAACCCTGCCACCTTGCTTCCAGATTTACCAAAATCAGGAGAACCATTACCCAGTTGTGAAACACTAGTGTCCATGGAAGAAAAGCCTTGTGATGATATCTTGGACACTCCCTTAAACAACTCAGACCTGATCTTATTTACTAATGGTTCTTCTTTTATGAGGGATGGCATACACTACACTGGAGCTGCTGTAGTCACAGAATTTGCCACTGAGTGGTCAGCTACACTACCCTCTAATATTAGCGCTCAAGGGGAAGAACTCATAGCTCTGAAACATGCCTGTATAATTGCCAAGTATAAAAAGGCAACAATTTATATGGATTCTAGATATGCTTTTGACATTTGTCACTCAGTCGGGATGTATGGCTCCAGAGAGGATTTTTAACCTCAGCTGGAAAATCCATAGCTAATGTAGAAATTATTAATGAAGTTCTTTCTGCTCTCCAGCTGCCTGAAGCCCTAGCTGTAGTTCATTGCTCTGCCCATACAGGTGGCACTGACCCTGTGTCTAGGGGAAATGACTGGCCAGATACTGCTACAAAGCTAGCTGCCAGAGAAGGGCCTGAATTAATTTTAACATTAACAACCACTGATAATTTAAATTGATCACTTTCCTATAAGGAAAAAGAAGTGGAAAAATGGAAACAAAAATACGAAGCAAAACAGATCAATGGAGTATGGGTGTCATCTGAAGGAAAACCCCTGCTCCCTAGAAGTTTCTATCACCAAATTTGCCAATCTGTTCATAAAAATGGTCACTTTGGTACCCAGGGCATTGTGAACTCTGTTAAGAGAGAATGGATATCCCCTGGTATAACTACCATAGCCTCTAAAATGTTTTCATTTGGCTCAACCTGCCAGGCATATAACCAACACACCTTTCATGGAAAAGCCTTTAGTGGGTGTCCTCTGGCTTACATACCTTTTGAGCATCTACAGATAGATTTTATAACAATGCCAAAGGCTGGAAAATATAAATTTTGTCTAGTCATAGTAGAACAACTGACCAGATGGCCAGAAGCATTTTCTACAGCCCGAGCTACCGCGGCTTTTGTTGCTAAGGTGCTTTTAAATGAAATTATTCCCCACTTTGGTCTGTCAGAACGTATTGACTTTGATAGAGGAAGTCATTTTACTGATTCTGTCCTAAATCATATATATTCTTGCTTGGGGATAACTCCAAAAATCCATGTACCATATAATCCCCAGAGCTCAGGCCAAGTTGAAAGGATGAATAAAGCACTTAAAACTATGATTGGCAAATTATGCACTGAGACACATTTAAAATGGCCTGAAATTCTCCCACTGGCCCTATTTTATCTTAGAAGCAGTCCTAGAGGAGACCTACACATCTCACCATTTGAGATGCTTTTTGGACATCTGCCAATACAGGCTAAACCTTTCTCCCCTTCATATACATCACTATTAGGGGGAGATATTACTATTGCTTCCCATATACAGGAATTACAGCACAAACTGCATGAACTCCATGAATCTGGAGCAGCAGTACAAGTCAGACCACTAGACTTTTCACTTCATGACCAGAACCCAGGAAACAAGGTGTATATAAAGAACTTCCAGCATATGGGAGCAACTCATCCTTCCTGGGAACGGCTATTCAAAATATTGTTAACTACTCCAACATCTATAAAAATTGGAGAGAAGGACTCTTGGATTCATTGCTCACATGTAAAGAGAGCATCTTCTATTGAAACTGATTGACTGTATCCTATACATGAATTGGAGATAATAATCCATTTACATGTTAACACATTGAATTCTTGAATTAATTTTTTTCGCTTTTCTCTTTTTCCTTATTTTATTTTTTTCTTTTATTTTTATTACAATATTTGATATTTTCCTTTTCTCATTTCTTGTACTTCAGGTATATACAATCAATATTAATTTCATTCTACAATTATATAAGCTTAAATATATATACTTGCTATAATATTAATACATACCCAAACAGCTTTAAACTGTGGGAACCTGCCATTCATTGATAATTGTTATGGGATTGTGATTAATGTTTGTGTCTGATTCTAGGAAACGGGATAAATAAGGAGAACAAAGATAACCTGTATAGTGCCAAAATAGCACACAATTCAACAAAGGAAAAACCAATCCAGGTAGGATTGATGCACTTCTAAGCCAATACTAAGGACTTGAATGGAGTGTGAGACTTGAGGTTGCGACACATGACATACATTAAGATGTAGACCTTCCTTGTATTCACACTCTTCGTGAAAATACTTACAGACAAGTACCAAACGTTGGCTATCATCCTGGCTCCATCTATCCCTGAGAATGAAGATAAAATCAGACCAGGGAATAACACTTCCCTGTAAAAATAGAAATCTGGTCCTTTTTTCTCTCCTAGAGTATGGCAAATTCCTGTAGCTGTGGCTGCAAATGGGTAAGTGAAATATTACTGCATTCCGGCCTACAGATTTGTGGCATTAGAAATTACTTAATTGGATCCTAATACAAGCGCCTGTGAGAAACTTATTCTTGCTTTCTCAAAAATTTGTATATATAGATTTTCAATATTTTGATACTGATTTTGAATTCTTCTTTAATATATATATATATATATATATACATTTATATGTAAATTAAATGGGTTTAATTTTCTTTGATTATTTTTTATCTTTCTTTTGCTTTTGTTTTTGTTTTTGTTTTTTTAATTGCCTCACCCCTCCACCCCCATAACTAAACCTTGCATCCTGAGCTAAACTGGGTGTTTTCAACACCTTCTTCAGGGAGGGATTTTATTTTCATAAAATCTAGCATTTAAATTTTTGTCACACTACAGGAATATCCAGAATGAACCTTGGGGTACAGTAGATTTAACTGAAGGTTGATTGAATATTTATTTTGAATATACACTCTTATGCCAAAGGGGATTGCCCCCTAATTGGCGTTTGTCAATGTGCCCAACAAAATATTGGTTTTGCTGTCTCTCTCCTCTATTTTCCCCTTATCTATAAGTATTGTCATTTTCCTCTTAGAGGGTAAAATTTTGTATGCACCTTCAGTTAGAAATTTTGGGGGTTCAGGAAGCTTATGTTTAGTGATCAGTTGGGGAGACTAGTCCCCCAATCATCATCAGGTGGGATTGTGATTTTTAAATTCTCTTCATCTTGCTTGGTCTAGCACCCAGGAATGTGCACACCCACACCACACAGGCATGTGCTAGCTAATGACAAATCAGAAACAACTAACTTCCCCCCTGGGCTGTCCTAAGCCAAGCTTGAGCCACCATTGGCACATGTGAGATGCAGGAAGTGAGGTAGAGAACAGCCTCTGGGGTTCCCGTCACTTCCTATGGAGAGGGCTAGATGCCAGTTTGATCCTGGAGCTCGAGCTTGGAGGAGCCCTGCAGACAGCTTTCCTTCAGATCGGTCACGTGAGTGATAAGGACTGACTCCCTTCTCTGCCTTGGCTCTCCAAGGCCTTAAACTCTCACTTTGGCTCAGCCTGAGCCAGAGCAGTTTTGAGTTAAACTCCTTTCCTTCTCTCTCTTTCCCTCTCAACATTTCTTCCTCCTGTTGTAATTAAATCACCATAAAAACTCTATTCTGGCTTGAGTATTTTATTTTGGGTTTTATAAATAAAATCCTTGGTGACCAATAATTATTATATTCAATCTCAACCCCAAAATTTAACTTAACACAGATCTCTTTTCTGATGGCAGATTAAGCCCCGTTCATCTCTTACAAAACCCAGTAATCTATTGCATTCATGTTTTCAGTTCTTTACATGTCAAAGAGCACTGTTATAAATATATGCTGTTTTATACAATTTCAGACATTTCTTTTTGTCATTGACTTCTTTGAAGTTTATTCCTAGAAGTAGGTTCTTTAGATAATTTTCTTTCCATGACTTTTCATTGATTTTCAGAATAGTCACATCAATGCACAGCTTCACTAATGATTTATTAGAATACCCATCTGTCCACACTTTCCCAGCATGACTACACCCATCTTTTGACATCTCAATGAATTTTCTGCCAATTAACCAAATTCTTAGATTTTCATTTGATTTTAATTTCTCTTATTATCATTATAATAACCTATGACATTCTTTCATATGGCTGTTAATAGTTGGTCATTTTTTCCCTTTGAGAACTATTTACCCATGTTCTTTGACCACTTATATATTGAGGAATGACTTTTGGTCTCATGTATTTCTCTTAGTTACCCATATACCTTATATGTAAAATCCTTATTTAATGCAAGAAATTTTCCCAGTTGACCATTTTCCTTCCCATTCTATTTGCATTAATTTTGTTCAAGGAAAGGTTTGAGGAAAAGATAAAATTCACTGTATATACCAAATCCATTTAGATATTATAAAGGGAAGTTATAGAAGAATAGTTGAAACATCTGAAAGTCCATCAGGTCTTACTGATACCTTTGACATAAAATGCATTGCCTTGCATTAGGATTTCTAGTACAACCTTCTTGATGCCCAGACTTTGGACATTTGTGAATGAACACTTAGGCTATGTATTTTACCCCTGATACTTCCTTGTATTTTGTCTCCTGTGGACTTCTGAGTCTAGAACTATATTTTCAGAAAATATACACATGAAGAATTCAAAAAAGCAAAGGAGAGAAACAAAGTAGAATTTATTCAGGATAAGTTCAGAGAATGTAGAAACAGAAGTGATTTTGTTATCACAGTATATGACTCTGGAAAGATTAAATAGGAAAGGAGTTTGAGAAACAGATCATAAGCTGCCTGAGAAGCATGAAATAATAGTAATGGGACAATTCAATTAGGCATCTACCAAAAGCCGAAGAATAACTTCTTGACTTCTTAATTATTATTTTTATTCTTCCAAAGGTGGATGAAGTAATAAAAGAAAATTATATGTTTGACCACCTTTTAACTAACAGGATGGTGCTTTTTTGTTGGCAGAAGGGTAAACTGATAGGACCATATGAGGGAAGTGAGCAGTCCTTAATATTGTGGAAAGAAAGAAGAAATTCAGAATTTGTGTGACATGACCTTAGATTTTGGGGAAGTTTTCAAGGGTGGTTACAGTGTGAATTCAGTATGAATTTCAAGTGTGATTAAGAGTGAATATAGGTAAAACTCCATGAGCTAAAATTATGGGAGAAGCCAGCCAATAAGACATGGGAAATTTTCAAAAATACAATTCCAGACACAAAGGAAAATAATTCCAAAGGGAAAGAATTGTCTGAAGAGATTAATGTTGATTTACAGACACATTTTTAAAGATGTTTTGTACAGAATATGCCTATAAGTTCAGGTCACAGAGGATAAATAAAAGTATAGTGCTGTGGTTGTTGTTCAGGGATTTTCAGTCATTTATGACTCTTTTGGGGGTTTTCTTGGTAATGTAAACCTCAAATTTCCTTAGACTTATAAATGTTGGTAATTTCACCATTGGGATATTTCATACTTGGAAAATTTCTTACTGATAGTCTATTGGAATGGGAACCCCATTGGCATGGGAGGTTCCTTCTCTTCCCTTCTTAAGATTACTTTAGGACAGAAACCTTTTGCTGAACAATGGAAAGGACTTTGACCTATGCTTAAGCATAGAACAGGAATTTCTTTGAGTCTTGATTGATTTTAGAATTGATACAATGGAGATACTTGGAATAAATCTCCACCCTATTCAGTCCTAACAGGATTGAGTAAGGGCTGCAGCCTAGATCAAAATTTAATTATTCCAATCTCTACCATACTCAAGTTAACAGGATTTAGAAAGGGCTGTAGCAAAGGAGTATAGATTTAATCATTTGAAAATATGACCTTCAACAGACATGTGCAAAAGCCAGGAACCTCTGGGCGGTCCTGGGTTAAGCAAGAGCCTCCATTGACAGGGAAATTGATGAAGAGTGATTGGTAGATGTGAGGACTGAGGGGAGGCAACTTGGATGGTTTCCTTAAAGATAGGAGGGTCTGGAGACTCGAGGAGGGGGGTTGGAGTTTTTGGTCGGTGGTTCCGGGGCTCTGAGGAAGCTTGCTCTGAAGGAAGCTGAAGGTGGGGGCCTCTGAGACTGTTTCTCCATTTTGGACACGTGAGTGAAAGGGACTGATCTCTTTTCTTTGCCCCAGCTATCTAAGGGCTTGGGCCTTTTGGCCCAGCCTAAACAGAAGGGGTATTTAAGCCCTATTCCCTTCTCTCCCCTTTCTCTCTCTATATATATCTCTAATTCCTTTCTTGCTCCTATTGTAATTAAACTCCATAAAAAGGCTGACGGCTGACTTGAGTTTTTCATTTAGGAATTACATAGCTGATTCCTTGGCGACCTTAAATTAATATATATCAGTCTTTTAAAGTGATTCCCTTGTAACATTGTGGCTGACCACACGGGAGTCTAAAGAATCCTCTCAATAAAACTTTTTCCTTGCCTTTTTACTATACTGTTTCACCACTTAGTCCTTTTTTTAAAAAAAAAAAAAAAACTTGGCTTAAAGACACAGCTGCTAGAACACGTGAGTATAAAAAACTTTTTCTCTTTTCTCCTTAAGTTAAATTGGAATCAGCAGTTTTTTCTTTTTCTTCCCTTTAATCTTAAGGGACAGCTGGGTAGCTCAGCGGATTGAGAGCCAGCCCTAGAGGCAGAAGGTCCTGGGTTCAAATCGGACCTCAGATACTTCCCAGCTGTGTGACTCTGATAGACAGAAAACAGCTGTTTTTAAATCTCAGCAACAGGACTCTAAAGTCCTGGCTGGAAGAACTGTTTCTAAATATCCTTTCCCTTAAGGAACAACTTCCTGGATTAAAAAAAAAAAAAAACCCTGTGGAAAGTTTGTTGCTTTGCCCTGCTCCCCACGTGTTTTGTGAAATTACAAAATATACATATAAAAATGAGTACTACATTCTTTGACAATTATATGGCAGCTGAAGAAGTAGGGGCATTGAGGAATGAAGGATACCTCCAAATTTTTATATTAATAGGTACTGTCATTTTTGTACTCCTCAATACTATATTTAGAGATGAAAAAATAAAAAATATTGAGGATAAAATAAAACAAAATGAGGATAAAATAAAACAAAATGAGGATAAAATAAAACAAAATGAGGATAAAATAAAACAAAATGAGGATAAAATAGAAAATATTGAGGATAAAATAGAAAATGTTGAGGATAAAATAGAAAAAAATGAGGATAAAATAGAAAATATTGAGGATAAAATAGAAAATATTGAGGATAAAATAGAAAAAATTGAGGATACAATAGAAAAAATTGAGGATACAATAGAAAAAATTGAGGATAAAATAGGAAATATTGAGAATAAAATAGAAAAACTTGAGGATAAAATAGGAAATATTGAGAATAAAATAGGAAATATTGAGGATAAAATGGGAGATATGGAAGATAAAATAGGAAAAATTGAGGAAAAAATGCAAGCCCAATTAGAAGATCTAAAATGTTTCTTACAGGATCAATGGGCAAACACCCACTCTACCAGAAACAGACCTGTTTCTGAACCTTTGAATGAGGAAATTTCCTTCCCTGAAATAGAGATGGAAAACACCTTCCCTATAGCCCAGTTAACAGACTGCTTCTCTCGTGCAGTGCAAATCTTGTCTGAATTTAATCCCCAAAACCCTTCCCCTGCAATCCCAGCTTCTCATGTTCCTTCTCCTACAGAAAACCAAATTCCAATGCAAGGGAGATCTTGTCCTCCTAGAGAAACCTGTCCTTGTCAAACTGACCCACAGGTGCAAAATTCAACTAGAGGCCTGTTTCCTCTAAGAGAAGTACCTGAAATAGGACGAAATGGGGATGTGGTGACTTTAAGACATAGGATACCGTTTACTCCCCAAGAAATAAATGAATTTACACGAAATATCCCCACATATGAACAAGATCCTTTTCTAGTAACAAAAAAGATGGGAGACATATTTTTTCAATATAATCCGTCTTACAAGGACGTTGAGAGCTTACTACAGGCTTTTTTAAGTGAACGTGAAAAAAATAAAATAATTGCTCATGTCAACAAAACCCGGGGGCGTAATGCAGCACATTGGCCATCTCAGGATCCCGAATGGGACTATAATAATCCTGAGGACTATCTACAACTATACCGTTGTAGAGAGGCCATCCTCACGGCCATGAAGGAATGTGCGGACAGTACAGATAAGTGGATGGAACTGGAAAAAATTAAGCAAAAGGAAAACGAAACACCCTCCAGATTTATGGACAGAATTATCGAGTTTGGGGACAGATACTTAGATTGGGACTTAAATAAAGAGAATAGTTTAAGACAAGTTAGAAGAATCTTTGTAAATAATTCTTGCAAAGTAATTAAAAATTATTTTAAAACACAATGCCCAAGATGGTCAGATATGGACCTTGAAGAATTGCGAAAAACAGCTATATATGTTTTTAAGGGAAACGAAGAAAAGGAGAAAGAGAATAATGATGACATGGAGGAAATGAAGAAAAAAATGAGATGTGTAATAGATAGGATAACTAAATTAGAAAGTGGGCATGATAATGAACCAACGACAATTGCCCCTCTCCAGAAATCCAATTATCAATCCATTACTTGCCACTTCTGTGAGAAGAAGGGCCACAAAATGATGGAATGTAGAACCTTTCTTAAGATGTTTGGAAGGAATACACAGTTTAATAATGGTTTTAGAAATAATAACTATAGAAATTATGATAATGGTTATAGAAACCAGAATTCTAGAAATTATAATAATGACTATGGAAATAACTATAATGAATATAGAAATAAGAACTTTAGAAACCAGAATTATAGAAATAGGAATTGGGAATTTAATGAAAATGCTCAAATTGAAGAAAATTTTAATGATAATACTCAACAATATATGAGAAATGGCGCTCGTCCAAAAATTACTCGAGGTACTAATGACCCTCAGAGAGGTGCCCTTCAGGAGGGTACCCAGGGAACTTCCCAGTATAATAAAGATGATTCTTCTTAGATTGTATTGATTTTGTTGATATTAATTAACCTTTTTCAGTTTTTTTTTTCTCCTCTCCAAATAGTAGGAAAGATGAATAAAGAACTTAAGACTATGATTGGCAAATTATGCACTGAGACCCATTTAAAATGGCCTGAAATTCTCCCTCTGGCCCTATTTTATCTTAGAAGCAGGCCTAGAGGAGACTTACATATTTCACCATTTGAGATGCTTTTTGGACATCCGCCTATACAGGCTAAGCCTTTCTCCCCGGCTTATACATCGCTATTAGGGGGAGATATTACTATTGCTTCCTATATACAGGAGTTACAGCACAAACTACGTGAACTTCATGAATCTGGAGCTGCAGTACAAGCTGGACCATTAGACTTTTCTCTGCATGACCTGAACCCAGGAGATAAAGTTTATATCAAGAATTTCAAGCGAACTGGAGCAACTGAACCTTCATGGGAAGGACCATTCCAAATATTATTAACTACTCCAACATCTATAAAGATTGGAGAAAGAGACTCTTGGATTCACTGCTCACATGTGAAGAAAGCATCTTCTGCTGAGACTGATTGACTCTATCCTATCATATGAATTGTGACTCTATCTTATCATAAGAATTGGAGATAATAATCCATAGACAAATGGATGCTGGTTTTTTTTCTTTCAAGAATATATTGAATTACTGATTTTTTTTCTTATTTTTTCTTATTTCTTTTCTTTTATTTTTTATCAGAATATTTGATTTTTTTCTCATTTTTTGTACTGAAGGTACACATAATTAATATTAATATTTTTTTCCCTGCAGTAATACAAGTTAATATATATACTCTTGCTATAATATCAATATATGCCTAAAAGCTTTAAACTATGGGAACCTGCCATTTATTGATAAAATATTATAGGACTGTGATTAATGTTTGTGTCTGATTCCAGGAAAAGGGATAAAAACAAGGAGCACAGACTAAACCTGAATAGTGCCAATAGAGCACACTAGAAATATTAAAGTGAGACTCAAGGTTGCGACGCTTAACTTATGTTTAAGTCGTAGGACTTCCTTGTATCTACACTCTTTTCGAAGTACTCAAACAAGTAAAAAGCTTGACTATCATGCTGGCTCCCTATATCCCTGAGAAAAAAATCAGACAAGGGAATGACATTTCCCCATCAAAATAGAATTCTAATTCTTTTCTTCTTATATTATGGCAACTTCCTGTAGTCTTGGCTACAAATGGCTAAATGAAATATTACTGCATTCTGTCCTACATACTTGTGAGATAGAAATTACTTTAAACTGGACCTATACAAGGTCTATTTTGAATTTTTCTTATGTTTTTGATTATTTTTCTATTCTTTTGATAATTGACACATACAACCCCATAACTGAACATTGCATTCTGAGCTAAACTTGATAATTTTTTTTTAAATACTTACTTCAGGGGGGATTGTATTTTAATTTAAAATCTAAGAATTTTTGAATTTTTTTTTTGTTTGAGATTGTATTTTTATAAAAATCCAAGACTTTTGTTTAAGATTTTACTGTTATAAAAAATTTTCAAAGACTTTGATTTTGTTCGAGAAAAGATCTTCAAGAAAGAAGCTTGAAACTTTTATATCCAGAGAATGAACTGTTGCAGAAAGATGCCAAAAACCTACACTTCATCAAGAAGATTAAGAATGAACTTTGGATGTGATTGATTGGACTGAACTTTTGATTGAACATTTATTGTAACATTTATGCCAAAAGGGACTGCCCCTAATTTGGCTTTCTGTCAATGCGCCTAGCAAACATTGGTTTTGCTTTCTTTTCTTTTCTATTTCCTCTCTCACTATTCTAATTTCTCTTAGAAAATTGAATATTGTGTATATCTTTAGTTAGAAGTGAATTTAGAACTACAAAATGATTATGTTAAATGATCAATGGGGAGACTAGTCTCCCAATGATCATCAGGGGGGATTGTAAACCTCAAATTTCCTTAGACTTATAAATGTTGGTAATTTCACCATTGGGATATTTCATACTTGGAAAATTTCTTACTGATAGTCTATTGGAATGGGAACCCCATTGGCATGGGAGGTTCCTTCTCTTCCCTTCTTAAGATTACTTTAGGACAGAAACCTTTTGCTGAACAATGGAAAGGACTTTGACCTATGCTTAAGCATAGAACAGGAATTTCTTTGAGTCTTGATTGATTTTAGAATTGATACAATGGAGATACTTGGAATAAATCTCCACCCTATTCAGTCCTAACAGGATTGAGTAAGGGCTGCAGCCTAGATCAAAATTTAATTATTCCAATCTCTACCATACTCAAGTTAACAGGATTTAGAAAGGGCTGTAGCAAAGGAGTATAGATTTAATCATTTGAAAATATGACCTTCAACAGACATGTGCAAAAGCCAGGAACCTCTGGGCGGTCCTGGGTTAAGCAAGAGCCTCCATTGACAGGGAAATTGATGAAGAGTGATTGGTAGATGTGAGGACTGAGGGGAGGCAACTTGGATGGTTTCCTTAAAGATAGGAGGGTCTGGAGACTCGAGGAGGGGGGTTGGAGTTTTTGGTCGGTGGTTCCGGGGCTCTGAGGAAGCTTGCTCTGAAGGAAGCTGAAGGTGGGGGCCTCTGAGACTGTTTCTCCATTTTGGACACGTGAGTGAAAGGGACTGATCTCTTTTCTTTGCCCCAGCTATCTAAGGGCTTGGGCCTTTTGGCCCAGCCTAAACAGAAGGGGTATTTAAGCCCTATTCCCTTCTCTCCCCTTTCTCTCTATATATATATCTCTAATTCCTTTCTTGCTCCTATTGTAATTAAACTCCATAAAAAGGCTGACGGCTGACTTGAGTTTTTCATTTAGGAATTACATAGCTGATTCCTTGGCGACCTTAAATTAATATATATCAGTCTTTTAAAGTGATTCCCTTGTAACAGTAATGATATTGTAATAATTTGCCATTTCTTTCTTCAGCTCCTTTTATAAAAGAGGAAACTGAGACCAACAGGGGAAAATGACTTGTCCAAGGTTATAGAGCTAGTAAGTGTCTGAAGTCACATTTGAATTCAGGGAGATGAGTCTTTTTGTTTAAGGTACAGCACTCTATCTACTGTACCCTCTAGCTGCCCCAGACATATAGTATAGTATTATAAAAGTAGTATTGGGATTGCACAGAATTAGTTTACAATGGGAAAGAAAGGTAAGGGGAACAAAAATGTTTGTCTCTATCTCTCTCTCTCTGTGTCTGTCTTACTGTCTCTCTGTTTCTCTGTTTCTCTCTGTCACTTTCATTGTTGAGGAAGAGGAAGATCAAAGAAAGGATAAAGCTAATATTTGGATTGGATGAGATGAGTAGCATACAAAAGAGAGAAGAAGCTATTTAATATGTATTTTTCTTCCATTTTCTCTGCCAGGGAGAATGACCTTTGTACTTGAAATTATAGAAGAAAAATGATCAACAGGGAGTTGATATCCTAGATATGAAAGAACAAATCTATTTGTCTTTGATGAATTCAATGAATCTGGAGGAGATAAATGATATCCTTGGATACTGAAAGGACAGATTGATATGGATTACTGAGCCAGTTTCAGTAATATTTGAAAGGTCATGAAAAACAAGAGAGGTCCTATAGGGTGGTAGAAGGGTAAATGTCACTTCATTTTTTAAAATAAGGAAATAAAATCAAAATCTGTAAACTATAAACCATTGACCTTGACATTGATTGATGAGAGAATTGTAGAAGAGCTAATTAATGAGGTAGTTAGTGTCTAGGAAATAAAGCAGTGAGCCAGCATGACAATATCATACACCATATAGACTTGCCCTATCTCTGTTCTTGACAGTTATTAAACTAGTAAATCAGGTAAATGTATATAATGTTAATCTAGATTTGAGTCAAGCTTTTGATAAAGTATCTCACACTGTTCTTATGATAAACATGAAATGATACAATCAAGATGATGATGCAAGTAGAGGAATTCAGAGATGATTGAATGGCCAGACTAAAGAAGAGAACTACTAATGGTTCAGACAAAAGAGAGACTCATCCTGGAAGCTCTCTTCGCAGATGACTGTGCTCTCATGGCCCACCAAGAAAATCATCTTCAAACCATTGTGGACAGGTTCTCCACCGCAACAAAACTGTTTGGCCTGACTATCAGCCTCAGCAAAGCAGAGGTGCTGTTCCAACCTGCACCAGGGAGGCCAACGAACCAGCCGTGCATTACAATCGATGGCACGCAGCTTTCCAACGTCAACACCTTCAAGTACCTGGGCAGCACCATCGCCAACGACGGGTCCCTAGACCACGAGATTAATGCCAGGATCCAAAAGGCCAGCCAGGCACTGGGGTGGCTGCGCTCCAAAGTCCTCCAACACAGCGGTGTAAGCCCTGCAACAAAGCTCAAAGTGTACAACGCAGTGGTCCTCAGCTCGCTCCTGTACGGTGTGAGACATGGACACTGTACCGGAAGCACATGAAGCAGCTGGAGCAATTCCACCAACGCTCTCTCCGGTCAATCATGAGGATCCGATGGCAGGACCGAATCCCCAACCAGGAAGTCCTCGACAGAGCCAACTCCACCGGCATCGAAGTCCTGGTCCTCCAAACCCAGCTACGATGGTCTGGACACGTCATCCACATGGACCCACAGCGAATACCAAGACAGGTATTCTATGGTGAGCTGTCAGCTGGACTCAGAAAACAAGGCCAGCCGAAGAAAAGATTCAAGGATCAGCTAAAGTCAAACTTGAGGTGGGCTGGCATGACACCAAAGCAACTAGAACTCGCTGCCTCTGACAGAAGCAGCTGGCGAACCCACATTCACCATGGCGCCACCACCTTTGAAGATGAGCGACGTCAACGTCTTGCCGCTGCGCGTGAACGCCGACACCAGGCCACAGCCGCACCTCCCGTAACAACTGGCGTCCCAGGCCCCGTGTGCCACAAACTCTGCTCCTCAGCCTTTGGACTCCAAAGCCACATGAGGGTACACCGTAGATGAAACTGCACAAAGACAATAGTCATTCATGATCACCGAGAGACTACCACTAACTAACTAGCACCTTGGTTGGTGCTCTCTAGTGAAGTATCTCCAGAAACCATGCTTGACCTTTTGCTATTTTACATTTAAAAGAAAAATAATGAATAAAAGTATAAGTGGCATGTTCATAAAATTTGCAAATGATGCAAATATAGGAGAAATATCCAATACCCTTGGTCATAGAGATAGCATAAAAAAATCTTAACAGGCTCGAACACTGATGGAGAACCTTTGAGAGACTGAGTGGCCAAACTGCAACCTTCCTTTTGCATTGAGCCACCCCCTTATAACAGACAGGGGAGGGAGGAAGAGCTCCTATTGGGCTGTTGGGCAGAGGGGTGGGTGACGTGAGAAATGTCCTCATGTGCTGTGGAGAGGTGAAGGGGAGAACCCTCCCCTCTGGCACACATTCCATAGGTTTGTCAACATGGGGCTACAGTATTGGGCTGAAACTAACGACAGAATTTAATTGGGAAAAATAGAGTCATTGGTGGATCAGTGAAGGTATTGGACTTGTTTTAACAAGATCTAAATTCAAATCCTGACTTAGCCATTTTCTAGTTGTGCAACCTTGTAGAAGTCACTCTACTTATCTTGGCCTCATCTGTAAAATGGGCACGATGAAAGAATGGAGATATTTAAAGATATATGTGTGAAAAGAACTTTTGCAGTCCTTACGTCACTATATAAATATTAGTTATTTTAGTTTTATTAAGTTCAAAAAGGATTTTAGCTTTTTTTTAACAAATCTTGGCATTTATTAAGAATAAGAAAACAAAGATAAGAAAATAAGAAAATGATACTTGTTCTCTATTCAGCTCTAATCAAAACACATCTTTTCAGAGCTTGTATTCAATTTGGAAAACCACAAGTTCAGAAGGACACTGAAAAGTTGTAAAATTTCATAGAAAGGGCAACCAGGAAGGTGAAAGACAGGGATATCATAGAACCAGATCTTAGTGGCTCTTGATGGCTAGTTGCTAAATTTTGAGTGTGAGCATTTTTAGCTCAGAGATGTACAAGTCCTAAAAATAAGGACTTGATTTATTTTATTAATGGTCTAGATTTAAAGTGTTGGAGACTATATTAATATGGTAGATTTAAATTAAAAGTGAATTTTACATACATCTCTACTGGGCAGCCAGTTGTAAAACACCGTCACACTTCTGAGAAGGATTCAAAATCTATGTCATGAGAAAAGCTTGAATGATCTGGGGATGTTTACTTGGAAAAGAGAAGATTTAGAAGTGGATAGTAGAGAAGAAGGGAGACATGACAGCTATCTTTAAATATTTGAAAGATCATCATGGGGAGGGATGATTACATTTGTTCTCTTTGGCTCTAGAAGTCAAAGCTAAGTATAAAACTAATGGAAGAAATTGCAAAGATGCAGACTTAGGCTTGATGCCCATAAAAAAAAAAATTCTCACAATTAGAGCTGTCTAAAAATAGAATGAGTTGCTTTGAATGAGTTATTACTCATGGAAAGTCTTCAAGAAAAGACTGGATGACCACACACACACACACACACACACACACACACACACACATACACACACACACACACACACACATATATTGGGAATTATTTGGGGGAATGGGTTGGACTTCCAACTCCAAAATTTTAAGTAATTTTGTGAGAGTTGTACTGGCTTCTGGTTCTTTCAAATTAGGCACTCATGAAGGTCCTGCAGAGAAAACAAAATACTTAAATAAAAACTCCTTCCTAGAATTGAGCTGATGTTTATCTTTAATTTCTCTATATCGAACATGCTTATCTCAAATATGTTTTGAATTTCTGTTTATAGACTAAGCCTTAGGTATCTTTGGAAAGAAACTGTTGACTAATATAAATTTAAGTAATGAATAAAGCTAAAAATTTCTTTTAAAAACAGGAGCTTCATTGGTTAACAGTTATTATTTGGTTTCGTAGGCAGCTTGCATATATCTATTTATGGCATTAAGATTCAGAGAATAAGTTGCTTTGGAATTTTTCAGGTCAGATGACAAACAATTTAACCACATTTATTGACAAAAAACAAATTTAAAAAGTGGCAGAGTTCAGCAAGATGCTTATTTAAAATCCTTTAAAAACCAGTGTAAACTTCAATCTCTTTGGATCTAAGGCACATATCATAAGCTGTTTGACTTCCTACTACAGTATATTCTACTTTGGATACCATTTTTCAATTTAAAAAAAATTTCAATTAAAAAAAAAAATATATATATATATATATAAATGGCTTCTTCTTTGTCCAATCAGACTACGGCAAAGTCATTTTAGTAAAGCAAGAAAATTTTCCCAATAAAATCCAGCAAATGTTTTCTATATTTCTGTAAATTGTAGGCTATATCTCTGTTTAAGGAATTAGATTGCAGATATTTTAAAGATTCAGGAAATAAAGGAATCCTGATTGTCTTTGTTGTTATAGAATTAGGCCCATGGGTACTTGTAGCATGATGATGCCCTGAAGGTTTTCAGTGGAAAAGAGAGTAAAAGTTGCGAAATACTAATTAATTTTCTAGAGGAAGGCAACCAGGATGGGAAAAGGTCTTGCATTCATATCATATAATGATAATAACTAGAATTTTTATCGTACTTTAAGTTTTAAAAAAATATTTTGATCCTCACTACTACTTTGGGAGGTAGATGCTATTATTATTCCAATTTTATGCATGAGAAAACTCAAATAGACAGTGGTTAAGTTACATTTCTAGAGTCATATACTTAGTATGGGTTTGAGGCTAGATAGGAACATAGGTCTTCTGGACTACAAGTCCAATGTTCTTTCCATTATATTCCCTAGTTGCCTCCTACGCATTGATTGAACAAGGAATATTTAATATAAGATGAAAAAATTTAAAGATGGTATAATAGCCATCTTCAAGTATTTTAAGGGCTAGGGCCAGATGGCCAGGAGTCAATAAATTCTATTATTCCGTAAATTAGTAAATTTCATGGGGTGTTCAGGGAGGACTAACACCTCTGGTGTGAGGGCTTGCCAAGTCTTTTAAGGGGTGCTCATACATATTTGGTATCCCTCTCTTACACTACTCTCATCTCTGGCTCCAAGAAGGCTGTATCATATGCAGTGGCCACACCCCAGGAAAACTATTTAGGCAGATGAATTAAACCAAACTGAGGGTAACTGACAGGTCTCAAATCTATTGGTGAGTTAGGGGGATGTCTAGCTCAAACATGTGAAGACTTCCCCTTGTGGAATGGGTAGTTGAAAACAATTTTTTCCAATGATTTTGAAAGCAGGTTCTGTGGAGCATCTAGAACTCATTAAGACATTGAAAACACAAAGTCATCCACTGCATCCTCGGTCATTGTCAGTTGTCCTGAATTTTATATTGCTGCTGGACTTCAATGACCATGGAAGAGAGAATAAGGCTAATAACTTTTTGCAACTCAGTCTCACTTAAATCCAATTCACACTGGAGTTAAAAATATCATTCTTTGATAGGGGTAGAATCAAGATGGCCACAGAGAGGCAGTGAAAGTTCAGACCTCTGAAAACCCTTCTTACCGGTTATAAACTAAATGGTCCCTGGGACTAAAAATCAAACCTAATAACAAGACAGAGCCAAAAAACCCTCTTGCTGGATTCAACTTCAAAGATATAACCCTGGATTCAAGAACACTTGGCTCTAAGGGAAAGAAAGAAGGAAGGTCCCAGAACCCCTCCCCCACCTAAAGTGCTAAGCCTCCAGTGACAGCTAGAACCTCTTGGCAGGCAAAGGGGCTGATCTGGAGGGAGTAGCTTGGGGGCAAAGATGTGCCAGGATCAGAGCATCAAACATAGGTGGTGGGAAATCAATTAGGGAAGAAGCGCAGAGTGCAGAGTGGGCAGCCTAGTTGCAGCAGTGGAGACACTCCATATTGCTGCCCCCTCCTGAGGTTTTGGCCTCAGGGAACACCCAGCTCTGGAACTCAGCTGGTCTTAATCTCATCAAAGCTTTCAGAGGGCAGAGAAAATCAAGCTCCAACACCCTTCCTCCACAGACTGCTAGACTTAATCCCAGCAAAGCATCCAGAGCACAGTGAAGCTCAAGCTCCAACAACCCTCCCCCAGAGACTGCACTGAGAGATTTTCTGACAAAACTCCAAGGGTGAAGCCTGACAGAAAAGTCCAAACCCATGAAAAAAAGAAACGAGAGGAGCAAAAACACAGGCAACTGCAGGGAATAAAGAAGGGGTAAATATGAACAAACAACAGAAAAGACAAAAAGAAATTACAATCGACAGCTTCTATACAGGTATTGAAAAAAGAGCAAACAGAATAGAGAAGGAACACTAAGCAAAAACAGAGAAACTCCAGCAAATTGGATATAGGCTTTGGAAGAATTCAAAATACAATTCAAAACACAATTAAGAGAGGCTGAAGACAACTGGGAAAAGAACGTAAAAAGTAATATAAGTTATCTGGAAATAGAAAACAGTGTCTTGAAAGCCAAAATTAATCAGCTTGAAAACGAGGCAAAGGAGATGAAAGATAAGGCAGAGAAGATGAAAGATGACCTCCAAAGAAAATCATACCAGAAGGAGGATGACCAAAAAGCCAGGGAAGAAATCCAGTCTCTAATATACAGAATACAACTAGAAGCAAGCGGTTTTACAAGGCAGCAGTACACTATAAAGTAAAATCAAAAGAATGAAAAAAATTGAGGAAAATATGAAGCACCTCATTCACAAAACATATATGCATATGTATACATATGTATACAACTAAAGCTAACAAAAGAGTTTAATGCCAAAAGAAACAGAAGGTGGTAAGTATATATGTTACAAAGAAGCTCATGGCAGGAGGGGGCAGAACATCAATACACTGGAAGGGTAAAGGGGTTGGAGATTGGAAATATTCAACTCTTACGTGCATTGAAAAGGACTCAAAGGGGGAAGAACAATCCAATCCATTAGAGGAGAGAATTGATTTGTGCTCTATATGGAAGTTGAAGGGTAACAAACAAACTGATGGGGAAGCAGTACAAGGGAGTTAGAGGATTGGGGGGGGTAGTATAAAAAGACTGTAAAGAAAATAAGAGGGAAATAAGAAGGGAGAGAGGGTAGAAAGGGAAATAAAATAAGGGTGGGAATTATGGGGACTGATTAAAAACAAAATATTGGTGTAGAAGTAAATAGTGAAAGAAGAAAAGGCAGGACCAGGAGTAGAAATCAAAATGCTGGGAAATACACATCTAGTAATCATAACTCTGAATGTGAGTGGAATGAACTCACCCATAAAATGCAAGTGAATAACAGAGTGAATTAGAATCCCAAAACCCTACCATATGTTGTCTACAAGAAACACACATGAGGAAGGTAGATATGCATAGGGTGAAAATAAGAGAATGGAGCCAAATCTATTGGGCATCAACTGATAAAAAGAAGGCAGGAGCTGCAATCATGATATCTGACAGAGCCAAAGTAAAAAAAAAAGATCTAGTTAAAAGAGATAGAGAAGGTAATTTCATCCTGATATAAGGCTGTATATACATTGAGGAAATATCAGTACTCAACATGTATATACCAAATCTCATAGCATCCAAATTTCTAAAGGAGAAACTAGTGGAGCTCAAGGATACAATAGATAGAAAAACTATACTAGTGGGGGACCTGAACCTTCCTCTATCCGAACTAGATAAATCAAACTAAAAAACAAATAAGAAAGATTTAAGAGAAATGAATTAAATCTTAGAAAAATTAGAGTTAGTAGATATGTGGAGAAAAATAAATAGGGACAAAAAGGAATACACCTTTTCAGCAACACATGGTGTATTCACAAAGATCGACCATATAGTAGGGCATAGAAACATTGCAAACAAGTGCAAAAGAGCAGAAATAATATATGCAACCTTCTCAGATCACAATGCAATGAAAATAATATTTAGTAAGGGTACATGGAGAGGCAAAACATAAATTAATTGGAAATTAAACAATATGTTTCTCCAGAATCAATTAGTTAAAGAACAAATCATAGAAACAATAATTTCATTGAAAAAAATAACAATGATGAGACTTCCTTTCAAAATCTATGGGATTCAGCCAAAGTAGTACTCAGGGGGAAATGTATATCCTTGAGTTCATATATTAACAAATTAGAGAGGGGAGAGGTCAATGAATTGGACATGCAAATTAAAAAACTAGAAAGTGAAGAAATTAAAAATCCCCAGATGAAGACTAAATTAGGGATCCTGAAAATCAAAGGAGAAATTAATAAAATTCAAAGACAAAGTACTATCAATTTAATAAATAAGACTAGAAGCTGGTACTTTGAAAAAAAATAAAAAAGACAAAGTACTAGTCAGTCTAATTAAAAAAAGGAAAGAAGAAAATGAAATTGACAGTATCCAAGATGAAAAAGGAGATCTCACCTATATGATCAGGAAATTAAGGCAATCATTAAAAACTATTATGCCCAATTATATGTAAAAAATATGGCAATCTAGTTGATATGGATGAATATTCACAAAAATATAAATTGCCTAGATTAAGAGGAAAAATAGAACACCTAAACAAACCAACATCAGAAAAATAAATTGATCAAACCATCAAAGGACTCCCGAAGAAAAAATCCCCAGCATCTGATGGATTCACAAGAGAATTCTATCAGACATTCAAAGAACAATTAATCCCAACAAATATAAACTATTTGACAGAATAAGCAAGGAAGGAGTTCTAACAAATTCCTTTTATGATACAAATATGGTACTGATTCCAAAGCCAGGCAGGTCAAAAAGAAAAAAAAAAGAAAGAAAACTACACACCAATCTCAATGAATATAGATGCAAAAATCTTAATAGAATACTAGCAAAAAGGCTCCAGCAAGTGATCATGAGGGTTATCCACTATGACAAGGCATGATTCATACCAGGAATGCAAGGATGTTTCAATATTAGGAAAACTATCCACATTATTTACCAAATTAACAAGCAAATCAACAAAAATCACATGATTATCTCAATAGATGCAGAAAAAGCCTTTGATAAAATACAACACCCATTCCTATTGAAAACACTAGAAAACATAGGAATAGAAGGGCCTTTCCTAAGAATAATAAACAGTATATATCTAAAACCATCAGCAACATCATCTGCAATAGGGATAAACTAGAAGCCTCCTCAACAAGATCAGGAGTGAAACAAGGATGCCCATTATCACCTCTATTATTTAACATTGTACTAGAAACATTAGCTGTAGCAATTAGAGAAGAAAAAGAAATTGAAGGTATTAAAATAGGCAATGAGGAGACCAAGCTATCACTCTTTGTAGATGATATGATGATCTACTTAAAGAATCCTAGAGAATGAACCAAAAAGCTAATGGAAATAATTAAAAATTTTAGCAAAGTTGCAGGACACAAAATAAACCATAAGTCATCAGCATTTCTATATATCTCCAAAACATTTCAGCAGCAAGAATTAGAAAAGAGAAATTCCATTTAAAATCACCCTAGACAATATAAAATACTTAGGAATCTATCTGCCGAGATAAACATAGGAACTATATGAATACAACTACAAAACACTCTCCATACAATTAAAAACTAGATCTAAACAATTGGGAAAACTTTGATTGCTCATGGGTGGGACAAGCTAACATAATAAAAATGACAATCCTACCAAAATTAATTTACTTATGTAGTGCCATACCCATTGAACTACCAAAAAACTGTTTTACTGAATTAGAAAAAAAAAATAACAAAGTTCATTTGGAAGAACAAAATATCAAGGATATCCAGGGAAATCATGGAAAAAAATGCAAAGGAAGGAGGAGTTGCAGTCCCAGATCTCAAACTATACTATAAAGCAGTGGTCATCAAAATAATTTGGTACTGGCTAAGAGACAGAAAGGGGGATCAGTGGAATTGACTTGGGGTAAGCGACCTCAGCAAGACAGTCTATGTTAAGCCCAAAGGTCCCAATTTTTTAGACCAAAATCCACTATTTGATAAAAACTGTTTGGAAAATTGGAAGACAGTATGGGAGAGATTAGGTTTGGATTAACATCTCATACCCTACACCAAAATAACTCAGAATGGGTGAATGACTTGAGTATAAACAAGGAAACTATAAGCAAATTAGGTGAACACAGAATAGTATATTTGTCAGATCTCTGGAAAAAGAAAGACTTTAAAACCAAGCAAGAGCTAGAAAAAAAAATCAAAATGTAAAATCAATAATTTTGATTATGTCAAATAAAAAAGTTTTTGTACAAACAAAACCAATGGAACCAAAATTATATGGGAAGCAAGAAATTGGGTAAGAATCTTCATAACAAAAACCTCTGACAAAGGTCTAATTACTCAAATTCATAAAGATCTAAACCAATTGTACAAAAATTCAAGCCATTCTCTAATTGATAAGTGGGCAAGGGACATGCATAGACACTTTTCAGGTAATAAAATGAAAACTATTAATAACTAATGAAAAAGTGTTCTAAATTTCTTGTAATCAGAGAGATGCAAATCAAAACAAATCTGAGGTATCACCTCACACCTAGCAGATTAGCTAACATGACAGTAATAGAAAGTAATGACTGCTGGAGGGGATGTGGAGAAGTTGTGACTTCATTCATTGCTGGTGGAGTTGTGAATTGATCCAACCTTTCTGGAGGGCAATTTGAAACTATGACCAAAGGGAGATAAAAGACTGTCTGCCCTTTGATCCAGCCATAGAGCTGCTGAGTTTGTACCCCAAAGAGGTAATAAGGAAAAAGACATTTACAAGTATATTCATAGCTGCACTCTTTGTGGTGGCCAAAAATTGGAAAATGAGGGGATGCCCTTCAATTGGGGAATGGCTGAACAAATTGTGGTATATGTTGGTGATGGAATACTATTGTGCTAAAAGGAATAATAAAGTGGAGGAATTCCATGGAGACTGGAACAACCTCCAGGAAGTGATGCAGAGCGAAAGGAGCAGAACCAGGAGAACATTGTACACAGAGACTGATACACTGGGGTACAATCAAATGTAATGTACTTCTCCATTAGTGGCAATGCAGCGATACTAAACAACTTGGAGGAATCTACGAGAAAAAACACTATCCACATTCGGAAGAAATAGTGTGGTAATAGAAACACAGAAGGAAAACAACTGCTTGAATACATGGGTCGAGGGGATATGGTTGGGGATATCAACTCTAAATGAACATGTAATACCTAGTGCAATCATATTTTAGCTATTAAAAGAGTGGGGATAGGGGAGGGAGGGGAATAATATGATTCTTGTAACCAATAAATAAATGTTATAAATTGACTAAATAAATTAATTTAAATTAATAAAAGATGTCATTCTTTGAGTTAATTAGTATTTTTTGAAACAAAGGATGAACAACTACAAATTGCTTGCTCATAGGAAAACTTAAATTTAAATGTATTTAAAAGGGATAAGTATGTCCTACAGATAGGAGTATGTACATATTTCATTACTAAAATGGGGTCCTCCATTTTCTTTGTGAAAAGTAAAATTATTTATTTTTTTTTCAGTAGACTTACAGTGGAGAAGATAAGAAAAGAATGGGCTGTCTCTTGCTAGTAGAAGTACAGTCTATGCTATAGGAACTTTTGATGCTTGAACTCAGGTTCATATGTGGATGTTGGTATCATGACTTTCTGTTTTGCATTTTGGCAGAGGTAGAGAAAACAATTAGGTTTGGAGTCAGAGGACTTCAATTTGAATCTCAACTCTGCTACTTAGTACTTATATGTCCTTAGGTAGGTAATAAACTCCCTTTTGAATAAAGGAGTTAGACTCAACGTTCTCTAAGATCTTTCAGTTCTAAATTTGTGACCTTATGATCTGTGATTTGAGTGGGCTGGAATAGTTGCTCTCTCTATTCCAGTCTAGATCTAAACCTGTAACCCAAAGACATTTTTGATTTGGGTTAATTAGAGATGTCATTGTAATCTGCGAGTCTAAGGAAGATAAGAAAAGAGAGGACATTCTAGGTGGTGGTACAGCATTAACAAAGTTATATAAGAGACATAACTCTCTTCAAGGAATGTCGAATAATTCAATTTGGCTTGAATGGAAGATGAATGCAGAGAAATTATGGTGAATAAGTTTAGAAAGGTGAATTGGATCAGAGTATAAAAAGTCTTGAATATATCAGGTTAAGAAATCCCGGTTCTATTGAATAGATAAAGGTGAATCATTAAATTTTTTCTTAACAGTAGAGTGATATGGTGAGTGGTGATTTAGGAAAATGAACTAAAAGCAAAAACAAAAAACAATATCAAATCAAAGTTTCATTCCAGATCTTTTGATGAACTTTTGGCACCTTTATTCTCCTTGAAGTTTCAATTTAATAAAGTAGTTAAAAGCATTCCAAGGTCTTTCTAGCCTCTGGATATGTTGGCTCCAGTGTGTCATATTTTAAAGAAAGCCACTTGTCAAGTTTATAAAGCACCCAGAGTTGGCCTATGTTAACAATTTTTCCATGTGTATTTCTCCCCTGCTGAACTTACCAACCCAATCCACTGACACAAATCCTTATTTTGAAAGTATTGATGTTCCCACTGACTTTATTTAGGAAGCATAATTTCATTGAGAGTATGTGGATGATTTTCTTCTATGGGTATAAAAGAAATCAATTCCTTAGAAACATTGGAGAAAAGACTTCTTTTGTACACAAAGTTAAATTTTCTTTCCATTTATACCCAAGGGATGTACAGAGGCTTTGCAACTAGGCTTGAAAATCACACCCTCAGGATTTTTCTGGAAGTGATATTTTTTTTCTGACAGTACATTAATTCCCTTTCAGTGTGCCTTGGTTTAGGAAGTCCTTAGCAATTCTCTGGATTTTTATGGACAGAAAATATTACTTCAAGCTTGCAAAACTGTGAATTTTACCACAAACAATGATCTTTGTCTTATTCTAGCCTTAAATCAATTAGGTAGTATAATGAATGAACAGAGTTCTGGATTTGAAATCAGGAAGACTTGAGTTCAAATCTGTTTCAGACTCTTATTAGCTATCTAATTCTAGCCAAATCACTTAATCTCTTCCAGTTGCAGTTTCCTCAAACTATAAAATGGAGATGATAGCCTCTTCACCCAACATTGCTGTGAGGATTAAATTAGCTACTATATGCAAAACCCTTTGTAAGCCTTAAAATTCTATATAAATGTTAATGATTATGTCGATATTTTGTTAACAGACTTACCTAGAGAACCTGTTAAAAATCAGACTGACTGAGTTGAAGTCATCTGAGTTAAACTGTGAGTATTCTGACAAGGTAACGATCATTATTTTTTAGATTTAAATGATTTTGCCCTCCCAAATTTTGGTACACACTGCCCTTCTATACATAGGTTCTTGAAGAGAATGAATTCAAAGTCAGAGAACATATGCTGCCTGCCTAATGGTAAACACAGCTTTTGGTTACTGGAAGTCCTCTTTCCTTTACACAAAGTCCTCCTCTATCAGACTACTCTTGTGATAAATGCTTAAATTAAACCATTATGAAAGTAAGTTAAAATTTTACTTTACCTAGTGTAAAGGTGAAAATTTGTGGTTGGACAATAATTTTATAAAATTATCTGGTGGCCAATATTTATTATATCTTGAGTCAGAAATTTATTGACAAGTATTTATATAGAGGAAACAATAAAGAAGAGAAATGTGCGGGGAATAGAGGTTATCTATTCTATCTTCACCAAGAAGACTGATGATAAATAACCACTTATTCTTCCCCAAGATGGAAGCTAGTCTGTTAGGAAACTAGAAAAGTAGTTGAACTTTCACTTACCCAATGAAGTAGTCCAGGAGTCAGAGTCTAAGTTGAAGCCAAGCTCCAAGCCCATAATCCAAGTGGCAATCCCCAGCAAAGCTCCCTCAAAGACTCTCCCTATTTAGAAGACTATCTCCAGAAGACAATCTCTTCAGACTATCTTATTAAAGACCATCTGCTCTGAGGGAGTTCAGATTTGCTTTTATTGTGACTTTTTACCTCCTCCCCTCTTCACAGGGACCAATCATAGTTTCCAAATTGTCTAACACTGCCCAGGGTGCAGTGTCTGTGGGCTCCACTTCTCATCTTCTGAAGGTCAATTTCTCATCAAAAGTATTTACTCACAGTCTCCTGACTGAAGAGTTTCTGAGGGTGTAAACTCTGGTGTGAACTCTTAAAAGAATTCACAAGATTCTGACTGAGTTAAAAAAAAAAAGGTGGAGTTCTTCAAGTATCCAAGTATCTTGCTGGCTTCTCACCTAGCACTAGAGAGGCTGTGAATTCTCTACCTGGTTTGGGAGCTTCTTGAACAAGCTTGTGCTGATTCAGTCAAAAAGTAGACAAAGGAGAGTTAATCCTGTCTTCATAATCTAGTGAGGTATTTAAGTTAGTGTTACCTCAGGATAGACAACAAAGTAAAGAATTCTCTTTTACGCTAGTCCAATAAAAAAGTAAATAGAGTTTTCAACTTTTCTGATAGAGAGAGAAAAAAATTCACAATTAAGAGAAGACTTGCTAGAAATAGAGAATAGGAAACATTTGAAAAAGTAAAAATTCACCTTCCTATGATAGGGCCTATGCCTGTGATTTTTCACATTTCATTGATGTAGGGAGGAAAATATAGAAGATAAACAGCTCCTGAGTAGAAATTGTTTCTCATATTGGGCAAGTCAGGTTTTTCTTTCCTTTCCCTCAACCCATTGAACATGGATGTTATAGAGCTTTACCATAAGAAGATAATTTGCCCAGAAAGAGATAAGTATATGTGGGGCACAGAGTAGAAGAGTACTGGGAAACAAGAACAATTTTCCCAGTGGAAAGGAGCTTATGTCTGGTTGCCAAGTGGAACAAGAAAAGAGAGCCTTTCTGAGAAACTTGCTCAGAAGAAACACTGTTCCTAAGGGGAATTCATAAGTATACCATAAGAAGGGAAAAGAGTCATATGATGATGGAGGAAAAATTTGTGTGGAACATGTATGTTCATTCTTTATTTATGGGATGAATGTTTTATAACTATTATTCATATGATATCATCTCAAAAATTATTTTCTTCTCATATAATTGTATCCTCTTTCTACTAAAGACAAATGCATTGATGAAAGCTCTTAAGTTATAGTTTCAGGTGTACAGATCTACAGAGTGGTCATTGTTCCTTAGGGGAATTAATCTTTAAGAGAAAGTTGTAGAGGGACGCTAGGTGGCTCAGAGATAGTCAGGCCTGGAGATAGGAGGTAATGGGTTCAAATAAGACCTAATATACTTCCTATGTGTGTGACCCTGGGCAAATCACTTAACCACAATTGCATAGCATTTACAACTCTCCTGCCTTGGAAGCAAGGGTTACTATCAATTCCAAGCTAGAAGGTGAGTTTAAAAAAAAAGAAATAAAAAAAAAGAATAAATTGGAAGAAAGGGTACCTCAGAATAAAAAGAACATTACTTTTAATTTTTCTAATCTTTATATTTGATGCTACTTAATATGTGTTAATTCTATTTACCTTGACCTGATCACTTAGGCCTAGCTTGGCCATTATAATTATAAAACATTAAGATTTTTATTGTCATTGTTAGTCTTCTCATTTACATTGTATTTATTGTATATATTATTTTCCTGCTTGCGTTTACTTCAGTCTGTATAATTTCATATATCTTTCAAATATCCATATTCTATATATTCATGTTTTCTTAAGGTATGATAATAATACATTATTTTTGTGTTCCATAATTTATTTAGCCATTTCCCAGTCAATGGGCTTCTGATTTGTTTCCAGTTTATCACTAGCACAAAAATGCTGTTATTAATATTTTGAGACTCCTTTTTCTGTGCCGAGAAGTAGGATCTTGGGGACTAAATTTCTATTCATATTATTGGTTGGTTCTATCATAGATCATAGAATTTTAGAGTTGCAAGAACTATTAAAGATCATCTCTAATTTTCTCACTATGAAGATGAGGATTCTGTAACCCAAGGAAAGAAAATAATTTGCCCAAGGTCATTAAGTTATGAGTAGAGCTTAAACTAGCAAGCCTCAGGGGCATTGTCATTTCCCCAGAAGATGAAAAGATGAATCAGGAAGCTTTTAATTTTCCATGAGGTAAGAAGTTTTAAAAAATAACTTTCACCTTTTTCTTAATAGGCAAAAAGATATGCCACCCAAAATAAAGACAAAACTGACAATTTAAATGAATAGTGACTTGAAACTGCCTTAACTATGTCCTCATGATCCCAAACATGGTTTTAAAACAGGATAAAGTACCTAGTTTCCAGTTTTTATATTATATTTTATATATAATATATATATATATATTATGTTATATTTTCCTTTTGTTAACTCTCCTTCAAAGTGGACTTGGAATTACATACAAAAAGTTAATGAATAATGTATGCTCTTTGGAAGAAGAAAATGTTTTGTATACATGAAAATGTTTATTGCAGTTATTTTTGTGGTGGCCCCAAACTGGAAAAATAGAAGATGCCTAGCAGTTAAGAAATGAACAAATTATGGTATTTAATGGAATACTATTATGCTCTTAGAAATGAGGAAATAGATAATTTCAGAGACCTGGAAAGACTTGTAGAAAATTATATGGAGTAAAGTTAGTAGAACTCAAGGAACAATTTATATTATAACATTAATATTATTAAATAATCAGTTTAGAAGACCAATAAATGAAGAAAGAAATGAGCAGAATCAGAACAATTTTTATAATGATTACATAATAAGTTGGTTGTAGAGATAACTTTGGAAGATATAAGAATGGGCAGTAGGTAGCACAGTGGATAGAGTACCAGGCCTAGAGTCTAGAGGACTTGGGTTTAAATCTGGCCTCAGACACTTCCTAATTCTTTGACCCAGGCCAAGTCACTTAACTCCAATTACCTAGCCTTTGTTGCATTTCTATCTTAGTTTGATACTAAGAGGAAGGGATTTTTTTTTAAAAGAGATAAGATATAAGAGACTATATAATAAAAGATATAATATAAAAGATAAGAATTATGATCCATGGGATGATTGCCTATGATTCCAGATTTTGCTATCTACCTCCTGATAGAGAGATGTTGGACTCAAAGAGTAGTATAGTTAATATAATTTTGAGCATGACCAATAAGGAAAATTTTTTTGTTTGACTATTCATATATGTTACCAGAAATTTGCTTTTTCTTTTTTCCCCCACAATGAAGATAGAGGGAGAGAAAATAGATTTCTCTTCATTAAAAATCAAAAAGCCTTCATAAAAAATAAAGTGGTTATTTACTCAAGTCCATGTCTGTATATAATGAGTTCTTGGAATATTTTTGCCCCATGGAATATTTTTCCTCATAGAAAAAGCTTTTAATTAGGGTATCCTGGAGTGGACTAGACCTGAGATTAAATCTTTAATGGGCTTCATATTTGCTTTTGACTTTCAAGTTACTGAGAATTTTAAATGACTAAATGAATGAATGGAGGCAATATAGAAGAAAGGTAGTTAATAGATTTTTACAAAATTATTTACTTCTTAAAACTGTGGAGAGGAAATTTGGGATGGTGGATAGAAAGTGACTTAGAGTTAAAATGATTTGGTTCAAAGATAAGTTCAATACCTCACTTGAACATACGGGTATTTGTGTGACCAGGGGTCACCTTCCTAGCATCAATTTCCTCATTTGTAAAAAGCAAGAGTTCAACTAGATGTCCCCATGTGTTCATTTCAGCTCTAGGTCTATGATCCGATCTCTAACAGTTATTTGATAAGTGAAATTAGTTACTAAACTTTCTGCATGCCTTGGAAATATCTCTAAGACATTTTGAGAGAGTACCTGACACCAAAGAAATCTTAAAGTTCAGAAAAAAGAAAAACAAAAAAAAATTAAGTTTTATGAGCATTTGTTTAGAAATTGTTCTAATGCTTATTGATTCACATAGAAGACACATACATTGGATAGAATGCTGGACTTGGAGTCAGGAAGACCTGAGTTGAAATTCTGCCTCAGACACTAACTATGTGATCCTAGAGAAATTATTTAACCTCTATCTGCTTCAATTTCCCCATTTGTAAAATGGGGATAATAACACACCGGAGTTGTAACATATACAAAATATTTTGAAAACCTTAAAGTACTATAAAATAATTTTTTTTTTTGGTATAGTGGTATGGTCCTCTGGGTCCCTTGAGGAAATCATTACACTTCTCAGCTAATTATAAAAGCTCAGCATGATAACAAAGGATAATTTATATATAAAACTAGTGGTTGGAGGGGATTAGACTGCCACCCCTGTAAAATATATTTTC
Source organism: Monodelphis domestica (assembly GCF_027887165.1). Lineage (NCBI taxonomy): Eukaryota > Metazoa > Chordata > Mammalia > Didelphimorphia > Didelphidae > Monodelphis > Monodelphis domestica. Next base: position 252,950,872 of record NC_077233.1, read on the forward strand.
TAAAGTCTAATTATAGAGGTTAGATATCCCTTAATTTTTCATGTAGATATGGTTTAACCTGCATTAGAACTAAATCTTTCACTGAAGTCCACCAAAGGCACCAGAATAATGTGGACATTACCTTGCAGTCTTGAAAGTTATGACAACAGAGCAATAGTTCTGGAAAATCCTACCAAACTTGATAAATATTGAGTGTATTTAACAACAGATTAGATACCTGTCACCTGAAGGCTAGCCTCAGTAAGTTCCAAAAGGATCATCACAAAGATTGGCCACTAGGTGAGGAATGTATTCACAGCAACTCTCAATGACTATCTATCTAAGAACAGAGGGCTTCATTTCCATTTGTGTTTGTTAAATGATTACTTTCTCTAGTGAAATCACCAGTCTTTTGATGGGTTGAATTTAGTATGACCAAATCAATGAAATAATGCATAGTGAGGCCCAATGTGTGACAAGTGCTGTCTGCCCACTTGGAGTGTATTTTTTATAGGATAGGATATAGCATAGGAGTGTAATTTTGTGACTCAAAGGGAGGAAGGATAGACATCTCTAGCCTTTCCCTCCACCCTTCTGCAATATCCCCCTGCACCTCTCCTGAGCCTCTTTATGTGATATAATTTACCACATTTTAGTTCTCTCTTCCCATTTCTCTTAATGCAATCCTCTTTTTCATTCCTAGATTATTTTTTGCATATTATCCCACACACTTTGCTACCATACCCTCTGTCTCTATATACTTATTCTAACTATGATAATACAATTTTTAAAAAATTTATAATATTTTATTTGATCATTTCCAAGCATTATTCATTAAAGGCAAAGATCATTTTCTTTTCCTCCTCCCCACCCCCATAGCCGACGCGTGATACTACTGGGTATCACGTGTGTTCTTGATTCGAACCCATTGTCAATGATGTGTTGTTAGTATTTGCATTAGAGTGTCCATTTAGAGTCTCTCTTCTGTCATGTCCCCTCAATCGCTGTAGTCAGGCAGTTGCTTTTCCTCGGTGTTTCTACTCCCACAGTTTGTCCTCGCTTATGAATAGTGTTTTTTCTCCTAGATCCCTGCAGATTGTTCAGGGACATTACACAGCTACTAATGGAGAAGTCCATTACGTTCGATTATACCACAGTGTATTAGTCTCTATGTACAATGTTCTCCTGGTTCTGCTCCTCTCGCTCTGCATCACTTCCTGGAGGTTGTTCCAGTCTCCATGGAATTCCTCCACCTTTATTATTCTGTTGAGCACAATAGTATTCCAACACCAACATATACCACAATTTGTTTAGTCATTCCCCAATTGACGGGCATCCCCTCGTTTTCCAATTTTTGGCCACCACAAAGAGCGCAGCAATCCATTTTTGTACATGTCTTTTTCTCCATTATCTCTTTGGGGTACAGACCCAGCAGTGCTATGGCTGGAACAAAGGGTAGACATTCTTTTATCGTCCTTTGGGCATAGTTCCAAATTGCCCTCCAGAATGGTTGGATCAGTTCACAACTCTACCAGCAATGAATTAATGTCCCTACTTTGCCACATCCCCTCCAGCATTCATTACTTTCCTTTGCTATCATGTTAGCCAATCTGCTAGGTGTGAGGTGATACCTCAGAGTTGTTTTGATTTGCATCTCTCTGATTATAAGAGATTTGGAATACTTCTTCATGTGCTTATTAATCGTTTTGATTTCTTTATCTGAAAACTACCTATCCATGTCCCTTGCCCATTTATCAATTGGAGAATGGCTTGGATTTTTGTACAATTGATTTAGCTCTTTATAAATTTGAGTAATTAAACCTTTGTCAGAGGTTTCTATGAAGATTTTTTCCCAATTTGTTGTTTCCCTTCTAATTTTAGTTACATTGGTTTTGTTTGTACAAAAGCTTTTTAATTTGATGTAGTCGAAATTATTTATTTTACATTTTGTGACTCTTTCTATGTCTTGCTTGGTTTTAAAGTCTTTCCCTTCCCAAAGGTCTGACATGTATACTATTCTGTGTTTGCCCAATATACTTATGGTTTCCTTCTTTATGTTTAAGTCATTCACCCATTTTGAATTTATCTTGGTGTAGGGTGTGAGGTGTTGATCAATTCCTAATCTCTCCCACACTGTCTTCCAATTTTCCCAGCAGTTTTTATCTAATAGTGGATTTTTGTCCCAAAAGCTGGGATCTTTGGGTTTATCATATACTGTCTTGCTGAGGTCACTTGCCCCTAGTCTATTCCACTGATCCTCCTTTCTGTCTCTTATCCAGTACCAAATTGTTTTGATGACTGCTGCTTTGTAATATAGTTTAAGGTCTAGGACTGCAAAGCCCCCATCATTTGTGTTTTTTTTTCATTATTTCCCTGGATATCCTTGATCTTTTGTTATTCCAAATGAACTTTGTTATGTTTTTTTCTAAATCAGTAAAGAAATTTTTTGGGAGTTCAATGAGTATGGCACTAAATAGATAAATAAGTTTGTGTAGGATGGTTGTTTTATTATATTGGCTTGTCCTATCCACGAGCAGTTAATGCTTTTCCAATTGCTCAAGTCTAGTTTTAGTTGTGTGGAGGGTGTTTTGTAGTTGTGTTCATATAGTTCCTGTGTTTGTCTCGGGAGATAGATTCCTAAGTATTTTATTTTGTCTAAGGTAATTTTGAATGGGGTTTCTCTTTCTAGTTCTTGCTGCTGAGCTGTGTTGGAATTATATAGAAATGCTGATGACTTAAGCAGGTTTATTTTGTATCCTGCAACTTTGCTAAAGTTGTTGATTATTTCGATTAGCTTTTTGGTTGAATCTCTAGGATTCTTTAAGTAGACCATCATGTCATCTGCAAAGAGTGATAACTTGGTCTCCTCCTTGCCTATTTTGATGCCTTCAATTTCTTTTTCTTCTCTAATTGCTACTGCTAGTGTTTCTAGTACTATGTCAAATAGTAGAGGTGATAATGGGCATCCTTGTTTCACTCCTGATCTTATTGGGAATGCATCTAGTTTATCGCCATTGCAGATGATATTAGCTGATGGTTTTAGATATATACTGTTTATTATTTTTAGGAATGAACCTTCTATTCCTATGCTTTCTATTGTTTTTAATAGGAATGGGTATTGTATTTTATCAAAGGCTTTTTCTGCGTCTATTGAAATAATCATGTGGTTTTTGTTGGTTTGCTTATTGATGTGGTCAATTATGTGAATGGTTTTCCTAATATTGAACCAGCCCTGTATCCCTGGTATAAATCCTACTTGATCATGGTGGATGACCCTTCTGATCACTTGCTGGAGTCTTTTTGCTAGTATCCTATTTAAGATTTTTGCATCTATATTCATTAGGGAGATTGTTCTATAATTTTCTTTCTCTATTTTTGACCTGCCTGGTTTTGGAATCAGTACCATGTGTGTGTCATAAAAGGAGTTTGGTAGAACTCCCTCTTTGCTTATTATGTCAAATACTTTGTATAGTATTGGGGTTAACTGTTCTCTGAATGTTTGATAGAATTCACTGGTGAATCCATTAGACCCTGGGGATTTTTTCTTAGGAAGTTCTTTGATGGCTTGTTGGATTTCATTTTCTGATATGGGATTATTTAAGAATTCTATTTCTTCTTCTGTTAGTCTAGGCAGTTTGTATTTTTGTATATATTCATCCATATCCCCTAAATTGGTGTATTTATTGCCATATAATTGGGCAAAGTAATTTTTAATGATTGCCTTAATTTCCTCTTCATTGGAGGTGATGTCCCCATTTCGTCTTTGATGCTATTAATTTGCTTTTCTTCTTTCCTTTTTTAAATTAGATTGACCAGTACTTTGTCTATTTTGTTTGTTTTTTCAAAGTACCAGCTTCTTGTCTTATTTATTAAATAAATAGTTCTATCACTTTCTATTTTATTAATTTCTCCCTTAATTTTTAGGATTTCTAGTTTGGTTTTCTGCTGGGCGTTTTTAATTTGATCGCTTTCGAGTTTTTTTATTTGCATTTCCAATTGATTGATCTCTGCTCTCCCTAGTTTGTTAATATATGCACTCAGGGATTTACCTCTGATTACCGCTTTGGCTGCATCCCAAAAGGTTTGAAAGGATGTCTCGCCGTTGTCATTTTCCTTGGTGAAATTATTGTTTCTATGATTTCTTCTCTAACTAAATGATTTTGGAGTATCATATTGTTTAATTTCCAATTAGTTTTTGATTTGGTTTACCATGTACCATTACTGATCATTATTTTTATTGCCTTGTGATCTGAAAAGGCTGCATTTATTATGTCTGCTTTTCTGGATTTGTGTGCCATGTTTCTGTGACCTAATGTATGGTCAATCTTTGTGAATGTGCCATGTGGTGCTGAGAAGAAGGTATATTCCTTTTTATCCCTATTTATTTTCCTCCATATGTCTATTAATTCTAATTTTTCTACAATTTCATTCACTTCTTTTACCTCTTTCTTATTTATTTCTTGATTTGATTTATCTAAATTTGATAATGGTTGGTTCAAGTCTCCCACTAATATGGTTTTACTGTTTATTTCTTCCTTCAGCTCAGAGGACTCCTGATAAGATTAACTTTCTCTGGGTTGAACTGAGTATGCTTTGAGGCAGGGACCTTCCGTGAGACTCGGATGGAAGGATCCAGCCAGGGGGCTGCAGGGTCCCCCCCCCTCTCTCTGTTTCCCTGCTGTCTGGGTGCCCCCGTGACTGGGTCAGGTTGTTTTCAGGAAGAGGCCTTCAGAATAGCCGGCCCTGAGGCTTTGAGGTTCCCTCTGCTGACTGTGACTCAGCGCTCTGGGTTGGGGGGATAGGTCCTGGGACCTTCCTTCTGCCTACCCCTTAGGTCCGAGTGGTCTCGGGTTCTGGCTTTTGGGGGGGCAGTACCTTTTGATCCAGGTCCAGGTCCAGGAGGAGGATTCCCGGGGTCTATGCTGTTGTTTGTTTTGAATTTCGGTGCCTTAGGAGCATATAGTTTGAGTTCAGTAGGGAAGGATTTCCGGAGATCTGAACTTTAGCTTGCTCTAAGCCGCCATCTTGACCGGAAGTCTGATGATACAATTTTCAAGAAATACATATAATATCTTTCATTATAGCAAAAAAGGCTATCTGACTTTAATGAAGCCCTTAAAATTTTTCCTCTTTCTTATTTACCTTTTTATGATTATCTTTAATTTTGTATTTGGACATCAAATTTTCTGTTTATGTATGATTTTTTCTTAAGGAATGCTTGGAAATCTTCTATTTTATTAAATGATGATATTTTTCCCTGAAAGAATGTAGTAAGTTTAGATAGGTAGGTGCTTCTTGCTTGTAAATTCAGTTTCCTTACCTTCCAGCATATCACATTCCAAACTTTGTGCCATTTCAATATGGAAGCTTGCCAGATCTTGTATAATTCTGACTGGGGCTTTTTGATGTTTGAATTGTTTCTTTTTAGTTGCTAACAGTTTTTTCCTTGGTCTGAGAACTCTTGAATTTGTCTATAACATTTCTGTGAATTGTCATCTGGGGATTTATTGCAGGAGGTGATCTTTCTCTTTTACCCTCTTCTTCAAGAATATCAGGGCAGTTTTCTTTGATAATTTCTTATAATATGATGTCTAGGCTTTTTTTAATCATGAATTTCAGGTAATCCAATAATTCTTAAATTGTCTCTTTTAGATCTAGTTTCCAGGTCAGTTTTTTTTCCAAAGAGATATTTCATATGTTGTTCTATTTTTCATTCTTTTGATTTTGTTTTATTTTTTCTTGATGTCTCATGAAGTCATTAGCTTCTATTTACTCAATTCTTATTTTTAAAGAATGAATTTCTTCCATGACCTTTTTATCCTCCTTTTCCATTTGGTACTTTCTACTTTTAATGGAACTATTTTCTTCATTGGATTTTTGTGCCTTGTTTCCCAGTTGACCAATTTTGTTTTTTAAGCTATTATTTTCTTTTTGCATCTTTCTTTTCCCCATTTTCTCCTACCTTTCTCATTTGATTTTTTAATTTCTTCTTGAATTCTTCCAGCACCTGAAACCAATTCCCATTTTGTTTTTGAAGTTTTGAATGTGGTTGTTTGGATCTCATTGTCCCCTATTGACTGCATATCTTGCTCTTTGTCCCTATAACATTTTTCTATGGTTAAGTGTTTCTTTTGCCATTTGCTCATTTTCCCAGTCTTTTTTTTTTTTTTGGCCTATAGACAGGGAGTTCCAAAAGCTGCTGAATCTGTTTCCTCTGCTAATGGCTATCAGGACTCAGCACTCTGAAATATCTTGTCCTGGGGCTAAGGGCTTCACCACAATGCAGGCTTGAAAGCACCAAGCTATAGGGACTTATTGGTCTCAGTACAGTCTGATGCCAGGACCCGGGACTTCTGTGGAGTAGGTATTGGGTTGCTCTGTTGTTGTTGTAGACAGGGTCCTGGGATCCCAAAGTTGGCCTAAGTTCAGACTCAGAACCTGGCACAGTACTTTGTAGGGGTGGTCAGCCATAACTGTTCTGTGTGCAGTTTTACTTCCAGTTCTCCCTTACCCTATGAAAACTGACTCTCTCTGCCTATCATTAAAGTTGTGTTCAGTGGGAGAGCCACCTCTCTTCATCTTCCTGTGGACTCTTGACTTTTGACTCAACATTTTGAGGTACTTTTTAAAGATTGGTTTGGAAGAAAAGTCAGAATGGTTTCAGCTTTTTCTGATACTGTCTTCATCTTGGCTCTCTACCCCCTCTCCCTTCTGTAAAGGAGATTTTAATCATTTCAAGGGGGTGGAGGTGTGGAACGTCAGTGAGAAAGCAGGAGGTTAGAACTGACAGAAGCCTGACCACTGGGCTCTTCCCAGAAGAGGGGTCTACTGGCCTAGAATTATATCTATCTTCTCTTTTAAATATTAATAGTCATGGGGATGAGGTTTTCAGGTCTTTCTAACTTCTGATTTCCATTTCATTATTGGAGGAAGGTTCCTGAGTTTTATATACATAAGACTTGAATCCCGTTCCACCAAATGTCAATTACACCATGAATAGACATAGTACTTAGCCAAGAAACACATTTATCCAAAGCAAAACAGAAGACAACAGGCCAAAAACAAAAGTATATTTATTAGCATGCAAGAGAAGGCTATTTTATCTGAATAGCAGCTTCAATTCCTAGAGTAAAGATTTGGTTTTTATAACCTTTCAGGCTTCCTTGGAAGACATAACTAATCAGAACCATTATGTGGCAACTTGGGATAGAAAATTAAAGCATTTCATAGGAAATATAGGAGTAGGTAAAGAAAGGAGTCATCAAAGAGAGAAAAAAAGGTTGGTATTTGGAATAAAACTGAAAGGAGTTATCAGAATAAGAATATATTTCTGGCTCAAGGGTGGTATACAAGAGGAAGTGAACAAATACTTTTATAATTGTGAAAGAAGATTTTTTTCTTACACAAAACTGTAAGAACTGTGATTCCAAGACAAATAATTGTTATAGTTGATTGAGACCATCATCCTTGAATAGAGGTAGGAAACTCTCCACTAGACCTTTAAAAGCTTGGGGAATTTCTATCCTGTCATTTCATTAAGGTGTGGAAAAAGTTTAGTCATTTTTCTTCCTCCTCAAAGCAGTAATTCACATCTAAGTCCCAGTTTCAGAAAATTGCTCAGAGAATTGTCATGGGACACCACAGTAAATATCAGAGGAAGAACCTGAACTCAGATTGTCCTGATTCCAAATAAACATTTTCATCCTCTAAACCACAATGCTTCTCAAGATATATTCCTATTTTACTTTCAGTGATATTATTAAATCACCAAGAAGCTTTGTGACATGTGAGTTTAAGCATTCATGGATGCTTTTTTTTAGTAAGTCTAATGAATTTCACAACTAGAGATACTAATTTGAGACTGAAACATCACATTTTGGATAATCTGTTTCCCTCAGGGCCACAAAGTTTGAGAATTGCATTCAAATATCTGAAGAAATGATTAGGTACTGAGCACGTTACGCAGAGGATACACAATTTAGATAAGACAATGTTCTTACCTTGGGAGAGACTTATAGGACCATAGATTTAGAGTTTTAAGGAATCTTAAAGGCCATTATTTTAAATTTTTCATTTTATAGATGAGTAAATGGAAGCAAAGAAAGAAGTAACTTGCTCAGAGTCACATAGGTAGCAAGTGCTCAGGATGGGATTCAAACCCTTCTCTTTAGTTCCATGTCTTTCACTCAAGCTATTTTATAATTTTGTTTCTCAAAATTCAGAGGAGCACATCTACAATTGTATCATCCAATATAGTCGTGTACCAAGATCTTTACTCTAGTTCTTTTTCTGTCAAACACTCCAAAAAAGGAACAAACATACATATCTATGTTTGTTTTACATATACATAGTTATTCGTGATGAACACTGAGGAATGATGAATTCATTAGAGAGGTACAAAGGAAGGTGTTGTGGCAAAGCTAAGGGAGAAGGCCATTGCCATTAGGTGGGAATAAGGAAAACTTTTTTGGAAGTGGTACTTGAGTACCAAGCCTTTGCATTTAGTCAGTAACAAGTATTTGTTGAAGTGAGTTAAAAATAACACTTATCAATAAAATATTCAATAGTAACACAGGCGAGGTACAAAGGAAGTGTAGACCAAGACTTAGAAATAATCCATATAACAAACTGGGAATACATTTTTTATAACAAAACTCTCTGACAAAGGTTTAATTTCCCAAATATATAAGGAATTAGTCAAATTTACAAAAAAAAAAAAAACAAAAGGAAGACATTCCCCAATCAATAAATGGTCAAGGGATATGAATAGTGTAAAAATTAAATTATATCTCGAATAATAAAAATATCATATTATGAGGTTTAAGAAGGATCATTAGACTTCAAAGATTAAAGAAATTACAAAATAAAAACCATGTGCCCATGGCTGATTTGCCCATTTAAAATTCCCGCACTTAGCTTACCACTATACTTGCTACATCATTTGCAAAGGAAGAGGTGTGGGAGGTGTTACTGTCAGTTAAATACCAATTGTGATCTTGCCAACATGGAGACTCAGAAGAGATTATAGGGAATTCTGGGAAATACCAAGGACTTCTGGGAAATGAAGTCTAGGGTTCAAAATCTCCATTTTTACATTCCCCCTGAGATCAGAGGAAGACTAGTCTCTCTGATGGGTCTTGTAAACATCCCAGCTATGAAAATACAATAATTGAGGATAAGAAGAAAAGAGAACAAAACCAGTAATTGCTAGGCACATTGACAAAAAGCCAGTTAGGGGGAGGTCCCCTTTGGCATAAGAGTATACATACAAAACAAATGCATTCATACCCCACACAGTTCAAATCACCACATCCCAAAGTTCACTCTGGAACTTCTGGTGCAAGGTGTTATCTGTGGAGGCATCTTCATGGTGTCTTCTCCAAAAAGTTCATTTTCTGGATTTGGAGAGGAAGAATGTTTCTTACCCTAAAATTACTCTCAAAAGGAATTTAAACTTTAAACTTTAAAATAATAAAAATCATACATACTGCCCCCCCCAAAGAGGGTGATTGAAAAGCACAGGGATCACTTAAGGATTGTAAAGATAATTTTAGGGTTGTGACTTAAAATCTAGATTTAATTGGTCACCAAGGCAAATCTCAAATAAAATACCCAAATCAGTCTAGAAATTTATGGTAATTTAATTAGTATAGAGGGAAGGAATTTAAGGAGAAGGAGATAAGAGGATATAGGATTTCTCCTGCCTGGCCTGTGCCAGGGGGAGTTTTAAATTCCCCCTCTAGGTCTCGGAAGAAGATTAGAGGATTCTAAGAGGATAAAGTTGAAAAGTAAAGGAGGAAAACTCAGCCAGAAACTCACCACTGAACCGGACAATAGTGTGTAGCCATGGTAAGATGCCAAAAGTCCCAGCATGCAGCCACCAGTCAACTCTCCGCTGCCAGAAAGGTACCCGAGAGAGGAAGTGAGCCAAATATATAGACCTTTCACTCTTGTGTCTCCTCCTCTAAATACCCATTCTTTAGTTCTCATCTTCTTTGATTAGATTATATCTTTAGAGTTACTTAACACTTCTTTGTTAAGTTCACCTTTTGTGAGTTACTTAACCTTTTTGTGATTAATTTAACCTTTATAGTTACTTATCACCTTTTTGTATTATGATTTTAAAATAGACAACCTTAAGTTCTAGCTTCACTATAAGGTAAGAGTTAAGTACCTTTATTGTTCAATCAGGAGATTACAACTTTATCTTCCCCTAAAGTACTTATAGTAGGGTGGAGTAATTTAATGTTCACAATACCCCCAGATTTTGTTAGACTAAATACCTTCATTGTTAAAATCAGGAAATAGCTAAATTCAATCTTCACAGGATGCATGACTGAGTTATGAGGTATATGAATCAATTGGCAAGAGAAATAAAAAACATCAAAAAAATCCAAAGAAAAAAGATAATTTCTGGATGAAATATAGACTATCAAAGTCTTATGTGTAAAAATTCTAAGTAAAGGAAAAATAAATCTATAATAGGTCCTTGAATCAGGTCTCAATTAAAGTGATTTAAGCAATGGTGAATTTACCCAATCAGTAGCCAGGATTCCAGAAAGCTTGCCACACTCTGAAAGACAGAAAAGGAACCAAATTTTAGGAGCCAGGTAGGAGCCAAATTTAAGATACTTGGTAGAATGTGGAACAAGGAAGACTTGTCTTTAACACATGTTAAACAGCTGCAACTTCAAACCTCAAGCATGTTCAAGTCCTCTTATCATGGCTCAAAATTTTCATCAACCCCATCGGGATTGGTTGGTCTCTTTGACCTTGTGCTCAATGGCACTATGCAGTTTAGCTTTGTGCTTCTTTGGCAATGTGCATTGGCTATTTTTGTATTCTCTTTTCCTAGAATCAGACAGAATCATTAAGCAAAGTCCCAGTAAATTTTTTTTAAAACTTAATGGCATTTTTATAGTCTCATGCTTTTGGAGTATACATTGACATTATAGCAAATATATTTTAAACTTATATTGTTGTAGAATAAAAATTAATATTGATTGTATGTACCTTAAGTATAAGAAATGAGAAAAGGGAAAAATCAAATATTCTAATCAAAACTAAAAAAGGAAAATAATAAAAATAAGGAAAAAGAGAAAAGAGAAGACAAATTGAGGAATTCAATGTGTTAAAAAACAGCATCCACTTGTCAATGGATTATTATCTCCAGTGGATGTATCGGATACACTCAATCAGTTTCAATAGAAGATGCTTTCTTTACATGTGAGAAATGAATCCAAGAGTCCTTCTCTATAATTTTAATAGATGTTGTAGTAGTTAACAATATTTTGAATGGCCCTTCCCAGGAAGGCTGAGTTGCTCCTGTATACTGGAAGTTATTTATATACACCTTGTCTCCTGGGGAAAAGCCTTGGAAGGAGAAACATAGCTTTAAAAAATTATCTAGGCTATCTTAAAAAAATTGAGAAGTTCTCATCCGACCTGTGGTTGCCATAACTCTAAAAATATAATATTTTTATTATTAGAAAAATAATTTAATTTTTACAATAGGCAGTTCTCAGATGAAGAAATCAAATCTATCAATAATCATATAAAAACATGCTCTAAAGCACTCCTGATTAGAGAAATGAAAATAAAAACTATTCTGAAGAACCAGCTTATACTTAGCAGATTGGCCAATATGGCAGCAAAGCAAAGTGATAAATATTGGCAGGGTTGTGGCAATATTGCGACACTAATACACTGCTGGTAGAGTTGTGAATTAATCCAACCATTTTGGAGGGCAATTTGGAATTATGTCCAAAGGACTTTAAAATACTGTCTACCCTTTGATCTACCATATCATGCTGAATTTGTACCCCAAAGAGAAAATATTTTAAAATAATTGTACAAAAATATTTATAGCTATGCTTTTTGTGGTGGTAAAAAATTGGAAAATGAGGGAGTGTCCATCAATTAGAGAATGGCTAAACAAATTGTGGTATCTGATGGTGATGGAATATTATTGTGCTGAAAGGAATGATGAACTGGAAGATTTCTTTCTGAACTGGAAAGACCTCCAGGAATCGATACAAAGCAAAATAAGCAGAACCTGGACAACATTGTACACAGAGACTGATACACTGTGGCATAATCAAGCAGAAGGAAAAAAAAAACTGTGGGAGTAGAAATGCATAAGAAAAACATATGATTATTCACATGGTTAGATGGGGATATGATTAGGGTATTGATGTTAAAAGATCTCTCTACTGCAAATATGAATAATATGGAAATAGGTTTTGAACAATGATACATGTATAACCCAGTGGAACTGCTTGTCAGCTTTGGTAGGGGAGAGGGAAGAGGAACGGGAAAAATTATGAATCATGTAGCAATGGAAAAATATTCTAAAAAATAAATTTTAAAAAATAAATAAGAAATAATTGATATTTATAAACATGGCAAGTAAGATTGGATGGATGAACTTTGAGTGAGGATTAGCAAAGCAAGAACTGTTGGAAAAAATTCTGAGTAGGTTACCAGCTTTTCTCCCATGCTAGTTCTTCCGAAAGCCAGAATGTAAAAACAGGGGAAATTAGTTAGTTATGATTAGCCTTCATGATGCTTCTTCTATTGAATGTAATGGTGTAGGAAGAGGGAGAGAGAAGAAATATAAAATATTATTATAATAAAACATTATGATTATGGAGTTTGGATGTACCTTAATGTCTTTCACTATGTGTCTATGGTTATGTTTCCTATGATTTGTGTCTCTGAGTTGGGATTGCTGGTGCAGAGCTGGGTGTCAATAGTACATTATCTCAGAGAGAATGCCAAAGAAATGAGAAATAATTTCCTAATATCATTGTCAACGGGAAACATTGTGAGTACTGTTTTTGCCACAATGCTTTTAGGGACTGATAATGTAAGAAGATCTTTGGATCTTAGTTTTCTATTCTTTGTAATGTTGATAAGGGGTTTTAGAGACATGGTTCTAAAATACCTTCCATATGTAAATGTGATTTTATGATCTATGATCTCATGGCTTAATGAATGTCAGAAACTGGAGAATCCTGCAGAGTTGGAGAAAAGGTTCAATTTAAGTATCACCCAATTATTTTAATGTGAGATATTGTAATCCTATAAGAATATCACGAAGCTTTCCTTAACCATCATTCCAACCTTTAACTTACCCTGGCTATAAGTATTTTCTCATTCCTGAAATCAATCAAACAAATAAAAATGCATATACTCTGAGTCAGGCGAAATACTAAACTCTGGTAACACAAATATAAAAATATCATAGTCCATGTCCCTAAGAATGTTATATTCTATTGGGGAATCAATGTGTGTGTGTATGTGTGTGTGTGCATACTAAAGATAACACATGATTGACATGGCTAAGACATTTTCTTTAAAAAATTCATTTTTACTTCTGGGTGAAGAATGGTTTGGAGACAGTATTCACTTAAATACATCACCAGACAAACTAGATTCATTTTTTTCCCATTTGGATAAGTTTATTTAGTCAATTTAGAACATTATTACTTGGTTACAATAATCACATTATTTTCCTCCCTCCCCTTCACCCACTCTTCCTACAGCCAATGTGCAATTTCATTGGGTACTACTTGTGTCCTTGATGAGAACCTATATCCATGTTGTTGTTTACACTAGGATATTCATTTAGAGTCTACATCCCCAACCATATCCCCTCGACCCATATATTCAAGCAGTTGTTCTTCTTTGGTGTTTTTACACCCGCAGTGTTTCCGCTGGATGTGGATAATGGTTTTTCTCATAGGTTCCTCTGAGTTGTTCAGGGACATTGCATTGTCACTAATAAAGAACTCCATTACATTCAATCTTTGGGAAAGGAAAGACTTTAAAACCAAGCAAAAGCTAGAAAAGCCTGCAAAATGTAAAATCAATAATTTTGATTACATCAAATTAAAAAATTAGTTGACCATATTAACAAGCAAACCAACAAAAATCACATGATTATCTCAATAGATGCCTTTGATAAAATATAACACCCATTCCTACTGAAAACACAAGAAATTATAGGAATAGAAGGGCCTTTTCTAAAAATAATAAACAGTATATATATCTAAAACCATCAGCAAACATCATCTGAAATGGGGATAAACTAGAAGCCTTCCCAATAAGATCAAGAGTGAAACAAGAATGCCCATTACCACCTCTATTATTTAACATTGTACTAGAAACACTAGCAGTAGCAATTAGAGAAGAAAAAGAAATTGAAGGTATTAGAATTGGTCAATTAAGTGGATGGTTTTCCTAATACTGAACCATCCTTGCATTCCTGGTATGAACCCTACCTGGTCATGGTGAATAATCCTCACGATCATTTGCTGGAGTCTTTTTGCTAGTCTCTTATTTAAGATTTTTGCATCTCTATTCATTAAGGAGATTGGTCTAGATTTTTCTTTCTCTGTTTTTGACCCTCCTAGCTTTGGGATCAGTACCATGTTTGTGTCGTAAAATGAATTTGGTAGAATTCCTTCTTTGCTTATTCTATCAAATAGTTTGTATAATATTGAGATTAGTTGTTCTTTGAATGTTTGGAAGAATTCATTTATGAATCCATGTGGACCTGGGGATTGTTCTTAGGGAGCCCTTTGATGGCTTGTTCAATTCCATTTTCTGATATGGGGTTGTTTAGGTAATTTATTTCTTCCTCTGTTAGTCTAGGCAATTTATATTTTTGTAAGTATTCATCCATATCACCTAGATTGCCATATTTGTTGCCAATTAATTGGACATAGTAGTTTTTAATGATTGCCTTAATTTCCTCTTCATTAGAGGTGAGGTCTCCCTTTCATCTTGCATACTGTCAATTTGGTTTTTGTCTTTCCTTTTTATAATTAGACTGACTAGTACTTTGTCTTTTTTATTTGTTTTTTCAAAGTACCAGCTTCTAGTCTTATTTATTAAATCAATAGCTTGTTGACTTTCAATTTTATTAATTTCTTCTTTAATTTTTTTATCTTTAATTTAGTCTTCATCTGAGGTTTTTTTAATTTGTTTGCTTTTTAGTTTTTTTTTTTAATTTGCATGCCCAATTCATTGACCTCTGCCCTTCTTAATTTGTTAATATATGAACTCAAGGATATACATTTCCCCCTGTGTACTGCTTTGGCTGCATCCCATAAGTTTTGAAAGGATGTCTCATGATTCTCATTTTCTTCAATGAAGTTATTGTTTCTATGATTTGTTCTTTAACTATCCAGTTTTGGAGAATCGTATAGCTTAATTTCCAATTAGTTTTTGATTTACCTCTCCATGTACCCTTACTAATTATTATTTTCATTGCATTGTGATCTGAGAAGATTGCTTTTATTATTACTGCTCTTTTGCACTTGTTTGCAATGTTTTTATGCCCTAATACATGGTCAATTTTTGTGAATGCACCATGTGCTGCTGAAAAGAAGGTATATTCCTTTTTGTCCCTATTTGTTTTTCTCCACATGTCTACTAACTCTAATTTTCTAAGATTTCATTCACTTCTCTTATCTCTTCCTTATTTATTTTTTGGTTTGATTTATCTAGTTCTGATAGAGGAAGGTTCAGGTTCCCCACTAGTTTTTCTATCTATTTCATCCTTGAGCTCCACTAGTTTCTCCTTTAGAAACTGGATGCTATGCCATTTAGTGCATACATGTTGAATATGGATATTTCCTCATTGTCTATACTGCCTTTTATCAGGAGGTAATTACCTTCCCTATTTCTTTTAACTAGATTTCTTTTTACTTTGGCTTTGTCAGACATTATGATTGTGACTCCTACCTTCTTTCTTTCACCCTATGCATATCTACCTTCCTCATGTGTGTTTCTTGTAGACAACATATGGTAGGGTTGTGGATTCTAATCTACTCTGCTATTCTCTTGAGTTTTATGGGTGAGTTCATTCCATTTACATTCAGAGTTATGATTACTACCTGTGTATTTTCCAGCATTTTGATTTCTACTCCTGATCCTGCCTTTACTTCTTTCACTATTTCCTTCTACACCAATGTTTGTTTTTAATCAGTTCCCCTAGTTCCCACCCATATTTGACTTCCCTTTCTACCCCCTCCCTTCTTATTCCCCACCTTATTTTCCCTGTAGTCTTTCTAAAATTACCCCCACACTCTCTCCCTCCCTTGTACTGCTTCCCGTCCCCCCACCAGTCTGTTTATTACCCTTCTACTCCTGTATAGGGTGCAAATCTAATCTCTGCACCAATTGATTGGATTGTTCCTCCCTCTTTGGGTCAATTTCAAAGCATGTGTGAGTTGGGTATTTCCTATCTCCAACCTCTTTACCCTTCCAGTGTATTGATGTTCTCCCTCCCCTCTCACCATGAGCTTCTTTGTGATATATGAATTTCCCGCCATTTGTTTTTTTTCCCATTTCTTTTAGTAATAATCACTCTTTTTTAGCTCTAGTTGTATACACACATGTATATGTATTTATGCATGCCTATCTCTATATACCTATTTATGTCTTGTCCTTTTATCCTATACAGTTTGTCACTGTTCCTTCTAAGAATAATTTTCTAGCTGCCCAGGTGAAAACAACAATTTTTAAGAGTTACCAATGACCTCTTTTCTTATAGTGATACATACCATTTTAACTCATTGAGCCTCTTAATTTTTTTTGTTTTTCTTTTTTCCCTCTTTCTTAATTACCTTTTTATTATTCTCTTGAGTTCTGTGCTTGGGAATCAAATTTTCTACTCAGGTCTAGTCTTTTCTTTACAATTTCATGGAATTGTTCTATTTTTTTGAATGACCATACTTTCCCCTGTAAGAATATAGTCCGTTTTGCTGGGTAGTTGATTCTTGGTTGTAGACCTAGTTCCCTTGCTTTCCACAATATCATATTCCATACCTTTCTGTCCTTCAGTGTGGATGCAGCCAGATCCTGCATTATCCTCACTGTGGTTCCATGGTATCTGAATGACTTCTTCTTGGCAGCTTGTTTTATCTTTTCTTTGGTCTGATAGCTCTTGAATTTGGTTCTAATATTCCTGGGTGTTGTCAGTTGGGTATTAAGTACAGGAGGTGATCTGTGGATTCTTTCAATCTCCACTTTTCCTCTTTTTCTAGAATATAGAGGCAGTTTTCTTGAATAATTTCCTGTAGTATTGTGTACAGGCTTTTTCTTTTGTCATGTTCTTCTGGTAGACCAATGATTCTTAAATTGTCTCTCCTCAAATGATTTTCTAAATCCTCTATTTTGTGAATGAGATGCCTCATATTTTCCTTAATTTTTTTCATTCTTTTGCTTTTGTTTCATAGTGTCCTTCTGCCTTGTGAGGTCACTTAATTCTAGTTGTTGTATTCTTGTTCTTAAAAACTGGATTTCATCCCCGGCTTTTTGGTCATCCTTTTTCTGGTCTGATTTTCTATGGAGGTCATCTTTCATCCTTTTTACCTCATCCTTCATCTCCTTTGCCTTATCTTTCATCTCCTTTACCTCATTTTCTGGCTGATTAATTTTGGCTTTCAAGACACTCTTTTCTGTTTCCAGATGACTTATCTTGCTGTTAAAGTTGTCTTCAGCCTCTCTCAATTGTGTTTTGAATTGCATTTTGCGTCCTTCCAAAGCCTATATCCAATTCCCTGTGATTTCTGATTTATCGTTTGCTGATCCCTCCTTCTCTGTTCTGTTAACTGTATAGAAGCTATCTATTGTAATTTCTTTCTTCTTTTTCTGTTGTTTGCTCATATCCATCCCTTCTTTGCTCCCTGTATTTGTCTGTGCCCTTGCTCCTCTCATTTTTTTTTGTTTTGGGGGGCTTCTGACAGTCTCCCCTCTTGGAGCTTTGACAGAAGATCTCTCAGTGCAGTCTGTGGGGGAGGGGTGTTGGAATTTGATCTTTCCTGTCCTCTGGAGGCTTTTGATTGGGTTTAAGTCCAGCAGTCAATGAGGGAGGGGTGTGGAGCCGGAACTTCCCTGAGTTCTTAAGACTTTTTATGGGATTAAGTTCAGTTTGATTGGGCTGGGTGTGCTCTGAGGCCAAAACCTCCTGGAAGGCTGGAGGAAATATGGAGAATCTCCACATCTCTGGCCAGGCTGCCAGCTCTATGCTCCCTTGCTAGCTCCTTCCCTGTCATCTGTGTTTGACACTCTGAGCTTGGCACAGCCCTGCCTGTAAGGTATACCCTCCAGACTAGCACCTTTGCCTGCCCAGAGTTTCTAGCTGTCACTGGAGACTCAACGCTCTAGGTGGTTGAAGGGAGGGGTCCTGGGACCTTCCTTCTGCCTTCCCTTAAACCTGAGTTTTCTCTGATTCCGGCTTTTGGGGGGGGGGTGTACCTTTTGAATTGGGTCCAGCGGGTGGGTTCCTTGTCTCTGTCTTGTTGTTAGGTTTCATTTTCAGTCCCCTAGGAGCATTCAGTCTGTGATTGGTAAGGAAGGGTATTCAAAGGTCTGAACTTCTCCTCCTTCTAGACTGCCATCTTCAACAGAGTAGATTCTTAATAAATCCTTGTTGACTGACTTACTTGGTGTAGGTGGACCAATTAAGCTATTACAATAATCCAGGCAAGAGTTGTTGAAATCTTGAACTAGAGGAAGTGACTTATGAGTGGAAAGAAGAAATAGATGTTAAAGATGTTAAGAGAGTAGAATCAATTTAACTACATTCAATAAAGATTTATTGAAGTTCTATTATGCCTAGGTACTGTGCTAAGTATTGGGATACAAAAAGAAAAAATATATATTTTTGCCCTTCAGGTGCTTACAGTCAGATGAGAGAATATGAATATGAAGAGTATTGTGGAATATTGGAGAGGGGGACCTGGTGTGGAGGCATCATAGTTTGCGGATTTAAGACCAGGCAAAACTGTTGAAGAAAAATGGAAAGTTACCAACCAGATTTGACAATTGATTTGATATAGAGTATGAGAAAGAATGAATATTCAGAGATGATTCTAAGGTTGTAAACCTGTGGAAGGATGGTAGTGTTCCACATTTAAAATATAACAGTTGGAATATGTTTAGTGCATGATGTCAGTAGAATATCCAACTGGAAATTTCTCATCAGCAGATGATAATGGGAGACTGGAACTCAAGTCCAAGTCTAGAGTTCAATATACTTATATGGAAATCATCAACATAGAACTGAATGTGATAGTTTATAAAGACAAAAGCTAGAGTGTTAGGGAATACCTATAGTTAAAGAGTAGGAAACTGATAATTATTTATCAAAGGAGAGAAGAAAAATAAATCTAACAGCTAATAGGAAAAACAAGAGAGCAGCACAAAATACCAAGATAGGAGAAAATATTCAAGAAGAGAGGGTGAATGATGGTATTAAGTGTACAGATAGGACAAGAAGGATGAGAACTGAGTAAAAGCCATGAGATTTTTTGGTTAAGAGATTATTAGCAAGGTGGAAGATAGTAGCTTCATTTGGGTGCTCAGATTGGAAACTAGAATGCAAAGTGGTTTTAACTGGGTGAAAGAAGTGGCAGCAATGAGTTTAGAGAAATTTATTTCATAATTTAATTGTGAAAAACAATTCTTAAATGCTAGTCTAGCCTTTTAAGCCTTTTATAATCTGGTTCTCTTATGTCATGTATTAACTATACCTGAAAATTTCAGTGTATCTGCATATTTGATTTGCATATATCATCTATTCCTTCATCTAAGACATATATAAAAATGTTAAATGTTAGAAGACCAAAGAATCCCATTAGAAACATTTTTTGTCAATTTAATGTCATATCATTAATGACAGTTTTTTGTGGTCTCTTATTCAAACAATTGATTCTCTCTTTCATTTAGCCTCTGATTTTTCAATTTGTCCATAATGATATCATGAGACATACTGAGAAGTGTGTGGAAGTCTAAGTATATTTGATTGTCAGAATTCTCCTGGTATGTCAATCTAACAAGCTCAACCACAACAACAACTTCAAAGAATGAGATTAGTCTGATGAAACCTATTCTATATGAAATCATAATCATCAGTTCCCTTATAAATATTTAAAATAATCCCTATAATATGTTCCAGAATTTTGCCTAAATTAGAAGTCAAAATTATTGATCAATAGTTTACACATATGACCCTTTTTAAATTTTGAAACTTATCTTCCATATTTCTCTCATTTTCTTAAATCTTACAAAGATGACTGAGAGTGACTCAACATTCATATTTATGAGTCCTTTAAGTACCCAGTGAAGTCCACTCTAGCCTACAAAGTCAGAGCATAATTGGATGTTCTCTTAGTATCTTTTCATTTATCTTGAATTTAAACTCTGCTTAATCCACATTTTTCTATTCTTCCCAATTACTTGTTTTGTAATCATAAAAAACAAATTCCAAAGTATTTTTTCATCTTTTCCTTTGTCTCCCCTCATATTGAAATTTTGAATAAGAAGTAATCGTGGACTTTAGTCAAGTTCCTTCTAAAATTCAATGACTTTATCTTTTATAATATTAAGTGTTAGTGCATAAACTATAGTACTTATCTACATGGCTGCCTTTTTGCTTAATCAAGAACTTCTCATTAATTAAAACTCAGTCATAAAATCACTATAGCATAAATCTATAGGGCCATTCAAGAGAGATAAAATGCTAAGAATCTATAACAATGGCATTGTCCCCACAGCACTCCTGGCACATATAATTGCTATCATCTTTTGCACACCCTGCTTCCACACTTTGCATGACTGTAATTTTTGTTTTAACAAGAAAAGAAATTGTTGGCAAAATGCTTTGGTGTGGTTATACCAGGTGATCCTGTTTCAGCAGTTGTATTAACTAGAAAAAAATTATCAAGCCTTTCTTTTTGTGTACTTGGTAAGTTATTGCAAATAATACTAGGTCCCACCAAAAAGCAAATAAGCAAAAACAGATTCTGATAATGATTTCAGTGTTGCCAACTTCATATTAGGTGACATAGTAGATAGAGTATTGAAATTCTAGTCAGGAAGTCCTGCGTTCAAATGAGCTCAAACACTTACTACCTGTGTGAATCTGGGCAAATCACTTAACTTTGTCACACTTAAAATCCCTCATCTATAAAATGGGGGTTTTAGTAGCACCTATCTCCTAGGGATTTTGTGAGGATAGAATGAAATAAGCATTGTAAAGCACTTTTGAAACCTTAAATTGCTATGTAACTATTAATTATTATGAGCTATTATATCTCATGAAGATTCCCTAGCAATTCATTTATGCTGTTGAACTGGTGTTTTACGAGCTATTTAAGTCATACAAATTACTTCATCAGTGATTTCTGGTGATATGTGCCTAAAAGACAATTTTGTCAATCTTTATGATGACAACTGAAAGTTTCTCTCTGACAGGGTCATGCCTTAATATCTATAGAGCACAGGTTTCACCAGCACAGACAACAGTCATTATAATCTCAAAAAATGCTCAGTGATTCCAGCAACTCAGGCAACAGAACTTTTGAAACCATGTTGTAGAAGGTATCTTTATCAATTATTGACAGTTGGAGTTGGCTTCCACCGTTTACTGATAAGTGTTTATAAGCACTTGAAAATACCGCTTTATCCTCAGGCATTTTATTCTTGACCATCTAAATAAGATAGTGCTCCAAGGCTTTACACTTCTGTGAATTATTAGCCATGCCAGAAGCCAAGTCATTTGAACTGCGATGCCGGATCCTGGTGTTTGTTCTAATGGATTTTAAGTACCATTCTTTCAGGATCTGTACTTTGTATCCATGAATCTGCAAGCAAAACATTGGTATAACACTAAATAAGTCCAAATTAGAATCTGAGCTATCTTAAGAAGTTTGGGGGCATAAATTCCCTTTGTTCCATTATCTGTTTGAAAGAATTCTCTGTGTTTCATGGACAGCATTTACATGAAATACTACTATTTCAACTTCAATAACATGTAATGATGGATTTGAGGCTTTGCTTTGGATTATTATAACTATCTATTTTAACAGAGGCACCATTGGAGGGCATCACTGTGAACTACTCATACAAATAATTCCTCAGCTTATTATCCAAGAAATAACTCATATAGTTATGTTGATAGAGATGTCAATGTAAGAAACTAGATAAAGCTCTTGATTCCTCATGTAAAATTAAAAACCTAAATAATATAAATAATAACAATATTATCTAATAATATCTAATGATGTTTGTAAATGTTCTTAATATTCTCAAAGGTTAACTTAAAATATTATATTCCATTCTAAGTGCCATATTTTAAAAGGACCTTTTGAAAAAAAAAAGCATATCTATTGACCATGATGTTGAGGGAATCAGAGACTACTAGATTAGCTAAAGGAAAGAAAGAAACTGGATGATCACTTGATAGAGAGATAGTAGAGATTCTTGCTTAGGTACATATAATATTGAATTGGTTAACTTCTGTGATCACTTACTTCAGGGATTCTATGATTTTAGTTTAGCAAAGCTTATAAAAGGTTTTTAAAATGGTCTATGTAAATATCCATTGTAGAAGTCATATTAAAAAGACTTTTAATAGACTTATTAGTATATTGCTAATGATATTTATCATTATGTTTGGATTCCATAGCACTGAAATGAGCATGGCATATTTATTTCAACATTTTTATTCTACTTTTAACATAAATGAAAATCAAATTAAGCCTCAGAATTAAAAAAAATTTTTGAATAGGTGTTGCCACACCGAACATCCATAATATCAAAAATACTTGGAAATGAAAAGCTCTTGAAAATGGAGATAAAGTAGATAAAATCAAAACCAAGTGGGAATGTTTTGAAGTATACAATATCCATGTTTCCTCAGTTCTCCTGAAGTCATTCTGAAGATGCCTTTGTTGGACCTACAGAAGACCTTTCCCTCTTAATAGTTTTATTTAGCTTGTGAAGTAGTGATCTTAATAGTCCATCTACTATTAAACATAAAGGAACAACAATTGGAGAGTGATTTATTCTGTCCCATTTCTATCTGAATTCTATCAAAGAGGAGAAAAATGAGAATATTAATTATGATTACAATGATAAAAATAATGTTAGTAGTTAACATTTATTGAATATTTTGAAGTTTAAGGTTTCTCTGACTTATAGTGTCTCATTTGAAATGAATCAAGATAGACAAAAAACCTATTAACCTATGAATGTGAGGAAATGTTGACTGGCATCATTAATTACTCAAGCTGTCATTTTAACCACCGTTCTTAGGTTCCAGGATCAAAGCCATGTTCAGTATCTATAGTAAACTCACAATCTAAGAATGTAGTTATGGTGCCCATATATGTCCATATTCAATAAAATCTCATTTTGGTGTTAACAAACCAGCGGAGTGATTGGTAAATAGATTTACAACATGGCAGCCTATTTATTACAGCAAAATTGCAATAGAGCAAAATCCTGTTCTATAAATCACTGTCATACAATTAAAAGAAGCCAAAAAGACAAAAATTTCAAGTTATCATACTACTTCTTCATGTAAAAAGTAACTCTCTATTTTCTATGCTCTTTCTGCTCCTAACCCTTCCCTGCTCCCCAAACCAGTGTCTCTATTTCTAGTCTTTGAATGTTAGAAGAAAATTCTAAGGAAAGTTCTTAAGAGTGAGGAGAAAGATGTTTGAATATGAGAATAACATCTTTGAGTTTGCAAGTGTGACAAGTTCAACCTTGAAATGACTATGTATAATGGGCAAATAATAAAAAATTATATAGCAATTAAGGTTTCAAAAAAAGATTTATGGTTAAAAGTCACATTGTATGAAATCTTTAAATTTTGAAAAGTATTTTCCTAAAATTTAGTGTGAAGGTAGGTAGTGACAATATAAATAAATAAATAGTTGAACAAGAATTTATTTAGTGCTTATTAGTTACTAGATACTGTGCTAAGCACTGGAGATACCTTATCTTACCTTCCGGAATAACTACTGGTTCCACAAGTGGTTGGGATATCATGTAGAATTCCTGTTATTTGTCCCAGACTCTTAGTTTGGACAGATTTTACACTTAGGGAGCCTGGTCTCTAGGAACCTTTATATTCTTTAGCTCAGTAAATCCCAAGTTGTAAGTAAATTTGTCCCAGGTAACCAGGGTAGGAGTATATATTTTTTACACATAAGAATAGTGCTAAAAATAAAAGATTCCCAATCTGCATTAACTGATAATTTCAATATAATTCAATGACTTAACATTACTATTACTACAATGTTCTTGGACATTGGAACTTAAATTTCAGAACATTTAAGCAGTTTCAAGGACTACTAATTAGATATATTTTGTCTCATGTCTCTATTCAAATAGATCCTGGGACATGTCTACTATTAAATCATACAAGATTGGGCTAATTTTGCTCTTTTTGGTAGCCCTTTTTCCTGTTACAGAATTTTTATTGGTCCTTAGCCATCTATACCCTGAGGAGATCCATGGTATTTTTTCTAATTGACATGATAACCTCTAAGCCTCACATTTCGACTCATAGAAAGATGTTCAATCACCTACTCATTAAAGGAAACACAAAATTATTAAGGGAACCAGGTGAGAACTTGTCTAGTGGAGAACACACATCACATGGGAGCAGTAGTAGGATGGGAGAGAAAGAGTAATACCAATACCTTTGTCTTCATGGGAATTCTAGAGACAGTGCATTATTTCCTACATGGGAAAGTTTAAGCAGAACATCAAGAAAAAAGCTATCTTCCATTTTAATATAACTCCTTTAAATGTTACCAGGCAGAGAAAAGACCAGGTAACTACAAAGGACTTGATAAGTTATACCAGAATGCTAACTTCTAAGACTGAGTCACTATCAGACTGGAAATATGTACTAAGAATATCATGTAGTCAAATGGAAGCAAGGGTTGCAATTTTTATCATGCTTCATGGGATGGTCTCTTTTATATAAAGAAAAAGTAAAAGTAATCCTTGTCCTAAGGAAATTGTATTCTGCAGAGAGAGAGATAGTGACTTTACATAAGTAAATATATATGAGATTCATGAGAATAATATATATTAGATATAAGGTAATATTACAAAGCCTCCATTTAAAGAGGTTTCCCAGGCCAGCCATTTCTTCATTTCCCACAAGTTATATTCCTATGGAGGGATTCCATCATGGCCTTAAGCTGTATCTCACCCCTGACCCCATTTTTCAGCTTCCTTTTCTGTGTTGTTTTCTTACATTAGATTGTAAGCTCCTTGAGGACAGGGATTGTCTTCTTTTTTTCATATTTGTATCCCTAGAAGTTACTATGACTAGCTAACTGAATAAAGGGAAGGGAAATGGCTAGAGGGAGTGAGAAGAGATAGGCTTGTAAAAGGTGATATTTGATCAAAATCTTGAAGAAACCCAAGGATTCTTGAAGAAAAGTTAGGAGATAAGCATTCCAGCCATGGGGACAATAAGTACAAAGCATTAAAGAAGAAAGAAGAATTTTGTGCTTGAGGACCAGCGATAAGTCTATATAGCTGGATCTTAAAATGTATGGAGGAAAGTACATTTTAAATACTGGAAAGGTATAGAGATGTCAATTTGTTAAGACTATCAAATGATAGAAGAGTTGTGTTTGATCAAAGATGTAATAGGAGCACCTGAAGATGATTGGTTTTGTGAGTAAGAAGCTCAGATCATTGCTTTGGGATAATTATTTTGGTGTTTATGTAGAAAATGGACATGAGTGAGATAGGAAAAGTAGAATCTAATTAGGAGGTTATCGTAGGAGGTAATCTATTTGAGAGTTGATGATATCCTGAATCAGGATGGTGATTGTGTAAGTGGAGAAATGAATTATATTGAGAGAATGTGGTAAATGTAGAAAGGAAAAGGTATGCGTACATGTTGCATATATAGAATGAGTGAGAATGAATTGAAGATAGCATCAAAGTTGTGAACTTGCATGACAAGGAAGATTTTGGTGCCCTCTATAATTATAGAGAAATTTGGAAAGAGGATGGATGAGAGAGAGAGAGAGAGAGAGAGAGTGAGAGAGAGAGAGAGAGTGAGTGTGTGTGTGTGTAATTAATCATAGGATTAACTAGATCTAGAACTGACATGGGGCTAGATTTGAGAAATGAGACAAGAAATAGATATAGATATAGATATAGATATAGATATAGATATAGATATAGATAGAAACTTGGAGTCATCTACTTAGAGATAATAATTGAACCCATAGTGTCTGATGAGATGACCAAGTAAGAGAATATAGAGAGACAAAGAAGAGGTCTCAGGGTAGACTCTTGGGAGATGTCTATAGTTACTGGATATAATATATAAAGGAGAGGAGACTGAGAGGAGAAGTAAGATAAGTAGGAAGAAGATCAAGGAAGGAAAGAATTGTGAAAATTCAAAGAAGAGGATTTATCTTATGTATGAGGTAAAGATGGTCAATAGGGTCAATGTTTCACTGAGGCCAAAATGTTTGACTAGTGATTAATACATTGTTTCAAGAGAAGATTTATAGACATTTTCTATATATATATATTATGCTCTATTTTATGTTTCATACCTATGTTAGTTCATTTGGTTATAAACATATGTATATAGAATATATACAATGGGCATGTAATATATGTATATGTATGTATGTTTGTGTGTGTGTATAAATGTTTACTCCTTTTTCATTCTAGTTCTACCTGTTTCTCTATGTAATTCCTCCTAAGCTTAGCTTTTTTTCTTTCTT
The DNA here is from genome assembly GCF_027887165.1 of Monodelphis domestica. NCBI lineage: Eukaryota > Metazoa > Chordata > Mammalia > Didelphimorphia > Didelphidae > Monodelphis > Monodelphis domestica. Next base: position 252,977,427 of record NC_077233.1, read on the forward strand.
CCCTCTTCCTCCTCTATTCTTTGTCTAGTTATTGTTGCCTATCTACAACATATTAAAGTGTTTATCTTTAGTGGGGCAACTGGGGTATCAAAGAGCAAAAAATTGTTAGCTTGATCCTGAAGCCTAAAGGGAAGTAGTAGGAATAATGGAAAATGTTTTAAATAAGAGTAGGGCTAGGGAATAAGTAAGTTCAGGAATGGATCAAATAGAGTGGAAAGGGTACATTTGGGACAGAATAAAGTCATCAGGGAGTCAAGTAAGAGGTACATGGGCTGGAAATTAAAAAAAATCTATTTTTCAATTTCCAGCTGTAGCACTGCCTGTCTGATCTTGCCTATTTTCCCTTACTTGTCTCCCTTTTCCTTAACAGTTGGACTTGATACTTTTTGCAATCTTTTCATTATTTGGTGTTCAATGATTTTATAAATCCACAAACCTGAAGTAAGACAGAGAAACTTAAGGTTATATTTCATAAATAAGCATCAATTTGTCATTGTCATACTTCCTTTCTGGACCATAGATTTATGCAGTCATTAAGGAACAATCATATATTTCCATTTCTTTATCCACTTTTCTTTTCCCACAGGGTACACCTCTGACATCAAGGTCATCCCTTGTGGCTTTGCTGAACTGGCCTTTTAGAAGAAGAAGTTCAGATTCATCTGTATCTGCTTTTATTGAGGAATGTTATTTGTCTGCATTAACACAGTATACTCATTGCCTCTAGTTTTGTCTCTGGCTATGTTTTACAAACTCAAACATTGGTAATCTGGAGAATGTCTAGTGGAGATAGTCTAGTTCATGTTGAATGAGGGTCAGCTGAACAAACTACAGGTGCCTAGGTTGGATAATTGAAAGCTCAGTGGTAGCAGTGGAAAGGGGAAGGGATTCTACACACCAGCTGCCTTTAAATACTTGAAAGGCTATCAAATGGAAAAAGGTTTAGACTTTTTTTTCTATTTGATCTTAGAGGGCCTATTAGGAGCAAAGGGGAGAAAATGCAAAAAAAAAAATATGCCTTGATGTCAGAAAAAAATAACATTCAAACAACTGGTGCTATTAAAAAGTGAATGAACTGTCTTGGGAGGTAGTGTAAGCCCCCTTTTCTTAAGGACCTTAGGTAAAATCTTAGTGATCACTTGTAAAGTAAGATATAGCGGGTGGATTTCTATTTGCCTATGAGTTGGACTAGTTAATATTGAAATCCCTTCCAGCTCTAAAATTTTTGAGTCAAATACTACAGTCCCTGAACCAATTTCCCTTCAGTTAGTGAGTGACAACAATACTTAGTGGATAGATCTATGACTTCAAGATAGGGAGAATGAAGTTAAAGGTCTTATCTTTGACCTATACTGGCTGTGTAACCCTAGACAAATCAATTAACCTCGCCATGCTCTAGGCAACTCTCTAAGACAAAATTTTATAGCAGAAACTGGTCTATATTGATAAGGGAGTTGAATCACCAGGAGTTTCCTAGACTGGTGAAATCACAGGTCTAGCCCACAAAAAGAAGCGGAAAAAAGGAAAGGACACAAATAAACATTAGTTTACTTTTGATCACATTTTATGCCAAGCAAAGGTGTCCTAAAAAGTTTTAGAGAAGGTTATCTTATATAAACAAATCAACGAATCAAACAAACCCCCCATCTTCTTCAAGCTTTAGCCTTTGAACACTCTAGGCTCTATCTCAAGGGGAAATGACTGCAGGTTAACTATATTTGGTTTTACAGATATTGACAAAGACAACACTGCTTCCCTGAGCAATTTGAAAGTAAATATGGATTCTGTTTTATCCATAGCTTTTAGATGTCTACAGAACTCAGTGTGTCTAAAAGTAGAACACAAAACAAAAATAACAAAAGCACTCTTGTTTGAAACATTTGAACAATTTTCAGAGCTTTCTTTGATTTCTATGCCTGAGAAGTTGAAGGGCCTATTTGATTTTTTTTGGTTAGAAATAAAATGATATTCAACATTTCAGACTTCATAAAGTGATTTTTAGAGTCATATATGATATAGACTTATTCATTAATATATCAACAACCTGTGATTAAGTTCATGTGGGAAATTCTTCCACCAATGCTGATTGCATTTAATATCTTTAATATTATCTTAATATCTTTATCTTAATTTTAGTTTAATATCTAAAAGGGTGACTCAAAACCCAAGAGGGTGATGTACCTAAGATAACATAATTAGTTCCAGAGGCAAGATTTGATTCTAAACCTTACTAACTCCAAGTCAAGCAATCTGTCCATTTCACACTGCCTTTCAGCCAGGGAGAATATATGTATATGTATATGTATATGTATATATATATATATATATATATATATATAATGATTTAAATTTAATAATATCTTCCCTACCTACATAATAGGGTTACTGTGAGAATCAGTGGGATTTCATCTGTTTGTTAATGATAGATGCTGCTGGAAACAAATCTATATAGCTGTAACTCAGTTTTGTTGAGGAATACATTCCCCCTCTCTTTTTTGGAGGTGAGTAAAATTGATTCTCCCTGATCATTCCTGTCTCTTCCTACTGAGGCCAATTGAAAGACTGAATTTTTCTTGAGCTTCCTCTACTCCTTCTCTCAGGAAGAAACTTAAAAACTCCTTCAGAAGCCTGAAGGCCCTTTAAAGAATCATTATGTCTCTTAGCTTTCGTTATTTCTAGACTGGCTGGTCTTGGAAAAGGAAAGCAAAGAGCTTTGGTTTGGAGAGCGCTCATCACCCTGTTATTCCTTCTGTCTCTTTTGTATATATTTTTACTATTTTTAAAAGGAAGGAGATTGGCTATGGCTATGACTTTGTGGGTCTCAAAAGGTCTGAAGAATGAGCTATTGTGAGTCCTGGAGCCAGACTTTTGGTCTAATCAATTCTGGAATTTATTGGATGCCATATGGTTAGAAGCAAACTTTTGAGCAATTTGTTTGACTTAGTCCACCAGTAGCATAGATGTGGATTCATTCATCCATTAGCCATGCCATATTTGGTAATGAACTTAATGGGGGCAAAACAACCCTGTTAAAAAAATTGTGTTAAATCTGGTCCATTTCCCCCAGGAACTTGAGAGTATTCCCTGAAGTGTTGGGAGAGGAACAATGTTTGTATTTCTTGCTATACCTTTGGTATAAATATACTTCTGTAAAGGGTAACAATCAATCACACAGAGGCTTTTTAAAATGAACTGATGAAAAATGAATTGAGCAGAATCAGAAGAATAATTTATATAATAATAACACCATAAAAGTAAACAACCTTGAAAGATGTAAGAATGATAATCAATATAATGACTATTGATGATTCCAAAGGACAGATGTCCATACTATCCATTATGCAGCAATGAAAAATAAAAGATGCAGAATGGGATATATGTTTGTTTATATCTATCTATCTATCTATCTATCTATCTATCTATCTATCTATCTATCTACACAAACACACACACATATATTAATTATTCATTTGGAAGAAGACCAGTGCCATCACTGGTAATGGCTAACCTTCCACACTAATTGAATTTAGATGAGACAGAGTTGCACAAAGTTGTAGCCTCACTTTCTCTTCCAGGTTTTGAAGACCAATAGCAAGAAAAAGTTAGAGCAAATGGTGATGACTCAGGATACAATGGATGACTTTGGAATCTTTGACATCTTATCAGGCTCTAAGTGCTCCACAGCACCTGCTTCAGTTGCCTCCAGGGCCTTTGCAACAAACTCTTCTCATCTACCTATTCTAGGGAAGCTAGGGAAACTAATCTGGCTGAAACAGCAAGGCATCTGAGAGAGGGCAAGAGGTAGTATGTGGTATGCAAATCAAATCTTCACCATCATCTTGATCATCATTTTCTTTCAGTCCTTAATGGATACATCTTGGGATATTGACCTCAAGAATCTTGGAGATAGCAATGTCCTCAAAACAAAACCAGTTTTCAGCTCAGCACTATAGCCATCCTTGAAATGAGAGAGGAGAAATCACTGTGAGGAAGGCAACCCATTTTTCATTAGCACTACCATCAACTACTGAACAACACTCCCTAATAGTCACATAGTCCTGGGATCCTTGAGTTTGACAGCACCTTCCAAATGACAAGTGCCAATTGTAATCTAGGTTTCATACCCATCATCAAGGGAAACAGCTCTTGTGGAGAAGGAGTCAGCCATCTCTACCAATTGCTAATTTACCACACCTCCTGGGTAGACAAACCACTCTAGATAAAGTATCCTGACAGATACAGGAGGGAGCATGTACTAGGCAGTTCAAACTACAGGCACTACCTTGACCACATTTCTTTTTAGACAAAGATTGTAAAAGCTGTAGGAATATAAGTTAGGGATAGAGTCATTTCTAGGGTTAGTTGAAAGAAGGGAACTTTGAGATAAGCCCTGAGAGAGAATTCTGGGTAAGAAAGGAATTGTGGGAGTCTGAACTGAAAATAACTGAACTTAATTCCTTCTTTGATTTCCTCTGAGATGGAAGGGTTTTTTGACTTTGCCTTAATTTCCATCAAGCTGAAGGAGAGGTTTTGCTCTGAGAGATTCTCCCTGGAGAGTCAATATTTTGTGGCGAAATCTTTGACTCCAAGGTGGAGAATTTATTTGGAGGAAATCAATTTCCCTGAGTCCAAAGTTCATCTGCCAGTGGACCATCTTCTAGAATTCCTCTTGGGCGAAGGTAATCCAAAGATTTCCATCTGTAACTTTGGGTTACTTAGTGCAGCAACCAAACCAAGGCTTTTCCCCTTTCTTATTAATCACTAGTGGGAGGATTCTGATAAAGTCAGTTAGCATGGGAAAGGGTTTAAGGTAGCACAGGGAGCTGTAGGTAGTGCCCAGAGGGGAAAAAAAAAAACCAGAAGGCTTCCTTTAATCAGGGAACTTAGAAGGTGGGTGGAGTTAGTTTTAAGAATGCTAGGGTCCTACCTACCAGTTTCCCTTATTCCCTTTATTAAATAAACTTTGTTTTCCATAAGCCAAGGGCTGAGTGCTTAATTAGACCTGGGGAATTCCTAGGTGGATTGTAACATCTAACACCCCTTTAGGACAGTTCCCCTTTACACTGCCCAGAATGTTGAAATCAAGTATTAGGAATAGAAATGCTGCTAGCTGTGTTCCCACAGCCATTATGCTGGTAAAATAAACTCTCATTGAGATGCATCCTGGTAAGTTCTCCTGCCTGTGATCCAGAATCACAAGCTCTTCACCATAAAAACCCTTGGCATTATCAAATAGATCAACACTAGAAGCTCATAGCCTTTTTTTTATTAGTAGAAATTAAATCAAAGGAGGAGCATTACACTCTTCTTTGCTTCATCCTAAAAACCACAAGGTTTTCTATCTGACTTGCAGCAAAACTTTTCCATTTGTGTCATTTCTTTCATTAGAATGTGAACTCCCTGAGAGCAGGAACTACTTTTGTTTTCTATTTTTATCTCTAGCACGCGTGAGAGTTCTACGCAAATATTAAATGCTAAATAAGTCTTTTAAAATTGATCTACTTATTCATTTATATGTTCATTTGATTCCTGATGTTGAGCATATGCCAAATAAAGGATCCTCTGAAATTTTTGTTTTGGTATCAATATCTTAAATATCTCATTAGCATGTAGTTGAAATATTCAAGATGTGGGTCCCTTCAAAGGTGGTAGGGCAACATCTTGATGTTAGCCAAAGGTGGTATGTTCTTATGGAGTGTACTTTCAAAAACTTTGCTGTAGACTGAATAGATCTTGTCACAGGGTTCATAGACTCATAAATTCTTCTCCCATAATATACTAGTAACTGAAAAGTTTTGGTTGGATGGGTATACCATGATATACCAGATAGGTATACTTGGTTGGTATATACTGTGAGCACCAATATAGTTTTTATGTTCTTGTTATCTCATTCTGGATATGTGAAGATAATTTGGAAAATTCCCCGAGGTTTGCTACTGCTTATGTTCTTTAAATATGCAGCTCACATTGGAAGTACTTTGCATATAACACACACAAGTCTCTTAGTTCTTGATGACATTTTCAGCTATTTTAGGACAATTAAATGTATTACTAGGTCTAGAATACTTTCTTAAGTCACATGTCAAAAGTCATCATGTAAAACCTTCATGGATATAGTGTAATATTCCTTGGGTAGCATCAGTATATTTGTATTTTGAATATAAATATTCCTATCAGTATATTTGGGAACAGTGACCATCTGATACAGTACTCCATTTCATGAGGACTTCAGCTTTTTCCCACTCTTTCAATACTACATCCTTTTGAGGGATATGAACTTGAGTCCTTTGTCATCTCCTCACTTTTTGGCTTCTATCTCTTCTTTCAGTCCATTCTCCATCTACTTTCTTCACCAGTAATTCATAGACAACTGAGAAGTATGTGGTTCAATGAATTGGAGTCGGTTTAATGAATCAAGGTTCATGTATATTGTTGGCATAGTATCATTCTATATCTTGACTTCTAGAATTTTTTATTCCTTTCTCTCATGCATATAATGTTTTTCTTCCTCCTTTACACATCTTAGGTTCCCTAGATTTCTTCAAACCTCCCTTAGTTTCCCTGGATTTCTTCAAACCTCAATTAAAATGCCATGTTCTACAGAAAGTCTTCACCAATCCTTCCTAATTCTTGCACCTTATTTTTATAAATTATTTCCAATTTATCATGTGTATAGCTTGCTTTGGACAGTGGTGTACTAGACAATAGGTTGTAGGTCAGTGTTTTACAATGAATTATAAATGGACAAGTAATCCAAATATTTTTTAACTTACCATTAAAAAGCAAGAAGAAAATGGATAAGGAAAATATTCATAAGCAACCATCATAGAAGTAAGATAAAAAATAAAATAGACTAATAATATAAATATAAGAAGCTTTTGTAGAAATATAGTCAATGCAGGTATTAGAAGAATAAAAGATACACTCTGAGGAATAATCTTCATGAAATATTTTACATAAGTATTCAAAATCTATAGGGAAGATATATGTATACTAGATTAAGTGTCATTAACTCATAGATAAATGGTCAAGACAAATGAACAAAGAGTTCTCAAAAGAAAAAAGAAAACTATTACCATTTGTTTTGCTGTTCAAAATTTTTATATTAAGATACTGGAAAATTGAAAGAAATCTAAAGTATTATTCTTTACCTGTAGAAATAGCAAAGCTGGTCTCAGGTAGAAGAATTCCATATTGGGAAGGCTACAGAGAAATAGATTCAATAATTCATTAGGTGCAAAGATTATGGATTGGTCCAACCATTTAGGAAACTGTTTGGAATTATGCAAGAAATGTTTTAAAATTAACAAATATTTGGTAAACTTTTAAAATTTATAATCTCATCTTAAAAATTCCCTTTTCATTTGACAATTTCACCATATAAATTTATATTGCTTCCCTGATTTAATTTTCCAGATATGTTTTCTATTCTTTTTCTCTCCAAACTCTTTTAGTTTTTTGTTTTGTTTTGTTTTGTTTTGGAAATATTGCTTTCTATCATACAAACTCATTTTATTTATGTTTAGTCAAGTCCAAAAATTTTGTTTCTTATACTTCTTTTATTTGTATTCCTTTTTCAAAAACCTTGACCTAAGGTTTCATCAGTTTCTATTGTGGCAATTCCCTCCATCAATGAAGATAAGCAAATTCATCTTTAACTTAGAGGCTTTGAGAGTTGCTTGGGGGCTCTTAATCAATTTGCCTACAGTCACAGTCTGAGGCTGGATTTGGAACCAGTTACCTGCCTACAGGTAAAGAGTATTTTCTCAGTGAGAGTTTCTTATACCATAAAACAGGTCTGATTTGAAAAATTAGATTATTAGACAGTAATAGGGACATATATTTTATGTTTCTATGTAATGTAAAATGTGTATCCAATTTAAATTTTCATTATTCAGTTTTCCCAACATTAAAAATACTTAATAATGATTATTTTCTCCAACATTTTTAATCTTTTGTTTATTAGATATTAATTATTTAAGTTCTATTTCTGGATTTTTGAGTCTCTTCCATTGATCAATTTTTCTATTTGCTATTAATTTTTAGACAGCTTTTATAATTACAGCCTTAGAATATATTTTGAAATCTGGCAGGGTGAATCCCCTTTCATCAATTTTCTTTTCATAGTTCCACTCGATATTCTTGACCATCTGTTTTTCCATATGAATTTTGTTATGGTTTCATCTAATTCCAGAAAGTAGTCCATTGCTACTTTGATTGACATTGAGTTAAATCTATAAATTAATTTGGGAAAAATTACTATTTATTTTATCAGCTTGATTTAACTCTGTCCAAAGGATATCCCTGCCTACGTGCATTTTTCCTTAAGCTTAGTTGAACTAATTTCAAATGTCTTTGGAAAGACTTTTTGGGTTTAAGTTACTAGTTAGATATTTGATATATTTTCAGTATTGCATTAATTGAGAAACATTAATTAAACACCTACATATTTCAGGAACAATATTCAGAAATACAGATACAAGGATATAAATAAAAATGTAGGGATAAAAGAATATGAAAGTACATATCAGGTAATTTTTATTAGGAGGGAAGGAAATGTTTCACATATTGAGTAGTGTTTAGACTGAACTTTGAAAGAAATTAAAGGTCCTAAAAAGAAGAAGCCAGGATGGAATGCTTTCCAGTTATGAGAGAGGGCTTAAGTAAAAGAATGGAAACAGGTGATGATATAGTATAGGTAAACAAATGCAAGAATTCCAATTTAGCTGAACTTTAAAATGTGTAAAGGATACTATTATATAATAAGTCAGGGAAAATGAATTGGAGTCAGGTTACAAAGTACTTTAAATGTTAAAAGAATTCATATTGTACTACATGGGTAATGGGGAACTATTGAAATTTACTGAGTAGGATAAAGACATAATCAGAACTGCATTTTAGGAAATGCACTTCAGGATCCATGTAGAAACTGGATTAAATAGGGTAGAAATTTGATAAACAGAAACCAATTGCAAAGGAATTGCAATCATCCTGGTGAGAAATGGTAAATGAACCAAGGTGGAAATTGAAGGAATTCAGAGAAGCAAGGAGATGGAAATTAGGAGGAAGAGACTTTCAGAAATGGGAGATAGGGGGTAAACTCAAGATGGTGGCCTAAAAACAGCAGAAGTTCAGACCTCTGAATACCCTTCCTTACCGATCACAAACTGAATGCTCCTAGGGGACTGAAAATCAAACCAAACAACAGGACAGAGCCAAGGAACCCTCCTTTTGGACTCAATCCAAAAGGTACGCCCCAAAAGCTGGAATTCCAGAACACTAGGGCTTAAGGGGAAGACAGAAGGAAGGTACCAGGACCCCCCACCTAGAGCACTAAGCCTCCAACGGCAGCAGGAACCTCTGGGCGGGTAAAGGTACTAGTCTGGAGGGTGTACCTGGAGGGCAGGACTGTGCCAGGCTCAGAGTGTTGAACACAGGTGGCTGGGAAGGAGCTGCAGAGGGAGCATAGAGCTGGCAGCCTGGACAGAAGCTGTGGAGTCCCCTCCATATTGCTCCAGCCTTCCAGGAGGTTTTGGCCTCAGAGCACATGCAGACCAACCCAGATGAACTTAATCCCATCAAAAGCCTTCAGAGCTCAGGGAATACCAGGCTCCAACACCCCTCCCTCACTGACTGATGGACTTTAGTCCAATCAAAAGACTCCAGAGGATAGGGAAGCTCAAATTCCAACACCCCTCCCCCGCAGACTGCACCGAGAGATCTTCTGTCAAAGCTCCAAGAGGGGAGACTGTTAGAAAGTCCAAAACCAAAAAAAAGGAGCAAGAGCACAGACAAATACAGGGAGCAAGGAAGGGGGTAAATATGAGCAAACAACAGAAAAAGGAGAAAGAAATTAAAATAGACAGCTTCTGTACAGGCAACAAGCAAAGAGCAAAGGGAAGAGGGGAGGAGGGATCATCAAACGATAAATCAGAAATCCCAGCGAATTGGATACAGGCTTTGGAAGAACTCAAAATGCATTTCAAAACACAATGAAGAGAGGCTGAAGACAATTGGGAAAAGAACTTAAAAACAAAGATAAGTAATCTGGAAACAGAGGCCCTTGAACAAAAATGAGAAAAAAGTGTCTTGAAAGCCAAAATCAACCAGCAGGAAAATGAAGCAAAGGAGATAACAGATGAGGCAAAGAAAATGAAAGATGAGCCAAAGGAGATGAAAGATAAGGTAAAGAGGATGAAAGATGACCTGCAAAGAAAATCAGACGAGAAGGAGAATAATGATGAAAAAGCCAAGTATTAAATCCAGTCTTTAAGAACCAGAATACAACAACTAGAATTAAGTGACCACACAAGGCAGAAGGACACTATGAAACAAATTCAAAAGGATGAACAATTGAGGAAAATATGAGGCATCTCATTCACAAAACAGAGAATTTAGAAAATCATTCGAGTAGAGACAATTTAAGAATCATTGGTCTACCAGAAGACCATGACAAAAGAAAAAGCCTGGATGCCATACTACAGGAAATTATCCAAGAAAACTGTCCCCATATTCTAGAACAATAGGGAAAAGTGGAGATTGAAAGAATCCACAGATCACCTCCTGTACTTAATACTCAACTGACAACACCCAGGAATGTTATGGCCAAATTCAAGAACTATTAGACCAAAGAAAAGATAAAACAAGCTGCCAAGAAGAAGTCATTCAGATACCATGGAACCACAGTGAGGATAATTCAGGATCTGGCTGCATCCACACTGAAGGACCAAAATGCATGGAATATGATATTCCAGAAAACATAGGAACTAGGTCTACAACCAAGAATCAACTACCCAGCAAAATGGACTATATTCTTACACGGGAAAGTATGGCCAGTCAGCAAAATAGAAGAATTCCAAAAAATTGTAAAGAAAAGACCAGACCTGAGTAGAAAATTTGATGCCCAAGCACAGAACTCAAGAGAATCATCAAAAGGTAATTAAAAAAGAGGGAAAAAGAAAAACAAACCAAAACAAACCAAACCCCCTGCCCTTTTTAAGAGACTCAGTAAGTTAAAATGCTATGTATCCCTACAAGAAAAGAAGTCATTGGTAACTCTTAAAAATTGTTATTATCACCTGGACAGCTAGAAGAATTACACCTTGAGGGAACAGTGACAAACTATATAGGATGAGAAGACAAGACATAAACAGGTATATAGATATATGTATGCATAAATGCATATATATGCATGTGTGTATATACATACACACACACACACACACACACATATATATATATATACAATTAGAGCTAAAAAAGAGGTTAATATTAAAAGAAATGGGAAAAGAAACAAGTGGGGGTAAATTTATATGTCACAAAGAAGCTCATGGCAGGAGGGGAGAAAACATCAATACACTGGAAGGGTAAGGATGTTAGAGATAGGAAATAATCAACTCTTATGTGCACTGAAATTGACCAAAAGAGGCATGAACAATCCAATCCATTGGGGCAGAGAATAGATTTGCACCCTATGGGGAGCAGAAGGGTAATAAATGGACTGGTGGATGAGGAAAGCAGTTCAAGGGAGGGAGAGGGTGGGGGGTAGTTTTAGAAAGACTACAGGGAAAATAAGGGGGGATAAGAAGTGAGGGGGTAAAAAGGGAAGTAAAATAAGGATGGGAACTAGGGGGACTGATTAAAAAGAAAAATTGGTGTAGAAGGAAATAGCTAAAGAAAAAAAGGCAGGACCAGGAGTAGAAATCAAAATGCTGGGAAATACACAGCTAGTAATCATAACTCTGAATATGAATGGAATAAACTCACCCATAAAACTTAAGAGAATAGCAGAGTTGATTAGAATCCCAAACCCTACCACATGCTGTTTACAAGAAACACACATGAGGAAGGTAGATACGCATAGGGTGAAAGTAAGAGGTTGGAGACAAATCAATTGGGCATCAACTGATTAAAAAGAAGGCAGGAGTCGCAATTATGATATCTGACAAAGCCAAAGTAAAAATAAATATAATTAAAGGAGATAGAGAAGGTAATTACATCCTGATAAAAGGCAGTATAGAAAATCAGGAAAAAAGCCTTAAGAGAGACTAGTCAGTCTTTAATCACTCACCACAAGATTTGTCCCACCACGGCGAACTACCAAACTGAACTAAGAGCTCCAACTAGTCCAAACTCCAACTCAAAAATTCCATCTTAAGAACAATTTTCTCTTGTGTCACCTCCCCTAAATTTTCACATCTACCAATCACAGTAGACGTTTTCCCCAGGACTGACTATTCTTAGTTCACATCTTCTTTTGTTATCACCTTCTCTGGGTAGACTAAAACTTCACACCTCTTTTGTTAAGCTTGCGTTTTGTAAGTTGCTTTACCTTTTAGTGATTAATTTAACCTTTATAGGTACTTTGCACCCTTTTGTTATTAGATCTAAAAATAGACCTAGCTTAAGGTTCTAGCTTTACTAAAAGTATGAGTTAGGGACTTTTTCATTGTTCCATCAGGAGTTTACAACTTTATCTTCCCCTAAAGTATGCCTATGTATGGGTGGAATAATGTTAAAATTCCCAATACATTCCTGATCAAGTACCTCCATTTGTTACAATAAAGGAATAGCCTTAACCAAATGTTCTAAGGTAGAGTCTGAGCAGTTTTAAGATTCACATGTGGCAAAGTCTGGACATTAATGCATTGCTGGTGGAGTTGTGAATTGATCCAACCATTCTGGAGGGCAATTTGCAACTGTGCCCAAAGGGAGCTAAAAGACTGTCTGCCCTTTGATCCAGCCATAGCACTGCTGGGTCTGTACCCCAAAGAGATAATAAAAAAGACATGTATAAAAATATTCATAGCTGCACTCTTTGTGGTGACAAAAAATTGGAAAACGAGGGGATGCCCATCAATTGGGGAATGGCTGAACAAATTGTGGTATATGTTGGTGATGGAATACTATTTTGTTCAAAGGAATCATAAAGTGGAAGAATTCCATGAGACTGGAACAACCTACAGGAATTGATCCAGAGGGAGAGGAGCAGAACCAGGAGGACATTGTACACAGAGACTGATACACTGTGGTACAATCGAATGTAATGGACTTCTCCATTAGTGGCAATGCAGTGATCCTGAACATCTTGGAGGAATCTTCAAGAAAAACCACTATCCACATTCAGTGGGAGTAGAAACACTGAAGAAAAACAACTGCTTGAATACATGGATAGAAGGGATATGGTTGGGGAAGTAGACTTTAAATGAACATCCTAGTGCAAATATCAACAATATGGAAATAGGTTCTGATCAAGGACACAAGTAATACCCAATGAAATTGAGCATTGGCTATGGGAAGGATGGGTCAAGGGGAGGAAGGGAAATAATGTGAGTATTGTAAAGGAGGAATAGTGTTCTAAATGGACTATATAAACTAATTTAAATGGGAAAAAAAAAGAAATGGGAGAGAGGTAAAATGCCTGGAGACTGGAGAAGACATATCTTGTGGAAGAAATAGCAATGAGGCAAGTTTTATTATATTAGCTAGTACTTGGAATAGAGTAAGGTGTAAGATGATTGGAATAGTAATTAAGGAAGGAAATAAGCATTTTATCAAGGACCTTCTATGTGCTACACACTGCTCCAAATGTTTTATAAATATAATTTGAGTTTCACAATAATCTGGAAGTAATTATAACTAACATATACTACTTACTATGTACCAGGAACTGTGCTAAATCACTTTATCTATTTGATCCAAATAACCCTAGTAGTTGCATGCTATTATTATGCCCATTTTACAGATAAGGAAATTGAACCAAATAGGACTTAAGTGACTTGTCCAAGGTTGCACAACTAATCAGTATTTGAGGCTAGATTTAACTCAGGTCTTCCTGATCAGATTTTCCTGACTTCAAATCTAGTTCTCTATCCACTGTACAATCTAGCTTTCTCTATATAGGAAGGTGCCAGGTTTATAAAAGACTTTGATTGTGAAACAGAGGATTTTATATTTCACCATAGGGGAGCCACTGGAGTTGATTGAATGGTGTGTGTGTGTGTGTGTGTGTGAGAGAGAGAGAGAGAGAGAGAGAGAGAGAGAGAGAGAGAGAGAGAGAGAGAGAGAGAGAGAGAGTGAGAGAGAGAGAGAGAGAGAAAGAGAGAAAGAAGTGGTCTAATCTGTTATTTAATAAGATACATTTTATATCTCAGTGGAGGATGGATTATTGTGAGAAGAAATGTGAATCAAAGAGACTTGAGCATATTGAGTTTAAGATGTATATAGTTTGAGATGTACAATAAGTAAAAAACTAGTTATAATTTTGAAAAAATAGTTTTACTGATTAAAATTTTCTAAAACAATAATAAATGTTATATATGCATATTTGAAATTGGTAAATGGTAATTTCTTTTATTCCTTTGTTCTAATATTGTTTTCCTTTATGAGATCTTTTTGAAGCTACCTCTCTGAAAACAAGAGGGAAAAATAAAGGAATTTAGAAAGTTTTGACAATTTTAATTTGCTATCTTTAGAAGTATATTTCTGAATTACTTAAATTATTGGCATTAAAACCTTAATCATGCAATTCAGTAGTTAACTATTATATTTTCCAAAGATTTATAATATTAAAATATGCTTTTTAATAACAGTGTGCTTCATAAGGAAACTATATCAAAGGGGTTCCATGTACATATAACCCAGGATATGCTAGGAAAAGTTTAACAACAGGATCATCCTATACCCCCAAAACATTTAGAGAACATACTTATAAGTTTAATCTGAATAATTAATATTTTCTCTATCAAATTCTTAAGCCTAGACAATTACAGAAAAACCCTGATTTGTAGTATTGATCATTTCTGAAAGGCAAATACTCTAAAAAACTTAAAATTTCTTATTTATGACTATTTTTATATGAGTATAGTTTTCTCCAGTATCCTTCTCCCACATCTCCTAGAGAGCCATCCCATAAAACAAATAATATTTAAAAGATAAAATAAAGGAAAAGGAGAGGAAAAAGTCAGCACATTTGATCATATGCAATATGGAACACATGTGGACCTCACACCTTCATGAAGGGATGACTTGGAGTGTATGCCCATATTTCTTTATTCAGATTGTAATATATCTTTTGGATTTTGTTACATTCACTTTCATTTTTTTTGGTGTGATTTTGTTTACATTTTTATTTTGTTATTCTATGTGTAGTTTTCTAGGCTTTGCTTAATTTCATTCTGTATAAGTTCACATAGATCTTTCCATTATTCTTTGTATTCATCATATAAATTATTTCTTATAAAATGTATCATTTTATGTATCACATAACATAATTTGTTTTAACTGTCACCCATTTTGATGTCACCCATTTTATTTTCAATTCTTTGCAATCACCAAAAATTTTTACTGATATAAATATTTAGGTTTATATAGAAATTTTCTTCTTATCAATGGATTCCTTAGGGGTATAATCTCAGTAATCAAGTCTCTGGTTCAATGGGTATGGACATTTTAATGATTTTATTTGCATAATTAAAAATTACCTACCAAAACGCTCATACAATTCCTAAGCAACACTGTCAACAGATTAGTGTGCCTATCATTCCATAACCTATCCCCCAACATAGACTATTGGAATATTTTCACATTTTTGCTAATTTGCCTTGTGTGAGTGAAATGTCAGGGTTGGTTGTTTTGATATATTTAACTTGATGATTTGGAGCATTTTTTTGTGTGTGTGTATTTCTGAATATTTTCTAATTCTTAATGGGCAGACCATACTTGTTGCAAGTTCCTTATTTCCTTTCACAGAACATCTATTCATAGGACACACACACACACACACACACACACACACACACACACACACACATCTTTCTTTTTCACGTCAAGTTTTAAATGATATTCATCTCCTTCCCAATCATTCCCCTGAAACCACTACTGTTACTGAGAAACCATAGGAGTAACTATCCTCTCATTGCTTGTTGTTGACAAGGTACAATATGCACTTTTCTCTCCTCTACTCCTCTCTCCATACATCCTTCAGTTTTTTAATTTATTCCTAAAAAAACATTCACATGTAACTAAGGTTCTCCAAGGTTATTTCCATAACGTCCAAGGTTCATTTATCCACCATTCCTATAATCTTAATTCTACCTTCATCCTTGCAACCTTGTGTACATTTAGAAAAATGTTTCTTACTGATCTTCGTTACTATCCTTGGTTATTTCATTCATTCACTCCTCTTGAATTTTGTGGTCTGCAATGTTTGGAAAACAAATGATTGCTTTAGGACAGAATTTTTTTTCTAAGGATATTTCAAATATCTCTTTATTATTGAACAGTGATCTTTTTTTTTTAGAGTGTAAGAAAATACATTTATTTATTTTCATGGCAATACTATGGCAAAACTGTTAAATACATGCATATTTTAAAAACAGACATAAGCAACACTTCAAGAGTTTACAGCCAAGCAACTAATTTTTACATTTATGATGTCTTAGTAATACATTAGTTAATAGTCTATGCCTTTGCTGTAATCATTTTTTCCAACATGATACTAAATGTGACTTTTAAAGTACACATTATTTCCAAATGCTTGCCTCCTAATCAGTCTGATTCTCCTACCTTAATTTGGTATGGTATAACAATACAGTACTAGGGGAAATATCCCTACATTTGTTACTTATAGAAAACAATAGATACAATTTCAAATTTCCACGTAATGGGTTTTCCATGGGTTTATTTCACGGCTTTCAGATTGTGATTCACTTTGATCCATATTGTTTGCATCATCATTTTATACAGTGATCTTTTTTAACTTATAGGTATACTCAGATTTTAAGGATAGATAATCCTGGACACCATTTTGAGTTCTAAAACTTTCTAGAATATATTAATCTGTTATTTCCTTCATTTCTAGTGGAAATAGAATAGTCTTGCACTATTTCAATTTCCTTTTCTTTGTTTTTGAAGATTTTTCTCCTGGTTACTTCCAGAATTTGTTTTTTCTCAATGGAATTTTAAATTTTAACCAATAAATACCTTAAAGTTTATAGCTTTTGTTCTTTTCTTTTTTCTTTCTTTTTTCACCTGTCCTCCATACTCCCTGGAAGCAATCATTGGAACCTTTCAATTAATATTTTCTTCTTTGTCTTCAGAAGTCCTGGGCAGTTTTCTTATATTCTTTGTTTTTAATCTTTGTTTCTTTGTTTATTTTGTGAAGTGATACCTACTTGTTCCAAAAACATTTTTGTAGATTTTTGACCTGTTTATTACTCCAATAATGTCTTTTTATTCTTTTCTTATGTTTGTTTATAAAGTGCTAATCTCTTTAGGAACTATAGAATCATCACTGCAAAAAGTTTTCACACAGTTAAAGTTGGATCTAAACAATTGAAAAAACATGAATTATTCATTAGTAGGTAGAGCCAATATAATAAATATCACAGTGCTACCTAAATTAATTTACCTATTTACCACTTTGTTTTGTATCACTTCATATGTCTTTCCAGGTCTCTTTGACATCATCTTTTTTGTTATTTCTTATGGTATTCTATTAAAATCATGTACCACAGCTTCTTCAGTCATTCCTCAACTGATGGACATTATTTCAATTTCCTGTTCTTTGCTATCACACAAAAAAGCTGCTACAAATATTTTTGTACAGGTAGGTTCTTTCCTCCTACCTTTAATCTCTTTGGGATACAGGCCTAGTAGTGGTATTGCTCGGCCAAAGGATATGAACAGTTTTATGGATCTTTGGGCATGGCTCCATAGTACTCTTCAGAATGCATGCATTAGTTTATAGCTCCACAACAGTGTATTAGTGTCCCAAATTTTCCACATCCCCTACAACAGTCATAATTTTAATATTTTTGTCATATTAACCAACCTTATAGATGTGAGGTGGTACCTCAAAGTTGTTTTAAAGTAACTTTCTCTAATTAATAGTGATTTGGAGCATTTCTTTTTAAATGACTAATGATGATTTTAATTTCTTCATATGAGAACTACCTGTTCATACTTTTTGATAATTTGTCAATTGAAGACTGCTTTGTATTCTTATAAATTTTACTCAGTTCTCTTTTATCAGCAATGCAAGAATCA
This sequence comes from Monodelphis domestica, assembly GCF_027887165.1. NCBI lineage: Eukaryota > Metazoa > Chordata > Mammalia > Didelphimorphia > Didelphidae > Monodelphis > Monodelphis domestica. Next base: position 252,995,475 of record NC_077233.1, read on the forward strand.
AGGGCAAATCTAAAGAACACATGATGAAAAAGGCTATCCACTGCCAAAAATGGAATTGATGGAGACTAGATGCAGATTGAAGTGTACCACTCTTCACTTTATTTCCTCTATTAATTGCATTGGGTTTTTTGGTTCAAAATCTTTTTTTTAGTCAAAGTCATCTATATGTTCTCTATCTTGTCTTGATATAAATTATTCCCTTATCCATAGATCTGACAAGTAAACTATTCCTTGCTTCTCCAATTTATTTATAGTTTTGAAACAAAAATCCTTCTTAGATGAATGAGAGAGGAAAAAACCCACCTAGGAACCTCCCTAGGGCCAGTAAAGCACAACTCTTAAAATTATTAAAACCAATTTTATTAAGGGTAGGGAAATGATAAATATTGTCCTAAATCTATCCAGCTATATCTACTCCCACAATCTACACTCCCCCCTCACAGGTTTGCTCTTCTGATCTTCTCAAGCCCTTCTTATATCTTCCTGCTCTTATATAAGATCCCAAAAGCTATCTAACTCTACACTAACCAGCTAATAGGGATTAACAAAAAGAGGAAGAGGAAAGGACTCACAGGAATTTGAGCCTTTACCTAAAGCCTAGGGTTGGCTTTACTAGATAACCCAAAGTCCCAGGTGACAACCTTTGGGATTACCTTGGCCAAATGGATTTCTGGCAGATGGATCACAGGCAGATGGTCTCTGTACCTCAGGGAAAAGAGTCCACTCCAGAGCAGATTCTCAAACCAAGGAATTACTAATCTCTCCAAGAGATTAGGAGTGTCAAGGGAAAATCTGCCAGAGCAAAACGCCCTTCCAGCTCAGTCGAAAAAGAGGAGAGAGGGTCTGAGGCGGCAGCGGTGGCGGCAGCGGCAGCAGTGGGAGTGGCGGAGATAGCGATGTCGGTGCAGGTCATGTCAGCAGCTGCTGCCGCCAAGGTGCCCGAGGTGGAGATGAAGGACCAGAACCCCTCGATCCCAAAACGCAGCTCGGAATGAGCGCCCCGGCCCCGGCTCCTGCCCCGGCCCCACCCCGGCCCTTGCTCAGGCTCGTGCTCGGGCTCTGGTCCCGGAGCGTGCCCCAGCCCCCAGCCCCGCTGTTCTCAGCCCTGACGCCGCCCCTCTAGCGGGGAAGGTGCCGCAGGCGTCGACCATGAAGTGTAATGACCCGCATCATCAGCACCAGCGACATCCCTAAGGCGGTGAGGCCCAGTTCAGCTGGGACGGCACAGTCACGGAGGCGCCTCGCACAGTCAAGAAGCAGATCCAGTTTGCTGACCAAAAGCAGGAATTCAACAAATGTCCCATCAAGATTGGACGCCGCTCTCTGTCCGGTTCCATCTCTCAGTCATCTACTGATAGCTACAGCTCAGCGTCTTCATACACAGACAGTTCTGATGATGAGACTTCTCCACGGAACAAGCAGCAAAAGAACTCCAAGGATAGCAGCGACTTGTGTCAAAAATATCAAACAGGCAGTTTGGCCTGACATAGGGCATGCCAGCCATGAATGTCAATGTCTCAGTCACCGAACAGAATTTTGACAACCTGTATTGCTGCCGGGAGTCCATTCTTGATGGGCTTAAAAGGACAACAAACATGATGTTTGGTGGGAAGTAAGTGGTAGTCTGTGGCTATGGAGAGGTGGGAAAGAGGTGCTGTGCCACCCTGAAGACCATGGGTTCCATTGTGTATTTGACTAAAATTGACTCCATCTGTGCCCTGCAGGACTGCATGGATGGATTTCGACTTGTGAAGTTGAATGAGATCATCTGGCAGGTAGACACTGTCATCACATGTACAGGTAATAAAAATGTGGTGACAAGAGAACACTTAGACCGCATGAAGAACAGCTGCATTGTTTATAACATGGGACATTCCAATACTGAGATCATCGTGGCAAGTCTTCGTATTCCAGAGCTGACCTGGGAGCTGGTGAGATCTCAAGTTGATCTTGTAATCTGGGCAGATGGAAAGAGAATAGTGCTCTTGACAGAGGGCCGCCTGCTGAACCTCAGCTGCTCAATAGTGCCTACATTTGTGCTCTCTATCACTGCCACCACTCAGGCTCTGGCCTTGATAGAGCTTTACAATGACCTTGAAGGATGCTATAAACAAGATGTCTACCTGCTGCCCAAGAAAATGGATGAGTATATGGCAAGCCTTCATCTTCCCACGGTTGCTGCCCACCTGACTGAGCTGATGGATGAGCAGGCCAAGTACCTGGGCCTCAACAAGAATGGGTGCTCCAAACCCAACTACTACAGATATTAAGCTCCTGTAACCAAAGCCAGAAGACTTTTCCAGGATCAGGACCCCAATTCTTTTCTTCTCTACCATACAGGACAAAACCCAGCAAGCTGCTTCCCTGGTCAGAACTGCCATCCATGCTTACCCCATAGACCATGTGTTAGATATTTATTTATTAAAAACTAGAATTCTGTGCCCTCGGCCTCAGCCCATGGTGTGGTTACTGATCTGAGGGCCATGAGAGCCACAGAGGATGGGCTAGGAGGAAGGAAGGAAGGGTGTAGGGAATCTCCTCACTCTCCCACCCCCTACATCTTCAGCATCATTCTCCATTACTTTTTAATTTTTTTTTTTTGTGATGGCCATGTGTGTTGTCCAGGGTACTTTTACCATTCAAAGATTCCAGAGTCTATGTTCCTCAGGGACTCAGAGGGGAGTTTTGTGACAGATCTTCAGTAGCTGACCCTCTTATTCTTTCCTAGGTGAGGCCTCTGGAAAGCCACCTAATAAGCATGGCCCAAGGACCTCAGCCTTGGCCAGCACTATCAGCCTTCTCTGAAAAAGCTATTGAGAGGGAAGGGTGACAGCTTCAGCAAACCCCACAAAAATTCAGCTCTACCTGCCTCTACTGGGAGTCCCCTTCCTTATCTAAGACTCTTTCTAATATGTTTGTGATCATTTGGACATTGATTCTCAGGAGACTGTGCCTCCATGACTTTCTCAGCAGCTCTGGTATTTCTTGGATCTTTTTCTTAAACCAGCTTTCCAACTCAACTAAAGCTCTGCTCAGGAAGTGGGAACCAAATTCATGAGGGTCTGTCACTCTGTTCTTATGCCATATGGTTGGATAGCATCTTAGGAAGCCCCTCTAGGCAAAATTGGAATAATCTCTGAGAAGAATTTGGAAGACCATTTCTCTCCTTCTTCCTGTTGCTGCCCAGAATTGCCTCTGAGATTGAGAAAGGAAAGAATATGCATTCCTCAGCCAGCTAAAGTGTGTTTGGAGTTCAGAAATGGACTCCCAGGCTCTCTGACCTGCAGCTTAGCAAATTTGGAACACTTTCTAAAGGGGCTAGGAGTTTCTGTCTCCTGGGGGATTTTCAGTTTTATTAACTGGCCTAGCTATTTATAAGTATCACTGGTCATCTGTGTCCAGGGGATCACAGCTAGTCTGGTTAGTTTTTCTTCATCAAACATTTATCCCTATGGCCATTGCCATCGATGGAGCCAAATCCAGTTTCTCTGCTGTCTGACTTGCGTCCTTTCTTCTCTGCCAAAATATCTCTGCCTGACCTCTTCCTTCTCTTTTCTCCATCCCCAATTCTCTTTTAACTCTAAGAATCCTGTTGCCTATCATCTAGGGGCAGTTTCTAGGGCAACCACAATATCAAGTAGACTTTATCATGGGACTCCATAACTCATTCCATTGGAGGATTCAGCTTTGGTTCTTCCTGGAAATACCCAGTGTTGTTATTAGTCTGGACTAGGGTGGGCCTTGCAAGGGTCTGGTTGGTCTAAAGGAACCAGTTAGGATTATTGTCAGTGTTAGCATGGATCTAAGGTGTCCCCAGCTATCTTTGACTATTTGATAACTTCATTCCTATCTAAAAATGACCATAAACAATCAGTTTGGTATTAGAATTCATTGGGACTACTTCTACTCCTTCAGATCAGATTTGAACAAGGTTAGCTTTCCTAGGACTAACCTAGTTCTCTTGCCCTACTCCATCACTTCAGGCCTTACCTAGTCTTCATCTTTTACCCTCAGGGCCAGCCTGGAAGTGACCTTACCTTTGAGGATATGGAGAGGAGAAGCTTAGACAAGTGATCATTCACTGCAGTAAAACAGATTTGCTTGGTTCTAATCCACAAATCCTGGTCTTTCAGGGTGATATTGGCAATTTTTAGAGAAATCCCACTTTATGCTTTTGGTACTTTAGGATATCCCTTTGAACCTATTGCATTTCCTTCTAAGGAAGATCGTAAAAAATGTCTAGATTCTTCAGCAGATGGTTCCTTCTCTCCTCTTCTCTATACCCCTACTTGTTTTATAGGTACTTATTGGTCCCCTGGTTCTCCCAGACAGAACAGATTTCATCTGTCAGGTACCTTGGACCAATCTGTTATTCCCTTGAATCAGAAGCCCAGTCTAGTTCTAGTCTACTGTTCTCCAGGGCCTAGCTCTTTGTGGAGCCTTATACCTGGAACTTAAAAATTATGGACTACCCAACTTTGTTAAGAAAGCCCTTTGTGTTATACATTACTTTAGATGAGTAAGGCGGTGCCCTAAGCCCCCAGGTTAAGTGGCTAATGCTGTCATCCAGAGTAGTCTGAGTTTTAGATAGTCTCTCTCAACATCTCCTGGATCCATGACCCATTAGCCCTAGATAGAAGCCAAGAACAGGTGCCCTAAGTTTCAGATTTGGGAGCACCCTTTGTTGTCTGCCTTGAGTTTGGGACCTATCAGATCATTGCTTTAGGTGCACAGCCTAGTTATCTGGGAACAGGGGAAAGAGGTACTTGTTCTGTCTGGCTCAAGTTTGTTGGAGGTGCTATTCTCATCATTGAACTTATCAATTCTCAACCCTTTTTTTAACTTCTATGTACACACACACACACACACACATATATATATATTTAAAATAAGAAAAAAACAAAACTGAATATTCCACCTCCCCTCCCACTTCTGAGCACAGCTCTCCATAGCCATGCACTCGTTTAAAGTTTTTTCTTCTCCTGGCTTCTCCCTCAACAGATCGAGAATTGCTGCTATGCGCCTATGGTTGTCTCAGCATTAACTCTGTCATGATTGTTAAAAAGAAATCAAAATGCATTGTTGCATAAAGCTTTTTAATTTAAAAAATTAGGAAAGGAAAATAGGCAATGCCAGCACATTATCTGTGGATGAGTCATTCAATTCTGAACTATATATATATATATATATATATATATATATATATTTGATTATTTTATGTGATATATATAAATATATCACATAAAGTAATAAAAAATAAAAAAATCACATAAAATAAAATAATCATCTAATTCTTGTCATTCTACTAAAAAGAAATAAAATCTCTGAGAATCTACCATTCTGAAAGACTGTTGGAAATCTTCATGTCTCAGTGATTGTATTAGATCAGCAATAACTATTCTGTAATCTCAAAACACAAATAAAATGTTCTTAAATTGAAACAAACAAACAAACAAAAAAAAAACAGGAGAGTCAATGACAGTTAATGCCAGTACAAACTCCCACAATCCTTCTCTCCTCAGAATCCTCTCCCAGGGCTTGTATTCAAATTCTCCTCTTTTCCTCTTGAAGCTAATCCATAAATTTACTCTATCCCTTAACTACATTTTTAAAGTTTCACTTATTTCTAAATTATGTATCCATTTTCACTTTATCTTGATGTATCAAGTCAGGTATTGTTCTGTGACTAGTTACTGCCATGCTGTTTTTCAATTTTCCCAGCAGTTTGTCAAACAGTGAGTTCTTCCAAAAGCTTGGACCTTTGAATTTGTCAATACTAGGTTACTATGGTCATTTGCTTCTGTGTTGAGTGCCAAATCTACTCAATGGACTCACTACCCTAATTCTCATTTAGTACCAGATTTTTTAAAAAAGGTTGCAACTTTATAATACAGTTTGAAATCCAGTACACATAAGCCACCTTCCTTCATATTTTTCATTAATTTCCTTCATATTCATCTCTTGTTCTTTCAGATGAATTTTATTATTTATTTTTCTAGCTCTATGAAATAATTGTGTGGTATATTTGAATGACACTAAATAGGCAATCACATCTCTCTATAGGTGCACCAGGATGCTAGATGTTATTATTATTATTTTTATGCATTTCCTAGGGAAATCTCCAAAAAGATTCTGGCTCATTTTTGAGTGTAAAATTGTACACAAAGCTTACTATAGCAAAAGCATTAATGTCATGAAACATTTTTTCTCATTTAACTTTGATTTCAGAATGAGGTAAATCTTTTGGCTTCAGATTTAAGTTTCATTTTGATATGTTTATATGTAGTTTGATGTGTATTTTCTTTAGGTAAGGATATAATTTTCATCCACTGGTCTAAGTTTAACTTCTGGATTATGACTTTAAGTGGTCAGTCTTTATTTTGTTAAGGTATCTGTTGTGAATTTTATTAATATCAAGTCCAAATAATATTTTTATAATTTTGGAGAAAGATTGTGGAGGTGAAGAAGCTGTTTTATGTGTTCATGGCTGAGCAATATAACCTGATATCATTCATGTAAATTAAATGATTGGTAATATCTTTTGATTTGAAACCATCCATCAAAACAAAGGGCTGTAAAAAGCCCAAATTAGTCCTATTTAAGAGAGACAATATTGAACTTAAAGTTAGAAATATAATATATTCAAGTAATCTAGAAGGAAAATATATATGTATATATTCCACATCTCAATATTATTGTGCTGGTGGTGGTCTTAAATAAAGAACAATTTCCACATGGGCACAAAATATTTTAGTGTTTTCTCTTTGAGTGTACCTTTTATGTACATTTTTGATATACAAATAAACATGTGTATAGAATGGAATAAAAATTCTGTAAGATAAAGAAAGATAATAATGCTACAGAGCTTTGGGATATATTATTCAATGGTTAAAAGTCAATAATAAGATTAAAATAAGCAAAGAGGAAACTAAACTATAATTCTGAAGATTATATGATGATATACCTCGAAAATCCTAGAAAAGCAACCAAAAAATAGTTGTAGTTGAAATAACTAATAAATTTAGCAAAGTTGCAGGATACAAAATAAACCCACATAAATCATTAGTTTTTCTATATATTACCAACAAAGTTAAGTAGAAGAGATAGAAAATGAAATTCCATTTAAAACAATGCTAGACAACATAAAATGCCTGGGAATCTATTTGCCAAGACAAAAAAAGGTATTATATCAACACAATGACAAAGCACTTTTTTCACAAATAAAGTAATATGTAAACAATTGGAAAAATATTAATCACTCATGGATAGGCCGAGCTAATACAATAAAAATGACAATTCTATCTAAAATAATTTACTTAGTGTCATACCAATCAAACTACCAAATAATTATTTCATAGAACTAGGAAAACAATAGGTCAAGAATTTTAAGGGAATTAATAAAAAAAATATCGAGGAAGATGACCTAAAAGTACCAGATCTCAAATTTTACTATAAAGTAGTAATTATTAAAACAGTATGGTACTAAGAAACAGAATGTTGGATCAATGGAATAGATTAGATTTACAATATACAGGAGTAATTGACTTTAGCAATCTAATGTTTGATAAAGGTAAAGACCCCAGTTTTTGGGATAATAACTCACTATGGCAGAAACTACGTATAAACCAATATCTCATCATAAAAGTTATGTGATTTGAAAACTGATGCCATAAGTAAATTAGAGAATCATAGAATAGTTTACCTGGCATATCTGTGAGGAAGGAAAGAATACATGACCAAAAAAGAGATACAGAACATTAAAAGTTTAAAATGAATAATTTTGATTAAGTTAAAAACTTTTGTGCAAATAAAACCAATGTAACCAAGTTTATAAGGAAAGGAATGAATTAGGAAAACATTATAAGATTCTGAGAATTACAGATATCCTTTTTCCATGTAGACATATAAACATATTGACCTTAATGAGTCCCTTAAATTTTCATTCTTATTTACCTTTTGGGGCTTCTCTTATGTCTTGTGTTTGTACTTCAAATTTTTTGTTTATATTTGTCTTATTCCTCAGGAATGCTTAGAAATCTTCTATCTTATTGAATACCCATTTTCCCCTCTGAAAGAATATACTCAGTTTTGTTTGATAGGTGACTTTGGGTTGTAAACCCAAATCTTTCACCTTCCTGAATGTCATAGTCTGTGCCTTTCAATCATTTAATGTAGAAGCCATTATGTTTTGTGTGATCCTGATTGTTGCTCCATGGTATTTGAATTTCTTCTTCCTGCTACTTTGAAGCATTTTTTCATTGGCTTATTACATTCATGGAAGTTGTCATTTGAGGATTTTCTGAATGTGATCTGTGAATTCTTTATATTTCAATTTTATTTTCTTGTTCAAGGATCTCTGGACAGTTATCTTTGATAATTTCTTGTAATATGATATACAAGGTGTTTTCTTCATCATGGCTTTCATTTAGTCCAATGATCCTCAAATTGTCTCTCTTAGATCTATTTCCTAGGTCAGTTGTTTTTTTAATATGATATTTTATATTTTCCTCTGTTTTTTCATTTCTTTGATTATGCTTAATTTTTTAATTAATTTCTCATTAAATCATTTGTTTCTAGATGGTCCATTATGATTTTTAAGACCTGATTTTCCTCTGTCAATTTTTGGTTTTCCTTTTTCAATTGGCCCATTTCTTCTTGTATCACTTTCATTTCTCTTTCTCACTTTTCCTCTGCTTCTCTTAATTGGTTTTTGAAGTCTTTTTTGAGTTCTTTCAGAATCTGTGTCCAATTCATATTTTTCTTTTGGACTTTGCATGTGTTTGCTTTGCTTTCACTTTCCCCTTCTATTTCTGTACCTTGCTTTTGTCTCCATAAAAATTCTTTGGAGTTAGGTGATATTTTTGTTTTTTGCTCATTTTTCCTATCTATGTCCTAATCTCAAACCAAGACTGAGATTCCTGGCTTCACTCTGGGCCCACATGGATCAATCCACTTCAACCCAGACTGCTCTGGGCTGTGACTCTGATTTCTCCACAGTTTTAAAATTTTAAACTATTTGCCTAGGCAGGATGTCAGGATCTTAATGTTGGCTTGAACTTAGGTTCTGAACCTAGGACAGCTAATGTGGGGTGGGGGTATATGGTTTGCTCTTGGCTTGCTCTTCACTCTTTGCTACAGTTTCTTGCTGACTCTGCTCCCCTCTTACCCCACTGCCCCAGATTTTCTCTGCCTTTTGACTTCTTTTTTTTAACTCTTAAAAATGTTTTATTGTCATAAAAAACATACTTCCATATTGGTCATTGTAGTAAGAGCACACTCATACATAAACAAAACCTCAAAATAATAGCAAAGATACACCAATATGAAAACGACAATTTTAACAGTTCTTTCTCTGGAGGTGGATAACATTCATCATCATAAATCTTTTAGGATTGTCCCAGATCATTACATTGCTGAGAGCAGCCAAATTTTCACAGATAATAATCGTCCAATATTGCTGTTATTGCAAACAACGTTCTCCAGGTTCTGCTTATTTCACTCTCCATCATTTCCTGGAGATCTTTCCAGCTTTTTCTGAAATAATCCTTCTTATCATTTCTTATTGAACTGTAGTATTCCATTATTTACAATTACCATGATTTTGAAATATTTTTAATGTTATTATACTGTATTTCAATTCAATTGATTTTCTTTGTATCCCATATATTTTGTTTTATGAAATCAAAAACATTCTTCTTAGAAGAGATCCCTAAGTTTCACCTAACTGCCAAAGAGGCCCATGATACACACACAAAAATGTTAAAAACTTCTGACTTTTATAATAGTCACCTAACTAGTGTTCTGAAATTTAAACATACAATACCTATATGTTTTTACACATATCTTTGAACCCCACAATCTCAGACTTGGAAGGGAGATCAGAAGTCATCTTGACCAATCCATATTTGACAAATAGACATCCAGCTTCCATTTAAAGATCTTTAATGAAAAGGATTCTATTAACTTGGAAGGTGGTTCTTTCCACTTTTGAAGAAGACTAATTGTTAGAAACAGGCAGCTAGGTGGCACATAATGCCATGTCTGGAGTCAGGAAGTCTCATTTTCAAATCTGCCCTTGGACACTTATTAGCTGTGTAACCCTGGACAAGTCACAATTACATCCCCAAACATATCCTCCTTTACCCATGTAATCAAGCAGTTGTTTTTCTTCTGTGTTTCTACTCCCACAGTTTTTTTTTCTCTGAATGTGGATAGTGTTCTTTCTCATAAATCCCTCTGAGTTGTTCAGGATCACTATATTGCTACTAATGGAGAAGTCCATTATATTAGATTATACCACAGTGTATCAGTCTCTGTGTACAATGTTCTCCTGGTCCTGCTCCTCTCACTCTGCATCAAGTCCTGGAGGCCATTGAAGTTCACATGGACTTCCTCCAGTTTATTATTCCTTTGAGCACAATAGTATTCCATCACCAACATATACCACAATTTGTTCAGCCATTCCCCAATTGAAGGGCATCTCCTCATTTTCCAATTTTTTTGCCACCACAAAGACTGCAACTATGAATATATTTGTACATATCTTTTTCCTTATTATCTCTTGGGGAACAAACCCAGCAGTGCTATGGCTGAATCAAAGAGCAGACAGTCTTTTATCACCCTTTGGTCATAGTTCCAAATTGCCCTCCAGAATGGTTGGATCAGTTCACAACTCCACTAGCAATGCATTAATGTCCCAACTTTGTCATATCCCTTCCAGCATTCATTACTTTCTCTTGCTGTTATATTAGGCAATCTTCTAGGTGTGAGGTGATACCTTAGAGTTGTATTGATTTGCATCTCTCTGGTTATAAGAGATTTAGAACAATTTTTCTTGTGCGTATTAATAGTTTTGATTTCTTTATCTGAAAATTGCCAATTCATGTCCCTTGCCCATTTATCAATTGGAGAGTGGCTTAATTTTTTGTCCAATTGATTTAGCTCTTTATAAATTTGAATAATTAGACCTTTGTCAGAGGCTTTTGTTATGAAGATTGCTTCCCAATTTGTTGCTTCCCTTCTAATTTTGCTTCCATCGGTTTTGTTTGTACAAAATCTTTTTAATTTGATGTAATCAAAATTATTTATTTTACATTTTGTTATTTTTTCAAACTCTTGCTTGGTCTTCAAATCTTTCCTTTCCCAAAGATCTAACATGTATACTATTCTGTGTTCACCTAATTTACTTATACTTTCCTTCTTTATATTCAGGTCATTCACCATTCTGAGTTGATCTTGGTGTAGGGTGTGAAATGTTGGTCCAAACCTAATCTCTCCCATACTGTCTTTCATTTTTCCCAGCAGTTTTTATCAAATAGTGGATTTTGGTGCCCAAAGTTGGGATCTTTGGGCTGTCATAGACTGTCTTGCTGAGGTCACTTACCCCAAGTCCATTTCACTGATCCTCTTTTCTGTCGCTTAGCCAGTACCATATTATTTTGATGACCACTGCTTTATAGTATAGTTTGAGAAGGGGGACTGCAAGGCCACCTTCCTTCACTTTTTTTTTCATTATTTCCCTCGATACCCTTGATCTTTTCTTCTTCCAGATGAACTTTGTAATGTTTTTTTTTTTTTCTAATTCAGTAAAAAAGGTTTTTGTAGTTCAATGGGTATGGCACTAAATAAGTAAATAAGTTTGGGTAGGACTGTCATTTTTATTATGTTAGCTCATCCTACCTGAGAGCAGTTAATGTTTTTCCAATTGTTTAGATCTAGTTTTAATTGTGTGTAGAGTGTTTTGTAGTTGTGTTCATATAGTTCCTGTGTTTGTCTTGCAGATACATTTCTAAGTATTTTATATTGTCTAGGGTGATTTAAAATGAAATTTCTCTTTCTAATTTTTGCTGCTAAGATGTGTTGGAGATATATATAAATGTTGATGACTAATGTGGGTTTATTTTGTATCCTGCAACTTTCCTAAATTGTTGATTATTGTGACTAGCTTTTTAGTTGATTCTCTAGAATTCTTTAAGTAGACCATCATATAATTTGCAAAGAGTGATAGCTTGGTCTCCCCACTATCAATTTTAATACCTTCAATTTCTTTTCCTTCTCTAATTGCTACTGCTAGTGTTTCTAGTACAATGCCAAATAATAGAACTGATAATGGGCATCCTTGTTTCAGTCCTGATCTTATTGGGAATGCATCTAATTTATCCCCACTGCACATGACATTTGCTGATGGTTTTAGATAAATACTGTTTATTATTTTTAGGGAAGACCCTTCTATTTCTATCCTTTCTAGTGTTTTCAATAGGAATAAGTGTTGTATTTTGTCAAAGGCTTTTTCTGCGTCTATTGAGATAATCATGTGATTTTTGTTGGTTTGCTTGTTGATATGTTCAATTATGTGGATGGTTTTCATAATATTGAACCATCCTTGCATTCCTGTTATAAATGCAACCTGATCATAATAAATAACCTTTGTGATCACTTGCTGGAGTCTTTTTGCTAGTATTCTATTTAAGATTTTTGCATCTATTTTTGCATCTTAAGGAAATTGTTCTATAGTTTCCTTTCTGTTTTTGACCTCTTTGGCTTTGGAATCATTACCATATTTGTGTCGTAAAAGGAATTTGGTCCAACTCCTTCTTTGCTTATTCTATCAAATAGTTTGTAGAATATTGGGGTTAGTTGTTCTTTGAATGTTTGATAGAATTCTCTTGTGAATCCATCAGGCCCTGGGGATTTTTTCTTAGGGAGTTCTTTGATGGCTTGTTCAATTCCTTTTCTGACATAGGATTATTTAAGAATTCTATTTCTTCTTCTGTTAATCTTGGTAATTTATATTTTTGTAAATATTCATCCATGTCACCTATACTGCCATTTTTGTCTCCATTTAATTGGGCAAAATAGTTTTTAATGATTTTCTTAATTTCCTCTTGATTAGAGGCGAGGTCTCCCTTTTTATCTATGATACTGTTGATTTGGTTTTCTTCCTTACTTTTTAAAATTAGATTGACCAATACTTTGTCTATTTTATTCGTTTTTGCAAAGTACCAACTTCTAGTCTTATTTATTAATTCAATAGTTCTTTCACTTTTGATTCTGTTAATTTCTCCCTTAATATTTAGGATCTCTAATTTGGTTTTCATCTGGGGATTTTTAATTTGTTCACTTCCAAGTTTTTTGACTTGCATGTCCAATGCATTAACCCCTGCCCTTCCTAATTTTTTAATATATTAAAACAACGTTAAAAATTTCCCCCTGAGTTCTGCTTTGGCTGTACTTCATAGATTTCAAAAGGCTGTCTCATCATTGTAATTTTCTTCAATGAAATTTTTAATTGTTTTTATGATTTGTTCTTTAACTAATAATTTTGGAGAATCATATTATTTAATTTCCAATTAATTTTTGAATTGACTCTTGTAAAAATGGAGATTTGAACCCCATACTTCAGTCCTCAGAAGTTCTTGGAACTTCCCAGAATGCCCTATAATCTCACCTGAGATACCCATCTGGGCCGAGACCAAAATGGGTATTTAAACTGACTGTGCTGCCTACTTTGTCTCTCTGCTTCTGCTTCCAAGCACATGCATCTCTCAAGATGTACTAAGTGAAATTGAATGGGCTTACCAGCCCTAGGCTTTTCTTATTTTGTATTTCTTCATCATTGATTTCTAATAATCTTTAATAAACCTCTAAAAATATAATACTTTTAGTAGAGAAACTAATTTAACTGTTGCATTCTCCATGTACCCTTACTGATTATTATTTTTATTGTGTAATTATATGAAAAGGTTGCATTTATTATTTTTGCTTTTTTGGATTTGTTTGCCATGTTGTTATGACCCAGTACATGGCCAGTCTTTGTGAATGTACCATGTGCTGCTGAAAAGAAGGTGTATTCCTTTTGTCCCCTATTTATTTTTCTCCACATATCTATTAACTCTAATCTTTCTAAGATTTCATTCATTTCTCTTACCTCTTTCTTATTTATTTTGTTATTTGATTTATCTAGATTTGATAGTGGTAAGTTCAGTTCTCCCACTAATATAGTTTTACTATTTCCTCATTCAATTCCACTAGTTTCTCCTTTAGAAACTTGGATGCTATACCATTTGGCTGATTACTGATATTTCCTTATTGTCTTTACTGCCTTTTATCAGGATTTAGTTACCTTCCCTATCCCTTTTAATCAGATCTGATTTTACTTTGGTTTTGTCAGATATCATGATTGCAACTCTTGCCTTCTTTCTATCAGTTGAGGCCCAATAGGTTTTGCTCTAACCTTTAATTCTAACCTTTTGAGTATCTACCCACCTTATGTGTATTTCTTGTAGATAATATATGGTAGCATTTCAGTTTCTAATTCACTCTTCTATTTGTTTTTATTTTAAGGGTGAGTTCATCCCATTCACATTCAAAGTTATGATTGCCACTGGTGTATTCCCCATCATTTTGATATCCTTTCCTAGTTCTGTCCTTTCTTTTCTTGCTATATCCTTTTAAACTGGTGCTTTGCTTTTAATCATTCCCACTAATCCCCACCCTTAATATGCTTCCCTTTCTTCCTCCTCCCTTTTTGTTCCCTTCTTGTATTTTTTAGAGTCTGTTAAGTTTCCTCCCCCTCTCTTTCCCTCCTTTTTAAAATTCCCTCCCTACCCTCCTTAGTTTTCCCTCCTCACTTTCTCTTTAGGTTAAGATAGAATTCTATACCCCAATGGATCTAGATGTTCTTCCCTCTCAGAACTGATTTAATTGAGAGTAAGGTTTAAGCATTACCTATTAGCACTCTCTTCCTATCCTTTTTATAATAGTGTTCTTCCCCTCTCCTTCCCACATGTCTCTTTGTGTGATGAAGCTTATCCAATTTATCTTATTTCTTCAAATTTCTCTTGTGTCATCTTTGATTCCCCCCTCCGTTTTTCTTTTTTTTCACATCATCTTATACCATTTATTACCCCAGTCTCTTCCTCTGAATGATTCTTCTAATTAGTATCATAGTGAATATAATTTTTGAGAGTAACAAATAACATTTTCCCCATATATTAATATAAACAATTTGATCTTATTGAAGCCCTTAAAGAAGAAAGTTTGAATAAAATAACATTTTCCCCATTTTCCCTCTTTCTTATTTACCTTTTCATGTTTCTCTTGATTTTTGTGTTTGGATATCAAACTTTCCAGTTAGTTCTGGTGGTCTTTTCTTTACAAATACTTGGAAATCTTCTATTTTGTTGAATACACATACTTTCCCCTAGAATTATATACTCAGTTTTGATGGGTAGGTGATACTTGGTTGAAGACCCAATTCTCTTGCTATTCTGAATTTCATATTCCAAGCCCTGCAGTCCTTTAGTGTGGAAGCTACTAGATCTTGTGTAATCCTGATTGGTGCTCCTTGATATCTGAATTGTCTCTTTTTCGCCTCTTGTAAAATTTTCTCCTTAGCTTGGAAGTTCTTGAATTTGGCAATAACATTCCTGGGTGTTGTCTTTTGAGGATTTATTGTAGAGGATGTTCTATGAACTCTTTCAATGTCTATTTTGCCCCCTTGTTCACGAGCATCAGGGAAGTTTTCTTGGATAATTTCTTATAGTATGATATCAAGATTTCTGTTTATTTCTGGATTTTCAAGTAGACCAATTATTCTCAAATTGTCTCTTCATGATCAGTTTTCCTTATCTGTCATCTTGTCAGTGAGATATTTTAATTTTCTTCAGTTTTGTCAGTCTTTTGATTTTGCTTAATTGGTTCTTGCTGTTTTGCAAGATCATTGGCTTCCAGCTGCCTGATTCTGGTCTTTAACAACTGGTTTTCCTTTTTGCTTTGGTCTATCCTGTTTTTTTTTTGTGGGTTCAACCTGTTTCTCTAATGGGTTGTTCTTGTCCTTTAAACTGTTATTTTCTTTTTGAACTATTTCCCACTTTTCTTGCCAGAAGGCTTCCATCATTTTGGTAAGTTCCAATTTAAATTCTTCAAAAGCTTGTGGACAGTTTCCATTTTTTTGGGAAGATTTTGGGCCATTCACTTGTATTTCCTCTTCTGCATCATTTCCTCTGTAATCTGGATTTTCCCTCTGTAAAATTGATCCAGGGTCAACCCCTTCTCCTTGTTTTTCTTGGTGTTGAGAAGTTGTTTTTAATGGCTGTTGTTTGCCAGAACTCTGGTGGTTTTTCCTTCCCTTTCCAGTTAGAATCTGCATGGGGAGGGCCACTCTCTGTGTATGGAGCTAAGGAGCAAGGATTTTGCCTTGAGTCTCTGCATCTTCTGCTGTTTGCTGCCCTTCTCTGTGCTCTCTCTCCATGGCTGCCTACAGTCTTCGATCTTTAGCCTGCTGGGGTTTCAGGTTTAGCTGCTCTCAGGGGTAGGTCTTTGGTGGTATTAGTCAGCTGCCAAGGACCTATAGGTGCTCCTCACTTGCTCTGTTGGTGCCCTTGCTCACTCACTGATTCTAGCAAGTGCTGGCTCTGACTCTGGTTCCATAAGTGGGGTGTGGGAGGTTTTGTTTTGGTGGAAGATTTTTCACTCCCTCATGGTGTGGAAATGCCAAGTCCCACATGACTTCAATGCTGTGCCCTACTGTAGAGTCCCTTTGTTCATATGAATTTTTTTTTGCCTTTTGAGGTAGTCTATAT
Source organism: Monodelphis domestica (assembly GCF_027887165.1). Classification (NCBI taxonomy): domain Eukaryota; kingdom Metazoa; phylum Chordata; class Mammalia; order Didelphimorphia; family Didelphidae; genus Monodelphis; species Monodelphis domestica. Next base: position 253,012,058 of record NC_077233.1, read on the forward strand.
TGGTAGGTGCTGAGGAGAGGAAGAGTCCTGTGTCTAGACTGCCATCATGTTTTCTTCTTTTCTTCTTTTCTTTTTTTAAACCCTTACCTTCCATCTTGGAGTCAATACTGTGTATTGGCTCCAAGGCAGAAGAGTGGTAAGGGCTAAGCAATGGGGGTCAAGTGACTTGCCCAGGGTCACACAGCTGGGAAGTGTCTGAGACCAGATTTGAACCTAGGACCTCCTGTCTCTAGGTCTGGCTCTCAATCCACTGATCCATCCAGCTGCCCCCTTTCTTCTTCTTTTCTTGAAAGTTGTTTCACTCTGTCACCTTGTTGGTTCTTTTAGTCCTTTATTTGTTTTGTGCTGATATTTTAATTTTGCTTGGAGAGGATTCTCATGGTAACTGGCAGCTGCTCTGATTTACTCTGCCATCTTGACTTTTCCCCCGGAACTTATTAAAGTCACCTGACATAAATGGTCCATGTGCATTGGAGGATTTCTGAGTTCTCTGTCTTGTTTTTATGAAATTTTGCCTGGAAACATTAACATATGTCTTGTTTCATACTTAAATGCAAAAAAGTAGCCACCAATTTACTTCATAAACAAACAGGTTCAAAAAAGGAATATCCTGCTAAAGAAAATTACATAATCATGCCAGCTGGTTCCACTCCAAATTTATATGATATCATCTTCATAAATATTTATTAACCATCATTTTTGTGCCATGCCACTATGGCACCAGAACAGAATTGGCTGCTCTGCAGGAGTTCTTGGAAAATAACCAAAAGAAAAGGTTTATCTTACTTAGACTTTCTGTGCTGTTTGTCAAGAAGGGAACTTAAGGTCTGAGTCTCTTCCATAATTATAGGGCCCTAAATACCATTTCTATCTCAGACTGGTATCCTCTACTCTTGATAAATGATCTGATTCACCATATGACAGTATCAGATATTCATCAAATTAGACTCTGTTAAGCACAAAACCTTGTCAATATCTTAAATTGGGTGAGTGGAAGGTGCCTTCTTAGTAACAGTATATTTTATATGAACACCACATAATGACATATGGACAGTTCAAATCTCTAATTCATTTAAAATGTAAATGAAATAAGTCAGATTGAATCAACAAGCAATTTTTGAAGTATTTACTATGTACCAGACAGTGTGCTAAACCTGGTATACAAAGATCAAAATAATCTATGCCCTTAAAGACCTTACAATTTAAGAGGGAGTCAATACACAGAGACCTTTGTACAAATAAGATTATATGTTCACACACTCATGTATATGTGTGGTTTTTATATAATATATATATATTTATATATATATATGTAATATAATGTATTGTGAATGTTAAAAACTGTAAATGTCAAACTCTAAAGGGTTTGGCCAAAACTGTAAAGATAATTTTTAGTGTTTTGACTTAAAATCTAAAATAAGTGGTCGCCATGGGAAATTCCCAAATATGAAAATACCCAAGTCAACTGGGATTTATGGAGATTTTAATTAATATCAATGAAGGAATTAAGGGAAGGAGAGAGAGAGAGAGAGAGAGAGAGAGAGAGAGAGAGAGAGAGAGAGAGAGAGAGAGAGAAAGAGAATAGCTAAGTAGTAGAAAAGGGCCTAGGCCAAAATGGCCTGAGCCTAAGGGAGAGGGAGTCAGTCTTTATTACTCACCACAAGATCATCTCCAAGCTGGGTTCAATTGTGAACTCAATTCAAAATGTCCCTCACTTCAAATTTGAACTCCAACTCCTCCAAACTCCAACTCATTGACTTCCAATCCAAAACTCCATTACCTGAACTGACTTCTCTTTTTAAAGAAATTTTCTCTTATGTCACCTCCCCTAAATTTTCATGTCTACCAATCACAGTAGACACTTTTTCCCAAGACTGCCCATTCTTAGTTCTCATCTTCTTTTGTTCTCACCTTCTCTGGCTAGATTAAATCCTCTGAGTACTTCACACCTCTTTTGTTAAGCTTGCCTTTTGTAAGTTGCTTGATCTTTTAGGTACTAATTTGACCTTAATAGGTACTTAGCACCCTTTTGTATTAGATATAAAAATAGAACACCTAGCTTAAGGTTCTAGTTTTACTATAAGTATGAGTTAGGGACTTTTCATTGTTCAATCAGGAGTTTGCAACTTTATCTTCCCCTAAGGCACTGTCTGAGTAGGGTGGAATAATTTTAAAAGTTCTCAATACATTCCTGATCAAGTACCTCCATTGTTAAAAATGAGGAATAGCTTAATCAAATCTTCAAAAGTAGAGTCTGAGTAGTTTTAATATTTATAATATGTGTGTTTGTGTATAAGTATACATTTGTTGTTTTTGGTCAGTCATTCAGTTATATCTGACTCTGTGACTCAATGGACTATCACTATCAATGGAGGTTTTTTTTTGGGAAAGATATTAGAGTGCCTTACTATTTCTATCTCTAGTGAACCTAGTGGATCTTTTTCTTAGGCCTTAAAAGGTTAAGTGATTTGCCTAGAGTCACATATCTACAAAGTGTCTGAGGCTAGATTTGAATTCTGATCTTCCTGACTCAAATCCCAGTGCTTTTAACCACTGAACCACAGTTTCATCTCTAAAGATAGAAAGGCAAATTAAACATAGTCAACAGAGAGAAAGCATAGTGTAGGGGAGATTGGGAAAGACTTCTTGCATAAGGTTAGCTTTTAGCTGAGATGCCAAATAATCCAACAAAGTTGGGAGAGATGAAGAGGGATGAAGAACAAAGTAGGAAAAACTTTTGGTATACAACAGTAAAGGCAAACCTTTAAGAGACCACTTGCCCAAACTGCAACTCTCATGTTGCATGTGAGCTCCTTGTCTTATCCCAGACATGGGAGGGAGGAAATGCTTCCATTGGTCTGCTGGGCAAAGGAGAAAGGCATGTGAGAAACATCCTCAGGTGTTGGAGGATGGAGAGGATAAAGGGAGCAGCCCCATCCAGCATACATGCCATAGGTTCACCAATACAGGTTCAGGGAAAAGCTGATGGAAATATATAGAGTCAGGAGATTGAATATCTTTGTGGGAGGAATAGCAAGGAAGCCAGTGGAACTGGATTATAGAATATATGGAGTAAAATAAGGTATAAGAAGACTAAAAAAGTTTTAAAATGATTGATATATTTCATGAAAGTTTATCTTTATGATATTGTAATTTATTAGTATTGATAAGCATACTGAATTAATTCAATCAAGCCTCTAGGGCTTATATAAGCATAGAACATTTATCAAATTATATGAATATCCAATTTGAGAAGAGATAGAGGTCCTGATACATATATAAGATATTAAAGGAGTCCATATGCATACATGCAAAGTGTATATTATATCCAAGCTTCCCTGATCTAATAAAAGTGATTTATTACAGTAATTTATTTTTGACTTTTTGTGTTACTGTTGTCACTTCATCTCTAGATTCTCTGCTTTTCTTGTGCTTCTTTTAGATTTGATGAATCATTTCATGGCTCTCCAGTGAGTACCTGAGGTGGAGTGGATGATTAAGTATCTGAGAAAGTGGTTCATTTCCATCTCTGTACTAATCTCTGCCCTCGTTGAGCCAGCTCATTGTGGAAATATGCATCCAGTGTGTGGTTTAAGTCCTAAATATATTCATTTCTTATGAACTACTCTACTCCACCTTAGTCATGTAAAGAGACAATAACCCTTGTTTTTGCCATTACACACAAGTGCAGCAGTTCTACATTAATGAATTCCTAAAACCCCTTATCTGTCTATAACCTACTGGTTCTTACCTCTCCTTCTGCCTTGACTTAAGAAAAATCCTATTCTTTGTTCATATTATGACTTCTAATTGCTTGATTCCATGACTCCCCAGTTCTCATCCAGGTCATCTCTTATACCCATCACTTTCTGTTTTCCCTTTTAATTCTTTTATTAACTCCTTGGTGAGCCAATCCAACTCTATACTGTCCTCTCTTAAGTCTCTAGTTTTTGACCTTATCATTCCACCAAAATTGTTCTCCCCAAAGTCACTAATGGTATCTTAATTGCCAAACCCATAGGCTTTTTATCAATCCTTGTTCTCCTTGACTTCCATATAGCCTTTGACAGTGCAATGTTGATCATTTTTCCTTGATACTTTCTTCTCTCTATGGTTTTTGAGATACTACTCTTTCCTGGCTATCCTCTTACCTATAGGGTTTTTCTCACTCTTTCTCAATTCTTCTTAATTATTATTTACTTCCTATTTATCTTTTATATAGCTTTTTTTGTACATATTTTCTACTTGTTGTTTCTTCCATTAGATTGTGAGTTCCTTCTATGATAAGCCTAAAGATCCCAGCTTTTGAAACAAAAATCCACTATAAAAACTGCTGGGAAAATTGGAAGACAGTATGGGAGAGATTAGGTTTCGATCAACATCTCACACCCTACCCCAAGATCAACTCAGAATGAGTGATACTTTCGAATTCATTCGACTTGAATATAAAGAAGGAAACTATAAGTAAATTAGGTGAACACCGAATAGTATACCTATCAGATCTTTGGGAAAGGAAAGATTTTTAAAAGTGCAAACATCAACAACATGGAAATAGGTTCTGATCAAGGACACATGTAATACTCAGTGGAATTCCACATTGGCTCCATGAAGGGTGGGGGGAGGGGAGGGAGGTAAAGAATATGATACTTGTAACCAAGGAATAATGTTCTAAATTGACTAAATAAAATAAAAAATATATTATTCAGAAAAAAGATTGTGAGTTCCTTGAGGTCAGGGACTATCTTTTACCTTTTTATGTAGTCCGAGCACTTAGCCATGTCTAGCAATACTATATGCTTAATCAATATTTATTAACAATTGATAGTCATTCATCAGACTGTGTTCTGATAGGACCAAATCCTTCATATCCTGACTCCAAGTACAAATTTTTCCCAAGTTAAAGCAGTCCTAATTGTGTGTTGGCACAGAATCTTGTTAGGTTGAGCATGTCTATTTCCTAGAATAGGACAATGTATGGAGATGTATTTTTTTTTCCTTTAATGGTCCTCCATTTGTTTAAGCTACACAATGCAACATGATTGTTGTTACTTTCTTTCCCAGGCTACTACACCCAGAATACCATCTATTTTCACAATACTTCTTCCAACAATCACATCTCTTCCAACTTCTCAGTCTCCTCATCTTTCCCCATCACCTTTTTCATTTGAACAGTGGGAGGGGGTGGAAAGTAGATTTGAAAATTATTTACCCTATCATAGAAGTATAGGATGAACGGTATACATTGTTCCAGAATAACAATACCTATCCAAAGTAGTAGAAGAGGGTAAAAGATAATCAGAAAGACTGATGAGGGAGTATTGGATAGAATCTCTGTAGGTGGGCAATCCCCAAATCAGTGTGACTCTTGGGGGCAGGCTAATTTCTGCAACATCCTCCTCCCCTTCTGAATTTTTCCCAGGTTGTTGTTGTTTTTTGTTTCATTCCTCCCACAAAAACAATGTTAAAACACCTATACTAAAATTATATGAAGGAATACTCCAAATCATTCATAATAAAAAAATTCAAATCAAAGCAACTATGAAATTATATCCCACAGTATGTAAAGTGACAAAATATGAGAATAGTTGTTAGAGGGATTGTGGGAGGACATGGGGCACACTAGTGAAATTTTTTAAAAGTGTGAATCTCTGGCCAAAGTGTATGATCATTTTAGTTGTTTTATTTGAATAATTCCAAATTTCTTTCCAAAATTCTTATACTTAAGCAATATGCTTATGTTAAATGTTTATACTAATGTTTAATGATTACATGTAGGCATTTTGGAAAACAATTTGAAATTTTCAAGAAAGAGATTAAATGACCACATTTTTGATATAGAGACTCTAGAAAGGCCTCATGGACACCAAGAATATAATAAATACATAGAGCTATCCCACATAACAGATAATATTTTAAGAGGAAAAAAAGAAAAGAAAAACAAATAGGAAATAAGTTCAGTGAACCTGATCAATACATTAAAAAATTTGAAAATTTTTCAGTGTAAATCACTTGTGGATCTACAAATGAGTGGGATGAGCATGTTATTTCACACATCTTTCAAGTAATGCTTATTTTTTTAATTTTGCAAATTCAAATAAAAACTAAATTTTTTGGTGAATAAAATTTATATTTATATTGTTTGAGAAATTAACTACATCATCTTCTTGGCTTTGCTTACTTCACTGTTCATTAGTTTATGGAGATCTTTCCACATATCTTTGCATTTATCATATTTCTTATAGCATAGTAATAACCTTTTATGTTAATGTACCACAATTTACTTAGCTTTGCCGCAGTTGATGGACATCTATTTTGTTTTCAATTTTTTTCTATCACAAAATTTCTGCTCTAAAATTTTTGTTGTACATGGGAACTTTCTTCTGATAAAAAGCTTTCTTAGGGAATAAATATAATTGAGCACCCTCTTTGTGCCAGGCATATGATCTATCTATAAAAACTCACTTCATAAACATAGTAGAGGGGCACAGAAGAAATTATATTTTGGATTTATGTGTAGGGGAAGAGTTTAATAACTGTATAATAAAGAGAATCACAAGATTAAATGTACAATTCTGATGATATAATTAAAAATATTTGCACAGACCTAATATGGTTAAAGTTGTAAGGGAAAATGGCAAATGGGTAGAAAATTTGCATGATTTCTTTCCAAAAGATTTCATATGCAAGGAATTCAAGAAATCATTCCAAATTTGTAAAATAAAGAACCATTCTGTAATAGATAAATGATCAAAGGACAAGAACAGACAGCTTTCAGAGGAAGAAATCCACACTATTTACAATAGTGTGAAAAAAGAACACTCTAAATCATTCATAATGAAAGAATTAAAATTGTGGCAACTTTGAGGTTCTTCCTCAGACCTGTCAGAGAGGAAATAGTAAGAAAAAAAGAAAATGATTAAGTGACTATAGGCAAGAAGATATACAAATACACTGTTCGTGGAGTTGTGAGTTGGTTTGTCCATTCTGGAAAGCATTTGGGAATATGGTTCCAAAATTCTTAAAGTATACAGACTCTTAAGCCAGTTATATCAGTGCTAGATATGTACCCCACAAAAAAAAGAAAAAAAGAAAAGTGCCAATAAGTTCATAAATATTTATACCAGCTCTTTTTGTGGTAGCCATCTAGGATAACCTAAATGATGATAACATCAATATAAATAAGAATAACTTGGAAAGATTTGACAACTTTGGTCAATATGATAATAACTCACCTTTCTATACTCACATATATTATGTAGGATATGATGGTGAACCTTTTAGAGATAGAATGCTGGGCCACACCCTCACCACACACCCCCTAGACAAAATGCCACACCCCCTCCCCAGAGACAAGACCCCCCTGTCCCCCACCTCTCCCTTACCTCAGACAGAGGAAGCAGTAAGCACTCCCATTGGGCTGTTGGGCAAAAGGATGATTGAAGTGAGGAATGTTCTCAGGAACATGGAGAGGGGAAGTGGAACAGCTCTACCCCAAGTCAATCTGGCTTTCTAGTTACATACACTGGCAGGCAACTATAAGCATGCCAATAGAGAAGGCTCTGTGTGCCCTTTATGGCATACATGCCATAGGTTCACCATCACAGATTATAGGATATGTATATATAACTATGGATACCAATATAGAAAATAAAGGTATATAAATATGTTATGTTTATATATGTATAAAGACATATTCATACATACCAACATATATACAAATATAATACTATTAGACACTGCCCTTAAAATATATTTACTTAGTCATAGTTTCAAGTCTGTAACTTTTTTCTTACTTATCTTTTTGCATCATTTGTCATGTTATGAAAATGGAATTTTAAATTCCTACACTTATTTGTTGCCCTTTAACATAGTAGTGTGTTTTTCCTTTAAATTTAACAACTATATTTTATTTTATGTATACAAATGAAAACTTATGTGCCATCATTTCAAAAAATAATTTTAATCATAATAATATTTTCTTGCTTGTCTCTTTTAGTGTACATGATTTGGACATAAAGGGTGATATCATAAGCAAATCTATGGATGAGGAGAATTTGTGAACAAAAAAGAGATAGAAATTATTACAGAAAACAAAGTTAATTTTAATTACACGAATTAAAAAAACTTTTGCACAAATGAAACAATTGCAGTCAAGAATAGAAGGAAAGCAGAAAATTAGGAAAAATTTTAATTAAATTTTTCTGATAAAAATCTAATTTCTCAAATACATAGAAAACTCAATCAAAGTTACAGGAATCCTAGTCATTCTCTAAATTATAAATGGTCAAAAGGTATGAACAAGAAGTGTTCAGATGGAGAAGTCAAAGTTATCTATAGTTATATGAAAAATATGTTCCAAATCATCTTTTAATGAAGAAATGCAAATTTAAATTTGTGGTAGCATTTTAGACCCAATAGACAGGCTAATGTGACAGAAAAGTAAAGTGGTGAATATTGGAATGGATGTGGGAAAATGGGACACAAATACACTGCTAATAGAGAACTGATCTGACCATTCTGGAGAGCAATTTGAAACTATGCCCCAAAAGCTATAAAACTATGTATATCCTTTGATCTAGGATTACCATTATTAGGCCTGTCTCCCAAAGATTTTTTTTTTAAAGGTAAAGGACTTATATGTATAAATTTATTTATAGTAGCTCTTTATGTGGTAAGAAAGAATGGTAAACTAAAGTCATCGAATTTATCAAATGGGGAATGGCTAAACATTTTGTGGTATATAATTGTTTTGGATTATTTTTGTACTATATGAAATGATGAGAAGAATGGTTTTAGGAAAACTTCAGAAGGCTTATATGAATTGATACAAAGAAAAAGACCAGAACCAGGAGAACATTGTACATAGTAAAAGAAACCTTGTATGAAGATAAACTTTGAATTATTTTACTTTTCCCAGCAATACAATTGTCTAAGACAATTCTGAAATTCTAACGAAAAATGATATCCATTTCCAGAGAAAGAATTGATAGAGTCTAAATGCAGATTGAGTCATATTTTTTAAACTTTCTTTTTTTATTTTTTTAAGTTTTCTTTTACAACATGAATATAGAAACATGTTTTGCATGATTACACATGTATAATATATATCAAATTATTTATCTTCTGAATGATTCTTCCTCAATGAGGAAGAGAAGGAAAAGAGGGAAAAATTAGAGATCAAAATTCAAAAATAGAATGTTAAAATTTTTTTACATGTTATTAGAATAAATAAAATATTTGAAAAAATGTAATTGCCTTTTCAAAATATCTCATTTATTGTATATATAGATATCCATCCATCCATACATATATATATATATATATATGCACATATACTTATCACCTTTGGATTTTCTACTAAAGAATAGTTAGGCAAAATCTATCAACCCAATGATCATATCTGGCAGTGTAGTCAACATTTTGGATCCATCAACTCCCTAATTCTTTATGAAGAGAAAATTAATGTGCTTTTAAAAGTTCAAATCTGTTTTAAAACATTATTTTGGTAGTATATGTTATTCACATTATTACCCTTAATTACTCTCCATTATTTCAGAGATGTATTTCTATAATTTGCTGAATTCCTTAAGTGATCCCTTGTTACAAGGTAAAAGTATTCAATTACATTTATATATTACAATTTTTATGCTATTCTCCCATTAGTGAGCATCCACTTTAATTAAAAAAAAATAGCTACCAAAGTACTGCCCTGATGATTTTTTTGCATAAATGGGGTCTTTCTGACTTTGACTTTCTAGAGACTTATTCTTACATTAATATTATTAACTCAAAAACTTTAGAGTTTACAGAGTTTTCTTATAACATTCCAAATTGAAATGCATACTCTGTTTTTAAAATGTTTATTACAAAACCAATTTAATGGAACAACACTAAACATGTTTCTTTTATTTATGTTTTAAACTATAAATATTTCAAACTCTGTTATCTCTTGATTTTCCAATATGATTTACTTGTTTTCATCAAAGCAAAAATTTCCACCTTGAGATCATTGTGTTTTCATTCCTTTTAGACCTCTTTTAAGTAATTTTCCTTTATTTTATTAGTCAAGGAATCTCAGTATGAATGCATCATATGCATGAAATACTGTGTTGGAGAACCTTAAATAAAGTTTAATTTTGTTATACCCAGTCAATTTTCTTTTTAATCAACATCACATATTTCTTTTGTGTACACTTGAACTAGTCCAGCTGCTCCTCACATCTTCATCTTCTTTGATGTCATTTCCATTTTCTCAAATAGCATATTAAAGGCTGAAATGTTAGAGTCCAAATGTGGTGATTCCTCTCTCATTGTTGATGAAAGCAATTTATTAAAAAAACGCTGACAGAATTCTGAAAGATCTGCCTGATTTTTCATGTTTGTTGTCCTCCTTACAGTTTTATTTCTAAATGCCCTTGGGATGATGTGACTGAAATTGTCTCTGGCCAAGATTTCTATAGACTATATAATAAATAGAAACTCAGTAAAACAAATCTGTGAAGAAGAAATCAAGAGAATAAGTATTAAAATGCTTTAACAAATTAAATATTCATATGAAGTTATTATTGATGATGGTTTTATTCTAATTAGGAAGAAAAATAAAAAAAAACACTAGATAACCTACTATATATTATAAGAACTAGTTTAGATCCTTAAAATACTGACAGAGTTTCTTGTTCTAACTACCAAAATTTCTCAAAAAAACCCCAACAACAACTATATAATAGGGACATACTACATAATCATTAGTATTTTCTTCTTTAAAAAGAGGCTCCAAAATTCAAATCTTCTCAGCTTATCTAAACCTGATGTCATTATCTTCCATCTCCATAAACCCCTACTTATTCATAACTTTATTATTCATGTCACTCATGCTCAAGTTAACTCCTCACTCTTGTCATTTCTACCTTCCCAGGATCTCTTGTATCCCAAGTATTTCTTATAGATGCCTTCTTTTCTCTATTGACACTACTGCCACTATGGGACAGCCCCATATTCCCTCATCCTTGGATTACTCAATAGCTGGCTGGTTGGTTTCCCTGATAAGTTTCTAACTACCCCAACCCATCCACCACTCAGTTATTAAAGTGATCTTAGAGCACAGGTCTGACAATGTCATACCTATATTCACTAAACTCAAGTGACTAAGAACAAATAAAAAATCTTTAGGGTTTTGAAACCATTCATAAATCTACTCTTTCTAATCTTTTCAGTTTTTTATACTTTACTTCATCCCATAAATGCTGTGGTTCATTCCCTGACTTTATGCATTCTCAATGGCTGTCTCTGATTTTGAAATACTCTCTCCTTCATCATTTCTGCTATCTGATGCCTTTGAGTTTCTTCTCTATTCAGCTAAAATTCTATCTTCAGTAAGTTTTTTCTCAGTAGCCCTTAATGCTAGTGCTTTCCCTGAGACTATCTAAAATGTATTCTGTCTATATCTTCTTTGCACATTGTTGTTGGCATGCCTCTCCATTAAACTGTGAGCTCTTTGAGAGCAGATCCTTCCCCCCCTTTATTTATTTCTCCAGTGCTTACCACATAGTTGTGCTTAATTGCTTGTTAACTTTGTTTAATTCAGTGAAAAACATTATATTTGAGATCTTTTGCAATTGTCAGAAAGACACAAAAGTTGAAAGCAATACAAGACCTTGCCTTCAAAGAGCTGACATTTCACAAGGCAGGATGGATGAAACTGGCCCTCAAATAATAATGCAAGGCAGAATGTAGATGGGATATAGACAAAAGTGCTGTACAAAAATCTGAGGAGGAAGAAAATTGCTTTCATTTTGGGACCATTGGGAAGGCTTCATGGGAGAGGTGGCAACTGAATGGAAACTTAGAAGAAAAGGAGAATTTTTGCAGAAGAAATAGTAGAAGTTGTATATATATTATATATATATATATATATATATATATATATATATATGAGAAATTATAGCATCCAGTTGATTTTCCTGGAAGATTACTATGTAAAGAGTAGAGCTAAGGTTGTCAAGGTAAACTGAAATATTTTGGAGTGCTTAAATGCTCTCTTTAGCCACTTAGCTTCTTTGGACATATTATTTAATTCCTCTCTGTGGTTTCTGATGGATACAGAATATTCTTGTGTTATTTGAATTCCTTTTATCTTCATATTTGAATTTTTTCCTCATCTGGTCACTTGAAGAATTTATTACTTTTTTATTAGAATTTGATTTGTGACATAGTTTCCCCTCCCCTCTGGAAATGATCTATGATTTTTCTTGCTTGACACTGTTTTCTCTTGCCAGAAGTTCTGGGTAGTTTTCTTATGTTATTTCTTGCATTATTGTTTAGTTAGTTTATTTTTTTTGACATGTTCTGTGACATCTCTAATCCTTGGAGTGTCTTAATTGTTTGTCATTATCCTTAACCATTCTAAATTGTTTTGCTTATAGAGACCTTTTCTTTTAATATTGTTCTTAACTTTCCTTTTCTATTTTCCTTCACTTCTTTGTATATGAATCATTACTCAGTTATCCATTTTTAAAAAAGATTTGTTAGCATGTATTCAAGTTATTCTATTCTGCCAATTATTTCTTCTGTGTAGGCTATATTTTAATAGATTAATAGATATTTAAAGAGAAACTAATTGAGCTTACAGAGGAAATGGTAAAACTATACTAATGGGAGACCTAAACCTTCCCCTATCAAATCCAGATAAATAAAAATAAAAAACAAATAAGGAAGAAGTAAGAGAAGTGAATGAAATTTTAGAAAAAAATAGAGTTAGTAGATATCTGGAGAAAAGTGAATAGGGATAAAAAGGAATATACCTTCTTTTCAGCAGCATGTGGTGCATATACAAAATTTGACCATGTACTAGGGCATAAAAATATCACAAACAAATGCAGAGAAGAAGAAATAATAAATGCAGCTTTTTCAGATCATGATGCAATAACAATTATAATTAGTAAGGGTACATGGAGAGAAAAAATGAAAATTAAATTATATTAAAATTATATAGATAGGTTAAATAATCTAATTCTCCAAAAATGGTGGGTTAAAGAACAAATCATAGAAACAATTACTGATTTCATTGAATAGAATGATGACAGGGAGACAAATTATCAAAATTAATGGAATACAGTCAATGCAGTACTCAGGGGAAAACATATCCCTGAGTGCTTATATAACAAAGAAAGAGAAAATTGAGATCAATGAATTGGGCATTCAACTATAAATACTAGAAGAAAAACAAATTAAAAACCCTCAGATAAAGACCAAATTGAAAAATCCTAAAAATCAAAGGAGAAATTAATAAAACTGAAAGTAAAGGAAATATTGAACTAATGAATAAGCCTAGGAGCTGGTATCTTGAAAAAAAAACAAATAAAATAAAATATTGATTAATCTATTTTTAAAAAAAGAGAGAACCAAAATAAAAATATCATAAATGACAAATCACCTCTAATGAAGATGAAATTAACACAATCATTAAAAACTATTATGCCCAATTATATAGCAATAAATATGGCAATCTAGCTGATATGGATTAATATTTACAAAAATGTAAATTGCCTAGATTAACAGAAGATGATATAGAATGTATAAATAATCCCATATCAGAGAAAGAATTTGAACAAGTCATTAAGAAACTCCCTAAGAAAAAATTCAACAGAGCCAGATGGATTCAAAAGTGAATTCTATCAAACATTTAAAGAACAACAAATCCCAATACTCTACAAACTATTTGACAAAATAAGCAAAGAAGTCTTACCAAATAGTTTTATGACAGAAATATGATACTGATTCCAGACCAAGACCAAAAGCAAAGAAAATATTAGACCAATCTTCTTAATGAACATAGATGCAAAAATCTTAAATAAAATACAAACTAAAAGATTATAGCAGTGGACTTCCAGACTAAAATGGCTGCAGAGTAGAAGCAAGGGTCTTTTTCTCCTCACAGCTGACCTATATAAAGTACCTCAAAAAAGACAAATCAAAATCAGGTGAACAAATGGTTTTTACTGTAGGTCACAGCCTTGAAGGTAGACAGGGTTTGGGCATTTACATTGTGTAACTGGAAATCTGTTATCCTAAAAATTGCATTTCCTGGGAGCCCACTGACTTCCTATTGCTACATACTTCCTGTAGGTAGTGATGTGGAGGGTCCTGGCTTTTACTTCCTCTCTCTAGCATGGTGGTGGTAATTGCATGGTTTTGAAGGCTAATTAGCCATGGGCAAATGGTTTTTATTTATTTTGTACATCTTTTATTACTTTACTTATAATAATCCTTAATAAATATCCTAAAATATAAAATTTTTATTGAGATTTAATTTTAATTTTTACATTGATGGTGACCAGAAGTTGGAGAAGAAATTCTCAATTTTTTAAAGATAGCCTAAATAATTTTTTAAGTCACATTTCTCTTGCCATCCCCCTAACCCTGTGCAAATTCTGAGAGAACTCTGAACTCTCTACCAGAGCTACTGTCCTGCTCCTGCTGGTTTGTTCAATTTTTTCTTTGTTTTTCCCCCCTACTTTTTGCAAGGTTGCCCTCCCTAAAGGCCTGGCTCTTGGCAAAGAAGAGATGAGCTGTTTCTCTTGCTCATCTGCTTGAGCCAGCATTCCTTGATGCTGCCTCTGGCAATGTTGATCCTGATCCCACTATCTCCTGCTGCTATATCCCAGCAGCCTGCTTCTGTTCCTGATACTACTTGCTGTTGCTACAGCCCCTGAACAATGGCCCCTGGCCCCCAACTCTGGAAGCTTCCCCTGTTGCTGATCCTAAGAAAACGTAATTCAGATACCATGGAACCACAGTGAGGATAACACAGGATCTGGCTGTATCCACATTGAAAGACCGAAAGGCATGGAATATGATATTCCGGAAAGCAAGGGAACTAGGTCTACAACCATGAATAAATTACCCAGCAAAACTGACTATATTCTTACAGGGGAAAGTATGGTCATTTAACAAAATATCAAAATTCCAAGCATTTGTAAAGAAAAGATGAAATCTGAACAGAAAATTTGACATCCAAGCACAGAACTCAAGAGAATCACCAAAAGGTAATTGAGAAAGGGGGATAAAAGAAAAACAAACAAAAGAAACTACAACTTTTTTTAAGGATCCAAATAAATTAAAATGATATGTATCCTATAAGAAAAAGGTCATTAGTAACTGTTAAAAACTGTTATTATCACCTGATCAGCTAGAAGAATTACACTTAGAGATAACTGTGACAAACTATATAGGAAGAAATGTCCAGATTTAAATATTTATATAGATATATTTACATAAATACATATATATGTATATATATATATGTGTGCAACTAGAGCTTAAAAAAGAGGTTAATACTAAAAGAAATGGGAAAAGAAAAAAAGGGGGTAAATTTATATTTCACAAAGAAGCTCATGGTGGGAAGGGGGAGAACATCAATACACTGGAAGGGTAAAGAGCTTGGAGATAGGGAATACTCAACTCCTATGTGCATTGAAATTGGCTTAAAGAGGGAAGAAAAAGTAAATACATTGGGACAGAGACTGGTGGGGAAGGGAGTACTACAAGGGAGGGAGAAGGTGGGGGTTGTATAAAAAGACTATAAAGAAAATGAGAGGGGAATCAGAAGGGAGGTGGAGTAGAAAGGGAAGTAAAAGAAGGGTGGAAATTAGGGGGACTTATTAAAAAGAAAACATTGGTGTAGAAGGAATTAGTGAAAGAAGAAAAGGCAGAATTATGAGTGGAAATTAAAATGCTGGGAAATACTCAGCTGGTAATCATAACTCTGAGTGTGAATTTAATGAAGTCACCCATGAAATGCAAGAGAATAGCAGAGTTGATTAGAATCAAAAACACTACCATATGCTGTTTACAAGAAGTAAACATGAGGAAGGTAGACATGCATAGGGTAAAAGTAAGAGGATAGAGCAAATCTATTGGGCATCAACTGATACAAAGTAGGCAGGAGTCGCAATCATGATATCTGACAAAGCCAAAGTAAAAATAGATCTAGTTAAAAGAGATAGGAAAGGTAATTACATCCTGATAAAAGGCAGTATTGACAGTGATGAAATATCAGTACTCAACATGTATGTACCAAATGGCAGAGCATCCAAATTTCTAAAGGAGAAGCTAATGGAGTTCAAGGATGCAATAGATAGAAAAATTATATTAGTGGGGGACCTGAACCTTCCTTTCTCAGAATTATATAAATCAAACCAAAAAAAAAGATGTAAGTAAAGTGAATGAAATCTTAGAAAAATTATACTAGATAAGTGGAGAAAAATAAATAGGGATAAAAAGGAATACACCTTTTCAGCAGCACATGGTACATTCACAAAGATTGACCATGTAATAGGGCATAAAAACATTGCAAACAAGTGCAAAAAAGCAAAAATATAAATTCAACCTTCTCAGATCACAATGCAATGAAAATAATAATTAGTAAGGGTACATGGAGGGGCAAATCAAAAATTAATTGGAAACTAAACAATACAATTCTCCAAAATCAGTTAGTTAAAGAACAAATAATAGAAACAATAATTTCATTGAAGAATATGATAATGATGAGACATCCTTTAAAAATCTATGGGATGCAGTCAAAGCAGTACTCAGGGGGGAATTTATATCTTTGAGTTCATATTTTAACAAATTAAGAAGGGCAAAGGTCAATGAATTGGGCAATCAAATTAAAAAACTAGAAAGTGAACAAATTAAACTCCTCAGATGAAAACTAAATTAGAGGTCCTAAAAATCAAAGGAGAAATCAATAAAATTCAGTGTTAAAGAACTATTGATTTAATAAATATGTCTAGAAGCTGGTATTTTGAAAAAAAAAAACAAATAAAATGGGCAAAATTCTGGTCAATCTAATTTAAAAAAGGAAGAAAGAAAACCAAATTCACAGTATCCAAGATGAAAAGGGAGACCTCACTTCTTTTTTCTTTTTCCATTGGAATAAGTTTATTTAGTCAATTTAGAACTTTATTACTTGGTTACAATAATCACATTATTTCCCTCCCTCCCCTCTACCCACTCTTCCCACACCCAACACTCAATTTCATTGGGTATTACTTGTGTCCTTGATCAGAACCAATTTCCATGTTGTTGTTTACACTGGGGTATTCATTTAGAGTCTACATCCCCAACCAAATCAATTTGACCCATGTATTCAAGCAGTTGTTTTTCTTCAGTGTTTTTACTCTCACTGTGTTTCCTCTGGATGTGGATAGTGGTTTTTCTCATAATTCCTCTAAGTTGTTCAGGGTCATTGCACTGTCATTAAGGGAGAAGTCCATTACATTAGATTGTACCACAATGTATCAGTCTCTGTGTACAATGGTTTCCTGGTTCTGCTCTTCTCACATGGCATCAATTCCTGGAGGTTGTTCCAGTCTCCATGGCATTCCTCCACTTTATTATTCCTTTGAGCACAATAGTATTCCATCACCAACATATACCACAATTTGTTCAGCCATTCCCCAATTGAAGGGCATCCCCTCATTTTCCAATTTTTGGCCACCACAAAGAGCGCAGCTATGAATATTTTTGCACGTCTTTTTCCTTATTATCTCTTCTTGGGGTACAAACCCAGCAATGCTATGGCTGGATCAAAGGGCAGACAATCTTTTTATCCCCCTATGGACATAGTTCCATATTGCCCTCCAGAATGGTTGGATCAATTCACAACTCCACCAGCAATGAATTAATGTCCCAACTTTGCCACATCCCCTTCAATATTCATTACTTTCCTTTGTTATTATGTTAGCCAATCTGCTAGGTTTGAGGTGATATCTCAGAGTTGTTTTGATTTGCATTTCTCTAATTATGAGAGATTTAGAACACTTTTCATGTGCTTATTAATAGTTTTGATTTCTTTAACTGAAAATTTCCTATTCATATCCCTTGCCCATTTATCAATTGGAGAATGGCTTGATTTTTTGTACAACTGGTTTATCTCTATAAATTTAAATAATTAGTCCTTTGTCTGAGGTTTTTGTAATGAAAATTGGTTCCCAATTTGTTGCTTCCCTTCTAATATTGGAAGAATTAGTTTTGTTTGTACAAAAACTTTTAAATTTTATGTAATCAAAATTATTCATTTTTCATTTTGTGATTTTTTTTCTAAGTCTTGCTTGGTTTTAAAGTCTTTACTTTCCCAAAGATCTTACATGTATACCATTCTGTGTTTTCCTAATTTGCTTATAGTTTCCTTCTTTATATTCAGGTCATTCACCCATTTTGAGTTTCTCTTGGTGTAGGGTGTGAGATGTTGGTCCAAACCTAATCTCTCCCATACTGTCTTCCAATTTTCCCAGCAGTTTTTAACAAATAGTGGGTTTTAGTTCCAAAAACTGGGATATTTGTGTTTATCATTGACTGTCTTACAGAGGTCATTTACCCCAAGTCTATTCCACTGATTCTCCTTTCTGTCTCTTAGCCAGTAACAAATTGTTTTGATAACCACTGCTTTATAGTGTATTTTGAGATCTGGGACTGCAAGTCCTCCTTCCTTTGCATTTTTTTTCATGATTTCTCTGGATATCCTTGATTGTTATTTTTTCCAAATAAACTTTGTTATAGTTTTTTCTAATTCAGTAAAAAAAGTTTTTTTTTACATAAGTAAATTTACATAAGTAAATTAATTTGGGTAGAATTGTCATTTTTATTAAGTTCACTTGTCCTGCCCATGAGCAATCAATGTTTCTCCAATTATTTACGTCTAGTTTAATTGTGTGGAGAGTGTTTTGTAGTTGTGTTCATATATTTCCTTTGTTTTTCTCAGCAGATAGATTCCTACATATTCTATGTTGTCTAGAATGATTTTAAATGGAATTTCTCTTTCTAATTCTTGCTGCTGAGATGAGTTGGAGATATATAGAAATGCTTATGACTTATGCGGGTTTATTTTGTACCCTGAAACTTTGCTAAAGTTGCTGATTATTTCAACTAGCTCTTTGGTAGATTCTCTAGGAATCTTTAAGTAGACTATCACATTATAAACAAAGAGTGATAGCTTGGTTTCCTCATTGCCAATTTTAATACCTTCAATTTCTTTTTCTTCTCTAATTTGTACTGCTAGTGTTTCTAGTACAATGTTAAATAATAGAGCTGATAATGGGCATCCTTGTTTCACTTCTTATCTTATTGGGAAGGCTTCTAGTTTGTCCCCATTGCAGATGGTTTTAGATATATACTGTTCATTATTTTTAGGAAAGAATCTTCTACTCCTGTATTTTCTAGTGTTTTCAGTAGGAATTGGTGCTGTATTTTATCGAAGGCTTTTTCTGTGTCTATTGAGATGATCATGTGGTTTTTGTCGGTTTGCTTGTTAATATGGTCAATTATATGGATGGTTTTCCTAATATTGAACCATCCTTGCATTCCTGGTATGAATCCTACATGGTCATAGTGAATAATCCCCATGATAACTTGCTGAAGTTATTTTGCTAGTATCCTATTTTAGATTTTTTGCATCTATATTAATTATGGAGATTGATCTATAGTTTTCTTTCTCTATTTGTGACCTGCCTGGCTTAGGGATCAGTAACATATTTGTGCTGTAAAATGAATTTGGTAGAACTCCTTCTATGCTTATTCTGTCAAATAGTTTGCATAATATTAGGATTAGTTGTTCTTTGAATGTTTGATAGAATTTATTTGTGAATCCCTGTTGACCTGGAGATTTTTTTCTTATGGAGTTCTTTGATGGCTTGTTCAATTTCTTTTTCTGATATGGAGTTGTTTAGGTAATTTATTTCTTCCTCTGTTAGTCTAGGCAATTTATATTTTTGTAAGTATTCATCCATATCACCTAGAATGCCATATTCATTGCCATATAATTGGGCATAGTAGTTTTTAATGATTGCCTTAATTTCGTCTTCATTAGAGGTGAGGTCTCCCTATTCAGTGATTTGGAGAGTCTGGACCTCTATTCTCCCTTTCTAGAGCATGGTGGTGATAAGTTCAGAGTTTTGAACAGGCTTATTAGTAATGAGCATGTGGTTTTCATTTTGTATCCCTTTTATTCCTTTACTTCTAATGATAATTAATAAATCAAAAATATAATATTTTTATTATTGAGATTTAATTTTAATTTTTACTCCACTCTATAAGGGGGAAAATTACACCAATCAAAGTGCAAGCTTATCACCCCTTCCCCACTCCATCTATGGTGCCAGAGTGAGAGTGAGGGAGCACAGGGCAACCTCTAGGTTCTTGTGGGGGCTGATTCAGGACACCACACATTTACCCCTGAGGGCAGTGAGAGTTGGGAACACAGGAGGCTGAAGAACTCAGAGGTTGGATGTAGAAATAGGGCAGAGACAGGCAGCGTATAAAAGAAACTTTAAAAATAGCCTCAGGGCAAAACTACTCTATAATTCAATATAGAGAGAGCTACCTACCCTCCTCACTCAGACTTCTGTATGAGAAGGGAAGAAAAAAACTAACAGAGAAATGGCCAACAACATTCAACAACTACGATCTATAATTACAAAAAAAAAAGACAAAGCCTCTGACCCTGGATAACTTCTATGGAGAAAAAGAGCAGACTACAGGAGAGTCAGCAGACAGTGATAAATAAGCAAACACATCCAAACTTAAAAAGAAAATGGAAATTTGTCACAAGATATGCAGGAATTCAAATTGGAGTTCAAAAACCAAGTAAGATAGAAAAAGAAAAGTGGGAAATAGTTGAAAAAAAATAACAGTTTTAAAGACAGAATCTCCCACTTGAAAAAAGAAGCCCAGGAATAATATGAAATGATAAACAAATTGGAGACCAGAACTGACCTGCTGGGGGCCAGGAAAAGCAGTCTAGACCAAACCGAGGAGGAAAATCAAAATATCATAGCTGAAAACCTGTCTTTAAAGATTAGAATTGAGAAGATAGAACCTAATGATCTCACAAGACAGCAAGAATGAGTAATGCAAAATCAAAAGGATGACAAAATAGAAGAAAACATGTAATATCCCATTGAGAAGAAGCCAGACCTGAAAAACAGGTCCAGGAGAAATAATTCAAGTATCGAATGAAAACCTGAAAACCTAGGGGAAAAAAAAAAAACAGAAGTCTTGACATCACATTACAAGAAACTATCCAAGAAAACTTCCCTGATATTTTTTTTTAACAAGAAGGCAAAATAGACATTGAAAGAGTCCATAAATCACCCTCTACACTAAATCCTGAAAAGATAAGCCCCAGGAATGTAATTGTCAAATTAAAGAGCTTTCAAGACAAAGAGAAAATATTGCAAGAAGGCAGAAAAAGACAATTTGGATATCAGGGAGCCCCAGTCAGGATTACACAGAATCTGGTAGCCTCCACACTAAAGAACCACAAAGTTTGGAATATGACATTCAGAAAGGCAAGAGAATTGGATCTACAACCAATGATCATCTACCCATTAAAACTGACTTGATACTTCCAGGGGAAATAATAGACATTTAATAAAATAGAAGATTTCCAGGTATTTGTAAAGAAAAGACCAGAACTAACCTGAAAATTTCATGTACAAATACTACATTTGAGAGAAACATGAAAAGGTAAGCAAGAAAGAGGAAAAAATTTAAGGGTTTCAGTAAGTTCAAATTTATATTCCTATATGGAATATGGAATAAAATGATATTTGTAACTCTCAGAAAATAAATTCACTATCATAGTAGTTAGAAGAATTATTCATAGATAGAGTTTGGTGTACTAACTAGTTTAAGATGATATGTAACAAAAGAAAGGAAGGGGAAATAGAAGATGTCATCAAGGGAAACTTGAAGGTAAAGGAAAAATAGGATGAATTATATTACATAAAGAGGCACATGGGAGAGGGAGGGGAAGAATACTATTATAAGAAGGAGAGGAGGTTAGTGCTAATAGTCAATATTTAAATCTTACTCTCAGTGGAATCAATTCTGAGAGGGAAGAGCATCTGGATCCATTGGAGTATCAAATTCTATCTTACTCTTCAGGGAAGTTGAGAAGGAAAAACCAAGGGGGGGAGGGGAGAGTGAGGTGGGAGGTACTCAAAGGGAGCGAAATGGGGGAGGGATTTAATAGATCCTAAAGAAAATAAAAAGTGAATAAGAAGGGTTGGAGTGGGAACATAAGTAAAATATGGGTGGGGGTGAGGGGAACTGATTAAAAGCAAAATACTGGTAGAAAAATTCCCCAGACCCTACTTTATAAGATTGGATTAAGACCATTCCCCATTTGGGCAGTGAACTCTACTTAAAGCAGGAATGTGAGAATTCTACTTTACCTACTTGGGTCTGCCCTAGGGGAAGATAAAGTTGTAAACTCTTTTCTGAACAATGAAAAGTACTTAAACCCATACTTTTCTTAAGCTAAGTACCTATAAAGGTCAAGCAATGTGTGAATTTACAAGGAACAAAGAACTGGAAAACTTACTCAGAGCTTTCCTGGTGTGAATTACTCAAAAATCCACACCTTCTTAGGTGTGGACTAAGAATGGGTGGTCCTTTAGAAACATCTACAGTGATTGGTAGATGTAAGGACTTAGGGGAGGTGACAGAGGAGATTTTGCCCTTAAAAATAAGAGCTCAGAGAAGAGCAAAGAGGAGATCTGGTTTCTGATTCTCATTCTGAAGGAGAGCTCCTTGAGGAGCTCCTCTGAGGGGCTCTGTCCCTCTGGGGTAGGAGCTCTGGAGGCTCTTGAGAGAGGCCCTTTGAAACAATCTCTGGTTGGAAGACTCTTTGAGGAAGGACGCTGGCCTGGTGTCATTAGAATTCCTTACTTAGACAGATCTTATGGTGAGTTATAAAAAACTGACTGATTTCTCTTTTAAGACTCAGGTCTAGGCCATATTGGCTTGAGGCCCTTCATACGTATTCCTTTATTACTCTCTCTCTCTCTTTCTTTGATTACTCATTGTATTGTTAATTAAAATCTCTATAAAACCCAATTGATTTGGGTATTTGAATAATTGGGAATATTTCCCTGGCGACCACCTTATATTTGATTTTAAAACCTAAGACACTGTAGTGAAACCTATTTCTGCAGTCAAATTTACTCACCCTCTCTTATATCTATCACAATTTATATCTTCCACTCTATTTTTATCACTACAGTTTAAGACCTCAACCA
Source organism: Monodelphis domestica (assembly GCF_027887165.1). Taxonomy (NCBI): domain Eukaryota; kingdom Metazoa; phylum Chordata; class Mammalia; order Didelphimorphia; family Didelphidae; genus Monodelphis; species Monodelphis domestica. The sequence continues at coordinate 253,035,139 of NC_077233.1, forward strand.
TTTTAAATCTCACAAAAGGATCATGAAAGAAGAATGGAAAGGACTAGGAGAGGAAATCAAAATACTGGGAATACATGGCTGGTAATCATAATTCTGAATGTGAATAAAATGGAAGCAAATAGCAGAGTGGATTAGAAACCGAAATTTCCACCATATCTTGTCTACAATAAACACACATGGGGTAGGTAGACACACACAGGGTGAAGGTAAAAGGCTGGATCAAAATTTATTGGGCCTTAACAGAGAAAAAGAAGGCAGGAGTAGCAATCATGTCTGACAAAACCAAAGTAAAAATAGATCTAGTTAGAAGATATACAGAAGGTAATTACATGCTGATAAAAGACAGTATAGACAATAAGGAAATATTAGTACTCAACATGTATACACCAAATGTTATAGCATTCAAATTTTTAAAGGAGAAACTATTGGAGCTTAAGGAGGTAATTGATAATAAAACTATACTAGTGGGGATCCTGAACCTTCAACATAAATCAAATCATAATATAAATAAAAAAGAAGAGATGTGAATGAAATCTTAGAAAAATTAGAGTTAATAGATATATGGAGAAAATTAAATAGGAACAAAAAGGAATACACCTTTTTAGCAGTACATGGTACATTCACAAAGATTGACATTGTACTGTAAGGGTTAAATTTTAATATATGCTCAAAGTAAAAAATGTTTTTAATATATTTTATTTACAAAAGAGGTGAAAAGAGTGAAAATAGAGAAATACAAAAGCAGAGAAGGTATTTATTCTATCTAACTAAATATTGCTTTGGTGCTTGACTCAGCCAGGAATTGTTTACCTTCAATTGGTATTCAACTCTCCCCAGAGGTTAGTAAAGGACAGCCAACTATTCACTTACCCAAGTTCCCTCTATGAGGCAGGTCAAGACAATGGCTAGAGCTGAAGGTGATTCATGAGGCTAACTTTCTTCCTTGAGCTGACAATCTTCCTTAAGCTGGCTTCCTTCTTTAAGTCCAACTCCTTTTGAATCTGATTTCTTTTTTTGCCTCAGAAATTTAGGGCCTTTTATAATGGTTTCTTGTCTCCTCCCCTCTTCACAGGGGCCAATCACAACTTCCAAATTGTTTAGCATTGGCCAGGGGTAAGTGTCTGTGGAATTCACACCTCTCATCCTCTGAAGGTGTCAACTCTTATCAAAGGCCTCTGAAGGTCAATTGTTTTTCAAAAGGTTAATAGGTAAGGGTGTGAACCCTCCAAATCTCACCCCCATAGAGGTGAATACCCATTAAATGAGTCCATAGACTCCCAGATGACTGAGGTGTGTACTCTCCAAGTGGTTTGTGAGCTTCTCTACCCAGCCCAAGAAGGGGTACTTTAAGTTATTGCCAACCAGTTTTAACTCTAACTAGTCAAAGAGAATAAAAGATTCCCTTTTAACAAATGTAAATTCAGAATAGGCAAAGAGGACCAAGAATTTCCTTTCACAGTACTAGGGCATAAAAACATTGCAACAAATACAAAGAATCAGAAATAATAAAGGGAAACTTTTCATATCATAATGCAATAAAAATAAAAATTAGTAAGGGTATATGAAGAGGGAATTAAAATTTAATTGGCAAATAAATAATATGATTCTCAAAAATTGGTTGGTTAAAGAAGAAATCATGAAAAAAACAATTAATTTCATTGAAGAGAATGAGAATGAGGAGATATCATATCAAAATCTATAGAATACAGACAGAGCAGTACTCAAGGGAAAATTTATATCACTGAATGCATATATCAACAAATCAGAGGGAATAAGTCAATGAATTGGACATGCAAATTAAAAAAAAACTAGAAAAAGAACAAATTAAAAATCCCCAGATACAAATTAAATTGGAAATCCTAAAAATTAAAGGAGAAATAAATAAAATTGAAAATGATAGAAACATAGAATTAACAATTGAGACTAAGACCTGGTACATTAAAATAATAAATAAAATTAAGTACTGATTAATCTATTTAAAAAAAGAAAGAAGAAAACCAAATGAATAGTATTAAAGATAAAAAGGGCAACCTCACTTCTAATGAAGAGCCTATTAAGGTAGTTATTGTAAACTATTTTGCCCAATTATATGGCAAAATATGGCAATCTAGGTAACATGGATGAATATTTACAAAAAATGAACTGCCTAGATCAACAGATGAGGAAAGCAAAAACTTAAATAATCACACATGAGAAATAGAAATCAAACAAGCCATCAAAGAACTCCCTAAGAAAAAATCCCCAAGACCAATGAATTCTGTCAAACATTTAAAGAACAACTAATGTGCATATTGTATAAACTATTTGACAAAATAAGCAAAGAAGGAGTTCTACCAAATTCCTTTGATGACACAATTTTGGTACTGATTCCAAAGTCAGGCAGACTAAAAACAGAGAAAGAAAATTACAGACCAACCGCCTTAATGAAAATAGATGCAAAAATCTTGATTAGAATACTGGCAAAAAGATTCTAGCAAGTGATCAGGTGGGTTTTATACCAGAAATGCAAGGATGGTTTAGTATTAGGAAAACCTTCCACAAATTGACCATATCAACAATGAAAGCAACAGAAATCACATAATTATCTCAATAGATGCAAAGAAAACCTTTGACAAAATACAATACTCATTCCTATTGAAAACACTAGAAAACATAGGAAGAAAGTCATTTCCTAAAAATAATAAACAGTATATATTTTAAACCACCAGCAAGTATCATTTGAAATGGGAATAAATTAGAAGCCTTCCCAATAAGATCAGGATGTCTGCTATCACCTCTATTATTTCACATTGTACTAAAAATACTAGCAGGAGCAATCAGAGAAGAAAAAGAACTTGAAGGTATTAAAATAGGCAACAAGGAGACTAAACTATCACTCTTTGCAGAAGATATGATGGCCTACATAAAGAATCCTAAAGAATCAACTAAAAAGCTAGCAGAAAGATTCAGCAACTTTAGCAAAGTTGCAGGATACAAAATAAACCCATATAAATCATTAGTATTTCTATATATTCCTAACACATCTCAGCAGCAAGAGTTAGAAAGAGAAATTCTATTTAAAATCACCCTCGATATTATAAAATACTTTGGAATATATTTGCCAAGACAAAGACAGGAATTATATGAAGACAACTTCAAAAATACTTTTCACACAATTAAAAATAGATCTAAACAGTTGGTAAAACATTAATTGCTCATGGGTAGGATGATCTAACATAAAAGCTACAATCCTAACCAAACTAATTTACTTATTTAGTGCCAAACCTATCAAACTACCAAGAAACTTTTTTACTGAATTAGGAAAAAAACAGTAACAAAGTTCATTTTGAAGAACTTAAGATCATGAATATCAAGGGAAATAATGAAAAAAAAAATAATGTGAAGGAGGGAAGTCTAGCAATACCAGATCTTAAATTGTACTATAAAGCAGTGGTTATCAAAATAATATGGTAGTAGCTAAGAGAAAGAAGGGTAGATATATGGAATAGACTTGCAGTAAATGACTTCAGCAGAATCTTGTACAATAAACCCAAAGATCCCAGCTTTCTGGACAAGAACCCACTTTTTGACAAAAACTTTGGGAAAATTGAAAAACAATATGGGAGAGATTAGGTTTAGGTCAACATCAAGATAAATTCAAAATGGGTGAATGACTTAAATATAAAAAAACGAAACTATAAGTAAATTAGGTGAACATAAAATAGTATACCTGTCATGGAAAGGAAAGATTTTAAGACCAAGAATATTACAAAATGTAAAATGAATAATTTTGATTACATTAAATTAAAAAAGTTTTTGTACAAACAAAACCAATGCAATTAGAATTAGAAGGGAAGCAACACATTGGGAAAAATCCTTTATAACATAAACCAATGAGAAAAGTCTAATTACTCAAATTTGTAAGGAGCTAAATCAATTGTACAAAAAATCAAGATATTCACCAATTAATAAATGGGCAAAAAAACATGAATAGGCAATTTTAAGATGAAGAAATCAAAACTATCAATAAGGACATGAAAAAGTGTTCTAAGTCTCTTATAATCAGAGAAATGCAAATTAAAACAACTCTGTGGTACCATCTCACAACTAGCAAATTGGCTAATGTGACAGCAAAGGAAAGTAATAAATGTTGGAGGGGATGTGGAAAAAATTGGGACATTAATACATAGCTGGTGGAAATTATAAATTGATTGAAGCATTCTGTATGGCTATTTGGAACTATGCCCTAAAGGTGCTAAAATACTGGCTTCCCTTTGATCCAGTCATAGCACTGATGGGTTTGTACCCCAAAGAGAAAATAGGGAAAATAACTTGTATAAAAATCATTCTTACCTGAGCTCTTTGTGGTGGCAAAAATTTGGAAAATTAGTTGTTGCCCTCTGATTGAGGAATGGCTGAACAAATTGTGCTATATGTTGGTGATGAAATACTATTGTCCTCAAAGGAATAATGGACTAGAGGAATTTCATGCAAATTGGCATGACCTCCAGGAATTGATGCAGAGTGAAAGGAACAGAACCAGGAGAACATTATACACAGAGACTGATACACTGTGGTACAATCGAATGTAATGGACTTCTCTGCTAGCAGCAATGCAATAATTCAGGACAATTCTGAGGGACTTATGAGAAAGAACACTAGCCACATTCAGAGACGAACTGTGGGAATAGAAACATAGAAGAAAACAACTGCTTGATCACATGGGTTGATGGGGATATGGATTCTAAATGTTCACTCTAGTGCAATTATCAATAATAGGGAAGTAGGTAAAACCTAGTGGAATTTTGCATCAGCTACAGGCGTGAGTGCGGGCAGGGGAGGGAAAGAACATGAATCTTTAACCTTGGAGAAACATTCTAAATTAATTAATTAAATAAAATCCCCCAAATAAATAAATACATACACATATAAACAAATAAAATTAAATAAATGAATGAATTAATAGAAGTATAAGTCAAAAAAATAAGAAAAGAAAAACCACTGACTAAGGTCTAATTACTCAAATTTATAAGGAGCTAAATAAATTTTACCAAAAATCAAGTCATTCCCCAATTGATAAATGGAAAAAGTACATATATAGGCAATTTTGAATTAAAGAAATCAAAACTATCAATAAGCAAATGAAAAAGTGTTCTAAATCTCTCATAATTAGAGAAATGCAAATCAAAACAACTCTGAGGTACCACCTCACACATAGCAGATTGGCTAACATAACAGCAAAGGAAAGTAATAAATGTTGGAGGCGATGTGGCAAAATTGGGATATTAATGCATTGCAGATGGAATTGTGAATTGATCCAACCATTCTGGAAGGCAATTTGGAACTATGTCCTAATGGCTTTAGAAGACTGCCTTACCCTTTGATCCAGATTTTTGATACCACTTCTGGGTTTATACCTCAAAGAGATAATAAGGATAAAGACTTGTGCAAAAATATTCATATACACACTCTTTGTGGTGGTAAAACATTGGAAAATGTGGGTTCCCTTTGATTGGGGAATAGCTGAACAAATTAGGTTATATGTTGGTGATGGAATACTATTATAATCAAAGGAATAATGAACTGGAGGAATTCTATATGAACTAGAATGACCTTCAGGAATTGATGCAGAGTGAATGGAGCAGAAAATTATACACAGAAATGTATATACTGTGGCAAATCAATTGTGTTGGAATTCTCTACTAGCTGCAATGCAATGATCCAGAACAGTTCAGAGGCACTTATGAGAAAGAACACTGTCTACATTCAGAGGAAGAACTGTGGGAGTAGAAACACAGAAGAAAAACAACTTTGTGATCACAAGGGTCAATGGGGATATGATTGGGGATATAAACTCTAAATGATCACCCTAATGCAAATATGATATGTATGAGAAATCAAGTCATTCCCCAAATGAAAAATGGTCAAGGGACATTAATAGGCAGTTTTCAGATAAAGAAATCAAAACTATCAATAAACACGCTGAAAAGTCCTCTAAATCCCTCCTGATTAGAGAAATGCAAATCAAAATAACTCTGAGGTACCACCTCACACCTAGCAGATTGACCATTATGACAGTATAGGAATATCATAAATGTTGGAGGGGATGTGGCAAAATCCAGACACTAATGCATTGCTGTTGGAGTTGTGAATTGATCCAACCATTCTAGAAGGCAATTTGGAATTATGCCCAAAGGACTTTAAAAGAATGCATACCCTTTGGTCCAGCAATACCACTACTGGGCTTGTATCCCAAAGAGATAATGGATGTCCCTCTACTGGAAAATGGTTGAACAATTTTTGGGTTATGATGGTAATGGAATACTATGAGCTGTAAGGAATGATGAACTAGAGAATTTCTATATGAACTAGAAGAACTTCCATGAACTGATACAGAGTGAAATGAGCAGAACCAAGAGAACATTGTACACAGAAAGTGAAACACTGTGTAATAATCCAATGTAGTGAACTTTACTACTAGTAGTAATACAGTGATCTAGAACAATCCTGAGGAACTTATGAGAAAGAATGCTATCCACATCGAGAGAAAGAATTGTTGTAGTAGAAACACAGAAGAAAAACATATGACTTATCACTTGTTTATATGGGTATATGATTTGGTGTTTTGGTTTTGAAATATTGCTCTATTGCAAAAATGAATAATATGGAAATAGGTATGTGATACCATTTGTATAATCCAGTGGATGGGGGAGGGAAAAGGAAAGGGAAGGAAAATGAATCATGTAAACATGGAAAAATATTAAAAAAAATTAAATTAAAAATAATATTGACTTGTTAGCATGTATTCAAGTTCTTCTGCTCTACCAATTATTTCTTCTGTGTAGGCTATACATTCTGCTTTCATCATTCATATTTTTCTCTTGAATTTCAGAAACCCTATTTCATTCAATGTTCACTTTGAAATTCATAGAATTTTCTGACTAATCAGGTTTTGATTAATTTTTTTTGTTGCAATAATTTTTGTTGCAATTTGTTGCAATAATTATTCATAGATGTCTAGACTCATTTAGGTGATTTGGTGGCCAGGTTCCTTTCTGTCATTAATTTTTTTTCCTGCTGGTTTATCTTTTCATGTTCAGGGTCATTAATTGAGATTTCTTCCTCCAGAGATGTTTGACCATATCATATCATATACTTATATGTGCATGTATATATGTACATATATACATATATGTAACTAGGCAGGACAGTAGGATAGAATGCTGGCCCTGAAATCAGGAAGACATGAATATGAATTCATCCTTGGACTAACCTTGTGTTACTTTATGTTAAGTAAGGAAGTTACTATACTTCTTTCTGAATCAATTTCTTTAAAGGTAAAACTCAAGATAAAAATAATAACTACTTCCCAGGATTATAATTGTGAAGGTCAAATGAGTGATATTTGTAAAATATTTAGTACAGAGTCTGCTACATAGTAGACTATAAATACTTGTTTCCTTCCTTCATCCCTTATATTCCCCCTCTCAGTCACTTTCTGACTCCTTTCTCTTTGATGATAGATCCCCTGAGGGCTAGACTTCAAAGCTATCTCACTCTTCTATAATGCTGGGAAATAACTTTTCATTAGTTTCAGTTCCTACATCAGTGACTTCTGGGGGCATAGAATGGCCACAACTGGATCCTAGTCCCCCTTCTTTCAGTTTTAGTATATTTCCCTTTTACTTCCTGGGCTGGAACCCTCTCCATGTGTGCACTGTTCTATCTCTTCCCAGTATCTGCTACAGACTGCCAAGCTTCCATACAAGGTGGAACACATTTCTGTTTCCTATACTTCCACCTACTCTATGCCTCTCATTGATCTGATTACATAATGGTATTGATGAGTCAAAGGGTATGCACAATTTATTAACCTTAGGGTATATTTCAAAATTACTTTCCACAATGGTTAGACCAATTAAAAGTTCCACACAAAGTGTGGTAGTGTGTCTGTATTCTTACCTTTCTGACATTAGATCGAATACCAGCTATTTAGGGAATACTTCTACTAAATGAATAGTTCATATTTTCCTTCCAAAAAAGTAATTTTAATATAACTTTTTGTTTCAAAATTTCTTCTTATTTTTTTAAATGTGGTCAGTAAACATTATTAATTTTAAGCTGAATGTATTCCTTAATGGCTGATGATTTGTAGCTAACCTCAAGGTGATACTTTTTCCCTTCAATAACTACTCTTTAATCCCTGGAGCTGACTGCTTCTGTTATTGCTCCTCTGCTTTGAGCCTAATCCTTTCAACTATAATTTCTTTGAAAATGTCTGCCTTTCTGCCCCAAATTTTGGTTTGAAGTCACTAGATCTTTCTCCTATATTTAATCTTCATCATAAACTGATGCAATATGGCCTTCATCTGTTAGATCTCTCTAAGTTCCAAATCTATAATATGTGAGTCTTGGTAGGCTCTGAACAAAGTAAGACCAAGTTCAGCTTTCAAATTGTTCTTGTATTGACATTTATTTTAAAGTTGATTTTCTTAAATTTTTGTTGCATTAAATTGCTCTTTCTAGGGTTTTTGAGATGCTTTTTTAATACTTCCTTTTCCCGATAGTTTTTCCTTTTATGTTTGGCTTTAAAACCTTTTTTAAAACCTCATATGTTTTGCCTTTTTAAAAATCTCAACTTCTCTCTTCTCTAACTGAAAGGATTGTGTTAATTCTCACTGTGTGTTTAGTTAGGTACATTTACCTGATCTTTATTTTGAGTTGATTAATCATTGTTAAGTAAACATAACAAAATGAAGTATGTTATGGATAATGTAGCTAGCTCTCATGGCACACACTCTACTGATGCTGACTGCCTGCAAATTATTTCCACTTTCTTCCTCTGATAATCACAGTTAGAGAAAGTAACAAAATGGATTTTATTTCACTTGCTATCGTCTGATATTTCTGTACTTTTATTTCCTCTTCTTGATATACAGAATTGCTTGACTTTTTTGTCCTTTCCACCACCCATATTTACTCTCCAACCATTTCCCTTCCTATATGTAAGACATGTAAAATAACATAATTCATCCAAAAGTTGGAAGTCATTGAATGTAAAATCCCATAACTTCCCTCTGTCTTTCCCCAGACTTCCTACAAAGTCACATAGTTTCAGGGATGGAAGGGACCTCAAAGGTCCTCTAGTCCAAACAATATATGAACAAAAATTACTTTGACATCATATCCTACATGTGGGCATTCAGACTTTATTTAAAAATCTTGAGAGTGAAAACAATAAAAATTTTTCTTTTAAAAAGTTAGCACATACTTATTAAGTACATAAGTCTGTATAATTATATTTAATAAGCATTTAATTAATTTATTGTTACTTTAAAAATTCAACAATTAAAATAATTTTAAGTTTCAAATGCTTCCACTCTTATCCCACACCCATTGAGAAGGCAAAAATGAAAATATTCTGTATACATAGGAAATCATGCAAAACCTATTTCTACATTAGTCATATTTTGAAAAGGAAAAGAAAGAAGGAGAAAAAAGATATTTCATGCTCCACTCTGTGTCTATTCAGTTCACAATCTGGAATCAGAAATCATTTTTGATTCTTATTCCTATGAAATTACCTTGGATCATTGAAGTGATCAGTTACTGTTTTTCGCAGGTGATAAACTTTATAATATTGCTATTACTATAGAAAGTGTCCTCATGTTTCTGCTGACCTCTCTCTTTAAAAGTTCATAAGGCCTTCCCACATTTTCCTGAATTATAATTTCTTAGAGCCCAGTAGTATTTCATTACATTCTTATGCCATAACATATCTAATCACTCTCCCACTGATGGATATCCTTTCACTTTCTAATTCTTTGTACTGTAAAAAGAGTTGTAATAAATAGTTTCATACACATTGGTTCTTTTCTTTTTAAAAAAAAATCTCTTTGGAGTATAGACTTAGTATGGTGTTACTGGGGCAGAAGGTATGTACAGTTTTGCATCTTTGGGAGCATTTTCCTGAATTATTGGACTACTTCACACTTCCAACAGTGTATTAGTGTTCATATTTTCCCAAATTCCTTTCAGCATTTGCCATTTTCCTTTTATGTCATCGTGGCTAATTCAATGGTTAAGAGATGGTAACACAGAATATTTTTAATTGGCAATATGTCCACTGTTAGTGTTCATATCCCTTCATCATTTGTCATTAAAGAGTGGCTTTTATTCAAGTAAATTTATCTAAGTTCCTTATACATTTGAAATCTGATGCCTTTATCAGAGAATCCTGATATCAAATTTTCCCTCAGTGTCCTGCTTTTCTTCTAATTTTAGCTGCATTGATTTTGTTTGTGTAAAATTTTTAAAATTTTATATAATAAAAATTTCCATTTTAATTCATGGGAACCTATTTCTTGCTTGACCATCAACTCTGACACTATCCATTGATCTGGGAGGTCATTTCTTCCATGTTTCTGTAATTTCTTATAATATCACCATTTATATCTAAATTACATGCCCATTTTGAGCTTATCTTGGTATACAATGTGGGATATTGGTCTTTACCTAATTTTTACTGTACTATATCCCAATTTTTCTAGAGTTTTTGTCAAATAGTGAGTTCTTGCTTCAAGAGTTGGAATCTTTGGTTTTTCAAATCCTATATTACTTTGCTCATTTGTCTTTGTTTATTATATGCTTAATTCTGTGTACATTGATCAACCACTCCCCTATTTATCCAATATCAAATCATATTTTATTTTGTGATTACAGCTTTGTAGTATAATTTGAGATCTGATATGTTTACACACTCTTCTTTCATATTCATGCCCCTATTTATTCTTTTGATATTTTTGATCTTTTGTTTCTGTAAGCAAAAGCTCTATAAAGTAATTTTTGATAGCTTGGTATAGCATTGAACAAGGAAATGAATTTCATTTTCATTATATTGATTTGACCTATCCATAAGCAATTAATATTTCTCTAGCTATTTAAATGTTTTTATTTCTGTGAATAATAATGTTTTATAATTGTATTAATAGATTTTTTGTGTTTTGGCAGATAAATTTTCATCTATTTTATATTGTCTGCAGCTATTTTAAATTGAATTTCTCTTTCTCTTCCATCTGAGGTTTGCTATCAATATACAATAATACTGATGATTGGTGTGAATTTATTTTAAATCATGCAAAAGTTTCTGAAATTCTTAATTATTTCAATAAGATTTTTATGTACTCTACTGTTCTCTATGTATACTATCATACCATTTGCAAAAAGTGATAGCTTTCTTTCCCCTAAGTTATGTTTATTTTATTCAAATTTTTCTTCTCTTATTTCTATAGCTAGCATTTCAGCTAAAATATTCGATAACAATGGTAATAACAGACATCCTTATTTTACCCCTGACTTTATTTGAAATGCTTCTAGTTTATCCCTACTACAAATGATGTGTGATATTGGTTTTAAACATTGCCTATCATTTTAAGGAATGCTTTATTGATTCCCATGTTTTCTAGTGTTTTTTTTTAATAATAGCAATGGATGTTGTATTTTTTCAAAAGCTTTTTCTGTATATTTTGAAATAATGATATGATTTTGTTGTTTTGTTATTGATATGATTAATTAAATTTATAATTTTAATAAAATTAAATTAGTTCCATAGTCCTAATATAATCCTAGCCTGATCATATCTTTATGATATATGTTTAAAACATTTACCTTCTGTTTTAGAATTATTATAAGTACCAGTTACACAGCAGAAGAACCAAAAGGGCTAAGCAATTGGGATTAAATGACTTGCCTATGGTCACATAGTTAGTAAGTCTATGAAGCTAGATTTGAACCCAGGTCCTCCCAATTCCAGACTTGGCACTCCATCCACTATACTTACTAGCTGCCCCTCTTTTATGATACTTTGCTCTAAACTACTTGCTTGTATTTTACTTAAATCTTTTATATCAGTATTCATTAGGGAAATTGGCCTACACATTTCTTTTTCTGTTTTTACTCTCCCTTTTTTGTCTTGATCCTATGTTTGTGTCATAGAAGAAATTTAGTGGGACTCCTTTGTCCTATCTTTTAAAAAAAAGTTTATATAATTATCTGAATTAATTGAGCTTTAAATGTTTGGTAGAATTCAGATTGTAAATCCAACTGGAGTGTTTTTTTTTACTTCAGGAGCTCATTCATGGCTTGTTCAATTTCTTTTGCTAAGAAAGAGTAACTTTTAGGTATTCTATTTCTTTTTCTGCTTCTCTGGGGAACACACACACACACACACACACACACACACACACACACACACATATACACCCTTACCTTTCATCTTAGAATCAATACTGTGTATTGGTTCTAAGACAGAAGAGTGGTAAGGGCTAGGTGGTAAGGGCTAGGCAATAAGGTTAAGTGACTTGCTTAGGGTCACACAGCTAAAAAGTGTCTGAGGCTAGATTTGAAGCCAGGACCTCCCATCTCTGGACCTGACTCACAATCTACTGAGCTCCCCCCTGAGAATTTATATTTTTGTAAATGTTCATCCATTTCATTTAGGCAATAAGTTTTATTGGCATATGGTTTGACAAAATAGTTCCTAATAATTACTTCAATTTCATTAGTTGTTTATTCTGACTTTTCATTTTTAATATAAGTAATTTAGTTTTCTTCTTTCTATAAAAATCAAATTATTCAATTATTTATCTGTCATACTTTTCATAAAATCAATTTCTAGCTATATTCATTAATTCAATTTTTAAGCTTTCAGTTGTATTAATTTCTCCTTTTCAAATTTAATTCAATTAAAGTTTTAATTTGTTTTTTTTTTTAAGGATATTTTAAGAAGCTTACCCTATTCATTGATTTGGTCCTTTTTGCTTTTGTGGATAGAAATATTTAGAGATATAGAATTTCCCTAAGTACTCTTTTGGCCATATCTACCCAATTTTAGTATGTTGTCTTATTATCTTTGTTATCTTCAATAAAAATTATGATTTTTTCTTTGATTCACCCATCCTTTAAGACCAAATTATTTAGTTTCTAATTTTTAATCTGCTTTTCAAAGCTCTTAGTTATTTTTGAATCTTATTAAAAACACTACCTTCCATCTTAGAATAAATACTAAGTGTTAGTTCCAAGGCATAAGTGTGGTAAAGGTTGGGCAATTGGGGTTAAATGACTTTCTTTGGGTCACACAGGCAAGAAGAATTTGAGACCAGATTTGAACCTAGATCCAAATCTGGCTCTTTATTCATCTAGACTCCTAGGTTCCCCCAAAGGCTCTTCATGTAATTTTATTGCATTATATATATATATATATATATATATATATATTATAGTATTATTGCAGAATAAATATATACTTAATATTTCTGATTTTCTACATTTGTTTGTTAGATTTTTATGCCCTAAGTCTTAGGGCATAGTTGATTTTTGAGAAAATGCCATACAGAGCTGAGAAATAGGTAAACTTTTCCTAGTACAATTCTGTATTTTGCAGAGGTCTATCATATCTAATTTTTCTAAAATTATAATCATTTTCTTAACTTCTTTTTTTTTTGTTTATGGTTCAAATATATGTATCTAGGTGTGAGAGAGATAAATTAAGCATGTATAATATATGTATATACAATATACTTGCTGGTTAAACAAGTGATAAATCATATGCTTCCATCTGCATTCTTACTCCAATAGTTCTTTCTCCAGAGATAGATAACATTATTTTTCATAAGTTCTTCAGAATTGTTCTGGATCATTGTATTGCTATTAATAGCAAGCCTATATCACATTTGATTTTTTCCACACTATTGCTGTTAATATATACAATATTTTTCTGGTTCTGCTTATTTCACTCTGCATCAGTTCAATAGGTCTTTCTAGCTCTTTCTGAAATTATCCTGTTCATCATTCCTTAGAGAACAAGATTATTCCATTACCATCATATACCACAATTTGTTCAGCCATTACTCAATTGAGGAACATTACTTTCATTTCCAATGCTTTGCCACAACAAAGAGAGCACCTATAAATATGTTTGTACAAACTAGCCCATTCTCTTTTTAAAAAATCTCTTTGGGATATAGACCTAGTTTTGGTATTACTGAATCAAAGGTTATGTATGCTTGTATAGCCCTTTGGGCATAATTCCAAATTGCCCTCCAGAATGGTTGGATCAGTTCAAAACTTCACCATCAATGCATGTGTCCCAATTTTGCCACATCTCCTCCAATATTTATTATTTTCCTTTACTGTTATATTGGCCAATCTGCTATATGTGAGGCGGCACCTCAGTTGTTTTAATTTGCATTTCTTTAATCAAGAATGATTTAGAACATTTTTTCATATGATTACTGATAACTTTGATTTCTTCATCTGAAAATTACCTATTCATATCCTTTGACATTTATCTATTGGAGAATTACTTGAATTCTTATAAGTTTGACTTAGTTGTTTATATATTTGAGAAATGAGACCTTTATCAGAGAAATTTGTTATAAAATTTCCCTTCTAATCCTGTTTGAAATGGTTTTGTTTGTACAAAAACTTTTAAATTTAATATAATTAAAATTATTTGTATTACATCCTGTAATGTTCTATATCTCATTTGGTCATAAATTCTCCCCTTCTCCATAGATCTGAAAAGTAAGCTATTCTACATCCCCCTAATTTACTTATAATCTAACTTTTTATGTGTAAATCATATGCACATTTTGACCTTATCCTAGTATATGGCATGAGACATTGATCTAAACCTAATTTTTGACCTATTGTTTTCCATTTTTTTTCCAGTAGTTTTGTCAAATAACTCACCCACAAATCGATCTTTGGGTTTTATCAAACACTAGATTTCTGATGTCATTGGGTATCAATTGGGGTACTTAATCTATTCCATTGATCTGCCCTTCTATTTCTTAGCCAATATCAGATTGTTTTGATGATTACTGTTTCATAGTATAGTTTAAGAACTAGTACCACTAAGCCATCATCCTTCCATTTTTTTATTAGTTCCCTTGATATTCTTGATCTTTCAATTTTCCAGATGAATTTTGCTATTTTTTTCTAGTTCTATAAAATATTTTTGGTAGTTTGATTGGTATGGCATTGAATAAGTAAATTAATTTATGCAAGATTGTAATTTTTATTATACTAGTTCAGTCTATCCATGAGCAATTAATGTTTTTCCAATTGTCTAGGTCTAGTTTTATTTGTGTGAAAAGTGTTTTGTAATTGTGTTCATATAATTCCTGTGTTTGTCTTCGCAAATGGATCCTCAAGTATTTTATATTGTCTAGATTAATTTTAAATGGAGTTTCTCTTTCTAATCTATGCTGCTGAGGTTCTTTAACAACATTTAAAGTTATACATGAATAGGATCCAACATAACCTAACTTTCTAGCTTTGTTGGACTTTATCCTCCTACCTATAGTCTGTAATCCAGCCAAACTGGATTGCTCTCAAAAAAAAAAGAAAAAAGAAACAACACAATAGTAAGTGTCTTTGCACTTGCCATTTCATATACCTGGATTACATTCTCTCTTTACATATGATCCATAGATACTTCTTTCTTTAAGACACAGCTTAAACAAAATGTTCTATGTGAAATCTTTTCTGATTTCCCCCACTGCTAGAGACCTCCCTCCAAAATCATCTGGTAATTAAGTACTTTATAAATTGGGTTTTATTGACTTGATGTTTCTACTATATGTCTTTATATATGCCCTTGTTCTTTCTACCATTAGAAAATAAGCTTCTGGTGGATAGGGCATTTTGTTTTTCATATTTGTATTTACAGCACTCCCAACAGGTCCTAGAACATAGTAAGTGCTCATCTTGTTGATAATTTATTGCTTTCATTTGGAATTATCTATTTATATTGATAAACATTTAGTAAGTGCCCACAATGTGCCAGGTACTCTTCAATATGACAGAGATTCAACCCCTCTCCCAAAAAAACCTAAACCCCAATGATACTAATGGATTGATCATAAAGAGTTGTATACTATAGCTGCACTTATTAATGTTTTATTTCCTCAGTTAGGTTGTGATTCCTTGAGAGTCGGATTATTGTCTTATTAACACTTTGTATTTGCTCCAGGCTTTTTCACAATGGTTTTCACCTAGTAGTTGCTCAATATATTTATGTGGTTGTTATTAGTGGCACTGAATCCTGAATCCTCTGAACAGCTAAATATTTTGTAGACTGGCTACTGAGAATCAGATTCACTTGTGGGACCTTAATTGCAAAGAGGACATTCATATTCAAGTGGTTACTTTTCTCATATTCATTTATCATGGGACCAAGACATTTGAAGAAAAGTTGAGTGTTTCCCCCCCTTTTTTTAAACCCTTATATTGCATCTTAGAATATATACTGAATATTGTTTATAAGGCAGAAGAGTGGTAATGGCTAGGCAATGGGTGTTAATTGACTTGCTCGGATTATATGGCTAGGAAGTATCTGAGGCCAAATTTGAACCTATGATTCCCTGTCTTTAGTCCTTTTTTCTCCCTATTTTAAAAACTATATCTGCCATGAGAGATATTACTTCTAGGTAACCACTCAGATCAAGAAGAAGCAAGTGAAAAAAAAAGCATGAAGAACATTGACCTTCCTATCAACATTCTTCCAGTTGTTCAACTTGTTTAAAGTTGATAATTCTTAGTGATAAATGCTGGAGTGGTAAAGGTTTCTCCTATATTCAGTCCTAATCATTGCAAACATTTTTGTTTGTATTATGGGTCCTAAAGGGAATTTGATATCAGCCACCGCTTTCTTTACCTTGCATATTCTTCAATTAAATCCTTTATAGCTCCTCCAAAGTATTCACAACAGGGTCAGATTGGATCAGACCATATCCAGAAGCTGTTCCAGCAAAGCTTGTTGCTGTTCTCTTATGGTCCATCTCCATCACAAAATACAGATTTTTCTCATTCCTCCTTGACTTTGCTGATCATCCTTTTAATTAAGTCTCTTTTGATATTGTTTGGCAACTCACCATCTGCAGAAAAAAGAGGGCAGGTCTGAAAGTTGGCTTTCCTACAATTCCACACAATCCCTGATTAAACTCTGTAAAATTCTTAGGACCTTAATCAAAGTAATTACCTGAGTAAAGGTGTCTGGGCTTATACTTATTCCTCTTGTGGTTTCTTCACACATCTGGATAATATTTTGTATGCTGCACCACAGGTGGCCCATGGAGCCACTGAAGAAATCATGGAATTCTCAGTAGCTGTTTTCTACAGTTCAGAAATCATGGTTATCTTGTGTAAAATAGATGTCTTAGGTTTTTTTTGTTGTTGTTGTTGTTTTGCCAACAGCCTAGATCAGCTAATTTACCATGTTATCTAATATTTCCCTTTTATCTCTACATTTTTGTCATTCAGTTGAAAATTTGAATGCTATAGTTTCACCAAAAATATTACTTTGCAAGTATGCTTGCCAATCTAAAAAAATCCACATCTACAGCAATATCTACCAAGATAAGCTGAGGCAAAGGCTGAGATGGGATAAGGGAGTAGTCAATTCACATAACAGTCATTTTTTAAACTTTCCAGATGGTCATGTTTTCAAATTCTCCATACTTAGTTAGCTAATGAACATTGCTATAAAAAAGTGCCTTGTTAATGGTAGAAAATTAGACTATCTGGAAAACATAAAAGACTACAAGCCAAATTGTTTTTGAAAATTATTACTTTTATATCTTTACTGATTTTAACATTCTCTTTTTGTTTTAGCTTATGTTTTATCCTGGGAAGCACTTCTGTTGGTTAGAGGACTTGAGATCTTAAAAGAAAAATCTAAACTTTTACTCTCCTTTGATTTATACCCCATAATTGACTTGATACACTCTAACTACTGTGTATATGATTAGATTAGTTTTTATCTCTCAAAGACTTTACTCGGTGGAGAGGAGTATAGAGGAAAACTTAAAATTATAGAATGTTAGGGTTGAAAGATAATTTAGAGATCATCTGGGTCAACCCTTAATTTTACAGATGAAGAAACTGAGCCACAAAGAGAGCAACTAATTACATCATGGTAACATAACTATATATATATATTCTCCCAAGCTCTTCTCTCTCCCTCACTTCCATATTACTATTGAAGGCACCAACACTTTTAGTCTCTCAGTCTAAAATCTAGGTGTTATTCTTGACTTCTCACTTTCTCTAACACCAACACTCCCCAATATTTTTTTTCAAATTTCATCAATTTTACCTATGTAAAATTTCTTAGATGAGCTCCCTTCCTTCCTTTGACACTACTGCCACCCTTGTATCTTGTATCTTGATGCCACCTCATCATCTCATATATAAACTATTCCAACAGTCTACTGGTTAATCTCTATGTTTCAAATCTTTCTTCAGACTAGTCCATCTTACACTTAGCTGTCTGATTAATCTTTCTAAAGCATGAATCTAATCATATCATCTATGGGTCAATAAACTCCAATGTCTTCCTGTCTTCTCCAGGAACAAATACAAAATGCCTCTTTTGTTATTTGAAGCCCTTCACCACCTTCACTCCTCTTACCTTTACTGTCTTCTTGAACCTTACTTCCAATGTTCCCCTGCCCCAAGATCTTTTGACCCTATACTTCTTGCTCTTTCTCTCATGAGACTCCATCTCCAAATTTTGGACATTTTCACTGACTGCTCCCCTCCCATACCTAGAATTATTTTCCTCCTTACATATGTCTCCCAGTTTTCCTGGCTTCCTTCAAACTCCAGCTAAAATGTCAACTTGTATGAGAAATTGTCCCTGATCCATATTAATGCTTCCTTCTGATGATTATCTATAGTTTATCACACACACACACACATATGTATATGTATATCTTGTTTGTACTTAGTTGTTTTCATTTAGTCACCTCCATTAGCTGATCAACTCCTTGAGAGCTGGGGGACTGTCTTTTACCTTTCTTTTTTTTAACATGATTTTTTATTTGGTCAAATTCAAACATTATTCCTTGCTTACAAAAATAATTTTCTATTCCTCCCTCCCCTCCTCTACCCCTCCCATAGCCGATGCACAATTCCACTGGGTATTACATATGTCCTTGATCAGAACCTATTTCCATGTTCTTGGTGTTTGCACTAAGATGTTCATTTAGAGTCTATATCCCTAATCATATCCCCTCAACCCATGTAGTCAAGCAGTTGTTTTTCTTTGGTATTTCTACTCGTGCAGTTTTTCATCTGGATGTGGATAATGTTCTTTCTCATAGATCCCTCTATGTTGTTCAGAATCGCTGCATTACCATTAATGGAGAAATCCATTGTATTCGATTATACCACAGTGTATCCATCTCGTTGTACATTGTTCTCCTGGTTCTATTCCTTTCACTCTGCATCAATTCCTGGACATTGTTCCAGTTCCCATGGAATTCCCCCACATTATTATTCCTTTGAGCACAATAGTATTCCATCACCAACATAAACCACAATTTGTTCAGCCATTTCCCAATTGAAGGGCATCCCCTCATTTTACAATTTTTTGCCACCACAAAGAGTGCAGCTATGAATATACTTGTATTTTTCCTTATTATCTCTTTGGGGTACAAACCTAGCAGTACTTTGACTGGGTCAATAGGCAGACAGTCTTTTAGTGCCCTTTGGGCATAGTTCCAAATTGCCCTCCAGAATGATGGGATCAATTCATAACTCTACTGGCAATGAAATAATGTTTCCACTTTGCCACATCCCTTCTAGCACTCAATATTTTCCATTGCTGGCATGTTAACTAATTTGCTTGGTGTTGGGTGGTACCTCAGAGTTTTGTTTTTTGTTTTTGATTTGTATCTCTATAATTATAAGATATTTAGAACACTTTTTCATGTGCTTATTAATGGTTTTGATTTCTTTGACTGAAAATTGTCTACTCATGTCCCTTTCCCATTTATCAACTGGTAAATGGCTTGTTTTATTTTTTTGTACAATTGATTTAGGTCTTTGTAAATTTGAGTAATTAGACCATCGTCAGAAGTTTTTGTTATGAAGATTGTTTACAAGTTTATCATTTCCTTTCTAATTTTGGTTACATTGGTTTTGTTTGCACAAAAACTTTTCAATTTGATGTAATCAAAATTATTGATTTTATATTTTGTGATTCTTTCTAAGTCTTGCTTGGTTTTGAAATCTTTCCCTTCCCAAAGGTCTGACATATATACTATTCTGTGTTCACATAGTTTACTTATCGTTTCCTTCTTTATGTTCAAGCCATTCACCTATTCTGAGTCTATCTTGGTGGGGGTGTGAGGTGTTGATCCAAGCCTAATCTCTTCCACGCTGTCTTCAAATTTTCCCAGCAGTTTTTATCAAATAGTGGATTTTTTTCCCCAAAGTTGGGATCTTTGGGCTTGTCATAGACTGTCTTTCTGAGTTCACTTACCCCAAGTCTATACCATTGATCCTCCTTTCTGTCTCTTAGCCAGTACACAATTGTTTTGATGACCACTGCGTTATAGTATAGTTTGAGAGCTGGGATTGCAAGACCACCTTCCTTTGATTTTTTTTTCATTATTTCCCTGGATATCCTTGATCTTTTGTTCTTCCAAATGAATTTTGTTATAATTTTTTTCTAATTCAGTAAAGAAAGTTTTTTGGAATTGTGATGGGAATGGCACTAAATAAATACATAAGTTTGGGTAGGATGGTCATTTTTATTATGTTAGCTTGTCCTACCCATGAGCAGTTAATGTTTCTCCAATTGCTCAGATCTAGTTTTAGTTGTGTGGAGAGTGTTTTGTAGTTGTGTTCATATAGTTCCTGTGTTTGTCTCAGCAGATAGATTCCTAAATATTTTATCTTGTCTAGGATGATTTTGAATGTAATTTCTCTTCCTAACTCCTGCTGCTGATTTATGTTGGAGATATATAGAAATGCTGATGACGTATGTGGGTTTATTTTGTATCCTGCTACTTTGCTAAAGTTGTTGATTATTTCCATTAGCTTTTTAGTTGATTCTCTAGGATTCTTTAAGTAGACCATCATATCATCTGCAAAGAGTGATAACTTGGTCTCTTCATTGCCAATTTTAATACCTCCAATTTCTTTTTATTCTCTAATTTCTACTGCTAGTGTTTCTAGTACAATGTTAAATAAGGTGATAATGGGCATCCTTGTTTCACTCCTGATCTTATTGGGAATACATGTAGTTTATCCCCATTGCACATGATGTTGGTTGATGGTTTTATATAGATGCTGTTTATTATTTTTAAGAAAGGCCCTTCTATTCCTATACTTTCTAGTGTTTTCAATAGGAATGTGTGTTGTATTTTGTCAAAGGCTTTTTTTTTTTGCTTCTATTGAGATAATTATGTGATTTTTGTTGGTTTGCTTGTTGATATGTTCAATTATGTGGATGGTTTTCCTGATATTGAACCATTCTTGCATTCCTGGTATAATCCTACCTCATCACAGTGAATAACCCTCCTGATCACTTGCTGGAGTCTTTTTGCTAGGATCCTATTTAAAATTTTTGCATCTATGTTCATTAAGGAGATTGGTCTGTAGTTTTCTTTCTCTGATTTTGACCTGCCTGGTTTTGGAATCGTTACCATATTTGTGTCATAAAAGGAATTTGGTAGAACTTCCTCTTTGCTTACTATGTCAAATAGTTTGTATAGTATCAGGATTAACTGTTCTTTGAATGTTTGATAGAATTCACTTGTGAATCCATCTTGCCCTGGGGATTTTTACTTAGGGAATTCTTTGATGTCCTGTTCAATTTCTTTTTCTGGTATTGGATTATTTAAGATTTCTATTTCTTCTTCTGTTAATCTAGACAATTTATATTTCTTAAATATTCATTCATATAACCTAGATTAGGATATTTATTGCCATATAATTGGGCAAAATATTTTTTAATGATTGCCTTAATTTCCTTTTCATTGGAGGTGAGTTCTCTCTTTTCATCTATGATACTGTTAATTTGGTTTTCTTCTTTCCTTTTATTTTTTAAATTAGATTGACCAGTACTTTGTCTATTTTGTTTGTTTTTTTCAAAATATCAGCTTTTAGTCTTATTTATTAGCTCAATAGTTCTATCATTTTTGATTTTATTAATTTCTCCCTTCATTTTTGGTATCTCTAATTTAGTTTTCTTCTGGGAGTTTTTAATTTGTTCACTTTTAAATTTTTTGATTTGCATTTCCAATTCATTGACCTCTGTCTTCCCTAATTTATTACTATATGAGCTCAAGGATATAAAATTTCCCCTGAGTACTGCTTTGGCTGCAGCCCAAAAGGTTTGAAAGGATGTCTCTTCATTGTCATTTTCTTTGATGAAGTCATTAATTGTTTCTATGATTTGTTCTCTAACTAACCAATTTTGGAGAATCATATTATTTAATTTCCAATTAATTTTTGATTTGGCTCTCCATGTACTCTTACTGATCATTATTTTTATTGCCTTATGATCTGCAAAGGTTGCATTTATTATTTCTCCTTTTCTACATTTGTTTGCCATATTTTTATGACCAAGTATATGATCAATCATTTTGAATGTAGCATGTGCTGCTGAAATGTAGGGGTATTCTTTTTGTCCCTATTTATTTTTCTCCATAGATCTATTATCTCTAATTTTTCCAAGATCTCATCCACATCTTTTACCTCTTTCTTATTTATTTTTGGATTTGATTTATCTAAATTTGATAATGATAGGTTCAGGTCTCCCACTAGAAGAGTTCTACTATCTATTTCCTCCTTCAATTCTACTAGTTTCTCCATTAGAAATTTGGATGCTATACGATTTGGTGCATACTTGTTGATTAGTGATATTTCCTCATTGTCTATACTCCTTTTATCAGGATGTATTTACCTTCCATATCACTTTTAATCAGGTCTATTTTTACTTTGGCTTTGTCAGATATCATGATTGCAATTCCTGCCTTCTTTATATCAGTTGAGGCCCAATAGGTCTTGCTCCAACCTTTAATTCTGACCTTTTGAGTATTTACCCCCCTCAGGTGTGTTTCTTGTGGACAACATATGGTAGGATTTTGGATTCTAATCCACTCTCTTATTAATTTACATGTTATGGGTGAGTTCATCCCATTCACTTTCAAAGTTATGATGGTCACTTGTGAATTCCCTAGCATTTTGATATCCTCTCCTAGTTCTGTCCTTTCCTCTTTTGCTATATCCTTTTAAACCAGTGGTTTACTTTTAATCAGTCTCCCTAATTCCCTCCCTTAATATGCTTCCCTTTCTGGTCCCTCCCTTTTTGTTCCTTTCTTATTTTTTTAGAGTCTAAGTTCCCTCCCTCCTCTCTATCCCTCCCTTTTTGTACTCCCTCTGCCCTACCCCCGTTAGTTTCCCCTTCTCACTTACCCTGTAGGACAAGATAGAATTCAAGCTCCCAATGGATCAAGATGTTCTTCCCATTCAGAATTGATTTCAATGAAAGTTAGGTTTAAGTATTACCTACTAGCACTCTCTTCCTCTCCTTCTTATAAGAGTATTCTTCCCCTCCCCTTCCCATGTGTATCTTTGTGTGATAAAGATTATCTTATTTATTTTATTTCTTCAAGTATCTCTTGGAACCATCTTAGATTCCCCAACCCTTTTTCTTTTATTGCATATAATCTGATACCCCTTAATGCCTCAATCTTTTCCTATGAGTGATTCTTCTAATTACTATAATAATGAATACAATTTTTGAGAGTTAGAAATAATATTTCCCCATATACTAATATATATGTATATGTATATGTATATGTATATGTATATGTATATATATATAATTTGCTTTAATTGTAGCCCTTAAAGAAGAGATTTTGGACTTCCTTCCGGGTTAACATAGCTGCAATCTAGAAGTGAATTGCTTCCTATCCCTAGGACCGAATAAAATAGACTACCTCAAAAGACCATAAAAAATCACCTTTGGAAGAACAGAGGGACTCTCCAGCACCCCACAGAAACAAAGGTACATGGGGCTTGAACATTTCCACACTATAAGGAGGAAGAAAAGCCTGCACAAAAATGTGAATTGAGCCTCCCCCCCACCCCCCACCAAACCAGAGTAAGGTATCAGAGTGCACACTGGGACAGCGAGTGAGTGAGGAGCATCTCTGTCTGGGGGGGGCGCACATCAGGGTCCTTGGGATCTAAAGACTGCAAGGAAATGACCTCTCAGGGTGGTTTCATGGGAAAATCCTGAGCTGAGCAAAGGGGAGGCCACACTGAGAGGCTGCGCTGAGCAAAGGGGAGGCTGCGCTGAGCACAGGGGCCTGCACTCTAAGAAACCTCAGAGGCTGGGAAGAATTATTCTGAGGCAACCTAAATTCACATAAAACCCGCCCATATCACCTAGACCCCAGACCAAAAAGGAAAGGGTAATAAAACCACCAAAGGGATGGCTCACATGGCCCAAAATCAAGCCTCCAGGAAGAAAGGGAAAAAAGATGACTATTGAACACTTTTATGGGGGGAGTACCCAAGGAAAAGAAGAGAAAGAGGATAAAACCCAAACAAAATCAAAACATGCCTCACAAAATGGAAATTATCCACAAGCACTGGAAGAACTCAAATTGGAGCTTACCCAAAAGATGGAAACCTTCTGGAAATAAAAATGGGAGAAAGAGATCAGCAGTCTGATAGACAAGATTTCACAATTGGAGAAAGAGCTGGAAGCATCTAATAGAGGGGCAGACAAAGCCGAAAAGCAAAACCAGTCCCTAGCGACCAGAATTAAGCAACTGGAAGACAGTGAGCATGCAAAACAGCAAGAATTAATAAAGCAAAGCCAAAAAATTAATGAATTAGAAGAAAACACAAAATATCTCACTGAAAAGGTTACAGACCTAGAAAACAGAGGAAGAAGAGACAACGTGAGAATTATTGGTCTGTCCAAAAAACCAGAGATAAACAAAAACCTCGATGCAATACTAAAGGAGATTATAGAAGAAAATTTCCCACATGTTCTGGAGCAAGTGGTCAAAAATAGAAATAGAAAGGGTTCATAGAACACCCTTATACTAAATCCCCAAAAGACAACCCCCAGGAATGTAATTGCCAAATTCAAGAGCTTCCAAGAAAAGGAGAAAATCCTACAAGAAGCCAAGAAGAGGAGCTTCAGATATAGGAGGGCTCCCATAAGGATCACACATGAATTCATGGCTAACACACTAAGAGACTGCAAAGCATGGAACATGATATTTAGAAAGGCAAGAGAGCTGGGTCTCCAACCAAGAACCAACTACCCAGCAAAACTGACTATATACTTCCAGGGGAAAGTATGGGCATTCAACAAAATAGAAGATTTCCAAGCATTTGCTAAGAAAAGACCAGAACTTAGTGGAAGATTTGATATCTAATCACAGAAAGCAAGAGAAACATGAAGAGGTAAATATGAAAGAAAAGGAAAAGGAGATGAATCTTATCTTTTTCTTTAAGTCAAACTCTCTTCTATAAGGACTACATTTACATCAAATTATATATATTAATATGTGGGGAAAATGTATTATGTAACTCTCAAAAATTGTAAGCACCATAAGAGTAGTTAGAAGAATCATGTATAGGGAAAGATTGGGGCATCAAGAAGATTTGGTGAAAGGGGGGGCAAAGAAAGGAAAAGGGAGAGGGAAGCATCAACAATACTAAGACTTACTTCAAGAAATGGGGGGGGGGGCTAAATAGAATAGGTTTTCCCATACAAAGATTCACACGGGAAGGGGAGGGGAAGAAAACTCCTATAAGAAGGAGAGGAAGAGAGTTTTTACTTAAACCTTACTCTCAGGGAAATCAACTCTGAGAGGGAAGAACATACAGATCCATTGGGATCTTGAATTCTATCTTACCCAACAAGGGAAGGGAGAAGGGAAAACCAAAAGGGGTCGGGGGGGGAGGGAACACAAAAAAGGGAGGGAAGAAGAGGGGGGTGGGGGAAGGAACAAAAAGGGAGGGACTAGAAAGGGAAACATATCAAGGGAGGGGACAAGGGGGACTGATTTAAAGTAAATCACTGGACTAAAAGGTAGAGTTGAAGAAGAAAGGTTAGAATTAGGGAAGGATATCAAAATGCAAGGGAGTCCACAAGTGACAGTCATAACATTGAACGTGAATGGGATGAAATCACCCATAAAATGTAGATGAATAGCAGATTGGATTAGAACCCAAAACCCTACCATATGTTGTCTTCAAGAAACAGACATGAGGAGGGTAGACACCTACAAGGTCAGAATTAAAGGATGGAGTAAGAACTTCTGGGCCTCAACTGACAGAAAGAAGGCAGGAGTAGCAATCATAATATCTGATAAAGCCAAAGCAAAAATAGACCTGACCAAAAGGGATAGGGAAGGTAATTATATTTTGTTAAAAGTGACTTTAGATAATGAGGAAATATCACTAATCAACATGTATGCACCAAATAATATAGCACCCAAATTTCTAATGGAGAAACTAGGAGAATTGAAGGAAGAAATAGACAGTAAAACCATATTAGTGGGAGACTTGAAACAACCATTATCAAATTTAGATAAATCAAATCAAAAAATAAATAAGAAAGAGGTAAAAGAAGTGAATGAAATCTTAGAAAAATTTGAATTAATAGACATATGGAGAAAAATAAATAGGGATAAAAAGGAATACACCTTCTTCTCAGCACCACATGGCACATTCACAAAGATTGACCATACATTAGGTCACAGAAACATGGCACACAAATGCAGAAAAGCAGAAATAATGAATGCATCCTTTTCAGATCACAAGGCAATTAATATAATGATCAGTAATGGTACATGGAAAACCAAATCAAAAACTAGTTGGAAATTAAACAATATGATACTCCAAAATAATTTAGTTAAAGAAGAAATTATAGAAACAATTAATAATTTCATCAAGGAAAATGACAATGTCGAGACATCCCTTCAAACCTTTTGGGATGCAGCCAAAGCAGTACTTAGAGGAAAATTCACATCCCTGAGTGCATATATTAACAAACAAGGGAGAGTAGAGATCAATCAATTGGAAATGCAAATTAAAAAAAAAAACTCAAAAGCGATCAAATTAACCCCCCCAGCAGAAAATCAAACTAGAAATCCTAAAAATTAAGGGAGAAATTAATAAAATACAAAGGGCTAGAACTATTGATTTAATAAATAAGACAAGAAGCTGGTACTTTGAAAAAACAAACATAATAGACAAAGTACTGGTCAGTTTAATTAAAAAAGGAAAGACGAAAAACAAATTAACAGCATCAAAGATGAAAAGGGGGACATCACCTCTGAGGAAGAGGAAATTAAGGCAATCATTAAAAATTACTTTGCCCAATTACATGGCAATAAATATACCATCCTAGGTGATATGGATGAATATTTACAAAAATGTAAATTGCCTAAACTAACAGAAGAAGAAATAGATTTCGTAAATAATCCCATATCAGAAAAAGAAATCCAACAGGCCATCAAAGAACTTCCTAAGAAAAAATCCCCAAGGCCTGATGGATTCACAAGGAATTCTATCAAACACTCAAAGAACAGCTAACCCCAATACTCTACAAACTATTTGACATAATAAGCAAAGAGGGAGTTCTACCAAACTCCTTCTATGACACAAACATGGTACTGATTCCAAAACCAGGCAGGCCAAAAACAGAGAAAGAAAACTATAGACCAATCTCCCTAATGAATATAGATGCAAAAATCTTAAATAGGATACTAGCAAAAAGACTCCAGCAAGTGATCAGAAGATTCATTCACCATGAGCAAGTAGGATTTATCCCGGCGATGCAGGGCTGGTTCAATATTAGGAAAACCATCCACATAATTGACCACATCAACAAGCAAACCAACAAGAACCACATGATTATCTCAATAGATGCAGAAAAAGCATTTGATAAAATACAACACTCATTCCTATTAAAAACACTAGAAAGCATAGTAATAGAAGGGTTATTCCTAAAAATAATAAACAGTATATATCC
The DNA here is from genome assembly GCF_027887165.1 of Monodelphis domestica. Lineage (NCBI taxonomy): Eukaryota > Metazoa > Chordata > Mammalia > Didelphimorphia > Didelphidae > Monodelphis > Monodelphis domestica. The sequence goes on from NC_077233.1 coordinate 253,062,983, forward strand.
AAAACCATCAGGTAATATCATCTGCAATGGGGATAAACTAGATGCATTCCCAATAAGATCAGGAGTGAAACAAGGATGCCCATTATCACCTCTATTATTTAAAATTGTACTAGAAGCACTAGCAGTAGCAGTTAGAGATGAAAAAGAAATTGAAGGCATTAAAATAGGCAAGAAGGAGACCAAGTTATCACTCTTTGTAGATGACATGATGGTCTACTTAAAAAATCCTAGAGATTCAACCAAAAAGCTAATTGAAATAATCAACAACTTTAGCAAAGTTGCAGGATACAAAATAAACCCACATACATCATCAGCATTTCTATATATTTCCAACACAGCTCAGCAGCAAGAACTAGAAAGAGAAATCCCATTCAAAATCACTTTAGACAAAATAAAATACTTATGAATCTAGCTCCCAAGACAAACACAGGAACTATATGAACACAACTACAAAACACTCTCCACACAACTAAAACTAGACTTGAGCAATTGGAAAAACATTAACTGCTCATGGGTAGGGCAAGCCAATATAATAAAAATGACCATCCTACCCAAAGTCATTTATCTATTTAGTGCCATACCCATTGAACTTCCAAACATATTTTTTACTGATTTAGAAAAAAAACTATAACAAAGTTCATTTGGAATAAAAAAAGATCAAGGATATCCAGGGAAATAATGAAAAAAAATGAGGGGGCCCTTGCAGTCCCAGATCTCAGACTATATTATAAAGCAGTGGTTATCAAAACAATTGGGTACTGGCTAAGAGACAGAAAGCAGGATCAGTGGAATAGACTGAGGGCAAGCGACCTCAGCAAGAGAGTATACGATAAACCCAAAGATCCCAGCTTTTGGGACAAAAATCCCCTATTTGATAAAAACTGCTAGGAAAATTAGAAGACAGGGTGTGAGAGATTAGGAATTGATCAACACCTCACACCCTACACCAAGATAAATTCAAAATGGGTGAACAACTTAAACATAAAGAAGGAAACCATAAGTAAATTGGGTAAACACAGAATAGTATACATGTGAGACCTTTGGGTGGGGAAAGACTTTAAAACCAAGCAAGACATAGAAAAAATCACAAAATGTAAAATAAATATTTTTTACTACATCAAATTAAAAAGCTTTTGTACAAACAAAACCAATGTAACTAAAATCAGAAGTGAAACAACAAACTGGGAAAAAATCTTCATAGAAACCTCTGACAAAGGTTTAATTACTCAAATTTATAAAGAGCTAAATCAATTGTACAAAAAATCAAGCCATTCTCCAATTGATAAATGGGCAAGGGATATGAACAGGCAGTTCCCAGTCAAAGAAATCAAAACTATTTATAAGCACATGAAAAAGTGCTCTACATCTCTTATAGTCAGAGAGATGCAAATCAAAGCAACTTTGATGTATCACCTCACACCTAGCACATTGGCTAACATGACAGCTATGGAAAGTAATGAATGCTGGACGGGATGCGGCAAAGTAGGGACACTAATTCATTGCTGGTGGAGTTGTGAATTGATCCAACCATTCTGGAGGACAATTTGGAAATATGCCCAAAGGGCAATAAAAGATTGTTTGCCCTTTGATCCAGCCATAGCACTGCTGTGTTTGTACTCCAAAGAGACAATAAGGAAAACATAAAACTTGTACAAGTATATCATAGCTGCATTCTTTGTGGTGGCCAAAAATTGGAAAACGAGGGGATGTCTTTCAAATGGGTAATGGCTGAACAAATTGTGGTATATGTTGGTGGTGGAATACTATTGTGCTCAAAGGAATAATAAAGTGGAGGAATTCCATGGGGTCTGGAACAATCTCTAGGAAGTGATGCAGAGCAAAGGAGCAGAACCAGGAAATCATTATACACAGAGACTGATATACTGTGGTACAATTGAAGGTAATGGACTTCTCCATTAGGGACAATGCAATGTCCCTGAACAATCTGCAGGGATCTAAAAAACACTACCCATAAGCAGAGGATAAACTGTGAGAGTAAAAACACTGAAGAAAAGCAACTGCTAGGGGTGGAGAGGTTATGACTGAGGAGAGACTCTAAATGAACAGTCTAGAGCAAATATCAACAACACGGAAATGTGTTCAAGTCAAGAACACATGTGATACCCAGTGGAATCATGTGCCGGCTATGGGAGAGGTGGTAGGGGAGGGTGGAGGAAAAGAAAATGATTTTTGTTTCCAATGAATAATTTTTGGAAATGACCAAATAAAATAATGTTTAAAAAATAAATAAAAGATTTTGAAAAAAAAATTTTTTTCTCCTTTCCCCTCTCTTTCTTATTTATCTTTTCATGTTTCTCTTGATCTTTGTGTTTGGATATCAAACTTTTCACTTAGTTCTGGTCTTTTCACTGCCCATACTTTTCCCTGGAAGTTTATAGTCAGTGTTGATGGATAGGTGATCCTTGTTTGAAGACGCAGTTCTCTTACCTTTCTTAAAATCATGTTCCAGGCCTTGAGGTCCTTTAGTGTGGATGCTGCCAAGTCTTGTGTCATCCTGATTGGTGCTCCTTGTTATCTGAATTATCTCTTTTTGGCTTCTTGTAGAATTTTCTACTTAGGTTTAAAGCTTTGGAATTTGTCAATTACATTCCTGGGAGTTGTCTTTTGGGGATTTAGTGTAGAGGGTGTTCTATAAACTCTTTCAATGTTTTTTTTTGACCCCCTTTTCAAGAACATCAGGGCAGTTTTCTTGAATGATTTCTTGTAGTATGATATTAAAATTTCTGTTTATTTCTGGACTTTCATGTAGTCCAATGATTCTTAAACTCTCTCTTCATGATGTTTTCTTGATCTGTAACCTTGTCTTTTAGAGTCTGTTAAGTTCCCTCCCTCCTCTCCTTCCCTCTTTTTTTGTACTCCCCCTGCAAAAATATCAATGAGATATTTTAGTTTTCTTCTATTTTGTCAGTCTTTTGACTTTACTCTATTCATTCTTGCTGTTTTACAAGATCATTGGTTTCCAGTTGCCCAAATCTGGTCCTTAAGGCCTGGTTTTCTGTCATCATCTTTGCATTTTTTTCTTTAATCTTTTGAATGTCCTTTTCGGTTTGGCCTATCCTGCTGTTCGTGGCTTCCGGCTGTTTCTCCAGTCAGGAGTTCTTGTCCCTTAAACTGTTATTTTCTCTTTGAACTATCTCCCACTTTTCTTGCCAAAAGGCTTCCATCTTTTGGATGAGCTCCAATTTAAATTCTTCATGAGCTTGTGGACAATTTCCATTTTTTTAAAGGTTTTAGCTTTGTTTGAATTTCCTCCTGTATTTCCTCTGTAGCCTGGGCTTTTCCTTAGTAAAAAAATTTCCAGGGTCATTGCCTTTTTTTTTTGTATTGGAATGGAGTTTGAGGCTCCTGGGCACAATTTGCCATCACTATGGAGGTTTTTCCTTCCCTCTTTAGTCAAGAATCTGAGTGAGATCTGCAGGCTCTTTGTATATGGAGACAAGGAGCAAGGATTTTGCCTGAGGCAAACTCTCAAATCTCAGAAGCTTCTGCTGTTCGCTGCTCTTCTCTGCATCTCCTTGCCAAGAGCACCCACAGTCTATGCTCCCCAGCCTGCCATAGTTTCAGTTGTAGCTGCTCTCAGGGGTAGGTCCTTGGAATTTTTAGTCAGCTCCCAAGGACCTAGAGGTGCCCTTTGATCACCCTAGAGGTGTTCCTCACTCACTTGCTGACTCTGGCACTTGCTGGCTCTGACTCTGGATCTGTAGGTGGGGTGGGGGAGGGTAGATAAGATTTGGGTGGGAGCTTTTTCACCCTCTTATACTTTGGATATGCCCAATTCCCACGAACCTTTAATGTTGTGTGCTACTGTAGAGTCCATTCATTCTTATGAAAATGGTTTTTTGGGTCTTTTGAGGTAGTCTATATTAGTGGGTCTGAGGAGGGGAAGCATCCTACATCTAGACTGTTGCCATGCTTACCCAGAAGTCCCTTTTACCTTTCTTTTTAACTGTACCACCTAGTTCATTTCTTGGTCCACTGAAAGCACTTAGTTAATGCTTATTAACTGATTTGTCTCATGTATTCTTGAACATCAAATAAAAATATATGCTTTTTAAACCTCAAAGTTCATATAAATGATAGATAATGACATTGTAGATCTGAAGTTAGAAAGGGGTCTCATAGATTCTCTAGTTTAAACCCCTCATTTTATAGATGATAAAACTCAAGCACAGGAAGATCCTAAGTACTATCTTAGGTTACATAGTATCAGTGGCACTATTTGAATTCACTTCTTTTTTAATCTTGATTGGGAAAATTTTATTCAATTAGTTAATTTAGAATATTTTTCCATGATTAGAAAATTTATGCTCTTTCCCTCTCCTCCCTGCAACACCCTCCATAGATGACACATAATTCTACTGAGTTTTACTTGTGTTTTTGATTGAATTCACTTCTTCTGAGTTGCCAGCATGCATTCCATTACACTAAAATGCTTCCATGAAATGTAAGCAAAGCTTAAGATGTTACATAAATGTAAGCAATAACATGTGCCATATCTCTCTGCATATACATAATGACTTACATAAATGTAGCTCCAACTTACATGGGACACAAACTTGCAAAATACTTTCTTCACAACAGCTTTACAAGTATTGATATCCTCTTCACAGATGAGGAAATTGAGTTACAGAATGAAAAAGAGGTGATCCATTTTTTACACAGACTCTAAGTTTTAGTGCTGGCCACAATTCCACTATTCTCTCAATACTATGCTGCCTCTAACATCTGCTAAAGGACATTTTTAGGAATGGCGACCCTGCTGGAAACAAAAGAAAGTTCTTGAATTTTATTTCCAGGTGAACCACACATAGAAGTAACCAGACACCCACATGATGAGTGGAACAATGCTGAGTAGTGACTATGTGAAATCCACTGGGAGCAACATCTAGCAAAGACTCTATATTACATCTATATGTAATGCATGCTCAGAATCTTACATGGAAATGCTCTATATGGGTAGGTGTAACTTCTTTTGGTTAGCCACATTCAGGACACATCTCTAAAACTGGACAGATTGAGATAGTCTCTTTCTTTCTACCTCAAAATCTTTTCACTTTATTTCTTCCTCCTTACTGACCACAGAGTGTGAAGATTACCATTTTCCCATATAGATGCCTTGAATTGAACCAGTAAGAGAGGAATTACTTCCTTTTCTCTGTTCTCTTTCTTTTCTCTTTGTTTTATGAAATGTGCCTAAGGGTGTTTGTTACTACTCTGAATTGTTGTCTCACTCAGCTTCAGATACTGGGCAATGATACCCACCTAACACCTTAGACCTGGGAGTTCAAGCTATATATTTATCTATATCTATCTCAATCATGTGTCTTCTATGTGTATTCCCTTCCACATACATTTTCTATGTGTTTGCCCTTTTATGCATATGTCTTGGGATACCCATCTTCTCAATCTGTATGTCCCTTAAAATGTGTCTACTCTTGCCAATGATTATATATTTATTTCAAAGCAATGAATTTGATGTTAGGAAGATCTCAGTTTGGATCTTACCTAAAATGCTTATTATCTAATATATTTTGAGCCAGAGCTTAAGGGTCCTCATCTATAAAATAAGGGAATTGGACTATTGGATTCAATATATCTTAGGTCCCTTGTAGTTCTAAATTTAATATCCTATCATATGTATAGGGAGATGTTTCTCTCTCTCTCTCTCTCTCTCTCTCTCTCTCTCTCTCTCTCTCTCTCTCTCTCTCTCTCTCTCTCTCTCTCTCTGTTTTTCTCCATAAACACACACATTTACTATACTTTTTCATACTATACTATAGTATTTTCTTTCAATTAATACTTTTTCTTTGAACTAATTGTATGTTGCTGAAGCAGCAAGGTACTGGAGAGACACAAGGCAGCATGTGTCAGGTCAAAATTACTACTAACACCTTGATCACAGTTTCCCCCAGTCCCAGATGAAAATAGCCCAGGACCCTGAACAATAAGACTTAGATACCCCAGTACCCTCAAACCACCAGACTTGTTCCAGCTCAGTCCCCACAGTCATGATTGAAGGGAAAGATCAATGTGAAAGAAGGCCCTATCTTTCTCACCAGGGCCAGCAACAACTGCTGACCCACTGCCATAAATAGGCAGATAAGCATAAAAGCTTTAGGAGTGTCAAGGAAAATAAGCCAGCCTAACTGAAGCAGCAAGGCACCCTGAAGGAGAAAGATGAAGCAGCATGCAGCAAGCAAGTCAAACCACCAGTACCACCTTGACCACTATTTCCCCTCAGACTTTACTGGGGATAGCTCAGGACCCAGAAGTCAAAAGCCTTTAGAATAGCAAGGCCTCCAACCCAAAGACTGCAACCATCATGATGGCAAGCAAATCCCATGGGGATAGAAGTCTGCTTGGCAACAGCTTTTGTAAGCATTATATACATAGGTACTGAGGCCCCAGGGGAAAAAAAAAGTTTATGCCTTCCAAGTCCTTGGCAAATGTCAAATGTTTCAACATTAGAAACTGATATGATTTCATCAGTGGAAATTATATTAAAGAAGTATTAACACGTGCTTTGCTGCTACATCCTAGGGACTTCGGGACCTTTCCATCTGACTTTGAATTGAAATTTTCCATATATGCTGTCTTCCTCATTAGAATTAGATATATTATAATATATCTAAGCTTCATGAAACAGGCTCTATCTTCCATCTCATGAGCTAGCACACTGCTTACTTAGTACATAGTACTAAGAAGTTTAAATACTTTTTTGAGCATCTGAAATTTGTTTTGTTTAATTTTTTCCAGATTATATGTTAAAATAATTTGCAATAATTGTTTTCTGACATTTTACTATTCATTCAAAGAATGCTTTTAAAATTAATCTACTAATAAATTAACTAATTAATTCATTCTATATTACCAGTATAACAGAGATTAGGGGTAGATCACACTCACTTATATACCAAATGGAGCATTGACCTTTCATTTATTACTTGACTCATTGACATATTCCTTCCTTTATTTCCAAGAATAAGGACCTAAAGGGAATATGTTTCAATATATCTGTATTAAATACTAAAATTGAACATCTCTTTCTATAGTCAAATAACTCAAAGACCCCCATTTAGCTTACTAAATGCTGTTTAAGGAATTAGAAAAATCTCTTTCTCTATAGACAGTTGATCATTTCTTTCTATATCAAAACCTTTAATGTCTTATCTTAAATAAATCATATAGCAGGTAAGTGGCTTAATGGATAGAAAATAAGACCTGGAGTTTAGAGAACCTAGATTCAAATCTGACCTCAGACATTGCCTACCTGTGTGATCCTAGACAAGTCACTTAACTCCATTGCCTAGCCTACTGATGGTGAATCTATGGCATGTGTGCCAAAGATGGCATGCAGAGTACTCTCTGTGGGTGTCTGCACAGCCTCCTCCACCAACGTTCATTATTAGAAAGGCAGAGGGACTGGAGTACAGCTGCTCCCCTTCCCCTCTCTACTATGACTGATGACATTTTTCACATCCTTGCCCCTCTGCCCAGCAGCCTAGTAGGAGAGCTTTCTTCTTTCCCCATGTGCAATATGAGGGGCAGGGCACTCCTGGTACTCAGAAGGAGTCAGGGCATGGCACATGGTCTCTAAAAGGTTCACCATCACTGGCCAAGCCCTTATTGCTCTTCTACCTTAGAACTGATATTTCATATCTATCTATTCTAAGACAGGAGATAAGGGCTTAAAAATATATTGCCTTGAAAAAAATTTTAAGTTAATGGCTATATAATTAATTATCTGATAACTGATAACAGAAAGACAACTTACTATGTACAATGTTTATGCTGGTAGAAAAATCATAGCCAAAGCCATCTTAGACTAGCATTACTGCTCTTGACTTTTCCTTACAACAAAATTTACAGAGGAGTTAAAGATCTGCATTGACTGAAAAAACTTCTACTTGTGATATCATCATCTTGATGAAATTGAAGGCTCTTCCTTACCCTGTTCCCACCCCTTTTCTACAGCATTTGCCAAAAAAAAAATTGGGTAGAAGCGAGTAGAACTCACTAATGCTTTTTTTCTAGGCTCCTGTTTTTTTTTTAATCATTACATTACCAGTGTAAAGTGACCAGATCTGATGTATTATAATATTCCTCGGATATAAGTACACCTGCTATTTTTACTCTGGAATCTTCCTTTCTATTTCACTTGTGGCTTTCTCTCTTTCCCTCTTTTGCTGTTCTATGGGAACACTTTTTGGAGTTACATCTGCAGTTTGGGTATTTTCTACTTTAACTGGATCATTGATCTCTTAATTATTTTCCTATAATCTACTTCTGTTAGGAAGGGGCTTGGTGTCATACTTCATTACTTGGGAAATCTCTTCTTTTTTTGATCCAGCAAACTGATTTAGAAGCAGCTTTTTAGTTGTAGCTGTAAATTCCCTAGAAGAAGCTTTTGAGGTTAGTGAGTTCTACTGTTTTTTTTTTTCTTCAGACAATTCTAGAATGACTAAAGTACATAATGAGGTAGCCCTTCTCCAATACCACATATATATATATCCTCTAATGACTCTTTTCCTTTAGTGACTGGGAGAACTCAACTTAATAGCCAGACCTTGGGTAACAAATGCCAAGCCACTGACACATTCACTTAGAGGTAACCACAAACAAGCAACCAAACCAAAAAACAAAAAACAAACCATTACCTTTGAAAGACTTGATGGTTTCTAGAAATATGCAATAGGGTTCATTTATGTAAGCTATTATCACTCAGAATATTTCTGGGATGTCTTTGAGGATGCAGAAATAATTAAATAAGCAAATGAAGATCTATTTGTAACTGTACTTTGACACAGTAGATGAAAAAAGAAGCCCAAAAAGGAAGCTTTAAGATGTACAATGTATGCTTTCTTTCTGCTCCCCCATGATATTTTTTTCTTATTAGATTCAAGGATCTTGTATTGTTGTTGAACTCAAGTATGTACTTACGTGACATTTTTGCATACTTTTCTATCTATTCTTACTATGATCCAACACCAGAAGAAAATGTGATTGGTGGGTAACTATTCAGACTTATGATTTAATCAGTGTGGAGTAAATTCCAAATGTTGAAACTTATCCTACCACTGTAAATGATGATCTACCTATAAATCAGATCTTTAATTAATTTCCTGAGGGGACTAAAAGATTTGGTGATTTATTATTTTTTAAAATTTTTGTTTATTTATTTAAGATATTTTTCCATGTTTACATGATTCATTTTTCTTTTCCTCTGCAAGGAGTTAAATTAAGGGTTTGACTAAAATATATCAGAATTTTAAGATAATACTGTGGTCACCAATTTAAAATATCATAGCTCAAGTAAAAATGACTTTTAATACCTTTTATTTACAAAAGGGTGAAAAGAGCAAAAATAGAGAAATAAAAAAAATGGTAGAGAAGATGTCTACCCTATAACACTAAGATTTGCTCTAGCACTCAGCTCAGCCTGGAAGAGTTTATTAACCCTCTACCAGAGGACACAGAATGTGTATCAGTCTCTATGTATAATGTTCACCTGGTTATGCTCCTTTTACTCTGCATTAATTCCTGGAGATCATTTCAGTTGATATGGAATTCCTCCAGTTCATTATTCCTTTGAGCACAATAGTATTCCATCACCAACATATACCACAATTTGTTCAGCCATTCCCCAATTAAAGAACATCCCTTAATTTTCCAATTTTTTTTGCCACTAAAAAGTACATGACTATGAATATTTTTGTACAAGTCTTTTTCCTTATTATCTCTTTGGGGCATAAACACAGCAGTTATATGGCTGGATCAAAGGGCAGGCAGTATTTTAAAGCCCTTTGGGCATAGTTCCAATTTGCCTTCCACAATGGTTGGATCAATTCACAACTTCACTACCAATGGATTAAAGTCCAAATTTTGTCACATCCCCTCCAACATTTATTACTTCTATTTGCTGTCATATTAGCCAATCATCTGGGTGTGAGATGGTACCTCAGAGTTGTTTTGATTTGCATTTCTCTAATCAGGAGGGCTTTAGAACACCTTTTTCATGTACTTATTGATAGTTTTGATTTCTTTATCTGAAAATTGCCTATTCATGTCCCTTGCCCATTTATCAATTGGGGAATGGCTGGATTTTTTGTACAATTAATTTTGCTTCTTATAAATTTGAGAAATTAGACCTTTGTCAGGGGCTTTTGTTATAAAGATCTTCCCCCCAATTTGTTGCTTCCCATCTAGTTTTGGTTGCATTGGTTTGGTTTGTACAAAAACTTTTTAAATTTAATGTAATCCAAATTATTCATTTTACATTTTGTAATATTCTCTATCTCTTGCTTGGTCTTGTGGAAAGGAGAGAAATTATAAGGTATGCAAAAGGACAAGAAGCAATGGCTGTAGGTTGATCAGCTGTCAATCAAAGGAATATTCCATTTGGAATGTTACTGGGAGACAGTTGAAGGCAAGAGCCAACTGCTGACTGATTTCTGGGCTTCTTGGCTGATGGTGGTGACTTTGAAGGAAGAAGCTGGGCTTATCTCTGGGACTTGGGATAATCAAGTTGGAGATGATCTGGTTGATTTGAAGGCAGAAGAAGAAGGACAATAGTCCATATATCACTCTGACTTGCTCTGTTTCATGGTAGTGACTGAATTGTCATTTCTCTCAATATCATCTAAACTAAGACTCACTGTAGATAATAGGGAAACCTCCAACCCTCTTACCTCCATCCTCCATCTTTCCTATTTTCCCCAATAAACCCTTACTTGAGATAAAGAAGAGAAAAAAGTATTTCCTCTGAAACATCATAGCTCACCCTGAGTGACTTAGAAGGAGGCTGAAGAAGAAGGGGAAAGGGGAAGTAGAGAGAGTCTGAAGAAAAGGCTCAAAGAGGGAGGTATAGAGAGAGGAGGGTAAATAAATGAAGATAACTACTTGATGTATTCATTATTATTTACCCATCAAATATACCCCCTCTAATATTATCTATTACAGTCTTAAAGTCTTTCCTTTCCCAAAAATCTAACATGTATACTATTATGTTTTCACCTAATTTACTTATAGTTTCCTTCTTTATATTTAAGTCATTCACCCATTTTGAATTTATCTTGGTGTAGGTTGTGAGATGTTGATCTAAACCTAATATTCCCCATATTGTTTTACAATTTTCCCAGCATTTTTTGTCAAATAGTGGGGTTTTGTCCCCAAAGTTGGGTACTTTGGGTTTATCACACACTATCTTGTTGAGGTTGTTTACCCGAAGTCTATTCTACTGATCCTCCCTTCTGTCTCTTAACTAGTACCATGTTATTTTGATGACTATTTGTTTATAGTACACTTTAAAATCTAGTACTGCTAGACCCTCCCCCTTTCACATTATTTTTTTCATTAGTTCCCTTGCTATTCTTTATCTTTTGTTCTTCCAAATAAACTTTGTTATATTTTTTTCTAACTCAGTAAAAAATGTTTCTTAGTAGTTTGATAGGTACGGCACTGAATAAGAATATTAATTTGTGTAGGATTGTCATTTTAATTATATTAGCTCACCCTACTCATAAGCAATTAATATTTTTCCAATTGTTTAGAACTAGTTTTAATTGTGTGAAAGTGTTTTGTAGTTGTCCTAAATATTTTATATTATTTGAGATGATTTTAAATGAAATTTCTCTTTCTAACTCTTGCTGCTGAGATGTGCTAGAAATACATAGAAATGTTGATGATTTCTGTGAGCTTATTTTATATCTTGCAACATTGCCTAAGTTGTTGATTGTTTCTACTAGCTTTATAGTTGATTCTATAGGATTCCTAATTTTTTTTTTTATTAAAACCCTTACCTTCCATCTTGGAGTCAATACTGTGTATTGGCTCCAAGGCAGAAGAGTGATAAGGGCTAGGCAATGGGGGTCAAGTGACTTGCCCAGGGTCACACAGCTGAGAAGTGTCTGAGGCCAGATTTGAACCTAGGACCTCCCATCTCTAGGCCTGGCTCTCAATCCACTGAGCTACCCAGCTGCCCCCTCTATAGGATTCTTTAAGTAATCAACCATATCTTCTGCAGACTGATAGTTTAGTCTCCTCATTGCCTATTTTAATATCTTTAATTTATTTTTCTTCTCTGATTGCTACTGTTAGTGTTTTAGTACAATGTGAAATAGTAGAGGTGATAATTGGCATCTTTGTTTCAATCATGACCTTATTGGGAAGGCTTCTAATTTATCCCCATTGCACATGGTGCTTGCTGATGGTTTTAAGTATATACTGTTTATTATTTTTAGAAAAGGCCATTCTATTCCTATACTTTCTAGTGTTTTCAATAGGAATGAGTGTTGAATTTTTTAAAAGGATTTTTCTGCATCTATTGAGATAATTATGTGATTTCTGTCAACATGGTCAATATATGTATTGTTTTTTTAATATTAAACCATCCTTGCATTTCTGGTATTAATCTCACTTAATTATAGTGAATAATCCTTGTGATCAATTGCTGGAGTCTTTTTGTTTGTATTCTATTTAAGATTTTTGCATCAATGTTCATTAAAGAGGTTGGTCTGTAGTTTACTTTCTCTGGTTTTGATCTGCCTGGCTTTGGAATCAGTACCATAATTGTGTCATAAAAAAGAATCTGATAGAACCCCCCCCCCTTTTCTATTTTTGTCAAATAGTTTGTATTGTAGTGGGATGAGTTGTTCTTTAAATGTTTGATAGAATTCACTTGTGAATCCATCTGGTCCTGGGGATTTTTTCTTAGGGAGTTCTTTGATGGATTGTTTGATTTCTGTTTCTGATATGGGGTTATTTAAGTATTTGTTTTTCTCTTCTGTTAATCTAGGCAGTTTATATTTTTTGTAAATATTCATTCATATTACTTATATTGCCATGTTTTTGCCATATAGTTGGGCAAAATACTTAGTAATAATTACCTTAATTTCTTCTTTATTAGACATCAGGTCACCCTTTTCATCTTTGATGCTGTTAATTTGCTTTTCTTCTTTCCTTTTGTTCATTAGATTAACCAGTACTTTATTTTATTTGTTTTTTCAAAATACTTCTCTTCCTTTCAATTTTATTAATTTCTCCTTTAATTTTTGGGATTTCTAATTTAGTTTTTATCTGGGGGGTTTTAATTTGTTCTCTTTCTAGGTTTTTTATTTACATGCCCTATTCATCAATCTCTTCCCTCCCTGATTTGTTAATATATTTACTCAGGGATATAAATTTTCCCCAACACTGCTTTGGCTACATCCCATAGATTTTAATGTGATGTCTCATCGCTGTCATTCTCATCAATGAAATTATTGATTTTTTCTATGATTTGTTTTAAACTGCTAATTTTGAAGAATCATATTATTGAATTTCTGATTAATTTTTGATTTGTCTCCCCATGTACCATTACTAATTATTATTTTTATGGCATTGTGATCTGAAAAGGTTGCTGTTATTATTTCTGCTTTTTTGAATTTTTTTGTCATGTTTTTATGCCCTAGTAAATGGTCAATCTTTTTTAATGTACCATGTGCTGCAGAAAAGAAGGTGTATTTCTTTTTGTCCCTATTTATTTTTCTCCATATATCTATTAACTATAATTTTACTAAGATTTCATTCATAAATTATCTATATCTTATTCATTTTTGGTATGATATATCTAGATCTGACAGAGAAAGGTACAGGTCTCCCACTACTCTACTTTTACTATCTATTTCCTCCTTAAGCTCTAATAGTTTCTCCTTTAAAGATTCCTATACCATTTGATGCATACATTTCTAGTAATGGTATTGTGTGATTGTTTATACTTTCTTTTATCAGAAGGTAATTGCCTTCCCTATCTCTTATAAATAGATTTATTTTTAATTTGGCTTTGTCAGACATCATGATTGAAACTACTGCCTTCTTTTTCTCTATTGATGCCCAATAGATTTTGTTCCAGACTTTTACCTTTATCCTGTGTGTGTCTACCTGCCTCATGTGTGTTTCTTGTAGATAAGATGTGGTGGGTTTGGGGGTTCTAATCCACATTGTTATTTGTTTCCATTTTATGGTTAAGTTCATATCATTCACATTCAGAGTTATGATTACCACCTGTGTATTCCCCATTATTTTGACACTTATTTTACTTTTCTTCCCATACCCTCCCTTCTTATTCCCCTTTTATTTCTCTTTAAGGTCTACTAATCACCCCTTTCAACATTTACATCTCTTTTAATAGGCTCCTCCCTTTGTCATTCCTACTAAATTCCCTGTAGGGAAAGATAGAATTCTATAATCCAATAGATCTAGCTGTTCTTCCCTCTCAGAACTGATTCCACTGAGAGTAAGATTTATGTATTACCTATTAGCACTCTCTTCCTCTAATTCTTATAATAGTATTCATCCCCCTTCCTCTAACATGTACCTCTTCATGTGATAGAATTCATCCTATTTTTCTTTTTCCTTCATGTTTCTCTTAGTGACATTCTAATTTTTGGTCACCCCCCCCCCCCATTTTGTTTTACATATAATCTTGAACAATTTAATACCACAACCTCTGCTTATCAATAATTCATCTATCTAATATGATATTGAAAAATTTTTTAAGAGTTACAGATATTTCCCATATAAACAATTTGACCTCATGGAAGCTTTTTAAAAAGTTCCCCCTCTTTCTTATTTACCTTTTTATAGTTCTCACGAATTTTTTATTTGGACATCAAATTTTCTATTTAGCTCTGGTCTTTTCTTTTAGAATGCATGAAAATCTTCTATTTTGTTAAACTTCTTTACTTTCCCCTGAAAGTATACAGTCAGTTTTGATGGGTAGGTGTGTCTTGATTGTAGACCCAATTCTCTTGCCTTCCTGAATATAATATTCTAAGCCTTGTGGTCCATTAGAATGAAGGCTTCCAGATCCTGTATGATCCTTAATGGAGTTCCTTGATATTTGATTTTCCTCTTTATGGCATTTTGCTATAATTTCTCCTTTGCCTGGTAGCTCTTGAATTTGGCTATAACATTCCTGAGTGTTGACTTTTGGGGATTAAATGAACAGCGTGTTGTATGGAGTTTTTCAATGTCTATTGTGTCCTATTGTTCAAATATAGCAGGGCAGTTTTCTTGGATTATTTCTAGTAATATGATGTCAAGACTTTTATTTTGTTCCAGGTTTTCTAGTAGACCAATAATTCTCAAATTGTCTCTCCTGGATCTGTTTTTCATGGCAGTTGTCTTTTCAATGAGATATTTCATGTTTCCTTCTATTTTTTCATTCTTTTGATTTTGCCTTATTAATTATTGCTGTCTTATGAGATCATTAGCTTCTACTTGTCTAATTCTAGTCTTTAATGACTGATTTTCAGAGATCTTTAGATTTCCCTTTTTGATTTGGTCTATCCTGTTTTTCATGACTTCTAGCAGGTCAATTCTGGTCTCCAACTTGCAAATTACTTCATTTGTTTTCTGTCTTTCTTTATGCAAATGAGAAATTTTGTCTCTTTAACTGTCATTTTTTGTATTTTTTCATTTTTTTCTCACTTTTCTTCACACTTTTCTCCTATCTTTCTTACTTGATTCTTGAACTCCTTTTTTGAGTTCATCAAGAACTTGTGACCAATTTCCATTTTTTTTTTGGAAAGTTTGGATGTGTTTTCTTGTTTGTAACTCTCTGCTGTTGCTTTTGTGTTTTGCTCTTTTACACCATAGAAATTATCCAGGGTCAAGAGCATTTTTTGCTGCTGATTATTCATTTTGCCACTAGTGGATTGATGTTCCTGCATGTTGATTGCTTTCTTAACTTCTGTCTTGCAGGGATTTGTCTTAGTAGTGTTATGGTTAGAATGGGTGATCACCAAAATTGCAATTAATCCTTAAGTCACAAGACTGTTAATAGCTAGATTTATTAGTAAGAAAAAGATAAGAGAAAAATTTAGAAAAGAAGTGAATTTTCTAGGCTAATCATCTAGAGCCTAACAACTCAGTATCTGTCTCTGAATCTCAGCTTCAGAAATCAACCTCCCCCCAGATTCCTGCTGGGTTTTATCTTATAAATCCTTACTATAACCACTAGCTCACTTACATGATTACCCAGGCATCAATTCCAGTTCTGCAATTAGCCTGGCTCCAGGGGGACAGTGTCTGTGGGATCAATTTTGTGGTTCATGATTGATCCAAATTCAAAACAAAGGGAAGGGAATTTCAAATCTCTGATTGATCAAATCAAAATAAAATTTCCCTTTTCACAATCCCCCCTATGATTCTATTGGGAGACAAGCATGTTAAAATCTCCCCAATTGAGGGTCTTGGGAGATTAACATGTCTAGTATCCTTAATAAATCATTTCAAATAACCAACCTATACCTCTAAGGATTCTCCCACCAAAGGTGTATAAAACATTGAGCTCGTTTTTTTTTTAAAGGAAATTACAGCAACCTGAGAACAAGAGGGGAATAGAATAGAAAGAAAAAAAAATTAATAGCCAATTGGTGGCATTCCCCCGTGGCAAAAGAATTTACATTAAAAATGTGTTGAACCCCCTTCAGTTTAGTTCATTCTGGATCTCTTGATGCAGCATGTGGTGTCCACAGGCATCTCCACGGCACTCTCTTCAAAACATTTGTCTTCCTGATTCAAGGTGTTGGTGAGCTTCTTCTCCTAAAATTCCTCCAAAATATTTCAAATTCTGGATTTTTAGAGTATTTATACAGTAGTATCTTCCCTTCCCATTCAGAAAGCCTGAGTGAGGGCAAGTAATGTGATATTCTTTGTGTAGCTCACTTTAAAGAGTTTTCCCATGAGACTATCTTTCTAGTCCCTGCTGCCTCTGCCATGTCCAGCCTTATTTCTATCCAAGCTCCACACCCTGTTGCCCATACTCTGCACCCTTCAGCCTTAGGTCTCAGCTATTGCTGCCAAAGCTTTGCATTGGCCTTAGGGGAAGTCTGCGGTGCTTTCAGCCAGCCCCAGAGAATTTAGAGATTGCTTGACCCTCATTCTAACTCTGGTATGGTAGGTGGTAGGGGGAATGGGTGATAAGCTGAAGCTTTGATAAGTGCAGTTTCACCCCCTTATATCATGGGAATACCCAAATACTGCCTACTGCCTACCTTTAAGGCTATGTCTAGTGGGAGAGCCCCTACACTTGTCTGATTTTTATTTCTGTCCCTTTGAGATGCTTTGTAATGGTTGGTTGGAAAGAGATTCAGAAGGTTCCAGTTACTACACCACCATCTTAGCTCTACCTTGAGATTTGATGATTTAAAAGGAGATTTTCCCACAACTGCCAGCCCTAACTGTCAGCAACTGACTCTCCTAACTATCAGCAACTGACAGCCTGCAACTGATGCTCCCTCAACAGGGAGTTCCCCAGTTCCTACTTCCTGTCACTGTGGACTAGTTAATCCCTATATATCTCTATGGTAAGAGGACCTCCAGATCCCATGTTAAATTAAATAAGAATTCCTAACATTCCTGTAACTAGAGCAAAAAATCATAAAAGTTTATTAGTGAAAAAATTATCAATTTAGAAAATAGTTTCTTTTTCTTGTGAAGAAATTAAGTGCATACTTTCTTGGGCAGTAGCATCAGTACCTTCTGTCATGAGAAGAATTTAAGGACAGATTATATAGAATGAATCCTTTATATCATCTTTGTACTTGTATACTTTTCTCCAAAACCAGCCTTGCAAATTTATCAATCATTCAATGTTCATTAAGTTCTGTTATGTGCCAGTCACTGTACTAAGTGTTGCACATACATTATCAGGCAAAAGAGAATCCTTGTCCTCAAATGGTTTATAATCTACTAGAGAAGATTTTGCTATGTTCTTGAATCTCCTTCCCCACACCAAATGAAAATCATTGACAAATATATGTAGAGATTGGCCAGGATTTGACAAAGCAAAGGCACTTATTACCAAAGAAAAATGTTACACAATCAACAAGGATTAATTTCTTATAAGTACTAGGTTATATAGTAAACCATGAGCATACAAAGTAAGTTAACAACAATCAGGAATCTCATGGTTTAATAAGAGAGACAAATGTGAAAATAACTAGGTATATGCAAGCTATACAGAGTGTAGATAGAAGTTAAGTGCTGGGTTATGGCAAAGCCATTTCATAGTAAAACAGAAAAAATATTCTTTTCTCTCAGTTGAAAAAAACATTAAGAAAGGGCAAAATGAAAACAAGCATTAATATAGGCTATGTTGCTGTTTAATCATGTCTGACTCTTCATTACCCCATTTGAGGTTTTCTTGACAGATACTGGAGTGGTTTGCCATTTCCTTTTCTGGTTCATTTTATAGAAGATAAAAGTGAGGAAAATAGGGTTAAATGACTAGCTCACTAAGTGTCTGAGACCAGAATTGAACTCAAGAAGATATCTTTCTGACTGTAGCCACTGTGCCATGTAGTTGCTGTAAGTCTTATTAAAGTTGAAGCAAATAGGAAGCCCTAAACATTTGCCAAATTTGAAAAAAATCAAGCCTTGCCCTCAGAAAGCTTTTTATGAAGTGTGTTCCTATTTGGTGAAATAATGGGACACTCATTCTGGCTTCATTCCTTTCTTCCTTGTCACTTTTTTCATGGTTCCTATTGTCATTGGCCTATTAATTCTCATTTTATACTTTTCTTTCTTTGAAAATGAATCTTAGTATCCCTTCATCCTTAGGGAAACAAAAGCCTGGGACAAATAATGTTAGGATAGAAGCACATTTTTTTTTCATGTGAAAACTTAAAATGAACTTCACGCATACCTTTGAAGAACGTATTATGTCACCAAATGGCAGAATGTTAACTTGATAGCTAAGTGGTGCAGTGGATAGAACTCCAGATCTAGAGTTAAGAATACTTGAGTTCAAATCTAACCTCACATTCCTACTGGCTCTAAGAGCCTGGGTAAGTCACTTTAACCTCTATTTGTCTCAGTTTGTTGTCACAGCTATAAAATAGGATGATAATATCATTTATCACTCTAAAACAAACAAAAAAATAAAAGTATTTAGCATAGTGCCTAGCTCGTAGTAAAAGCTTTATAAATGTTATCTATTATTAATAATTGGGGTTTAGGATAAGTACATACTTTGGGAGATTAAGGGGATGACTCTATACATATGAGATATTTTTTTAAAGAACTAGCAAGGAGGACATTTATTTCTCCATTTCTGGTTGTCTTCTTTAACTACCAGCATCTCTACAATAAAATAAATCAATATAATGACATAACTGAGACTGTGGTGAAGGGAATAGTACTTTGCTCAAGGGCAGGGATTCCTTATTTTTAAAAATATATTTTATTTTCCCAATTACATGTAATTAACAATTTTCCACATATGTTTTCTGAAATTATAAGATCCAAATTTTTCCCACCCTTTCCTCCATCCTCCCTGAGATGGTAAGCAATTTGATTTTCATTGTTGTAAGAGAATACTCCTATAAAATCAAAAGTCTAAAATAAAAAATGCAAATAAACTAAAGTGAAAAATCATCTATTTTTATCTAATTTTATCTTTTTTATTTTATCTATTCTATTTTATCTTTATCTAACTCTAACAGTTATTTCTTTGTAGGTAGATCACTATATTGCTGAGAGTATCTAAGTCTTTCACAGTCAGTCATTGTACAATATTGCTGTTACTGTGTACAGTGTTCAGCTTATTTCACTGCATCAGATCATGTAGGTCTTTCCAGCTCTTTCTGAAATCATCCCCTTCATCATTTCTTATAGCACAATAGCATTCCATGACTGTCTTGTGCCAAAATTTGTTCAGCAATTCCCCAATTGAAAAATATCTCTTTAGTTTCTAATTCTTTGCCACCACAAAAAGAGGTACTATAAATATTTTTGTACCAGTATGTCCTTTTTCATTTTTAAAAAAATCTCTTTAGGAGATAATAAGGAAAAAAGACTTGTACAAAAATATTTATAACTGTGCTCTTTGTGGTGGTAAAAAAACTGGAAAACAAGGGGGTGTCCATCAAATGGGGAATAGCTGAATAAATTGTGGTATCTGTTGGTGATGGAATATTATTGAGAATAAAGAAATGGAGGAATTCCAGGTGAACTGGAACAACTTCCAGGATTTGATGCAGAGTGAAAGAAACAGAACCTGAAGAACATTGTACACAGAGACTGATACATTGTGGCACAATCAATTGTAATAGACTTTTCTACCAGTAGCAATGCAATGACCCAGGGCAATCCAGAGGAACTTAGGAGAATGAACATTATCCACATCCAGAGAAAGAACTATGGAAACAAATGCATTAGAAAAATATATGATCAATCATGTAGTTTGGTAAGGGATATGATTGGAGTTTTGATGTTAAAAAGATCACTCTACTGCAAATATGAATAACATGGAAATAGATTTTGAACAATAATACATGTATAAACCAGTGGAACTGCTTCTTGGCTTTAGGAGGGGGGAGAAGAGAGCAGAGGGGGGATCATGAAACATGTAACCATGGAAAAATATTCTAAATTAAGAAAAATCTCTTTGGGATGTAGACCTACTATTGGTATTGTTGGAGCAAAGGGTAAGCACAGTTTGATTACACAGCTGTTTAGGCACAGTTTGAATGGTTAGTCAGGGATTCTTAACCTGGGGTGATGAAATTGTTCTTTTTTATGTTTTTAGTTTTTACAACTATATTTCATTTTAACTGGTTTCATTTGGGATCCTGTATTTTTAATTTTATGCTTCTGAGGTCTTGTCCTAGGGCTTCAGATTAAAAAAAATATTCTGTCACCACTTGTCTTCAATATAGAAAATATTATAGATGGTGTAGGATATTGATATGAAGTCCTTCTCTACTAAACTTAATTCTGATCATTCTAACTATTGGAACACCTCTCTAGCAGTAGGCTCATGCTGGAGTCTTGGAATCTCTCCCTACTTTCTATTTTATTAGGTTTCTGAGCCTGTCCTATCCTTCCCTACTACTTTCCCTAGAAACAATTTCTGGTACTTGGACAAGCTTGCAAAATTCCTTGTTTCAGCTTTGATAACAACCTCACAAAATAAAAGAAGTGGGTAATCATTCAGCTTTCTTTTTATCTGAAGGTGCTTTCACTCTTTAAGTCTGGTCTCTTGGCATATATACTTGCCTTCCAAAGACAGAACCAATATAGCAATAGAGAGAAAGGACAAGGAATGGAGAAATCTTAGAATGATTGAGTCATCCTAGTGGTTTCTGAGGGTAGACTACATTTGTGTCCTTTTCTCTGTTTCAGATGTGTTGGGAGGAGTAGCAATGGGTGTAATTGAATTAAAAGTTTTCCTACTTTGCTTCTAGACATTTGGTTCATGACATTGGGTCTCAAGTAGGAAGATTGGCAGCATTTGAGGCTTTCCTGACTTATAGCATAAAAGATCAAGATAGTGTTTATTGATTCAAAGAAAAAAATGAAACATTCATTAGACCCCAATCACATAAAAGTAAAGATTCCTGGAAAAATCCCAAGAATTGATATGAGAGATTGAATTCAAGACTATGTGTAGGCCATAATAAACATGCATACATACATATATATGTATATATATATATACACACACACAAATAATATAGTCTGCTTTTTTGGAGGGTGGATTATGTTCATCTCAAATATATGAATTCTTTCAAAGGGTCACAATTATTGACATTTCTTTCTATGTTATTTGTATATAGGATGACCAAGACAGACTAAATTGTTAATTTGCTTCTTTAAAAAAATTTTTTTTTTGCTCTGGAGTCTAAAACCAGTTGGCAAGTAGCATAATTGGCAACCTGGGTGATTTTACTTCTTAAGGCCACTCCAAAAAAAGGAGGAAATGCAAAGACATGCAAAGAGCATTTTCCAGCTGAGACAAGCTTATTAGTGTTCCCACTGGCTCTATCAGGAGGCCCACCTGCTATAGCCCCTGCTGGTGAACCCTGTGGGGGCCCAGATGGCTTCAGCTGCATAACATTTAGGCTGAATGCACAGTAAACCAGGTCAGATGGGGGAGGGAAGGTGGATGCCTTGTTTATAGCTAAGGGAATCTGCCTGACATATCCTTCCTGAACTTCAGAGCTTCTTAAAGAATCAAGGTAAATTCATGGTAGGGATGAGCTATTCAAACTGGGCCAGCTGTTCTGCATTTAATTATTATTCCAGCATCTAATTATTATTTCCTTTATTCTGAAAGCATGTTAGCTAATTGTATCAAATAAAATGTGATTCCTTAAATTTTAGGGCCCCCAACTAGCCCCCCTTCATATATTGTTATTCTTTTGTTTCATACTTTAATTTTCACATTGTCTCTCATAACCAGGAAATTTCACTTATAATCAATAAGAATTTTCACTAATCCTATCATCAAAATGTTTCTTTAATATGCCATAATTACCTTCATCCTAAATGAACTCTACTGTACAAGGGGTAATGAACTAACTGTCTGGACACAATGAATAAGAGACCTCTTCCCTTCAGGTGTTTAAAATTCATTTGGGTAAAAAGAATTTGTCTGCAAAGAAGCATATGATAATGACAGTTATGAAACACTATGACTAAAAGTAATTCAAAGAATTTGGAGAAAAAAAGTTATTACACAGGGCTGAGGAATTAAGGGAAGACTTCATAGAGTCAGAGACTTTAAGCTCAGATTTGAAGGAAAAACAGGGCTTAGATGAATAGAAAGGAGAAGGGTAGATGTGGATCCTGTTCAGGATTCTGACGATCTCATTGTTTCTCTATGAAATTAATAGCTTTACAATTTGTGTATGTCTTCTCCCCTTGGATTATAAGCTTTTTGTAGGCAGAAACTGCCACTTTTCATCTTTTATCTGACAGTCTAGCATAGTACCCATTTCACTTATTTCTATGCTTCTTTGGATTCTTCCTTCAATAGTGAAGCTCACAACTCATTTATACATTTTTAGCCCATGTGACTATCACTTATGACCTTTAAATCTTCCCTGGGGGCTCTTCTCAATGGGTAAGGAAGATTCTTCTAGACTTTTGACATTAAGGTAATAACAATAAAGCACATGGATTGTCCATTAGTTCATCTCTCACTCTCACTATATGATCTGCTCACTTCCTTTTCTGGTTATACCTCTCTCTGATGAGACAATCTTTTATCCATTCATCGTGTGCCTTTGTTTATTGGTAACATTTTGGAGACTATTTGTACCTACAACTGTGCAACAAGTATGATGAACTTTTATATTTTTATATTTTTATATTTTAAGAAATCATAATATTTTGAGGTCCATAGCCATGCAGCATCCCCTTTATGACACATATTAAAACAAACAAACCTTTGTTTTCTGGAGAAATATGAGGTTATTAAAATATTGAATAACTTCCCAGGGGCTATCCAATCTGATTTCTTCTTCTTATTCAGGTGTAGGTTGAGTTCTCTGTCCAGTAACAGCATCTGTCCAAGGTATACCTATTGATGAGTCAGCATTTTGATTATCTATTTAACTGCATTATTTTATCTTGAATAGGCATAGCTCAGTCACTTTGTTTTTTGTTTGTAGTTAGTGAGATTGAATTATTATAGATTTTAGGATACTTCATTTCTTCAGTTTTTTTTTAAATTTTTATTTAATTAGATGATTTAGAATATTTTCCCATGATTACAAGACTCATGTTCTTTCCCTCCCCTCACCCTCCCCTCTTCCTGTATCTGATGCAAAATTCCACTGGGTTTAACATGTGTCATTGATCAAGACACATTTCTGTACTATTAATATTTGCACTAGGGAGATCTTTTAGAGTCTACTTTCCCCATTTCTTGAGTTCTTGATGGAATCAGCACAGTACTGGGCCTCCTCTGTTTTAGTGGCAAGCATATGTCTTCCTATTTGTTGCCTCATTCCATAGTAATAATCAGATATTTGCAAAACAAAGTTACCTCTATTGCAAAATCTTTCAGGAATACTTGTACAAGCATCACACATAAAAATAATTTACTAAATATTTATTTAATCAAATTGCACCAAGGTGGGCATTATTTAATACAGGATTAAAAGACAAAATCCTTGACCATCAGGTTCTTATGACTTAAAATATATGATGATTTTAAAAATATTGATTCCATGAAACTATAAATGTAAATGGGTATAAACATGCTTCTTTACATGTTTCAAAGACATGTATAAAAACCATAATGCACATTTTTCTATGTAGTTGACAATACAGAATACAAGATTTTAGTTGCATTTTTAAAAAGGGGGAAATGGTACCATCTGGTTCTCATTAGTAAAGATAAACTTCATGGAGTAAGAACTTGTCTTTTAGGGAACTGGACCAACCCTTTTTTTCACTTGTGGTCCAATTTAGTCATTGTTGAGTAGGCTCAATGTATTATTGTAGACTTTCTTTGGAACATATTGTCTAAAAACACAACCGTATATTATTTGTTCTTTAAATATTTGAGGGAAACCTGAGAGAGATGATCTGGCTAAAGGTTTGAGGGTAAGTACCTCGAATTTGCCTCACCTCTCTATTCCAAAGGCCCCAAGACTCCATGGACCATTAGGTGGAACCAGGAACTGATCTGCTCTCCTGTCACCATGCAAGGTATGTACCATTCCCTCAGACCCAAATACATTCATACCTACCTGCACACATATTATATATATTATAAGAATTTAAATTTAGATTTTATGCAAAATATGAGAATTCTAGAGTAATATTGTGGTTGACAATTTAAAAATATTATAGCTTAAGTCAAAATGAGTTTTATCAGCTTTATATACAAAGAGGTCGAAAGAGTGAAAGTGGAAAAATAGAGATAAAGAGACAGAAAGTACTGCCTAGCTACCAAAACCCTGAGTCTAATCCTAATATCTTCAGACTGCAAAGGTGATCCAAAAGTGAATCTCATCAGAATCCAGAGTCCTAATTAGGAATCTGAATGAAGATCCAGGAGACTCTGAAGTATTCGCTGAGAACCTTCAGTGCACCTGAGGCTAAGACCACCAAGAATATCACCAGAACTCACACTGAAGGGTGTGTTCCACCAAAGCACCAATGAGCAGAAAGGGTCTCCTCATCAAAGAACCAAGGAAGGAATCATTCCACTCACTACCAATGGATCCAAAAAAAGAGTCTCCTCCTCTAGTTTGGCTCACCAGTCAGTCTTTCAATTTTCCTAGCACTGCCCTAGGAGGGAGGGCATTAGCCTCTTTAGTTGTCACACACTCTAGCAAGTGACTTGTGAACTCTGATACTTAGTATCTGGTAAGGTTCTAGGTAGGGGTTCTTAAATTTTGATTGATTAACTTATAAGTTGCTGATTGATAGACAAAGAGAGTTTGATTCACTCTTAATATTATATATAAAATACATATAGGTTATATTATATGACATTATAATGATATAATATATTATATAATTTATCATAAAATATACATTACATATAAAACACCTTCTACTTAGGGGAAGATAATCAAAATAATGATTTCATTGCTTTTGTGAAGGGCATGACAATCTAAAGCTCTACTTAGAATCTCTCTTATTTTGAGTTGTGAGTTGTTTAGACCAAGGGTCACTTCCTTGTCTACCAGTCCCTTCTGCATCATTTCTATAAGTTATCCCTATCCAACTGATGTCTTTATTTCATATTTCCCTACTCCTTTCACTATGCCCTTTAAAATGGCTATTCTATTGTTAACAAAGTGCACTTCTTATTAAAATTGTACTCTTCCCTAGAAATAACTTTACTTATGTCTTAATTAAATTTAGGCATAGTCTGTCCCCTAGCAAGTCAAATGTAATTTCCTTGAACGCAGGGGCTGCATTGCTTTTGTCTTTGAAACCTCAGTACTTAACAATATGGCTGGCCCATCATAGTAATTTTAAATATGCTTATGGAATTGAATTGAATTTTCCCAAAATTAAATGGTTATAAGGAAAGTTATAGTTTAGTACTTAATAAGAGGCTTCATATTTTACTGGGAAATTTTTTTCTTAATAACATAAATATGCCTTAACATCAGATCTTTCTTGGATATTTTTAAAGATTAAAATATAGATATCTCTTTAGGATGATTTTAAAGGGATAATATAATAAAGTCATTCTTTAACAGATATTCTCATAGTCAGCATGAAAATACTTTTGATTTTCAACATGTCAACATTTCATCTGAATAGAATATAGTCATCAGGTGATCATAATTTATACATTGTAGATTGCATAATGTTTTATTTTAAAAAGAGCTTTATTTAAAGAACAAAACTTCAAACTCAGCATCATAGACATTTTGTTTAGCTTGTTTTGAGGTCAGTTGTCCATTCATTCACTTTAGTACAGTTGCCTTTCTGTTGCTAAAGATAAAAAGACAAATATGAAATAATTCATGCCCTCAAGGAACTTCTATTCTACTAGATGGCAAAACTGCAAAAGTCATCCTTTTCTCTCCTTGAGTCCAAATGTCCACTTTTTTCTTTAGTCTTTACCATTTTGTTTCAACTCTGTTCTCTAGGATGAGATTCCCTCTGAGCAAACACCATCCATTCTCTCAGGTTTCTTATTAGGTTACAGAAAAGAGAAAACACATTGCAGCTCCCTGTAAAAAAAAAAGTATATGTTAAGCACTTTCTTTGTGTGAAATATCATGCTAGGCATTTGGGAAGATGCAAAGTTTTTGATATGGTAAGAGTCTCTGATCTTATGGGACTTAAAACTTCATAAATCAGCAACAGACAATTAAATGCCACCTCCACCAGGATTTAACCAACTCTTTTTGAAAATGTCCCTTCTCATCTTTAAAATGAAGTAGCCATATGAGATGGCCTTTAAGTTTCTCTTCCAATTTATAAGTTTATGATTTTGTCACTCTTTAGGATCTCTTCTCCTATGTCAATGATTTTTTTCAAGAATGCTATCTTTCCAAAGCAAGTATTAATTCCCAGTTTAAAATTTAGTATCATCAATTTCATGTTGAATTTCCTGGAAGAAAAACATTTATGTATAAATTATTTATAGAAAAAAGTGTGTCCATTTCAAATACACCATTATAGATGGCAGGAAAGCCTTTCTAAATGTGTAACAGTATCTAGAGAAATAATTGCTACTTCTTTCTTATTTACCTGTATCACTTCTGACAGTCTAAGTAGACCAGGATACATAAGAGCACTGAGTTGAGAATATCATCTTATCATGTCTCTTACAAATGCAGGGCTTAATCCAGGGAGACACTAATGGGTGTTTTGTTAGATCAGTGATAGCCCATTAAGTGCAAATGTGGCACCTGAATTTCTAAGACACAGAGATACATTTTTATGTATTGAAAGACAAAAACCAGTGTATTCTAGAAACAGGGATTTTAAAAAGTCTTTTGAAATGATCTGCTTTTAAGATGACATAGAAGAAAGTATTTTTAAAGGTATTTGAAGTATGCTTAGCACTTATAATATTCTCATAATGTGTCAAGTATTGTACATCATACAAGAATTCAATACTCAATTCTAGCAATTTTTTACTGTAAGACTGAATAATAGACAAATACAATCAAATGGTCATTTAAAAAAAAACTGGAAAATCATGAAATCATGTCATTTATTCCCAAGCATTTAAACAAATAGTAAATAATATAGATAACTAGACTTGCATTTTTGTTACATATGAAATGTGAGGTTTTTATTTGGAGAATCCAAAATCATTCCATATGTCTCCAAATAATGTCATCCCTCCTAAAGATCAGGTGGATAATCAGTAAATTAATATTTAGGTGCCTACTATTCTCTAGGCACTGTGCTAACTGGTGGGGACCAAAGGAGGACAAAAAATAAAAAACAGTCCCCATTCTCAAAAACCTCACAGTCTAATAGACAATAAGCAAATAACTAGGTACAAACTGTTTATATAAAATGTATATCCACCCATGCATGCATATCTATATGTGTAGATACATACACAATACACATAAATATATACACATTCACATACATGTATATGTACCAAATTGGAGATAATCAAAAGAGTGAAGACTAGCATAGGATTGTCCTCCTAAATATGATGTGGAATATCATTATGTAGGTTGAAGGGAGCCAAAATAGTTATCTCTAGCTTCTTCTTCTCCAACCCTTTTCCAATGAGAATCTTTTACATCCTACCAGGAGGGGAAATGAGATATGGAGACCAGAAACTTGGACACTTTGCTTTCCTTAGAGAGAGGTGGCACTAGGATAGAGTTATATCTATATACTCCTTCAAATATTATTGTTATTGGGACACCTAAGTGACTCAGTGGATAGAGAGCCAGACCTAGAGAGAGGAGGTTCTGGATTCAAATCTGGTCTCAGACAGTTTCCAGCTCTGTGACACTGAATAAGTCACCTACCAGTATCAATTATACAACAGAAGGTAAGGGTTTAAAACAAACAAACAAAAACTATTATTGTTATGGAACATGTGGTTTTCAGGTTGAAGCTAAACTTCTGATCATTCTTTGTTAATGGGAAAAGTAGAGCCCTAAATTCTATATCCAACCCTTGACTCCTTTCCCATCAAATACTAGTTCCATAATGAACACAAATATGTCAGATAGAAAAGAAACCCATTTATCCAAGTTTATAACACAAACAGAAATAAGAAAAAAAAATATATATATATAAGACTATGTACCAGGAAATACAGAGTGAAGGAGCTTTTCCAATGAGAATGAAATAACTCAGTTCAATTGAGACTTCCAGATCTCACCCAAAGGGAAATTTTCTGAAGTCTCTAGTTTAGCAAACTGGGGACAGGGACATTACGAAGACTTCTAACTCCCCTCATGCTTGCTTCTTCCCACAATCTTATTCTCCCTTCAGCAATCTAAAATGTGGTTGCTGTCAACCTTCTCTTCCACAACATCTATAAACATAGTCATAAAGACTAGAGCTCATGGATGAGAATACTTTTTCTTTCAATGCACATTGGCAACTTTTCTGAAACTTATACTCTGAGAATTGCTTAAAACAGTGAGCAATTAAGTGTTTTGCCCAGCATAATATAGAGTGTGTTAGAAATGGGACTTGAACCAGGACTAGCTGCTCTGGAGTTGGTTCTCTATACATTCTGTCATTAGATTCATGAAAAATAAACTTTTTAGCTATTTCTCAATTAACAGGCACCAACTTTTTCCTCAGTTCTTTGCTATAACAACAAAAGAAGGATGTAATCTTTTTTGTGTATTTGGGACATTTCTTCTGTTTTTTTTTTTTTACCTCCTTGGATAATATATCTCATAATGGGATCACTAGATCAAAATGTAGGTGCTTAATAAGGACTTTCAAAATATAATTGCAAACTATTTTATAGAATAGTTGAACCAGTTCACAGATCCAATAATACATTAATGTATTTGTCTTCCCATAATTCTGCCAACATTTATGATTTTTGCCTTCTGTGATCTCAACAATCTAGGGGACATGAAGTGAAACATCAATGTAGTTTTAATTTGAATTTGAATTTAGTTATTTAGAGCCATTTGTCATATAGTTGTTTATAGCTTCCATTTATTGTTTTGAAAAATGTCTGTTTCTATCTTTTGTGAAATGACTCTAATTCTTATGTAACTGTATTGATTGTTCACTTATCTTTAATATCAGAGGTAATAGTTGCTAGATATTAGGTATATTAATTAGATATTTACTGGATATATTTTCTCTACTAATTAGTCGCTCATGTTAATATTTTGATGATCTTTTCCTGTTGTGTCCCTATTTTTAAGTAAGTTTTAAGAGTAGATATCACATGTGTTTTAATTTTTCAATGTTTTTATTTTGCTCTATTTTTTTTGCTTTACCATTGTATTATTTAGTTTTTTCTGTAATTTTTCCAGATTTCTACTACTTACAAAATGCTTTTTACCTCTAAAACTCCTTATTTTTCTCCCATGAGCTCTCATTTCTTTCTTTCTCTTATGTTTCAAATCTCCCTTTAATTCATTAAATCACTGAGGATTCTTACCTTGTATCCATTCCCCCTATAGAAAAGGGACTATATTTTTAATTCACTTGTGATTATTTTCTCCTGAAATTTTGTTTTGGGTTTCTCTTAACTCATTGCAGTTTCAAAAACATGTACCCGGAGGTTTTTTTTTGTTTTTTGTTTTTTTTAATGTTGGTTCATTTCTCTAGCATATTCACTAGGGGTGGTAAGATTTTCATCCTTACTATACTGGTCCCTTCACATAGAGAATAGTTATAGTCTAAGAATTGCTTAAAACTCTGAGCAATTAAATGATTTACATTATACAGAGTGTGAAGAAAGAGGGAGGGTATAGGAAGAGGGACTTGAACCTATGTTAATCTGCTCTGGGGTTGATTTTGCATCCATTCTGTCATTATTTTCATGAAAAAAAAAATCAGCCATCCCCCAATTGACAGGAATACGTTTTTCTTCTAGTTCTTTGCTATAACAAAAAAGAATGCAATTCTTTTTTTTATTATGAGGTCTTTTCCTCTATCTTTGATATCCTTAAATTATATGTCTCATAATGGTATCACTAGATTAAAAGGTAGATAAACCTAATAAATTATAGTTTCTTGGCAGACTCATATCTAATCATCTTGGTATTGGGATAAAAAAGGAGTTGTCATAGTTCTGACTGGGGAGGTCTACACCTCTGATTAAAGGGTCTATACCCTATTCTCACACACACATTCCTAGTTATAATCTCTAAGCTGGGATATCATATCATTCATACCTTCTCTAAATTGAATCCTATCTATGTTATGTCATTAAATCCCCTGCAAGAAACTACCCAAAGCTTGGAAGACTTTTTCTAGGTCTTTTGGTATTATATTTATGATATCTATATGTCAACCTTCACATTTGTTATGTAACCAATTTACTTTCTTTTCCTATTCTACATTTCCTGGTTATCTTTAATTCTATTTTTTCATGAAAGTCATTTCTAATATGCTAAGACTTCCTTACATTCTGTATATTTTCATTGCCCTTTGAATTTTGTGACTATTCTTCTAACTTCTTCTAACGGGAACTCTTTTCACCCTTGGCTTCTATAAAAAATGCCCCCTCTTGATTTACTTTCTATTTGTTTGACTGCTACTAAATCAGGACATTCTTCTGTTTTATTGTCTTCTTTTAGCATACTCTATGTAATTGTTTTTCTAGTTCTCCAAAGATCACTTCTTTCTCTTACTTAATCTGTTCTGCTGAAGTCAGTTTTGGTTTCCATGAAAGTGCCTTTTTTTTATCTCTAGCCATTTCATCAGGAATGCTTGAAATTCATTTATTTAGTTAGTTAAATGTAAATTTCTTCCAATGACATGTTATTCTCAATTTTGCTGAGTAAGTAATTTTTTATTATAGACCCTTTACCTTGATAAATATTATATTTCATGCCTTCAGATTCTTTAAGGAGAAGCTGCTATTTTACCTTGCTGTTCCTCTCTTCCCCATAAAAGACAGGAAGATCTAAGTCCAGATCTGCTTCCAAATACTTACCAGTTGTTTCATCCTGGACAAGTCACTTAACCTCTGTTTATTTCAGTTTCTTAGTTATAAAATGAGAATTATAACACATTCCTCTTTCATTTGTAGCAAGGATAAAATAAACTTACCTATATTAACCTATGTAAAATGCTTTGCAAACTTTAAAGTATTGTATAAATTATATCTATTCTTATTATTTTTCTTCTTTTTTATTTTTACCTTTCTTTGAATTCTTGAGACTTAGCACAGTGTCTATCACACAAGAAATGCTTAATAAATATTTATTGTATTGGCATGGCTGATATCCTTGTACATGAAGAAGACTTAAATGATATTACTGGTGATGTTTTTCAACTTCCTTATAAACTGTATGGAAGCAAGGATTTGTTGGCCTCAATCTCTCTTCCAGAAATAATGAAGTCCAGTGGCATGACAAAAGTCAGGATGACTGGCAACTGTCCAGGATATAGTCAATGACCTTGGCTTCTTTGATATCTAACTAAACTCCAAGCATTCTGTAGCACCTGCTTCTATCACCTTCATGGCCTTTAGGAACAAATTCTTCTCATTTGCTCTTTCCACTTTAAGGGGACAGAATGTATGGGGTTAATATAAATGGTTAGACTAGGTTTTTTAGGAGTAAGGTCACCAGGAATTTAGTCAAATTCCAAAGAGATTTATTTTAATAATTTATTTATAAAATATAGAAAGAATGAAAGTAAGAAAATTAGAGAGAGGATAGGGTAAGATATCTAGCATATGCACTAAGTATTTTAAGTATTTTACTCCAGGCCCTTGCTCAACCCAGGCAGGACTAATTAGCGGCTAGCCAGAGCCACCTCAGCTTTGAGCCCAGCAGCTGAGGATGCAGAAAGCCTCTCTTAATAAGGTAGGTTTCTCCTGAGGCTAGTCCCTTCAGAAAATTCAGAAAAAGAGTCAGTCTTCTTCACTCACCCCATGTGGTAGTTTTAAGGAAAGTAGAAGTAGTCTGAGATCCTCAGTCAGAGCTCCTCCAAATTCAAGTCGAAAACAAAAGATTGAAAAGACCTCTTCACAGAAAGTTCTTGGCATTTTTAAAGACCATTTCTTTTCATCACGTCCCGAGACTTTCTTCCATTTTACATGTACCAATTACAGCTAAAGCTTTGCTCAGAACTGCCCAGGTGGAAGTCAGTCAATTCTGATTCATCACCCACTATCACACATGTGGGTCACAGACATACCCCACTCAAGTATAAGTGGGGTGTATATGCTTCTGGTGATTAAATCTAAAAATGGGCATGGGAGAGTTAATTTAATCTTCACAATTCCCACTGTGATTATTTGGGAGACTAGTCTCTCCAATTGATCATTTGGAGTATTCATCTTGTACCCCTAAAATTTTTCTAAATAAAGGTGCATACAATATTGCACCTTCTAAGAGGAAACAACAATAGTTAGAGATAAGAGGTAAATAGAAGAGAGAGAATTTAAAACCAATGTATGTCTAGGTGCACTGACAAAAAACCATTTAGGGGGCAGTCCCCTTTGGCATAAAAATAAACATTCAAAATAAATGATCAACCTCCTTTAGTTCATTCAATTGCACCCAAAAGTTCATTCTGGATCTTCTTGATGTAGTGTAGGTTTCCATTGGCATCTTTCTCCAAACAATGTATTCTCTAGATTCAAGGAATTAGCAAACTTATTTTCTTGAAATTTTTCTCAAACAAAATTTTTAAACTTTGGATTTTTATGAAAATACAATACAATCCCCCTGAAAAGGGTGTTCACCAACACCCAGATCAACCCATGATACATGGTTGAGTTATGGAGGTGTATGAGTCAATTATCAAAAGAAAAACCAAAAACATAAAAAAGAAAAATAAAAGAAAAAAATTAAACTTTGGGACAAATAAAAAATTCAAGATCAGAATCAAAATATCAAAAACTATGTATATAAAATTTCTGAATCAAACAAGAATAAATTCATAACAGGTCCTTGTATTAGGGTCCAATTAAAGTAAATTTATGTCCCACAAATCTGCCAAAAAATGCAATAAAATTGAATTTACCCATCATAAGCCAGGTCTACAGGAAGTTGCCATACTATAAGAGAGAAAAAAGGAATATATTTTTGTGTAAATGGGAATTATCAATCCCTGGTCTGATCTTTCATCACTTCTCAAGGTAGTGGGGCTAGAACAGTCATTTTTTAGGTACTTGATAAAAAGTATTTTGCAAGGAGTGTGGCTCAAGGAGTCCTGTGTCTTAACATATGTATTGGCATAGAAGTTCATCAATCCCACCTGGAATGGTTTCTTTTTTGACCTGTGTATTCTTTTTTGGCATTATTCAGGTTAAGTCTGTGCTTCTATGGCACTGTGTAGATGAAGTCTGTGGTCCTTTTTGATCCCATTTCTGAGAATCAGACACAAACATTAACTACAGTCCCATAACTTTTATCAATAAAAGGCAGGTTTTCATAGTATAAAACTTTTGGGTTTGCATTTATGTTAGGCAAATGGAAATCTTAGCTTATTCTTCTGCAAAAATAAAAAAAAATACTTAAAATAAAATCTTCTCAATACTGGTGACATGTGCTTCAAATGCAAAAATAAAGAGAGAATAAAATCAAATACTGTATGGCACATGTAGGGAGTATTGAGAAGATTTTCTAGGGAATTTTTCAAATGCTTGTGCTAGACACCTTTCTAACTCAACAAAAATGTTAAGCCTTTTTGGTTACCCTGGTTTAGTGCACCTGCAGAGAAGATTTTTAACAAAGTGTGGATGCTATGCATGCTATAACTTTTTGGAGCCACATATGAGAGCTAGATGACAGATGAATACCATCAAGGAAAGTAGTCCTAAAAGGGCTCAGTGAACTCTTGCCTGATAGAATAGTTATTCCTGAATACCGTATGTACTCCATAAAAAAGTAGAAAGAGTACTGTTTCTGGAATCAGAGTTATTGGATTTGGATCTTTGCTGGTACATTTTCTATCTCTTATCTTGGATATGTCATTTAACTTTCCTGACTGCAACTTACTTAATTATACTATGTGAAAACTAGACTCCTGGGTGACTTACAGACTGATCTAGGTCTAATTTTATAATACCATAATATCTTTCTCTGGAAAAAGTTTGTCTATATATGTAAAACCACTTGATAATTTTTCCATAATTCAGACCAAAACACAATCAATATGGCAAAATAGAATAAATTTAGGACATCTAGATTGTATAGGAGATAAAGTGCTTGGCCTGTAATCAGGAAGACCTGGTTTCAAATCCAGTCTTATACATTTATTACTTCTATGAATTTGAAC
This sequence comes from Monodelphis domestica, assembly GCF_027887165.1. Lineage (NCBI taxonomy): Eukaryota > Metazoa > Chordata > Mammalia > Didelphimorphia > Didelphidae > Monodelphis > Monodelphis domestica. The sequence continues at coordinate 253,097,672 of NC_077233.1, forward strand.
AAGTCATTAAACCTTCATTTTCCTTAACTTTAAAATGGAGATAAATAATAGCACTGACTTCCCAAAATTGTTGTCGGGACAAATGAAATAGTATCTGTAAAGCACTTAGTGGAGTACCTAGTATGTGATAAGTGCTATTGTTTCAATGTTTAGTCCCCAGGTAAAATAGTTGAACCAGTTGATGCTATAAATGCTGACTATTTTGAGGAAGAAGATGAAATTATCTGTGTAACTATAGCAAATGCCTATGTCCTTTAATGGTTTATGAAATGGAGAAAGATACTTGCCCATATATTTGCATTAGTTCCTTATATAGTTTGACTATCAGAAACTTTTAAAAATATAAAGAGCAAAGAATTTCTTTTCAAGTGATGGCTTTCCTTCTTATTCTAACTCCACTGATTGTGCCAGTACAAAATCTTCAAATTTATAAACAAGTCAATCTATTTTATCTTTTGTGACCTTCCCAATGCACTGTTATTTTAGGAATTCATTTTTATTCCCCTCCCTCTTTTGCCATCCCACCATCATGTCACTGTAAGAAGTATAGTTATTCCTTCATTTATTCCATTAAAAAAGATTTGGGTGGAAAATCCATTTGGAATCTCTTGTGTTATGTGGCTTAAGGTGTTGGTTTATACCTTTTTAAAAATAATTTTAAAAATTTTATTCCAGTGACAAATTTGCACATAAGTTTTGTAAGGTTACATGATTCATGATGTCTCCCTCCCCTCTTCCCTCCATACTCCTGGAGTTGAAAAGCAACTCTACTGAGTTATACATATATATTCACTTAGGGCCTGTTTACATATTATTCATTTTGATAATAGAGTAATCTTATAAGACCAAACCCCCAAATCATATACCCAAATAAACAGGTGATAAATCATATGTTTTCTTCTGGATTTCTACTCCCACATTTCTTTTTTGAGATGTGGATAGCATTTTTTTTATCATAAGTCCCTCAGAATTACCATTGATCATTGCATTTCTTTTAGTAGCAATGTGCATTACATTTGATCATCCCACAATGTTTCAGTTACTGTGTACAATGTTCTCCTTGTTCAGTTCATTTCACTCACATCAGTTATGGAAGTCTTTTCAGTTCATATAAAAATCAAGTAGATCATCATTCTTCACAGCGTAATAATATTCCATCATCATCATATACCACAATTTGATCAGTCATTCCCCAATTGAGGGACACCCCCTCATTTTCTAAATTTTTTTTTGCCACCAAAAAAAAAGTGCAGCTATAAATATTTTTTCTGCAAACAGATCCATTTTCATTTAAAAAAATCTCTCAGGGATACAGATCTAGTAGTGATATTGGTAGATCAAAAGGTATTCATTCTTTTAAAGCCCTTTCAGCATAATTACAAATTCCTTTCCAGAATGGTTGGATCAGTTCACAACACCTCCAACAATTCATTAGTGTCCCAATTTTGCCACATCCCCTCCAACGTTTATTACTTTCCTTTACTATCATATTGGCCAATCTGTTAGTTGTAAGGTAGTACCTCAGAGTTGTTTTGATTTCCATTTCTCTAATCAGGAGTGATTTTGAACATTTTTAATATAACTTTTTTTTCTTTTAAAATTTATTTATTTAGAATATTTCCCATGATTACATGATTCATGATTTTCCCCACCCCTCTTCCCTCCTATGTTTTTATTAAAAAAAACTATTTTAGGTATTTTATCATTCACCAAATATTTACAAATATAAATATGCCTATTATTATACAGATACATATTATTATATTTATAAATATCATATTTACCATGCAGGTATTCCAAAGTTTGAATATGTTCAACCCTTTTCCAACTTCCATTTGAAAGATTCAGGGCCTGTTCCATTTCTGTCAAAAATTAAAAAAAAAAAAGGAGAAAAATACTGGCCGCAAATGGGTTTCCAGGCCTTTCTGTCTTAGTCATGGAATTTCTTTCCTCTATTGATACTTTCACATTGCCAGTGTCTTCTTTTCATTTCCCAAATCCCTCTGCTTTCATTTTAGTAGCTGAACACCTAATGAAATGTAGACTTTGCAAGATTAATAACTCTCAATTTTGTTTTGCTTTGTTATTAGATTGTATCCTGAGTAGCTAATGTAGTAATACATTGCAAAAATAGTTGCTTAATTAAAATTTTGTTGAATTTGCTACTTATACCTGTGACTTAATTTACCATAAGTGCCAGGAATGCCACTAAAAGGCTGGAGCCTGTAAAACTTCCAACTACCTCCTGAATTAGATTGAAATATAACTGAGAAATGTTAAATAATCAACTAAAAAGATAATATAACAGCAATAATTTAATATGTGATTTTATGAGTCAATATGTGCCCTCAAGGATCTGTTTTTAATTTGACACTAGACATATTTGCTATATAAAGTTTTTCTGCCTCTGATTTATTGAGGGTATCAAAGTTTGAAGAAAAACAAACAAAAACCCATCATCTTGACAGTCATGTCCACCTGTTAATGCATTTTAATTTAATGTTGGTTTAAAAGGTATTGAATTTTATAGGCCTGTAGTATATTTGAATAAGCAAACTCCTTCACTTCCTTAGCTTTCTCAGAATATCACAAAACTTACTTAATCTTTTCATAGCCCTTGATTGTCTTAATAAAAGACTGCCTACTCAGGCATGGGTTATTCATAGCTTTTATTACTAGCATCACATCTGATGTGGTACATTAAGCCAGTTTAGAAATACATGTTGATATGGCTGACTCCTATGTTTTTATAAAAAAAAACATTTTAGGTATCTTATCATTCACCAAATTACTGGTTGTACTGAGTTTTATATGCAGAACAATTTTACCATGTCAGTTATATAGGAGATATGAATATTTCATTAAATATTTGCTTTCATGTATAGTTTGAGCTGTCTTTCTAATCTCACTTTTCACTGCTTAAACGATTTCTTGAACAGTCATCATTGAATAGTGATTCCCTTCCTTGATGTTTTGTAATGTTGAATATACCAACCATGTAACTGTATGGCTTTGGTTCATAATCTTGATAATTTATTCTTGAAATTTTTTGAATTATTATTGAATTTTTCTTCTATTTTAAATCTAGTATCAGAAAGAGTTTCCATTTGTTGTATTAGAGGATAATTTTAATCTGATAGCTCAACTCTATCATCCTTCTTTTTTCCCTTTTTCTAAATAACCTTACTAATGTTTGTTTGTTTACTAATTTTTTGTTCTTGTATATAATTTTAATTCTAACTCTTGTATATAATTTAATAAAGGAACCTGGATACTCTAAAAGACTGAGTCCTTCTCTGCCTTATTGTTTTCTCTGAAGCTTCCTTTGTTCAGGGTATGCATTGGACCCCCATGTACTTGCTTGAAGCTAGCAGTTGATCTAAGCCTGAGCATTCACAAAGTCCAAACATGGTTTCTGGTGGGGCAACAGTGGTTTGGAGAATATAAATATTCTGAAAAAGTACACATTAACACTCATACTATGGAGGTGATTTTGTATTCTTGTGGGTCTATCATTGATAAAAAAAATGCTCCACTGGGTATGACCAACCTAGAAAAAATTTGGTTTTTGAAAGAGTATGGTCCTGGCAATAAATTGTGTCTGCTGCTTGAAGGTCAATCTGGCTAAATATGGTCCTGGTAACATATGTTATCTGAGAACCAAACTGGTTAAATTAGAAAAAAATGATCATTTGTTGATGAATTGTTTGATCTCAACAACTCCCAAGGATGCCACACTAAAGTGCTGAAGGTTTAGAATCTGGAGGGAATATACTCTTTGATCAAAGCACAGGTTCGTGAAGTTGAAGTAAACAAAATATTAAATTAAATATTGATAGGGACATGGAGAAACAAGTCTAGTATTACATTGCTAGAATAGTTATGAATTGATTTTTTAGAAAACAATGTGGGAATATACTTTCAGAATTGTAAAACTATTCGTGCTTTTTAACCTAGAATTACCATTAATAGAATTAGGTCCTAAAGGCATTATTGAGAGGATAATATAAAAATATTTTTGGAAGCTTTATATCTAATGACAAATAATTGGAAATAACATAAGTGCAATTATTGGGGAATAGTTGAATATATTGTGATATATTAATGTTTTGGATTATATTATGTTGATAGAAATTACAAATATTAGAAATGTAAGAAATAAGGAAAATATATAAAGAAATGAAAAGAGAAGAGAATAAGAATAATATATAATATGACTAAATTAATATAATAACAGCCACAAAATCAAGAGAAAAAAAGTATCAATGTAAAACAATCCAAGGGAAATTCAAAAGCAGATAATGTATATATTAGCACACAATAAGTATAAATAATTCATACATTTTAAAACCAATTATAAATAATGTCAAGTTGGTGATTTCGCACATCATTTTTTGCATTTCTATATTTAAAATTTTTATTGTAGTTTATGGTTACTAAGTATATGATAAAATTTATTAATGCTTTAAAAACTATATACAATGCTTATTTTATCCTTCCTGGTTGAAAGTTTGAAAGCCATGAAGGTTAATTTAAAAACTATTTAAAATAAATTTGGGAGAGTGAGGTTGAGTAATAGTGGTTTCCAGCTAAGAGGAGATGTTAATATCTTTTTCTGCATTTTATCAACCACATAAGGGCCATTGTGGGTATGATTATTGAATTTCCTTGAACTCTTTGAAAACATTAAGAAGACACTATAAATAATGAGAAATAATTAGGAACCTAATTGTCAGGTTAATCTACTGCTTTTTTTGGAGGAAATTTCTCATTCCAATGTTAATTAATTTTCTGGTTTTGTGATGTAGGGAATATAGGGGAAATGTATCAGTGGACCCTGGTATCATGAAGTATTATTTGCTTCCCAATATTATATAAAACTTTCCCATACATATATAAAAAACTTATTTTTTAAAGTCTGAAATTTATTAAACCAGTTTATTTTTAATAACTTTTATTTATGTGATTAGAGCATAGTCTCATAATACCTAAAAACCAGTGAACAATAATAACATTTTAGTAATTTTAAAGATTTTATTTATAAATCAGTATAGCTATAATTGGAATTTTTCAGTGGGAAAGGGAAAAGTAAAAATTTATACAACATAGAACTAATAACAGAAGGAAATGATGCACATAGGTAGAATAATAAACTGTTCAGCAAATGATAGAGTACTTATTTATTTATTTATTTGTTTATTTTTCCCCTTTAAACATTATTTTATTTGGTCATTTTCAAACATTATTCATTGGAAACAAAGATCATTTTCTTTTCCTCCCCTCCTCCCCCCACCCCTCCCATAGCTGACGCATGATTCCACAGGGTATCACATGTGTCCTTGATTCGAATCCATTTTCATGTTGTTGGTATTTGCATTAGGGTGTTCATTTAGAGTCTCTCCTCAGTCATATTCCCTCAACCCCTGTAGTCAAGCAGTTGCTTTTCCTTGGTGTTTTTACTCCCACACTTTGTCCTCAGCTTGTGGATAGTGTTTTTTCTCCTAGATCCCTGCAGATTGTTCAGGGACATTGCATTGACACTAATGGAGAATTTCATTACATTCTCTTGTACCACAGTGTATCAATCTCTGTGTACAATGTTTTCCTGGTTCTGCTCCTTTCACTCTGCATCACTTCCTGGAGGTTGTTCCAGTCTCCATGGAATTCCTCCACTTTATTATTCCTTTTTTTTTTTTAAATGGTAAATCTTTATACTTCTTGACAACTTTAATGTTTAGAATTTTTTTCTTACAAAAAACTGAAATCTACCTCTCTGAAACTTCTTTTTTTTTCTTTTCTTTTTTTTTAATTTTAATATTATTTTATTTGGTCGTTTTCATACATTATTCACTGGAAACAAAGATCGTTTTCTTTTCCTCCCCTCCCCTCCCCCCCCCCCCCGCCTTTCCCTCTCCCATAGCCGACGCATGATTCCACTGGTTATCACATGTGTTCTTGACTCGAACCCATTTCCCTGTTGTTGGAGTTTGCATTATAGTGTTCATTTAGAGTCTCTCCTCAGTCTTATCTCCTCCAACCCTGTAGTCAAGCAGTTGCTTTTCAGCGGTGTTTTTACTCCCACAGTTTATCCTCTGCTTGTGGGTAGTATTTTTTTTAGATCCCTGCAGATTGTTCAGGGATTGCATTGATACTAATGGAGAAGTCCATCACCTTCGATTGTACCACAATGTATCAGTCTCTGTGTACAATGTTTTCCTGGTTCTGCTCCTCTCGCTCTGCATTACTTCCTGGAGGTTGTTCCAGTCTCCATGGAACTTCTCCACTTTATTATTCCTTTTAGCACAATAGTATTCCATCAACAACATATATCACAATTGGTTCAGCCATTCCCCAATTGAAGGGCATCCCCTCATTTTCCAATTTTTGGCCACCACAAAGAGTGCAGCTATGAGTATTCTTGGTCAAGTCTTTTTCCTTATTATCTCTTTGGGGTACATACCCAGCAGTGCTATGGCTGGATCAAAGGGCAGCCAGTCTTTTATCGCCCTTTGGGCATAGTTCAAAATTGTCCTCCAGAATGGTTGGTTCAATTCATAACTCTATCAGCAATGAATTAATGTCTCAACTTTGCCACATCCCCTCCAGCATTCATTACTTTCCTTTGCTGTCATGATTCTTAAATTGTCTCTCCTTGAACAATTTTCTAAATTGTCTGTTTTGTGAATAAGATACTTCATATTTTCCTCAATTTTTTCATTCGTTTGATTTTGTTTTATAGTGACCTGCTGCCTTGTGAGGTCACTTAATTCTAGTTGTTGTATTCTGGTTCTTATAGACTGGATTTCATCCCTGGCTTTTTGGTCATCCTTTTCCTTCAGGTCTGATTTTCTTTGCAAGTCATCTTTCATCCTCTTTATCTCACATTTCATCTCCTTTTTCTCATCTTTCATCTTCTTCAACACATCTTTCATCTCCTTTGTGTCATTTTCAAGCTGGTTGATTTTGGCTTTCAAGACACTATTTTCTGTTTCCAGATGCTTTATCTTAGTTTTTAAGTTCTTTTCCCAATTGTTTTCAGCTTCTCTTAATTGTGTTTTGAATTGTATTTTGAGTTCTTCCAAAGCCTGTATCCAATTCACTGGGATTTCTGATCTTTCCTTTGCTTATCCCTCCCCCTCTGTTTTGTTCGCTCTTTGCTAGTTACCTGTACAGAAGCTGTCTATTTTAATTTCTTTCTTCTTTTTCTGCTGTTTGCTCATGTTTACCCCTTCTTTGCTCCCCATATTTGTTTGTGCTCTTGCTCCTCTCTCTCTTTTTTTTTTGTTTTTGTTTTGGGGCTGTCAGTCTCCCCTCTTGGAGCTTTGTCAGATCTCCTGGTACAGTCTCTGGGGGAGGAATGTTGACTTCCCTGTCCTCTGGAGGCTTTTGATTGAATTAAGTTCAACTGTGTTGGGCTGTATGTGCTCTGAAGCTGAAAACTCCTCGAAGGCTGGAGATGCCCAGGTTCTCTCCAACTGCTTCTCCACTGCCTGCGTTCCATGCTCTGAGCCTGGCACAGCATTGTCCACAAGATACACCAGTGCCTTTGCCTGCCCAGAGGTTTCTGTCCTTGTGGGAGGCCCTATACTCTAGGGGGGGAGAGGTCCTGGCCCCCCTGAGCTCTGAGGACTCCAGATGGGATTAGGTTCAACTGGGTTGGTCTGGATGTTCCCCAAGGCAAAAATCTCCAGTGAGATTGGAGCCAGGTGGAAGGACCCAGCCATGGGGCTGCAGGATCTTCAGTCTCTCTCTGGCTGCTTCCCTGATGCCTGTGTTGGATGCTCTGAGCCTGGCCCAGGTTGCTCTCAAAGTACACCCTCCACACCAGCACCTTTGCCCTCCCAGAGGTTCCTGCTTCCGCTGGGGGCTCAGCACTCTGGATTGGGGGGGAGGGGTCCTGGGACCTTCCTTCTGCCTTCCCCTTAGACCCGAGTGTTCTTGGATTCCAGCTTTTGGGGGGCATACCTTTTGAATTCAGTCCAGAAGGTGGGTTCCCCACCTCTGTCCTGTTGTTAAGTTTGAATTTCAATCCCCTAGGAGCATTCAGTTTGTGATCAGTAAGGAAGAGATTTCATAAGTCTGAACTTTTGCTGCTTCTAAGCCACCATCTTGACTCCCCCTGTCCAAATGCTAGAGTATTTAGCTGATATCACCAACTGGAATTTTGCAGGCAGATTAGGAGCTAATCAAACAGCATCAGAGCTAAAGTTAGGTACCTCAGTTAAATTCTTCTAGTTAACATTGTGACTTGTTGTTTTAGGCAAATTGCAGTAATATTCAAATTATCTTTCCAGATTCCCATGTATGGTCACAGATACACAAAACATATGTACATTTGAGACCATATTAATGTACATAATATTGTATATCACTTTCTGTGCCTCAATAAAAGTTTCCCTATAAGCATTTTTACAGGAATATGCAATATTGGGAAGCATTAAATACAAAGCAAAGCAAAAACAATGCAACAACAATTATTAACATTATATAATGGACTTTTCTTTCATTTAAATTTTTTTTATTTTATTTTCTCCCAATTACATATAAAAACAATTTTTAACATTCTTTTAACATTTTGAACCCAATTCCTCTTCCTTCCCACATGCCCTCCTCCTCTCACGAAGAAGGTGAAAAATTTGATATAGATTTTACTTAATTATCATATAAAATATTTTTGCATATTAGTCCTTTTGTGGAAGGAATCTCTAAAAACTAAAGAAAGTGAATACAGTGTTTTCTAGATTGGGTTCAGAATCATTCAGTTCTTTCTCTGGTGGCAGATAACATTTTTCATCATGAGTTTTTTTTTAATCAAATTGAATCATTATATTACTGAGAATTGCTAAGTCATTCACAGTTGTTCATCATACAATATAGCTTTTACTATGTATAATGTTCTCTTGTATCTGCTCACTTCACTCTATATCAGTTCATTTAAGTCTTTCCAATTTTTTTTTTTGGAAATCATCCTGCTCATCATTTCTTATAGCACAATAATATTCCATTACAATCAATTATCACAACTTATTTAGCCATTCCACAACTGATGGACACCCTCTCAAGTTCCAGTTTTTTACTACTGCAAAAAGAACTTCTTTAAATACTTTTGTACATATAGATCTTTTTCCTTTTTTATTTGTACTGGGAAACAGACCCAGTAATGGTATTGGGTCATGTAATGGTAGAAATTTTAGGCTTCTGGGAGAGGTTATAATATTGTAATGGCTAAAAATGTGGCTACAGGATTTATGTAATATTGAACAATGGCCGCCAAGGAATTTACTTATGAAATTCCTAAAATGAAACACTCAAGTCAGAATGGAGTTTATGGAGGTTTAATCACACTGGGAGTAGAGAAGGGAGAGGGAGAGAAGGAGAGAAGAGAAAAGGGAAAGGGGCTACTCAACCTCTGACCAAGGCAGAGGGAGTTTTAGGCCCAAAGGCCCAGGTGGAAAGAATCAGTCCTTAACTCACGTGACCGCTCTGAAGGAAAGCTGTCTGCGGGCGTCCTCCCTCTCCAAGCTCCTAACACCAACTCCCGTCTCACTCTCTCCACAGGAAGTGAGCGAATTCCAGAGGCTGTTCCCTACCTCACTTCCTGTGTCTCACAAATCCAATGGTTGGCTCTAGCTTGGCTTAGGACAGCCCAGGTGGGCAGTTAGTTATTTCTGATTTGTCATTGACTAGCACATGCCTGTGTAGTGTGGGTGTGCACAATTTTTGGGTGCTAGACCAAGATGGAGACTTTTAAAATTCACAGTCAAAGAGCATGGGCATTTTTACAACCCTTTGGGCATAGCTCCAAATTGCTCTCTAAATTGTGTAAAGATTAAAATTTAGGAATATTGGGAGACTGAGGCAGGTAGACTCTCTGCAAGGAGTATTATATTTTTTAGAGGTTTATTAAGGATTAAGGATTAAATAATATACAAGTAAGAAACATGTGCCTGGGCCAGAGGCCTAGACAAAATAACCTCACATCATGGAAGAGATGCCTCTGCTCCAAAACAGAAGTCCAAAAGAGCGCTAAAAGCTTTTGCAATCAAGTTAAATACCTTCTCAATCTCGGCCCAGGTGAGATTACAAAGCATTCTGGGGATGTGGAGCAAGGAATTGTGGGGATTGAAGTCCAGAGTTTAAGTCCAATTTACATTTCCCCTGTTTGATCCTCTGGGAAGAAGTCCTTACCCAAAGGATCATAAAAACATAATCAATTTAAAGATTACAATAATTTGAGGATAAAAGAAACAAAACAAAACAAAACCAATAATTGCTGGATGCATTGACAGTTAGGGGGCAGTCCCCTTTGGCATGAAAGTATACATACAAATAAATGATCAATCAACCACACCCAAAGTTCATTTTGGTGCACTAGAGGTCTGGAGGCTTCTTCATGGTGGCTTCTCCAACAGTTCAGTTCTGGATTCAGAGAGGTAGCATCTTATTTAACTAAACTTCTTCTCAAAAGGAATTTAAACTTTGCAATTTAAATAATAATATTTTTTTACATTCCCCCTGTTAAGAGGGTGATAAAAAAAAAGGATCACTTAGGAATGCATGGCTGAGGTATATGAATCAATTGGCAAGAGATATTAAAAGGATATCAGAAAATACAAGGCTTTCTCACAAAAAATGAGATCCATTTCCTCTTAATATCTGACCATGCTCCACTGTGAGTATAAATGAATTGAACAAGGTTAACAATTTTTCATTTTTTAAAATACAGTAGTACAAATATGTAGTTATCAAAATCCCCAAAATTCTCAATAGCCCAATTAATTGCAATAGCAAACAAACACACTTTCATATTTCACATAAGTTGCTGTATGACATTTTTAAAACCTATGAATTGATGGACATTTGTCACAATTTTTACAAACATAGCAATCTTTCAACCTTGATATTTAAACATATTTTTTAAACAAAGTAAAACTCATCTTGGGTTAAGAACATAATCAAGAAATCTATATATCATTCTGGTGTAAGTAAAATAGTGAGCTAAAGAGTATAAATAAAGGGGTGCTCCTTTTGGAGGCTTTTAGGGATACAAATGCCCTGAGATTAACTGCCCAACTTCCATTCACATATTTAGAAATGTGGGAAGGTTGGGGGTTATAAAATGTATTTCACTTCAGCTACTATTGGCTAGGGGCAGGCAAAAATAACCAGATTGTTAAAAAAATTCCAAAAATCATATTTAAAAAACGCTTAAAATAAAATCATTTGAGGTATTTAGCACATTAAAATTTCCAAGGTTGTTAATACAATTATAACCAGTTCTGAAGTCCATCTATCCTCAGCAAAATAGAAAAAAGCTGTTTCTTCATATATGGGCTTATTCACAGTAATATTTGTTCAATAGTTATAGGGGGAAAACAACAGAATTTTTAAAACTAAGTACATTCAAAATAAATTCAATCAACCTTTAGTTCAAGCAGAATAATATTGAATCCAGTAATATATGAACTTAAAATCACAAAGTTAAACCATAACAAAAAATGCAATAGAATACAGAGATTTTTATAAACCATTGGAGTCTGAAATACCTTAGAATATAGCTTTTAGTCTCTTCAAAGTTCCTTGGGTTCTTATCCATTTAAATGTCTATTGTCAGAAGGCAGAGTAGTAAGAGCTAGGCAATGGGTTTCAAGGGACCCATCCAGGGCCCCACAGCTGGGAAGTATCTGAGGCCAGATTTGAACCCAGGACCATGCTCTCAGTGCCCTGAGCCACCCATTTGCAAATTCAAAGTTGAATCTTTGGGCTGAATCTTTCTTCTGGCACGCAGGTGAAATCAATGAAATTACCAGAACAGTTAAAAGGTATCCTTTTAAACAGCACATTGCTTAAAGTCTATTTGAAAAATCTGTTTCTTCTCCTCTCCCTTTTCTCTCTCCCCTGCTCTAATACCTCCTCCTGCCCCAGTCCACGTGGAGCCCAGGCTGCCCACGTGGAGTCAATACACCTGTTCACTTGGAGGCTTAGCCTAAGGGAAAATTACCCATTCTCCTTTCCCTCTCCTCTCTTCCCTCCTCCCACTTGGCCAATACTGTTACCAGCTGGTCGCAATGAGTCCTGAGAGATATGCTCCAAGGATCTGGGTGATGAGCCAGCTGGGGTCACACTCGTGGGGCTGGGGCTGGGGTGATGAGCCTTCTGGATCAGAGGCCAGATGGGTGAGCAACAGACCTCCAGGGTGGGTCGGGCCGGGAGCCAGAGCGCAGCTCAGGCATCAGGTGAGAGGCCAGGAGCAGAAGCAGGAGCCTGAGAGGGCTGCAGGCAGGAGCTGATCAAGATGGTTTTCTAAAGAGCATCTTGGAGAATCGTGGCTTTAAAAAAAATTCTCTAGACTAAAAAATTTGAGAAGTTCTCATCCAATCTAGTGGTCGCCAAAACTGTAAAGATTAAAATTTAGTAATATTGGGAGACTGAGGCAGGTAGAAATTAGTTTCTCTCTGCAAGGAGTATTATATTTTTTAGAGGTTTATTAAGGATTAAAGAATATACAAGTAAGAAACATGTGCCTGGGCCAGAGGCCTAGACAAAATAACCTCACATCATGGAAGAGATGCCTCTGCTCCAAAACAGAAGTCCAAAAGAGCGCTAAAAGCTTTTGCAATCAAGTTAAATACCTTCTCAATCTCGGCCCAGGTGAGATTACAAAGCATTCTGGGGATGTGGAGCAAGGAATTGTGGGGATTGAAGTCCAGAGTTCAAGTCCAATTTTACAATTGGTTGAATCAGTTCACAATACCCCAAAATGTACATTAGAATCTCTTTTTTACAACATCACCTTCAATTTCATTATTTTTCTTTTCTATCAGAATAAACAATTTGATAGGTGTTAAGTAGTTTTTTTGAGTTGTTTTAGTTTGAAGTTATCCAGTTAATAGTGATTTTGAGCATTTTCTTCACATAACTATAAAAATGTTTGATTATTTTATCTGAAAATTACTTGTATGCATCCTTTGATCATTTATCAGTTGGAAAATGACTTGTATTCTTATACATTTGACACATTTCTCTAAATTTTAAGAAATGAGGTCCTTGTGAGAGAAACTTGTGAAGTTTGTTTAAATTATGATTGCTGTGTATCATCTTCCATCCTATTTCCCCTCTCACTCTCTCTCTCCACTTTCACCATATCATCTTCAGAAGTGTTTTGCTTTTCTCCCAATTTGTTCTCCATTCTATTTCCTCCTTCTCTTAAACCCTTCCCCTCCTACTTAAATGTTGGATGAAATAGATTTTTATATTCAATTGTGTATGTATTTTTCCATCTTTGAGCCAATTATGATGAGAGTAAAAGTTCAAAGACTCCTCTCTCTGCTTCCCCAATCTTCCCTTTCATCATAAAAGTTATTTTGTGACTTATGTGAGAAAACTTACCAATTATATCTTTCTCTTAATCATTCTCACTATGCCTTCTTCTTTTTCATGCCTTAATTTTATTTTTTAGATCTCATTCCCTCACACTCAACTCAAATCCTTACACTCTATCTATCTATCTATCTATCTATCTATCTATCTATCTATCTATCTATCTTACTTATATATATATAAATATATATAATTACTTACATATATAATATATAATATTAATAGATAATAAATATAATAGGTAATATATTAATGTATATATTACTAATGATGATAACATTCTTTGGAGTTACAAGTATCATTTTTCCTATGTAGGGATGAAAACAGTTTAATCTTATTGAATCCCTTATACTTTTATAATTACCTTTTTATGTTTCTCTTATAATTTTGTATTTAAGAGTCAAATTTCCCATTCAATTCTGATATTTTCATCAATAATGCTTGAAAGTCTTCAATTTTGTTGGATACCCATATTTTCCCCTGAAAGATTTTACTCAGTTTTGCTGAATATGTAATTCTTGGTTGTAATTCTAGCTTCTTTGCCCTCAGGAATAATTTATTACAGGAACCTCTGATCTTTTACTGTAGAAACTATTAAATCTTGTGTTATACTGACTGTGGCTGCATGATATTTGAATTGTTTCTTTTTAGCTACTTGTAATATTTTCTCCTTGACCCAAGAGTTCTGGAATTTGTCTATAATATTCTTGTGAGTTTTCCTTTTGGAATCTCTTTCAGGAAGTTATTAGTGAATTCTTTCCATTTCTATTTCATCTTCTGGTTTTAAAATATCAGGAAAGTTTTCCTTGATAATTGATGAAAGATAATTTCTAGGTTCCTTTTTAAATCATAGTCTTCAGGTGGCCTAACCTTCAGGTAGGTTATCTCTCATGGTCCTATTTTCCAGGTTAGCTATTTTTGCAATCAGATATTTCCTGTTTTCTCCTACTTTTTTTATTCTTCTGATTTTGTCTCTTAATTCCTCAGGGAGTCATTAGCTTCCACTTGCTCAATTTTAATGTTTAAGAAAATGTTTTCTTCAGTGAGCTTTTATAGCTCCCTTTCCATTTGATTAATTATGATTTTTTTCTAAACTTTTACCTTCCATTTTGGAATAAATACTGTGTATTGGTTCCAAGGCAGAAGGGTGGTAAGGGCTAGGCAATGGGGGTTAAGTGACTTGTGCAGGGTCACTAAGCTGGGAAGTGTCTGATGCCATATTTGAACCTAGGACCTCCCATCTCTAGGCCTAGCTTTCAAGCCACTGAGCTACCTAGCTGCCCCCTAATTCTGATTTTTAAGAAGTTATTCTCTTCAGTGAGTTTTTGTGTACTTTTACTAATTGGTCTAGTCTATCTTTTAAGGTATTATTTTTTTGTGTCCCTCATTTAATGAAGCTCTTTTATTCATGATTTTCATCCATCCCTCTCATTTCTTTTCCCAGTTTTTCTTCTTTCTTATTTGATTTTTAAAATCTTTTTTGAGCTCCTCTAGCAATTCTTTTTGAACTTGAGACAAATTCACATTTTACTTTGAGACTTTGGATGAAGCAACAATTACTTTGTTGTCTTCTTCTGAGTTTATATTTTGGTCTTTCCTCTCATGAAAATAACTTTCTATGATGTATCCTTTTTTGTTATTTGCTCATTTTCTAATATTTTTCTTGACATTTAATTTTTTAATTAAATTTAAGCTTTATTCCTGTGGTAAAATGGACATTGTTCCAAATTTCAGATTGTTTTGTATAGCTGTCTTTGGAGCTAGCTTTGGGGAGCTACATGTTTAAAGTTCTTCCAAGGCTGTATTGTTTAAGTTTAATGTGTTTAATACTCTCCTGGCCTATGTTTTGATCTGTTAGGGATGACAAGCAATTTTTTCTACCCTGGAATTGTGACCAAAGTTTCCTGTTCCCTTTTACCCAAAAGCACTGGTGTGGGTTAGTGCTCTTCCTTACCCTGTAACTATGACACAGGACTGTGTCCTTGTGAGCGATTCAATAGAATTCTGGACCCAGAGGTAACAAAGGGACCCATACACTCTCATGATGGATTGTTCAAACCCTTTACCTTCTACAGACTGAGAGATTCAGAAGCTATTGATGCTGATTCAACCACTGTCAAGGCCTATGGTGGCTTACAGAGGGAAAGTCTGTCTTGGCATTCTGGTCTGTACTTTATTCCCACCTGGATGCAGTGGGTCTTTTATGCTGACCTCCTAAGTTGTTTGGAACTGAAAAAATTATTTTATTCCATATTTTTGTTGATTCTGCAGCTTCAGAATTTATTTTGAGACCTTATAGTTCACTTTCATCAAAATTATCTGGATGATAATTAAGACACAACTCAGAAGAGTCCATGCCTCTTTTCTTCTATCTCCGCTCTGCCCCACAAACCATTTATAATGATTCCTCAGAAATGTTTAGAGGTCATTATTAGTCCTCCTATTTTACAGATAAGATTGGTGCTATCCTTTCACTTGTGAATGTTTTCTCTAAGCTCAAATACCTTCTGTTCCACTCATTATACACATAGTATATCATACCTTTCACCATCAATTATATTGAAAACTTTTACATTTAAATTAATTTTTTCATATTAATGCAATTTTAAATAATTGTTTTCAGATATTTTGTGACTCATTTTCTTTCCTTTCCCACTTTTCCTCCACAAGATGGCAAGTAATATGATATAGGTTATACATGTACATCATGCAACACATATTTCCTTCTTCATTGTGAAAAGAAGACACATATTGCTTACAAGAAAAAAAAAAACTTACAAAGGAAAATAAAGTGAAAATGGTATGCTTTATTATGTATTCAGACCCCCCCCATCTGTTCCTTCTACAGTGGTGGATAGCATTTTTTTATCGTAAGTTTCTTGGATTTGTCTTGGATCCTTGCATTGTTGATAATAGTTGTTATTCATAGTTGATCATTGTGCATTATTGCTATTACTGTATATTATGTTCTCCTGAAACATTTTTAAAATGCTTACCTTCTGTCTTAGAACCAATACTGTGTATTGGTTCCAAGGCAGAAGAGTAGTAAGAGCTAGGTAATGGGGGTTATGTGATTTTCCTGAGGTCACACAGTGAGGAAATGTCTAAGACCAGATTTGAACTCAGGACCTCCCATCTCTAGGCCTGGATCTCAATCCATTGAGTCACCTGGCTGCCCACTATATGTCTTAACATGTTTGTTTGGTTTTTTTTTGTAATTTTTCTGTTTGTCCTTCATTATGATAGTATTCCATTGAAATCATAAACTACAACTATTTCAGCCATTCTCCAATTAATGGACATGTCTTCAGTTTCCAATTCTTAGCCACCACAAAACAACCTGCTATAAATATCATTGTAACAGTAGGTCCATTCCCTCTTTCTTTGATATTTTTGTGACATAGACATAATAGTGGTGTTGTGGGGCCAAAGGTAATGCATAGTTTTATGGCCCTTTGGGGATGGATCCACATTGCTCTCAAGAATGGTTATGTAAATTCACAGCCCCAACAACAGTGTACTAGTGTCATAATTTTTGACATCCACTCCTATATTTATCATTTTTTTGTTTTTGTCATATTAGCCAATATGATGAATACAAGGTAATATTTCAAAGTCATTTTATCCTGCATTTCTCTAATAGCGATCAAGAACATTTTTGTTTCACATGACTAAAGATATTTTAATTTCTTTCTCTGAGAACTGCCTCTTCATATCTTTTGGCCATTTATCAGGGGAATGACTCTTATTAGAAAGCAAATTCGTGAGATCTTCAAAGATGTCAGCATAGAGACAGCGAAAGTTTAGACTGCTGAAAACTCTTACTTACCAATTACAAATTAAATACTCCTAGGGGACTGGAAATCAAACCTAAAAACAAGACAGAGTTGGCTCTGAGTTTGAACCCTCCTGCCAGACTCAATTTAAAAGGTACACCCCCCCCCAAAAGCTGGAATTCAAGAACAATCAGTTTTAAGGGGAAGGGAGAAGGAAGGTCCCAGGCCCCCCCCCCCTAGAAAACTAAGCCTCCTGAGGCAGCAAGAACTTCTGGGTGGCCAAAGGCACTGGCCTGGAGGGAGTACCTTGTGGGAAGGGCTGTGCCAGGCTCAGAGTATCAAACACAGGTGATAGGGAAGGAGCTGGAGAGGGAGTACAGAGTGGGCAGTCTAGTTACAGCAGTAGAGACCCTCCATATTACTCCAGCCTTCCAGTAGGTTTGGTACTGTAAAAAATAGACTCGAATACAGGACTACAATCCCCATGAGCCTTTGCTCCATTTCCCCAAAATGCCTTGTAATCTCACCTGGGCCAAGATCGAGAAGGTATTTAAGCTGATTCAAAGACTTTTGAGGGGCTCTCTTGGCTCTTAGACTTCCATTTTGGGGCAGGCGTGGCTTTTTTTCATAATGTAGGTGAGGTTGTGTCTAGGCCACTCTATGGCCTGGACACGTGTTTCTTATCCTGTATTTTCTTTAATCCTTAATCTTCAATAAACCTCTAAAAATATAATACTCCTTGCAGAGAGAAACTAATTTCTACCTGCCTCAGTCTCCCGTCTCCCCTAAATTTTAATCTTTAGAGTACTTAGGGCATATCCAGCCCAACCCAGCTGCACTTAATCCCATCAAAAGACTTCAGAGGTAAGGGAAGCTCAAGCTCAAAAACCCCTCCCCCACAGACTGCACTGAGAGATCTCCTGACAAAGCTCCAAGAGGGGAGACTGACAGAAAACCCCCAAAACAAAAACAAAATGAGAGGAGGAAGAGCATAGGCAACTACAGGAAGTAAAGAAGGGGTAAATATGAGCAAACAACAGAAAAAGTAAAAGGAAATTACAATCGACAGCTTCTATACAGGCAATTAAAAAGAGCAAATGGACCAGAGAAGGATGGAACACCGAGCAATAAATAAATAAAGCAATAAAACAGAAAACCCAGCGAATTGGATATAGGCTTTGGAAGAAATCAAAACACAATTGAAAACACAATTAATAAAGGCTGAAGACAATTGGGAAAAGAACTTAAAAACTGAGATAAAACATCTGGAAACAGAAAATAGTGTCTTGAAAGCCAAAATCAACCAGCTTAAAAATGAGGCAAAGGAGATGAAAGAGGAGGCAAAGGAGATGAAAGATGAGGTAAAGAGGATGAAAGATGAAGCACAGGAGATGAGAGATGAGGTAAAGGGAATGAAAGATGACATCCAAAGAAAATCAGACCAGAAGGAGAAGGATGACCAAAAAGCCAGGAATGTAATCCAGTCTTTAAGAACCAGAATACAACAACTAGAATTAAGTGACTTCACAAGGCAGCAGGACACTATAAAACAAAACCAAAAGAATGAAAAAATTGAGGAAAATATGAAGAATTTCATTCACAAAACAGAAGATTTAGAAAATCATTCCAGGAGAGAAAACTTAAGAATCCTTGGTTTACTGGAAGACCATGACAAAAGAAAAAGCCTGGACATCATACTACAGTAAATTATCCAAGAAAACTGCCCCAATACTCTAGAACAAAAGGGAAAATTGGAGATTGAAAAAATCTACAGATCATTCCTGTACTTAATCCTCAACTGAAAACAACCAGGCATGTTATAGCCAAATTCAAGAATTATCAGATCACAGAAAAAAATATTGCAAGCTGCCAACAAGAAATCATTCAGATACCATGGAATCACAGTGACCATAACATAGGATCTTGTTGCATCTACACTGAAAGACCAAAAGGCATGGAGTATGATATTCTGGAAAGCAAGGGAACTAGGTCTACAACCAAGAATCAACTACCCTGAAAAACTGACTATATCTTATTGGGTAAAGTATGGTCATTCAATACAATAGAAGAATTCCAAACATTTATAAAGAAAAGACCAGTCCTGAACAGAAAATCTGGTGCCCAAACACAGAAATCAAAAGAATCATCAAAAGGTAATTAAAAAAGAGGGAAAAGAGAAAAACAAAGCAAACCTCCCCCCCCACTATTTTTAAGAGACCCAGTAAGTTAAAATGATACATATCCCTATAATGAAAGAGGTCATTTGTAACTTTTAAAATGGTTATTATTACCTGGACAGCTAGAAGAATTACACTTATAGGGAACAGTGACAAACAATATAGGATGAAATGCCAAGACATAAATAGGTATATAGATATATGCATGCATAAATGCATATACATGTATATATATATATATAACTAGAGCTAAAAAAGAGGTTAATATTAAAACAAATGGGAAAGTAAACAAAAGCTAGTGAATTTATATGTCAAAAAGAAGTTCATGGCAGGAGAGAGAACAACATCAATCTACTTGAAGGGTAAAGAGGTGGGTGATATGAAATACTTAACTCTTACATGCATTGAAATTGACCTATTGGGGGAGAGAATAGATTTGAACCTTATAGGGAAGTAGAAGAGTAACAAACAAACTGGTGGGGAGGGAAGCAGTACAAAGGAGGGAGAAAGTAGGGGTAGTTTTAGAAAAACTGCAATGAAAGTAGGAGGGAAATAAGAAGGGAGGAGGTAGAAAGGGAAGTCAAATAATGGTGGGAACTAGGGAGATTGGTGAAAAACAAACATTGGTGTAGAAGGAAATAGTAAAAGAAGAAAAGGCAAGAAGAGGAGTAGAAATCAAAATGTTGGGAAATACACAGCTAGTAATCATAACACTGAATGTTAATGGAATGAACTCACCCATAAAACTCAAGCAAATAGCAGAGTGGATTAGAATCCAAAACCCTACCATATGCTGTCTAGAAGAAACATATATGAGGAAGGAAGATACACATAGGGTGAAAGTAAGAGGATGGAGCCAAATCTATTGGGCATCAACTAATAAACAGAAGGCAGGAGTCACAATCATGATATCTGACAAAGACAAAGGAAAAATAAATCTAGTTAAAAGAAATAGGGAAGGCAATTACATCCTGATAAACGGCAGTATAGAAAACGAGGAAATATCAGTACTCAACATGTATCCACCAAATGGCATAGCATCCAAATTTCTAAAGGAGAAACTAGTTGAACTCAAGGATGAAATAGATAGAAAAACTATACTAGTGGGAGACCTGAGCCATCCTCTATCTAAACTAGATAAATCAAACCAAAAAAATAAATGAGAAAGAGGTAAGAGAAGTGAATGAAATCTTAGAAAAAATTAGAGTTAGTAGTTATGTGGAGAAAATTAAATAGGCATAAAAGAATATACCTTCTTTTCAGCAGCACATGGTACATTCACAAAAATTGACCATGTATTAGGGCATAAAAACATTGCAAACTAGTGCAAAAGAGGAGAAATAATAAATGCAACCTTCTCAGATCACAGTGCAATGAAAACAATCAGTAAGGGTACATGGAGAGGTAAATAAAAAATTAATTGAAAATTAAACAATATGATTCTCCAAAACCGGTTAAAGAACAAATCATAGAAATAATTAATAATTTCATAGAAGAAAATTACAATGATGAGACACCCTTTCGAAACCTACTGGATGTAGCCAAAGCAGTACTCAGGGGGAAATTTATAACCTTAAGTTCATATATTAAAAAACTAGAGAGAGCAGAGGTCAATAAATTGGGCATGCAAATTAAAAAAATTGAAAGTGGAATAATTAAAAATTCTCAGATGAAGACTAAATTAGCGATCCTGAAAATCAAAGGAGAAATTAATAAAATTAAATGTCAAAGAACTATTGATTTAATAAATAAGACTAGAAGCTGGTACTTTGAAAAAACAAATAAAATAGACAAATTACTGGTCCATCTAATTTTAAAAAGGAAAGAAGAAGACCAAATTGACAGTATCCAAGAAGAAAAGGGAAACCTCACCTCTACTGAAGAGTAAATTAAGGCAATCATTCAAAATTATTTATGCTCAACTATATGGCAACAAATATGGCAATCTAGGTGATATGGATGAATATTTACAAAAATATAAATTGCCTTGACTAACTGAGGAAGGAATAGATTACCTAAACAGCCCAATATCAGAAAAAGAAATTGAACAAGCCATCAAAGAACTCCATAAGAACAAATCCCCAGGTCCACATGGATTCACAAATGAATTCTATCAAACATTCAAAGAAAAACTAATCCCAATATTATGCAAATTATTTGACAGAATAAGTCAAGCAGTAGTTCTGCCAAATTCATTTTATGACACAAATATGGTTCTGATTCCAAAGCCAGGCAGGTCAAAAACAGAGTAAGGAAACTATAGACCAATCTCCTTAATGAGTATAGATGCAAAAATCTTAAATAGGATACTAGCAAAAAGATTCCCGCAAGTTATCATGAGGATTATTCACTATGAGCAGGTAAGATTTATACCAGGAATGCAATGATGGTTCAATATTAAGAAAACCATCCACATAATTGACCACATTAACAAGCAAATTGAGAAAAATCACATTATTATCTCAATAGATGCAGAAAAAGCCCTTGATAAAATACAACACCCATTCCTATTGAAAACCCTAGATAGCATAGGAATAAAAAAGCCTTTCCTAAAAATAATAAACAGTATATACATCTAAAACCATCAGCAAACATCATCTGCAATGGGGATAAACTAGAAACAGTCCCAATAAGATCAGGAGTGAAACAAGGATGCCCATTATCACCTCTATTATTTAACATTGTACTAGAAACACTAGCAGTAGCAATTGGAGAAGAAAAAGAAATTGAAGGTATTAAAATTGGCAATGAGGAGACCAAGCTATTACTCTTTGCAGATGATATGGTGGTCTACTTAAAGAGTCCTAGAGATTCAACCAAAAAGCTAGCCAAAACAATTAACAACTTTAGCAAAGTTGCAGGATACAAGATAAACCCACATAAGTCATCAGCATTTCTATATATCTCCAACACAGCTCAGTAGCAAGAATTTCCATTTAAAATCATCCTAGACAATATAAAATAGTAGTCATCAAAACAATTTGGTACTGGCTAAGAGACAGAAAGGAGGATCAGTGTAATAGGCTTGGGACCAAAATCCACTATTTGATAAAAACTGCTGGGAAAATTGGAAGACATTATGGGAGAAATTAGATTTGGATCAACATCTCACACCCTACACCACGATAAACTCAAAATGGTTGAATGACCTGAATATAAAGAAGGAAACTATAAGCAAATTAGGTGAACCCAAAATAGTATACATGTCAGATATTTGGGAAAGGAAAGTTTTTAAAACCAAGCAAGAGTTAGAAAAAAATCATAAAATGTGAAATAAATAATTTTTACTACATTAAATTAAAAAGATTTTGTAGAAAAAAAATCAATACATCCAAAATTAGAAGGGAAGCAACAAACTGGGAAACAATCTCCATAAGAAAAACCTCTGACAAAAGTCTAATTACCCAAATTTATAAAGAGCTAAACCAATTGAAAAAAAAATCAAGCCATTCTCCAATTGATAAATGGGCAAGCGACATGAATAGGCAATTTTCAATTAAAGAAATCAAAACTATTAATAAGCACATGGAAAAGTGTTCTAAATCTCTTATAATAAGAGAAATTCAAATCAAAACAACTCTGAGGTATCACCTCACACCTAGCAGCTGGCTAGCATGACAGTAAAGGAAAGTAATGAATGCTGGAGGGGATGTGGCAAAGTTGGGATATTAATAAATTGCTGGTGGAGTTTTGAATTGATCCAACCATTCTGGAGGACAATTTGGAACTATTGCTCAGGTAAATATCTGAGTATATCTAAGTGTCTGAGGCCACATTTGAATTCAGGAAGACAAGTGTTCCTGACTCCAAGTTCAGCAATCCATCCACTCTGCCACCTAGCTACCTGCTTTGCCTATATTAGATTCTCAATAAATGTTGGCTGAAATGTACTAAATTACTATAGTGTGAGCAACTGGGGAGTCAGGAATTCACTATAACTTTCCCTGTCCTTATTTGACTCACTGAATTTCTTATCTGGCTCTCTAGACCCAAATTTGGGATTTAACAAGGCATTTCATGGGCATTGTTATTGTTTTTCATCAAGGTATATTTTCCTTACAATGTGAAGTCTGACTAATATCTTTAAAATGACTATAAAGCTTCATGCTGATGATATGTTTTCAATATGCAATTCTTTATTACTTTTCCTCCCAATGAACATATCTTCTTTGAAAGTCTGGGTTTATCTTAGGCATGCACTATCTGCTATATTTAATATGATTTTTTTCTTCTGCTTCTCCCTCTCTTCATTAATAGTGTGACACACTTTTCTTTAAAAATCTACTTCTGAGTTTCCTCATGTTAAGGTTTGACAAAATAGAAATCATTCTACAAGGTAATAGGAAATTTAGGAATGATGGAATCATAGAATCTTGGAATAGGAAGAAGCCCCAGAAAACCAACTAGTCCAATACCAACCTGATCTAGAATTTCCTTTACAACTTAATATACTGGTAGTCATACAACTTCTAAATGTCCCTATAGAATGGGAATCTCTCATCATCCCAGACATTCCCTTAGATGGCTACAATTTTTATGAAGATGGTGCTTTATAGCAAGACTAAAGCTGCCTAAAATTTTCCCCATTGGTCCTACTTCTGCCTTCTGAGGCCAAAGATAAGAGATTTTATCTAATTTCCACATGACAACCCTTCAAAATCCTGAAGTAGCTCTCAATTCACAAATCTACCCTAGAACCAAACTGGTTGAGTAGGATCTTTCCAATCAACCCTTTCTTTAACTTTACAAAGTTCTTTGTAAACTGCTTGAAAAGAGTCATTATTGCACAGTTATGCTATTTTTGATTCATGTCTGTGCTTGTATAGGCTCATTGCCATGGTAAATATCTGCCTACAGCTTGCTTCATGCTTATGAGTTTGTCCCCCTCATTGAGGCTGAGGCAAACACTTGTCTGTTGGCCAGTCCTGATAACACCCCATGTCAGAATCTGAATAATTACTGTGGGTGTCAGATGTTATACTAGCTTTGTGTGACTGTCATCTTTTCCTTTCTTGCAAAAGAAACTATTTTAATGGGCAAAGGATGCTGTTTGCATAGTGGAAAATTTGAGCTTTGCAATTGTTTTTCTGCAATGGCACAATTGCAAGGTTCCTTCTTATTTAAGATTGGAAAATTTATCAAGCAGTTGTTCTAAAAGGAATTCAGAGTCACCATAATTTTTCATACCTAAGAATGTTGTGGTAGCTGGCCATGTATTTGGGGCTGTAGAGCATTAAAAAATAGGAAAGAAATTTGCTCAAATGATCATGAGTGTACTTGAACTTATACTTGAATTATTATTTTTTTTTACTTCACTGTTCTGAACAAGCACCCTAAGTAATGCCTAAGTAATGCCTAAATGTGGCCATTTGCCATGCATAAAGTACCTGGGACCAAAGAAGAAAATGCTTATCTCATTATGCTCTTTTACGTTAGAAAGGATAGAGAATTAGGGGAAATCAAGTCAATGAATTCTTCCCCCCTTATTTAACCTGACTTGACTCAATTTGTTTTTTTTAATTTATTTATTGTTGTGAAAAACACACTTCTATACTGCTTATTATTATAAAAGTAAAGCTATTCATAACCAAAACCCCCAAATAAAAGCAAAAATGCTGTAACTGAATTCTTAAAAAAGCTATCTACTCCTACAAAGGAATCCTATAAAACTCAAGAAGGTTCAGAAAAGGAAAGTGCTTACTAGATCAGCTATTGTTTATCAAATTTAGTCGTACTATCATACTGTAATCTAATATTTCATTTGAATTTTTATCTGTGAATTGTAATGAGGTAATGGTTTATTGAGTCACTCTGGAGAAGATCCATACCAATGGCAATTCAGATATTTGGGCCTATTCAGTGAAAACCTAGTTTTGCCACTTGTTAGTCCTGCAACTTTAGTCAAATCACTTAGACTCTTTGGTCTTCATTTTCTTATTTGTAAAATGAGTTTTGGATTAGATGACTTGTGATATATTTTCTAGCTCTAATCTATGAAGAATGCTTTAAGAATTCAAATGTTTAATTCAGATATTTTCAATTCAATGTTCTTCAAATGTTTTAAGGATCTGTATTGTGATTGGCATGGGCATTATCTCCACACCTTATCAGATGGCCTTTCTGATACTAGGATCAAAAGGATTTCTATCCTTGTGGCCAACCTCTTGGTGACAAGCCTCTTTGAAGTTAACTATGCTAGTCTTCAAATAAATAGTCACACCTTCATCCATTATTAGGGCACCAAACAAAACTATTTCATAAACAATGGAACTAGCTAGAGATGAATAAAATGCAAGATTAAATTTGAGAACCCAAGACTGTCTCCATGTTTCAACAAGGCATTGAAATATTCACTTTGGGAAAGGGATGTGAAAAACATAAGTGTGAGATAATGTATGTAAAAGTAATTTTAACAGAAAAATGAGAAGACAGAAATTCTCAACCACTTTTTGTGTTGTGAGCTTTTTGGTAATAGGGTAAAGTCTATAGTCCATTTTTCAATATGATACTTCAAAGTGCATAAAATAAAATATAGAGGATTTATACAGAAAAGCAAATATATTAAAATAGAGTTAAATATTTAAAAAATAAGTTCATGGACTCAGGTTAAGTACTCCTGCTTAAAAGAATATGCAACATAGAGAGCAAACACCTCATATATGTTTAATATACAACTAACTTTTGAAGTTAAATATTTTTGTCAGAAACATTGAAAGTAAACAATTTAAAAGTAATGATCACATTTTAGTGAGGCAGTTTCAATCCACAAAATCCATCATAATACTTTTTAAAATTGAATTAGAGAATTAGAGAATCCTTCTCTCTAAATAATTAAGATATTTAATATATATGTATAATATAATATAATATAATAATAATAAATAAATCATTCATTTACTCTCATTGAGTTTTGTAGTTCTGCTTGCCTTTGCTTTGGATTATTTCTTAAAGATCTTTTCAAATTTCATTGTATTTCTCATAATTGTCCATTTTAATTGTACAATAGTTTTCCTTAATGTTAACACATCAGAATTTTTTCAACATTCCTCCATTATTGGACATTTAAATTGCTTTTCAGTTTGTTGTATGTTACTACTTTGAAAATCTTTGAATAAATGATGCAATTTGGGGGGTTTTATTTTTGCTTTGATAACACTTTAGGACATAGTTCTAACAGTAGGATTTCTGGATCAGAGTATATAATTAGTTTTTACTTTTCACTAGGCAATAAATTTTACTGTTCCTTTCTTAGAAGTGCCTCTAAATCTATCTCCTAAAGTCCACCACCCCCAAATTTAATTCTCTTTAAAAAAAACTCAATGAATCATAAAGGTATCAGTGAATACATCTTTTTTTAAAAAACCGTTACCTTCCATCCTAAAATCAATTCTGTATATTAGTTCTAAGGGAGAAGAGTGGTAAGGGCCAGATAATGAGGATTAAGTGACTTGTCCAGGGTCACACAGGCAGGAAGTTTCTGAGGCCATATTTGAACCTAGGATCTCACGTCTTTAGGCCTGGTTCTCAATCCACTGAGCCACCTAGCTGCCCCCTTGATTATGTTTTTTTGAGGAACATGAGCTTTATGGGTTTATTTGGAACCTGGAGATCATTTTCCTTCAAAAGAAAGCTTTTCTCAATAAGAAGCATTGATTCAGATTAACTTGTATGAGAAGTGTTGAAACTTAAACTTTTTAATTTGTGGTTAAGGAAAAGAATTTTGTCAACACACAGAGTCTGTTTTGAGAACTTTAGATTTACTCCACCCTGCTTAGTCTAACAAAACAGGAATGTCTACACCTCTATTTAAGGATTAAGTATTGAGAAGGATGGCCTATGACAGACATGTGCTAGCAGATGACAAATCAGAAACAACTGACAGATCCCTGGGCTGTCTAAGTCAAGCTTAAGCTACCATTGGTATATGTGAGACTCAGGAAAGTGATGTAAAAATGGGTCTATATATTTTGCGTCACTTCCTCTCTTGGCCTCTTTTTCAAGGAGAGGTGGCAGAGTGCTGAGCATCTTGGCATCTTGGCGTGGTGGCTGTTATTGTCTGGGTTTGGTGGTGAGAGTCTTTGATACACTACTGGGGAAACTTAATACCTAGTTCAGGTGAGGAGTCTTCTCTGAGCTCTCTCAGAGTTTAGGTTGATTCTTTTTATCTTTACCTTCCAAAACACTATCCTCTTAGGAAAGCCTCTAATCTTCTGAAAAGACCTTATAGCAGAGGTCTTTGAACTCTCCCTGGCACAGACCAGGTGGGAGAAATCCTTTACCCTTTCCCTCTCTCTTCTCCTCAATTCCCTCCCTCTATATTAATTAAACCACCATAAATTTCCAAACTGACTTGGGTATTTTATTTGGGATATTCCCTGGAGACCAATTTAGATTATGTCACAACCCTAAAATTTCCCCTTACAGTCTGGCTAATCCATGAAGGGTGTGACCAGGACCCTCAAATTTCTGTGAAACCTCTTTCCCTTTTCTCTTTATTACTTCCTCACGTCAGCCTTCTAAGCATATCACTCAGCACACGGATGTGAGATCAGGTGAGTATAAAACATTTTTTTCTTCCTCTTTTCTCCTTAATTTCAATTGAACACAGCCTTTTTTTTTAACCTAAAAGTGGCAGGACTGGGGAAGCTGTTTACTTATGAATCCCCTTTTCCTTAGGGAACAGACTACCTAATTAGCCCACCCTCCCTGGCAGTACTGCCTAGATTATTCTTAACTAGCAGTGAGAGAAACCTGGAAGAAGTTTTGGCCTTGTCCTGTTCCCCATGTGTCTCTAGTTTTAAAATTAAGTGAGTAGTCCAAACAAACAAATCTGTGAGGCCTGCTAGCTAGTAGCAACATCTACTGACTAAAACCAAGATTTTAAATAACTACAATATATATATATATATATATATATATATATATATATAAATGAATACTACATTCTATAACATTTGTATGGCTGTTGAAGAACGAGAGACATTAAAGATTCCAGAATACCTCCAATTTCTTATATTATTAGATAATTTCATTTTTATACTCCTAAATACTGTGATGAGAAATGCTAACTTGAAAAAATTTTGAAGCTAAAATGCAGGAAAACATTTAAAACCAATTGGATAATTTAAAATGCTTCTTACAGGATCAATTGGCAAATATTGACCCCACCAAAAACATGTCTGAACTTGACAAACCTATTTCTGAACCTCTAAATGAGGAAATCCCTCTCCTGAAATGGAGATGGAAAACACCTCTCCTATGGCTCAATTAACAGACTAGTTTTCTCATGGTCTGCAAATCTTGGCTGAACTTAATCCCCAAGACCCTACTCCTGAAACCCAAACTTCTGAAATCCAAGTTTCTCCTGTTCCTTCTCCTACCCCAAAATCAATCCCACCCCAAGGAAATGTCCTCCTACCCCAAAACCAATCCTAGCCCCAAAGAAATCTCATCCTTCTAAAGAAACTTATTCTAGTCAAACTGACTCACAGGTACCAAATTCAACAAGTGGTCTTTTTCCTCTAAGAGAAGAATCTGAAAATAGGATGCAGTGGGGATGTGGTGACTCTAAGGCACAATATACCATTTGCTCCCCAAGAAATAAATGAATTCACATGAAATGTTCCCACATATGAACAAGATCCCTTTATGGTAATAAAAAAGATGACTGACATATTTTTTTCAGTATAATCCATCTTACAAAGACATTGAAAACTTGCTACAGGCTTTAACTGAACATGAGAAAAAATAAAATAATTTCTCATGTCAACAAAACCTGGGGGTGCAATGCAGCACACTGGCCATCTCAGGATCCCAAATGGGACTAGGATAACTCTGAGGATTATTTACAACTATACTGTTGTAGGGAGTCCATATTAACAGCCATGAGAGAGCGTGTAGACAGTACAGATTAGTGGACAGAATTTGAAAGAATTAAACAAAATGAGGAAGAGACACTCTCCAGATTCATGGACAGAATAATTGAGTTTGGGGGTAGATACCTGGATTTTGACCTTTCTAAAGAAAATTGCATAAGAAAAATTAGAAGGCACTTTGTCAATAACTCTTGCAAAGTGATTAGGGATTATTTTAGAACACATTGCCTAAGATGGCCACAGATGGACCTTGAAGAATTGCAAAAAATGGCTCTATATATTTGAAAGGGAAACAAAGAAAAGGAGAGGATACTAATGATTTCATGGAGAAAATTGAAAAACAATTGACATATTTAACAGATAAGATGGCTAAACTGGAAAGAGGCCATGATACTCAACCAATGGCACTTGCCCCTCTCCAAAAATTGAATTATCGATCTATTAACTGCCAATTCTGTGAGAAGGCCACAGAATGATAGAGTGTAGAACTTTATTCAAGGCTATCAGAAGGAATATGCAGTTTAATAACAGCTATAGAAATGATTATAGAAATAACTATAATAATGATAATGGAAACAACAACTTTAGGAATGATAACTATAGGAATAGATTTTGGGAAAATGATAACTCAAGCCAAATGACTCCACAACAATATAACTTAAGTGATGCTCGTCCAAAAATGCTCAGGGTGCTAATGCCCCTCAGGGGGTGTGCCCAAGGAACTTCCCAAATATTATGATGATGTCCATGGGGGGGGCTGGGGCACAGGAATCAGAGTATACAACCTTTGATTTTCTAGACCCTGATGTCCTACTACCTGTTGTACCCATCCACTGCTCCCCCTATACTGATGAGCCCCATGTTACCTCAAAGGTGGGTAATACCTATTATGATTGTCTTTTTGACACTGCTGCTTCCAGGTCTGTATTAAAGAATACACCTCATTTACATTGCTATTCCATTGGCTCAGAGAATGTAATGGGAGTGTCAGGGATACCACAAAAAGTTAAAAACTTTCCCCTAGAATGGTGTCTGTAGGACTCCTAGAAGTACAACATTCTTTCCTTTTGATGCCTGACTCCCCTTTAATTTTGTTGGGGAGAGACCTTCTATGCAAACTCAGAGCCACAATAACTTGCTCCCCAGATACTTCCTTATCATTGGAAGTACCTGAGGAATCTTTAAAATTACTCCATATGCTTCTCTCAGAGAGGCAGGAGGGGAAAGAGCACCCCACCTTTGTAATACCTAAAGATATACTGGAGTCTCTTTGGGCCAAATCTTCTTCCAATGTAGGATTACTTAAGTCAGCTATTCCTGTGCAGCTAAAAACTAAATCTAGACAACATCCTTCTATTCCTCAGTATCCCCTTTCAAAAGAGGCAATTGAGGGTATTAACCCAGTAATAAACTCATTAATTGACCAGGGAATAATATTTCCTTATAAATCTGAATACAATTTGCCCATCCTGCCCATTAAAAAAACTAAAAATAGGGCCCAATGTTAAGTACCTCTATAGATTCATACAAGATTTGAGGGCTTTGAACAATCATGTTATACAATCATTTCTTCTATTCCAAGCAGACTACATACTTGACAGTAATGGACTATTGCTCAGCTTTTTTTCCATACCCATACATGAGATCTCAAGGCATATCTTTGCTTTCACCTGGAAGAGCTCCCAGTATACAGGGAGTCATCTGCCACAAAGGATCGTGGAAAGCCTGAGTTTATTTGCACACATTTTGAGTCAAGACACAGATAATATAACATTTAAAAGCAGTAAATTAATCAAATATGTAGATGATCTACTCTTGGCTTCAACAAACACAGAAGCATGTAAGGGAGATAGTAAACACCTTCTTTTGGAACTACACAAAAAAGGACATAAAATCTCAAAGAATAAAGTTCAGTGGTGTCTCCCTAAAGTAGAATATTTGGGGTTCATTCTGACTATGGGTGCCCACTCTATTTCTCCCAAACAAATTGAAAATATTCAAAATTTAAGAGCTCCTATCTCTAAGAAAGAGTTGAGAGCAATTTTTGGAGCAACAGGGTTTTGTAGATAATGGATCCCTTGCTATGGGGAAATTACTAAACCCCTTATAGCACTAACAAGGTGAATAGGTCCCTGAACCACTTAAATTAGAGCCAGAACACCTGTCAGCTCAATCAGTCTAAAACAGGCTATCCTGTCTGCCCCTGCTCTGGGCATCCCAGATTACAACAAGCCATTTACTTTGTATGTATGTGAACGAAGAAGATTAGCTTCAGGTGTTTTAACTCAGACTTTGGGTCCTTCTCAGTACCCAATTGCTTCTTATTCTGCCCAATTATATCCAGTAGCATCAGGAGCACCACCATGTCTTAGAGGAATAGCTACTACAGTCTTACTAGTGACAAAAACTGTTGATCTAGTATTGGAGCTCTGTCAGGAGATTTCTCAGTGCAGTCTCTTGGAGAGGGGTGTTGGGGCTTGAACTTCCCTGTCCTCTGGAGGCTTTGATTGGATTAAAGTCCAGCAGTCTGTGGGGGATGGGTGAGCTTCCCTGATCCCTGAGGACTTTTTATGGGATTAAATTCAGCTGGGTCTGGCTGGATATGCCCTGAGGCCAAAACCTCCTCAAAGGCTGGAGCAATATGGATGGTCTCTGCAGCTGTGACCAGGCTTCCCTGCTCTGGGCTTCCTCTCCAGCTCCTTCCCCACTGCCTGTGTTTGATGCTGTGAACCTGGCACAGCCCTGTCCTCAAGGTACTCCCTACAGACCAGTGCCTTTGCCTGCCCAGAGGTTCCCACTGCCACTGTATGCTTAGCCCTCTAGGTGGGGGAGGGGTTCTGGGACCTTCCTTCTTCCTTCACCTTTAACCTGAGTGTTCTCAAATTCTGGCTTTTTTGGGGGGGCGTACCTTTTGAATTGAGTCCAGCAGGTGGTTTTCTTGGCTCTGTCTTGTTGTTAGGTTTGATTTTCAGTCCCCCAGGAGCATTTGGTTTGTAATTTTTAAAGATGGGTTTTCAGAGGTCTGAACTTTTGCTGCCTCTACACTGCCATCTTGACTTCTCCTCCTAAGCTGCTTTTAAAAGAGATTATTCCTCCCTTTGGCCTGCCAGCACTTATTGTTTCAGATAGAGGAACTCATTTTACTGATTCTGTCCTAAATCAGATATAATTTTGCTTGTGGATAACTCCCAAATTTCATGTACCATATCATCCCCAGAGCTCAGGCCAAGTTGAAAGAAGGAACAGAGAACTTAAAACTATGATTGGCAAATTATGCACTGTGACACATTTAAAAAGACCTGAAATTCTCCCTCTGGCCCTATTTCATCTTAGAAGGAGGCCTAGAGGAGACCTACACATCTCACCATTTGAGATGCATTTTGCATATTCACCTAACCTGTAGGTTAAGCCTCCCTGCATATACATAAATATTAGGGGGAAATACTACTATTGCTTCCTATATACAGGAATTACAGCACAAACTGCATGAACTCCATGAATCTGGAGCTACTGGACCACTAGACTTTTCAATTCATGACTTGAACTCAGAAGACAAGGTGTATATTAAGAATTTCCAGTGTACTGGAGCAACTCAGCCTTCATGGGAAGGGCCATCCTAAATATTGTTAACTACTCCAACATCTATAAAGATTGGAGAGAAGTACTCTTGGATTCATTGCTCACATATGAAGAGAGCATCTTCCATTGAGACTGATTGAGTGTATCCTATCACATGCATTGGAGATAATAATCCATTGACAAGTGGATGCTGTTTTTCAAGAACACATTGAATTCCTGTTTTTATTCCTTATTTTTATTATTGCTTTTCTTTTATTTTTATTAGAATATTTGATTTTTTCCCTTTTTTCTAATTTCTTGTACTGAAGGTACATACAATTATTTTTTCTCTGTAGTAATATAAGTTTAAATTATATATATATATATATATATATATATATATATACTTGCTATAATATTACTGCATACCCCAAAGCTTTAAACTGTTGGAACATGCCATTTGTTGATAAATTATTATGGGACTGTGATTAATGTTTGTGTCTGATTCTTGGAAATGGGATAAAAAAAAAAACAAGGAGTACAGACTGATGCACTTCTATGCCAATACAAAAGGACTTGAACCTATTGTGAGACTCGAGGTTGCAATGCTTGGCATTTGTTAAGTCATAGGACTTCCTTGTATCTACATCTTTGTGAAATACTCAGACAAGGATCGAAGTTTGGCTATCATCCTGACTCCCCATATCCCTGAGACTGACAAAAAAATGAGACCATGGAATGACACTTCCCTATAAAAATAAAATTCCAGTTCTTTTCATTCTTATAGTATGGCAACTTCCTGTAGTCTTGACTGCAAATGGGTAAATGAAATATTAGTGCATTCTGTCCTACAGACTTGTGGGATTAGAAATTACTTTAATTGGACCCTAGTACAAAGGCCTGTTAAAATTTTATTAAACCCTAATACAAAGGCCTATTATGAATTTATTCTTGGTTACTCAATATTTTATACACAGATTTTGATATTTTGATTCTGATTTTGAATTTTTTTCTTTCTACCAAAAGTTTAACTTTCTTCCATTTTTTTCTCTTTATATTCTTGGGGTTTTTTCTCTTCTTTTGATAATTGACTCGCTCAACCATGCATTCTGAGCTGAACTGGATGTTTCTTAACATCCACTTCAGGGGGAATTGTATTTTAATAAAAATCCAAGATTTAAATTTTTTGTTCAAGAAAGATCTTCAAGGAAAGAAGCTTGCTAACTCCTAAATGCAGAGAATGAACTGTTGAAGAAAGATGCCAGAAAACCAACACTACATCAAGAATATCCTGAATGAACTTTGGGTGTGGTTTATTGAACTGAAGTTTAATTGAACATTTATTTGAATGTATACTCTTATGCCCAAAAAGGACTTCCCCCTAATTGGTTTTTGTCAATGAGTCCAGCAAACATTGGGTTTACTGTCTTTCTTCTATTTCCCTCTTCTATCTTAACTATTGTATTTTCCTCTTTGAAGGTGAAATTATGTATGCACCTCCAGTTAGAAAATTTGGAGATGCAGGATAATTATTTTAATGATCAATTGGGGAGACTAGTCTCCCAATCATCATTGAGGGGATTGTGAACTTTAGATTCACTCCACCCTGCTTAGTCTAACAAAACAGGAATATCAACACCCCTACTTAAGGATTAAATATTGAGAAGAATGGCCTATGACAGACATGTGCTAGCAAATGACAAATCAGAAAGAACTGACAGGCCTCTGGGCTGTCTAAGTCAAGCTTAAGCTACCATTGGTACATGTGAGATACAGGAAAGTGATGTAAAAATGGGTCTATATGTTTTGTGTCTCTTTCTCTCTCGGCCTCTTTTTCAAGGTGTGAATTTCAAAACTATTCCACCCTAATCAGACCATTCTTTAGAAGATTTGATTTAGCTATTTCCTGATTAATAATAATAGAGATACTTGGAATAACATAATCAGGTCTTGGAAACTACATTTCTCCTCCCTTCTTAGTTTAACAAGATTAGGAAGGTCTGCATTAAACTCAAGATTTAATTATCTGAGAAGATGGCCTTTAACAAACATGTGCAAAAAAATGAAAGACCCCTGGGTAGTCCTAACTCCAGCTTGAGCCACAATTGGCAAATGTGAGATGCAGGAAGTGAGGTATAGAGCAGCCTCTGGAGTTCTTGTGACTTCCTATGGAGAGGACAAGAGTTCAGTTGGATCCTGGAGCTTGATCTTGGAGGAGCCCTGCAGACAGCTTTCCTTTCGACTTGTCACATGAGTGACAAGGACTGACCCCTTTCTTTGCCTTGGCTTTCCAAGGTCTTAATGCCCACTTTAGCTCAGCCTGAGCCAGAGTGGTTCTGAGTTAAACTCCTTTCCATTTCTCCCTCTTTCCTTCTCTCCCTCTTTCTCTCTCCCTCTAATATTTTCTTCCTCCTGTTGTAATTAAATCACCATAAAAATTTGGCAGCTGACATGGGTATTTTATTACTTGGGATTTCCCTTGGCAACCATTTAAATTTAGATTTTTTCAGTCTCACCCATAATATTCACCCTTTACAGAGGAGAGGTGGTTCTGGTGGCAGAGTGCTGAGTGTCTTGGCATCTTGGCCTGGTGGAAGCTATTGTCTGGGTTTGGTGGTGAGGATCCTTGATATACTACTGGGGAAGATTAGTAACCTAGTTCAGGTGAGGCATCTCCTCCAAGCTCCCTTGGAGTTTAGGCTGATTCTTTTCTCATTTACCTTCCAAAACACTATCCTTTTAGGAAAGCCTCTAATCTTTTGAAAAGACCTCATGGTGGAGTTCTTTTGGTAGTTCAATGGGTATGACACTAAATAAGTAAATTAATTTGGGTAGTATCATCATTTTTATTATGTTAGCTCATCCCACCCATGAACAATCAATGTTTTTCCAATTTTTTAGATATAGTTTTAATTGCGTGGAGAGTGTTTTGTAGTTGTGTTCATATAGATAATATGTTTGTCTTGGCAGATAGATTCCTAAGTATTTTGTATTGCCTAGGGTAATTTTAAATGGAATTTCTCTAATTCTTGCTGCTGAGGTGGCTTGGAGATATATAGAAATACTGATGAATTATATGGGTTTATTTTGTATCCTGCACCTTTTCTAAAGTTGTTGATTATTTAGACTAGCTTTTTGGTTGATTATCTAGGATTCTTTAAGGAGACCATCATATTATCCACAAAGAGTGATAGCTTGGTCTCCTCAATGCCAATTTTAATACATTCAATTTCTTTTCCTTCTCTAATTGCTACTGCCAGTGTTTCTATTACAATGTTAAATAATAGAGGTGATAATGGGTATCCTTGTTATTGATTGTTATTGTTTCTACAATTTGTTTTTTAACTAACTGGTTTTGGAGAATCTTATTGTTTAATTTCCAATTAATTTTTGATTGGCCACTCCATGTACCCTTACTAATTATTATTTTTATTGTATTATGATCTGAGAAAGTTGCATTTTTATTTCTGCCCTTTTGAACCTGTTTGCAAAGTTTTTATGCCCTAATACATGGTCAATTTTTGTGAATGTACCATGTGCTGCTGAAAAGAAGGTATGTTCCTTTTTGTCCCTGTTTATTTTTCTCCACGTGTCTGCTAACTCTAATTTTTCTAAGATTTCATTCACTTCTCTTACCTCTTTCTTATTTATTTTTTGGTTTGATTTATCTAGTTCATAGAGGAAGGTTCAGCTCTCCCACTAGTATAGTTTTTCTATCTATTTCATCCTGAGGTCCTCTAGTTTCTCCTTTAGAAATTTGGATGCTATGCCATTTGGTGCATACATGTTGAGTACAAATATTTCCTCAGTGTCTATACTTCCTTTTATCAGGATGTAATTAACTTTCATATCTCTTTTAACTAGATTTATTTTTACTTTGGCTTTGTCAGATATCATGATTATGACTCCTGCCTTCTTTTTGTCAGTTAAAGCTCAGTAGATTTGGCCCCATCCTCTTACTTTCACCATATGCATATCTATCTTCCTCATGTGTGTTTCTTGTAAACAGCATATGGTAGGGTTTTGGATTCTAATCCTCTCTGTTCTACTCTTGAGTTTTATGGGTGAGCTCATTCCATTCACATTCAGTGTTATTACTAGCCATGTATTTCCCAGAATTTTGATTTCTACTCCTGGTCCTGCCTTTTCTTCTTTCACTATTTTCTCCTACACCAATGTTTGTTTATAATCAGTCCCCCTAATTCCCATCCTTATTTCATTCCCTTTCTACCCCTCACTTCTTATCCCCCCCTTATTTTCCCTGTAGTCTTTCTAAAATTGCCCCCCTACCCTCTCCCTCCATTGTACTGCTTCCCTCCCCATCAGTCCATTTGCTACTCTTTTATTCCCATATAGGGCATAAATCTATTCTCTGCCCCAATGGATTGGATTGTTCTTCCCTCTTTGGGTCAGTTTCAAAGCACATAAGAGTTGAGAATTTCCTATCTCCAACCTCTTTACCCTTTCAGTGTATTGATGTTGTCCTCCCTCCCGCCATGGGCTACTTTATGATATATAAATTTACCCACATTTTTTTTCTTTTCCCATTTCTTTTAGTATGAACCTCTTTTTTAAGCTCTAGTTATCTATATCTATATCTCTATCTATATAGAGATATAGATATATATAGTATATACATATACAAAAACATGTATATGTATTTATGCACACATATAATATATCTATATACCTATGTATGTCTTGTCCTTTCATCATATACAGTTTGTCACTGTTCCCTTTACGTGTAATTCTACTAGCTGCCCAGGTGATTGCAACAGTTTTTAAGAGTTACCAATGACCTCTTTTCTTATAGGGATACATATCATTTTAACTTATTGAGTCTCTTAAAAATCTTTTTTTCATTGTTTTCTTTTGTTTTTCTTTTCCTCCTTTTTAAAAATTACTTTTTTGATGATTCTCTTGAGTTCTGTGCTTGGACCTCAAATTTTCGGTTCAGGTCTGGTCTTTTCTTTACAAATGCTTGGAATTCTTCTATTGTGTTGAATGACCATACTTTCCCCTGAAGAATATAGTCAGTTTTGATGGGTAGTTGATTCTTTGTTGTAGACCTAGTTCCCTTGCTTTCCAAAATATCATATTCCCTGCCTTTTGGTTTTTCAGTGTGGATGCAGCCAGATCCTGCGTTATCCTCACTGTGGTTCCATGGTATATGAATGACTTCTTCTTGGCAGGTTGTAATATCTTTTCTTTGGTCTGATAGTCTTTGAATTTGACTATAAAATTCCTGGTTGTTTTCAGTTGGGGATTAAATTCAATAGGTGATCTATGGATTCTTTCAATCTCCACTTTCCCCTCTTGTTCTAGGATATTGGGGCAGTTTTCTTGAATAATGTCCAGGCTTTTTCTTTTGTCATAGTCTTCTGGTAGACCAATGATTCTTAAATTGTCTCTTCTCAAACAATTTTCTAAATCGTCTGTTTTGTTAATGAGATGCTTCATATTTTCCTTAATTTTTTCATTCTATTCATTTTGTTTTATAGTGTCCTGCTGCCTTGTGAGGTCACTTAATTCCAGTGGTTGTATTCTGGTTCTTAAAGACTGGATTTCATCCCTGGATTTTTGTTCATCCTTTTCCTTCAGGTCTGATTTTCTTTGTACGTCATCTTTCATCTCCTTTGCCTTGTCTTTCATCTCCTTTGCCTCATTTTCCAGCTGGTTGATTTTGGCTTTCAAGACACTATTTTCTCTTTTTAGTTCAAGTGCCTCTCTTTCCAGATGAATTATCTTAATTTTTAAGTTCTTTTCCCATTTGTCTTCAGCCTCTCTTAATTGTGTTCTGAGTTCTTCCACAGCCTGTATTCAATTCACTGGGATTTCTGATTTATCGTTTGCTGATCTCCCCCCCCCCCTTTGTTCCATTTGCTGAATAGAAGCTGTCTATTATTGTTTCTTTCTTCTTTTCCTGTTGTTTGCTCATATTCACCCCTTCTTTACTCCCTGTATTTGTCTGTGCTCTTTCTCTTCTCACTTTTTTTTTTTTGGTTTGGGAACTTTTGTCTGTCTCCTTTCTTGGAGCTTTAACAGATGATCTCTCAGTGTAATCTCTGGGGGAAGTTTGTTGGGGTTTGAGCTTCCCTGTCCTCTGGAGACTTTTGATTGGATTAAAGTCCAGCAGTCAATGAGGATGGGTGTGGAGCCTGGGCTTCCCTGAGTTCTGGAGACTTTTGATGGGATTAAGTTCAGCTTAGTTGGGCTGGGTGTGCTCTGAGTACAAAACCTCCTGGAAGGCTGGGGTAATTATGGAGGATCTGCACAGCTCTGACCAGGCTGCCAGGTCTATGATCCCTCTCTTTCCTCCTTCCCCTCTGTCTTTGTTGGACACTCTGAACTTGGCACCACCCTGCCCGCAAGGTACACCCTGTAGATCAGCACCTTTGCCTACCCATAAGTTCCCACTGCCTCTGGAGTCTCAGTGCTCTATTTGGGAGGGGGAATATGTCCTGGGATCTTCCTTCTGTCTTCCCTTTAAACCCAAGTGTTCTCAGATTCCAGCTTTTCAGGGGGCGTACCTTTTGAATTAAGTCCAGCAGGAGGGTTCCTTGCCTCTCTCTTGTTGTTAAGTTTGATGTTCAGTCCCCTAGGAGCATTCAGTTTGAGATTGGTAAGGAAGAGTATTCAGAGGTCTGAACTTCTGATCCTTCTAGACCACCATCTTAACTCCACCTTGAATTCCATCTTTTTGGTAAGCTCCAATTTAAATTCTTAAAGAGCTTGTGGTCAATTTCCATTTGGGGGTGGAAGGTTTTGGTGAATTTATTTGTATTTCCTCTGTAGCCTGTGTTTTTACTCCATAAAAACCATCCAGGGTCAACCCCTTCTTCTTGTTTTTATTGGTTTTCGGAAGTTGCTCCTGGGATTTGTTTGTCATCACTATGGTGGTTTTTCCTTCCTTTTTCAGTCAGAAATCTGAATGAGGATGGCAGGCTCTCTGTGTATGAGTTAAGGAGCAAGGATTTTGCCTGAGTCCAGCTTTTGAGTTTCTGCAGCTTCTGCTCTTTGCTTCCCTTCTCTGTGCTATCTCCCTGTGGGCACCCATGGTCTTCGCTCTTCTTTTTATATTATTTTGGACTCAGTAGAAGAACTTCTATTTCCTTATTTAATCATTGGTCTTTTTGGAAAATAGAAAATATATTCATTGGGATTTCTGTGCGAAAATTGGACTTCTCTACAACTTTTCCTATTGCAAATTTAACTGGAATCTGGTACAGTATTTTAAATGCTCCTAATATATGCTCTAGCATAAATAAAATAAAGAAAAAGAAAAAGAAGCCACCACAATTTTTGAGATGAGAATTCTCAAAAATAAGTCAGAGTGGTTAATTGATACTGTCAAGTACTGCATAGGATATCAACAGATCAGTAGCAGTTCAGTTAGTGACAGAGCTCCATGTAACCTCTGTAGCTTATACAATCTCACAGGGTAGCATGTATCATGATAGCCCTGATGAGCAGAGTGACACATAATCTAGGTAAAGGTACATAACCATTAGGGACCTGGCTTAACATTGTGCTTTTCAACAAAGGGCATGAGGCATCAGGTATCAAATTGAAGGTGGTATAATAGAGTCAGGGAGCATGGAATAGTAGCAAGAGTGTGTTTTCAATAAATTACCCAAGGAGGCCTCCATAGGATGAGGAAGATGTACATCATCAGTAAGCATCTAGGAGAATTCTAGCTTCCTTGGGTAAGGGAAAGGCATGCAGCAAGACAAGAAGCAGTGGCTGAGTGGTGACCTGTCAATGGAATAAAGGTCCCATTTGAAATGTTAACAGGAAACAGTTGAAGGTAAAAGTCAACTGTGCCTGAACTCTGAACCTGTCTTCTTCTGGTTGTCATATATCAGGGAAGGAGTTGCTGATTCATCTCTTGGACTTGGATAATCTCTCTGACTTGCTCTGTTGGTGATAGTGAATGAAAGCCAGACTTATAAATCATTTTCTCTCAATTTCTTCCAATCTAACGCCAACCTGTAATTTAGGGAGATCCCTAACCCTCTTACCTCCATTCTCCATCTTTTCCTGTCTTCCCCAAATAAAACCTTACTTAAGATGTCTTCATTTGAGACACCACAAACTCACCCTGAGTGATTTAGTAGGAGGAATGAGACAAGGGGGGAAGGAAGCTGTAGAAGCTTAGGAGGGAGGCTGAGAGAGAGGGAGGAAATGGGAGGAAGGGAGAGGGAGGAGAGTAGGCAGAAGAAATAAGATAACTGACCTGTTAGTGATCTATTAACTGCCAAATACACCTTCTCATTATTATCTATTACAATTTGGCACCCCAGACTGACTGAACTTTAGAATCTCTAAAACAACAACAAGATGTTCAAACAAGTGCTCTGTGGAGTAGTTGTGCTCGCAGTCATCATGGGCTATTGGATCTATAACATCCTATACAGTAAAATGACTACCATGATTATAGATTTGGTGGAATTCCTTGACAACACTACTATTTTTATACTACAGTTACCATTTCAAAAAGAAACTATCCTCTAGCAGATCATGACTCAGGTTTATATCATTTCCATGGATGCTATACAGACACAAACCTATCTGAAGACCATCTACAGATTTGTGATTCCCAAACAGACAACATAGATAATGGTTGTGGATACTAACTTGGAAACTTTAGTAAAGAATATATTTGAAGACTTTATCAAGCAAAAGGACTAGACCAGATTAAGGATAAGGGAACTGGTCAGGCAGTTAGTCTACCCAAAGAGAAAGACAGAAAGGTAAAGAAAGGAAAGGCTAATGCACAGGGAAATGACAGTGACAAGGACACTAAGAAACTAGTGAACCTGAGAAAATATTTCCACTAAAAGTTGTTACCAAGTTATCAAGTACAGCAGGTTTGTTACATTCAAAGGTTCAAAGACAGTTTACAACCCAGGAGTTAGATTCCCTGAAGAAATGGGTTCCAAAATTTATCAACCAGCCCTATAAGACTCAGAAAGAACTCAAATGAGCTTTCTGAATTTTTGACCCAGATTTCCAAGATATAGAATTTCTTTTGTCAGAATTGTTTAGCCCCCATGAGCAGTGCCAATTCATTGAAAAGACTAGGTCAGAAAACAACCTCACTAGTTGGACCACAGAGGAGCAAAGGGAAGACCTTGATTTTGCTAATCCCACTAGCATGACCTACTTGAAGAAATGTAGGGAAGACTTGCTCCAAGCTATTAAGCTGTGTTGTTCAAAGCCTAATGCATGGGCAAGATTTGACAAAGTAATGCAAAATAAAGGGGAGCATCCAGCTTCATTTATAGATTGTCTCTCTGAAATGGCTGAATCAATAATGGGCTTAGAGGCAAATACAGAGGAACCTACATCAAATGTAAGGAGACAGTTTTTGAAAGGTTGTACTCCACACTTAATGAACTTTTTCAGACATTAATTTCTAAAATATGACACATTGAGTTTAATCAAATTATGAGAAACTGTGACTTATATTCATGAAAATATTTCAGAGCAAAATAAACAGATGCAGAATTTAAAGGAAAAATTAGAGGAAACAGAAAATTTTAAGGGATAAGGAGATCAAGGAAATAAAAAAGCTGAACACTGTTAGGACATATACAAAACCTGCTTACAAGCCAAGAACAAAGGAGAGCGAAAATAGGCAATGATTTTTACTGCCATAAGACAGGACACCTGATCAAAGACTGTTTTCTGAAAAAGAAAAATGAAGTAAATAACAAGAGCACACAAGCTAAATATAAAAAGCAAAATCCCACTTGTTGTCAGCATTGTAAACTGAAATCCACACAACAGGTAACAAATCTACAAGAAATGAAAAAGGCTATTAAATCAGGAGCTAAACCTAAATATTCTGACATGGTTAGAAGAGAATTATGAAGCCAGGCTTATAATGTATGTAGTTTGGTACATGGAGATAGAAGAAATAGTGAAAAAGAGACTGATATTAAAATTAGGAGAAAACAGATGAGAAACAGTGAAAAATTTGTGCATGAAAGTAAATCTGTGAGTGATGGAAAATGCAAGAGATCAGATGATAAGCAGAGACAAGTAAAACAGCTTGATGCAGAAGTTAAAGACATAATTTCTCAAAGAGCAACAGAGATAAGAAACTTAGAGGAAGACTGTATAGAGACCACACAAGAAAAAAGTACAAATCAAATCAAAATATTCTTGGAGAATTTTTTTCAGTGCAGATTGGGCACAGGTATTGAATTTTGTACAAGAAAGAGTCAGAAAAAGTTAGTGAAAGATACAGAGAAACAAGATTTTAATTCCCTACAGCAAAATGATTGTAACAGAAAATCAATTGATGGAGAAGAAGTCACAGATTTGCACAAAATCCCCCAAAAAACTCAGTTAATTCTTCAGATAGCTATATGGCATAGATATCCTTAGAGAAAACATATAATCTGAATACTGAAGCCAACACTTTCCATCCTGCAATGACTGATTTAGATGATACAAAATTTACTGAAAATGAAGCTTACATTACATTTGATAATAATAATCCTATTCAAAGTAATGGAGGTGAAATAACAGTTAAATCTGAAAATAGGAATGGAATGGAAGACTTAGTAACTGAAGCAACAACCAAGGATTAAAAAGGCAGACTTGAAGCCAACATTCTAAGTGGTATAGGGGAGTCTGACCAAATAAACTTATATGAGAAAAAAACAATAGCTATAATTTAAATTCATTGTCCAATGTAGTAGAGGATATAGTGCAATCAACCTCAAATAAAGACTTGATAGGAAATGATTTAAATCAAGAAGAGTTAACTGATTCAAACATACAGCTGGAAAAGGGTAGCAAAGAAATGAACAGTAACTCTGTAGCAATAAACACTTTAGCTACACAGCCAGACACAAATGTATGGAGTAATATGGGAAAGAATGAAGGCATACATCCTACTGATGCAGGGGAAAATGCAGATATACTAAACTCATTTCCAGAACAAAACAACATAGAGGGACAGATTTCTATCTCTATAGGGAAGATGAACAGAACCTTTAGATTGATGATAGAGTAGAATCTATAAATGTTAGCAACAGCATTGCTTATCTGCAAGAAGAAACTAACCCCATACCATCAAGTTTACCATCTAAAAACATTATTCTAAAGCTTAACAATGAGAAACAACCAGAAACTGATTTGGGAAACATAAAATCTGGTGACATAGGATTAGATCAAAACACAAAGCCAGAGTTAATAACATCTGACACAAGTTTACATAGCACTGAACAAAATCCAATGAATAACATAAGGATTACATAATTCAGTGATTCAGAATCAGAAACTGAGTCAGAAGGAATTCCAGATGGTGTGATAATAATGGACCAAGATGATTTAGAACAGATGCCTTAGCAATTTTATAAGCTTTATGAGGAGGTGGATGAAGAAGGGGATGTGTGGGACACAAGTGAGAAAACTGAATACCTGAAAACTGTACAATCAAAATCTTATCAGTATGATGATGATGAGATGATCTTTGGGCACAGAACAAGTTGTATACCATTAAAAGAACTTTATGTAAGATGGGGTTGATAATGAAGATGATTTTATAGAGAAATTGAACTACATGGCTTATTCAGATGAGGATTTTGAATGGGAAGGTGGATATCAAGGGACATATTAAAGAACTGGAGTAGGAGAAATAGACACAGAATTTCACATCTTTTTTCTAACTTCAAAAACATGACAAATACTATTCATGCTGTAAGAGTGAAATCACGATTAGTTGGAGTTCCATAAGGCAACATACAACACAAAACCTTATGAAAAAGA
Source organism: Monodelphis domestica (assembly GCF_027887165.1). Taxonomy (NCBI): domain Eukaryota; kingdom Metazoa; phylum Chordata; class Mammalia; order Didelphimorphia; family Didelphidae; genus Monodelphis; species Monodelphis domestica. The sequence goes on from NC_077233.1 coordinate 253,142,222, forward strand.
TGACTAGTCTTAGGTAGAAAAAGAAAATACTCCATCAAAAGAACAACTAAGTAGTTCAATAACAACAAGAAAAACTCCTAAGCTTTCAGCAGAAAACTCCAACTTCATAACTATGACAAATACAAACACCTAGAACGCTATTGAAGCATAGATTTACATTGGTTGAATTTGTTATTGAAGACTTTAACATCAAGTCAGAGATGAGAACTGAAACAGGTTATCCATATCTCTCAACCTTTATCCTAAAACAATCTCTGCTAGGGGAAGGGAGAGAGGGAGGATATACCATGAAGATATTACATCATAGTTTCAGATATCTCACAAGAAACAACAATGTGATCATGTCATCAATGAAGATACATGAAAATAACATCTGGAGAAAAAGAAGAAACTCTAGTCATAAGCAGTAAAACGAGTAGCCCTAAAAAATCAATAATAGTCCTTGTGAATGGAAAACAAAGAAAAGCACCCAAGACTACAGTAACAACAGGTAGTACACACAAGAGAGCATTGCACATGTTAAAATGATAAAAGGAAAGCACTGCAAAAGTAAATAGAACAGCTCCAGGAAAAAAATATAGCCAGTAAAACAGATATGCATTTTTCAAAGATTAGCAACAATGAAAAAGTCTCTACATATTATATTCAAATTTTCTGCCTACAATAGTAACAGCAAAGAAAGTAACAAAATTATTTCAAATGAATACATAAATCCAAAACAAACAAATTACATTATATCCAAATAATTCCATCTCCAAGACATAAAGACTGCATACAATAAATTTCCTTGTGAAAAATTCAAACAAAAAAAGATAATAAAATTTCAAATTCATATTCTTAACAAAATTTTAAGAACTTATACACTATATATGATCCTTACACCCACCCATGAAGATGAAGTTATGTAAAGCTTACTTCCACTCATGAAGATGATCACATGTAATGCTTACTTACACACATGGAGAATAACTAATGAATTCTGACAAGCACTCATGAAGAATTCATAGCTTACTTCCATGCACAATGAAATTTTCAATCTTACATACATGCACATGTAAAAACCTTACATGCATGTTTCTGATTGTTCCAGTGTGTTCCTGATTGTTCCAGTATGTTCCTGAATGGAAAAACACAGGACTACAATCAAGACAGACAGCAGATAAGTGGCATGCTGACCAAATGAAGAGAGATTTAGGTACAGTTTCTACAATCAATATCAAAGGACATGGAAGGACTTTGAAAGTTTGGATTTGTGATCATGAGGTTATGTAAAAATGTGACATACATGTTAAAATCACATAACTCCATACACATGCTACACAGAAATACAATGTAGGAAGAAATCTCATGTAATGGGTATAAAACATAGGCATATTTGCAAAGCACAAAATTCACACTGATATATAAATTTCTGTGGAAAATTCAAACAAAGAAATTTCTTCATGAGTTTGCACAGAAATCAAGAGCAATGTATTATAGTGTACTTTTGTAAATTTGTATAGATACAGCCTATGTACACATGCAAATACTAATGGACTAATAAACTGACTATATTAGAATAATTTATTAATTTTCCAATAACTAAACTATAGGGACAGTTTAGAAAATTTGTTCAAAGTCTTAGGGAAGTAGGGACAGACATAAAAACTATTTAAGTATAGAGGTTTGATTACATTATGATTGTAGGTTAGCAATTGTTAGTAGTAGGAATTTTACTTAGTTGAATTTATAGACATTAGGAGATAAGACATATTCACAATGCTCTTGAAATTGTTGGAAGTGTTTAAAATTGTTACATGATTCATTTTTATGTGCAAAACTATATGTCATGTAAATCCTTATTACCTAAAATATTTTTCCTCTACCCAAACTTAGCATAGAACTAGATAGACAGAATAGCTAAGATAAGATTAGGATTTGTTGTTTTGGGAGGGTAAAGGAATATTTAATATAGTACAGGATTAAGAATTAGATAGAAAGATAACAAAATGTATATCTAGAAGGTAAATATCATTAAAAAAATGCTGGTTGCAGTTTTTAAAGACAAAAAGGGAGGAATGTGAAAGAGAAATTGGGAAAGGCATGCAGCAAGAAAGAAGCAGTAGCTGAGTGGTGACCTGTCAATCAAATGAAGGTCCCATTTGGAATGTTAACAGGAAACAGTTGAAGGTAAAAGCCAACTGTGGCTGAACTCTGGAACTGTCTTCTGCTGATTTGTCATATACCAGGGAAGGAGGATTCATCTCTTGAACTTGGATAATCTCTCACTTGCTCTGTTGGTGATAGTGACTGAAAGCCAGACTTATAAATCATTTTCTCTCAATTTCCTCCAACCTAAGGCTAGTCTGTAGTTTAGGGAGATCCCTAACCCTCTTACCTTCATTCTCCATCTTTTCCTGTCTTCCCCGAATAAACCTTTACATAAGATAAAGAAGAAAAAGTATTTTCATTTGGGACACCACAAACTCACTCTGAGTGTTTTAGATGAAAGGAGACAAGGGGGAAGGAAGCTATAGAAGCTGAAGAGGGAGGCTGGGAGAGAAGGAGGAAATGGAAGGAAGGGAGGTATAGAAGGAGGATGGGGAAGACAGAAGAAATAGGTTAACTGCCTGATCTGTTAGTTATCATTTACTCATCAAATATACCCCCACATCTATTACAGCATCTAGGAGAATTTCACCTTCCTTGGTTCTAACTAGAACTACTACATTTAATCATTAAGCATAGTAGTAGCATGTAACAGTAGCTAGGTTTGAGAGTATGGGAAGAAAGACTCTTTTGACTGCAAATCAGGGATGTCACACTATAAAATAAATTAAAATTTTAGGTGGTGCAAATGGTAAGAGAATGATTACCAATTATTATTTGGATGAAATCAATCCTATAAATATATCCAGGAAAATGTGATTGGAAAAGGAAGTGGGTTTGTCTTGATTTAAAATGGAGTAATAATAGGTGCATATACTATGTACTTATTGGATACCCACAAAAATGTCAAACTACTTTAAAAAATTCCTTCATAACATTAGGCATTTATATCATTATAGAGAAAAACCGCACACATTTGAAAAACAGAAAGATTTTAATCTATACTAGAATCTATATTAATATGACTGAGGAGACATTGAACTATTAATACATTGATTAAGTAATCAAATATACAATCATTTTGTTTCTGTGAAATGAAGTAAAAATTGCAAATTGGATATGAGTTCATGGAAAAGAGGCCAGTTCCCAAGTATATACACATATTTTAGAAAATGAATAAGTATTTTCTCTTTTCTGTAAGATTTAGCCTGCCATTGGAGAAAAAAATCATTTTTGAGGTTTCAGAGAGACTAAATTTAAGTCATCAATTTTGGGGAATTATAGCCAAAATCTATCTTTAATTCTGCATATTGTGTAAAGAGTTCAACAATTCTTAGGGCAAGTAAATGTTCTGAATCTCTTTGATAAATGACCCTATCTTCTACAAAGCTAGAGGCATAGCAAAGTAAATTCAGAAAGGTTTAAGCAGACTTTTACCTAGAATGCTACTTTTTTTGGTAGTTTTATGGGGGAAAAATGCCTCCAAGAAAACTTATACTTGCCACAACTAACCATTCTTTGGCCCAGGTGTAACCACAAATAATCTTTTCTGAGAAGTTACATTATCCATCAAACAAAATAAAAATAGTTTTTAATTCATTTGACAGAAGCATACTCAATACACAGCTAGATGCTGTGCCATTTACACAATTAACATAGCTTTATTATTAAATTTAAAAATTAAAGGAATAATTATAAGGCCACTCTGCCTCACATGGTATTCGAGAAACATTATTTTGATGATACCTGTCTTTAAACAATACAGGGCATGTCATTCTTCCTCATCAGTGTCCCGGAAAGCAATTTTGTTCTAATATGTTCCTGGAACAGAGATAGTATGGAACACAGCAGCTTAATGTTGTGGCATATTTATGTGTGTTCATTGACACACATTTTCCCCCTGATGACTGCTGTCATATCTGCTCAGTCTGGTAGTCAAAATAAGTCTTTATTTTTTTTCCCTTTATACACTGTAGACTAATCCCAACTAGACAAAGTTGAGGTGACTTTATTTTCTTCATTCCTAACTGATACTATAAAGCTATCTGCTAATACATCCAGTCTCAGGAATAATTACTTTTGTTAAAGATGTAAGAGACTGACAGAAGTAAAGCTTGACTTACCTAAAGTAAATTGTCTCCAGAGGGCTTAAAGTGGCTTTGAAAAAAAGAAGAATGTGCTTACAGAATGAAGAAAACAAAAACTCAGGCAGTATGTTATATGAAATACTTTTTTACAAAGTCTATTTTCTCTTCTCCCAGATTTTATTTGATTCAGATATTGGAATGAAAATCTGGTAAAGTCACCAAATAAAGGTGAATATGACAAAATTACTAGAATCCTGTGAGTCATGACAGTTTTAACACAATCTCTCAAGCTCCTCTTCATGATTATAGTATGGTAAATTTTAGCCTGTACTAGTACTACTTAACATGGAGGCAGACTTGTCTCTAAATGTGGAACTTTTATGTCATCATGTCAACAAAATTAAAGGCTGGGGAGGAGGTGTCATAAAGGCTTTGGATTTAAAACCTTTTCATCTCATTATTTTAATGCATGATTTATGTAAAACACTTGATAACATCAGTCTCCCTACTGCATTAAAAAGGGTTCTGTGAAGGTTTTTTAAGACCTTTGCTGCAATTACAAAGGATGTTTTTGATATGAAATTAAGAATAGTATAGACAATCTATGTTCTGAGATTGCAGCTTCATAAAGGCTAGATCTCTAAGGAGATCTTGAATGAAATATCCAAGAGGTTTGTTTTGACTGCTGGAGAATGAGAGAGAGAGATGAAGAAATGAGGAACTCTATTACTTACAGGGATGAGTCAGTCAGGAAATGTAGTGGACATCTGTCCTTGGAGTGAGAAAGAACTGAATTCAAATCCAGTCTGAGACACTTATTAGCTGTATGACCTTAGGCAAATTACTTAAACAGGCTTGTCTCAGTTCCTCCTCTGTAAAATGAGTCGGAGAAGGAAATAACAAACTATTACAATAATCTTTGCAAAACCAAACCAAACCAAACTGAACCAAACCAATGGGGTAATGAAGAGTTGGACACAACTGAACAATAACAATGTAAAAGAGAGAAATATGCAAAAAGAAGAAATGGCAAAAGAGAGGAATTAGATTCAGTGAAGCAAGAAATAGCCCACATGGGGGAAGGGCAGAAAGGAAGTGACCCAGAATTCTAAGGAAAGATCAGAGGCTGAGGGGAAGTCAGAAACTACCACTTCAACTGGATTCCTTCAGCTGAGAGCCTGACAAGAAGGTCCCAAAGGCTGGAGGTTCCCCTTTGGACAGCTTTCCTAGTGATTCCTGGAAGTTTTCTGCTTAACTTAGATCAACATAGTAGATTGGACTTTGATAAAAGCCATCTACTAAGGAAATTCAGGATTTCTCCACCTCTCTTTACCCAATTATCTTAAACTTTAGCAATAACCAGATTAACTCAAGAATAGGGACAACCAGCAGCTGACCAAAAAGGATGTCAAGGTTTAGAGCTTGCACTCCCCAAGATATGGAGGAGACAGTCTGCCAGTCTTCAGAGACTCCTGCCACCCACTTTCCTTATCCAACCCTCTTATTTCCCCTTCCCTGAGTGATTCTCCATTAAAGAGTTATTATAAAGATCAGGTCTGCCTACTTTCTGACATCAAAGAAGGTGACTGAGGATTTAGGGAGAATCATATCTCTCCACAAAGAGGAGGATAAGCTCAAGACTGGGGTTGGGAAGTAAACCAGATCTCAAAGAGAAAGTGAGAGTTGGGGTATTGGGAGAATCCAGAGGTAGGAAAGTCTATCCTGCCTCTCAACAACAACTAAGACCAAGAAGGGAGGCAGTGGGTCATTTCTCTAAACTCTCTCCTCCAGACCTTAAACTCTACCTTCCAAACCAAATCTCTGAGGAGACATACTCCGTCCCTTAGGGAAACAGAGGTTGTCTTCACCAATGGGAAGAGAGGGGAAAATCAACCTCTTTTCCCCTCACAGTCTCTCAACCCCTTCTTTCCCTCTCATTCAATTCCATCAGTGTAGGGGGGAGTAACCTCCCATAAGGACCCTATATTACATTACTTATAATACCATTTTGAGATAAAATTCAATCCAATCTGGAGAGATTTTTTTTTTCTTTTGAGTTCTCTCTAACCTTTTAAAGCAATGTATTAAAGTGTGATACTCTATAGTATACATGTATCTCTGGAAAAGTGCTAGAATTGCTTTCTTCATAGGAAAATAGAGCCCTTATAATTCCTGGGAGAAGGAAATACCTAGTTTAACTTGCTGCAATTTAACAGTTAACCAAAATGTGGCCCTAGAATACTGAAGTAAACTCAGTAAGTATCAAATACTAGTTCTCCATGGCTGCAGATTAGAGAAATGAATGCATTTGTTTCTGTTTGCACTGTTTTCCAGCTGAAAACCTCTCTTGTTAGCTGTCGACAATGTCACTTCCACATTTTCATGTGATGGGTTTCTACGGCTGCTTATTTTGAAACAGAGGTGATAATTAATCTTCCCACATTCAAGCACTGCAAACATATTTCCATTTCAAATGAGATAAGAACCAAGCTAAACCACCCACACTTATATTTTAGATAGCTTTGTAGTACACATTGTAACTGGACTGAATTTTTTTCATGGACTTGGCATTGGCATTATCAATGATGAGTTGTAAGGCATTATTTTTAATTGACATATCTGCCCAATAGCATACTAACCCATCCTAAGTTTGAAGGATAAAAGATATTTAGGGAATGGTGAAACATCAGTTGTCTTGCTGGTTTTATTTTGTATGTGATTCTGTCAGAATGAGAGCCCAATTTTTAGTGTTCTTCTTTTGCTTCTTCTTGTTCTCTTTTTCCTTCTCTTCCATCCCCCCTCTTTCATTTTCTTCATTTTCTCTGTACTACAAACATCCTCCTCATATCCTGGAGAATTCAACCCCCAAGCAATTTGAAAGAGCACCAGAAGAGACAATTACCCTGAAAAACAATTCAGAAAATTTGAGAACAATGTTTTAATAGAAATCACTACATTGAAATTTCACAACATCTCTACTGTGGAAAATGGAAAGTTCTTGGCATATAGAGATTGAATGGATCAAAATAAAGCCCTCTAAGAAGAGGATAAAGCATATATCATTTTTCTGTTATTTGATTTTCCATGAAGATACTTTATTTGAGCTTGTAGAAGATAAATTTATATGCCAAGATATTTGTTTACAAAAAATAATTATTTTATCCATCTACAGAATAATCTGCCAAAATTTAAACAAAAAATTAAGAGTTAGAGAGTCACTTGTCCCAATACCATGTCTGCCTAAAGACCAACAACTATAACATGACAATAAAAATAAAGGCTGACATTCATATAAATAATTCATTTATGATATTTATAACTTTATCTCATTTGAACCTTATAACAATGCTATGAGGTAGATGCAAATGTTATTTGCAATTTACAGATGGTAGCACTAAGGTTCAGAGAGCTTAAGTGAATTCATATAGCTAGTCAATATCAAAGGCTAAATTTGAACTCAAGTGTTTCTGAATCTAAAACCCCATTGTCTATTTGGCTACACTGACACTTATCATTAATTATTGGCAGTAAATAATAATGACTTACATTTGTAGAGTGTTTTGTGATTTTTACCCATTACTTTTTCTGAAAACAACCCAGTGAAGCAGGTAGTAAAAATGTTTTATCTCTAAATAAAGATGAAAATAATGAGGCATACCTAAAATATCCAAGCCAGGACATGAAACTAGGTCACTTTTATTGTAAACACAGTGCTTTTTTCACTCTTTTATTATATACATTTTTGCTATGTTCTTCTTGCTAAATCTTCAAGGTTGTATGTCTCTAAAAGGCTACAGTTCAGGACTGGTCTTAAAGGGTTTTGTTAGATTCTTTCTGGACTATACTTTATTATTAATGGCTACCATGTGACTTGCTGCCTCTTGTTAAGCAAAATAAAACCACTACACATTGAGGACACAAAGATAAACAATGACAGTCAAAGGGATTTAGGTTATCTATTGGGAGAATATAATATAAAATAGGATGCAATAAGTTCATTAGAGATATTCATGGAAGAAAGATGACATATTTAGGGACAATAGGTTACTTCTACCTTATTCTAGGGCAATTTATATGTAGAGACCTTTAAGAAATAGAAGTATTTTATTAGGTGAAGTCATGGAGAGAGTCATTTCAGGAATAATGGCAGCCTGAATAAATATAAAGTCCAAAGAGAAGCAAGGCTAGATATGGGAGATGCCTAATAGTTCCATTTAACTGGAAAGTAGAGTATATGAAAATGAAGTAGTATGAAGCAACCTTTAAAAGGTAGGTTGGAGTCATTTTGGAGATAAAATACAGTGCTAAATAGAGTTTCTCTTTTAACCTGTTGTCAGTGTCAATAAAATAAAGCTAAAGGATTTTATGCAGAGGAATGATGTGTTTAGGCTTGTGCATTAAGATTACTTTGGCAAAGGTAGATATGAAGGAAGGATTAGAGAGGCATAAGATTGATTCATTAATCAATCAATCAATTAGACTAATTCTGGGAGGCAGGGTATGGAATGATGGAGACTTGAATTAGAATCATTTAAGAACAAGTGGAAAGGGGAGAATGTGTATGAGTGATATGTGAAAGGTAGAATCAATAGGATATATTAATTCAATTTATTGAGGAATAAGGGAGAGGAAAAATTAAAAGCAGAATCTAAGTTTTGAGCCTGGGTGACTGACTCAATAGTGGTGCTGTCCATAGTGTAGTAATGTGCACTGTTTTGGGAGTTAGAGAATATAGGTTTAATTCCTGATTCTGACTTTGGGCAAGCCACTTTATTTCATAGGACCTTGGAGTTTTTACTTTTCAAATAAGATGATTGGGTTAAAAAAGATTTCAGGTCTCTTCTAGTTCTGGATCTATGATCTTATGTTTGTAGGAACCTCATTTCTTGCTACAGTGGATCCAGAATCTCATAAATATGTCTATTTTCTCCAATGATGCTGATTTCAACCTACCTACTCTTTCTTCTCCCACAGGATTCCTATCAGGTTTTTGTTCATGTCCTCCTATAAATATTTCATTAATGATTTGTCTAATAGGTTGGATGGAGGTCTTCCTCTATAAATCAGGCAGGACTTAGTCTATTATCAGATTCATTCTTTTTATGATTTGTTTAGCTCCTTTTCCATCATACAACTCCTGGACTGATTTCCTTTAATATATCAGAGACAGTGCAGAACAGTGAACAGAATGCCAGACTTGGGAGTGGGAGACTATAGTTAAATTTCACCTCTGACACTTGCAAATTGACCCTGGGTAAAAATTAAAGAAATATTTAGAATTTAGCTACAAGAGGGTAACAATTGAGAGAGACAGAGAGAGACAGAGAGAGACAGAGACAGAGACATATAGAGACACAGAAAGACAGAGATAGGAAGAAAGACAGAGAAAGAAAGAGACAAAGAGAGATTGATATAGAGATAGTTATAGTGCTAATGAAATCACTCATGTTTTGTTTTGCTTAATCAGTTTATTCTTTTTTAGTTAGTTATTCCTCTGTAGTATTGTTATACAGTGCTTTTGCTTATCATACTCTCCATTGCCTTCAGTGCTGTCTTTAGCAAAATAAAGAGACTATTTAGGGAAAAGTTTGGGGAGGAAAATAATGTGTACAGGTCTGATAAGTTAATTTTGAGATATTGGTAGGACATCTAGGTAGAAATATCTGGGAATCAGTTGGAATATAGGACTGATATTTAAGTGAAAGTTTAGACTTAGTGAAAAATATTATAAGAGTAATTTTCAGAAAGATTTAAAATGAAGCCATGACATTACTAGTATAGTAGGTATAAGGGTATGAAGGAGAGATTGTTTGGGGAGAATGTGAAGAAAGGAAGAACTAGTGGAGGGGATTTGGGAAATGCCTAGAGAAGGCAACACAAGAAAGAAATCTTAGAGAGGGATACTAAGAAGGAATTAGGATTAAGAGTTTCTACAATTTATAGAAGTAGTTATCTGAGGATACTCAGAAGCTAGGCTACTTGCCCAAGATGACTTAAATATTATACATAAAAAAGGGAAACTTGAATTCTGTTTTTCTTGACTTTGAGAATGGCACTCCATAAATTTTACCAAGCTGGCACTCAATATGATATTTAATTAAAATCATTGAATTTATATATAGAGAGACAAAAGTAAAGAATAGAACCTTGTGGGATAACCAATTTTAGGGATAGGAAGGTAAAGGAAATAGGGGTTGGTAAAGGAAAAAGGGCTTAGGGTATCAAGGGTATCAAAAAGGGTATCAAAGGGAAGAAAGAATGGAAAGAAAGGGAGTGGCAAGAAGGCAGGAAGAAAATGAGGAAATAATGTAACTTGGGGGATAAGGAAGGGAGAGAGTACAACAAAAGGGAAGTAAGGAGGAGAAATGGTAAGAGAAGTATCAGTTATATTTGATTGTACAATCAATCACACAACAAGATTTTATTCAGTTCCCACTTTGTGCCAGGGAGATACAAAGACAAAAATAAAAGTCACGACCTTCAAGTTTTTGAAAAAGCAACATCTACACATACAAATATATATATATATGAACTATACACAAAATATGTAAAATGTAGTTTTGTAAGATTTGGGAGAAATTAGCAATTGGAGATAATCATGAAAAGACTCTTGTAGAAGTTAATGTTTGAACTATGCTTTGAATGAAACTAGAGATTTTTCACAGGCATTGGTGAAGAGAGTTTATTGTAGGTGTGAGGGCCAGTTTGCACAAAGCCTGTACAGTGTCACAAAAGCAAACAAAAAGTTATAGAAAGTAGAGTGAATAGAGTGAAGTCAATCAATCAATCAAAAATCTATTATGTACCTATAAAGTGTCAGGCATGGTGCCAAGCATGTGGGATACAAAGACAAAAATAAAATAGTTCCTGACCTCAAGAAAAACATATTTAAATATGTAAATAATCTCAAATGATATTGAAGAGTCTAGGAGGATGAAGACTCAGGAATAATTTAGAAACCATATTGTGTGAGGGTTCAAGTCATAATAATGGGATGTTTAATCACTTATAATGTGCAAGTTACTGTGCTAGGTGATGAGATTCAAATAATGAAAAAAAAAGAGAAACAGGTTATGGATACACACATAATTATGATGCAAATTATCATGATGTGGGAAAAAACAGAAGCTAAGAAAAGATGTTTAATTTTAAATTTGTTGATAAGGCATAGCATGACTGTCTAGAGAGAAATTTCACCAAGAAGTCAGTGATAGATGACTGCACAACTTGTTCAAATGTATTTTGATAAATAAGCAATGTTTCTTACATAGCAGATTGGCAACTTAAGTGTTATAAACAAATAGGCAACATAGTGAAATGCAATCTGTGGCACAGATGTAGAAATATAGGCAGATTTGTACTTTCCATATTCAGTCATTATTCTAGATGATATCAGTCTCTCAATGTTTGAATTTGGATAAGTCATTTCACTCCAAATAGTTTTCTTCATATGTAAAATGAAGGAGTCAACATGAAATAAAAAAAAAAATAAAAGATGAAGTTACTCCCAAGTAAAATTACTAAGAATTTCTCTCATTTATTTCCATTTGTCGTCATGTGATGTCATCTCCAATTCTTAAACTACATGCTAAGAATAGAAGTCAACAATGTTTTGCTGCTGAAAGATAGATGATAAAAACACAGGGAATGATATTATTAGATCTGAAAGTCAAGGCTACAAGAAGGAATTTTTCAACATTTATGTAATGTTTAAGGCACTATGTAAGATGATAAAGGAAATTTAGCACTACTAATTTGGGAAATCATTAAAGAACTCATTTAGGAAGTGGTATTTCAGTTGAGTATTTATGGAAACTACATTCTAAGAGAGTAGTTAGATGATGCAGTAGTAGATAGAGTGATAGGACTGAAGTTAGGAAAACTCATCTTCTTAAGTTCAAATCTTGCCTCAGATACTTCTCAGATACTTAGCTCTTTGCATTTGGACAAATCACTTAACCCTGTTTGCCTCAGTTCCTCATCTGTAAAGTAAGTTGGAGAAGAAAATTGCAAATCACTCCACTAACTCTGCTAAGAAAACATAAGTGGGGTGAAAAATAAGACAATCCCAGAAAAATAACTGAAGAACAACAAATTCTAAGTAGCAGAGTTCAGGAGAAAGTACATAACAGGAATTGTGGAGAACCTATACAAAACTTGTAAAGTTCCTATATAGTATATAATCACCTAGTAGCACTGGATGTTATAAAGGTTAAATTTAGGGTTGAGACTGAATACAATAATTATTTGGTTACCAATGATTTAATTTCTTAAATCCTAAATGAAACACTCAACTCAGAATGGAATTTTATGGTGATTTAATTACAATAAGAGGAAGAAATTAAGAAAGAAATAACAAAGACAGACAGAGACAGAGAGAGGGAGAAAAAGAGTGAAAGAGAGAGAGAAAGAGAGATAGAAAGAGAGAGAGAGTTAACTCAAACTGATCTGACACAGGCTGAGCCAGGCAGGAGTTCAAAGCCTTGGAGAGACAAGGGAAAAGAGAATGAGTCCTTTTCACTCATGTAACCAATTGAGGGAAGCTGTCTGTGGGAGCTCCTCCAAGCTCGAGTTCCAGGTTCAAACTGGCGTCTAGCCCTCTCCACAGGAAGTGATGAAAACTCCCAAAGGCAGCTCTCTGCATCACTTCTTGTATCTCACATGTGCCAATGGTGGTTCAAGCTTGGCTTAGGACAGCACAGGGGACATTGTCATTTCTGATTTGATATTTGCTAGCACATGCCCGTATAGTGTGGGTGTGCATATTCCTGGGTGCTAGACCAAGCAAGATGGGGTAAAATCTAAAATTCACAGTCCCCCCTGATGGTGATTGGGGGACTAGTCACCCCAATTGATCAATAAACCTAAGAATCCTGCACCCCAAAAATTTCTAACTGCAGGTGTATACAAAATTTTACCCTCTAAAAGGAAAACTACAATAGTTAGAGATAAGGGGGAAATAGAAGAGAGACAGCAAAACCAATGTTTTGCTGGGGGCACTGACAAAAGCCAATTAGGGGCAGTTCTCTTTGGCATAAGAGTGTAAATTCAAAATAAATGTTCAATCAACCTTCAGTTCAATCAACCGCACCACAAGGTTCATTCTGGATCTTGCTGTAGTGTAAGGGTTTAGGTATCTTTCTGCAAACAGCTTATTACTTGGATTTAGGAGTTAGCAAGCTTCTTCTCTGAAGATCTTTCTCGAACAAAAATTAAATTTTGGATTTTTTGAAAGTACAATCCCCCCTGCCTGAAGAAGGTGTTGAAAAACACCCAGTACAGCTCAGGATGAAAAGTTTAGTTATGGGTGTGTGTGAGTCAATTTAAAGAAAAAAGCCAAAACAAAAACAAAAAAAATAATGAAAGAAAAATTAAACCCTTTTATTTTATATATATGTGTGTGTGTGCAAATATATATATATATATACATATATATATATATATAAGAAGAATTTGAAATCAGTAACAAAATATCAAAAATATATGTATATAAAATTTTGAGTAAGCAAGAATAAATTTCTAACAGGTCCTTATATTAGGGTCAAGTGAAAGCAATTTCTAATTTTACAAGTCTATAGGACAGAATGCAGTAATATTTTACTTACCCATTTGCAGCCAAGGCTACAAGAAGTTGCCATACTATAGGAGAGAAAAAAGGACCAGATTTTTATTTTGATAGGGAAATGTCATTCCCTGGTCTGATTTTACCTTCATTCTCAGGGACAGAGGAAGCCAGAATGATAGGAAAACTTTGGTAATTGTCCTTAAGTATTTTCACAAAGAGTGTGGATACAAGGAAGGCCTACATCTTAATGTAAGTCAAATGTCGCAACCTCACACTTGGTTCAAGTCCTTAGTATTGGCTTAGAAGTACATCAGTCCTACCTGGATTGGTTTCTTCTTTTTTTAATCTCTATGCTCTTTTGGCACTATTCAGGTTAAATCTGTGCTCCTTTTTTGATCCCATTTCCTAGAATCAGACACAAACATTAATCACAATCCCATAACAATTATCAATAAATGGCAGGTTCCCACAGTCTAAAGCTGTTTGGGTATGCATTAATATTTTAGCAACTATATATATATATTGATGTTGGAAACTATGGAGTGTCTCTTTATAACATGATTGTTCACAGTCCTCAAATGCTATATAAACCTATAGAACTGCTTGCCATCGGGCCACCCCTTTTTTTAATGGGCAAGATGGGCATGTTGTATTCAGATTTACAAGGGATTATTATTTCCTGGTCAATTAATGAGTTTATTTCTGGGGTAATACCCTCTGTTGCCTCCTTTTAGAGAGGATACTGAGGAATGGAAGAAGGTGGGTTGGATTTAATTTTAATTTGCACAGGAATGGCTGATTTAAGTAAGCCTACATCAGAAGATGTAGCCCAAAGAGACTCCGGTGTATCTGTAGGTATTTCAAAGGTGGGAGGCTCTTTTGCCTCCTGCCTCTCTGAGAGAAGTACAGGGATTAAATTTAAAGATTCCTCAGGCATTTCCAAGGACATAGAGCCATCTGGGACACAGATTATTGTGGCTTGTAGTTTGCATAGTAAATCCCTCCCCAGCAAGTTTGTGGGGGATCCAGGCATTAAAAGTAAAGAATGTTCATCAGTTAGGAGTCCTACGCATACCATGTGAGGAGAATGTTTTGGGACCTTTAATGGTGCTTCTGATACACCTACTACATTTAGGGAGGCAATAGAGTCACATTTTGCATCTGGTTTGCTTACCAAAACTGACCTAGATGCCCCAATGTCCAGAAGACAATTATAGTAAGAATTTCCCACCTTTAAAGTGACATGAGGTTCCTTACTGTGTGTGTGGGGAGTATATAGGGATTATTGACATTAAAATATAAGGATCTGGAAAATCAAAGGTTTCACTCTTTGATCCCAAGGCCCTCTCCCCCCTTCACACCTTCATAAATATGCTTGGACAGTTTTTTGGGATCCCCCACATTATTGGGGGTTTTCACCCAGAGAATAGTGTGGACAAGCTCCATTTTTTATATATTGTTGTTGGGCATTGTTTTGGGTATTATCGTTTTCCTCATTTGGAACACTGTCATTATTTTGATTGGCATTACAGTTCCTATAGTTATTATTCCTAAAGTTGTTATTATTTCTTTTTTCCCATATCCAGCTCCTACAGACCATCATTGCCTGGCCTCTCTTCCCACAGAACAGGCATGTTAATGATTTATCTGTGAATTCCTGCGAAGGGGCTATGGTCTCTACCTTATTTTTCAGTTGTTTTTGTAACCTTTCAATTTCTTTCATTAAGTCTTCCACTGACTTATTGTGTGCCTCAGGTCTTTTTGCAGACCTGAAAAGATTAAAATTTAGGAAAACTGAGGCAGGTAGAAATTAATTTCTCTCTGCAAGGAGTATTATTTTTATGAGGTTTATTAAAGGTCAAGGGTTAAAGAAAATACAAGGAAGAGAAGCACATCATGGCCCACACAAATTTCACTCACATCATGAGATATGTTTGTTTGCCAGTGGAGCCAGGAAGAGAAGAGAGCCCGCTGTGGGTGGAGACCCTTTAAATAATGATTTTGCTCTTGGCCCAGGTGAGACCCCAGTGAGATTACAAAGCACTCTGGGGAAGTGGAGCAAGGATTTCTGGGGATTGAAGTCCTGGATTCAAGTCTATTTTTACGATTCTCCATTTGATTGTTATTGGGGAAAGAAGTTTCCCCAAAAAGGATCATGAAAACATAATCAACTTAAAGATTACAATAATTTGAGGATAAGAGAAAAAAAAAAGAACAAAACCAATAACTGCTGGATGCATTGACAAAAAGCCAGTTAGGGGGCAGTCCCCTTTCTGGCATGAAAGTATACATACAAATAAATGTTCAATCAACCACACCCAAAGATCATTTTTGTGCAGATTGTGATCTGGAGGTTTCTTCATGGTGTCTTCTCCAATAGTTCAATTTCTGGATTCAGAGAGGTAGCATCTTTCTTTGCCTAAAATTCTTCTAAAAGGAATTTAAAATTTATAATTTTAATAATAATAATTTTTACATTCCCCCTTAAAGAGGGTGATTGAAAAATACAGGATCACTTAGGGATGCATGCCTGAGGTGTGAGGTATATGTACCAATTGGTAAGAGAAATTAAAAAGACATCAGAAAAATCCAAATGAAAAAGAAAAATTTCTGGATGAAAATATAGACTATTAAAGTCTTATGTGTAAACATTCCATGTAAAGGAAAAATAAATCTATGACAGGTGCTTGAATCAGGGCCCAATCAAAATGATCTAAGCAATGATGCATTTACCCAGTCAATAGCCAGGACTACAGAAAGTTACCATATTATGAAAGGCAGAAAAAGGGACCAGATTTATAGAAGCCAAGTAGGAGCCAAGTTTGTAGATACTCATCTGTGAGTATTTTCAGAGTGAGTGTGGACACAAAGAAAGCCTATGTCTAGCAATGATGAACACAGTAACCTCGAGTCTTCACACTAGGTTCACGACCTTTGCATTGGCTTAGAAGTGCATCAGTCCATCCTGGATTGGATTTTCTTTGGCTCTGTGCAATGGCTCTTTTGTGTATATCTTGTCCTGGAATAAGACAGAATCATTAAGCAAAGTCCCATAATTTTTTTTAAATAATTAATGGCATCATTTTTATAGTCTTTAGCTTTTTGGGCATGCATTAGCAAATGTATCTTAAACTTATAGTAATGAAAAGTCAAAAAGTTAAAGAAAATCTTAATGCTGGTGACATGTGTTTCAAATATAAAAAAAGAGAAAAATATATTAAAAGCCTGAAAAAGTATATTGCACATGTGAGAAAAATATAATAAAAGTTTTAAAAATTCAAAAATATAGTTTATAATCATTGACACGCTGTGTCAGCTAAGAAAATATAGAATGCAAGGCTTTCTCACCAAAAATGAGATCTATTTCCTCTTCATGCCTGGCCATGTTCTACTGTGAGTATAAGGCAAATGTATTGAGCAAGGATTACCTTTTTCACTTTTAAAGAACAGTAGTACAAATATGGAGGTATCAATATCCCCAAAATTCTCAATAGCCCAATTAATTACAATAGCAAATAAACACACTATCATATTTCATATAAATTGCTATATGGCATTTTTAAAAACCTATGAATTGATGGATATTTGTCACAAGTTTTTTACAAATGTAGCAATCTTTCAACCTTGGTATTTAAACATATATTTTAAACAAGGTAAAACTTATCTTGGGTTAAGAACATAATCAAGAAATCTATATATCATTCTGGTGGAAGTTAAGTAGTGAGCTGAAGAGTATAAATAAAGGGGTGCTCCTTTTTTGGAGGCTTTTTTAGGGATACATGCCCTGAGATTAACTGTCCAAGTTCCATTCACATATTTAGAAATGCAGGAAGGTTGGGGGTTATAATTGTATTTCACTTCAGCTACTGGAATGGGCCTTACCTCATGGTAGGGGCAGGAAAAAATAACCAGAGATTGTTCAAAAAAATTCCAGAAATCATATTTTAAAAAATCCTTAAAATCAGTTGAGATATTTAGCACATTAAATTTTTCAAGTTTGTTATAGCAATTGTAACCAGTTCTGATGAAGTCCATCTATCCTCTTTGTAACAATTTACAAAGGCAAAAATAGAAAAAAGCTGTTTTTTCATAATGGGCTTAATTACAATGATATTTGTTCAATAGTTATAGGGGAAAAGCAACAGAATTTTAAAACTCAGTACATTAAATGAACAGTATAACAGAATAATATTGAATCCAGTAATATATGAACTTAAAATCACAAAGTTAGACCTTAAACAAAACAATCAGGAAAATGCAATACAGAGATTTTTATGATCATTGGAGTCTGAAATGCCTTAAAAATATAGCCTCCAGTATCTTTGAAGTTCCTTGGGTCCTTATCCATTTAAATGTCTATTGTCCGAAGGCAGAGTGGTAAGGGCTAAGCAATGGGGGATAAGGGACCCATCCAGGGCCCCACAGCTGGGGAGTATCTGAGGCCAGATTTTAACCCAGGACAGCATGTCTTTAGGGCTGGCTCTCAGTTTTCTGAGCCACCAATTTGCCTCCCCAAAGTTAGCTGAATCTTCTATTTAATGGGATCTCTGCCTCCCAAGAGGCTCTTCCTCTACTCAGAGATTGCAACAAGATGTAAGTGAATTGTGAATGGGCTAATGTGCCCTAGGCATGTGCTTTTCTTATTTTGTATTTCTTTATCCTTTATTTCTAATAATCTTTAATAAACCTCTAAAAATATAATGCTTTTAGTAGACAAACTAATTTAACTGTTACATGTCCTATTATATTTGGTTTTGTGTCACCCTGGAAGCACTTTGGTTTCAATTGGTGTGGAAAGTTTTTCATAGAGGACTTGACTTTTAGTGTTTCTAAGCTGAAGGTGAAGGTGAAGATGAAGGTGTGGAGGCTGACGTTGACTTTGCCACTCCAATATCAGAATCTTTTGGTTATTACTGCTTTGTAATACAGTTTGAAATCTTATAAGGTTTATTTACCTTTCTTCACATTTTTTTCCCATTAATTACCTTATTATTTTTTGGTGTTTTGCTCTTCTAGTTGAATTTTGTTATTATTTTTGGAGCTGCATAAAATTTTTTGGTAGTTTGACTGATTTGACATTGAATAATTAAATTAATTTAGGCAGAATTGTCATTTTTATATTGGCTTAGCCTCCTCATGATCAATTAATATTGTTCCATTGTTCTACTTTAACTTTGTTAGTAAGAAAAGTGTTTTATAATTGTGTTAATATAGTTTCTGGTTTTCTCTTTGCAAGTATACTTCCAAGTGTTGTATATTGCCTAGAATTACTTTAAATGGAACTTTTATTTCTATCTCCTTGTGCACTTTGTTGGTATTATATTCAAAAGCTGATGATTCATGTCGATTTATTTTTTCCTTCAATTCTGCTTGTTGTTAATTATTTCAACTAGTTTTTATATATTTTTGTAAAATACTCCAAGTATATGATTATATCATCAACAAAGATTAACAGTTTTTCCTCATTACCTATTTTTATACCTTGTATTTTATTTTCTTCTCTTATTTCTATTGCCAACATTTCTAATACAGTATTTGACAATAGTTATGACAATGGGCTTCCTTGTTTCATCTTGCTTTTATTGTGAAGGTTTATGACTTATTCTCCTTACAGGTAATGCTTTCTGGTGGTTTAGATAAATGATATTTATAACTTTAAGGAAATTTCCATTTATTCCTAGCTTTTCCAGTGTTTTTAGTAGGAATGAGTATTGGATTTTGGTCACATTCTTAGGAGTTAAAAGTATCTTCCCATGTGGGAATATAAACAGTTTAATTTTATTGACTTTTTTATGATTTCTATTTCCTTTTTATTTTTTTATGCTTCTTTTGAATTTAATATTTGAAAGTAAAATTTCCATCCCATTGTTCTAGACTTTTTATTAGAAATGCTTGAAAGCTCATTATTTCATACTGTGGAATATTTTACTCAGTTTTACTGTTGTGCGTCATTTTTGCTTGCAATCCAGTTACTTTGCTCTCAGAAACATTTCATTGCCAGCTTTCTGATCATTTGATGTAGAAGCTGCTAAGTCTTATATCCTGACTGTGGCTCAATGATATTTGAATTGTTTCTTTTGGCTCTTTGTAATATTTTCTCCTTGAACCAGGTGTTCTGGAATTTGTCTATAATATTCCTAGGAGTTTTCCTTTGGGGATCTCTCTCATGAGGTGATTGGCAGATAATTTTCATTTGAATTTTATCTTTGAGTTCGAGGATATCAAGACAAATTTCCCAATAATTTCTTAAAACATGGTATCTGCTCTTTTGATCATGACTTCTATATAGTCTAATAAATATTAGGTTATCTCTCCTGGATCTGTGTTTCCAGGACTGTTTTTTTTAAAATATATTTCACATTTTTTTCTTCTTTTCATTTCACTTTTTTCTTTCTTTTTCTTTCTTTTAAACATTATTTTATTTGGTCATTTCCAAACATTATTCATTGGAAACAAAGATCATTTTCTTTTCCTCCCCTCTTCCCCCCACCTCTCCCATAGCTGACGCATGATTCCACTGGGTATCACAAGTGTTCTTGATTCAAACCCATTTCCCTGTTGTTGGTATTTGCATTAGAGTGTTCATTTCACTTTTGTTTCTTAATGTCTCATGAATTTTTTCCATTCCATTTGTCCAATTATAATTTTAAGGGATTATTTTCTTTATTATGGTTTTATAACTCCTTTTACATTTCAATGATTCTACTTTTTAAAAGGAGTTGCTTTCTTCAATTACTTTTTGTACACTTCTTTATTTTTGTTATGTTTACTAAGCTATTTAATCTTTTTTTCATGATTCTCTTACATAATTTTCATTTATTTTCCTGCTTTTTTCTGAACTGCTTTTATTTGATTTGTGAAATCCTTTTGAGTGCTTCTAGGAATTCCTTATTTACCTGATACAAATTTACATGTTTCTTTGAAGCTTTGCAAGTATCTAGAAATAGTGAAATAAATATAAGGAGGCTGTTTCAAGTAATACATTGGTTTGATTTTATACTTTAAAAATATCTACCTAATAATGATTTATAATTTGAAAATATTTTTTGTTTTAATTTGTATATGCTAATTATTTTTTTCTGTTCCAATTAAATTCAGAATACAAAAATAAAGAAAAAAGAAAAATAGTATCCAGCATATGGATCAGAGACCCATAGTAACTTGCTATAAAGCAGGCAAGTTGGTCAAAGCTTCCCTAAAACCTAGTACTTATGTGTCACTTTATTGTTTGTGTGGCAATTTGCATTATCATTTTACATCAATCCTGTAAGGTTGGAGCTATTTAGTGAACTAGTTAATAAACTTATTTTGAGCTTCTATTATGTACCAGACATAGTTTTATGTGCTAGATACAAAAGGAGGAAAAATAGTCCCTATTTGAAGGATCTCACAATCTAATAGATATTTTTATTTACACTTTAGACTTGAAAACTGAGGATGAGAAAAGTTAAGTGAAATTATCTACTATGTAATGGATATGTGATTCCTTTTACTCTAAGGTCTGTTATACTAAAGAATTGAGAAATTCATAGTTTATACTGAGAATATATACATTATGGAGAAACATTTCTATTATTTCTGTCTCTTTTCTATTACCTAAAATCCCTTCCATGTCTCCACTTGTAAGGTTGAAGATAAGCCAGTTAGACCTCCTATAGGAGCAGATATCAGAAGAGATAGCACTGAAAGTAGGCCATTTCTTCTCATAGAATAGATTTTATTATTTTCTGTATCTGAGTGACTAAGTCAGATGAAAACATAGGATGCTTTCTGCTAGTTCTTTTATATTCTTTATGAACAACTTATTGAATTTGGCTATGCTTTTCAGGTTTGAGAGATAAAAAGAAGTTTTCTTACTTCTGGCACCTGTTTGGTTGAAAAGATATGCATTTTTCTGTTGGTATAGTTCACCAAATCTGCCATGTATATAGTTAACTTTATAATATTAGGCACATAACTGGTCTCTATGGATTTCAGTTTTTGTGTTCATAAAAAAAGGCATTGGAGCAATTGAAGCACCAAGTCCCATCCTGCTCCAAATTCATGATCCTGTGATTCCACAACTTTTCCTTCATTATTTTAAATACCACTGGAAACTCAAAAAGGATCAACAGGGACATCTAACTGTTGTCCATGACACTGAGGAGGTCATATTGTTATTTTATTTCTCTTTGTAACTTCTCATGAATTGTTATGAAAAGATCTTACATGTTTCTTCCCTCTTCAGTGTTGCAAAGTGTTGGATATTTTGCAAATATAATAAGTTGATATTTAATTTGATAATATTAATTAGATATTTGGTATTGGGGTTTTTATAATTTTGTGTATTATATTTTAGGCATTTAAAATATTACTTTGAGAAAAGGTCTATAGGCCTCATCCAATTGCCATCAGAGGAAGAAGGAAAAATAACAGAAAACAAATTCAGTTATCAATGTCTATTATAATAATATGGAAAAAATAGATAAGGCTATTTTAAAAGGTGATATTCATTAACACTGAAACTTTGCATTTTTTATGTACATCATCATTCTTAACCATAGTAAAATTTTATTTGGCAATATGTTTCATTTCAGAATACTAGTCACAATTAGTCCCAGTAATAGATCCCAATTAGTTCAAATAATGGATGCCATTAAGTAATTTCATGTGTTCAAATTCATATTTTTAAAAATTATAATTTTGCAAAATATGAGTAATTGGTCCCACTCCAATGGAAATGTGCAGTGTGAATACAAATAATATGACCACTTCACAAGATTCATTACCCATATTAAATTAGACCTATTTTTTGAAAGATAATTCTAAACTATATCTGTAAACCCTTTATCAGACAAATTTTGGAAAACAAATGAAAAACTGGATTGGAATTTCTGCTCTGTATAGCATCATTTTTCTAACAGAGTACTTGAGATGTTACTAAAGGAAATTTTAAAAAGCTTGACTCAGTTTCCTTTAATTTGGTCTTTCATTACTCTTAAATTACTGACTACCAGAGTGGTCTAATTTGATTACTTCAATATTTATGGATTTATAATATTATTAATATGTGTATTCCTTCAATCTATGTATATGGTAATTTCTCCATAATTTAGTACATAGTCTTTAATAATTTCTGTTTGGACAATGGTCAGCCAATAGCCAAACTGGTGAAAAGCCTTGATAAAATTAGATATATTCATCCTCATATAACTAAAATATATCCCATAACTAATCTACAGGTATTTACAGTTTTTTAGGCAGTGCCAGAAAGTATTCTTCATAGGCATAGCTCTTGAAAACACAGAATGACTCATACATCACTATGTCATTATTAAAATTAAATTTTAATAATTATAAAATAACTATCATTTATATAACATTTTAAAATTTGCAAAGTGTTTTATAAGTATTATCTAATTTTATCTCATAACAACTCTGGGAGGTAGGTGCTATTATTATCCTCATTTTTTTAATAAATAAACTGAGGCAGGAGAGATTTAGTTTCATATAGCTAGTAAGTGTATGAAGTAGGATTTGAACCTGGATTTTCCTCATTCCAGGTCAGTTAAGACATTTTAATCTGGCTAGTTTTCTCTCTCCACTATTCAAAAATGAAAAAGAGCCCTTTCCTCTTCTGGCATAGTTCTCTCTCTCTCTCTCTCTCTCTCTCTCTCTCTCTCTCTCTCTCTCTGTATATATATATATATATATATATATATATATGTATGTATGTATGTTTGTATGTATGTTTGTATGTGTGTATATGTATCACTTGTGAGCTCACCATTCTGTCCTGATCCTGGTTATCCTAAAACATCTCTGATAGGTAAATATTCTCTAAGGAGTTGGACTTAGAGACCTCAATTTCTCCCTTATTACTTCTTCATAAGAGGAGAGTTTCCCTGTCGGGACCAGGAAAATGTCAGCACATTGTGCCATGTAGTTTGACCATTGTACTTTAAGTCAATTCATCATTGCTATTCAGCTCATATAATAGCTAGAGCTTGCCAGCTTCTCTTACCTAAGAGAGTTATTGTTTACAGATAAATAAGGAGCAGTTCTCTACTCTACTTCTAAAAGGCCAGCCCAGTAAGATGCACAGAGGCCTGGAAGTAATTATTTTAGCTTGGAAGCTGACTGACCTTTGGAGCCTAAAATCTAAGAAAGGTTTCAAATATAAGTTATTATAATTTAGCATTAATTTTTCTCAACAACCCATGAGCTATAATAAATGAGGATCAGGATGATTTCAGAAAAACCTGGGAAGATTTATTTGACCTATATAAAAAGTGAAGTGAGAAGAACCAGAAAAAAAACATTATATACACTAACAACAATATTGGAATGAAGATCATATGTGAAATACTTAGTAACTCTAACCAGTAAAATGCTCCAAGAGAATTTCAAATTAAAATGAAAGATTCTGTCCATCTCTGGAAAGAGAGATCTGGAACTCTGAGCTGAAGTCAAAGCATAATTTTTTCACTTTATTTTCATTATTATTTTTTGCAACATGGCTAATGTAGAAATATGTTTTGCATCACTTTGCATGTATAATGAATATCATATTGCTTCCTTAACAATTGGTAGGGGAGGGGATTTAGGGAGGAAAAGAATTGGGAACTCACACTTTGAAAAAATTAATATTAAAAAATTAAATTTCTAAAAAGGAATCTGTTATAGATAATTTGTATTCTACATTATTTGAAGGAGTTTCCTTTTTGAAAGATCTCTAAAATGATGTTTAGAACCTCCCCTCATTAAACTCTTGCAAAAAGTCCTAAAAATGTAAAGAATGAAAAAATGAGTAAATACTACAATCATTAGATGGAAAAGGATCTCTATCGGTTTCTCTCTTTTCCCCAGATGCTATTTATAGCTATTGCTACATCGAAATGCCTCATACTGTCATTTGGTGGCTTTGGTTGTAGAACAAAATTAATAAAAATGTTCACCTGAGGTAAAAAAAAAAAACATACTGACTGATTTTGTCCAATTCTTGGATTTTTCAGCTCAAACTGCAATCTGTAAACTTTTCAAAAACTTTAAAGAAAGGCAAGCAATTCAAAGAATAAGATGGGAGCAGTGAGTGTCAATTTCATTTGCCTTTGGAACCAATTCATACATTAATTTGTTTCTAGAGTTTGTAAAGATCAGTTTGAAATTTATAATTTACAGTATTTGTTTACAAATACATAAGGAAACAATAAATGCTTCAAACACCATCTGCCTGTATTTTCCCTAAAGGGTTTTGCATATTTTCAACAAGAACAGAGTCTAAATATCTTGCAATTTTCTCCAAATTTCATAATTTCACAGTGTCCCTGCTAATGAAGTACAGTATGTGCCCTTATAATAAGCCAAATTGATTTCAATCTGCAGACAGTGCCTCCTAATATTGTGAAAACATAGCAGGAACTGTTTGGTGAATAGGAGTGTTACTTTGGAGGAGAAGGAAGACTGAAGGCAAATTTCATTTTGACACTAGAATGAAAAAAACATTTTGTACTACAACTAACAATTGGGTTCAGGTATCTCAGAAACCTGGAAAAAAGAGCCTGGCAGACCAAGAAATATTAAATGAGTGCATGTTGATATATGGAAGCTATTGAGGCAAAAGATAACTGATCATTCCTTCATATAGGTAAACTGGTGATGAAAATCAGTATCATCTCTGATATGCAAATGCAGTCTTTGGACATCTGAAAAAAAGAATATTTGAGGACCACAAAATTAGATCTGAAATTAATTTCCTGGTTTGACATAGTCATACTTTCTGACTTTCTTTGTAGGGTAGAAGCACAACTTATATACAAGAAGGATTTTAAGATGTTGTAAACCTAGTGCCATAGTATCATAGAATCTTAGGACTAGGAAGAATTGTTTTTTGAGACTGGATCTTCCTATTCTGTTCAATCTTCCAAGTATAGGATGGGACCAGAGGCAGTATTAATTGAATTAGAAGCTTTAACTTGTCTTTTTTTTTTCTTTCTAAGTTGGGCTAATTCACCACTCCTTATGCAGCCTGCTTCCTCGGAGCTCATCATATTTTTTTCCCCAGAAGTACAGGCATCCAATTGATTTTAATACTATAGCATTATAGAACTCTCAAACTCTAGTAATCCATCAGATTCAACTTCCCCAGAATCAGTGACTACCAGTCTTAGTATGGGCAACACATTTAGAGGATATTTGATCTATTTTTTTTAACCAATGGATAGATATATCTCCTCTACACCATATTTGAAAAATTCCCAGGCCTGCCACTGGCCAAAGGGCCAAGAGTGGAAATTGGGTTCCATGGAGGGCATATTTAACTGGAAGTAATTTTAGAATGAAAGATTACAATAAATATAAAATCTTAGACTGATTGAAATTCTCAATCCAAGGAAATAATGTATATATTACTAGATAGAAATGTATATGTCAGACATTAATACTATTCAGGAAAAAAAGACTTAAAAGGACAAATACAAAAAATGTCATTTTCTCCAAGAAAGGTGTTAGATGTCATTAATATTATAAAGCCTAAGTGAGCAAGCAATAATGTTATTTGGTGGGAAATTCAAGATTTAATAGCAAACATTTCTTAAATGCTTGCCACTTATAAGACATTGCACTAGACCATTGTAATACAAAGACAAAAATAATTCAAACCCTGCCTTTAGAAACTTTAAATGCTCCTGGGAGAATATGATATATGCACAAATAGGCAAACACAAATAAATTAATATATAAATGTATGCAAAGCAATTTTGAGATGGAGAAATTTGTAATTATTAGGGGAGTATAAATCAGGTAAGGTCTCATATCTTACCATGTGACTTCTCTACTCAATAAACATTATTGAGTTCCTACTGCCTTAATGTTTTACCTATCACCTATTTTAGTCTTTTTCAACTTGGCCTCAATTTACCTTTTCATAATTATTACACAATAATCTCCCTGAACTTTGCAAACTAGGTATACTGACCTTTTGGTTAGTCTAGCATGACATTTCATATCCTATCTTGGTGCCTTTGCTCTAGATGTCCTTATGACTGGACTGTACTCCCTCCTCATCTCTGTTTCTTAGGATCCCTGGTTTCCTTCATAATTCACATTGAATACCATCTGCTAAATTAAGCCTTTTTTTTTTAATTCAGAGCCACAGTAAATAGACTATTGGGCCTGGAGTCAAGAATACCTGAGTTCAAATTCTACCCTAATGCTTATTTACTATATGATACTCTTAAACTCTATTTGCCTCAGTTTCCTCACTTGTAAAATGGGGATAATAGTATCTACCTTAGAGGATTGTTAAAATTTGATGAGATAACATCTGTAAAAAAGGTTTAGCACAGTGCTGCACCCCTACTAAGCTGCTAGTTTCCTCTCTGCAAATTATTTTGTCCTTACTTTGTATATATAGTACTGATAGTTATATTGATGCATGTTGTCTTCCCTTATAGGTGGGAATGATTTCATCTTTGTTTTTCTATCCATAGCACTTAATAGTTCTTGGAATCAAGTAGAACTTAAAAAAACTGTTGATGGATTGATTGATAGCTACTTCAAATATTTAGGGATGGCCTGGGGAAGAGAAATGATACTTTTTTCTCTCTACACCAAAAAGACAGAATTAAGAGCCCCAAGTAAAAGTTTCAGAAGGGAAAACATGTATTTGATATAAGGCAATAAAAATCCCTAATGATTGAGCTATTCCCAAGTGTAATGGGCTACCTTAGCAATCTTTTACATAGTAGATGCTCATTAATGTTTATTGATTGATTAAGGATTGTTTGCACTGGTAATTATATGTAAAAACTACAAAGGGGCTAAATGATTTTTAGTGTTTTCATCTAAATCCCACCATCTTAGGAGTCAAAGAAAAATAAAGGAAGACCAACTTAAGGAGTTCAGTTTTGTGTGATTTATGAAAGTAAAGAAAAGAATATGCTAAAAATTGAAGAAAGGTGGAAGAAATAGTAGTTCTGATTTTGAAGTCTTAGAGAAATTCACAAATATTAAGATGGGGCTAAAAGAACAAGTATCTTGAGAAATTTACTGCTACTTAAACAGAGAAAATAATATCAAACTCCTTCAGAACTGTCCCTGCCTCCAAAAAATTCATTTGAATATATTTTTAAATTAAAGAGAAATAGGTGAAAACAGTAAGCTAAAAGAGAATGATGATGATGATGATAATGATGATTAGAGACAGAGAGAGAGACACAGAGATAGAGACAAAGACAGAAATATAGAAATAGAGACAAAGAGACAGAGATATGTAGATGGAGAAAAATTGGAGGGAGGAGAGTCAAATGTAAAACAAACTACAAAAAACAAACTATAAAATGTATTATGAAGATGTTTAAGGGAGAAACATAGACATTTTCTGATTTGTTTGGCTCCAGAAGGTGAAAACCAAGAAAAACGGGTTTAAATTTTAAAGAGAAAATTTTTTCAACAATTAAATCTCCCCGAAAGTGGGACAATTTGCCTCAATAGATGTGTTTTTTCATCTTCTTTGGAGGTCTTCAAAAAACTGGACAGTTACTTGTGTGTTGTGTTATAGTGTGGGTGTTTTCAATTGTGGATGGGATTAGATGGCCATTGAGAATATTCTCAATATTTAAATTCTGTGATTCTGATTTTATTTGCAGTTAAAACAGTCATATGGAGGAAGTATAACACTTTTATTTTCTCTACAATGATTCTTGTTTATCACAATGAAGAATAGAAGGAATTTTATTTCTTATAGATAAGCTTTTTACTTAGAGTTTCTGTATTTCTGTGACTTAAATTATTTACATTTCAATTACTATATTAGTTGGAGTTACAACTTCTTACTTATTCATTCATTTTTTTTTAAACTCTTTCCTTCTGTCTTAGAATCAATACTGGTTCCAAGGCAGAAAAGAGATAAGGGATAGGCAACAGGGGTTAAATGACTTGCCCAGGGTTCTACAGGTAGGCCGTGTGTCTGTTCACAGATTTCAACCCAGGATCTCCTTTCTCTAGGTCTAGCTGTCCCCATTTATCTATCTTAAAGAGGTGTGATTTTACTTAAAGACATTTAAAAATTGCCTAGAGTAACAGAGGAAGAAATAGATTACCTAAACAACCCCATATCAGAAAAAAAAATTGAACAAGCCATCAAAAAACTCACTAAGAAAAAAACCCCAGGTCCAGATGGATACACAAAGGCATTCTATCAAACATTAAAAGAACATTAATCCCAATATTATACAAACTATTTGACAGAATAAGCAAAGAAGGAGTTCTATCAAATTCCTTTTATGACACAAATATGGTACTTGATTCCAAAGCCAAGCAGGTCAAAAACAGAGAAAGAAAACTATAGACCAATCCCCCTACTGAATATAGATGCAAAAATCTTAAATAGGATACTAGCAAAAAGACTCCAGCAATTGATCATGAGGGTTATTCACTATGACCAGGCAGGATTCATACCAGGAATGCAAGGATGGTTCAATATTAGGAAAACCATCCATATAATTGACCATATTAACAAGAAACTGACAAAAATCACATCATTATCTCAATAGATACTGAGAAAGCCTTTGACAAAATACAACACTCATTCCTATTGAAAACACTAGAAAGCATAGGAAGAGAAGGAACTTTCCTAAAAATAATAAACAGTGTATACCTAAAACCATCAGCAAACATTATCTGCAATGGGGAAAAACTAAAAAGTTTCCCAATAAGATCAGGAGTGAAACAAGGATGCCCATTATCATCTTATTTAACATTGTACTAGAAACACTAGCAGTAGAAATTAGAGAAGAAAAACACATTGAAGGTATTAAAATAGGCAATGAAGAGACCAAGTTATCACTCTTTGCAGATGACATGATGGTCTACTTAAAGAATCCTAGAGAATCAACCAAAAAGCTAGTCAAAATAATCAACAACTTTAGCAAAGTTTCAGGATACAAAATTAACCCACATCAGTCATCAGCATTTCTTTATATCTCCAACACATCTCAGCAGCAAGAATTAGAAAGAGAAATTCCATTTAAAATCACCCTAGACAATATAAAATACTTAGGATTCTGTCTGCTGAGACAAACACAGGAAGTATATGAACACAACCTCAAAACACTTTCCACACAATTAAAATTAGATCTAAACAATTGGAAAATCATTGATTGCTCATTGGTAGGCTTAGCTAACATAATAAAAATGACAATCCTACCCAAATTAATTTACTTATTTAGTGCCATACCCATTGATCTACTAAAATAACTTTTTTACTGAATCAGAAAAAAAAGCATAACAAAGTTCATTTGGAAGAACAAAAGATCAAGGATATCTAGGGAATTCATGAAAAAAAAAATGTGAAGCAAGGTGGCCTTGCAGTCCCAGATCTCAAACTATACTATAAAGCAGTGGTCATCAAAACAATATGGTACTGGTTAAGAGACAAAAAGGAGAATCAGTGGAATAGTTGTTGTACTGAGGTAAGTGATCTCATCAAGATAGTCTATGATAAGCCCAATGATCCCAGCTTTTGGGACTGAAACCCACTATTTGATAAAAACTGCTGTGAAAATTGGAAGACAGTATGGGAGAGATAGGGTTTGGATCAACATCTCACACCCTACAACAAGATAAACTCAGAATGGGTCAATGACTTGAATATAAAGAAAGAAACTATTTAAAAGAAATATAAAAAAAGAAACTATAAATAAATTAGGTGAACACAGAATAGTATACATGTGAAATAATTGGGAAAGGAAAGATTGTAAAACCAAGCAAGAGCTAGAAAAAAATCACAAAATGTAAAATCAATAATTTTAACTACATCAAATTTAAAAGTTTCTGTACAAACAAAACCAATGTAACTAGAATCAGAAGGGAAACAACAAATTGGGAAACAATCTTCATTACAAAAACCTCTGACGAAGGTCTAATTACTCAAATCTATAAAAAGCTAAACCAATTGTACAAGAAATCAAGCCATTCTCTATTTGATAAATGGGCAAGGGACATAAATAGGCAATTTTCAGTTAAAGAAATCAAAACTATTAATAAGTACATGTAAAAGTGTTCTAAATCTCTTATAGTCAGAGAAATGCAAATCAAAAGAACTCTGAGGTATCACCTCACACCTAGCGGATTGGTCAACATGCCAGCAAAGGAAAGTAATGAATGATGGAGGGGATGTGGCAAAGTAGGGACATTAATGCATTGCTGGTGAAGTTGTGAATTGATTCAACCATTCTGGAGGGCAATTTAGAATTATGCCCAAAGGGCACTAAAAGATTGTCTGCCATTTGATCCAGCCATAGCACTGCTGGGTTTGTACTCAAAAGAGATAATAAGGAAAAAGACTTGTACAAGAATATTCATAGCTGCACTTTTGTGGTGGCCAAAAATTGGAAAATGAGGGGATGCCCTTCAATTGGGGAATGGCTAAACAAATTGTGGTATCTTTTGGTGATGGAATACTATTGTGCTCAAAGGAATAATAAAGTGGAGAAATTCCATGGGAACTGGAATGACCTCCAGTAATTGATGCAGAGTGAAAGGAGCAGAACCAGGAGAACATTGTACACAGAGACTGATACACTGTGATACAATTGAATGTAATGGACCTCTCCATTAGTGGCAGTGCAGTAATCCTGAATAACTTGGAGGGATCAATGAGAAAAAAACACTATCCACATTCAGAGGAAAAACTGTGGAAGGAAAAACACCAAAGAAAAACAACTGCTTGAATACATGGGTTGAGGGGATATCGTTGGGGATATAGACTCTAAATGAACTTCAAATAGCAACAACCTGGAAATGGGTTTTGATCAAGGACACATGTGAAATTGCACATCAGCTATGGGAGGGGTGAGGTGAGGTGAGGGAGAGAAATAATATGATTCTTGTAACCAAGGAATAATGTTCTAAATTGACTAAAAATTATTTTAAATTAAAAAAGGAAAAACACTCCTAAACGTTTTAACTATAAAGGAATGTTACATTAAAAAAATTTAAGAAAACTATTGAAAATTGAATTGTTACTAAAATTTTAGATGAACATATTTGACTTTATTTTGGGGATCCATTTTCTTAAAAGTTATTTAATACAATGAATTATATTGGTAAATATATCAGTTATTAGAATTCTTTAAGGACTGTTTTTAATGTCACTACATTTCACATTCCATTGCAGCAAACAATATGGTGATAGAACTCATTTGAGTCATTAGCCTATGCCAATGTTGGTGAAGTTTTTAGAGACTGCGTGCCCAAATGGCAATCCTTACACTACATGTGAGTACCTCAGCTTACCCCAGTTGGGGGAGGGAGGAATCATTTCCATTGGGCTGCTGGGCAGAGGGGAGGGTGATGTGAGAAATGTCCTCAAGTGTGTGAAGAGAGAGAAGGGAGCAGCCCCCTCCAGTACATGCGCAAAAGGTTTGCCAACATGGGCCTATGCTAATTGATGAGTATGGTGGTAGATCATACCTACTTCCAAATTAGGTAGTATCAAGTTTAATCTTATTGATTGTATTCACAATAGTAAGTGATCACTATGTTGTAGTCACTATCAATTAATATATTCACCTCACTTTTGTTGACTTTGAATTCAACTTTCTTTGCAAAGGGAATTATGAATGTATTAATGAGGGATTTATATTAGAAAATATTAAAAATTTTGGTCATAGTTTTTCCTCTTCCAAAAGCTCCTTCCTCTCTACATCCCAAATTTGCCCTATAGTTTGGAAAAATATCAGACTAAGTGAAAGAAATAAAATGGACTCCAATAATTTAGCTGGACAAGAGTTGATAGATAAGGTAGGTAGGATTTGTAAACCTCAAAATTCCTTAGACTTATAATTGTTGAAAATTTCACCATTGGGATATTTCATACTTGGAAAATTTCTTACTGATAGTCTATTGGAATGGGAACCCCATTGGCATGGGAGGTTCCTTCTCTTCCCTTCTTAAGATTACTTTAGGACAGAAACCCTTTGCTGAACAATGGAAAGGACTTTGACCTATGCTTAAGCATAGAACAGGAATTTCTTTGAGTCTTGATTGATTTTAGAATTGATGCAATGGAGATACTTGGAATAAATCTCCACCCTATTCAGTCCTAATAGGATTGAGTAAGGGCTGCAGCCTAGATCAAAATTTAATTATTCCAATCTCTACCATACTCAAGTTAACAGGATTTAGAAAGGGCTGTAGCAAAGGAGTATAGATTTAATCATTTGAAAATATGACCTTCAACAGACATGTGCAAAAGCCAGAAACCTCTGGGCGGTCCTGGGTTAAGCGAGAGCCTCCATTGACAGGGAAATTGATGAAGAGTGATTGGTAGATGTGAGGAATGAGGGGAGGCAACTTGGATGGTGTCCTTAAAGATAGGAGGGTCTGGAGACTGAGGGAGGATTGAGTTTTTGGTGGGTGTGGTGCCTGGGCTCTGAGGAAGCTTGCTCTGAAGGAAGCTGAAGGTGGGGGCCTCTGAGACTGTTTCTCCATTTTGGACACGTGAGTGAAAGGGACTGATCTCCTTTCTTTGCCCCAGCTATCTAAGGGCTTGGGCCTTTTGGCCCAGCCTAAACAGAAGGGGTATTTAAGCCCTATTCCCTTCTCTCCCCTTTCTCTCTATATATATATCTCTAATTCCTTTCTTGCTCCTATTGTAAATAAACTCCAAAAAAGGCTGACGGCTGACTTGAGTTTTTCATTTAGGAATTACATAGCTGATTCCTTGGCGACCTTAAATTAATATATATCAGTCTTTTAAAGTGATTCCCTTGTAACATTTGTGGCTGACCACACGGGAGTCTAAAGAATCCTCTCAATAAAACTTTTTCCTTGCCTTTTTACTATACTGTTTCACCACTTAGTCCTTTTTTTTTTAAAAAAAAAAAACTTGGCTTAAAGACACAGCTGCTAGAACACGTGAGTATAAAAAACTTTTTCTCTTTTCTCCTTAAGTTAAATTGGAATCAGCAGTTTTTTCTTTTTCTTCCCTTTAATCTTAAGGGACAGCTGGGTAGCTCAGCGGATTGAGAGCCAGCCCTAGAGGCAGAAGGTCCTGGGTTCAAATCGGACCTCAGATACTTCCCAGCTGTGTGACTCTGATAGACAGAAAACAGCTGTTTTTAAATCTCAGCAACAGGACTCTAAAGTCCTAGCTGGAAGAACTGTTTCTAAATATCCTTTCCCTTAAGGAACAACTTCCTGGATTAAAAAAAAAAAACCCTGTGGAAAGTTTGTTGCTTTACCCTGCTCCCCACGTGTTTTGTGAAATTACAAAATATACATATAAAAATGAGTACTACATTCTTTGACAATTATATGGCAGCTGAAGAAGTAGGGGCATTGAGGAATGAAGGATACCTCCAAATTTTTATATTAATAGGTACTGTCATTTTTGTACTCCTCAATACTATATTTAGAGATGAAAAAATAAAAAATATTGAGGATAAAATAAAACAAAATGAGGATAAAATAAAACAAAATGAGGATAAAATAAAACAAAATGAGGATAAAATAGAAAATATTGAGGATAAAATAGAAAATGTTGAGGATAAAATAGAAAAAAATGAGGATAAAATAGAAAATATTGAGGATAAAATAGAAAATATTGAGGATAAAATAGAAAAAATTGAGGATACAATAGAAAAAATTGAGGATACAATAGAAAAAATTGAGGATAAAATAGGAAATATTGAGAATAAAATAGAAAAACTTGAGGATAAAATAGGAAATATTGAGAATAAAATAGGAAATATTGAGGATAAAATGGGAGATATGGAAGATAAAATAGGAAAAATTGAGGAAAAAATGCAAGCCCAATTAGAAGATCTAAAATGTTTCTTACAGGATCAATGGGCAAACACCCACTCTACCAGAAACAGACCTGTTTCTGAACCTTTGAATGAGGAAATTTCCTTCCCTGAAATAGAGATGGAAAACACCTTCCCTATAGCCCAGTTAACAGACTGCTTCTCTCGTGCAGTGCAAATCTTGTCTGAATTTAATCCCCAAAACCCTTCCCCTGCAATCCCAGCTTCTCATGTTCCTTCTCCTACAGAAAACCAAATTCCAATGCAAGGGAGATCTTGTCCTCCTAGAGAAACCTGTCCTTGTCAAACTGACCCACAAGTGCAAAATTCAACTAGAGGCCTGTTTCCTCTAAGAGAAGTACCTGAAATAGGACGAAATGGGGATGTGGTGACTTTAAGACATAGGATACCGTTTACTCCCCAAGAAATAAATGAATTTACACGAAATATCCCCACATATGAACAAGATCCTTTTCTAGTAACAAAAAAGATGGGAGACATATTTTTTCAATATAATCCGTCTTACAAGGACGTTGAGAGCTTACTACAGGCTTTTTTAAGTGAACGTGAAAAAAATAAAATAATTGCTCATGTCAACAAAACCCGGGGGCGTAATGCAGCACATTGGCCATCTCAGGATCCCGAATGGGACTATAATAATCCTGAGGACTATCTACAACTATACCGTTGTAGAGAGGCCATCCTCACGGCCATGAAGGAATGTGCGGACAGTACAGATAAGTGGATGGAACTGGAAAAAATTAAGCAAAAGGAAAACGAAACACCCTCCAGATTTATGGACAGAATTATCGAGTTTGGGGACAGATACTTAGATTGGGACTTAAATAAAGAGAATAGTTTAAGACAAGTTAGAAGAATATTTGTAAATAATTCTTGCAAAGTAATTAAAAATTATTTTAAAACACAATGCCCAAGATGGTCAGATATGGACCTTGAAGAATTGCGAAAAACAGCTATATATGTTTTTAAGGGAAACGAAGAAAAGGAGAAAGAGAATAATGATGACATGGAGGAAATGAAGAAAAAAATGAGATGTGTAATAGATAGGATAACTAAATTAGAAAGTGGGCATGATAATGAACCAACGACAATTGCCCCTCTCCAGAAATCCAATTATCAATCCATTACTTGCCACTTCTGTGAGAAGAAGGGCCACAAAATGATGGAATGTAGAACCTTTCTTAAGATGTTTGGAAGGAATACACAGTTTAATAATGGTTTTAGAAATAATAACTATAGAAATTATGATAATGGTTATAGAAACCAAAATTCTAGAAATTATAATAATGACTATGGAAATAACTATAATGAATATAGAAATAAGAACTTTAGAAACCAGAATTATAGAAATAGGAATTGGGAATTTAATGACAATGCTCAAATTGAAGAAAATTTTAATGATAATACTCAACAATATATGAGAAATGGCGCTCGTCCAAAAATTACTCGAGGTACTAATGACCCTCAGAGAGGTGCCCTTCAGGGGGGTGCCCAAGGAATATCCCAAACACAATGATGGTGCCCGGGGGGGGCTGGGGCACAGGAATCAGAGGATACAACCTTTGATTTCCCAGACCCTGATGTCCTACTACCCGTTGTCCCTATCCACTGCCCTCCCCATACTAATGAACCCCATGTTACCTTAAAAGTGGGTAACACCTATTATGATTGTCTATTAGACACCGGAGCTTCCTGGTCTGTATTAAAGAGAACACCTGATTTACAATGTTATTCTATTGGCTCAGAGAATGTAATGGGAGTATCAGGAATAACCCAAAGAGTTAAAAGACTTCCTCCTAGAATGGTGTCTGTAGGACCCCTAGAGGTACAACACTCCTTCCTTTTGATGCCTGACTCCCCTTTAAATTTGCTGGGGAGGGACCTTCTATGCAAACTCAGAGCCACAATAACCTGCTCCCCAGATGGCTCATTATCATTAGAAGTACCAGAGGAATCTTTAAATTTACTCCCTGTACTTCTCTCTGAAAACCAGGAGGCAAAAGAACCTTCCATTTTTGAAATACCTAAAGATATACTGGAGTCTCTTTGGGCCACATCTTCTTCTGATGTAGGCTTACTTAAATCTGCTGTTCCTGTGCAGATAAAAACTAAATCTAGCCCACCTCCTTCTATCCCTCAGTATCCCCTCTCAAAGGAGGCAATTGAGGGTATTACACCAGTTATTAACTCATTAATAGAACAGGGAATAATAATCCCTTGCAAATCTGAATACAACACGCCCATCCTGCCAATTAAAAAACCAAAAAAAGGACCCGATGGCAAACACATCTATAGATTCGTACAGGATCTAAGGGCAGTGAATAATCACGTTATAAAGAGACACTCCGTAGTTTCTAACATACATACTATTATTTCATCTATTCCTAGCACAGCTACATACTTTACAGTAGTAGACTTGTGTTCAGCTTTCTTTTCCATACCAATACATGAAAACTCCAGGCATATTTTTGCTTTCACCTGGAAGGGCTCACAATATACCTGGTGTCGGCTGCCACAGGGTTATGTCGAAAGTCCGAGCTTATTTGAGCAAATTTTGAGCCAAGACACAGACAATATAACATTTAAAAATAGCAAATTAATCAAATATGTAGATGATCTACTCTTGGCTTCAACAGATGCAGAAACATGTCAAGAAGATAGCAAACATCTTCTTTTGGAATTGCACAAAAGAGGACATAAAATCTCTAAGGATAAAGTTCAATGGTGTCTCCAAAAAGTAGAATATTTGGGATTCATCTTGACTGCGGGTGCTCGTTATATTTCTCCAAAACGAATTGAGAACATTCAAAAATTGAGTGCTCCTACCACTAAGAAACAGCTGAGAGCAATTTTAGGAGCAACAGGGTTTTGTAGACAATGGATTCCTTGCTATGGGGAAATCACTAAACCCCTTATAGCATTAACAAAGGATTCGGTTCCTGAACCCCTCAAATTAGAGCCTGAACACTTGTCAGCTCTAACAGATCTGAAAAAGGCTATCATGTCTGCCCCTGCTCTAGGCATCCCAGATTACGACAAGCCATTTACTTTATATGTGCATGAGCGAAGAGGAGTAGCCTCTGGTGTGTTAACTCAGACTTTGGGACCTTCTCAGCGCCCAATTGCTTATTATTCTGCCCAACTAGACCCAGTAGCAGCAGGAGCACCACCATGCCTTAGAGGAGTAGCTGCTACAGCCTTACTAGTAACAAAAACCGTTGATTTAGTATTGGGATGTCCATTAACAATAATGTGCCCACATGAGATTGAAGCATTATTGGTAAAACATAGAACACAGGCATTCTCGGATCAGAGAATTACAAGGTATGAAATAACCTTATTAAATAGTGAAAATATTACCTTGAAACGCTGTTCAACTCTTAACCCTGCCACCTTGCTTCCAGATTTACCTACTTCAGGAGAACCACTACATAACTGTGAAACATTAGTGTCCATGGCAGAAAAGCCTCGAGATAATCTCTTGGACACTCCCTTAGACAATGCAGATCTGATTTTATTTACCGATGGTTCCTCTTTTATGAGGGATGGCATACGTTACACTGGAGCTGCCGTAGTCTCAGAATTTGCCACTGAATGGTCAGCTTCACTACCTTCTAACATTAGCGCTCAAGGAGCAGAACTCATAGCTCTAAAACAAGCTTGTATAATTGCCAAGGATAAAAAGGCAACAATTTATACGGATTCTAGATATGCTTTCGGCATTTGTCACTCAGTCGGGATGCTATGGCTCCAAAGAGGATTTTTAACCTCAGCTGGAAAATCCATAGCTAATGCAGAAATTATTAATGAAGTTCTTTCTGCTCTCAAACTGCCTAAAGCCCTAGCTGTAGTTCATTGCTCTGCCCATACAGGTGGCTCTGACCCTGTCTCTAGAGGAAATGACCGAGCAGATGCCGCTGCAAAACTAGCAGCCATAGAAGGACCTGGATTAATTTTAACATTAACAACCACTGATAATTTAAATTTATCACTCTCCTATAATGAAAAGGAAGTGGAAAAATGGAAACAAAAATTTAAAGCAAAACAAATTAATGGAGTATGGGTGTCACCTGAAGGAAAACCCCTGCTCCCTAGAAGTTTCTATAACCAAATTTGCCAATCTATTCATAAAAATGGTCATTTTGGCACCCAGGGCATCGTGGACTCTGTCAAGAGAGTATGGATAGCCCCTGGTATAACTACTGTAGCCTCTAAAGTATGTTCAGCCTGCCCTATCTGCCAGGCATATAACCAACATGCATATCGTGGAAAAGCCTTTGGGGGACGTCCTCTGGCTTACACACCTTTTGAACATCTACAGATAGATTTCATTACAATGCCAAAAGCTGGACGTTATAAATTTTGTCTAGTAATTGTAGATCAACTAACCAGATGGCCGGAAGCATTTCCTACAACCCGAGCCACAGCAGATTTTGTTGCAAAGATACTTTTAAAAGAAATTATCCCTCGTTTTGGCCTACCAGAACGTATTGACTCCGATAGAGGGAGTCATTTTACCGATTCTGTCTTAAATCAAATATATTCTTGCTTGGGGATAACTCCAAAATTCCATGTTCCATATCACCCCCAGAGCTCAGGCCAAGTGGAGAGGATGAATAAAGAACTTAAGACTATGATTGGCAAATTATGCACTGAGACCCATTTAAAATGGCCTGAAATTCTCCCTCTGGCCCTATTTTATCTTAGAAGCAGGCCTAGAGGAGACTTACATATTTCACCATTTGAGATGCTTTTTGGACATCCGCCTATACAGGCTAAGCCTTTCTCCCCGGCTTATACATCACTATTAGGGGGAGATATTACTATTGCTTCCTATATACAGGAGTTACAGCACAAACTACGTGAACTTCATGAATCCGGAGCTGCAGTACAAGCTGGACCATTAGACTTTTCTCTGCATGACCTGAACCCAGGAGATAAAGTTTATATCAAGAATTTCAAGCGAACTGGAGCAACTGAACCTTCATGGGAAGGACCATTCCAAATATTATTAACTACTCCAACATCTATAAAGATTGGAGAAAGAGACTCTTGGATTCACTGCTCACATGTGAAGAAAGCATCTTCTGCTGAGACTGATTGACTCTATCCTATTATATGAATTGTGACTCTATCTTATCATATGAATTGGAGATAATAATCCATAGACAAATGGATATTTTTTTTCAAGAATATATTGAATTACTGATTTTTTTCTTATTTTTTCTTATTTCTTTTCTTTTATTTTTTATCAGAATATTTGATTTTTTTTCTCATTTTTTGTACTGAAGGTACACATAATTAATACTAATATTTTTTTCCCTGCAGTAATACAA
This sequence comes from Monodelphis domestica, assembly GCF_027887165.1. Taxonomy (NCBI): domain Eukaryota; kingdom Metazoa; phylum Chordata; class Mammalia; order Didelphimorphia; family Didelphidae; genus Monodelphis; species Monodelphis domestica. Next base: position 253,182,108 of record NC_077233.1, read on the forward strand.
GTTAATATATATACTCTTGCTATAATATCAATATATGCCTAAAAGCTTTAAACTATGGGAACCTGCCATTTATTGATAAAATATTATAGGACTGTGATTAATGTTTGTGTCTGATTCCAGGAAAAGGGATAAAAACAAGGAGCACAGACTAAACCTGAATAGTGCCAATAGAGCACACTAGAAATATTAAAGTGAGACTCGAGGTTGCGACGCTTAACTTATGTTTAAGTCGTAGGACTTCCTTGTATCTACACTCTTTTTGAAGTACTCAAACAAGTAAAAAGCTTGACTATCATGCTGGCTCCCTATATCCCTGAGGAAAAATCAGACAAGGGAATGACATTTCCCCATCAAAATAGAATTCTAATTCTTTTCTTCTTATATTATGGCAACTTCCTGTAGTCTTGGCTACAAATGGCTAAGTGAAATATTACTGCATTCTGTCCTACATACTTGTGGGATAGAAATTACTTTAAACTGGACCTATACAAGGTCTATTTTGAGTTTTTCTTATGTTTTTGATTATTTTTTCTATTCTTTTGATAATTGACACATACAACCCCATAACTGAACATTGCATTCTGAGCTAAACTTGATATTTTTTTTTAATACTTACTTCAGGGGGGATTGTATTTTAATTTAAAATCTAAGAATTTTTGAATTTTTTTTGTTTGAGATTTTATTTTTATAAAAATCCAAGACTTTTGTTTAAGATTTTACTTTTATAAAAAATTCAAAGATTTTGATTTTGTTCAAGAAAAGATCTTCAAGAAAGAAGCTTGAAACTTTTCTATCCAGAGAATGAACTGTTGCAGAAAGATGCCAAAAACCTACACTTCATCAAGAAGATCAAGAATGAACTTTGGATGTGATTGATTGGACTGAACTTTTGATTGAACATTTATTGTAACATTTATGCCAAAAGGGACTGCCCCTAATTTGGCTTTCTGTCAATGCGCCTAGCAAACATTGGTTTTGCTTTCTTTTCTTTTCTATTTCCTCTCTCACCATTCTAATTTCTCCTAGAAAATTGAATATTGTATATATCTTTAGTTAGAAGTGAATTTAGAACTACAAAATGATTATATTAAATGATCAATGGGGAGACTAGTCTCCCAATGATCATCAGGGGGGATTGTAAACCTCAAAATTCCTTAGACTTATAATTGTTGAAAATTTCACCATTGGGATATTTCATACTTGGAAAATTTCTTACTGATAGTCTATTGGAATGGGAACCCCATTGGCATGGGAGGTTCCTTCTCTTCCCTTCTTAAGATTACTTTAGGACAGAAACCCTTTGCTGAACAATGGAAAGGACTTTGACCTATGCTTAAGCATAGAACAGGAATTTCTTTGAGTCTTGATTGATTTTAGAATTGATGCAATGGAGATACTTGGAATAAATCTCCACCCTATTCAGTCCTAATAGGATTGAGTAAGGGCTGCAGCCTAGATCAAAATTTAATTATTCCAATCTCTACCATACTCAAGTTAACAGGATTTAGAAAGGGCTGTAGCAAAGGAGTATAGATTTAATCATTTGAAAATATGACCTTCAACAGACATGTGCAAAAGCCAGAAACCTCTGGGCGGTCCTGGGTTAAGCGAGAGCCTCCATTGACAGGGAAATTGATGAAGAGTGATTGGTAGATGTGAGGAATGAGGGGAGGCAACTTGGATGGTGTCCTTAAAGATAGGAGGGTCTGGAGACTGAGGGAGGATTGAGTTTTTGGTGGGTGTGGTGCCTGGGCTCTGAGGAAGCTTGCTCTGAAGGAAGCTGAAGGTGGGGGCCTCTGAGACTGTTTCTCCATTTTGGACACGTGAGTGAAAGGGACTGATCTCCTTTCTTTGCCCCAGCTATCTAAGGGCTTGGGCCTTTTGGCCCAGCCTAAACAGAAGGGGTATTTAAGCCCTATTCCCTTCTCTCCCCTTTCTCTCTATATATATATCTCTAATTCCTTTCTTGCTCCTATTGTAAATAAACTCCAAAAAAGGCTGACGGCTGACTTGAGTTTTTCATTTAGGAATTACATAGCTGATTCCTTGGCGACCTTAAATTAATATATATCAGTCTTTTAAAGTGATTCCCTTGTAACAGATTTAAATTGAGTTTAGAAAGGCATACAAGATTAAAATGGTTAGTTAAATTTCAATTTCTATAATAAATTACAAGATTACTACCACATGATGTAGTCTTATTTGGAAAACAAACAAACATACTTCTAAATCCCAGTAAAAAAAGAAAAAATGCCATTTTGGCAGGGATTGGTAAATAATATATACCTTTCTCAAATTGTCTTGAGACATCCCCAGAAGAATTAAATTGTCTTTTATAAAATAACGTGTTGTGCCAAATTGTATGTAAAGGGAATTAAAGGAAAACACCCTCAGCCTTCATATGGCTTTCAATCTAAGGTAAAAAAAATATTGTGTAGTATTTACTGTGTCAGCAGTTTATCATATATATTGTAAACCTTAAAATTCCTTAGACTTATAAATGTTGGAAATTTCACCATTGGGATATTTCATACTTGGAAAATTTCTTACTGATAGTCTATTGGAATGGGAACCCCATTGGCATGGGAGGTTCCTCCTCTTCCCTTCTTAAGATTACTTTAGGACAGAAACCTTTTGCTGAACAATGGAAAGGACTTTGACCTATGCTTAAGCATAGAACAGGAATTTCTTTGAGTCATGATTGACTTTAGAATTGATACAATGGAGATACTTGGAATCAATCTCCACCCAATTCAGTCCTAACAGGATTGAGTAAGGGCTGCAGCCTAGATCAAAATTTAATTATTCCAATCTCTACCCTACTCAGGTTAACAGGATTTAGAAAGGGCTGTAGCAAAGGATCAAAGATTTAATTATTTGAAAATATGACCTTCAACAGACATGTGCAAAGCCAGACCTCTGGGCGGTCCTGGGTTAAGCTAGAGCCTCCATTGGCACAGGGAAATTGATGGACACGTGATTGGTAGATGTGAGGACTGAGGGGAGGGAACTTGGATGGTTTCCTTAAGGATAGGGGGGTCTGAAGACTGGAGGTGGGGGTTGAGAGTTTGTCTGAGTGGTGGGAGGGTGCTCTGAGAAGCTTGCTCTGAAGGAAGCTGAAGGTGGGGGCCTCTGAGACTGTTTCTCCATTTTGGTCATGTGAGTAATAGGGACTGATCTCTTTTCTTTGCCCCAGCTATCTAAGGGCTTGGGCCTTTTGGCCCAGCCTAAACAGAAGGGGTATTTAAGCCCTATTCCCTTCTCTCCCTTTTTCTCTCTCTCTAATTCCTTTCTTCCTCCTATTGTAATTAAACTCCATAAAAGATTGACTGCTGACTTGAGTTTTCATTTAGGAATTACATAGCTGAATTCCTTGGCGACCTTAAATTAATATATATCAGTCTTTTAAAGTGATTTCCTTGTCACAATATATATATATATATATAATCATGCCTACATAGAACAATTTTTATTTTCAAGAAATTAATGTGATCAAATGAGTAAAATGTTTTATAGTATAAAAAAGGGAGGTAGTTTGGGGATGTGTAAGATTGAATTATGTTGGGCCAGTATCAGAAGGTTATCTACAGTTTGGGAAGGCCAACAAACTCCAGCCAAGCAAAGCCTGGCCTGGGACTACATACACAGGTCACTCAGTGAAATGGGAAAGTAGATTTAATAAAAAAGAATAAGGTAGAAGGGTATGGGATAACCTAAAGCTAATATTTCTAACTAATACCCCAGGATCTAATATCTCTTAATAGGGATTTCTTCAGAGTGATTTTTCCTACTCCAATCCTCTCTTTGGTGCCCCAAATCCCAGTCCCTGATCTTGGCTAAGCTAAAATGAACCTCCCCCCCCCAGCTGATTTTAAGGAAAGGGTCGGTATAATCCTGATAGAGCCCAAGGAAGGTCCTAGATCCAAAAGGACCCAGGAATGGTCTCACAATTAGATGCCAGATAGTTCAGGATCACCAGGAACTGCAGTAGATAACAACAGATCAGCATGGCAGCAGTACAACAGGTTAGCAGAGCAGCATGACAGCCAGACAGCAAAATAGGAAAGGGAATATAGAGTGTTATAAGATAGTATCAGCCACTAAGGAAAAGCAGCCTGTCTCTCCAGGTCAAAAGTAAAGAAAGACCCCTAAACCTCAGTTAACTCTTTCTCCCTTACTATCCCATCCTATAATTCTCTCCCTGTTAGTCTCATGCCTCTGCAAACTTTGTCTAACCTTCTCTTCCTTATAACAATAGCTGTACCTCTTATAAAGTATTTTTAAGTTATTTAATACATGTGATATTCAAGATTGTGTCATACTTAAAATAAGATAAAATATGAATACTTCTGTACATAATAGTATTAGTCACTTGAACTGCTGAAATGTATTTTTTTTAAATCCTTACCTTCCATCTTTGAGTCCAAGGCAGAAGAGTGGTAAGAGCTAAGCAATGGGCGTTAAGTGACTTGCCCACAAGTCACACAGCTAGGAAGTATCTGAGCCCAGATTTGAACCTATGACCTCCTGTCTCTAGGCCTGGCTCTTGATCCACTGAGTCACCCAGCTGCCCCTCCCCCCCAAATTTAATTTTTGACTTTGTAAATTTGATAGATTATAAGTTGAGGCAGGGATTCTTTGACTTTTCATCTTTGTTTTCTCTAGCATCCATCAGAATGATTGTGTCATATAGTAGTCATTTGATGATTGAATTTTTAATTCATTATTTTATTGTTTATTTATTGTTTTGAATTATTTAATTTATTGATTTGTCTGTTTTGTCCTAGACCTATGATTTTGTCAGTGAAAAGATTTTTCTTATAAGGAAACTTTTGTGAGCAGTGAACACTGGCAATCATTCTGCAACTTAGAGTCTTATGGAGTGACCTGAGGGAAATAACAATTTAAGGAACTTGCTCAGCATCATAAAGTCTGTCACAGTATGTACCAGAGACAGGGCTCGAACAAAGGTAGTTCTGATGCCTCTCCATTGACAATAGGACACCACCTTTATTTTTTTTTTCATAAAGCCACCACTTTTGAAGTCTTATGTAGGTAGTAAATTATACAAGATTAAAGATCATGATCATATTTAAACTTTCTATAAAACTTCTTTTAACTCTGGGAATATTGCAAAAAAAAACATTTTGGACATATATATTGGTGATGAGGATAGTATGACTATGAATGATGGAGATGCCTTTTATATATAGGTTTGAGGCATACTCATGTCTTCCTTCAAGCATCAACTAAAATTTTGCCTTCCATAAGAAGTTTTTGCTGATCCTTCTTAAGGCCAGTACCTTTTCCCTGAGTTTATCTCTATTTTATTATATGTGTCTACATATATTATATTATGTAAACAATTATGTATTATCTATCCTCTGTCTACATGTCTTGTATATATACTTGTTTGCATATTGTCTTCCTGATTAGGTGGTAAGTTCAAGAACGGAACCTGTCTTTTACCTTTCTTTGTAGCTCAGCAGAGTTATTGAACTAGTATAGTGGGCACTAGTAAATTATTGGTGTCTGTTGATTACTTATAGTTGTACCACTTTTGCTCTTCCAAGATTTTCAGTGTTCTAACTTGGTATCCCAGATTTTGATGTTAGGCAGGGAGCAGGAGTGTGATGACATTTTTCTATGCTTCTGGGTCAATTCAAACTCTTGGGGACATAGATAGGTTAATAGTACTTAAATATTCACAGTGCAAGAGCAGTACAGACACTTATTATTGGTTTATGATACTTCCTGAGAGCTGATAAGAATGGCAAAAAGGTTTTTAATGAAGCAAAATTTTATTCTATCATTTTGGAGATGACGGTTAGGATGTAATGCAAGGTAAAATTGTGATGACCCCTTTAAGGATTTTAATCACAGAGAACTGAAATGTGTTTTAAAAGTTCTATAATGCTTACATGCTCTGTTCTGTATGTCTGCCATCAAGGTGCTAATTTCCTTGCCTCCAGTGACAAAAAAAAAAATAAAAGCGACACTTTCTTAAACCCAGCTGTTAGGGTATCAAAGGAAACAAAATGAAAGGAAGAAATGAAATAGAGTATATAAGGAGAAAAACACACAGTGATAATGAAATGAAAAATTACATGCCAAAATGAAAATTAGCAAGTGAAAGAAAGGAAGCAATAAGATGACAATTTTGAATCCCTAGCTAAAACTTGTATATAATTTAAGTTTTGTGAGTATATCAATATATCAAGACTGACTTTCATAACATAACCTGAAGATGTTCAAAGACTTTTAACTCCATGGTTCAACATAGAACTTATCACAATCAAAGCATCAGTATAACTGAACTCCATGACTTTTGCTAATAATATATTTCCCTTTGGCAAGATTCCTTATAAGTTGTAAGCAAGAAGATATTGCTTTTTCTCTGCTTTCCCTTGAGACGTGTATATGCTAGATTTAAAAGATTTCAAAAATGATTATAACTTTTATAAGCATTACCTTTATTGTGAAAACTAGGTCAGTGGTTTTGTGTAACATACACAAACTCTGAATTTCAAACAATAGCAATGAAGGTGTGTGGCACTTTATGCTGTCAAGATTGTTTGGACAATTCTTGAAAATTTGACCATTCCTGACAAATCAGAGTTAGTTTTCTATAATGAGATGATTATCAGGTGAAGGACTATATCTTTCTTTGGACTTCTGTCTAAACAGCTCCCAGAATTAGCCTAAACTCAGACAGAAACAATTTCTTTTTTACCTTTTGTCATTAAGTTGCCAATCAAAAATGATTTAAAATTAGGTGTCTTTAAGATGTTCAAAGAATATGAGGAAAGCTTCAAGGACATGGAGTGGAATTCCCATGGTGAACTTATTGGATGAGAACTGCATGTGGACTAAATGGGTCATCACCTAAATAATTTTAAAAGGGATATATATTTTGATAAGATAAACATCCATTAGAGAGGACTTCTTAACCTTTGTATAAATCTGTTATAGACCTCTGTGGCAGTTTTTGGTAAAGCCTGTGGAATCTTTCTCTAAAATGCATAAAATAAAATAAGATGAAAAAGAAATCAATTATATTGTAATATAGTTACCAAAATACTTTTAAGGAATTCATGGACACTAGGCTAAGAACTCCTGCTAAGAGTTTTAGTGTAATATCTCTGATGAAACAAGGAAGTTTTGCCTTATCTTTTAGAGATCCATACTGGGGGAGAAATTAATGCCTCCTCTGTAATTATATAATAGATCTTTAGCTGAAATATCTGCTCAGAGTCTTAGTAATGGTGCTTCAACTGGGACTGATTCACTATAGGTACAGGGTAGAAAGCTTTGGCCAAGAGAAAGAAGTCAGACTGAAGGCATAAACTAGGTGGTTGGTAAGAAAAAGGTGGGTGCTTTCCTACAGACGCAAACACAATCACATGCATATATTTAAGATGATTCAGGAAAGAACAATGCATTAGATGCATGTAGAGATCAAGGAACAAAGTGTAATTTTTGAGATTTAATGTGGAGCAAAGCCCTGAAAGGGGAAATGCATGTACAATGGAAGGTAGAACAAGTAGTAGGTTAGGAACCATACAGGAAGATATCATTTGGGATCTGAATGCTAAAGGATCAGGCAAAATGGAAAGTCATAAGGTTAATCAGAAGACAGGAAATTCACAGGTAGCCAAAGAGAAAGAGAAAGTAGGAAGAATAATTGATAGGATTTGGGATTTAGAATTAGAAGTCATCTAGCCCATATCATATATATGTATATATATGTATGTATAAATATATATATATGTATATATACAATCAAATATATAACCAACACAGCCTAATGTAGCTCCAACACTTTGGAATGTCTGGCCTAAACAATATGAAAATGTAATTGAGAAATTATTAGCTGAATAAATTAAAATACAATAGATAATGTTAATATGTTTTTCTCAGTCACAGGTATCCTTATTATATCACTGAGTAGTCTCTGTTTCAATTTGAGTTTAATATAAATGATCTCATCCAAGTCCTAATTTTATAGATAAAAAATAAGGTCATATGAGGTTAAATGAATGGCCCTAGGAAACATAGGTAGTAAGAGGCACCATTTCATTTAATATCTAGCACTTTTCCATAGCGTGAGTATAGGAACTTGAACTCTGAGGAATTCTTCCTTTGGAGTTATTCAATTTTATAATCGTTTAATCCAACAAGCCTTATTATTAAACTTATTTATATGTGAGACAATGTACTAGGATCTAGAGATACAAAGGAAACAAAAAGAGTGACTGCCTTAAAGGAGCTTACACTTTTGTAGGGGGATATAGCATTTAAACAATTCAATAACATTCAATTTGCGGATCAATGGAATAATAAAAACCAAGGTGATCAGAAAAATTCTCCACCAGAATTTTGAACCTGAGTTAAATGTTGATGGAATCAAAGATTCTAAAAGTCAGAGCTGAGGAAACACTGTATCCCAGATATGTGGATAGCTTGTACAAAGGAGGGGGGAAATGTAATGCCAAGTTCAGGGAATAAATAGGAAATGAGCCAATTTGGCTGGAACATAAAGTGTTTGAAATAACTCTGGAAATGAAGACTGGAATAAGACTCTGCAAGGCTTTAAATATCACAAGCTACAACATTTGCATCTTCCCCCAGCAACAATGGGGAGTCATTGAAGCTTTTGATCAGTGAAATGGTATCACTAGCCCAGTGCTTTAGGAAAATCATTTTGGAAGGTATAGAGAGAGCACAGATAAGTCAGAGGAAGAAAAGCTTTTATAGAGCAAGATCCAGAACAAGAGTTTCTCTAACCAAGTTCTGCAGGTGAACACAGTTAACATGAGGGTAGAATGTGGGCCCTGCCATTCTTAGAGAGAGAAAGTAATTTATTTCTGTATCAAGAAGAGCTATTTCAAATTAGCCTGGTGAATGAACCATCCAATTTCATCCTCTGGTGTTACCTATATGTAGCTAGTAAGCCTATAAAAGGTAGAGAAAGACCAGAATTTTTGTGCCTCTCAATTGATCCTTATACTGGCAAGCAAATTGTGCTTTCAGAAAAGGGAAAAAAAAGAGCCAAATGAGACCTTTTGGTGGCTTAACAGAGAAACCCCAAGGAGACTGTTTACTTGTGTAGTTATTCCTGTGGGTCTTTGTTTGGAGTAGCCTGTGTAACAGTATGTGTGTCTCAAGAGATTCTTTTCAGTGGGCTGAACTAAAAGCAATTGGAAGTTTTAAGACAAAATATATGCTCAAGGAAAGAAGTAAGTAAGAATGCTATTACAAGATTATTGTCAGCTGTGTCCTTAATATTTTGCCCTTTTCACTAAGTTTTGGGAACCATGGTCATCAGAGGTCATGACAAAGTAGATCTGTTCCAAAGTACTGTGCAGCCTCTTCCTTAGCTGATTGTCTCATACTATCTTTAAGTAGAATTTTTCTCCTTAAGGACAAAATATTGTATTATTGTTGCCTATAAAAATAAAATCTGTGGGAAGCCATGCAAAAACCAAATTGATTTATTTCCCTGACAATAACTGGTCCTCTCAGAAGTATGTACAATAACACTATGTTTTATTATCCTTCTGTTTATGAGGTTCCTGTGGGTTATTTACTTATTTTTGACTATGGATAGAAGTGATTATTAGCTTGCTTTTAAAAACCTAGTAATAGACAGGCAGCTTCAATAGCTTGCCTTGCTGCTATGCTCTATCTCTCAGGTAGTTTGCTGAACTGAATTGGACTTTTCCCCTCTTCTGTTTGATTTTACCAGAATTATTTAAAATATCTGCCTCCCATCAGTGGAACAGACTTGGGGTAAATAACCTCATCAAGATAGAGCGAGATAAACCCAAAGATCCCAGCTTTTGGAACAAAAACCCAACATTTGATAAAAACTTCTGGGAAAATTGGAAAACAGTGTGGGACAGATTAGGTTTAGATCAACATCTCACACCCTACACCAAGATAAACTCAGAATGCATGAATGAAAAATATAAAAAAGGAAACTATAAATAAATAAGGTGAACATAGAATAGTGTACCTGTCAGATCTATGGGAAAGGAAAGATTTTAAGACCAAGCAAGAGATAGAGACTATGACAAAATGTAAAATGAATAATTTTGATAACATTAAACTAAGAAGTTTTTGTACAAACATAATCAATGCAACAAAAATCAGAAGAGAAGCAACAAATTGGGAATAAAAACCTTTATAACAAAAACCACTGACAAAGGTCTAATTACTCAAATGTATAAGGATCTAAATCAATAGCACAAAATATCAAGCCATGCCTCAATTGATCAATGGGCAAGGGACATGAATAGGCAATTTTCAGATAAAGAAAGCAAAACCATCAATAAGCAGGTAAAAATGTTCTAAATCACTTATAATTAGAGAAATGCAAATCAAAACAACTATGAGGTACCACCTCACACCTAATAGATTGGCTAACATGACGACAAAGGTAAATAATAAATATGGAGGGAATGTGGCAAAATTGGGACATTAATGCATTGCTGGTAGAGTTGTGAATTGATCCAACCATTCTGGAAGGCAATTTGGAATTATGCCCAAATGGCATGAAAATACTGTCCCCTTTGATCTAACCATACCACTGCTGGGCTTATAACCCAAAGAGATAATAAGGAAAAAGACTTGTACAAAAATATTTATAATAATGCTCTTTGTAGTGGCAAAAAGAAATGGAAAATGAAGGAATGCCTTCTAATTGGGAAATGTCTGAACAAATTATGGTAACTTGGTGATGGAATACTATTGTGCTCAAAAGAATAATGAACTGGAAGAATTTCATGTAAACTGGAAGGACCTCCAGGAATTGATGCAGATCAAAAGGAGCAAAACCAGGAGAACTTTTTAAAACAGAGACTATGGCACAATCAAATGTAATGAACTTCTCTACTAGCAGCAATGCATTGACCCACGACAATTCTGTGGGAATTATGAGAAGGGATGCTATCCACATATAGAGAAAAAACTGTGGGAGCATAAACACAGAAGAAAACATTTTCTTGATCACATGGTTCAATGGGGATATGATTGGGGATGTAGACTCTAAATGATCACCATAGTATTAATATGGAAATAGATCTTGATCAATCATACATGTAAAACCCAATGTAATTGCTTGTTGGCTATTGGAAAGGGGTGGGAGGAGAGGAAGGAGAGAACATGAATCATGTAACCATGGAAAAATCATTTAAATTAAATAAATAAATAAACTTTATAATTAAAAAATCAAAAATAAATACAGGGTCAAAAATTATCTGCCTCCCAAATATTTATATTTTCCAATTAATGCAATTCAATCCAACAAGTATCCACTAACACCTTCATGCTAAGCATTATCCTACTTATTAGTAAGTTAAGATAGTTTTTTATTTATTTTTCCCTTTTCATATTAAAGAGGAAAAAGATAAACAATATTTTTCAATAAGAGATCCCCTGTTATGCAGTTTGTATTTAGAGACAACCTGATGTGCTTTTTGGCAGTTGGTGACAGTTAGAAGGGTGTGACTGAGTGTGGTTTGTAAGTTGAAGACCATTGGAAATGGCTTTTTGTCTCTGGCTCTCCTGGGGAAAGGGTGTGTTGCTAACACTCTCTCTGACTGGAGACAGAGAAACAGAATAAGGCCTTAAGAGCATTATTGATTATTGATTAACTTAGGTAGATAAGTTAGATAGATAGTGGTTACATTTTCAGATAGAGAGAATAGTGAGAGTAGGCGAGGGCTTAGCCTAGAAGAAGATACTGCTCTCTGAGGCAAACCAAAGATAAATTTACTTAAGTGCATGAAAGGGTATGAAATTCATTTCAGAATATATATCTTAGAGCATAAATTTCAAGTCAGATATGTTCCCTCTTGCTTCCCCTGACTTGTTGGAGACATTTCTAGAAAGAGTAGGTCAGAAAATTTATTCAGCTGACATTTGTGCTGGATGAGAATAACATACCCCTAGACTAGCTTGCAGAGTGAACAATGTAGGTTTTCTGTTTATTTGCTAAGAGAGATTTTTAAGACATGATTTTTATTGAACATTTGTAAGACTTACTCTTACATTATTACAAATACTTTACAATAAAAAAATCAGCTTAAAAAATTACATTTTTCTGAATTTGTCATTGTATAGTTTAAGCAAAAGAGTATGATATTTAAATATGAAGGTCATTCTCCAAGTATCACAGCAGAATACTTATGGATTCACTTCATAAAAATATATACACACACACACATATATATATGCACACACACATACATATATATATTGATTAAGAGGGATTTTTGATAGAATGGCATGGTCAGAACTTTGGTTTAGAGAAATCCATTCAGCAGCAGTTTAGAGGACAGACACATTTAATTATTACTTAAAGTTCTTTTTTCCAGTTCTATAAAGCAAAATTTTGATTGGTGTGTTAATCAATAAATAATTTATGTAATATTGTCATTTTTATATTGATTATGAGTGCAAAGATATTATTCTTTCATGCTATCTTTATTTCTGTAAAGACTATTTTGTAGTTGTATTCATATAATTTCTGTGTGTGCCTTGGTAGAGATGTTTCTGATATTTATTACATTTATAATTATTTTGAATTTAATTTTTCATTTTAGTTGCATCATACTGAATGTTGACAGTAATAAAGATGCTAGTTAAATGAGTTTATTTTATATTGTATTACTTTGCTCATTATTATTTCAATTAATTTTAATTAAATATCTCATTATTTAAGTAGACCATAATATTGCCTGCAAAATGCAATAAATTTGTTTCATATTTGTCCTTGTCTATTCACTCATCATTTACTTTTTCTTATCATACTGTTACTGTTAGTATATTAGAAATATGACAAATAATAGTAGTGAAAACAGACATCCTTGCTTCAGTCATGTTCTTATCAGTGTGGACTCTAATTTTTCTCAATTATTTTTATTACCAGTTCTTTTTTTTAGACAAATACTATTCATCATGTTGAGAAAAGGTCTGCAACAAGTCTTAATATTTTTAAACTAAGTTATTTTTTAATTATGTCTAAAGTTTGTTCTGCATTAACTGATAAAATAGTATAACATACTATATATCTATAGATGTATAGATGCGCGTATGTGTACATACATATTTATATGAGTATGCATACACAGATATCCCCCCCACCCAATATTGAACCAAATCTTCCCTCCTGGAATAAATTTAGCATGATCATAGGGTTTAATCCTTTTGATATAATTCTATAGCCTCACTGGAAATATTTTACAACTATATCCATTAAGTATAAGTCTGCTGTTTTCTTTCTTTGTTTCATTGCTCTCAATTTGAGTATTGTTAAAATTTATTGTGGTTGAGACTGATATATATATATATATATATATATATATGTATATATATACATATATACATATATTAATTTGGTGGTCCCAGGGATTTAATTTCTAAATCCAAAAATGAATCTACTAAAGTAAATGAAATTTATGGTAGTTTATTTACAGTAGAGGGAAAAGAAGAAAGAAGAGGGGAGAGAGAGAGAGAGAGAGAGAGAGAGAGAGAGAGAGAGAGAGAGAGAGAGAGAGAGAGAGAGAGAGAGAGAGAGAGAGAGAGCACTCTGGCTTCCACTGATACCAGTTATAAATTCTAAGCCCCAGGCAGGAGAAAAGAGTCTCAAGATGAAGGGCCTTTCCTGAAGGCTTCACACCCCCAGAAAGACAAGGTCACTAAGTCAGTCTTTCACTCACCAATGGTGACTGTCTAAAAGGAAAGCTAAAAGGGAAGTCTGAGGTCTCCTGCACCAGTTCCTCCAGGGTCAAGTTCCTCTTCCATTCTCTTCTCTAGTGTCTGTCCTCCAGTCTTTACTCCAAGTCAGAGTTCTTCCATCTATCTCAAATCTCAAATCTCCTTCTTCTGGCCTCTGGTCCTCCTTTTAAAGATCTTTTTCTCTTGTATCACCTGCCCTAAATTTCAGGTCTACCAATCACAGCAGACTCTTCTCTACAGGACTGCCCACTCGTTAGTTCACACCTTCTTTGGTTAGATTATACCTTTATTGGTTACTTAACACCTTTTATGGTTAGTTCATCTTTTGTAGTTAGTTAACACCTTTTTGTAGTTAAAATGGGTAGACATACTTCAAATACTGAGTTACCACCTTTTGGGGATTAAAATCTAAAAATAGATTGTGGATAACAATTCAATCTTCCCAATAAAGGAAGAGATAAGTACCTTCGTTATTACAATCAGGGGATTACAATTTAATCTTCACAATAAAGGAAGAGATAAATATTTTCATTGTTACAATCAGGAGATAGCTAAATCCAATCTTCAGAATCCCCCCTGATGATCATTGGGAGACTAGGCACCCCACTGATCATTTAACATAATCATCTTGTAGTCCTAAAACCTTCTAACTACAGATGTATACAATATTTCAATTTCTAAGATGAATTACAATAATTAGAGATGAATAGAAAATAGAGAAAGCAAAACCAATGTTTTGCTAGGCACATTGACAAAAAGTCAAATTAGGGGGAAGTCCCCTTTGGCATAAAAGTGTACATTTAAAATGAATGTTCAGTCCCCCTTTTGCTCAAATGATTTACACCCAAAAGTTCATTCTCGATCTTCTTGATGCAGTGTAAGTTTCTGCAAGCATCTTTTTTCAAAAAGTTTATTCTTCTAGATTCAAGGAGTTATCAAAATCCTTTTCCTGAAATTCTTCTCAAACAAAATTTTAAATATTGAATTTTTAAAAATAAAAATACATTAGGGATATTGGCCTATAGTTTTCTTTCTCTGTTTTTAACCTGCCTGGCTTTGGGATCAGTACCATGTTTGTGTCATAAAAAGAATTTGGTAAAACCCCTTCTTGGCCTATTCTGTCAAATAGTTTGTATAATATTGGGGTTAGCTGTTCTTTGAATGTTTCATAGAATTCATTTGTGAATCCTTCTGGACCTGGGGATTTTTTCTTAGGGAGTTCTTTGATGGCTTGTTCAATTTCTTTTTCAAATATGGGTTTGTTTAGGTAATTTATTTCTTCTTCTGTTAGTCTAGGCAATTTATATTATTGTAAGTATTCATCCATATCACTTAGTTTGCCATATTTTTTGCCATATAATTGAGCATAGTAGTTTTTAATGATTGCCTTGATTTCCTCTTCATTAGAGGTGAGGTCTCCCTTTTCATCTTGGATACTGTCAATTTGGTTTTTATCTTTCCTTTTTTTAATTAGACTGACTAGTATTTTGTCTATTTTATTTGTTTTTTCAAAATACCAGCTTCTAGTCTTATTTATTAAATCAATAGTTCTTTGACTTTCAATTTTATTAATTTCTCCTTTGATTTTTAGGATTTCTAATAGAGTCTTCATCTGAGGATTATTAATTTGTTCACTTTCTAGTTTTTTAATTTGCATGCCCAATTCATTGACCTCTGCTCTTCTTAATTTGTTTATATATGAACTCAAGGATATAAATTTCCCCCTGAGTACTCCTTTGGCTGTATCCCATAGGTTTTGAAGGGATGTCTCACCATTGTCATTTTCTTCAATGAAGTTATTAATTGTTTCAATGATTTGTTCTTTAGCTAGCTGGTTTTGGAGAATCATATTGTTTAATTTCCAATTAATTTTTGATTGATCTCTTCATGTATTCTTACTAATTATTATTTTTATTGCATTGTGGTCTGAGAAGGTTGCATTTATTATTTCTGCTCTTTTGCACTTGTTTGCAATGCTTTATGCCCTAGTACATTGTCAATCATTGTGAATGTACCATGTGCTGCTGAAAAGAAGGTATATTCCTTTTTGTCCCTATTTATTTTTCTCCACATGTCTACTAACTCTAATTTTTTTAAGATTTATTCACTTCTCTTACCACTTTCTTATTTATTTTTTGGTTTGATTTATCTAGTTCTGATAGAGGAAGGTTCAGGTCTCCCACTAGTATAGTTTTTCTATCTATTTCATCCTTGAACTCCACTAGTTCCTCCTTTAGAAATTTGAATGCTATGCCATTTAGTGAATAGATGTTCAGTATTGATATTTCCTCATTGTCTATACTGCCTTTTTTCAGGATGTAATGACCTTCCCTATCTCTTATGACTAGATTTATTTTTACTTTGGCTTTGTCCAATGTCATGATTGCTACTCCTGCCTTCTTTTTTATCATTTGATGCCCAATAGATTTGGCTCCATCCTCTTACTTTCACCCTATGTGTATCTACCTTCCTCATGTGTGTTTCTTGCAGACAGCATATGGTAGGGTTTTGGATTCTGATCCACTCTGATATTTCCTTGCATTTTATGGGTGAGTTCATTCCATTCACATTCAGAGTTATGATTATTAGCTGTGTATTTTCCAGCGTTTTGATTTCTACTCCTGGTCCTGCCTTTTCTTCTTTCACTATTTCCTTCTATGCCAATGTTTGTCTATAGTTAGTTCCCCTAGTTCCCAACCTTATTTTACTTCCCTTTCTACCCCCTCCCTTCTTATTCCCTCACTTATTTTCCCCTGTAGTCTTTTTAAAGTTTTCTCCCCTCTCCCTCCCTTGTACTGCTTCCCTCCCCACCAGTCCATTTTTACCCTTCTACTCCCCTATAGGGTGCAAATCTATTCTCTTCCCCAATGTATTGGATGGTCCTTTCTCTTTGGGTCAGTTTCAAAGTACTTAAGAGTTGAGTATTTCCTATATCCAACCTCTTTACCCTTCCAGTGTATCAATGTTCTCCCCCCTCCCACCATGAGCTTCTTTGTGATATATAAATTTACCCCCATTTGTTTCTTTTCCCATTTCTTTTAGTCATAACCTCTTTTTTAGCTCTAGTCATGTATATATATATATACATGCACATGTATATGTATTTATGCATGCATATATCTATATACCTATTTATGTCTTGTCCTTTTATCCTATACAGTTTGTCACTGTTCCCTCTAAGTATAATTCTTCTAGCTGCCCAGGTGATAGCAACAGTTTTTAAGAGTTACCAATGACCTCTTTTCTTATAGGGATACATATAGGCCAATCTTCCTAATGAATATAGATGCAAAAATCTTAAATAGGATACTAGCAAAAAGACTCCAGCAAGTCAATACAAGTGTTATCCACTACGATCAGGTAGGATTGATACCAGGAATGCAAGCATGGTTCAATATTAGGAAAACCATCCACATAATTGACCATATAAACAAGCAAACCGACAAAAATCACATGATTATCTCGATAGATGCAGAAAAAGCCTTTGACAAAATACAACACCCATTCCTATTGAAAACACTAGAAAGTATAGGAATAGAAGGGCCTTTCCTAAAAATAATAAACAATATATACCTAAAACTATCAGTAAACATCATCTGCAATGGGGAAAAACTCAAAGTCTTCCCAATAAGATCAGGAGTGAAACAAGGATGCCCATTATCACCTCTATTATTTAATATTGTACTAGAAACACTCACAGTAGCAATTAGAGAAGAAAAAGAAATTGAAAGTATTAAAATTGGCAATGAGGAGACCAAGCTGTCACTCTTTGCAGATGATATGATGATTTACTTAAAGAATCCTAGGGAATCAACCAAAAAGCTAGTTGAAATAATCAACCACTTTAGTAAAGTTGCCGTATACAAAATAATCCCACATAAGTCATCAGCATTTCTATATATCTCCAACCCATTTCAGCAGCTAGAATTAGAAAGAGAAATTCCATTTAAAGTCACCTGAGACAATATAAAATCCTTAGGAATCTATCTGCCGAGGCAAACACAGGAACTATATGAACACAACTACAAAACACTCTCCACACAATTAAAACTTGATCTAAACAACTGGAAAAACATTGATTGCTCATGGGTGGGATGAGCTAACATAATAAAAATGACCATCCTACCCAAACTTATCTATCTTTTTAGTGCCATATCCATTGAACTACCAAAAAAGTATTTTACTGAATTAGAGAAAACCATAACAAAGTTCATTTGGAAGAATAAAGGATCAAGGATATCCAGGGAAATAATGAAAAAAAAATACAAAGGAAGGTGGCCATGCAGTCCCAGATCTCAAACTATATTACAAAGCAGTGGTCATCAAAACATTTTGGTACTGGCTAAGAGACAGAAAGGAGGATCAGTGGAATAGACTTGGGGTTAATGACCTCAGCAAGACAGTCTAAGACAAACCCAAAGACCCCAGCTTTTGGGACAAAAATCCAGTAGTTTATAAAAACTGCTGGGAAAATTGGAAGACAGTGTGGTAGAGATTAGGTTTGGATCAATACCCCACACCCTACACCAAGATAAACTCAGAATGGGTGAATGACTTCAATATGAAGATAGAAACTATAAGTAAATTAGGTGAACACAGAAATGTATACATGTCAGACCTTTGGGAATGGAAAGATTTTAAAACTATGCAAGACTTAGAAAGAGTCACAAAATGCAAAATAAATAATTTTGACTACATCAAATTAAAAAGTTTTTGTACAAACAAAACCAATGTAACTAAAATTAGAAGAAAAGCAACAAATTGGGTAACAATCTTCATTACAAAAACCTCTGACAAAGGTCTAATTACTCAAATTTATAAAGAGATAAACTAGTTGTGCAAAAAAATCAAGCCATTCTCCAATTGAAAAATGGGCAAGGGACATGAATAGGCAATTTTCAGTTAAAGAAATCAAAACTATTAATAAGCACATGAAAAAGTGTTCTAAATCTCTTATAGTCAGAGAGATGCAAATCAAAAGAACTCTGAGGTATCACCTCATACCTAGAAGATTGGTCAACATGCCAGCAAAGGAAAGTTATGAATGCTGGAGGGGAGGTGGCAAAGTAGGGACATTAATGCATTGCTGGTAGAGTTGTGAATTCATCCAGCCATTCTGGAGGGCAATTTGGAACTATGCCCAAAGGGCGATAAAAGACTGTCTGCCCTTTGATCCAGCCATAGCACTGCTGGGTTTGTACCCCAAAGTGATAATAAGGAAAAAGACTTGTACAAGAATATTCATAGCTGCACTCTTTGTGGTGGCCAAAAATTGGAAAATGAGGGGATGCCCTTCAATTGGAGAATGGCTGAACAAATTGTGATATATGTTGGTGATGGAATACTATTGTGCTCAAAGGAATAATAAAGTGGAGGAATTCCATGGAGACTGGAACAACCTCCAGGAAGTGATGCAGAGTGAGAGAGCAGAACAAGGAGAACATTGTACACAGAGACTGACACACTGTGGTACAAGAGAACTTAATGGACTTCTCCATTAATGGCTTTACAATGTCCCTGAACAATCTGCAGGGATCTACGAGAAAAAAAAAAAAAACTATCCTCAAGCAGAGGACAAAGTGAGAGAGTAAAAACATTGAGGAAAACCAACTGCTTGACTACAGAGGTTGAGCGGCAATGATCGAGGAGAGACACTAAATGAGCACCTTAATGCAAATACCAACAACAATTAAAGGGGTTCAGAGCAAGGACACATGTCATACCCAGACAAATCACGTGTTGGCTAGTGGAGGGATTGCGGGGGGGGGGGGGGTTGAAGAAAAGTAAATGATCTGTTTCCAATGAATAATGTATGAAAATGACCAAATTAAAAAATGTTTTTAAAACTTAAAAAAAAAAGCTTTTGGGATTGCATCTGAAAAAAAAATAAAATAAAAATACAATACAACCCCCCCCCCTGAAGTGTGTGTTTATTAACACCCAGATAAACTCAAAGTGGTTGAGTTATTGGAGAATGAGTCAATTATCAAATGAAAAAATCAGAAATAAATTAATAAAATATATATTTTATATATTATAGAATATTATATATATTATTATATACATATTATATATATTATATATATTATAATATTATACATATAATATTATAAAATATATAAAAATATATATAACATAAAAAATAATAAAGGAAAAAATTAAGCTTTTGAGAGAAAGAAAAATTCAAAATCAGAATAAAAATATCAAAAACTATGTATATAAAATTTCTGAATTAAAAAAGAATAATTTTATAACAGGGCCTTTTATTAGGGCCCAATTAAATTAAATTCCTGTCTTACAAATCTGTAGGGAAAAAATTGCAATAATTTTGTATTTTACCCATTATCAGTCAGGACTACAGGAAGTTGTCATATCTTAAGAGAGAAAAAAGAAAAACTAGATTTTCATGTAAAAAGTGAAGTGTCAGTCCTTAGTCTGATATTTCATCATTTCTCAGGGATAGGGGAGCCAGAATAGTCAATTTTTAGGTACTTGCATTGGAAGAATTTTGCAAGGAGTGTGATTCAAGAAGTTCTGTGTCTTAATATATCTTAAGTACCTCAATCTTGAGTCACACACTAGGTTCAAATTCTTTCATATTGGCATAGAAGTTCATCAGTCCTACATGGATTGGTTTCTTTTGACCTGTGTTATCTTTTGGCACTTTTCAGGTTAAATCTGTGCTTCTATGGCACTATGTAGATAAAATCTGTGCTCCTTTTTTTGATCCCTAGAATCAGACACAATCATTAATCAGAGTCCCATAATATTTATCAATAAATGGCAAGTTTCCATAGTCTTAAACTTTTGGGGTATACATTTTTATGCTAAGCAAATGGATATCTTAGCTTATTGCAAAAATCAAAAATAGAAAATCTTTTCAATACAATTACATGTGCTTCAAATGCAAACATGAAAAAGAAAAAATACTGTATGGCACAAATAAAGTGCAATAAAATAGTACAGATCCACCAATAGGGAAGTATTATCATAATAAATAGTTAAATACAATCAATACAATTAATTATTCATTATCAACGGAAGGTATAATTAGTCATAGAGGTACTGTATTAAAAAATCCATTTCTCCTTTGCTACTATTTGGAGGGGAGACAAAACTAAAAAGAATTAAGTAATATCAACAAAATCAATAAAATCTAAGGGGCACCATCTTCTACCCCACATGGAGGGGCAGTAACACCCTGATCATTTTTTGTATGATTTCGACTTTTTATATATTGTTTGGTATTTTTTTTGTGTTTTTTTTGTCTCAGTTTGAGCACTGTCATTTTCCCAATTTCTAGTTCTATAATTTTTATTTCTAAAATTTTGATTCCTATAGTCATTATAATTATTTCTATCACTTCTAAAGTTGTGATTTCTATGATCATTATTATAGTCATTGCTATAGTTATTATTTCTAAAGTTGTTATTATTTCTTTTTACCTGTAACCAGTTCTTACAGACCATTATTACATGGCCTCTTTTCCCACAGTAAAGGCATGTTATTGATTTATTTGTGGATTCCTGCAAATGGAGTATGGTCTCTCCATGATTTTTCAGTTTTCTTTTTAACATTTCAATTTCTTTCTGTAAGTCTTCCACTGATTTACTGTTTTCCTCATGTCTTTTTGTATGGCCCTTATAACCATAGACTGCTACTCTCCTCAATTCTTCAATGTCCATAGAGTCCCAGTTCGGGAAGCTAGTTTTAAAGTATTCTTTTACCACTGAACAACAATTGTTAATGAATTGTCTACTTATTTGTCTAATGTTCTCTTTCTCTGGATAGAACAAAGCCCATATATATGTTCCCCACATCAATAGTCTGTCCATAAACTGAGATGGAATCTCATCTATTTCTTGTTTGTTGCTTTCGAATTTAGACCATGAATCTGATCTATCAGAGCACACTCTCATGGCTGTCAATAATGCTTCTCTAGCCTGGTTTAGTTTTTCATAATCTGGTTCAACATTGGGATTCCAATGTGGATTTTCAGTTGGCCAATAATTTGCTCCCTTACCTTGCTTCTGATTAGCCAACAAGATGACTTTATTTTTCTGTTTGTCAGAATTTTTTCTAATAAAATTTTGACATCTATCCAAGTGGGATCAAAAGTTTTGAATATGTTTCCAATCTTTTTATAATTAATATTAGCTCTTCCTCAAACGAGGGACAGTCTTCCTTGAATTTATTTAAATCTTCAAGATTGAAAGGTGTTTATTATTTTATAGATACCAAGTTCCCATTTTTATTGAAAATTGGAATTTCCCTTAATGGGAATAAACTTCAATCTGAATTTTCTTGTGTTTCTGTCTCTAGTCTTCTTGCTCTGTTTTCAGTGGGGTAGGTATGACAAAGGGAAGGGGTGGGCAAGCTGAGGGGAAAGTGTGGTTGGCCCATAGTGCCAGAGGGATAAGAGGTAGGAGCAGTATGGGAAATAAATTGGTCAGGGTGGGAAGGAGGGGCAGAGAAAGAAGGGGCATCAGCTGGGGGAAAGGATGCAGAAGGTTTGGGGCAGGAGGAATTGACAAGATGTGAAGTTAGGGTGGAAGGGATGGGGCAGTCAGCATGGGTGGGGGGAGGAGTGGTTTGGGTAGTAATGGAAGGAGTAAGTTGTGTATGGGAGAAGATGGTTTGTGAACTAGGATTCATACTGTCTAGAGCAGAGTGGGACAGAGATTCTGATAATGAGGAAGTATGGAGAGATAAGTCACTCCTATTGTGAAATTTTAATGAGTTCCTTTTAGTATTTTTAATGAAAGCTATGAGCTCCCTGAACTTTCCTCTATAAACTCAAGCTGAGTATTTAGTTCTGCATTCTGTTGAGTATCAATTGTTTGGTTTAACTGGGAAATGGGTTTTTCAAGGGGAGACTGACATAATTCTCCTATCTGATTCTCTAGCTGATGTAGGGTATTTTCCAGTTTTCTCTTAGATAAAAATAGATACAATATTACAGTTCCAACAATTAAAATATCAACCAGGAACAGTGCAGAGTAAATAGGAAATAGCCATTTCCATACATACTTTCAGATTATGAAATGGACAAAGAACAATGTTTGTACAGTTTTGGTCATTTTACTGAAAAGCCAGTTGTTAATTAAGTTGTATGCTGGCTGTAACCACATTTTTTTAGGAGTTTGGGTGTGATCATTTTAAAATTTTCAATCCAATTGACTTTTTCTGGGTGAAAGGTCAAAGCAAGACAAGGCTAAAACTTAATACAAACACCCTCTCTAGCAGGGCTCATTTCTCCAGGTTTACCTCACAGCTACTTAAGAACATTCCAGTCAGTTAGTATTGTCAGTGAGGATGGGCTAATTGGGTTGTTTGTTCCCTAAGGCAAAGGAGACTTAGAAATAGCTCTCCCAGCAAGGACCTTAGGGCCCTGTTGCCAAGATTAAAACAGTTGTGTCCTATCTAATTGAAAGAGAGAGGAAAAAACAAAACAAAACAAAATTTGAATTTATTTCTACACCTGATCAAAATAAGCTATTAAAAGCTGACTTAGGGATAGTCACAGTAAAGAAAAAAATTAGGAAAGTTAAGAAGATTGAATTTACTAAAGTAAATGGAATTTATGGTAGTTTATTTATAATAGAGGGAAGATATTAAGGAAGAGAGAAAAGGGGAGAGAGAAAGATAGAGAAAGCTAGAGCTCTGGCTTCCCCTGATACCAGTTATAAATTCTAAGCCCCAGGCAGGAGAAAAGAGTCTCAAGATGATGGGCCTTTCCTGAAGGCTTCACACCCCCAGAAAGACAAGGTCACTAAGTCAGCCTTTCACTCACCAATGGTGACTGTCTAAAAGGAAAGCTAAAAGGGAAGTCTGAGGTCTCCTGCACCAGTTCCTCCAGGGTCAGTTCCTCTTCCATTCTCTTCTCTAGTGTCTGTCCTCCAGTCTTTACTCCAAGTCAGAGTTCTTCCATCTATCTCAAATCTCAAATCTCCTTCTTCTGGCCTCTGGTCCTCCTTTTAAAGATCTTTTTCTCTTGTGTCACTGCCCTAAATTTCAGGTCTACCAATCACAGTAGATGCTTCTCTACAGGACTGCCCACTCTTTAGTTCACACCTTCTTTGGTTAGATTATACCATTTTTGGTTACTTAACACCTTACATACTTCAAATACTGAGTTACCACCTTTTGGGGATTAAAATCTAAAAATAGATTGTGGATGACAATTCAATCTTCCCAATAAAGGAAGAGCTAAGTACCTTCATTGTTACAATCAGGGGATTATAATTTAATCTTCACAATAAAGGAAGAGCTAAGTATCTTCATTTTTACAATCAGGAGAAAGCTAAATACAATCTTCACAGACCACAATTTGATCAAGACAATATTTGATTGAATCCCCTCTTTCACTAGTTTTTACAAAAATTCATATAGTATTAGAAATAATTGTTTTTTTTTTTGAAAATTTGATGCAATTCACTTATAAATTCATCAGGCCATTCTGGTTCCCTTTCTTTTTGGAAATTAATTGATGATTTTGAATGTTCCTTTTCTTTCACTTTCACTGTGTGGATTTGTTTTCATTTTCTTAGTTTGCCTCTTCAACTTCACTTAACCTATTGTGTTTCTTAGATGTATTCTTACTTTTATGAGTGTTTACTTTTCTATCTGAGAAGCCCAGAAATGAATAAATACTCCTAACCTGGTCTGACTACAGAATAATAGGTTGGATTGCTAAACCATTTTTTTCTGGATATTGTTTCATTGTACACCAACCAATTCATCTAGAATTTGGAGTCTGGTAAAATAACCCATTCTTTTCCCAAATTGGTTGTTCAGTCACATCTCCCAAATCCTGCATTTGTGAAATATATTAATTCCCATATCAACAGTTATTTGTTTGTATATCTTATATTACTTTCTACTAGGTTTTGAGCTCCATGAGAGACTATGCTTCATTTGATTAATCAGCCAACTAAAATTCAGTAAAGACTATACATGCTAAATATTGCTGAGGGATGAAAATATAAATAATTATTTATAATCTAAAAACCAACCAACCACATGTTCTTATTTCAGTCCATGATGTGATCATTTATCATAACTAAGGCATATCATGTCTTGAAAAACTTTTGAAGAAAGAAATATTATTTTCCCTCTGCTACTTACTAGCTGAGCCTGGGCAAGTCATTTAACCTCTATGAACTTCTGTCAAATCTCTATGACTTATTGATATAGGCATTTAAGAGATATTTACAAAGATAAAGGGTTCCCACAACAGTGAAATCTCAGATACTTAAGTGTTTCTTTGTCTCTTCAATCCTCTAGTTGAGCAGTTGAAGCAACAATAGCAGCATAAGCAGATGAGCAGAAAGAAAGAATTTCCTATAAAGAGAAGCAAAGGAAAGAATGCATTTTAGATTGATCATCTCATGCTTGGTTCATGGAGTTGAAATGTAAAATAGTTAATATGCATCCACTAAAAAGGAATTATGTCTGACTTCTCATATGCTACTTCTCATTATATACATACACAAATATATGGGTACACATGTATATGCTCATGCATAAATATATACATAAATTTATGTGTTAATAGGTATAATGTATAATACATATATTTATATCATACATACCTATATTTAAAAAGTGAAAAGTACTAGTGAAAAGATGAGATCAATTATCATTAAATCAAATAAATAACAACAGGATGATGTAATTCTACAAAGACTTTTTAAAATCATTATTCTGAATGCACACAAGTGTTCAAATATGTGGCCACAAAGAAGGTTCTTGATCACTAGATTTGAACTTTGGAAGGTGAAATACTATAATACTATATATAAGTATACATATGTATGTATACTTTTAAGTATACATTAAGTATACATATATATTTAAGTATACATATATGTAAGTATATATCATGGAAAGAATGAGATGATGAGACCTGCACCTTTTTTCTTGAATCTGGGTAATATGTTAGACTGATTTGGGGTTCTTTAATAAACCTATTCTGAATAGTCTGAATGCTATTGAACTTTAGAAATCATCTTAGAATTTCTGTTTCATTGAATGTGGTTTCTTGAATTTTCTGTTTTAGATGGATCTAGAAATAAATAAACAGTAAGATAGTTGGGAATTCCAAATTAGACTTAAAATGTTTCAGGATGTATGGGAATATTTATCACTTATTACTGTTTTGATGAAAAGCATTCTGATTCTATCAAGAACAAATATTTATTTTTTATTTATTTTGTTAAGTCAGGAGATTCAAGTAAAGAAGTCAGGGAGTTCTGATATCAACACTTTTATTGTCCTTCTATCTGACCTTAGGCAAATTATTTAATGTAGAAGACTAGGAAAGGCTATTATATTCCAGGCTTAGCATCACTTCTTCCTTGTGCTATATTTATAAAATGAGATTGCCCTGGTTCTTGGGTAGAACATGAGTACAAAGAATAAAGAGGAGTGCAGGATGAAATAATTTGTGAAGTTAGAATTTCAAAGTAACTGAGGGAATTTTTAGTTTGTATGGTTCAGACTAAGAATTCATCCTTTTAATGAACTCAGTTTAGGTAGGCTAAACTTTTAACTACTTGCTGATCTATTGTCAGCAATTACTATTCTTTCCCCATAGTATTGAATAAGAAAAATAAACAATGCTCCTATTGTTTTGTGCCATTACATAGTAAATTAAGTTACTATTAATTTTTATTATAAGCTTTCTGCTTTGCTTGTAAATCCTCTTATTTATAGATACTGTTGGGAAAACATTCATTTCTAGAAATAGAAAGGAAATAACTTTTTGGCAATTTTTTTCTCAGAAAAAATCAATTAACTAATCAATTAAAAAGCATCTATTATATGCTTTCTATGTCCCAGGCACTGCACTAAGCACTAGGGATACAAAAGAAGGTAAAAACAGTGTGCCTTTAAAGTACCTACATGTTAATGAGAAGATTCCATGTAAATATTGTTCCATATATGTATCTATCTATCTATCTATCTATCTATCTATCTATCTATCTATCTACATATATATATATATATATATATATATATATAAATCTTAAATGGTATATGGTCAGGTAATAGCCATGGAAGAGGAGAAGAAATCATTATTGGGGCAGGCAGGATTTAATCTGAGGCATGGAGGAAGTCAGGGAAAGTTTGAGGCAAAGATGAGGAAGAAGAAGATTCTAGACCAGGGCCAGATAATATAAAGGAACTGAGATGAGAGATGGAGAATTGTATTTAATGAGTAGAGTAGTTAGTATAATTGGATTATAGAATGTATGGAGGGAGTAAGAGCAAGAAATCTGAAAAGGGGAAATGGGACTAGATTATGAAGAACTCTAAATAACAATAAGGAATTTATATGTGATCCTGAAGATAATAGGGAATCGATAGGTTCTTTTGGCAAGATGGAGTGACATTATCGGATAAACCTTTTTGGAAAATCATTTTGGCAGCTGAATGAGGATGAACAGGAGTGGGGAAAGGCTTGAGGTCAAGAGACCAATTAAAATAATATTTTGATAGTCCAGACAGGAGATGAGGACCTAAACCAGAATTGTGACTCTGTGTGTGTGTGTGTGTGTGTGTGTGTGTGTGTGTGTTGAGAGAGAGAGAGAGAGAGAGAGAGAGAGAGAGAGAGAGAGAGAGCACTATGGTAGAGTTATGTAAATAAAAATGACATGATTTGGTAGTAGATTACAAATGTCGAATAAGTAAGAGTGAAGAGTTAAGGATAATGTTGAGGTTGTGAAACCTAGGAAAAAGAGAGGAGAGTGGTGTCATTGGTAGTAATAATTAAGTTTATTTAAAAATGTTTGAGGACCAAAAGAATAAGTTCTATTTTTGTACATGTTAAGTTTGAGATGCCTGTGGGATATCCAAGTCAAGGAGTCCAATATTTAATTAAAGCCTATATTGTAGTTCAGGAGAAAGAGACTAAGGATAAAAATATAGATCTAAGTCTTTTTAAAAATGCATTTAATTGATTAATTAAGATAATTTTCTACGGTTACATAATTTATGTTCTTTCCCTCCCCTCTTTTTCCCTCCCCTCCCATACCCAATGATCAATTTCACTGGTTTTTACATGTGTCATTGATCAGGATCTATTTCCATATTATTGATATTTGCACTAGGTTGATCATTTAGAGTCTACATCCCCAATCATATCCCCATTGACCATATGATCAAGCAGTTGTTTTTCTCCGCTGTTTCCACTCCCATAGTCCTTTCTCTGGATGTGGACCGCATCCCTTCTCATAAGTTCCTCAGAATTGTCCTGGATCATTGCATTGCTGCTAGTAGAGAAGTCTACTACATTCAATTGTGCCACAGTATATCTGACTGTATAAGGTTATCCTGATTCAGTTACTTTCACTCTGCATCAGTTGCTGGAAGTATTTACAGTTTGCATGGAATTCCTCTAGTTCATTATTCTTTTGAGCACAATAGTATTCTATTATGAACATATACCACAGTTTGTTCAGCCATTCTCCAATTGAAGGGCATCCAGTCATTTTCCAATTTTTTCCAACACAAAGAGCATGGCTATAAATATTTTTGTACAGGTCTTTTCCCTTATTATCTCCTTGGGAGATAAACCCAGCCATGGTATGGCTGGATCAAAGGGGAGGCTGTAAGTCTTTTGAATTACACAGCAATGATAATTGGACTTATAGGAACTGATGAGGGCACTAAGTGACATCATGAGGCGAAAAGAGAAGAGAGCTTTATGGGTTATTTGGAAGAAGTAGTATCAGAAGATCTGAAAATGATATCTAAATTATATGAGGTACTGCTTTAAATATATAAGGACCATTTGACAAATAAGAAGTAGTCTAAGCATATGAAGAAGCAATTTTCAAAACAAGAGTGATAACTACAAATAACTATACAAAAAAATACTCCAAAATATCATTATTAAGAGAAATCTAACTTAAAACAGTTCTATGATTCCACCTCATATACCTCTGAATGGCATTGATCCCCAAAACAAAAATGATAATTTTGAAGGGTTATTTTAGGATGGCACATTAATTTTGGTGGGTCTTTGAATTGTTCTAAACATCCTGGAAAGGAATTTGGAAATTTTTTTTTAAGAACTTCATATACACTTTGACCCAGGCATATGAATACTAAGTAAAAATCCCCAATTAGGTGAAAGACAAAGGGAAAGTTTCCATAGATACAAAATATAGCAGTAATTTTTGTTATGGCCAGAACTAGAAACAAAATAAGTGGCATAAATTGGGCTGAACAAATTTTGTTATATAAACATAATGTATTATTTTTGAATAAGAAAAAATTTTGAGGTTGACTGATACATAGAAATCTGTGAAGACTTGTATAAGTTAATAGAGAAGAGAGTGAAGATAACCAGGAGAGCAATTTATATTATGACCACAATAACATAAAGGTAAAAATAATTTTTCAAAAAGAGTTATTACCAATGCAGTGACCAACAATGACTTAATAAGATTAATGATAATGAAGAAAATCTGCTCTCTCTTGGAGGGGCGTTAATGAACTAAAAGTGCTGGCGTTTTTAGACATAGCAGAAATGATCATTGAAAAAGACTTCTATTTTAGGGGGAGGCAGTTAATGGGTACTAATAGGATACAAAAAATAGCAAAAGGATATAAACAATATCAAATATATTAGAATACTGCAGAAAGAATTCTTGAAGGTGGTATAGAGAAGCAGAACAATTTTGGTATCATCAAGCTAAATTTAATATACACTTACAAAAAGTATACAACAGAATTAATATATTCATATAAAATCCTTCTTTTTTACATTGAAATGTTAGTAGTAGTAGTCTCTCCATAACCGAGGATGACGATTGTCTTTGTGCATTTTCGTCTATGATAGATGAGTGTATCGGGTGTATGGGGTGTTCAGGGAGGGGTAGTATCGCTGGTATGGAGGGCTTGTCATGCCCTCCTAGGCCAGCACTCCAGCCTCTGACCCCCACCTGACGCTCAGCTCTCACTTGTGGCTCCCAATAGCTGCTAGCATGCAGCAGCGGCCACATCCCGAGCAACGGCTTCTACAAGCCGGCTAAACCTTGTGAGGATAGCCATCTGGCCGTCGACCCCTGGTGAGCCAGGGCTTTGCTCACCCAGCATGTGAAGACTGCTTCGGCGGAACAGACAGAAGAAACCAATAAGAAGGTTCAACAGCTGAGATGGCGACGCAGCAAAGCACTGTGTAGTGCTTCTGGCATGTTGGAGCACAAAAGACAACACGGCCATCCAATGCAGCTGAGGAAGTCTCCAGGTGTAATGACTTTTCGTGCCACTGGACCTAGGCTTCCAACACCGAGAGAGTGGGACTGTCTGTGTGCGTCAACTTTTCCACTTAAATCTCTTTCACGCATGAGTATCTTTGTGCACACTCATCTATCCTAACCCCGTCCACTCTCTTCAAGACCTGCGGCGATGGTGGAGTGGCAATGCAACAGGTGGAGGTGACCATGGACCAGTGGTCGCTCGGCTCTGTAGGGCAGCAGAGACATTCGGCTGCATCCTGGGTGACTGAGCAGCCCTCTCTAGGACAGCACTGCTCACCCTAATCAAGGGAGGGGACTAGAAAAGGTGTCCCAAATGCTTGCCCTACAAACACTCGGTCAGCATACCGCAGCTGGTGGGTCATCCCTTTAAGCGGTTGAAAGCAAAGGAAACAAAATACAAAGAAACTCCTACTAGGAGCATGGAACATCAGAACATTACTTGATAGAGAGAATACCCCAAGACCTGAGAGAAGAACAGCTCTAATTGGTAAATAACTGGCACGATATAAAATCAAAATTGCAGCATTAAGCGAAACACGCTTACCAGAAGAGGGATCACTCAGCGAACGCACCACTAGATACACCTTCTTCTGGAAAGGTAGAGCCACAAATGAAGACAGAATCCATGGTGTTGGCCTGGCTATAAAGACCAGTTTGCTCAAACAGCTGCCAGACTTGCCTGTGGGCATCAGTAAGAGGCTCATGAAGATCCATTTGCCTCTCAGCAAAGACCAGTATGCCACAATCATCAGCGCATATGCCCCTATACTGACCAGCACAGAGGAGACCATCGAGCAGTTCTAGTGCCCACAAATGACAAGCTGATACTACTGGGAAACTTTAATGCCCGCGTTGGCTAGGACCACGAAAGATGGAAAGGAGTGCTCGGCAAACAGGGCATGGGCAAAATGAACAACAACGGCCTACTGCTACTAAGCAAATACTCAGAGTTTGAACTCACGATCACTAACAATATGTTCAGAATGGCGAAAAAATATAAAACAAAGTGGATGCACCCACGATAAAAACAGTGGCATCTCATTGACTACATCATTGTATGCTGGCGAGACATCCAGGATGTACAGATTACCAGAGCCATGAGAGGAACTGAATGCTGGACAGACCACCAATTGGTTACAGCGACTCTTCAAATGTGCATTGTGCCTCGCCATCCAAAATGTGGCCAGACAGTTCGCGCATTTTACAACATGAGTCATCTTAGAGAACCATTTTATTTGCAAACATTCCAGTCCTGCCTGGACGAAAAGCTGACTGTCAAGGGACCACTCACTGGAAGCTCAACTGAGAAATGAAACCAGTTTAGAGACACAGTGAAGGAAACATCAAAGGCAGTCCTAGGCCCCAAACAACACAACCACCAGGACTGGTTTGACAAGAACAACACTGCTACTGAAGACCTATTGAGCAAAAAGAACAAAGACTTTATGGAGTGGCAAAATAACCCAAACTCTGCTCCTAAAAAGGACAGATTCAAGTCTCTCCAAGTCACGGCACACTGTGAGATCAGGAAGATGCAAGACAGATGGTGGGGAAAAAAGGCAGAAGAAATCCAGCACTTTGTTAATATGAAAAACTACAAACAATTTTTCAGTGCCCTCAAGACGGTCTATGGGCCATTAAAACCCACCACCACTCCCTTGCTATCCTCTGACGGTGACACTCTCATAAAAGATAAAAAAAGGCATCAGCAACAGGTGGAAAGGACACTTCAGTCAGCTTCTCAATCGACCTTCTTCAGTCGACCAAAGTTCCCTTGACCAGATCCCCCAAAACCACACCACTGAACAACTTGAAGTCCCTCCTTCCATAGAGGAAGTCCAAAAAGCCATTAAACAAGTGAGTGCAGGCAAGGCACCCGGTAAAGACGGGATCCCAACTGAAGTGTACAAGGCCTTAAATGGAAAGGCACTTCAGGCATTCCACATAGTGCTGACCAGCATATGGGAAGAGGAAGACATGCTTCCAGAACTCAGAGATGCCTCCATCGTAGCTCTATACAAGAAAAAAGGTGCACGAGCAGCCTGTGACAACTACAGAGGCATCTCACTACTCTCCACTGCTGGAAAGATCCTCGCCCGTGTTATACTCAACAGACTTCTGTCATCTGTTTCAGAGCAGAACCTGCCTGAATCACAATGTGGCTTCCGACCAGATCGCATCACCATCGACATGGTGTTTACAGTGAGTCAAACGCAGGAAAAATGCCTTGAGCAGAGCCTGAGTCTCTACATTGTCTTCATAGACCTGATGAAGGTGTTCGACACAGTGAACAGGGACTCATTGTGGGTGATCCT
Source organism: Monodelphis domestica (assembly GCF_027887165.1). Lineage (NCBI taxonomy): Eukaryota > Metazoa > Chordata > Mammalia > Didelphimorphia > Didelphidae > Monodelphis > Monodelphis domestica. The sequence goes on from NC_077233.1 coordinate 253,214,437, forward strand.
CAGCAAGCTCGGCTGCCCAGCAAAATTCGTCAAAATGATCCAGCTCTTTCATGTTGACATGACAGGGGAAGTCCTATCTGGTGGACAGACTTCCGATTGCTTCTACATCTCCAATGGCGTGAAACAAGGCTGTGTCCTTGCTCTGGTACTATTCAATCTATTCTTCACCCAAATATTATGACATGCTGTGATGGATCTAAATCTGGGCATCTACATCAAATACTGACTAGTTGGCTCACTATTCGACCTTCACTGCCTGACTGCAAAAACAAAGACAACAGAGAGACTCATCCTGGAAGCTCTCTTCGCAGATGACTGTGCTCTCATTACCCACCAAGAAAATCATCTTCAAACCATTGTGGACAGGCTCTCTACAGCAACAAAACTGTTTGGGCTCACTATCAGCCACAGCAAAACAGAGGTGCTGTTCCAACCCGCACCAAGGAGGCCAACTACCAGCTGTGCATAACTATTGACGGCAAGCAGCTTTCTAACATCAACACTTTCAAGTACCTGGGCAGCACCATCGCCAACGACGGGTCCCTAGACCAGGAAATTAATGCCAGGATGCAAAAGACCAGCCAGGCACTTGGGTGGCTGCACTCCAAAGTCCTCCAAAACAGCAGTGTAAGCACTGCAACAAAGCTCAAGGTGTAAAATGCAGTGGTCCTCAGCTCATTCCTGTACAGTTGCGAGACATGGACACTGTACTGTTAGCACATGAAACAGCTGGAACAATTCCACCAAAGCTCCCTCTGGTCAATCATGAGGATCCAATGGCAGGATCAAATCACCAACCAGGAAGTCCTCGACAGAGCCAACTCCACCAGCATCGAAGTAATCGTCCTCAAAACCCAGCTATGATGGTCATCTGCATGGACCCACGGCGAATACCAAGACAGGTATTCTATGGTGAACTGTCAGCTGGACTCAGGAAACAAGGCCGACCAAAGAAAAGATACAAGGATCAGCTAACATCAAACTTGAAGTGGGCTGGCATTACACCAAATCAACTAGACCTTGCTGACTCTGACAGAAGCAGCTGACGTACCCACATTAACCATGGCGCCACCACCTTTGAAGATGAACAACATCGACGCCTTGCCACTGTGCATGAATGCCTACACCAAGCCACAACCGCACCTCCCGTAACAACTGGTATCCCATGCGCCATGTGCCACAAACTTTGCGCCTCAGTCTTTGGACTTCAAAGTCATATGAGGGTACACCTCATATGAAAACACACAAAGACAATTGTCATTCTCGGACACCGAGAGACTACTACTAGATGAGTGTGCACAAAGACACTTGTGCGTGAAGGAGATTTAAGTGGAAGAGTCGATGCACAGAGACAGTCCCACTCTCTTGGCATTGGAAGCCTGGATCCAGTGGCACGAAAAGTCATTACATCCGGAGACTTCCTCAGCTGCATTGGATGGCTGTGTTGTCTTTTGTGCTCTAACACACCCTAAGCACTTCACAGTGCTTAGCTGCATCGCCATCTCAGCTGTTGAACCTTCTTATTGGTTTCTTCCTTCTGTTCAGCCGAAGCAGTCTTCACATGCTGGGTGAGCAAAGCCCTGGTTTACCATGGGTCTACGACCTGATGGCTACTCACACAAGTCTTAACCGGCCTGTTGAAGCCATTGCCCTGTGTGTGGCCACTGCCGCATGCTAGCAGTTACTAGGACCCACAAGTGAGAGCTGGGTGTCAGGTGAGGGTCAGAGGCTGAAGAGCTACCCTAGGAGAGCACGACAAGCCTTCCGTACCAAGGGTGCTACCCCTCTCGGTACACCCCATAAACCCCTTTATCACCTCACAACCAGATTATCACAAGATATTAATATCTACTTGCCTCATGTCTTTACCCATGACTATCTATCTTCTACCCAGTTTTCAACATTTTATATTCCTAACTAAATGTCTGACAATATTACCTCCCCAGTTCAACTCCAGTGGCTCCCTGTCTCCTACAAAATGAAATATAAAATCTTGGTTTTCATTCATAGACTTTCATAATGGTGCTCCCTCCTAACCTTTCTAGTCTTTCTAGTCTTCTTGTACTTGGCTTCTCTCCACTTATTATGCAATCCAGATTATTATTATTCTTTCTATGAAATACTCCCTTTCTTGACTCTAACCATTTTCTTTTCTTTTTTTTTTTAATTTTAAACATTATTTTATCTGGTCATTTCCAAACATTATTCACTGGAAACAAAGATCATATTCTTTTCCTCCCCGCCCCCCCACCCCCAACACCTTTCCCTCTCCCATAGCTGACACACAATTCCACTGTTTATCACATGGGTTCTTGACTCGAACCCATTTCCCTGTTGTTGGTATTTGCATTAGAGTGTTCATTTAGAGTCTCTCCTCAGTTATATCCTCTCTGTGTACAATGTTTTCCTGGTTCTGCTCCTTTCGCTCTGCATCACTTCCTGGAGGTTGTTCCAGTCTCCATGGAATTCCTCTACTTTATTATTCCTTTTATCACAATAGTATTCCATCACCAACATATACCACAATTTGTTCAGCCATTCCCTGATTGATGGGCATCCCCTCATTTTCCAATTTTTGGCCACCACAAAGAGTGCAGCTATGAATATTCTTGTACAAGTCTTTTTCCTTATTATCTCTTTGTGGTAAAAACCCAGCAGTGCTATAGATGGATTAAAGGGCAGACAGTCTTTTATTGCCCTTTGGGCATAGTTCCAAATTGCCCCCCAGAATGGCTGGATCAATTTACAACTCCACCAGCAATGAATTAGTGTCCCCACTTTGCCACATCCCCTCCAGCATTCATTACTTTCCTTTGCTGTCATGTTAGCCAATCTGCTAGGTGTGAGGTGATACCTCAGAATTGTTTTGATTTGCATCTCTCTGATTATAAGAGATGTAGAGCACTTTTTCATGTGCTTATTAACAGTTTTGATTTCTTTGGCTGAGAACTGCCTGTTCATGTCCCTTGCCCATTTATCAATTGGAGAATGGCTTGATTTTTTTGTACAATTGATTTAGCTCTTTGTAAATTTGAGTAATTAAACCTTTGTCAGAGGTTTTTATGAAGATTGTTTCCCAATTTGTTGCTACCCTTCTGATTTTGGTTACATTGGTTTTGTTTGTACAAAACTTTTTAATTTGATGTATTCCAGATTGTTTATTTTGCATTTTGTAACTCTTTCTAAGTCTTGCTTGGTTTTGAAGTCTTTCCCTTTGTAATGGCGAAAATTTCACCTTTTTAAGATTGTTGTAATATTGAACAATGGCTGCCAAGGAATTTACTTATGAAATTCCTAAAATGAAACACTCAAGTCGGAATGGAGTTTATGAAGGTTTAATCACAATGGGAGTAGGGAAAAGGAGAGGGAGATAAGGAGAGAGGAGAAAAGGGAAAGGGGCTACTCAACCTCTGACCAAGGCAGAGGGAGTTTTAGGCCCAAAGGGCCAAGGTGGAAAGAATCAGTCCTTAACTCACGTGACCGATCTGAAGGAAAGCTGTCTGCGGGCGTCCTCCCTGTCCAAGATTCTAACCCGAACTGGCATCTCGCTCTCTCCACAGGAAGTGAGCGAATTCCAGAGGCTGTTCCCTACCTCACTTCCTGTGCCTCACAAGTGCCAATGGTTGGCTCTAGCTTGGCTTAGGACAGCCCAGGTGGGCAGTTAGATATTTCTGATTTGTCATTGACTAGCACATGCCCGTATAGTGTGGGTGTGCACAATTTTTTTGGGTGCTATACCAAGATGGAGACTTTTGAAATTCACAATCCCCACTGATGATGATTGGGGGACTAGTCTCCCCAATTGATCACTAAACATAAGCATACTGCACCCCAAATATTTCTAAGTGTAAGTGTATACAAAAATTTTTACCCACTAAGAGGAAAATTATAATAGTTGTAAATATGGGGAAATAGAGGAGAGAGAAAGACAACAAACCAATGTTTTGCTGGGCGCATTGACAAAAACCAATTAGGGGGCAGTCCCCTTTGGCATAAGAGTGTACATTAAAAAAATGTTCAATCAACCACACCCCAAGGTTCATTCTGGATCTTCCTGTAGTGAAAAGGTTTAGATATCTTTCTGCAAACAGTTCATTCTCTGGATTCAGTTAGTTAGCAAGCTTCTTCTCTGAAGATTTATCTCGAACAAAATTTAAATCTTGGATTTGATGAAATACAATCCCCCCCTGAAGAAAGTGTTGAAAAAACACTGAGTCCAGCTGAGGATGCAAGTTTTAGTTGTGGGGGTGTGCGAGTTAATCCAAAAGGAAAACAAAACAAAATGAAAAATAAAATAAAAAACAAAATCAAAAGAAGAAAAAAAGGAAAAAATCAAGGGAAAAATATAGACCCTTTATATATATGTATATTTATATTAAAGAAGAATTCAAAATCAGTATCAAAAAATCAAAAAATCTATGTATACAAAATTTGAGAAAGCAAGAATAAAAAAAAATTTTTTTCCACAGGCCCCTGTATTAGGGTCCAGTTAAGTAATTTCTAATCCCACAAGTCTGTAGGACAGAATGCAGCAAATTTACTTATCCATTGGCAGCCAAGGCTACAGGAAGTTGCCATACTATAGGAGAGAAAAAAGGACCAGATTTTTATTTTATATCTAGGGAAGTGTCATTCCCTCGTCTGATTTTACCTTTGTTCTCAAGGATGGAGGGAGCCAGGATGGTAGCCAACCTTTGGTACTTGTCTGTAGGTATTTTCACAAAGAGTGTGGATACAAAGAAGGCCTACATCTTAACGTCTGTCAAGTGTCGCAACCCCGAGTCTCACACTAGGTTCAAGTCCTTAGTATTGGCTTAGAAATGCATTAATCCTACCTGGATTGGTCTTTGATTTTTAGACCTGTGAGCTCTTTTGGCATTATCCAGGTCATCTCTGTGCTCCTTGTTTGATTCCCATTCCTAGAATCAGACACAAACATTAATCATAGTCCCACAACAATTATCAATAAATTGCAGGTTCCCATAGTCTAAAGCTGTTCGGGTGCGTATTAATAATAATAGCAAGTATATATATTTAAACTAATATTATTGTAGAATAAAATTAATATTGATTGTATGTACCTTAAGTACATAGAAATGAGAAAAAAAGGGAAAAATAAAATATTGTAAAAAATAATAATAAAATAAGGAAAAGAGAAAAAAGGAAAAAAGAAAAAAAATTAAATTTAGGAATTCAATGTGTCAAAAGCAGAATAAAACAGTTCCACTTGTCATTGGGTAGTTATCTCCAGTGTATGTATAGGATAGAGTCAATCAGTCTTGACAGAAGATACTCTCTTTACATGAGAGCAGTGAATACAAGAGTCCTTTTCTCCAACCTTTATAGATGTTGGAGTAGTTAACAATATTTGGAATGGTCCTTCCCAGGAAGGCTGGGTTGCTCCTGTATGCTGGAAGTTCTTTATATACACCTTATCTCCTGGGTTCAGGTCATGAAACACAAATTTTAGTGGTCTGGCTTGTACTGCAGCTCCGGATTCATGAAGTTCACGTAGTTTGTGCTGTAACTCCTGTATCTAGGAAGCAATAGTAATATCTCCCCCTAATAGCGATGTATAAGCCGGGGAGAAAGGCTTAGCCTGTATAGGCGGATGTCCAAAAAGCATCTCAAATGGTGAGATGTGTAAGTCTCCTCTAGGCCTGCTTCTAAGATAAAATAGGGCCAGAGGGAGAATTTCAGGCCATTTTAAATGGGTCTCAGTGCATAATTTGCCAATCATAGTTTTAAGTTCTTTGTTCATCCTCTCAACTTGGCTTGAACTCTGGGGATGATATGGAACATGGAATTTGGGAGTTATCCCCAAGCAAGAATATATCTGGTTTAGAACAGAATCAGTAAAATGACTCCCCCTATCAGAATCAATACATGCTGGCAGGCCAAAGCGAGGAATAATTTCTTTTAAAAGCACGTTAGCAACAAAAGCTGCTGTGGCTCGGGCTGTAGGAAATGCTTCAGGCCATCTGGTCAGTTGGTCTACTATGACCAAACAAAATTTATTTTGTCCAGCCTTCGGCATTGTTATAAAATCTATCTGCAGGTGCTCAAAAGGTGTATAAGCCAGAGGATGCCCACCAAAGGCTTTGCCATGAAAGGCATGTTGGTTATATGCCTGGCAGGTAGGGCAGGCTAAACACACCTTAGAGGCTATGGTAGTTATACCAATGGCTATCCATACTCTCTTAACAGAGCCCACGATGCCCTGGGTACCAAAGTGGCCAATATTATGAACAGATTGACAAATTTGGTGATAGAAACTTCTAGGGAGCAGGGGTTTTCCTTCAGATGACATCCAGACTCCATTTATCTGTTTTGCTTTGAATTTCTGTTTCCATTTTTCCACTTCCTTCTCATTATAGGAAAGTGATAAATTTAAGTCATCAGTAGTTGTTAATGTTAAAAGTAATTCAGGCCCTTCTATGGCTGCTAGCTTCGCAGCAGCATCTGCTCAGTCATTTCCCCTAGAGACAGGGTCGTTGCCACCTGTATGGGCTGAGCAATGAACTACAGCTAGGGCTTCAGGCAGCTGAAGAGCAGAAAGTACTTCATTAATAATTTCAGCATTAGCTATGGATTTTCCAGCTGAGGTTAAAAATCCTCCCTGGAGCCATAGCATCCCAACTGAGTGACAAATGCCAAAAGCATATCTAGAATCCGTATAAATTGTTGCCCTTTTATCCTTGGCAATTATACATGCATGTTTCAGAGCTATGAGTTCTGCCCCTTGAGCGCTAATTTTAGAGGGCAGTGAAGCTGACCACTCAGTGGCAAATTCTGAGACTAGAGCAGCTCCACTGTAGCGTATGCCATCCCTCATGAAAGAAGAACCATCAGTAAATAAGATCAGGTCTGAGTTCTTTAAGGGAGTGTCCAGGAGATCATCTCGAGGCTTTTCTGCCATGGACAATAGTGTTGTAATCTCACCTGGGCCGAGATCGAGAAGGTATTTAAGCTGATTCAAAGGCTTTTGAGGGCTCTCTTGGACTCTTGGTCTTCCGTTTTGGGGCAGGCCTGGTTTTTTTCATGATGTACGTGAGGTTGTGTCTAGGCCTCTCTATGGCCTGGACACGTGTCTCTTATCCTGTATTTTCTTTAATCCTTAAACTTTGATAAACCTCTAAAAAATATAATACTCCTTGCAGAGAGAAACTAATTTCTACCTGCCTCAGATGCCTCAGTTCTCCCCATAATCCTAAATTTTAATCTTTAAACCTTCCCAAAGGTCTTACATGTATGCTATTCTGTGTTCACCTAATTTTCTTATACTTTCCTTCTTTATGTTCAAGTCATTCATCCATTTTGAATTTATCTTGGTGTAGGGTGTGAGGTGTTGATCTAAACCTAATCTTTCCCACACTGTCCTCCAATTTTCCCAGCAGTTTTTATGAAATAGTGGATTTTTGTCTCAAAAGCTGGGATCTTTGGGTTTGTCTTAGACTGTCTTGCTGAGGTCGCTTGCCCACAGTCTATTCCACTGATCCTCCTTTCTGTCTCTTAGCCAGTACCAGATTGTTTTGGTGACCACTGCTTTATAATATAGTCTGAGATCTGGGACTGCAAGGCCCCCTTCCTTTGTATTTTTTTTCATTATTTCACTGGATATCCTTGATCTTTTGTTCTTCCAAATGAACTTTGTTATGGTTTTTTCTAAATCAGTAAAAAAACATTTTTGGAAATTCCATGGGTATGGCACTAAATAGATAGATGAGATTGGGTAGGATGGTCATTTTTATTATATTGGCTCATCCTACCCATGAGCAGTTAATGTTCTTCCAATTGTTCAAGTCTAGTTTTAGTTGTGTGGAAAGTGTTTTGTAGTTGTGTTCATATAGTTCCTGTGTTTGTCTTGGGAGATAGATTCCTAAGTATTTTATTTTGTCTAAGGTAATTTTGAATGGGATTTCTCTTTCTAGTTCTTGCTGCTGAGCTGTGTTGGAATTATATAGAAATGCTGATGACTTATGTGGGTTTATTTTGTATCCTGCAACTTTGCTAAAGTTGTTGATTATTTCGATTAGCTTTTTGGTTGAATCTCTAGGATTCTTTAAGTAGACCATCATGTCATCTGCAAAGAGTGATAATTTGGTCTCCTCCTTGCCTATTTTAATGCCTTCAATTTCTTTTTCTTCTTTAATTGCTACTGCTAGTGTTTCTAATACAATGTCAAATAATAGAGGTGATAATTGGCATCCTTGTTTCACTCCTGATCTTAATGGGAATGGATTTAGTTTATCCCCATTGCAGATGATATTAGTTGATGGTTTTAGATATATACTGTTTATTATTTTTAGGAAAGACCCTTCTATTCCTATGCTTTCTAGTGTTTTTAGTAGGAATGGGTGTTGTATTTTATCAAAGGCTTTTTCTGCATCTATTGAGATAATCATGTGATTCTTGTTGGTTTGCTTGTTGATGTGGTCAATTATGTGGATAGTTTTCCTAATATTGAACCAGCCCTGCATCCCTGGTATAAATCCTACTTGATCATGGTGGATGACCCTTCTGATCACTTGCTGGAGTCTTTTTGCTAGTATCCTATTTAAGATTTTTGCATCTATATTCATTAGGGAGATTGGTCTATAATTTTCTTTCTCTGTTTTTGGCCTGCCTGGTTTTGGAATTAGTACCATGTTTGTGTCATAAAAGGAGTTTGGTAGAACTCCCTCTTTGCTTATTATGTCAAATAGTTTGTATAGTATTGGAGTTAGCTGTTCTTTGAATGTTTGATAGAATTCACAGGTGAATCCATCAGGCCCTGGGGATTTTTTCTTAGGAAGTTCTTTGATGGCCTGTTGGATTTCTTTCTCTGATATGGGATTATTTAAGAAATCTATTTCTTCTTCTGTTAGTCTAGGCAACTTATATTTTTGTAAATATTCATCCATATCACCTAGGTTGGTATATTTATTGCCATATAGTTGGGCAAAATAGTTTTTAATGATTGCCTTAATTTCCTCTTCATTGGAGGTGAGATCCCCCTTTTCATCCTTGATGCTGTTAATTTGCCTTTCATCTTTCCTTTTTTTAATTAGATTGACCAGTACTTTGTCTATTTTGTCTATTTTTTCAAAGTACCAGCTTCTAGTCTTGTTTATTAGCTCAGTAGTTCTTTCACTTTCGATTTCAATAATTTCTCCCTTAATTTTTAGAATCTCTGGTTTTCTTCTGGGGGGTTTTAATTTGTTTGTTATCAAGTTTTTTGATTTGCATTTCCAATTCCTTGATCTCTGTCCTCCCTAATTTGTTAATATATGCACTCAGGGATATGAATTTTCCTCTAAGTACTGCCTTGGCTGCATCCCATAAGGTTTGAAAGGATGTCTAGCCTTTGTCATTTTCCTCAACGCAATTATTAATTGTTTCTATGATTTCTTCTCTATCTAACCGATTTTGGAGTATCATATTATTTAATTTCCAATTAATTTTTGATTTGGCTCTCCATGTACCCTTACCGATCAATATTTTTATTGCCTTGTGATCTGAGAAGGCTGCATTTATTATTTCTGCTTTTCTGCATTTGAGTGCCATGTTTCTGTGACCTAGTGTATGATCTATTTTTGTGAGTGTGCCATGTGGTGCTGAAAAGAAGGTGTATTCCTTTTTGTCCCTATTTATTTTTCTCCATATACCTATTAATGCTAATTTTTCTAAGATTTCATTCACCTCTTTTACCTCTTTCTTGTTTATTTTTTGATTTGATTTATCTAAATTTGTTAGTGGTTGGTTCAAGTCTTCCACTAATATGGTTTTGCTGTCTATTTCCTCCTTTAATTCTCCTACTTTCTCTATTAAAAATTTGGATGCTATACCATTTGGTGCATACATGTTGATTAGTGATATATCCTCATTGTCTATAATCCCTTTTAACAGAATATATTTACCTTTCCTATTCCTTTTGATCAGGTCTATTTTTGCTTTGGCTTTGTCAGATATCATGATTGCAACTCCTGCCTTCTTTCTATCACTTGAGGTCGAAAAGGTCTTATTCCAACCTTTAATTCTAACCTTGTGAGTGTCAACCCGCCTCATATGTGTTTCTTGAAAACAAGAAATGGTAGGGTTTGGGTTTCTAATCCAATCTGCTATTTGTCTACATTTTATGGGTGAGTTCATCCCATTCACGTTCAAAGTTATGATTGTCATTTGTGGATTTGCTGGCATTTTGATATCTTCTGCCAGTTCTGACCTTTCTTCTTTAGCTATCTCCTTTTGAACCAGTGATTTACTTTAGGTCAGTCCCCCTATTCCCCTCCCTTGAGATGCTTCCCTTTCTAGCCCCTCCCTTTTTATGCTCCCTTCCCCTCCCCCCTCTCCTTCCCTCCCTTTTTATACTCCCTACCCCTCACCCTCCTTAATTTTCCTTTCTTTCTTGCCCTGTTTGATAAGATAGAATTCAGGATCCCATTGGATCTAGATGTTCTTCCCTCTCAGATTTGATTTCACTGAGAGTAAGGTTTAAATAATTCCACTTCATGCTCTCTTCCTCGCCTTCTCATATGAGAGTTCTTCCCCTCCCCTTCCCATGTGTATCTTTATATGGGAAAGATTATTCTAATAAATCCCCCCTATTTATTGAAGTAAATTTTAGTGTTATCGACAGTTCCCCCCTCTCCCTTTTCCTTTCTTTGCCCCCACTTTCCCCAAATCTTCTTAATGCCCCAATCTTTCCCTATGCATGTTTCTTCTAACTATTCTTATGATGCATACAATTTTTGAGAGTTACACAAAACATTTTCCCCACATATTAATATATATATATGTATATGTATATATATATATATATATAATTTGATGTAAATGTAGTCCTTATAGAAGAGAGTTTGACCTAAAGAAAAAGATTAGATTTATCTCCTTTTCCCTTTCTTTCATATTTACCTTTTCATGTTTCTCTTGCTTTCTGTGCTTGGATATCAAATTTTCCACTGAGTTCTGGTCTTTTCTTAGCAAATGCTTGGAAATCTTCTATTTTGTTGAATGCCTATACTTTCCCCTGGAAGTATATAGTCAGTTTTGCTGGGTAGTTGATTCTTGGTTGAAGACCCAGCTCTCTTGCCTTTCTAAATATCGTGTTCCATGCTTTGCGGTCTGTTAGTGTGTTAGCCACTAAGTCATGTGTGATCCTTATGGGAGCCCCCCTAGATCTGAATCTCCTCTTCTTGGCTTCTTGTAGGATTTTCTCCTTTTCTTGGAAGCTCTTGAATTTGGCAATTACATTCCTAGGGGTTGTCTTTTGGGGATTTAGTATAGAGGGTGTTCTATGAACCCTTTCTATTTCTATTTTGCCTCCTTGCTCCAGAACGTGTGGGCAATTTTCTTTTATAATCTCCTGTAGAATAACATCGAGTTTATTGTTTATCTCTGGTTTTTCTGGGAGACCGATAATTCAGAGGTTGTCTCTTCTTCCTCTGTTTTCCAAATCTGTGACCTTTAGAGTGAGATATTTTATGTTTTCTTCTAATTCATTAATTTTTGGGTTTGCTTTATTGATTCTTGCTGTTTTATGATCTCACTTTCTTCGAGTTGCTTAATTCTGGTCATTAGGGACTGCTTTTGCTTTTCAGCTTTGTCTGCCCTTCTATTGGATGTTTCCAGCTCTTTTTCCAATTGAGCAGTCTTATCTGTCAGACTGTTGATCTCTTTCTCCCATTTTTCTTTCCAGGTTTCCATCTTTTGGGTAAGTTCCAATTTGAGATCTCCCAGAGCTTGTTGATAGTTTCCATTTTTGGAGTCATGTTCTGATTTTTTTTTTTTGGATTTCATCCTCTTTCTCTTCTTTTTTCCTTGAGTACTTCCACCAAAAAATTTTTTCAATAGTCATCTTTTTCCCTTTCTTCCTGGAGGCTTGATTTTGGGCCATTTGAGCCATCCCTTTGGTGGTTTTATTCCCCTTTCCTTTTTGGTCTGAGGTCTGGGTGATATGGGCAGGTTTTCTGTGAATTTAGGTTGCCTCAGACTAGTTCTTCCCAGCCTCCGAGGTTTCTTAGAGTGCTGGGCCCCTGATCACAGCCAAACTGCTCAGGTGTTCAGCTCTGCCCAGATAATCAGCGTGTGGTCTGCCCCTGATGTTTAGCTCTGCCCAGATGCTCAGCACAACCGCCCCGAGTACAGCTCCCTGGGCCTCCTGTGCTCAGCTCAGGATTCTCCCGTGAAACCACCCTGAGATGTTTTTTCCCGGCACTACCCAAATCCCAAGGACCCTGGAGTGCCCCCCCCAGACAGATAAGTTCCCCACTCACTCGCTGTCCCAGTGAGTGTTCCAGTAGCTCACTCTGGTTTGGTTGGGGAGGTGGGGGTGGGGAAGGGAGGCTCAGTTCACATTTCTGTGCAAGCTTTTCCTCCTTCTTATTATAGTGTGGAAATGTTCAAACCCCACGTACCTAATATTCTTGCTATCAAACAGTCCCTACTTGGAAACAAACAGCTTCAGGCTTACTAATGGTGTGTTTTAACTACTCTGCAAGGTATATTAACTGGACACAAACCAGAGCATGTTACTCCTTTGATCCAGCATGATTGCTGGTTAGGTAGATTTTCTGATGCTTTCTTTCTTGCTCTTTCTGTTTACATTCTTGGAAGGGAGGGTTTATTTGAAGTGGGATTAAATGGGCATTAACTATTAGTATTATAAAAGCAAACTATATCATCAATAAATTTTAAAAATACGTATTTTAAATGAGAGCCACAAGAAGGGGTGGAATATAAAGGAGGAGCTAACAAAGGAGCCTGTGAAGTAGTTTTTCAAGTAAGAGGGGCATAACATAAATGCTCAAATAGGAGAACAAATCTAGGAAGATGGAATCTTCAATAATGTCAAAGCCACTAAGAAATGAAGATACATGAAGAATGAAAAAAGGTCATCAGATATTGCAATTTTAGAGATCACTGGCATCATCAGAGAGAGCAGTTTAAGTTGAGTGATTAGGTCAGAGTCAAATTGCAAGGGATCAAGAAGTGAAAGACAGTGGAGGCAATGAAGGTTAGTACCTTTTTCAGGGAGTTTGGAAATTAAAGGAAAGAGAGACAATGTACCTTGTGAGGTAGATAGAATCAAAGTGGGAATTTTATGGATGAGAAGATTCTGGTATGTTCATGGATAGCTATGGATGAACCATAGAGAGATATTGAAAATTAGAGAGAAAGGTTTTGCTTTGAACTATTCTGCTCTCAATTAAAAAGAAAGAATTATTTTAAATAATATATTTTTTCTTTGATAGCTTAAATGGTTCATTAGACACTAACTGTGTATGTTTGGCCACATTCACAACCATTGATTCACAACAGTAAGTATAATGCTAGGTATGCTGTAGTTGAAATTCAATTTAGCAAATATTTATTAATCTTCTTCTATGTGCAGAGGCCTTTCATTGGTACTAAGTGAGGGTGCAGGTTACAAAATGAAAGAAATATAGTCTTTCACCTTAATAAATTTATTTTAATAGGAAATACATGTATTCAAATTATTAGTTAGTAGTAGTCTCTCGGAAGCCGAGAATGACGATTGTCTTTGTGCATTATCATCTATTGATGTACCCTCATGTGGCTATGAAGTCCAAAGGCTGAGGCACAAAGTTTGTGGCACATGGGGCGTGGAAAGCCAGTTGTTACGGGAGGTGCAGTTTTGGCCTAGTGTTGGAGCTGTGACAAGGAAATCACTTTTAAAAGACTGATATATATTAATTTAAGGTCGCCAAGGAATTCAGCTATGTAATTCCTAAATGAAAACTCAAGTCAGCCGTCAACCTTTTATAGAGTTTAATTACAGACAGGAGGAAGAAAGGAATTAGAGATAGAGAGAGAGAGAGGGAGAGAGAAAGAGGAGAGAAGGGAATAGGGCTTAAATACCCCTTCTGTTTAGCCTGGGCCAAAAGGCCCAAGCCCTTAGATAGCTGGGGCAAAGAAAAGAGATCAGTCCCTATTACTCACGTGACCAAAATGGAGAAACAGTCTCAGAGGCCCCCACCTTCAGCTTCCTTCAGAGCAAGCTTCTCAGAGCACCTCTCCAACCACTCAGAGCCAAACTCTCCACCCCCCCCTCAGTCCTCAGACCCCTCTCTCTTTAAGGAAGCCATCCAAGTTCCCTCCCCTCAGTTCTCACATCTACCAATCACTGTCCATCAATTTCCCTGTGCCAATGGTGGCTCTAGCTTAACCCAGGACCGCCCAGAGGTCTGTGGCTTTGCACATGTCTGTTGGAGGTCATATTCTCAAATAATTAAATTTTGATCTATGCTGCAGCCCTTCCTAAATCCTGTTAGGACTGAGTGGGGTGGAAATTGTATTTTCCAAGACCTGATTCTGTGGTTCCAAGTATCTCTATTGTATCAATTCTAAAATCAATCATGACTCAAAGAAATTCCTGTTCTGTGCTTAAGCATAGGTCAAAGCCCTTTCCATTGTTCAGCAAAAGGTTTCTGTCCTAAAGTAATCTTAAGAAGGGAGGAGAAGGAACCTCCCATGCCAATGGGGTTCACATTCCAATACACTATCAGTAAGAAATTTTCCAAGTATGAAATTTCCCAATGGTGAAATTTCAAACATTTATAAGTCTAAGAAATTTTAAGGTTTACAATCTCCCCTGATGATCATTGGGAGACTAGTCTCCCCATTGATCATTTAACATAATCATTTTGTAGTTCTAAATTCACTTCTAACTAAAGATATACACAATATTCAATTTTCTAAGAGAAATTAGAATAATGAGAGAGGAAATAGAAAAGAAAAGAAAGCAAAACCAATGTTTGCTAGGCGCATTGACAGAAAGCCAAATTAGGGGCAGTCCCTTTTAGCATAAATGTGTGTACAGTTACAATAAATGTTCAATCAAAAGTTCAGTCCAATCAATCACATCCAAAGTTCATTCTTGAACTTCTTGATGAAGTGTAGGTTTTCGGCATCTTTCTGCAACAGTTCATTCTCTGGATATAAAAGTTTCAAGCTTCTTTCTTGAAGATCTTTTCTCAAACAGAATCAAAATCTTTGAATTTTTTTATAAAAGTAAAATCTTAAACAAAATTCTTGGATTTTTATAAAAATACAGTCTCAAACAAAAAAAATTCAAAAATTCTTAGATTTTAAATTAAAATACCATCCCCCCTGAAGTAAGTATTTAAAAAAAAATCAAGTTTAGCTCAGAATGCAATGTTCAATTATGGGGGTGTATGTGTCAATTATCAAAAGAATAGAAAAATAATCAAAAACACTAGACTTGAACAATTGGAAGAACATTAACTGCTCATGGGTAGGACGAGCCAATATAATAAAAATGACCATCCTACCCAAACTCATCTATCTATTTAGTGCCATACCCATGGAACTTCCAAAAATTTGTTTTACTGATTTAGAAAAAACCATAACAAAGTTCATTTGGAAGAACAAAAGATCAAGGATATCCAGGGAAATAATGAAAAAAAATACAAAGGAAGGGGGTCTTGCAGTCCCAGATCTCAGACTATATTACAAAGCAGTGGTCATCAAAACAATTTGGTACTGGCTAAGAGACAGAAAGGAGGATCAGTGGAATAGACTGGGAGTAAGCAACCTCAGCAAGACAGTATATGACAAACCCAAAGATCCCAGCTTTTGGGACAAAAATCCACTATTTCATAAAAACTGCTGGGAAAATTGGAGGACACATGTGGGAAAGATTAGGCTTAGATCAACACCTCACACCCTACACCAAGATAAATTCAAAATGGATGAATGACTTGAACATAAAGAAGGAAACTATAAGAAAATTAGGCGAACACAGAATAGTATACATGTCAGACCTTTGGGAAGGGAAATACTTCAAAACCAAGCAAGAATTAGAAAGAGTTACAAAATGCAAAATAAATAATCTGGATTACATCAAATTGAAATGTTTTTGTACAAACAAAACCAATGTAACTAAAATCAGAAGGGTAGCAACAAATTGGGGAACAATCTTCATAAAAACCTCTGACAAAGGTTTAATTACTCAAATTTATAAAGAACTAAATCAATTGTACAAAAAATCAAGCCATTCTCCAATTGACAAATGGGCAAGGGACATGAACAGGCAGTTCTCAGCCAAAGAAATCAAAACTATTAATAAGCACATGAAAAAGTGCTCTACATCTCTTATAATCAGAGAGATGCAAATCAAAACAACTCTGAGGTTTCACCTCACAACTAGCAGATTGGCTAACATGACAGCTATGCAAAGTAATGAATGCTGGAGGGGATGTGGCAAAGTGGGGACATTAATTCATTGCTGGTGGAGTTTTGAATTGATCCAACCATTCTGGAGGGCAATTTGGAACTATGTCCAAAGGGTGATAAAAGATTGTTTGCCCTTTGATCCAGCCATAGCACTGCTGGGCTTGTACCCCAAAGAGATAATGGACAAAAAGACTTGTACAAGAATATTCATAGCTGCGCTCTTTGTGGTGTCCAAAAATTGGAAAATGAGGGGATGCCCATCAGTTGGGGAATGGCTGAACAAATTGTGGTATCTTTTGGTGATGGAATACTATTGTGCTCAAAGGAATAATAAAGTGGAGGAATTCCATGGAGACTGGAACAACCTCCACGAAGTGATGCAGAGCGAAAGGAGCAGAACCAGGAAAACATTATACACAGAGACTGATACATTGTGGTACAATCGAAGGTGATAGACTTCTCCATTAGTATCAATGCAATTTCCCTGAACAATCTGCAGGGATCTAAAAAAAAATACTACCCACAAGCAGAGGATAAACTGTGGGAGTAAAAACACCGATGAAAAACAACTGCTTGACTACAGGGTTGGAGGAGATAAGACTGAGGAGAGACTCTAAATGAACACTATAATGCAAATTCCAACAACAGGGAAATGGGTTCGAGTCAAGAACACATGTGATAACCAGTGGAATCATGCGTCGGCTATGGGAGAGGGAAAGGCAGGGTGGGGGGGGAGGGAGGAAAAGAAAACGATCTTTGTTTCCAATGAACAATGTATGAAAACGACCAAATAAAATAATGTTTTAAAAAAATAATCGAAAACATAAGAAAAATTCAAAATAGACCTTGTATAGGTCCAGTTTAAAGTAATTTCTATCCCACAAGTATGTAGGACAGAATGCAGTAATATTTCACTTAGCCATTTGTAGCCAAGACTACAGGAAGTTGCCATAATATAAGAAGAAAAGAAAAGAATTAGAATTCTATTTTGATGGGGGAATGTCATTCCCTTGTCTGATTTTTTCCTCAGGGATATAGGGAGCCAGCATGATAGTCAAGCTTTGTACTTGTTTGAGTACTTCAAAAAGAGTGTAGATACAAGGAAGTCCTACGACTTAAACATAAGTTAAGCGTCGCAACCTCGAGTCTCACTTTAATATTTTTTGTGTGCTCTATTGGCACTATTCAGGTTTAGTCTGTGCTCCTTGTTTTTATCCCTTTTCCTGGAATCAGACACAAACATTAATCACAGTCCTATAATATTTTATCAATAAATGGCAGGTTCCCATAGTTTAAAGCTTTTAGGCATATATTGATATTATAGCAAGAGTATATATATTAACTTGTATTACTGCAGGGAAAAAATAATATTAATATTAATTATGTTTACCTTCAGTACAAAAAATGAGAAAAAATCAAATATTCTGATAAAAAAAATAAAAGAAAATAAATAAGAAAAAATAAGAAAAAAATCAGTAATTCAATATATTCTTGAGAAAAAAAACAGCATCCATTTGTCTATGGATTATTATCTCCAATTCATATGATAAGATAGATTCACAATTCATATGATAGGATAGAGTCAATCAGTCTCAGCAGAAGATGCTTTCTTCACATGAGAGCAGTGAATACAAGAGTCCTTTTCTCCAATCTTTATAGATGTTGGAGTAGTTAATAATATTTGAAATGGTCCTTCCCATGAAGGTTGAGTTGCTCTAGTTCGCTTGAAATACTTGATATAAACTTTATCTCCTGGGTTCAGGTCATGCAGAGAAAAGTCTAATGGTCCAGCTTGTACTGCAGCTCTGGATTCATGAAGTTCACTTAGTTTGTGCTATAACTCCTGTATATAAGAAGCAATAGTAATATCTCCCCCTAATAGCGATGTATAAGCCGGGGAGAAAGGCTTAGCCTGTATAGGTGGATGTCCAAAAAGTATCTCAAATGGTGAAATATGTAAGTCTCCTCTAGGCCTGCTTCTAAGATAAAATAGGGCCAGAGGGAGAATTTCAGGCCATTTTAAATGGGTCTCAGTGCATAATTTGCCAATCATAGTCTTAAGTTCTTTATTCATCCTCTCCACTTGGCCTGAGCTCTGGGGGTGATATGGAACATGGAATTTTGGAGTTATCCCCAAGCAAGAATATATTTGATTTAAGACAGAATCGGTAAAATGACTCCCTCTATCGGAGTCAATATGTGCTGGCAGGCCAAAACGAGGAATACTTTCTTTTAAAAGTATCTTTGCAACAAAATCTGCTGTGGCTCAGGTCATAGGAAATGCTTCCGTCCATCTGGTTAGTTGATCTACAATTACTAGACAAAATTTATAACGTCCAGTCTTTGGCATTGTTATGAAATCTATCTGTAGATGTTCAAAAGGTGTGTAAGCCAGAGGACGTCCCCCAAAGGCTTTTCCACAATATGCATGTTGGTTATATGCCTGACAGATAGGGCAGGCTGAACATACTTTAGAGGCTATAGTAGTTATACCAGGGGCTATCCATACTCTCTTGACAGAGTCCACGATGCCCTGGGTGCCAAAATGACCATTTTTATGAATAGATTGGCAAATTTGGTTATAGAAACTTCTAGGGGTTTTCCTTCAGATGACACCCATACTCCATTAATTTGTTTTGCTTTAAAATTTTGTTTCCATTTTTCCACTTCCTTTTCATTATAGGAAAGTGATAAATTTAAATTATCAGTGGTTGTTAATGTTAAAATTAATCCAGGTCCTTCTATGGCTGCTAGTTTTGCGGCGGCATCTGCTCGGTCATTTCCTCTAGAGACAGGGTCAGAGCCACCTGTATGGGCAGAGCAGTGAACTACAGCTAGGGCTTTAGGCAGTTTGAGAGCAGAAAGAACTTCATTAATAATTTCTGCATTAGCTATGGATTTTCCAGCTGAGGTTAAAAATCCTCTTTGGAGCCATAGCATCCTGACTGAGTGACAAATGCCAAAAGCATATCTAGAATCCGTATAAATTGTTGCCTTTTTATCCTTGGCAATTATACAAGCTTGTGTTAGAGCTATGAGTTCTGCTCCTTGAGCGCTAATGTTAGAAGGTATTATACTGAAAAAATATGTCTAACATCTTTTTTGTTACTAGAAAAGGATCTTGTTCATATGTGGGGATATTTCGTGTAAATTCATTTATTTCTTGGGGAGTAAACGGTATCCTATGTCTTAAAGTCACCACATCCCCTTTCCGTCCTATTTCAGGTACTTCTCTTAGAGGAAACAGGCCTCTAGTTGAATTTTGTGCCTGTTGGTCAGTTTGACAAGAACAGGTTTCTCTAGGAGGACAAGATCTCCTTTGCGTTGGAATTTGGTTTTCTGTAGGAGAGGGAACATGAGAAACTGGGATTGCAGGGGAAGGGTTTTGGGGATTAAATTCAGTCAAGATTTGCACTGCATGAGAGAAGCAGTCTGTTAACTGGGCTATAGGGAAGGTGTTTTCCATCTCTATTTCAGGGAAGGAAATTTCCTCATTCAAAGGTTCAGAAACAGGTCTGTTTCTGGTAGAGTGGTTGTTTGCCAATTGATCCTGTAAGAAACTTTTTAGATCTTCTAATTGGGCTTGCATTTTATCCTCAATTTTTCCTATTTTATCCTCCATATTTCCCATTTTATCCTCCATATTTCCTATTTTATCCTCAATATTTCCTATTTTATCCTCAATTTTTTCTATTTTATCCTCAATATTTCCTATTTTATCCTCATTTTTTTCTATTTTATCCTCAATATTTTCTATTTTATCCTCAATATTTTCTATTTATTCTCATTTTTTGCTATTTTATCCTCAATATTTTCTATTTTATCCTCATTTTTTTATTTTATCCTCATTTTTTATTTTATCCTCAATTTTTTTTTATTTTAGCATCTCTAAATGTAGTATTGAGGAGTACAAAAATGACAGTACCTATTAATATAAAAATTTGGAGGTATCCTGCATTCCTCAATGCCCCTACTTCTTTAGCTGCCATATAATTGTCAAAGAATGTAGTACTCATTTTTTTATATATATTTTGTAATTTCACAAAACACGTGGGGAGCAGGGCAAAGCCACAAACTTTCCACAAGGTTGTTTTTTCTTTTCTAATCCAGGAAGTTGTTCCTTAAGGGAAAGGATATTTAAGGTTTACAGAGCTCACACGCAGCAGCAAGAAGTCGACATTGTTCATCTTCAAACGTGGTGGCGGCATGATTAATGTGGGTATGCCAGTTGCTTCTGTCAGAGTCAGCAAGGTCTAGTTGATTTGGTGTAATGCCAGCCCACTTCAAGTTTGATGTTAGCTGATCCTTGTATCTTTTCTTTGGTCGGCCTTGTTTCCTGAGTCCGGCTGACAGTTCACCATAGAGCACTTGTCTTGGTATTCGCTGTGGGTCCATGTGGATGACGTGTCCACACCATCATAGCTGGGTTTTGAGGATGATTACTTCAATGCTGGTGGAGTTGGCCCTGTCGAGGACTTCCTGGTTAGTGATTCGGTCCTGCCATCTGATCCTCATGATTGACTGGAGAGAGCATTGGTGGAATTGCTCCAGCTGTTTCATGTGCTTTCAGTACAGTGTCCGTGTCTCACAAGCATACAGGAGCGAGCTGAGGACCACTGCACTTTACACCTTGAGCTTTGTTGCAGTGCTTACACCGCTGTGTTGGAGGACTTTAGAGTGTAATTGCCCGAGTGCCTGGCTGGCCTTTTGGATCCTGGCATTGATCTTATGGTCTAGCGACCCATCATTGGTGATGGTGCTGCCCAGGTACTTGAAAGTGTTAGAAAGTTAGAAAGCTGCTTGCCGTTGATAGTTATGCACGGCTGGTTAGTTGACCTCCCTGGTGCAGGTAGAAACAGCACCTCTGTTTTGCTGAGGCTGATAGTCAGGCCAAACAGTTTTGTTGAGGTAGAGAACCTGTCCACAATGGTTTGGAGATGGTTTTCTTGGTGGGCCATGAGAGCACAGTCATCTGCGAAGAGAGCTTCCAGGATGAATCTCTCTGTTGTTATAATCATTCAAATAATTATAATTATTTTAAAAGACCATATATGTACAAGAGAAATAAAAGCAAAGTGTTCTTAGAGATTCAGGGACTGATAGACTATTCTTTACTACTGGAAAGAACATGTAAGTTGAATCTTAAAATTGAAATTCATATTTCAGCTTACCACTGATTAGTTTTCTGATATAGATTACCACACTGTTTTGTGCCCCAGTTTCCTCATCTTTAAAAAGAAGGAATTAGACCAATTAAATTCTATGATTTTTTCAGCATACAGAATATAAGTTTTTTAAAAAGAAAAAAAATAATAGTAGCCTTGTTATACTGTGTGCACTATTGTTAGATTTAATACCACTGAATATTTTCAGAAACCAATTACAGACATTCAGGATGTCTTCTTTTTATCCCATTTGAATAAGTTTATTTAATCAATTTAGAACATAATTCCATGGTTACAATATTTTTTGTAACAATTTTGTTACAATTATTTACCTCCCTCCCCTTCACCCACTCTTCCCACAGCCAACACGTACTTTCATTGGGTATTACTTGTGTCCTTGATCAGAATCTATTTCCATGTTGTTGTTTACACTAGGATGTTCATTTAGAGTCTACATGCCCCACATATCCCTTCGACACATATATTCAAGCAGTTGTTTTTCTTTGGTGTTTTTACTCCCACAGTGTTTCCTCTGGATGTGAATAGTGGTTTTTCTCGTAGAATCCTCCTAGTTGTTCAGGATCACTGCATTGCCACTAATGGAGAAGTCCATTACATTCGATTGTACTACACTGTATCAGTCTCTATGTACAATGTTCTCCTGTTTCTGCTCCTCTCACTCTGCATCAATTCCTGGAGGTTGTTCCAGTCCCCATGGAATTCCTCCACTTTATTATTCCTTTGAAAACACTAGAATTCCATCACCAACATATACCACAATTTCTCAGCCATTCCCCAATTAATGGGGGTACCTTCATTTTCCAATATTTTGTCACTAAAAATTACACAGCTGTGAATATTTTAGGGAGGTCTTTGATGGCTTGTTCATTTTCTTTGTCTGATATGGGGTTGTTTATCTAATTTATTTCTTCCTCTGTTAGTCTAGGCAATTTATATTTTTTGTAACTATTAATCCATATCATCTAAATTGCCATATTTGCTGCCATATCAATGGGCAGAGGAGTTTTTAATGATTGCCTTAATTTCCTCTTCATTAGAGGTGAAGTCTCCCTCTTTATCTTGGATAATGTCACTTTGGTTTTTTTTTCTTTCCTTTTTTTATTTAGACTGACTAGTACTTTGCCATTTTATTTGTTTTTTCAGAGTACCAGCTTCTAATATTATTTATTAAATTAATAGTTCCTTGACTTTAAATTTTATAAATTTCTCCTTTGATATTTAGGATCTCTAATTTATTCTTCATCTGAGGATTTTAAATTTGTTCGCTTTCTAGTTTTTCTTAATTTGCATGCCCAATTCATTGATCTCTGCCCTTCTTATTTTGTTACTATGTGAACTCAAGGATATAAATTTTCCCATGAGTATTGCTTTGGCTGCATCCTATAGGTTTTGAAAAGATGTCTCACCTTTGTCATTTCCTTCAATTAAGTTATAAATTGTTTCTACGATTTGTTCTTTAACTGTTTTTGGAGAATCATATTGTTAAATTCCAATTAATTTTTGATTTGCCTTTCCATATACCCTTAGTAATTATTATTTTCATTGCATTGTGGTCTGAGAAGGTTGCATTTATTATTTCTGCTCTTTTGCACTTGTTTGCAATGCTTTATGCCCTAGTACATTGTCAATCATTGTGAATGTACCATGTGCTGCTGAAAAGAAGGTATATTCCTTTTTGTCCCTATTTATTTTTCTCCACATGTCTACTAACTCTAATTTTTCTAAGATTTCATTCACTTCTCATTCACTTACCTTCTTCTTATTTATTTTTTTGTTTGATTTATTTATTTCAGATAGAAGAAGGTTCAGGTCTCCCACTAGTATAGTTTTCCTATCTATTTTATCCTTGAACTCCTCTAGTTTCTCCTTTAGAGATTTGGATGCTATGCCATTTGGTGGATACATATTGAGTACTGACATTTCCTCATTGTGTATACTGCCTTTTATCAGGATGTAATTACCTTCCCTATCTCTTTTAACTAGATTTATTTTTACTTTGGCTTTGTCAGATATCGTGATTGAGATTCCCGCCTTCTTTTTATCATTTGATGCTCAATACATTTGGCTCCATCCTCTTACTTTCACCCTATGCGTATCTACCTTCGTCATGTGTGTTTCTTAAAGACAACATATGGTAGGGTTTTGGATTCTAATCTACTCTGATATTCTCTTGCATTTTATGGGTGAGTTCATTCCATTCACATTCAGATTTATGATTACTAGCTAGGATTTTGATTTCTACTCCTGATCCTGTCTTTACTTCTTTCACTATTTACTTCTATACGAATGTTTATTTTTAATCAGACCCCCTAATTCCCACCCATATTTTACTTCCCTTTCTACCACCCTCCCTTCTTATTCCTCCCTTATTTTCCCTGTAGTCCTTCTAAAATTACTCTCCCACCCTCTCTCCCTTCTATTGCTTCCCTGCCTACCAGTCCATTTGTTACCCTTCTACTCCCCTAAAGGGCGCAAATCTATTCTCTGCCCCAATGTATTGGATTGTTCTTCCTTCTTTGAGTAAATTTCAAAGCATGTAAGAGTTGAATATTTCCTCTCCGACCTCTTTACCCTTCCAGTGTATTGATGTTTTATCCCCTCCTGCCATGAGCTTCTTTGTGATATATAAATTTACCCCCATTTGTTTCTTTTCCCATTTCTTTTAATATTAACCTCTCTTTTTTAGCTCTAGTTGTATATATTTATATATACACATGTATATGTATATATGTATTCATATATCTATATACTTATTTATGTCTTGTCTTTTCCTCCTATACAGTTTTTCACTATTCCCTCTAAGTGTAATTTTTCTAGCTGCCCAGGTGATGACAACAGTTGTTAAGAGTTATTAATAACTTCTTTTCTTAAAGGGATACATATCATTTTAAATTTGTAAATCTTGAAATCTCTCAGACTTGTGAATGTTAAAAATTTCCCCATCGGGGAATTCTTAATTGGAACAAATTCCCTACTGAGAAACATTCACCATTTTGATGTGAGAACTTGCCAGGATCAAAAATGGGAGGACCTCTACTCCACCCGTACTTAAGACTGCTTTGGGGGAGAAAACTCCTTGCTAAACAAAAGAAAGTACTTGGATCCATGCTTATGGTTGGGCAAGGAAACTGGGGCACAAAACAGTGTGGTAATCTATATCAGAAAACTAATCAGTGGTAAGCTGAAATATGAATTTCAATTTTAAGATTCAACTTACATGTTCTTTCCAGTAGTAAAGACTGCATTTATGGCTGTTGGAACAAATTACTATTATCTATTCATTCCATATGGGAAAGTCTTCATATATCTCAGGTAGACATCCCTACTAATTCATCAGCAGGTTTGCAGCCTCTTGATTACTTTTACTGCAGAGATGGTTTACTGGAGTGTGACAGGTTCATCAGTGTAGACGAGCAGCTCTGAAAAGGGTCTGGCAAGCTCTTACACCAGAGGTTCTAGTCCTCCCTGACTTTCTAATTTTCCTAGAATGTTCTACTGCCTCCTCTTCATCTTGTGAATACTTATCTAGTTTTAAAACTTTATGCAAATACCATAGTCTCCAGAAATTAAGGTTTTCCTGATTCACTCACCTAGCACTTTGCTCTATGTTTCTCTAAGATAATTTTCTTGGAATATATATTTTACTTAGTTTTGTGCTTTATCTTCCTATAAGACTTTGTGCCATATTTCCATATCTTATCTAAACTATTATTTCTTTCAGCACACATACACAGTGTTCCACAAATAGTAGATGGTCAATATTTTGAAAAATAATGGATGAATAATAATCTTTAAGTCCT
Source organism: Monodelphis domestica (assembly GCF_027887165.1). Lineage (NCBI taxonomy): Eukaryota > Metazoa > Chordata > Mammalia > Didelphimorphia > Didelphidae > Monodelphis > Monodelphis domestica. The sequence goes on from NC_077233.1 coordinate 253,239,620, forward strand.
TTTCTAACTCTGAAGAGCCATAAAATAAAATTTATGTCCCCTCAGAAAGAAAAAACCATAAGAAACAAGTATTCACTTGATTCTATGGATACTTTCACTTATTTAAATTCATATTTTAGAAATCACCAATGAATCAATAGGTATTCATTAAGTGTCCACTGTGTTCAAAAACTGTGCTAAACACTGGAGATATGAAAACAAAGGTAAAATAGCCTTTCCCTTGAGAAGATCACATTTAATTTGCAGGAAAACATGTACAGAAATATCAGTAATGTTGTGGTAAGCTGATGCTAGCTCACGCTCTCAAGAGACTACTGTTAAATTCTCAATATGAACATTCATACCTCAGAAATTGACCGGTGCTACAAATCACAGCTTATTATTTCATTATCTAATCTTAATAAAGGGATAGAGAAAATGATAAGAAAGTGATAGAGAAGTATACATTTTATCTTGGGGGTGTTTATTATTAAATATTTACTAATACATCCCTATACATACTATATACAAAATGAATAAAAAGGTAGGTTGAGGAGGGAATACACTATCAACTAGGGCTATTGGGAAAAGCTTCATATAACCTGTTTTGCTTAAGCTAAGTCTTGAAGATAACCAGGTGTTCCAAGGTTTTGGGATAAGGAAGGAGTACCCCGCACATGGGTTAAATTTAAAGTCATGGAAAGGGGACATGTTAGAGTTATGTGTAGAGAACCATAAAAAGGCTGCTCTGATGATATCATAGCTTATGTTGGGGAGAATACTGTATAAGAAGAAGGTTTGGAAGGGGTCAGGTTGTGAAGAGATTTAAAAAGCAGAAAGAAGATTATAATATAATAAATTATATTTAATGATTTTATATTTATGTTTATTTCTAGAGACAACAGGCATACATTGAAAATTTATTAAGTATATCATGGTCAGACCTGTACTCTTGAAAAATCATTTTTGTGAGGAGCATAGATTGAAGTGGGTAGATGTTTGAGGTACAGAGAACAAATAGGAGAATATTTCAGAAGTTCTGGTAAGAGGTAATGTATACTAGAATAAGAGATGACTACGTGAAAAAGAGGACTGCATGTCTGTGAAATATTGCAGAGAGAGAAATGACAATATATAGCAACTGATTGTATGAGATGGAGGAATCAAACAGGGCATGTAGATTATGGACATGGATGAATGGAAAGATGGCAACATCCCTGACAGAAATATAAATGCTTTGGCAGAAAGAAGGATTCTTCCAGAAAGATAACAAGCTTTGTTTTAGACATTTTGATTTTGAAATGCCTATGAGATATTTGTATTGTGATTTTCAAAAAGGACTTGACAATTCAAGACAGAAACTTAGAAGAGAAAGGCTCAATAAATACATCTGGGGGAGGTGGAGTCAAGATGATGGCCTAGAAGGAGCAGAAGTTCAGACCTCTGAATACTCTTCCTTACCAATCACAAACTGAATGCTCCTAGGGGACTGAAAATCAAATCTAACAATAAAATAGAGCCAAGGAACCCTCCTGCTGGACTCAATTCAAAAGGTATGCACCCCCCCCAAACCAGAATCCAAGAACACTTGGGTTTAAGGGGAAGGTAGAAGGAAGGTCCAAGGACCCCTCTTCTCCCCCCCCCCCCAACCAAACTAGAGTGCTGAGACTCCAGGGGTAGAGGGAATTTCTGGACAGGCAAAGGTGCTGGTCTGGAGGGTGTACCTTGTGGGCAGGGCTGTGTCAAGCTCAGAGTATTGAACACAGATGGCAGCGAAGGAGCTAGAGAGGGAACATAGAGTTGGCAGCCAGGCCAGAGCTGTGGAGATTATCCATATTTGCTCCAGCCTTACAGGAGGTGTTGGCCTCAAAGCATACATAGCCCAACCAAACTGAACTTATTCCAATCAAAAGCCTTCAGAACTCAGGGAAATCCAGGCTCCACAACCCTCCATCATTGCCAGCTGTACTTTAATCCAATAAAAATCTTTCAGAGGATAAGGAATCTAAAAATCTAACAACCCTCTCCCAGAGACTGCACCGAGAAATCTTCTGTAAAAGCTCCAAGAGGGGAGACTGAGAGAAGCCACCAAAACCAAAAAAAATGAGAGGAGCAAGAGCACCGAAAAATTCAGGGAGCAAAGAAAGGGTGGATATGAGCAAACAACAGAAAATGAAGAAAGAAATTATAATAGACAGCTTCCATACAGCAAATGGAATACTGGGGGAGAGATCAACAAATGATGAATCAGAAATCCAAGTGAATTGGAAACAGACTTTGGAAGAACTCAAAATACAATTCAAAACACAATTAAGAGAGGCTGAAGACAACTTTAACAGCAAGATAAGTAATCTGGAAATAGAAAACAGTGTCTTGAAAGCCAAAATTAGTCAGCTGGAAAATGAAACAAAGGCAATGAAACATGAGGCAAAGAAGATGAAAGATGAGGTAAAGAGGATGAAAGATGACCTCCATAGAAAATCAGACCAGAAAGAGAAGGATGAACAAAAAGCTAGGGATGAATTCCAGTTTTTAAGAACCAGAATACAACATCTAGAATTAAGTGACCTGACAAGGCAGAAGGACACTATAAAACAAAACCAAAATAATGAAAAAATTAAGGAAAATATGAAGCATCTTATTCACTAAAAAGAGGACTTAGAAAATCATTCGAGGAGAAACAATTTAAGAATCCTTGGTTTACCAGAAGACCATGACAAAAGAAAAAGCCTGGACACAATACTATAGGAAATTATTCAAGAAAACTGCCCCAATATTCTAGAACAAGAGGGAAAAATGGAGATTGAAAGAATCCACAGATCACTTTCTATACTTACTCCCCACTTCCACACTGAAGGACTGAAAAGCATAGACTATGATATTCCAGAAAGCAAGGGAACTAAGTCTACAACCAAGAATCAAATACCCAGAAAAACTGACTATATTCTTACATGGGAAAGTATGGCCATTCAACAAAATAGAAGAATATCAAGAATTTGCAAAGAAAAGACCAGACCTGAACAAAAAATTGGGTGTCCAAGGACAGAACTCAAGAGAATCATCAAAAGGTAATTCAAAAAAGAGGGAAAAAAGAGAAACAAAACAAAAAAAATTTAAGAGACTCAATAAGTTAAAATGATATGTATTACTATGAGAAAAGAGGTCATTAGTAACTCTCAAAAACTATTGTTATCACCTGGGCAACTAGAAGAATTACACTTAGAGGGAACAGTGACAAACTGTATAGGATGAAAGGACAAGACATAAATAAGTATATAGATATATGCATGCATAAATACATATACATGTGTGTGTATATATAAGTATATATATACATATACATATATATATATATATATACAACTAGAGTTAAAAAATAGAGGTTAATACTAAAAGAAATGTGAAAAGAAACAAATGGTGGTAAATTCATATGACACAAAGAAGCTCATGGCAGGAGGGGATAGAACATCAATACAATGGAAGGGTAAAGAGGTTGGAGTTAGGAAATACTCAACTCTTTCATTCTTTGAAACCGACCCAAAAATGGAAGAACAATCCAATCCATTGGGGCAGAGAATAGATTTGCGCCCTATAGGGGAGTAGAAGGGTAATAAATGGACTGGTGGGAAGAGAAGCAGTACCAGGGAGGGAGAGGGTGGGGGGTAATTTTAGAAAGACTACAGGGAAAATAAGGGGAGAATAAGAAGGGAGTAGGATAGAAAGGGAAGAAAAATAAAGTTGGGAACTAGGGGGACTGATTAAAAAAAACATTGGTGTAGAAGGAAATAGTGAAAGAATTAAAGGCAGGATCAGGAGTAGAAATCAAAATCCTGGGAAATACACAGGTAGTAATAATACCTCTGAATTTGAATGGAATAAACTCACCCATAAAATGGAAGTGAATAGCAGAGTAGATCATAATCCAAAACCCTACCATACATTGTATACAGGAAACATACATGAGGAAGTTGGATACACATAGGGTGAAAGTAAGAGGATGGAGCCAAATCTATTGGGCATCAAATGATAAAAAGAAAGCAGGTATTGCAATCACGATATCTGACAAAGCCAAAGTAAAAATAAATCTAGTTAAAAGAGATAGGGAAGGTAATTACATCCTGATAAAAGGCAGTATACACAATGAGGAAATGTCAGTACTCAATATGTATCCACCAAATGGCATAGTATCCAAATCTCTAAAGGAGAAACTAGAGGAGCTCAAGGATAAAATAGATAGGAAAACTATACTAGTGGGAGACCTGAACCTTCCTCTATCTGAACTAAATAAATCAAACAAAAAAATAAATAAGAAGAAGGTAAGTGAATGAGAAGTGAATGAAATCTTAGAAAAATTAGAGTTAGTAGACATGTGGAGAAAAATAAATAGGGACAAAAAGGAATATACATTTTTTTCAGCTGCACATGGTACATTCACAAAAATTGACCATGTATTAGAGTATAAAAGCATTGCAAACAAGTGCAAAAGAGCAGAAATAATAAATGCAACCTTCTCAGATCACAATGCAATGAAAATAATAATTAGTAAGGGTACATGGAGAGGTAAATCAAAAATTAATTCGAAACTAAACACATGATTCTCCAAAATCAGATAGTTGAAGAACAAATCAAAAACAATAATTTCATTGAAGAAAATGACAATGATGAGACATCCTTTCAAAATCTATGGGATGCAAACAAAGCAGTACCTAGGGGGAAATTTATATCCATGATCATATATTGACAAACTACAGAGGGCAAAGGTGAATGATTTGGGCATACAAATTAAAAAAATTAGAAAGCAAACAAATTAAAAATCCTCAGATGACTAAATTAGAGATCCTAAAATTCAAAGGAGAAATTAATAAAATTGAATGTCAAAGAACTATTGATTTAATAAATGAGACTAGAAGCTGGTACTTTGTCAAATATAAAAGTCAAAGTCAGTCTAATTTAAAAAAGGAAAGAAGAAAACCAAATTGACAGTATCCAAGATGAAATGGTAGACCTCACCTCTAATGAAGAGGAAATTAAGGCAATCATTAAAAGCTACTATTCCCAATCACATGGCAAAAAATATGGCAATCTAGGTGATATTGATAAATACTTACAAAAATATAAATTGCCTAGACTAACAGAAGAAGAAATAAAATTAACTAAACAACCCCATATCAGAAAAAGGAATTGAACAAGCCATCAAAGAACTCCCTAAGAAAAAATCCCCAGGTCCAGATGGATTCACAAATGAATTCTATAAAATATTAAAAGAACAACTTATCCCAATGTTATGCAAAGTATTTCACAGAATAAGCAAAGAAGGAGTTCTACCAAATTCATTGTTTGATACAAACATGGTACTGATCCCAAACCTAGGCAGGTCCAAAGCAGAGAAAGAAAATTATAGAACAATCTCCTTAACAAATATAGATGCAAAAATCTTAAATAGGATAATAGGAAACAGTCTCCAGGAAGTGGTCACAAGGGTTATTCACTATGACTAGGTAGGATTTATACCAGTAATGCAAGGATGGTTCAATATTAGGAAAACCATCCACATAATTGACCATATTAACAAGTAAACCAACAGAAAACACATGATTATCTCAATTGATTCAGAAAAATTTGATAAAATTCAACATCCATTCCTTTTGAAAACAGGAGAAAATATAGGAATAGAAGGGCCTTTCCTAAAAATAATAAATAATGTATATCTAAAAACATCAGCAAATATCATCTACAATAGGGATAAACTAGAAACCTTCCCAATAAGATCAGGAGTAAAACAAGGATTCCCACTATCACCTCTATTATTTAACATTCTACTAGAAACACTAGCAGTAAACATGACAGAAGAAAAATAAATTGAAGTTATTAGAATTGGCAATGAGGAGACCAAGCAATCACTCTTTGTGGATGATATGATGGTTTACTTAAAGAATCCTAGAGAATCAACCAAAAAGTTAGTCAAACAATCAACAAGTTTAGCAAAGTTGCCGGATACAAAATAAACCCACATAAGTCATCAGCATTTCTATATATCTCCAACCCATTTCAGCAACAAGAATTAGAAAGAGAAATTCCATTTAAAATCACCCTAGACAATATAAAAATCTGAGGAATCTATCTGCCAAGACAAACACAGGAACTATACAAAAACAACTACAAAACACTCTCCACACAATTAAAACTAGATCTAAACAATTGGAAAAACATTGATTGCTCATGGGTGGGTTGAGTTAACATAATAAAAATGACAATCCTACCCAAATTAATCTATTTATTTACTGCCATACCCTTTGAACTACCAAAATAACTTTTTTACTGAATTAAAAATACATAACAAAATTCATTTGGAAGAACAAAATATTGAGGTTATCCAGGAAAATCATTTAAAAAATGCAAAGGAAGGAGGACTTGCAGTCCCAGATCTCAAACTAAACTATAAAGCAGTGGTCATCAAAGCAATTTGGTACTGGCTAAGAGACAGAAAGAAGGATCAGTGGAATATACATTGAGTAAATGACCTCAGCAAGACAATCTATGATAAACACAAAGATCCCATGTTTGGGGACCAAAACACTCTTTTTAATAAAAACTGCTGGGAAAATTGGAAGACAGTATGGGAAAGATTAGGTTTGGATCAACATCTCAGACCCTACACCAAGATAAACTCAGAATGGGTGACTAACCTGAATATAAAGAGGTAAACTATAAGCAAATTAGGTGAACACAGAATAGTATACTTGTCAGATCTTTTGGAAAGAAAAGACTTTAAAACCAAGCAAGAGCTAGAAAAAAACAACAAAATGTAAAATCAATAATTTTGATTACATCAAATTAAAAAGGTTTTGTACAAAAAAAGCTAATGTATCCAAAATTAGAAGGGAAGCAACAAATTGGGAAACAATCTTCATTACAAAAACCTCTGACAAAGGTCTAGTTACTCAAATTTATAAAGTGCTAAACCAGTTGTACAAAAAAAGCAAGCCATTCTCTAATTGAAAAATGGTCAAGGGCCATGAATAGGCAATTTTCAGTTAAAGAAATCAAAACTATTAATAAGCACATGAAAAGTGTTCTAAATCTCTTATAATCAGAGAGATGCAATTCAAAACAATTCTGAGGTATCACCTCACACCTTGCAGTTTGGTTAACATGACAGCAAAGGAAAATAATGAATGCTGGAGGGGATTTGGCAAAGTTGGGACATTAATTCATTGCTGGTGGAGTTATGAATTAGTCCAACCATTCTGGAGGGCAATTTGGAACTATGCCCAAAGGGCACTAAAGAATGTCTGCCCTTTGATCCAGCCATAGCACTGCTGGGTTTGTACCCCAAAGAGATAATAAGCAAAAAGACATGTACAAAAATATTCATAGCTGCGCTCTTTGTAGTGACAAAAACATTGGAATATGAGGGGATGTCCTTCAATTGGGGAATGGCTGAAAAAATTGTGGTATATGTTGGTGATGGAATACTATTGTGCTCAAAGGAATAATGAAGTGGAGGAATTCCATGGGGACTGGAATAATCTCCAGGAACTGATGCAGAGTGAGAGGAGTAGAACCAGGAAAACATTGTACAGAGAGACTGATACACTGTGTTACAATCGAATGTAATAGACTTCTCCATTAGTGACAATGGAATGACCCTGAACAACTTGGAGGGACCTACTAGAAAAACCACTATCCACATCCAGAGGAAACACAGTGGGAGTAAAAACAACCAAGAAAAACAACTGTTTGAATACATAGGTGAAGGGATATGGTTGGGAATGTAGATCTAAATGAATATTGTGAATCTTAAAAATTCTCAGACTCTACATTAGAACATTTGATTAAGATTATTCCCAATTTTAAACAATGAAAGGACTTGGTTAGGAATGTGAGAACTCTAACATTATTCCACCCATACTTAAACATACTTTAGGGGAAGATAAAGTTGTAAACTCTTTACTGAACAATGAAAAGTACTTAACCCATACTGAAAGTAAAGCTAAAAAACCTTAAGCTGGGTCTATTTTTAGATCTAATAAAAAAGGGTGCTAAGTACCTATGAAGCTAAAATTAATCACTAAAAGGTCAGGCAACTTGCAAACTTGCAAGGGACAAGCTTCACAAAAGAGGTGTGAAGTTTTGTTCTACTCAGGTGTGAATTACTCAAAAGTTTAGTCTACTCAGTTGTGAATTAAGAATGGTTAGTACTGTGAAAATGTCTACTGTGATTGGTAGATGTGAGAACTTAGGGTAGGTGACATAGGAGAAAATTCTCTTTAAAACGAGGTCAGAAAGAACTCTGAGAGGGTGGAGTTGCCAAAGCTGAATTGGAGGACTGGTTGGCTGAACTTAGTGGAGCTGAGGAGCTAAACTGGAGGGTCTCTCTGAACACTAGAATGTTGCTTGGGACAAATCTTTTGGTGTGTGGATTAAAGACTGACTGATCTCTCTCGTAAGGCTTAAACCTAGTCTGGCTTAGGCTGGCCTAGCCCTTTTCTCATTATTTCCTCTTACTCTCTCTCCCTTTCAATAATTTCTTAATTTGTATTAATCAAAACCTCCATAAAAACCCAGCTGACTTGGGTATTTCATATTTGGGATTTTGTTCCCATTGCGACCACTTCATTTTTGATTTAACTCAAGACACTGTCTTGAAACCATATTTTCACAGTCACAGTTTAAGTCAACCACTCTTTTATCTGTAACAATATCCTAGTGTAAACAACAACATGGAAATAGGTTCTGATCAAGGACACAAGTAATACCCAATGAATTTGCGATTTTGCTGTGGGAAGAGTGGGTGGAGTGGAGAGAGGGAAACAATGTGATTATTGTAACCAAGGAATAATGTTCTAAATTGACTAAATAAATTTATTCAAATGGAAAAAAATAGATGCATCTGGGCATCATTGGCATAGAGAAGGAAAATAAATATAAGGGAAATGATGAGATCACCAAGTGAAATAGTATATAGAAAAAAGATCAAATGATGTAGTGAATTTTGGAAGGTATATTCAGAGATAGAGAAGATGCCAAGGATGAGCAAAGGAGTTCCACCAATTGAAAGAGAATCAAAAGATCAGTGAAATGAAAACATAGAAAGAAGAGAACATTTTTGAGGAGAAAGTGGTCAGAAGTGCTATTTAGAACTAAGAAGAGACCATTTTATTTTTGCAATTCTAAGAGCACTCATAACTTTGGAGAGAAAAAAATCATTAAACCATGAAACATGGAATTAGATTGCAGAAGACATAAAACAGAGAGGAAATAAAAAGGATTCAATGAACACAGACAGGTATTTAGGGAGTTTAGCTGAGAAATATAGGAGATGTTATATCTTTCAGTGATGGCAAAATCTAGTGAATTTTTTTTTGAAGTTCACAATAAAACTTGGCTTTCTCTTTAAGAGAAGGCTAGAGCCTATCACCATAGTTCAATGGTAAAGGGAGCAGAAGTTTTAGAAGCAGGGATGAACAGCATTGAAAGATAAGGCAATATAAAAGAAAGTAAAATATATCCCCTTCCCAAGTTATTCAGATTGAGGAGTGATGATCTATAGTTCTTGCCAAAATTGATTCCCTATTGCTAACTGGAGAACAGCTTGGCCTAAAAAAGAAGTGCCAGGATTCACTGATTTATAACCATTTTTGTAGACCCTACCCAAAGTTACCTTCTCCCCTCTTTACTGAGTAGGATAATCTCTTTTTTTGAATTGCTAACTTTTACAATGTAACTAATTTGAAAGTTTTTTCCTTGCTTCTCTCTCAAAATATGACATTTCAAGTGTATGGATCTTGAAGTTAGACAATGGTAATACTGACACACATATATAGAAATGTTAAGTAGCTCTGATATTTTGGAGATTGACTAAGATATTAGAGGAAGATTTGAAACTATCCAAGGACAACATTGTATTTGACATAGATACCAGCTGGTACAAATCTGGGATGTGATCCCTGCCCCTTGTAGTATCTGCTTTCATCAGATCTTTCCATTTGACTACATGCCACCTATGTATTTTTAGGTATCCATGTGAAACAAGATGTTACTGCAACTTACATCACCTCATTCCCTACTTTGTCTACAGGAAGAGAGACAATTAGCCATCAACAGAGTACATACTTTACCCACCAGGTGGTGGTATACTCAAGCCACTAGTCCAATGATCCTGTAACCATTTCACTTTCATATGCACAGAAGATTATGAACAATCACCAGTTGTCCACACTGCTAAAGTTTATGGTTTCAAAAGGGTTAGATAAGGAAGACACACCCAGAAACTTGGTTCTATATTCCCATCGAGTAATGGTAGAAATGTATTACTAAGGATTATAAAAATGAGATAACCCATACCCCTAGAATGATGATTTTATACCTGAAAAATGTTTTAACTTAGAAAAAAAACCACACAGTATTTCACAAGACAATTTCCTTTCTATAGCTAAATAACATGTATATATATATATATACATATAGATAGATAGATAAATAGATAGATAGATAGATAGATAGATATCAATATAGATATAGATATTAAAGAAAATAATTTTGGTCCTTACTTTTGGGGAATCCAGACATTTCCCTCTTAGAAGGAATAGTTTTAAAGGTCAAGCCCTATACTCAAGGTCATGAGAAAGGTCCAGGGAACAATTTTTTTTGCCTGGAAACCCTAATATATTAGTTTTTTAAACAAGGGAGAAATATGGAAAAAGAATGAAGATTTTTTTTTCTTCAGTAGCAATTAGGGAACACCTAATCCCATCCTCTGATTCTATTAGTAGTTTGTGTATCTCTGACTTTGTGATAGATCTAGTAATTATGCACAATCCTAGCTTAGAGAATTTCTGTTATCAGCCCTAAAGTATGATGAATCTCTCTTAGAGGAATAGTAAGCATCTATTGTCCACATGACTACATTTTAGGTCTCCATTTCCACTGGGACTCCCTATGCTTAAAGTGAAGACCAATTTGATAGTCTCTCATTGTCTGTAGATGAAGGTATAGAAACCATCATTATTAAATATTCTCAATCCCCAGTCACCTTCTGCTACCTTAAAGCTCAACAATTCAAAATTTTCTCCTCCCATACATACATGGTAATACAGAGAGAAGGTTGATGGTTCTTAAGGGCAATGAACAGAAAAAATAATCTAATTGATGTTGGCATCACCCTCTCCTCTTGCTTGGCTTCTTTCCAGGGAAGTAATAAGTTTTCCCAAAGAACATTATGTTTAAAGGAAATAATAATTTGGGGAGATAAGATGTAACATGAACACTGGTTATATGCCAATTTGAATAATTTGCATTATAAATTTTGGTCTATTTTAGACCTTGGATCCATCAAGAAAGAAATATCTAATGGTATGCTGAGCATCTTAGGTGGTCCATACATGTATTTTTGTCCATATCTGTGTTTTTTCTATTTTCCACAACCCCTTTTATGTTAGCCTCACAGAATCTGGGTCTTGGTAAATTTGGTTTTGTGGCCTTTGACCATATTCCTCATTTATGTGTCACAGGCTCCCATCATATGTGTGAATAGTAATAGTGTTTGAAGGTTACTGACAGCCTCTGCTATGATGGGTTCTAATAATTTATTTAATTGATTGATCATTGTTCTTATGTATAAGTATCATTCAAGCTTGACTAAAATATACATAGTGGAGTACCAATAGACATTCTTACAATTTTACTAGACACTGTAGAGAATTAAAATACTTGACATAGCCTCTGTTTCAAAGAATTTACACTCTAGATTGGGATTAAAAATACCTCTTACACTTCAGTTCATTCTGCTTTATATTATTATCCATAGTTTCATCTTTGTAGTTTAAATCTCCCAGTTGTAGAGAATAAACTCCTTGGGGATTAGGGATGTGTCTTGTAATGTAAAATCTATCATTATATATATCTCCTCCAGTGCCTAACACAATGTTGAACAAATAAGAGGAACTGGATGAATGCTTGTTGATTGATTCATTCCTGCAGCCACATTGTGAAAATATTTGCATTTATCCCTCTAGAAGTGCAGGAGGGTGTGTGTCTGTGTGTATTTTATTCTAGCAAACAAGGAGAAGCCTTGGGATCCTTGAGCTAGTTAATGCATATTCACAATAAATTATGCATTTACACTTGGCATCTGTTTATTAAATTATTCATCTCATTTAAATTCTTTCTAAATATCTTTTCTCTCATAATTTATAAAACCTCATGACAGATAAAAAAGCAATAAACCAAATGTTTTAAAATAGTTCTTCTCCTTCCCTCCCTCCCTCTTTTCCTTCCTTTTTTGCCCATCTCTTCCCTCAATTTCCTGGTTTCCTCTTAATCTCCTCATCTCTATCCCTCTCCTTTCTTTTCTCCTCTCCCTCAATGAGATGATAATGGGGGGCAGGGAGTAAACATGAGGACTAGAGCATATGCCAAATGCTCTATTAATTTATTCAGTGTTGCAGAATTGTGTCAGAATAGGTTGAACATTTTAGATGAGTGAATCATATATTTAAGAACTTTTTAAAAATTTTAGCAGAAAACTAGTATAAAAGAAAAGTCCAACTCTTCCTTTTCCTGTGTAATTACTTTCTCCTCACCTTGTTAGCTGACTTTAGAAGGGAGCAACCACCATTGAGAGATTCCTGTCTTTCTCTATTCTTTGTCTTCTGCCTGAAACTCTAGGAACCTCCATGTGTACTTGGCCTTCAGTTTCTTTGGGGGAGGCAGGGCTGGGAATTGACTGTCAAACATTTTAGAAAGGAGTTGCCATTTGTGCTCCAATTCGAATAAGAGTGAAGGGCTCAAATGGTAAATATTTAACAAGTGGGAATTCGCCTTTCCCTTGCTGTGTTCTCTGACAGATTTGTAATACTAATAATGAGCCTTAATTAATAGGGGGCTGTGGCTTCAGGCACAGCCACTTCAACAACAACAAATCTCATACATGGTTTATAAAACCTTTGGCTCTTGATGGTTCTATAGCTTTCTTACTGAAATAGTTATGAGGTATATCACCCTTGTCACCAACACCAACTTCTGCACATATTGATACTTGCTCCTATGGATAGGGTCATTATTTTTTGGGCTATATCATCTCTTGTCTTGCCATACAGTTTTCTTTGTATTCTTATCTCTTTTTCAATAATTGATATTATTTCTTAGAGGAAGAAAAAATTAAAAAAAAATTCAAATCTGAAAAGAGCCTATGAAATACTTTAATCCACTCTGTATCTATGGTTTAGAGGGCACAACAACAACAACATTCATTTAAATAACACTATAAGGTTTGCTAATTGCTTTACTTAAATTCTTTCATTTTCTAAGTTACTTGCCAATGATAACATGACTAGAAAGAAGTGGAGATGTATGTAGAATCCAGTTTTCTGCTTTTGAGTCTAGTTCTTTTTTATTAAACTAGTTTATAAACTTTTTCATTCATGAAAAATTATTAATATATTATGAATTTATAATTTATTGCCATTATGAAGAATAATATAGAAAGATATGGCAGAACAGTAGGCTAAATTTAATACAATGAAGGTAAATAAGCATAAATGCAAAGTTTTACTTGAATTCAATATATATACACACCTTTAAAATATAAATTTGTAAGAATTTCCTAAAGTTGATCTGAAAATATTTTGATATTTTTAGTAGATCTCCAGGTCAAGTTGAGTATATATTTACTGGCAATGCAATTTTAGATTGCATTTAGAGAGGCATAGGTTTCCCTTAACATAATGGGATAAGATTGTAGCTGGAATCTACCTATCTCTCCAGCTACCACTGATTGATAGATATATAAAATTGAAAGATATTGATAAAGTGAAGAACATTCAGAAAAGAACAACTATGATTCTGAAGGTCACAAGATTAAGGATTAATTGAAGGAATTAGCAGTTTAGCTTGGAGAAGAGGTTTCGTCTTGGAAGAGTAACTGCCTTCAAGTATTCAAAAGGCTATGTCCTGTCATATGGAAAGTAATATTAGTTTTGCTTTTCCTAGTCTCAAAGAACTCAACTAAAACATGAATTTGTAAACTGAGCCAGTAGCCTTTGGGAACCAAAGTTCCTCTTTTCTCAAGAGGAATATTATCCAAAGAACATCATGCAAAATAGGAGCCCGATAGAATAAGAATCCCTCTGTCCCCAAAGGGAGGAATATTCTGCCTATAAATAAAGTAAAAAAAGAGTGATATTTATTTAGCAGGTATCTACATGCACCTATGGAGCAAACAGTCTAATGCTGGAATAACTCAGCTTAAGAGCAGGGAATGTTTTGTCTATTTTTATTTCTTTTCATCTAAAAAACAGAGGCAGGAAATGGGATGATTTAAGGAGGGACAGGGTTTATTATGATCAGAGAGTTCCAGGCATGATGGAGTAGAGAGTGCCAGAAACAGGAATACTGACTTCTTGTTACATTGAACAGTAAACAGTAAACAAAATAAGCATGACAATTCAGAGAGTCTGAGACTCATACAATCGAGTAGATAAACAGGATAGGGTAAGAGAGTCCAAGGCTAACTGATAGCTCAGAAATTGCCCCAAGCTTCTTTGAACTAGGTTAATTTCATGGTACTGATTCTGCACTGGATTTATGCTCAGTCACTGCAAAGGTTGTTGGTTTGTCAAGCCATTCTGTATCCTGATGGTTAACTTAGTCCCATACAATTATTACCTGAAGAGTTGGGGAGCTCACACAAATCAAGGTAATTAGAATGCTCACTTAACAAACTAAAGTAACCAAGGAAGTAAATTTAGGCTTGCATAGGGGATTTATAAAATAATTCACTATTTCAATAGTTTAAGAAAGTAGATGGGGGCAGCTGGCTAGCTCAGTGGATTGAGAGCCAGGCCTAGAGATGAGAGGTTCTAGGTTCAAATCTGGCCTCAGCCACTTCCCAGCTGTGTGACCCTGGGCAAGTCACTTGACCCCCATTGCCTAGCCCTTACCACTCTTCTGCCTTGGAGCCATACACAGTATTGACTCCAAGATGGAAGGTAAGGGTTTAAAAAAAAAAGAAAAAGAAAGAAAGTGGACCTGCCACCCATGGAATCCAATATAACATTTCAGATGTGCTTATACAGGAAAAGCAGAGAGACAAAGAAATTAGTTACATTAGACCAAGTTACCTTAGTAGATATCTGTGTTAGTGATTATACAATTTTAAGGTCATCAAAGGATAAATTCTTAAGGTACTTGAAGGATAGAAATATAACAAAGGAACAGAAAAAAATATCTTGGATTCTTTTTTTTTTGTATTGTTGTTTATTTTACTGATTATAAGGGACTTCTGGTGAGGAGCTAGATCTACCAAAGAATCAGAAGTTAAATACCTTCTCTCTAATGTGTAGTCTTATGGAATTGCTTAAGGCAATGAACACTTAAGTGATATGTCCAGGGTCTTGTAGTCAATATGAATAAAAGGCTAGACACAGACCTATGAGAGACTATGAGGCCAACTCTCTCTGTTTCTCCACCTCTCTGTCTGTTTATCTATCTATCTCTTTCTAAATATCCATACATAGTCTTTCTCCTCAATATTGATTTCTATGAAAATAATCTATACTGTATAGATAGAATCTGCTCCCCACCCTACCCCACTGCTCATTTAACTGTGTGGTTGGATGTCACATGAACATTCCAAACAGAAGTCACTGGTGAAGAGCACTAGGAACATGACCCAGAACTAAAGGTTACAGGTTCAGGTTCAAGAGAAAGGATAAAGGTGTGGTGGGACACCCTCAAGGTCTCTCTATTCCCTTGGAGGTGACCGAAAAGGACCATGACTGAGAGAGAGACAACCATGTGGAAAACCACATGGTCAGTTAGATTAGATTAGTCTTAAATCTGCTTTTTCTACTTTTGGTGATTATTAATAAAACTCTATGAAAAATAAGAACCTAGAATTATTGATATTTAAATTTTACATTTTATTAATGAAAAGAAATCTTAATAAAGGTATCAGAAGGGAGATAGCAAATTTATAGACAAATTTAATGATAAAACACGTCTTTACTATTGCTAAAATATCAATTAACAAAAATCAACAAACATTTATTTAATCCTAATATGTGCCAATAATTACTCTTGGTGCCAGGGATATAAATATAATGAGTAAATGCCCTTTTTGTAAGGAATTTACTTTATAATGGAAATGAGTGCAAGATTTCATTTCTCTTACAGTTTATTGAGTATAAAAAATTGAAATAGTAGAACAAAATATCACCTTAAAGGGTCTCCTTTAAAAAAAAGTGTTTCTCCTGCATGAATAAAAATCAAGAAAGATTATTAGTAATATATAATAGATAACTTCATTGAATGATCTGTCAATTGTATGAATTTTCTTTTGCTCAGCAATGATATTTGCTACTGTCATTTAAGAGATCCAGTGCAAAGTCCAAGTGGAAGAAGCAAGAAAATGAGAATATTATCAATGAAATGTCATCAAAAAAGGTAGGATTCTAGTTATAAGAAGGAGGATTAAATTGCTTAAGAGTCTAAGAATTCCAATGGTATTCCCATCACCTCTTGGAAATAAAATGAAAGGAAAGTACTCAGTATTTTTGGTTGTACTCATAGGGGGAAATATGGGAGAATGTAGACAAGATTCTCCCAGAGTTGCATGCATGAAAAAAAGGTGTGATTTATCTCTTTAGAGGGAATATATATGTTAATGAGATCTTAGATACATTTGAATATTGAATATTCAAGCTGGGGTGGGAAACTTCTTAACACTTATACCTCTCCTAAAGAGGAATTGGATGCCTTGTGAGGAAGAATTTATTCTTTATTTTGATTAAAGACATGAAAATATAATTGATAATAATATACTGGTTTGCACCAATTGTCCATTAATCTTTCTTTGTTATTTGAATGATGGGATCATATATTTAAATGGGAGGGCATTTGATAATCTTGTCCAAGTCTCACATTTTATAAATGAGGAAGTCTAGATCAAGAGAAAATGAAAGGACACAACCATGATCATAGGTCACAGAGGAAGTATCAGAGCCTTGAGTCTTCTGAATACATGTCCACTGTTCCATCATCAGGTAATATTGTCTTCTCATTTTATATAAAGATTTATACCCTCTGTGATAGGGGATGGAGAATAAGGACTGCACCTGTGATTTCATGGAATATGGAATATATACTCCATAAATACTCCTAGATGAGCAAACTTCCTTTGCATGTCTGCCTTTCATGATGCCACCTGAAAAAATTCCAAGATAGATTTAATGGCCCATTTGGGGCCTATGATCCAGAAATTACTCTATGATCTTGGGAAATTAATTTAATTTCTTTGAGTCTTACCTTCCTCATCTATAATTGGAATGATATAAAGCAGGTAATCTCTAAAGGACTTTGCTTCTCTAAGAGATCTTGAAATGTATCTAACTTTTATTTACACATTAATACTTAAATACTTCAACATATCCATGAAAGCTTTGATGAGTGTCTTTTCTTTAGTAGTGATGATAATCAGCCTATTTGTCCCTTTCCATCTTATATAATCCTTTTCTATTTCCTTCCATGAATCTGAGAGAGACGATCTAACAAATACACTGGAGGATTTCCTTTAGGTCTGGAAGTCTAATACACAGAATTAATTTAAATTTGTCTTAATCTAAATGACTAAACAAATTACAATGTATAACAGGTAGCATTTATAGGTATCTACTAAGTACTAATTGACAAATATCTCATTTGGTCCTCATATTGACCTTGGGGAATAAAAATGCTATTATTTAACCCATATTATAGTTGAGGAAGCAGAAGGAGATTAGATAACTTGCCCAGAGTCACAGAGTTAAGTGTCTGACACTGGATTTGATCTCAAAATACTATTGAAGACCGCCAGTGACCAACTTTAATTCTGACTGTAAGGTCTATGAATGTCAAATTATGGAAAGAATAGGCAATAGAATGTATGGAGTCAAGGGGTGATATCACAATTACAAGAAGTTAATTGGGGGAATGGAATTTTTTGGTGTCTGGGATTTAAGACTGTCAACTTGGAAATCTAGAGATCCCCAGTTTATTTAGTTTGAGTGTAGAAACCCCAGGTTTTGACCTTGTCACAAGAGAGGTTTCCCCCTGAGGGAAGGTCCCTCTTCACCAGACAGTGAACTTCCTGGTAGCTTGGGTGGGAACAGCTAATCCCATCCAATATTCAGCATCCCTTTTGTCCCAATGGTTTCTCCCCCTAGGCTAAGGTCCATGACCAAGGTGACCCAGCCCTGGGCTGAGTCTTTCCCTTTTGTGTCCATTGTGGGGCATCAACTCCTCACTATTATTCCTGTCTGGAACTACTCATTTTCCTTTCTCACCATTGTAAAGTCAATCAACTGTCCCTCTAATCCTAAACCCCCCAGGTCATCTAGAGTGGTATATAGGTTCCCCAAGTTCTTTTGTTCCTTGGAGCCCATTCTGAGTTGGTGGCACTCCCAGGGGCTGGTGACCAGGGCGTCTTGACTCTGTGCAGACTTGGAAAGCAGCTCTGTTGTCGTATTAGTAGCACTAACCCCTTTTCCCTTGATTAAAGAGTGATTTTTGACTATTTAATAGTTCTATGTTTTTTCTAGTTGACAAGACCTACAATATCACCAGATGCACAAATCTTAAAAGTGGTTCTAATAATGTCATATGTTAGATTGATTTCAAAGGAGGGAGCAATAATGAAATTAAGATAGGGATTGAATTTGCTAGATGAATGAAGGTAGGGCTTACCATAAAGATAATATAATTTGTTACTACTTTTATATCTCATAGAATTGTATAGGAAGAAAAAAGAAGGTTGGATTATATTTAGAAAATTATGCAGAACTTTCCATAACCCTAAGTACTGAATTTATATTAAAAATTTAAGGACTTAAAATGACTCTGTCACTTAGTGACACACACAAGTTACAATTATTTCATTTCTTGGTTTTCTTATGCAGTCTGGGTCCTGAGTGTTGACTTCCAAATATGTCTCCTGCCATGCAGGGACTTCTACCAGCCCCTTCCAGAATTCAGGATTCCAGGTGCTCATGTCTTTTAGTCTTTAGTCACATGACTTGTTGGTTCTGACTTAATGTATATGTGTGAGTAAGGGGTTACATTTTTATACTAATTTCACACAGCATTTTGACTGGCCTTTGAAAGAAGGAAGGAAATTTATAAGCCAGAGATGAATAGGAAATATTCAAAAAATAGTGTAAACCTTTTGTAAAGAAAGGAGTGAAGGTGGCAAGACAGAACTTTGTTTGGTGAATAGTATTTTGGGCAATCTGCTGGAATATGATACTGAAATAGTGTGATACCAGCCTGAAAATGTATAATGGAGATAATTAGTTAGGAGCTTTACCTGACAATTAGAGTATGCTATTTATCACAGAGGTAATAATATAGAGTAAAAGAAAGTCCTTAAAAGGGGATATAATAGGATCATATAAGTACTTTGAAAATATCAATTTTGTAGCTGAATGAAAGATAGATTGGAAAGGGGAGAGATCTGAAGCAAAAGAACCAATCAGGGCACTATTGGAATATGTCAAAAGAGAGGTAATAAAGGATTTAACTAGAATTATGGTTTATCATGTAGACTTTATACTTAGATATGTCATGTGTATATGTGTATGTATACACATATATCTATATATGTTTTCTTTCAGAAATGATTCATTAACTATTTCTTGAGTATATTTCTATATACATTTTGACTGCATACATGTATCTTTCCTTTGACCACTGGATTTAATTAATAATTATGTTTGACCATGCTCCAGATCTATGGATAATGAAAGTAATGTAAGACATCTAATAAATTAAAATTAATTTGAGTAGCCAATTAAAAAGGGAATCAATTACTTGATATTGAAGAGAAGATTCTAACTAAAAGAATGGATTACACATTTTCCCCTTTGTCAAAGGATACTCGAACATTTTCATTATTTCATCTTGATGAAATGCATCTCAAAAAACTTTGAAAGCATAGGTTCTGATAAATTCATAGAATATTTTCCCTAAAAAATAAAGGAAGTGTCACAAACTGATAACATAAATGTGTGAATTAAAATAGTTATGTTATAAGGTATAGTTTGCTATGGCAAGGAGACACAAGGATAAGAGATAACTCCTAGTTAGTTTCGTTTTTAAAAACAATACATTAATTTTAATATTTAGCTTCCCCCTCCCCAGTTGATTTTAAAAAACTTATGTATTTTTAAAAGTCTGGAAAGACTTAGTTTTGAGTTCTATCCCCTGATCTTGTAGAAATGGTAGCCCTGGAGAAGCACACACATTAAATATATTAAAAAAATATTGATCAATGTTAATTTGTGAATTCTCTTCCCTCTCTTCTCTTCGCTTCACCCTTTTTCTGTTCTTTTTTAACATATATCATGGGATCATGAAAGGATCTCAGAATTAGATAGGATATTAGAAGATACCCAGGCCAATATGCACATGAACAAGTGTTTCCCATATGCTTCATCTGACAAATAGTCATTCACTCTTTCCCTTAATGTCTCTAAGGGGCAGGAAATCTACTTCTTGCCAAAGCAGCCCATTCTACATTTATAAAGCTTTAATTATTAAAATAATTTTCCTTACTTCTCACATAAATTTCTTTTTTTATAACTTATTTTCCCTTTTTAAAAATAAAACCCATACCTTTTATTTTGGAATAAATACTGTATATTTTTTTCTAAAGCAGAAGAGTGGTAAGGGCTAGGCAATGGGTGTTAAGGGACTTGCTCCGCGGGACACAGCTAGGAAGTGTCTGAGGCCAGATTTGAACCTAGAACTTCCATCTCTAGGTCTGACTCAATCCACTGAGTCACCTAGCTCCCCCTTTTTTTTTTTTATAATTTCTACCAATTCTTAATAGCTCTTCTTCTGGTACCCTCTACTACTCTATTCTCTCATGCCAGTAAGAAAAATCAATCTTTTTCTAAATGTCATCTCTTCAAATACCTAAAGACAGCGTTCATGTTTCTAAATTTCCCAGTTCTTTTCTCCATCTTAGACATCTGCAATTTATTTCAATTGATAGGATTATCTTGAAGTTTTCATTATCCTGGCTGGGATTTGGATGCTCTCCAGATAATCACTGTCTTTCTGAAAATGTTACCCAAAACAGAACACAGTGTGCCAGAATTTGTCTGGCCAAAGTAAAATAGAGCAGATCCATTATCTCCCTAGGCCTGAACACTGTGCAGTCAAAGATTGTATTACCATTTTTGGCTGTCACATCACATTTCTGACTCATATTGAGAGTTCAGCCTTTTAAAATCATCATATTATCATCTATTGATTTTGATTAAATTTCATCATATAAAATTTGTCCTAATGTTCTACCCAGTCAAGATAATTTTGGGTCTTGGCTCTATAATTCAGTGTATTAGCTAAACCTTCTAGTTTTTTGTCATTTGGAAATTTGATAAGATTGCCATCTTTGCCTTCATCTAAGTCATTGATAAAAATGTTACCATAGGGCCAGTACAAATCCTCAGATAGTCTAATGGACACCACCTGCCAAGTGGATAAGACTATTAATGACTGCCTGAGGTGTGGGAAACTGGACATTCTGATAGTTCTAAATATATTTATTATTTATTTATTTATATATATATATTTACATATATATATATTTATTATACTATCTTCTAGTCTATATCTCTCCATATTCTCTATAATAATGAAATGAAAGAATTTCTTGAATACTTTACTAAAATCTAGCTACATTAAATATGTAAAATTCCTATAAAAATGTGCAAATTTTATTCTTCTAAAGTCAGGACAAAATGTCCCCTACTTCAGCCTTGTTGTGCCTCTCCAACTCTATAGAATCCTTCAAAAATACATTGAGAGCAGATCAGAAATAAGATTCAACATAGGGTGAATATTTTAAAAATATATAAATTGCCTAGATAAACAAAAGAAGAATAAAATATTTAAAAAATCTATTTCAGAAAAATAAGTTGAATAAGGCATCAAGGAACTCCCTACGAAAAAATTCCAAGGGCCAGATGGATTCACAAGTGAATTTGATCAAACATTGAAAGAACAAATAATCCCAATACTACACAAACTATTTGACAAAAAAAGCAAAGAAGGAATTTTACCAAATTCCTTTTATAACACAAATATGGTACTGATTCCAAAGCCAGTTAGACCAAAAACAGAGAAATAAAACTATAGACAAATTTCTTTAAAGAACATAGATACAAAAATCTTAAATAGAATACTAGCAAAAAGACTCCAGGAAGTGAGGATTATTCATCATGATCAGGTGGGATTTATAGCAGGAATGCAAAGATGGTTTAATATTAGGAAAATCATCCATATAATTGACCATAACAACAACCAAACCAACAGAAATCAGATGATTATCTTAACAGATGCAGAAAATGCCTTTGACAAAATACATCATTCATTCTTATTGAAAACACTGGAAAGTATAGGGATAGTGGGCATTTCCTAAAAATAATAAACAGCATTTATGTAAAACCTTCAGCAAACATCATCTGCAATGGGGATAAACTAGAAGCCTTCCCAATAAGATCAGGAGTTAAGCAAGGATGCCCATTAGCATTTCTATTATTTAACATTGCCCTAGAAACACTAGTAGTAGCAATTAGAGAAGAAAAAAGAAATTGAAGGTATTAAAGTAGGCAATGAGGAGACGAAAGTGTCACTCTTTGTAGATGATATATGATCTACTTAAAGAATCCCAGAGAATCAACTAAAAAATTAGTCGAAATAATCAACAACTTTAGCAAAGTTGCAGGATACAAAATAAACCCACATAAATCATCAGCATTTCTATATATTTCCAATACATCTCAGCAGCAAGATTTAGAAAGAGAAATTCCATTTCAAATTATCCTATACAATATAAAATATTTAGGAATCTATTTACCAAGACAAACACAAGAGTTATATGAACACAACTACAAAACACTTCCCACACAATTAAAATTAGATCTAAATATTTGAAAACATACTTATTACTCATGGGTAGGATAAGCTAACATAATAAAAATTACAGTCCTACCCAAATGAATTTACTTGTTCAATTCTATGCCTATCAAACTACCAAGAAATGTTTTTTATAGAATTAGAAAAAAATAATCACAAGTTCATTTGGAAGAACAAAAAATCAAGAATATCAAGGGAACTAATGAAAAAAAATATGAATGATTGAAGCCTAGCAGTACCAGATCTTAAACTGTACTATAAAGTAGTGGTCATCAAAATAATATGGTACTGGCTAAGAGACAGAAGGAAGGATCAATGGAATATTCCTAAAACCTCTCAGGAGATCATTGTAAGACTCCAATTATATATATATGTATGCATATACATATATATATAATATATTACATATGTTTCTTAAATACATATTTGCAAATTTAAAATTTATAAAATTTCATTTATTATGATATACTTACATGCATCTATGTGTATATTTAGCAAGTTCATAAGCACTTGTTAAACATCTACTATTTGCCTGCCTTAGTGTTAAGCCCTGTGGGTGCAAAGAAGAATAAAAAATACCCCCCAAAAAATCCCCCCCTTTCAAGGAATTCATAGTCTTATAGGAGAATTAACTTCCATATCACTATGTACAAATAATAGAAACATGTACATATTATATAAGTATGCATATATACATTTGCATAAATAAATTAGAAATAATCAGCATAATGAGGTCACTAGCACTAATGGAAATTGTCAAAGATTTGCAGATATAATAAAAGATGTTATTTGAGAACTAAAGGAAATCAGGGAGGACAGGAGACAGGTATGAGAAAGGCAAATATTCTCATCACAGAGACAACTAGTCATGAAAAAGTATGGAGTCAAGGAATGTAGTGTTTTTTATTCAAAAGAGATCAAGGCCAATATCCTGTCTCTACATAGATAATTTGTCTGTCTGTCTTTCAAATTATTGGAAAAAAATCCACTATTCATTCTCCTTTCATTTTTTGACCTTTGTGAAGTAGAATTGTAACCATGTCTCTTTCTCCTCATGAATATGAGTAAATTGAATTTCTAAGCCCCCCACTGTTGATCATCTGTGTGGCCTGGCTTCTTAGAAGCATCTTTCAGAATCTCTTGTTTTTGAGTCCAAGCTCCCTTCACACAGATTCAGGTGCAACAGGGGATGGAAGAAGCAATTTTCAGATTCCCTGGCGAGCTGGATTAAATTACTCCACAGGCTATATGTCTGACAGCCCTACTGTAGTGGATTAAGTGTTTTCTTTTTCTTTGAATTTGAATATTTTCTGGGGAAAAATAGAGACCTAGTAGATAACAATAGATAAACAAATACATTTCCTTTTGTGAAATGACAGCTCAGGGAATTGAACCGAAATGATCACAATTGATGGGTAGTAGATGAGTTTTATTTGACTATTAATATATCTGTCATATCCAAAGAAATTAAAAGGTCAATTGATACCATTAGATACTGATTTCTCCTACCTTCTCCTATCTCCTCATGATGTTAATGACTATTAGAACATTTAAAAATCCATAAGACTTCTGGAATTGGGTGCACCGCTGAGATTGGAATGTGATTAGAAAAGGGAGAAGAAGGAAGGAAGTTAACGGAGGAAGAGGGGAATGGTAGATTTTTTGAAAGATTTTTCTTCCCAATACAGGTCATAGACTGTGTAAGGGGGAAAAATCATCTGTTAAAGGTGACATTTTTCTCTTCATTCTTCCTTCTTCTCTTTAACAACTTTAATATTTTGGCAAATTAATCTCTGGCCTCAATAATATAGGTACTCTCTCCAATGACATAGGTCCTAATCTTTCAACACCTTCTCAAACTGTGAGATTCTCATCTATATTTACCTGAAAACCTTTTACAAAGAGTCTTCCCAAAAAAATGGGACCTTCAAACTGCTCATCCATTATCCCTTATGGTTGTCATATAGTTGCCCAATCTACTTTTCTTTATGATGAACACTTTTGTGAAAATTTTAATCAGCAATACATTACAAATCATTTATTTTATCTTTTGTGAAATCTTTAATCAGTAATACATTGCAGCTGATCTATAGCCACCATTCACCTTTGTGTTTAACTTATAGTCTCTCAATTTTTTGGAGTGTCATGTGTTTTATGACTTAGAGCAATAGAATATGACCAGAAGAATATTCATTTAAAAACATGGTTCTTTGTTTCTGGGGTCATTAAAAACACGAAAAATTTTCCCCAAATAATCCAAAATTGTAACATCCTCTTCTTAAATTTTTGGGCCTAGTTTATTTTATGTTGTAATGTCTCTCCAAATGGATATCATAGTTTGGATATTCAGCATTTTTCACTTGCTTTTTTTTTTTTGACTGTGCAGATGGTTAGGGTGAACCATTTTGAATAACTATAGATCTCACTAATGGAGCTCAATGGTCATATGTGTCTTGATCAATTCTATATAGCACCATTCACAATAAGTAGTAGACCTCACTATCTATATCATTTTTCTTTAATGTTTGTGCTCTACTCTTGATGACTACCATATTGGTAGCAAAAGCCTTCAGTGAGAAGATCTTCCTATTTTATATTTCTTTTGATCTTAGTAACCAAATTGTTATTAAATAAGATTACATGTGCTATATAGTTTTAGCAGTGTTTCATACATTTTGGCATTTGCATGGAAGAAACTGTATTAGAGTTGAAGCTCTAATGAAGCATTTTGATTTACTGAATCAAAGATTTGAAAAAGTATCAGCACAAAATGAGCAATGTGTGAATTTTACTTTTACTTAATCTGGCTTAGTCTTTAGAAATTCTAGCAACCAGGAATGTCTATATATTTCATATCATTTCCTCTCTCAGGCCTCTTGCTCGGGGACTTTGCTCTCTCTCTCTCAGAGATGGGCTCAGCAGTGTGGGGAGTTGGTGGCGGTGTGCTGGGCATCTTAGTGGTTTGGCATTTGTGACTTGCTGGTAAGGTTACTTGAAGAACCTCTATAGCATGTTTTAGGTGAGGCATCATCCTTGAGCATCCTTGGTGAGGTGACTGATTCCTCCTTTCCTCTTTCCTTGACCTCCTACTCCTATCTGGCTTGCCAGGGCAGTACAATTTCCCTTTCCTCTCTCTCTTTTTCTTAATTTCTTCCTTCTATTGTAATTAAAGCCACCATAAAAATCCCAAACTGACTTGAGTAATTTATTGCCATTGAATGCCCTGCCAACCACAAGTATAATATATTCAGTCAATAACCCCTAATTTTACCCCTAACAAATGTAATCTTGTGTTCTCTGTTTCTTTTATTCTATTTTATAACCATACAAATGCCTCATCATATAGAATATTTTCCTTAGAAGTCTGTCTGCTCACTTTTCAAACCTTCTCCTCAAGGATCCTCTTGATACATGTATTGATTTTTTCATAAGGATTTTGTAGTGGTGAGAAAATTGTAATGTATTTCTATGATATTATGTTAGTAGCCCTTTAGTAGTAAAGTATATGGCTTTTCTAAATATTATGTCTAAATATGATTCCCTCTGCCATAAATTCCATCAAAAAAGTGTTAATATGCCATAAAGACATCACTGAATGTAAAGCCTTAGTATATAACCTCTTTACTCTTTGTTTTTCATGAGTACATCAAATGAGTTAGGGAGGAGTATCTCATTTGTACATTTTTAGAGGAGAAAATTAGCAAAAGTCAAAACAGAATAAATATAACTTTTCTGAAGAAAAAATATCATGAAAATTGTATTGGAAAT
Source organism: Monodelphis domestica (assembly GCF_027887165.1). Lineage (NCBI taxonomy): Eukaryota > Metazoa > Chordata > Mammalia > Didelphimorphia > Didelphidae > Monodelphis > Monodelphis domestica. The sequence continues at coordinate 253,266,326 of NC_077233.1, forward strand.
AAATATCAAACAGCAACATAGTTAATGGAAAATAAAGGTCTATTCCCTGCTTATGCATTAAAATTATACATTGCTTCATTTAAGTAAGTTAGAACAAATTAATGCAGGAAAAATTTTACCTCTGTCACTTCACTTTGAATATTTTTATAACATAGAATACTTCATAATCTCAAAATAGGCATCTCATTATCTGGCACCATACCTGTGCATAATTTTTGGAGAAGGTAGGCATTATTTTTTAATGGCCACTTTTGGGGGCAGAACCAGGACAAAATTTCCCTAGGTAAGGTTGAGGAAAAATAATAAGAGAAATACAAAGTTTGAAATTATAAGGGCCTCATCTGTAGGTGAAGGTGAGGGGAAAAGATAAGCATCAAAGACACAGTGAAGATGCAGTGTGGGGTCAGATGGACCTTATTGTTAGTGACAGTGAGTGCAATATAAAGTTAAGTGGTTATATCTTTTATAGATACAAACCACAGAAAGTATAAACTATTGTCTGCGAGAAAATTCCATGGGGAAGTGTAACAAGAAATTGAGATATGGCACCTGGATAGAAGATAATGGTTTCAAGCATCATCTGGGTTCATGGAAAGGTCAGCAACAATATGTCTTGCCAGCAAAAACATGTGTTGTTAGGATAAGCCTAAAGAAGGTGAAGGAGGAGGCCCTTGGACCCATTCTCAGACAGACTCTGAGCACTCAGATCTTTACCTTAGATGGACTCCAAGTTATCAACCTCTGACAATTATTTGCTTTTATAGAGAAGAAACAGAAGTACAGAGATTGTTTTTGATCCTTCTTTTTTTTTTTGGTAGGACATTGCATATTTATAATATTCCTCTTAGATTTCCTTATGATAGATTAGCAAATATATGTTCAATTGCATGAACATATTTGGTTAGTGCATGGAGCAGTTCTAGCCATCTCAGTGTTTTATTTACTTGCAAAAATGTTGAGCAAAAAGTTTTAAAGTGCCTTATTGCTATAGTGGAAATGGGTTGTAAAGATTATAACAAAAAACGACTTTTAAGAGGATTTGTCATGTGGTGTATGTTCTAGCAGCAAAGTAAATTGTAGGTAAATTGAATTTTAAACCATTAGTAAATTAAACCATTAGTCAAAGAGTCAAAGAAATGGGCAGTTGAATTGATTCTGCAAATTCGAATCTCTTATATGAAGATAGGTTCTTGTAAATCTCCTATTCTCTCATTATTTGAATTATAATAATTTGGTTGAATTGAGATGCAGACAGAGCAGAGTACAATTTACAAAAACAACCTAAGGTCAAAAACGGTATATAAGAATGTAAATTATTAGAGATCTGCCTGTAGATGTGCCTTTAGTTTTAAAATAACATATTTGCTTATGTAATTAATTCTGGGATATCTTTCTTGAATATTCCCTGAATGTATTCCTATGAGAAAATGGATGATGTACATCTTTGAGAATGTAAGTGTTTCTTCTGCCCTCTCCCCTATTTTCAATATTCAAGATATTCTTTAATATTTAAGAGCATTGGTAGGGAAAACTGAAGTGCTTTTTTGGCTCCATAACATCCAGGAAGGTTTGGAAAGTATTTGAATTTCTTCTTCTTTTCTTCTTCTTCTTCTTCTTCTTCTTTTTCTTCTTCTTCTTCTTCTTCTTCTTCTTCTTCTTCTTCTTCTTCTTCTTCTTCTTCTTTTCTTCTTCTTCTTCTTCTTCTTCTTCTTCTTCTTCTTCTTCTTCTTCTTCTTCTTCTTCTTCTTCTTCTTCTTCTTCTTCTTCTTCTTCTTCTTCTTCTTCTTCTTCTTCTTCTTCTTCTTCTTCTTCTTCTTCTTCTTCTTTGTTTTTTTTTTCTAATCCAGGAAGTTGTTCCTTAAGGGAAAGGATATTTAGAAACAGCTCTTCCAGCCAGGACTTTAGAGTCCTGTTGCTGAGATTTAAAACAGCTGTTTTCCGTCTATCAGAGTCACACAGCTGGGAAGTATCCGAGGTCCGATTTGAACCCAGGACCTTCTGTCTCTAGGCCTGGCTCTCAATCCGCTGAGCTACCCAGCTGTCCCTTAAGATTAAAGGGAAGTAAAAGAAAAAACTGCTGATTCCAATTTAACTTAAGGAGAAAAGAGAAGAGAGAAAAAGTTTTTTATACTCACGTGTTCTAGCAGCTGTGTCTTTAAGCCCAGTTTTTTGTTAAAAAAAGGACTAAGTGGTGAGACGGTATAGTAAAAAGGCAAGGAATTTCAGAAGTTTATTGAGAGGATTCTTTAGACTCCCGTGTGGTCAGCCACAATGTGACAAGGAAATCACTTTTAAAAGACTGATATATATTAATTTAAGGTCGCCAAGGAATTCAGCTATGTAATTCCTAAATGAAAACTCAAGTCAGCCATCAACCTTTTATAGAGTTTAATTACAGATAGGAGGAAGAAAGGAATTAGAGATAGAGAGAGAGAGGGAGAGAGAAAGGGGAGAGAAGGGAATAGGGCTTAAATACCCCTTCTGTTTAGGCTGGGCCAAAGGGCCCAAGCCCTTAGATAGCTGGGGCAAAGAAAAGAGATCAGTCCCTATTACTCACGTGACCAAAATGGAGAAACAGTCTCAGAGGCCCCCACCTTCAGCTTCCTTCAGAGCAAGCTTCTCAGAGCACCTCTCCAACCACTCAGAGCCAAAAACTCTCCAACCACCCCCTCAGTCCTCAGACCCCCCTATCTTTAAGGAAACCATCCAAGTTCCCTCCCCTCAGTTCTCACATCTACCAATCACTGTGCATCAATTTCCCTGTTCCAATGGTGGCTCTAGCTTAACCCAGGACCGCCCAGAGGTCTGTGGCTTTGCACATGTCTGTTGGAGGTCATATTCTCAAATAATTAAATTTTGATCTATGCTGCAGCCCTTCCTAAATCCTGTTAGGACTGAGTGGGGTGGAAATTGTATTTTCCAAGACCTGATTCTGTCATTCCAAGTATCTCTATTGTATCAATTCTAAAATCAATCATGACTCAAAGAAATTCCTGTTCTGTGCTTAAGCATAGGTCAAAGCCCTTTCCATTGTTCAGCAAAAGGTTTCTGTCCTAAAGTAATCTTAAGAAGGGAGGAGAAGGAACCTCCCATGCCAATGGGGTTCACATTCCAATGCACTATCAGTAAGAAATTTTTCAAGTACGAAATTTCCCAATGGTGAAATTTCCAACATTTATAAGTCTAAGAAATTTTAAGGTTTACACACATGAGAAAGTGTTCTAAATCTCTTATAGTCAGAGAGATGCAAATCAAAACATCTCTGAGGTATCACCTCACACCTAGCAGATTGGTCAACATGACAGCAAAGGAAAGTAATGAATGGTGGAGGGGATGTGGCAAAGTAGGGACATTAATGCATTGCTGGTGGAGTTGTGAATTTATCCAACCATTCTGGAGGGCAATTTGGAACTATGTCCAAAGGGCAACAAAAGACTGTCTGCCCTTTGATCCAGCCTTAGTACTGCTGGGTTTGTACCACAAAGATAATAAGGAAAAAGACTTGTACAAGAATATTCATAGCTGCACTCTTTGTGGTGGCCAAAAATTGGAAAATGAGGGGATGTCCTTCAATTGGAGAATGGCTGAACAAATTGTGGTATATATTGGTGATGGAATACTATTGTGCTAAAAGGAATAATAAAGTGGAGGAATTCCATGGAGACTGGAACAACCTCCAGGAAGTGATGCAGAGTGAGAGGAGCAGAACCAGGAGAACATTGTACACAGAGACAGACACATTGTGGTACAAGAGAATGTAATGGACTTCTCCATTAATGGCTTTACAATGTCACTGAACAATCTGCAGTGATATAAGAGAAAAAAAAAAACTATCCTCAAGCAGAGGACAAACTGAGGGAGTAAAAACACCGAGGAAAAGCAACTGCTTGACTACAGAGGTTGAGGGGACATGATTGAGGAGAGACTCTAAATGAGCACCCTAATGCAAATACCAACAACAAGGAAATGGGTTCAGAGCAAGGACACATGTGATACCCAGATGAATTGCACATCAGCTAGGGAAGTGGTGGAAGGGGAAAAGGGGGAGGAAAAGAAAATGATCTGTTTCCAATGAATAATGTATGAAAATGACCAAATAAAATAATGTTTTTTAAAAAAAAGAAGTCTTGTGCTAAAGGCAGATAGGTATCTCAATGGATAGTGTGCCAGGCCTAGGTTGGAAAGCCCTGGGTTGAAATCTGGCCTCAGATACTTCCTAGTTTTGTGACTCTGGGCAAGCGACTTAACCCTGTTTGTCTAGGCTATGCCTTTCTTCCTTAGAGCTGATACTAAGACAAAAAGTAGGGGTACAAAAAAAAAATAGAAATCTTCTACTAACTTATCAGAAGAAGAAAGCACATCAAAATTTAGAATCATTATCTGCCTTGATGACAGAGACTCTTTTAACATTGAACAGCAATAGAACTTTGCTCATTGGGTAAGCTTTGTGAGGCCTATGGTCTATAGCAATGGTTGTCAAATAGTATAGTTTCAGTTAAAGGAAATCCCTAGTTTAATATTTTATTATTGGAGCTAAGACAAAAGAAAAACCATTCTTCTGTTAGTCAATGGTGAGGACCACACCAAATGGCAAAGTTCTACCTCAGAATAAGGTTTGGACATTGCCTGGAACAACAGATCTAGAATGTATGACAATCTCTTGCTCTAAGGCAATTATTATAGGAAGACAAGGCCTGACCATATTCACTGGGACCAATGTAGAACTGCAAGAAAAGTCATTCTTCATGGCAAATTCTGGTAATAACTAGGAAAATAATGTGCCTATTTGATCTGTCAATCAATCAAGACATTCATTTAATTCAATTAAAATTTATCAAGTTCCCTACTAGACCCTATGCTAAGAATTGGGGCTATAAAAAAAGTAACAAACAAGACAGTCTCTACCCTCAATGATCTCACAATCTAAGTAGAGGAGATACATAAAACGAAGTTGGAAAGGGGAAAGGGAACAATAGGGAATGTCTGTGAAATTCAAATCAAGCAGAACTAAAGGTAGGAAAGGGAGAATAAATAGATCTTTATTTTTCCATTCATTCTCGCTTTCCAACCTTTAGTTCAAACTTTCTGAGAGGTGGAGTCAAGATGGCAGTGGAGAGGCAGCAAAAGTTCAGACCTCTGAAAACCCTTCCTAACCAATGATAAACTAAATGCTCCTAGGGTACTGAAAATCACACCTAACAACAAAACAGAGTCAAAGAACCCTCTTGATGGATTCAATTGAAAAAGTACACACCCCACCCAATCCAGAATTTGAGAACACTCAGGTTTAAGGGGAAGGAAGAAGGAAGGTCCCAGGACACCTCCCCCACCCAAAGCACTAAGCCTCCAGTGGCAGCTGGAGCCTCTGGAAGGGCAAAGGCACTGGTCTGGAGGGAGTACCTTTCAGGCAAAGCTGTGCTAGGCTCAGAGCATCAAACACAGGCAGTGGGGAAACAGATAGCCATGGAATATGATATTCCTGGAAAACAAGGGAAATAGGTCTACAACCAAAACAAATTACACAGAAAAACTGTCTATATTCTTAAAAAGGAAAGTATGATCATTTAAAAAATAGAAGAATTCCAAGTATTTGTAAAGAAAAGACCAGACCTGAACAGAAAATCTGATGCCCAAGCACAGAACTTAAGAGAATCATCAAAAGGTAATTAAGAAAGGGGTAAAAAGAAAAACAAACAAAAAACTTTTTGAGAGACCCAATGAGTTAAAATGATATGTATCCTATAAGAAAAGAGGTCATTGGTAATTCCTAAAAATTGTTATTATCACCTGGGCAGCTAGAAGAATTACACTTAGAGGGAACAGTGACAAACTCTATAAGAGGAAATGCCAAGATATAAATATGTATATAGATATATGTATGCATAAATGCATATATATATGCATATATATACATATATACAACTAGAGCTAAACAAGAGGTTAATACTAAAAGAAATGGGAAAAGAAACAAAAGGGGGTAAATTCATATGTCACAAAGAAGCTCATGGTGGGAGGGAGGAGAATATCAGTACACTGGAAGTGTAAAGAGGTTGGAGATAGGAAATACACAACTCCTATGTGCATTGAAATTGACTCAAAGAGGGAAGAACAAGTTAATACATTGCAGCAGAGAATTGATTTATGCCCTATATGGAAGTAGAAGGGTAAAAAACAGACTGGTGGAGAGGGAAACAGTACAAGGGAGGGAGAGGGTGGGAGGTAGTATAAAAAACTGTAAAGAAAATAAGAGGGAAATAAGAAGGGAAGGGGAGTAGAAAGGGAAGTAAAATAAGGGTGGGAATTAGGGGGACTGATTAAAAACAAAACATTGTTGTAGAAGGAAATAGTGAAAGAAGAAAAGGCAGGACTAGGAGTAGAAATCAAAATGCTGGGAAATACATAGCTGGTAATCATAACACTGAATATGAATGGGATGAACTCACCCATAAAATGCAAGCAAATAGCAGAGTGGATTAGAATCCAAAACCCTACCATATGCTGTCTACAAGAAACACACATGAGGAAGGTAGATAAGCCTAGGGTAAAAAGGAAGAGGATGGTGCCAAATCTATTGGGTATCAACTGATAAAAATAAGGCAGGAGTCAGAATCATGATATCTGAAAAAGTGAAAGTAAAAATAGATCTAGTTAAAAGAGATAGGGAAGGTAATTACATCCTGATAAAATGCTATATTGACAATGATGAAATATCAGTACTCCACATGTATGCACCAAATGGCAAAGCATCCAAATTTCTAAAGGCGAAACTAGTGGAGCTCAAGGATTCAATAACTAGAAAAACCATACTATTGGGGTACATGAACCTTCTTCTGTCAGAACTAGATAAATCAAACTAAAAACTAAATAAGAAAGAGGTAAGAGAAGTGAATGAAATCTTAGATAAATTAGTTATTAGATATGTGGAGAAAAATAAATGAGAAAAAAGGAATACACCTTCTATTCAACAGTGCATAGTACAATCACAAAGACTGACCATGTACTAGGGCATAAAAACATTGCAAACAAGTTCAAAAGACAAGAAATAACAAATGCAACCTTCTCAGATCACAATGCAATGAAAATAGTAATTAGTTAGGGTAAATGGAGAAGCAAATCAAAAATTAATTGGAACCTAAACAATATGATTCTCCAAAATGAGAGAGTTGAAGAACAAATCATAGAAACAATAATTTCTTTGAAGAAAATTATAATGATGAGACATCCTTTGAAAATCTATGGGATGTAAACAAAGCAGTACCCATGGGGAAATTTATATCCATGAGCATATATTAAGAAACTTGAGAGGGTAGAGGTGAATGATGTGGACATACAATTAAAAAATTAGAAAGTGAACAAATTAAAAATCCTCAGATGAAGACTAAATTAGAGATCCTAAAAATTAAAGGAGAAATTAATAAAATTGAAAGTCAAAGAACTACTGATTTTATGAATAAGACTAGAAGAGAGTATATCGCAAAAACAAATAAAAAATACAAAGTACTGGTCAATCTAATTTAAAAAAAGGAAAGAAGAAAACCAAATTGACAGTATACAAGATGAAAAGGGAGAACTCACCTCTAACCAATAGGAAACTAAGACAATCATTAACAACTATTTTGCCCAATTATATGGCAATAAATATGGCAATCTAGGTGATATGGATGAATATTTACCAAAATATGAATTGCATAGACTAACAAAGGAATAAATAATTACCTAAACAACACCATATCAAAAAAATAAATTGAACAAGCCATCAAAGAACTCCCTAAAAAAACTTCCCAGTTCCAGATAGATTCACAAATGAATTCTATCAAACATTCAAAAAACAACTAATCCCAATATTATACAAACTATTTGACAGAATAAGCAAAGAAAGAGTTTTACCATATTCCTTTTATGACACAAATATGGTACTGATTCCAAAGCCAGGCAGGTCAAAACCAAAGAAGTAAAATTATAGACCAATCCCCTTAATGAATATAGATGCAAAAATCTTAAATAGGATGCTAGCAAAAGACTCCAGCAAGTGATCATGAGGTTTATTCACTATGACCAGGTAGAATTCATACCAGGAATGCAAGGATGGTTCAATATTAGGAAAACCATCCACATAATTGACCATATTAACAAGAAAACTGACAAAAATCTTATGATTATTTCAACAGATGCAGAAAAAGTCTTTGACAAACTAAAACACCTATTCCTATTGAAAACACTAAAAAGTATAGGAATAAAAGGGCCTTTCCTAAAGTTATTAAACAGTATATATCTAAAACCATCAGCAAACATCATATGCAATGGGAATAAACTAGATGCATTCCCAATAAGATCAGGAGTGAAAAAAGGATGGCCATTATCACCTCTATTATTTAACATTGTACTAGAAACACTAGCAGTAAACATTAGAGAAGGAAAAGAAATTGAAGGTATTATAATAGCCAATGAGGAGACCAAGCTATCACTCTTTGCAGATGATAATATGATCTACTTAAAGAAACCTAGAGAATCAACCAAAAAGCTAGTCAAAATATTCAACAAGTTTAGCAAAGTTGCAGGATACAAAATAAACCCACATAAGTCATCAGCATTTCTCTATATCTCCAACACATCTCAGCAGCAATAATTAGAAAGAGAAATTCCATTTAAAATCACCCTAGACAATAAAAATACTGAAGAATGTATCTGTTAAGACAAACACAGGAACTAAAAAAAAAACCATCTACAAAACACTCTCCACACAATGAAAACTACATGTAAACAATTGAAAAAACATTGACTGCTCATGGGTAGGATGAGTTAACATAAAAAAAAATGAAAATCTTACACAAATTAATTTAATTACTTAGTGCTATGAAAAAACTTTTTTACTGAATTAGAAAAAAAACATAAAAAAGTTCATTTGGAAGAACAAAAGATCATGGATATCAAGGGAAATCATGAAAAACATATGAAGGAAGGAGTTCTTGCAGTCCAATATCTCAAACTATATTATAAAGCAGTGGTTATGCAAACAATTTGGTACTGGCTAAGAGACAGAAAGGAAGACCAGTGAAATAGACTTGGGATAAGTCTATGATAAGCCCAAAGGTCGCAGCTTTGGGGACCAAAATCCACTGCTTGATAAAAACTTCTGGGAAAATTGGAAGACAGTATGGGAGAGATTAGGTTTGGACCAACATTACACACCCTACACCAAGGTAAACTCAGAATTGATGAATGACTTGAATATAAAGAAGGAAACTATAAGTAAATTAGGTCAACACAGAATAGTATACATGTCAGATCTTTGGGAAAGGAAAGAGATTAAGACCAAGCAAGAGTTAGAAAAAAATCACAAAATGTACAATCAATTACATGATTTACATGATTAAATGAAATTAAAAAAAATTGTACCAACAAAACCAATGAAACCAAAATTAGAAGGGAAGCAATAAACTGGGGGGGAAATCTTCATAACAAAAACCTCTGACAGAGTTCTAATTACTCAAATTTATAAAGATCTAAGCCAATTGTACAAAAAAACAATCCATTCTCCAACTGATAAATAGGAAAGGGAAATGAATAAGCAATATTATGTTAAAGAAATAAAAACTATTAATAAGCACATGAAAAAGTGTTCTAAATCTCTTATAATCAGAGAGATGCAAATCAAAACAACTCTGAGGTATCACCTCACACCTAGCAGATTGGCTAACATGATAGCAAAGGAAATTATTGAATGCTGGAGGGAATGTGGCATAGTGTAGATATTAATGAATTGCTGGTGGAATTGTGAATTAGTCCAACCATTCTGGAGGGCAATTTTGTACTATGCCCAAAGGGCTCTAAAAGACTGCTTGCTCTTTGATCCAGCCTTAGTACTGCTGGGTTTGTACTCTAAAGAGTTAATAAGAAAGAAGACTTTTACAAAAATATTCATAGCTGCACTCTTTGTGGTGGCCAAAAATTGGAAAATGATGGAATCCCCTTCAATTGGGGAATGGCTGAAAAAATTGTGGTATATGTTGGTGATGGAATACTACTGTGCTCAAAGGAATAATAAAGTGGAGGAATTCCATGGGAACTAGAACAACATCCATGAATTGGTGTAGAGTGAGAGGAGCCCAACCAGGAGAACATTGTACACAGAAACTGATACATTTTGGTACAATGAAATGTAATGTACTTCTCCATTAGTGGCAACGAAGTGATCCTGAACAACTTGGAGGGATTTATGAGAAAAATCACTATCCACATTCAGAGGAAGAACTGTGGGAGTAGAAACACAAAAGAAAAAACAATTACTTGAATACATGGGTCAAGGAGAAATGGTTGGCGATGTAGACTCTAATTGAACACCCTAATACAGACATCAACAATAAGGAAATAGTTTCTGATCAAGGACACATGTAATGCCCAGTGAAATTGTGTGTCAGCTATGGGAAGGGTGGGGTAAGGGGAGGGAGGGAAATAATGTGATTCTTGTAACCAAGGAATAATGTTTTCAATTGACTAAATAAATTATATAAAAAAGAAATTTTTGAAGTGTTTTAGCAATCTATACTCCAACCCTTCAAACAGAGGGAAGAGGGTAATGGGGAAAATGGGAAGGTGTTGAGTACTGAAGGCTACATTTAACAGAATGATGAATAGATTTATTCTGAGAAAGGCATCTCATTCTTTAGAGTTCAAATCAGGGAGAAATACCATGTGTCAGCAACCTGCTAAGGACTAGGGATACAAATGTAAAAAAAGAATATATAATTGGAATGAATTTTCATTCTCACATGGGAAACATTCATATAAAACACATACTGCAAAAATATGAAGTTAATACAAATAGAAATTATCATGTGTTTTAAATACAAGGTGGTTTCACAGGGAGGGAACTAGCAGTTGGAAGAATTGGGAAAGCTGTATCTTAAGTGATGAAAAAGATTCTGTTTGCTGTCGCTTAGGAGAAAGTGCATTCCAGGCATGTAAAAAGCTCATACAAAAGCAAAGAGAAGGGTATGGAGAGTTGAGAGTGAAAAAAAGAGAGAAAATCCATTTGGTTGGATTGCAGAGTCCTGAAGCAGGAGTAATGCTCTACAAGGCTTGAAAAATCATTCAAGGCCAGATTAGGTAGGGATTTAAAAGCCAAATAGAGAAGTCTACATGCAATTCTGTAGGCAATGGGTAGCTAATGGAGTTGATTAAATGGGGAGTCACATGCTCAGATATACTTAAAGACTATCCTTAAGAATATGTTTGAGAGAGAATTGCTCTCTGGAGAGTTATATTTTTCATATATATCTGTTTTTGGCTCTATTTGCCTTGATCTTTCAAAAAATCTTTGCTACTTCAAAAATTTTATTCTTGAAAGGGAGTTGATATTAGTATAATAGGAGTTGTCATGGAATGATTTTTTTCCTCCGCTTTTCTCTGTTAGAGTTATTAAAAGAATGAGAAATTCCCCAAAGTAAACCTGAGCCCTTCATGTAGTGAGAACTTTTGTAAATGGCACAAATATTTTTATAGTGCACAGGCCTGTATTTGTACTTCATTGAATCATTTGTCATCTGTTTGTAGTACTGAGGTTGAAAAATAGCCATTGGCAATTCTATAGATCATAACTCCTTTTCAGAAGGAAAGGAGAGAAATTAGTATTTTTAATTACATTAAAACAATTCCTACCTTATGTCTTAGAATCAATACTAAGTATTGGTTCTAAGGCAAAAGAGAGGTAAAATTGGGTTCAAGTGAGACAACTTAGTAAAATAGTAAAAATAGATCTAGTCAAAAGAGATAGGGAAGGTAATTACATCCTGATAAAAACAATATGGAAAATGAGGAAATATCAGCACTCAACATGTATGCACCAAATAGCATAAGCGTCCAAATCTCTAAAGGAGAAACTAATGGAGTTCAAGCATGAAACAATCAGAAAAACTATATTAGTGGAAGACCTGAACCTTCCTCTATCAGAATTTGATAAATCAAACCAAAAAATAAATAAGAAAATTGTAAGAGAAGTGAATGAAAGCTTAGAAAAATTAGAGTTAGTAAATATGTGGAGAAAAACAAATAGGGAGAAAAAAACCTTCTTTTCAGGAGCACATGATACATTCTCAAAGATTGAGCTTGTACTAGGGCATATAAACATTGCAAACAAGTACAAAAGAGCAGAAATAATAAAGGCAACCTTCTCGGATCACAATGCAATGAAAATAATAATTAGTAAGGGTATATGGAGAGGCAAATCAAAAATTAATTGGAAATTAAGCAATATGATTTTCCAAAATCAGTTAAAGAAAAAATCATAGAAACAATTAAAAATTTCATTGAAGAAAATTACAATGATAAGACATCCTTTCAAAATTTATGGGATACAGCCAAAGCAGTACTCAGGGGAAAATTTAAATCCTTGAGTTCATATATTAACAAATTAGGGAGGGCAGAGGTCAATGAATTGGGATTGCAAATTAAAAAAACTAGAAAATTAAAAAATTAAAAATTCTCAGATGAAAACTAAATTAGACATCCTAAAAATCAAAGAAGAAATTAAAAGTGAAAGTCAAAGAACTATTGAATTAACAAACAAATAAAACAAATAAACAAAAAAAAATAGAAGCTGGTACATTAAAAAAAACAAATAAAATAAACAAAGTAATGCTTAATCTAATTTAAAAAAGGAAAGAATAAAACCAAATTGACAGTATCCAAGATTAAAAGGGAGATCTTCCCCCTAGTATGCCCAAATATATGTCAGTAAATATGGCAATCTAGATAATATTGAAGACTATTTACAAAAATACAAATTGCCTAGATTAAAAGAGGAAGAAATGGAATACCTAAACAACCCCATACTAGAAAAAGAAATTGAACAAACCATCAAAGAAATCCCTAAGAAAAAAATCCCCAGAATGAGATGGATTCACAAATGAATTCTATCAAATATTCCAAGAAAAACTAATTCTAAAATTGTAAAAAGTATTTGACAGAATAAGCAAGAAGGAGTTCTACCAAATTCCTTTTACCATACCAATATGGTAGTGATTCCAAAGCCAGGCAGGTCAAAAACACAGAAAGAAAACTATAGACCAATCTGCTTGATGAATATAAATGCAAAAATCTTAGATATTAGCAAATAGAGTCCAGCAAGTGATCACGGGTGTTATTCACTATGACCAGGTAGGATTCATACCAGGAAAGCAAGGATGGTTCAATATTAGATAAACCATCCACATAATCGACCATATTAACAAGCAACCCAACAAAAATCACATGATTTTCTCAATAAATACAGAAAAAACCTTTGACAAAATAGAAGACTGATTACTATTGAAAACACTAGAACGCATAGGAATAGAAGGGTCTTTCCTAAAAATAATAAACAGTATATATCTAAAACCATCAGCAAACATAATCTGCAATGAGGATAAACTAGAAGCCTTCCAAATAAAATCAAGAGTGAAAAAAGAATGCCCATCATCACCTCTATTATTTAACATTGTGCTAGAAACACTAGCATTAAAAATTAGAGAAGAAAAAGAAACTGAAGGTATTAAAATAGGCAATGAAGAGACCAAGCTATCTCTCTTTGCAGATGATAAAAAATCCTAGACAATCAACTAAAAAGCTAGTTCAAATAGTCAATAAGTTTAGCAAAGTTGCAGGATACAAAATAAACTCACATAAGTCATCATCATTTCTATAAACCTCCAACACATCTCAGCAGCAAGAATTAGAAGGAGAAATTCCATTTAAAATCACCCAAGACAATATAAAATACTTAGGAATCTATCTGCCGAGACAAACATGGGAACTATATGAACATAATTACAAAAATCTCTCCACACAGTTAAAACTAGATCTAAACAATCAGAAAAACATCCATTTCTCATGGGTAGGATGAGGTAACATGACAATTACAATCTTACCCAAATTTATTTACTTATTTAGTGCCCTACTCATTTAATTACCAAAAAACTCTTACTTAATTAGAAAAAAATCATAGCAAAGTTCATTTGGAAGAATAATAGATCAAGGATATCCAGGGAAATAATGAAAAAAAATGCAAAGGAAGGTTGTCTTGCAGTCTCAGATCTCAAATATACTACAAAACACTGGTCATCAAAACAATATGGTACTGGCTAAGAGACAGAAGTGGAATAGACTTGGGGTAAGTGACCTCAGCAAGACAGTCTATGATAAACCCAAAGATTCCAGCTTTTGGGAACAAAATCCACTATTTGATAAAAAAAAATACTGGGAAAATTGGAAGACAGTATGGGAGAGATAAGGTTTGGATCAACAGTGCACATCCTAAACCAAGATAAACTCAGAATGGGTGAATGACTTGAATATAAAGATGGAAACTATAAGTAAATTAGGTCGACATGGAATAGTATACATGTCTGATCTTTGGGAAAGGAAAGATTTTAAGACCAAGCAAGAGTTAGAAAAAAAATCACAAAATGTAAAATCAATAATACTGATTACATGAACTTAAAAAAAATGTTTGTACCAACAAAACCAATGCAACCAAAATTAGAAGGGAAATAACAAGCTGGGAAAAAATCTTCATAATATAAATCTCTGACAAAGGTCTAATTACCCCAATTTATAAAGAGTTAAAGCAATTGTACAAAAAATCAAGCCATTCTAGAGTTGATAAATGGGCAAGGGATATGAATAGGTAGTTTTCAGATAATGAAATTAAAACTATTAATAAGCACATGAAAAAGTGTTCAAAATTTCTTATAATCAGAGAAATGCAAATCAAAACAACTCTGAGGTGTCACCCCACACCTAGCAGATTGGCTTATATGATAGCAAAGGAAAGTAATGAATGCTGGAGGGAATGTGGCAAAGTCAGGACATTAATGCACTGCCGGTGGAGTTGTGAATTAATTCAACCATTCTGGAGGGCAATTTGGAACTATTACCAAAGGGCACTAAAAGACTGCCATTTCATCCAGCCATAGCACTGCTGGGTTTATACCCCAAACAGTCAATTAGGAAAAAAGGCTTTTACAGGAATATTCATAGCTGTGCTCTTTGTGGTGGCAAAAAATTGGAAAATGAGGGAATGCCCTCCAATTGGGGAATGGCTGAACAAATTGTGGTATATGTTGGTGATGGAATACTACTGTGCTCAAAGGAATAATAAAGTGGAGGAATTCCATGTGAACTGGACTAACCTCCAGGAAGTGATGCAGAGTGAGAAGAGCAGAACCAGGAGAATATTATACACAGAGACTGATACACTGTGGTACAATTGAATGTAATGGACTTCTCTATTAGTGGCAATGCAGTGATTCTGAACAATGTGGAGGGATCTATGAGAAAGAACACTATCCACATTCAGAGGAAAAAATGTGGGAGTAGAAACACAGAATAAAAACAACTGTTTGATTACATGGGTTAAGGGATATATGATTAGGGATGTAGACTAAATGATTGTCCTAGTGCAAAAATCAACAACTTGGAAATAGGTTCTGATAAAGGGCACATGTAAAACCCAGTGTAATTGCATGTTGGCTATTGGACAGGATGTGGGAGAGCAGGGAGAGAAAGAATATGATTCTTGTAACCAAGCAATAAATAAAATATTCCAAAAAGAAAAAGAAAAATACAATCACATAATCTCATTGACTGAAAAAATGCCCAATTGAAAAAATGCATTTAAATTGTCAAATTTTCTGATATTTAGTTATTTTAAATGAGAGGTTAATAATTTTCCCAAAGCCATACAGCTAGTGATAGAAGATAGAATTTAGCTCAGGTGTTTGTTGTTTTGAAACTATCTCTTGTGAATCTTAAAACTTCTCAGACTCTACCTTAGAACATTTGGTTAAGGTTATTCCCCATTTTAAACAATGAAGGTATTTGTTCAGGATTGTATTGGGAACTCTAACATTACTCCACCCTTACTTAGGCATACTTTAGGGGAAGATAAAGTTGTAAACTCCTTATGGAACAATGATAAAAAGTCCCCAACCCATACTTATAGTGAGGCAAAAGCCCTTAAGCTAGGTCTATTTTTAGATCTAATACAAAAGGGTGCTAAGTACCTATGAAGGTCAAATTAATCACTAAAAGGTCAAGCAACTTGCAAAGGGCAAGCTTAGCAAAGAGGTGTGAAGGACTCAGAAGATATAATCTACCCAGAGAAGGTGAGAACTAAAGAGTGGTGAAAACTAAGAATGGGCAGTCCTAGGAAAAGCTTCTACTGTGATTGGTAGACATAAAAATTTAGGGGAGATGATACAAGAGAAAATTTTTTTTTAAAAGGAAGGAGCATGAGGCCTCTGGAGTTAGTTCAGCTTTGGAAGTTGAATTGGAGGTCAGTAGTCAGAGCTGGCTCTTGAACTCAGTTCAGGAGTTGAGGATTCAATGAAGAATTGGAGTTTTGCTTGGGACAAAATCTTGTGGTGAGTGATTAAAGACTGACTTAGTTTCTCTCTTAAAGAGAAAGTCCTAGGTCTAATGGCCTAGGCCCTAGCCTTTTCATACCATTTTCTCTTACTCTGTCTCTTTCCCTTTCTTTAATTAATTCATTTGTATTAATTAAAATCTCCATAAAACCCAGCTGACTTGGGTATTTCATATTTGGGAATTTTTCCCATGGTGTCCATTTGTTTTTGATTTAACTCAAGACACTAAAAAATATCTTTACAGTTTTGGCAATTCAGATTCTTAAAACCCATATTTTTGCAGTCACACTCTTTATAAAAATTTTAATAACACTAATTTATACTCCTTTTACCTGTTTGATACCATTTGCTTTATTAGTTTCCCTTCCTTTTATTTTTACTTTCTTTGTTCCCCCTTTCCTCTTTCTCTTTGTTATGCTTTTCTCCTTTTTCAATTCATCTCTCAAATAAAATATATTTTCATTATTTTGAGATTTGATTCATGAAAAAATGATGAAGAGAAATAAAAAGGATTGTGTCTGAGAGAGTGCCCTTTAAGGATATACTTAATGAGATATGGTTAGAGGTACATTATTGATCCATCATATTCATACTATATAAAATATGAGAATGGGATTCTAATTCATACCCAGCATTCTTGGATTTAAGAGGCTTGATTAAGATGTAACTTTAGTGGGAAGTTTGTTTGTTAAATTTAATTACACTTCAATTGATATAAAAGATAGTAAGAAAGAATGGTTGAGGAGTGACATAATGGTCTACATCTATTTTCCTCTATTATTCCTATTACTCAGAAGACTGAGGATGATGGCTAAAGGAGTGAGGCAGGCAGACAGACAGACAGATACAGAGAGACAGAGACAGACAGACAAACACACACACACACACAGATTTTATCAATGTGAAAGGCAAATTCAGCTGAAGGTAGATTGTTGAAAAAGAATAGTTTGTCCTAACCAAGTTTTCAGATTTTTTTGCTAATGTATAGGGAGAGAGGAAGTAATCCAAATCATTTCTATTTGGCTCTGGGAATTACTATAGAATATCTTATTTTTGTTAGCAGATTTATTTTCCTAATTATGCCTTGCTTAGGCTAATATTAAAATGAGAGTCCATTCCCCAAACACACACCAAACAGCAAGAGGGAAGTTGCCCCAAAATTGTTTTGAGTGGCAAAGTGAGACCAGGATGGGATTTAAAATTATAGCAGACAACCCAGAGAGAGAAATGCCACATTTAGATAATGGAAATGTAACTGTGTGCTAAACATAAAAATTCTTTCTATAGAGAAATCTATTCTTTTCTTTTGGCAACAGCATTGTTGTTTTTCAGATAGAAATAGGGAATTTGCAGAAAACTGGAAAAGGAAAGGGAAACTATCCTGGATCATACACTAAAAGAACTTCTTACTCTAGCATAAAGCTTTTGGGAGGAAAGAGTGAGTGAAAGTCCTTTTTAAAAGTTTGTTTTTAAGTTTAGAAACTTTCATCCACAAATTTTTCAAGCACCATATAAAAAAAGTAAGATGTGTATTGGGTCTGGAGATATATCATGAACATGATCAATGTAGGAATTTGTTTTTCTCAAAGATGCCTATTTGTTACAAATATTTTCCCCTTTTTCCCAAATCAGTGGAAATGGGGGAGTGTGGGAGAGAGAAAATGAATGTTTGTTTTAGAAAAATAAAAATTTCTCATAATCCTGTGAGAATGTAGATATTGTGGATAATTTACTTGTCATAAATTATTTCAGCAAGTGATAATCAATATTTTTATATATTCTGATTTTTCTCTCTTTACTTCTTTTCATTTCATTCTTTTTCTTTCTTTCTCTCCCTTCTTTCATCCCCCCTCCCTCTACTTCCTTCTTTCTCTCTGTGTCTCTTGTTTTGTATGTACATAGTTGTTTGCATGTTGTCTCCCATATTAGAACATAAACTCTTTGTCAGGCAATATTTTTGCCTTTTATTGCATTCCCAGTGCTCAGCATAGAACCTGATATGTAGTTAGTTCTTGACAAATGTTGATTGACTTGTCTCTATTATTCTCCTAAATTTTTCCTCTTTTCCTTTCCTTTTCTTCCCAAATTCTCTCCTTGTCTTTCCTATCTTTCTCTTCTTCATTATTTTCCCCTTCTTTTTCTAAAGCACTCTTCTCTATCATTTTCCCATTCTCTCCTTCTTCATCCATTCTCACAACTCTTTCCTATTTCTTTTGCTCACTTCCTTTCTCTCCCCTTCTTATTCTATTCTCTTTTTTCTTTGTTCTTCTATTTCTCCATTTACTTGGCCTTCTACTATCTCTTCTTCCCCTTACTCTCTCTTCTTCTCTCACTTTTCTTCATTTCCAATAATCTTTCCTCATTCTCCTCCTACTTCTTTTCTTCACTTATTCTCTCTTCTTCCTCTACTCTCTTTCATTCCTCTATTTTCTACTATACTTTATTCTTCCTATATTCTATTTCCCTGTGATTACTCTCTTTACTACCTCTCTTCTTTCCTTTTATTCTCTTCCTTACCCCAATCCTCTTTCTTTCCTTATCCTTATATCTCTCATTCTATGCTTTAATTCTCATTTTTCTTCTTTTTTATCCTTTATAGAACAAACACACTTAATAATGCCTTATTCACCAATAATTTGTTTCCATAAAGACCCCATAAGGCTTTTTAAAAAAACCCCAACAACTCCTGTGTTTGAACTGTATTTTTGAGGTGTGTTTTGTGGCAAGGAGAAAGGAGTTAAAAAGGTGGGAATATTTGCTATAAATGTTTTCCTTTTCAGTATTTTTTGAAATATCAGCCCAAAATTATTGGTGAGTATTGGCACAGTTGCCCAGACTATTTGAAACCCATTATAAGCATCTGGCATTTGTACTGCTAAATTTGTAATGAGTTGCAGGTGTTTGTGATTGAATTCTGTGCTACTCTTTTGTCATTGGCTTACCACTTCACAGTCCATTAAAAGTAGATGTGTGTGTGTGTGTGTGTGTGTGTGTGTGTGTGTGTGTGTTTAACATATGGGGTAGCAAAACTGCTGGTTTAATGATAAAATATAAGGTAATAATCCCTAGGAAAGTAGATCTGTGTTTGTATTTTGGGAACCTCCTTCATCTACCATATCACATATTGCAGAGAGTAATGTACATGATGAATTACCTGAAATGTTAAAGTCACTGATTGTCTTCCAATGATAGTGAATACAGTGCTATGATTAATCAGATATTATGTCCAACAAAAATTATCGTATAGGCCACTCATGGATTACCATTATTCAGATAATTAAAATATAGAAACATTTACTTAACACTTACCTACACCAAACAACTGAACTGTTTTGTTTCTTTGGTATAGAAAGTCCTTTAGAATCATATAAATAAGAGAGGACAATCATTCAAATTAATTTATCTTTTTGTTATAGATGTGCAAAAACTATGATTAATGAAAAAGTCTGATTAACAGAATGCTAAAAACAACAGCATAAGAATATGTACAAAATGCCATGTGAGAGCTATAAAAGAAAACACATTTCCCTCTCTAAACTGAGCAATTCAAAAAGGCCACAGGATGGTGATGACAATGGACTTCAGAGGGTGGACAGATTTTTAAAAATAAATCAATAACTCCTTTTTCAATTCCTAGCCTTTTGAAAAAGAATCAATATTAAGTATCAGTTCCAAAACAGAAGACTGGTAAGGGGGTAGGCAACTGGATCAAATTAAGTGACTTGCCCATGTCACACAGCTAGAATGTCTTTTTAAAAATTATTTGTTTATTTAACTTAGAATATTTTTCCATGTTTACATGATTCATGTTCTTTCCCTACCCTCTTTTGTCCCTCCTCCCATAGCCAACAAGCAATTCTATTGGATTTTACATGTATCATTGATCAAGACCCATTTCCATATTATTAATATTTGCACTAGATTGTTTAGAGTCTACATCCCCAAACATATCCCCATTGAACCATGTGATCAAGCAGTTATTTTTCTTCTGGGTTTCTACTCCCACAGTTCTTTCTCTGCATGTGGATAGTGTTCTTTCTCATAAGTCCCTCAGAATTGTCCTGTGTCATTGCATTGCTGCTAGTAGAGAAGTCCATTATGTTCAATTATGCCACAGTGAACTATGTCTCTGTGTAATACAGTGTCTGTGTACAATGTACTCCTGGTTCTGCTCCTTTCACTCTGCATTAATTCCTGGAGGTCATTCCAGTTCACGTGGAATTCTTCCAGTTCATTATTCCTTTTAATACAATAGTATTCCATAACCAATAAATACTAAGATTTTTGAGCCGTTCCCCAATCAGTGGACTTCTCTTTATTTTCCAATTTTTTGCCACCACAAAGAGTATGGCTATAAATATTTTTGTACAAGTCTTTTCTCTATTATCTCTTTGGGGGTATAAACCCAACAGTGGTATGGCTGGATGAAAGGGCAAGCAGACTTTTAAAACCCTTTGGGCATAGTTCCAAATTGCCATATAGAATAGTTGGAACAAGTCATAACCCGACCAGCAACTTTTAATGTGCCAATTTTGCCACACCCCTTCATCATTTATTACTTTTCTTTGCTGTCATGTTAGCCAATCTGCTAGGTGTGAGGTGGTACCTCAAAGTTGTTTTGATTTATATTTCCATAATTATAAGAAATTTAGAACACTTTTTCATGTACTTATTGATAATTTTGATTTCTTGTAACTGAAAATTGCCTATTCGTGTCCCTTGCCCATTTTTCTATTGGGGAATGACTTGATTTTTTGTAAAATTGATTTAGCTCTTTATAAATTTGAGTATTTAGATCTTTGTCAGAGGTTTTTGTTATAAAGATTTTTCCCAATTTGTTGCTTCCCTTCTAATTTTGGTTGCTTGCATTGTTTTTTTTTACAAAACCTTTTTAATTTAATGCAATCAAAATTATTTCTTTTATATTTTGTAATTTTTTCTAACTCTTTTAGATCTCACAAGTGTACTATTCTATATTCACCTAATTTGCCTAATTTAAGTTTCCTTATTTATATTCAAGTCATTCACCCATTCTGAGTTTATCTTGGTGTAGGATGTGAGATGTTTATCCAAACCAAATCTCTCCAAAACTGTTTTCCAATTTTCTCAGCAGTCTTTGTCAAATAGTGGATTTTGGGCCCCAAAGTTGGGATCTTTATGTTTATCATAGACTGTCTTGCTGAGGTCAATTACCCCAAGTCTATTCTACTGATCATCCTTTCTGTCTCTTAGCCAGTACCATATTGTTTGGTGACCACTGCTTTAGAATACAGTTTAAGACCTGATACTGCTAGGCCACCTTCCTTCACATTTTTTCATTATTTCTCTTGATATTCTTGATTATTTTTCTTCCAAATGAACTTTGTTAAAGTTTTTTTTCTAATTCAATAGAAAAGTTTCTTTGTACTTTGATAGGTATAGCACCAAGTAAGTGAATTACTTTGGGTAGGATTGTCATTTTTATTATGTTAGCTCATCCTACCCATGAACAATTAACATTTTTACAATTATTTAGACCTACTTTTAATTGTGTGGAAAAATTTTTTGTAGTTATGCTCATATAATTCCTGTGTTTGTCTTAGCAGGTAGATTCCTAAGTATTTCATATTGTGAATGGTGATTTTAAATGGAATTTCCTTTGCTGCTAGGATATGTTGGAAGTATATTGAAATGCTAAGTATTTATGTGGGTTTATCTTGTATCCTGCAACTTTGCTAAAGTTGTTGATTATTTTGATTAGCTTTTTTGGTTGATTCTCTAGGATTCTCTAAGTAAACCATCATATCATCTGCAAAGAGTGATAACTTGGTCTCCTCATTGCCTATTTTAATATCTTCAATTTATTTTTCTTCTCTAATTGCTGCTGCAAGTGTTTCTAGTACAATGTTAAATAATAGAGGTGATAATGGGCATCCTTGCTTCACTCCTGATCTTATTGGGAATGCCTCTAATTTATTCCCATTGCAGATGATGCTTTCTGATGGTTTTAAATATATACTCTTTATTATTTTTAGGAAAATTTTTTCTCTTCCTGTACTTTTTAGTGTTTTCAATAAGAATGAGTGTTGAATTTTGTCAAAGGCTTTTTCTGCATTGAGGTAATCATGTGATTTTTCTTGGTTTGCCTGTTGATGTGGTCAATTGTGTGAATGGTTTTCCTAATATTGAACCATCCTTGCATTCCTGGCAAAATTCCCACCTGATCATAATGAATAACCATCATGATCACTTGCTGAAGTCTTTTTGCTAGTATTCTATTTAACATTTTTGCATCTATGTTAATTAAGGAGATTGTTCTGTAGTTTTCTTTTTCTATTTTTTTATCTACCTAGCATTGGAATCTGTGTGATATTTGTGTCATGAAAGGCATTTGGTAGAACTCCTTCTTTGCTTATTATGTCAATTAGTTTATATAATATTGGGATTAGTGGTTCTTTAAACTTGATTTTCTTCTTTCCTTTTTTATTAGATTTTCCAGGTCTTTCTCATTTTTAGTTGTTTTTTCAAAGTACCAGTTTCTGGACTTATTTATTAATTCAATAGTTTTTATATTAATTTTATTAAATTCTCCTTTATTTTTTATAATCTCTAATTAATTTTCATCTAGGGATTTTGAATTTGTTCACTTTCTAGTTTTTGAGTTTGAATGCCCAATTCATTGACCTCTGCCTTCCCTAATTTGTTAATATATGCTCAAGAATATAAATTTCCCCCTGTGCACTGCTTTGGATGCATCTCATAGATCTCATAGATATTTTTAATTATCTCATCATTGTCATTTTCATCAATCAAATTATTAATTCTTTCTATTATTTGTCCTTTAACTGATTTTGTAGAATCATGTTACTTAATATCCTATTAATTTTTTATTTGTTTCTCCATGTACCCTTACTAATTATTATTTTTATTGCATTATGATCTGAAAATATTGCATTTATTATTTCTGTTCTTTTGCACTTGTTTGTCATGTTTTTATGCCCCAGTATATGGTCAATCTTTGAGAATGTACCATGTGATCCTGAAAAGAAGGTGTATTCCTTTTTGTTCCTATTCATTTTTCTCCACATATTTATTAACTCTATGTTTTCTAAGATTTTGTTCACATCTCTTACCTCTTTCTTGTTTATTTTTTGTTTGAGTTATCTAGATCTGATAGAAGAAGATTCAGGTCTCCCATAAGTATAGTTTTACTATCTATTTCATCCTTGAGCTCCACTAGTTTCTCTTTTAAAAATGTGGATGCTATACCATTTCGTGTGTACTTGTTGTGTACTGATATTTCCTCATTGTCTATACTGCCTCTTATCAGGATGTAATTGCCTTTCCTATCTCTTTTAACTAGATCTATTTTTACTTTGCTTTTGTCAGATATCATGATTGCTGTTCCTGCCTTCTTTTTCTCAATTGATGCCCAATAGATTTTGCTCCAACTTTTTACTTTTACCTTGTGTGTGTCTACCTGCCTCATGTGTGTTTCTTGTAGACAACATATGGTTGGATTTTGTTTTCTAATCCATGCTGCTGTTTGTTTGAGTTTTATGGGTGAGTTCATCCCATTCACATTAAGAATTATGATTACCACCCTTGTATTCCCCAACATTATGATTTTCTCTCCTGGTCCTGCACTTTCTTCTTTCACTATCTCCTTCTATATCAGTGTTGTATTCTAATTTTTAAAGACAGAATTTCATCCCTGGCTTTTTGGTCATCCTTCTCCTTCTGGTCTGATTTTCTTTGTATGTCATCCTTCATCTTCTTTGCCTTGTATTCAAGCTGATTAATTTTGTCTCTCAAGATGCTATTTTCTGTTTCCAGATGACTTATTTTGCTTTTTATGTTCTTTTCACAGTTGCCTTCAGCCGCTCTTAATTGTGTTTTGAGTTCTTCCAAAGCCTGTGTCCAATTTGCCGCAGTTTCTGTATTTTTGCTTGGTGTTCCTTCCTCCTTTTCTGTTCCATTTGCTCTTTGTTCATTACCTGGATAGAAGCTGTCAATTGTTATTTCTTTCGTGTTTTTTACTCATATTTTTTCTGCTTTCTCCCCTGTAATTGGTTATAATCTTCCTCCTCTGATTATTTGCTGGATCTGTGGGTTTGAAAAATTTTGTCCTGAAGGTGCTACTTCCCTGCTCTGCTGATTGACTAGGTTAGACTAATTGTATTGATGTTCCCTGAGGTCAGGTCTTCCATAGCTGGCAGCCGAAGCTAAAGGTGTAGGTGATGGGAGCTGTGCTTGTTGCCTTGTTAGAAAGGTATTCTATAGCCTTTTTTTCCCTGAGATTAAAGTCAGCTGGATTCTTACAGCTGCTCTCAGTGCAGTCTATGAGAGAAGGGTTTGGGAGCTTGAGTTTTCCTACTCTCTGAATGCTTCTTATCTGCCCTATTGATAAGATTATGCCAGGGCATAGTGGATCTGCAGTACTGGATGTGCCCTGAGGCCAAAATCTGTAGAAAATGGGGATAGGCGCAAGATGTAGTGCTTTGGTTGTGACTAGGCTGCTCTCTCTGTGCTTCTCCTCGAGCTGCCTCCTTGCCACCTCTCTTCAATGCCCTGAGCCTGGCACAGTTGTGCCAGCAAGGCAATCACTCTGGACTAGTACCCTTGCCCACCCAGAGATTCTAGCCACTGCTGAAGACTCAGCACTGAAGGTGGGGGACAGGTCCTGGGACCTTACTTCTTTCTTTCCCTTGAACCCAAGGGTTCAAGATTTCAGGCTTTTTTGGGGTGTACTTTTTAAGTTGAATCCAGTAAGAGAATCCACTGGCTCTGTCCTGTTATATATGGTTTTCTGTCCCCTCAAACCACTTTGATTTTTATTATTGTAGAAGGGTTGTAGAGATCTAGATTTTTGATGCTTCTAAGCTGCCTTCTTGACTCCCATGTCATAAAAATTATGATGATGAAGTAAAGTAAAAAAAAATAGCAATTAAGTTTAGTAATAAATTTATATATCATAAGTAGTGTGTAATATCAATTTTGTAATGTAATATAACCTTACATGTGTAGAGAGTAATTTATATTAAGGTATAGTATGTGAAATGAAAAACTTCTCCACTCACATCTTTGCCTGACCTTGAAGATAACATTTCATAAGCAAGTTTATTTCT
Organism: Monodelphis domestica; assembly: GCF_027887165.1. Taxonomy (NCBI): domain Eukaryota; kingdom Metazoa; phylum Chordata; class Mammalia; order Didelphimorphia; family Didelphidae; genus Monodelphis; species Monodelphis domestica. Next base: position 253,291,836 of record NC_077233.1, read on the forward strand.
TTACATTGTTTCTAATTATCTATAAATATATTTGTTATTTATAAAGTACATTTTTTATTTAAAAGCATATAAAACAAAATTTATGTGTTTTTTTGGGGGGCAGCAAGGATTAATTATATTTCTATTTATTTGAATGGGGAAATTTGATCTGACAAACAAGCAAATTGAGTTATGAGTTTGGCCATGGGATGAATTAAACTCATGTGTCAAGGTAACACTTTACTTGAAAAGAGCTGGAGTTTTTCCTAAGTCACTTCTTCTTGTGTGATGGTTTTTTTTCACTACTAGTTCCTTCAATTGATCCTCACCTGGAATAATCTTAGTGTCCTCTATGTTAGTGATATCTTTTCTAATGTTTGAAATCCAGAACCAGACATGATATTCTGAATGTTACCTGATTAGGACAGAGTACATTAAATCTATCAAATCCCTTGTATTCATCTTTATTTAACCTAATAATCTATAACTTTTATTTGGTGCCATTTAACATTGATGCCTCCTACTGAATTTGAAGTTTGAAGAGAGAAAACTCTCATATAAAATGGTATATAGCAATTTTTTCTCCAGTTTTCACTTGTAAAGTCAGTGTTTAGACTCAATTGTTAAAATTTTACATTTATACGTATTAATCATTATCAAGTTAGATTTGTCCTGATAATATATAGTGTCAAGACCATTTAGCTCCTAATTATGTTCATTATTCATTTCAACTCTCTGTCATTTATAAATGTGAGGAAAATACTATTTATTCCTTTATTCAAGCCAATGACAAAAACAGTACCTGGCCAAGTCTGGAGTCCTAAAAGAGATTTTTGTTTAAGTTTACACCTGTTAATATCTACTTTTTGAGTCTGACTATTCAACCAAGTCAATATCTATCAAACTGCCCATAACTAGGCCACCTGTCTATCTTTTTTTTACAAGAATAGAATGTGAAATTTAATAAAAGTTTTCCCCTAAATTTAGGTTAATTATATCTATAGAACTCCTTGCATTAATAATTATGATAAATGAAAAAAATAGTCTTGACATATTCTATTCCTGATAAAACTATATCAACTATTTGTGATCTGGTCTTCTTTTTTGGATATTCATTAATTATACATTTAATATTAAAAGTATACTTTTATAATATAGAAATATGATATAAAATATTGTCACTATGTATTAAAGGACTTATTGGCATATTTCTCCTCAGAATTGCTTCTTTTCTCTATCTTTAGAGTTTCATTCTTACAAATTTTCTCTTCAAGGCCAACTTCTTTAGCACATAGCTTTAGTACATGAGAACTAATCCTTTCTAAGAGCACTTTGTAATCTCTTTTCTCAAAATCTATGGTCATAAGTCTGTGCTGACTTTTTTCTCTTTTAATATATTTTTAAAATTAAGTAGACATTTCACTTCCAAATTTAAATCATTCATCATTTATTTACAACAACCAATTTCTTCTTCTGTTTGGAGAGAATCATTTGTAAAACAGAAAATCCTATCCTTGCTTGCTATGCATTTTGAAGGATGGAATTGTCATTAAGGTAAGCATAGAAATGATCAGTTGCTGATTTTGAGAGAGAACTAAAGCAGGTGTCTGCTTAATAGTGTAGCAATGGCCAACGGCTCAGGAAAATTTTGATCTCAAGTCCCTGTCCATCATTCCTTGTACCCTTTGCTTTCAATTACTACAAAAGAATTTTCCTATTACTACAATAACATGCTGGACTTGTAATCACGAAGAGAAGATTTTGAACAGTGCCCCAGGCCCTCACTAGCTGTGTGACCCTGATGCAATTATTTAACCTGTCTGTCTCATTTTCTGAACCTGCAATATGAGGAAAATAATAGCATTTACTGCATAAGGTTGTTGTGAGAATTAAATGAGAAAATATATAAAGTGCTTTGCAAACTTTAAATTTCTATAAAAATGCTAGCTGTTAATGTTTTTGGTTGATGTTTCCTAAACTCCTTGTTAAGTTCTTCTTTGCTACCAAGGTGTTTTGTAACATAATTCCCTGATAGTATTGCTTATGCCAATCTTTATTCAAAATCTCATTATGCACCTTATCTAGCATCCTTCCTTGTGGTTACTGAATTTCCTTAAGAGAATAGCTTTGGTGCATAGAACCAAGATGAAAGTGTAGCAGGAAGCAGTACATTGAAATATACCCCTCTCTAAAGCCCTTACCAACCCACCAAAACTTTCTCTATACAGATTTGGAAAATATAATCTATGGGATTTTGACATGGAAATTCAGGAAAAAAAAACACAGTAAGTCACTTTTTTTTCAGTTTAGGTCAGCATAGAGAGTCAGGAAACATGTCTGTGGAAATTAAAGTTTGATGTTTCATCCAAGTTATACTTCAAGAAGATGAGGCTATGCCACAATATAAAATGAGGTCCTAGACCTATACCTAGGCACAAAAGTGTCAATTGCTAGCTCTGTTGCTCAAGACCCAATTTTAGGTCACAAATACAGGAAAGAATGAGGCAAGGACCTACACCCAGAGTTGGTATTCAGAAGTAAGGAATGGTCACAGATCCTAGCATATATACTGAGCTAAGAGCAAGTTCAGAAGCACAAAGAAGTGTGCTTCTGTGTGGTCTCAGTTCCTAATTCTGGCTCAATCTGAAGCCTACAGGAGAATTACTGTGGTAGGAATACTAGACCAAAGGGAAAGCTACAGTTCTGTAATTTTGAACCAGCATAACTTTCCAATTGTTTGATAGGGATTAAATCCAGTAGCATTCCACTAAAACTCCAGAGAAAGCAGACCTATAGGTCAGTTATTCATACCCAAAATCAGGCTAACAACTTAGAAATCTGGGAGAAGGAAGCAATCTAATTTTGTCCTATATTAGAATACCAAAGGCTAGATCTCTATCCTGAGCTGGAGATCCTGGAAAAACACAAAAAAGCATCAGTAGAATCAGAGTAGATATTCCCTTGTGTAGAACCTAGCCATACACTAATCTGACTAAGGAAACCATTATAATGACAGGATAGATGACATATAAATTCAGAAGAAGGGGATTCTCTAAATTATCTAAAAGTAATTTCTAAAAAACACAAAAAAAAACAAAAAAAAGCAAACCAATGTTTGGGGTGCACATCAACTAGAATTAATGCAAGAGATATTTTTAGTTTAAAGTTTTATAAAGCAGATAAGAAAAAAACCTGGAAAATAAAGGTTATATAAAATTATTGAAAAGGGAATAATTAACAGATTGCCTGCTCCAAGAAATGCAGAACCTTGTCCAACTAACAAACACCCTGAAAATACGAATTGAACAAATACAAGCTAATAACTTCATGAGTCAAGAAATTCAAGAAAAATAAGACAACTAAACAAAGTCTGAAAAAATGGAAGAAATTTAAGGTTGATAGCAAAAACAATTAACTTAGAAAATGGATCAAGAAGATATTTAAGGACCCTAGGTCTACATGAACATCCATGAGCAAAAAATATTTTATAAAAATTGTTTCAAGAAATCACAAAAAAAGAAAACTGCCTAAAAGTATTAGAAACTGAAGGCAAACTGGAAATAGAACCTTCTGCTATCTATTGAAAGGATGCTCCAGATGAAAACTCCAAGGAACATTATACCCAAACTCTGCATTTCCAGGTCAAGGAAAAAGTGTTGCAAGCAGCCCAAATTTTATTTTGTGTGCCTATATACACTTTTGTAATTGGGGTTTTGTTTTTATTTCTCTCTCAATTAAAAGTGAAAGGATTGAGAGGAAGAGAAAGTAGAATTTTGTTGAAGAAAGCAATATTTTTTTAAAAGTGTATTCCACTGTTGGTGGAATTGTGAATGGATGCAACCATTCTGGAAAACAATTTGGAACCATGGCCAAAGGGCCATAAAAGAAGGAATATCCTTTGACTCAACAATACCACTACTAGGTTTGTATCCCAAATAGATCAAATATAAGGGGAAAAGAACCTACTAATAAAAAAATGTGTAGCAGCTCTTTTTGTAGTAGCAAAGAATTGGAAAGTGAGGGGATGTTCATCAATTGGGAATGGTTAAACAAATTGTGGCATATGATTGCAAAGGAATACAATTGTGCCATAAGAAATCATGAACAGGATGATCACAAAAACACATGGGAAGACAAATATGATGTGATGCAAAATGAAGTAAGCAGAACCAGAAGAGTGTTGTATACAGTAACAGCAAATATGTATCTATGATCAACTCTAAATAACTTAAATATTGTCATCAATGCAAGGATCTCCAATTCAATTCCAAAAGTCTCATAACAACAATAAAAACAATATACTGCCATTGAAGGAATGGAAGAAGTCTGAATACAGATTGAAGCATACAATTTTTCACTTTACTTCCTTCATTAATTTCTTTTTTCTAGTATAAGTAATGTTTCTTCCTTTATAATGTGATGAACATAAAAATATGTACTGCATGACAGCACATTTATATTCCTGCATTTGGTGGTGGGTTTATAATGGGTGGGAGGAAGATCATATACATTGCAAATTGTCAAAAATAATGAAAATTACATTAGAAAAATGTGTTTGTTCTATTCGCTGCCACTTTACCTCCATTTTAACCTAACTTGCTTATTTTAAAGTATAGCTTCCTAGAGCTGTATTCCATCTTGAGTCATCTCACCAAGTCTCACTTATAAATTTGAAGTCAAATGTACTTCCTTGCATCAATTTTTACTTAATTCATTTTGTTACTTTTTTGGGGTATTTATGTTATAGATTAGGCCACTGGATTTAAAAACAAATTATATCTCTTGTGAACATATGTTTGTACAGTTATCCACCTACATTGTAGTTTCTTTACTATGGTATCTAACTTGGACATTTTTCATAGGTACTTTTCTTTCTCATTTAAAGTCTAGAGTACTTTTGATTTAGATTTGCAATATTCTAAAAAAAGAGGCAACCTATATAATTCCTTGTCTGATTTATTATATTCCTATGTACCTAACATTTGACACTATAGACCATAATAATAAAGAAATCCAAATGGTATTCAGACAACATATGCCAGTCATATGTTTAATTGCCAAATTTGTCTTCTAATGTTCTTGTTATCTGCCAACATTAATGAAAAATATCCTGAACTTTGAAGGTTTTTATTTTATTTCTAAATATTTCAAAATAATTACTTTTAAATACATTTTATCTATGTATTTTTAATATCACCATATTTTCCCTAGGGTCCTTTCCTCTCTTACTCCAAGACAGCGATTATATATAACAAATAATTACTGAAAGGCATAAAAGTAGATGACAAAATCAGCATAACTTGTTAAAACACCAAAAAGTCCAAAAGTACATGCAGCGTAAAACACTTTTGTACCTTGTGATTAGAGAAAGGAGTGCCATATAATATTTTTTCATTTCATTTTTTTTAAATTTTCAACATTTATTTTGATTTTTTTTGTATAATTTCCTCACATTTTTATCATTTGTAGCAACTGTGTTTATTGTTTTCTTGGTTCTGCTTACTTCATTCTGTATCAGTTCACATAGATTTTCCATGCTTCTCTGCCTTACATCATTTCTAAGAAATTTGTCATTTTTAACAATACATTAATATTCTATATGAGCAAAAAATTTGTTCAGCTATTTCCCATTCTATGGACATCTACTTTGTATCTAACTACTTTTGCTGTCACAAAAAATGCTATTTTTTATATTTATGGAAACTTGCTTCTTAGCAATGACTTCCTTGAAGTATAGCCTATGTGAGATTTAGAATGGTTGAGGTCTTAAACTGTAGTGATTAAAATAGTGGAAGATATAAATTGTGATAGATATAAGAGAGGGTGAGTAGAAAGGGAAGTAAAATAAGGGTGAGAACTAGGGGGACTGATTATAAACAAGCATTGGTATAGAAGGAAATAGTGTAAGAATTAAAGGCAGGACCAGGAGTAGAAATCAAAATGCTGGGAAATACATAGCTAGTAATCATGACTCTGAATGTGAATGGAATGAACTCACCCATAAAATGCAAGGAAATATCAGAGTGGATCAGAATCCAAAACCCTATCATATGCTGTCTACAAGAAACACACATGAGGAAGGTAGATACACATAGGGTGAAAGTAAGAGGATGGAGCCAAATCTATTGGGCAACAACTGATAAAAAGAAGGCAGAAATTGCAATCATGATATCTGACAAAGCCAATGTAAAAATAAATCTAGTCATAAGAGATAGGGAAGGTAATTACATCCTGATAAAAGGCAGTATAGACAATGAGGAAATATTAGTACTGAACGTGTATGCACCAAATGGCATAGCATTCAAATGTCTAAAGGAGAAACTAGTGGAGCTCAAGGATGAAATAGATAGAAAAACTATACTAGTGGGAGACCTGAACCTTCCTCTATCAGAACTAGATAAATCAAACCAAAAAATAAATAAGAAAGAGGTAAGAGAAGTGAATGAAATCTTTAAAAAATTAGAGTTAGTAGACATGTGGAGAAAAATAAATATGGACAAAAAGGAATATATCTTCTTTTCAGCAGCACATGGTACATTCACAATGATTGAAGATGTACTAGGGCATAAAACATTGCAAACAAGTGCAAAAGAGCAGAAATAATAAATGCAACCTTCTCAGATCACAATGCAATGAAAATAATAATTAGTAAGGGTAAATGGAGAGGTAAATAAAAAATTAATTGGAAATTAAACAATATGAAACTCCAAAACTGGTTAAAGAACAAATCGATGAAACAATTAATAACTTCATTGAAGAAAATGACAATGATGAGACATCCTTTCAAAACCTATGGGATACAACCAAAGCAGTACTCAAGGGCAAATTTATGTCCTTGAGTTCATATATTAATGAATTAATAAGGGTAGAGGTCAATGAATTGGGCATGCAAATTAAAAAACTAGAAAGCAAACAAATTAAAAATCCTCAGATGAAGACCAAATTAGAGATCCTAAAAATCAAAGGAGAAATTAATAAAATTGAAAGTCAAAGAACTATTGATTTTAATAAATAAGACTAGAAGCTGGTACTTTGAAAAAAACAAATAAAATAGACAAAGTACTAGTCAGTCTATTTAAAAAAAGGAAAGAAGAAAACTAAATTGACAGTATACAAAATGAAAAGGGAGACCTCACCTCTAATGAAGAGGAAATTAAGGTAATCATTAAATACTACTATGTCCAATTATAAGGCAACAAATATGGCAATCTAGGTATGGATGAATACTTAAAAAAATATAAATTGCCTAGACTAACAGAGGAAGAAATAAATTACCTAAATAAATGCATATCTCAAAAAGTAATTGAACAAGCCATCAAAGAACTCCTGAGAAAAAATCCCCAGGTGCAGATGGATTCACAAATGAATTCTCTCAAACATTCAAAGAACTATTAATCCCAATATCATACAAACTATTTGACCGAATAAGCAAAGAAAGAGTTTTACCATATTCCTTTTATGGCACATATATGGTACTGGTTCCAAAGCCAGGCAGGTCAAAAACAGAGAAGGAAAATTATAGTCCAGTCTCATTAATGAATATAGATGCAAAAATCTTAAATAGGATACTAGGAAATAGACACCAGCAATTCATCACAAGGGTTATTCACTATGACCAGGTAGGATTCATACCAGGAATTCAAGGATTGTTCAATATGAGGAAAACCATCCACAAAATTGACCATATTAACAAGCAAACTGACAAAAATCACATGATTATTTAAATAGATGTAGAAAAAACCTTTGATAAAATACAACACCAATTCTTGTTGAAAACACTATAAAGTATAGGAATATAAGGGCCTTTCTAAAAATAATAAATAGTATATATGTAAAAGCATCAGCAAACATCATCTGCAATGAGGATACACTATAAACCTTCCCAATAATATCAGGAGTGAAACAAGGATGCCCATTATCACCTTTAATATTTAACATTGTATTAGAAACACTAGTAGCAGCAATTAGAGAAGAAAAAGAAATTGAAGGTATTAAAATTGGCAATGAGGAGACCAAGCTATCACTCTGCAGATGATATGATGGTTTACTTCAAGAATCCTAGAGATTCAACCAAAAATCTAGTTGAAATAATCAACACATTTAGCAAAGTTTCAGGATACAGAATAAACCCACATAAGTCATCAGCATTTATATATATATATATATATATATATATAATCTCCAACACCTCTCAGCAGCAAGGTTTGGAAAGAGAAATTCCATTTAAAATCACCTTAGACAATATAAAATACTTAGGGATCTATCTGCTGAGACAAACACAGGAAGTATATGAACACAACTACAAAACACTCTCGATACAATTAAAACTAGATTTAAAAAATTGGAAAAAGCATTGACTGCTAATGGGTGGGATGAGCTAACATAATAAAAATGACAATCCTACCCAAATTAATTTACTTATTTAGTGCCCTACCCATTGAACTACCAAAAATCTTTTTTACTGAATTAGAAAAAAAAAAACTTATCAAGTTCATTTGGAATAACAAATGATCAAGGATATCAAGGGAAATCATGAAAAAAATGCAAAGGAAGGAGGACCTACAGTCCCAGATCTCAAACTATACTATAAAGCAGTGGACATCTAAATAATTTAGTATTGGCTAAGAGACAGAAAGGAGGATCAGAGGAATAGGCTTGGGGTAAATGACCTCAGCACAACAGTCTATAATCCTAATGACCCCAGTTTTGGGGACCAAAACCCACTTTTTTTATAAAAACTGCTGTGAAAATTGGAAGACAGTATGGGAGAGATTAGGTTTGGATTAAAATCACACATCCTACACCAAGATAAACTTAGAATGGGTGAATAACCTGAATATAAAGAAGGAAACAATGAGCAATTAAGGCGAACAAAGCAGAATACTTCAGATCTTTGGGTAAAGAAAGACTTTAAAACCAAGCAAGAGCTAGACAAAATCACAAAATGTAAAATCAATAATTTTGATTACATCAAATTAAAAAGGTTTTGTACAAACAAAATGAATGCATCCAAAATTAGAAGGGAAGCAACAAACTGGGAGACAATCTTCTTTACAAAAACCTTTGACAAAAGTCTAATTACCCTGATTTATAAAGAGCTAAACCAATTATACAAAAAATCAAGCCATTCTCCAATTGAAAAATGGGCAGGGGAGATTAATAGGCAATTTTCAGTTAAAGAAATCAAAACTATTAATGAAAAAGTGTTCTAAATCTCTTATAATCAGAGAAATGCAAATAGAAACAACTTGAGATATCACCTCACATCTAGCAGATTTGCTAATATGACAGCAAAGTAAAGTAATGAGTGGAGGGGATGTGGCAAAATTGGGACATTAATTCATTGCTTGAGTAGTTAATCCATCCATTCTGGAGGCCAATTTGGAATTATGCCCAAAGGGTGATGAAAAACGTTTTTCCCTTTGAAACATCCATAATACTGCTGGGTTTGTACCCCAAATAGATAATAAGGAAAAAGACATGTATAAAAATAATCATAACTGATCTCTTTGTGGTGGCAAAAAAAATTGGAAAATGCAAGGATGCCCTTCAATTGGGGAATGGCTGAACAAATTGTGGTATGTATTGGTGATAGAATACTATTGTGTTCAAAGGAATAATAAAGTGGAGGAATTCCATGGGGACTGGAACATCCTCTTGCAATTGATGCAGAGTGAGAAGAACAGAACCAGGAAAACATTGTACACAGAGACTGATACACTGTGGTATAATCAAATGTAATGGACTTCTCCATTAATGGCAATTCAATGACCCTGAACAACTTGGAGGAACCTACAAGAAAAAACCACTATCCACATCCAGAGGAAACACAGTGGGAGTAAAAACACCCAAGAAAAACAACTGCTTGAATACATTGGTTGAAGCGATATGGTTGGGTATTGTTAGGATTAAAAATGCCAAACTGTGGCAGGTAAAAATTAGTTTTTTTCTGCAAGAAGTATTATACTTTTAGAGGTTTATTTAAGATTAATAAATAAATTAAATACAAATAAGAAAGTATGTGTCTAGGCCCAGAGAGCCCATTCACAACCATTCACATCTTGCCTACTAGGTAGAGAGCTGCATGTGCTCAGAAGTGAAAGTAGGAAGAGACGGAGAGCTCCTTTAAATAATAATTTGTGATCTTGCACTCAGGGAGATTAGAGAGAATTCTGGGAGCTAGCAAGGACTTCTGGGAATTGAAGTCTGGGTTTCAAATCTCCATTTTTACAGTGTGTAGACTCTAAATGAACATCCTAGTGTAACATGGAAATAGGTTCTGATCAAGGACACAAGTAATACCCAATGAAATTGCATGTTGGCCGCGGGAAGATTGGGTAGAGGGCAGGGAGGGAAATAATGTGATTATTGTAACCAAGGAATAATATTCTAAATTGACTAAATAAACTTATTCAAATGAAAAAATATTTTTTTTCATGTGGAAATGTTTTCCCCTTCTAGAGAAAGAACTGGTATAGTCTGAATAGAGATTAAAGTATACTGTCTTTGAAAAATTTATTATTCTTGGTTTCTTTTTTCTTTTTTCTTTTTTTGCTCTGTTTTGCAATATAGCTAGTTTGGAAAACTTTTTTATGACTGTACATGTGTAATCTCTACCAAATTGTTTGCCTTCTAATGGAGGAGGGAAGGCAGGGAGGGAAGGAGCGAACATAGAGCTCAAAATCAAAAAGAAACTATTATGATCAGCTGTAAATGACTTATTATCAGTAACACAAGGATCCAGGAAAATTTCAATTAACTCATGTTGAAAAATATTATCCACTACTATAGGAGTAACTGATGGAATCTAAATGTAGATTTTAGCATACCTTTCTTATTTTCTTTGTGAATTTTCCTCCAGTAAAAGTGATATGTGTCTTCTTTCACATGTTGAATATGGCATGACAGTACATGTACAACCAATATGATATTACCTATCATCTTGAAGAATGGAGAGGAGATGGAAGGATCACAAAATATCAAAAGGTGATGAATAAAATTTTATCTACTTCTAAAAAGGTTAAATAATTTAGTTTACAGGTAATTGAGAAAAATAAAAATAAACTATTTGTTCTTTAAAAGATTAAATATTTTTTATTAGCAAAAAGAATCAGACTTGTTTCACTTAGCCCTAGAAGTTAAGATACCCAGAATAAAATAATGGAAATTACATGAGGGGAGGTTTCATTTGATAAAGGAACTATCTTCCTTCCAGTTAGGATTACCCCAAAGGAGAATGAATGTCATGAGTTAAATACTTATAGAGAGGTCAAAGGATGATATTTAGATCACAAAGAAAGCTGAGAATGGTTCTAGTCCAACTTCTTCATTATATAAATGAAGATAGTGAGATCCATAGAGGTTGTTTGTCCAAGGTCAAGTAGGCAATTCATAGCAGAACTAGATGGTTATATTTTCCTAGGATAACTACTTGTCATTAATGTTATACAACAGAATTACTACTTCAGTTGTGAGTGAGAAAAGATGAATTCCAAAACCTTCCAACTCTGAGATTCTATCTTTCATTGAATTCATAATCATATCTGTGCCTAGGAAAGATTTGTCTGCTGGTGCTATGGAAATATGCTGGAGAGGAATTAATTTTGTAGAAGAATATTAAAGAACTTAATTCATGCAATTTGGTACTTCATAGACAACAGACCTAGGATGCCACAAAGTCATAGATTTCTTCTATTGCTCTCCCTTTCTGCTTATAAAGTATTAGCACTGAAAAAGAGCTTAAAATAAATTAACAACATCCTCTCCTGACCTAGTAACAGTAGAGGAATTAAGTTCAAAGAAATGGTTAATTAACTCAGAGATGAACCAACTACCTGTAGTGACACCAGTTCAAAGGCATTTGTACCAGGTTGCTTTTCCCTGGCTAGAACTATTATCAGTTGATTTTAGCTGAGATTTATATCCAAAACAGGGGATACTTTGATCCTTGCATTTCTTGAAGATCAAAGATTCCTATGTAACACTGTACTTAACAAGTCCTCAATACAATACATACTGTTCTAAAGCTTTGAGCTAATGTATCATAATAGTCTACATTTAGTACCAGGGAACATAACTTGAAAATGGTTCTCACCTCATACTCATTCCTTTCTAGAGATGTGATTCTATGACGATTTTTAAGAGAAAATGGAACATTAGGATACGTCTGTTTTTTTTTTCTCTCTCCACTTATGAGAGACTCTTTTCCCTTTGTTTTGTAGTTTTGCCTTAAAAGATCATGGTCCCTATAAAGAATATCAACTCTTTTCACTATTCATTTGTTCCTGTCCTTTCTAATGAAGGCTGCAGAATAATATGAATTCTAAAACTTTTTTTAAAAATTATTAAAACACCCACATAAATGTTATGACCTAATAGCCCAATGGATCTGGCACCTCTTCTTTTGGGGTGCATTTCCATCATTGGGATCACAACCCCTCTGTTACTGGTTATCCTCTGTAACTCATGTCCATCTACATATATATATATATATATATATATATATATACATCACAATGGCCTATTTAACATGCATAGAACTTTCCTCATTTTCTCCTGGTGTCATGAAAATGTCCATGGGACTCATAGAACTTCCATCATTTATCTTCTACTCTCTCCATAGGAACAAGATATTTTCTTTTACAAATGGGTATTTCTTTGAAGATATACTTTACAGCATTTCTGCATAATTTGTTTCTAGTAGTTGAAGCCTACTTCAAACCATGCTTTATGTAGAATATAATGCTGCGATATATTAGATACAAAGATTCTATATAAACTGTTCTCTTCAACAAATAAATCTTCAGTCTAATATTAATAGCTAATACTAACAGAAAAACCTAGAATATACAATATTACACGAAGAGTGTATTAGGAAATAATCAAAGCGATATGAAAGAACTTCAAATCTCATTCTATTTTTCAACCTTGCAGCTATGGAAACTAGAATACTTTTTTTTCTTCTTTTTAATCACAACAAAACTCTAGTTATTCACATTTGGGAAATAGACTGGGAAAACTCCAGAGATTGCTACTCTTTATCTAAAATATTTGTACTGAAGTTATATGAACTCATTTAATTGAATAAGATACAGGCTTCTAGCAGCATGGTAAAATGGAAGGGGGATTGCATTGCATTTGGAATAAAGTCTGGGTTCTAGTACATATATAATTATACTAGACAAGATGGTCTTCTTTGAGCCTCATCTGTAAAGGAGTTGGTCCAATGAGAATGATAAGGTTTCCATTACTGACTGTCAGAATTTATCTAAAGAATTTAGGTAGGTAGAGCCAGCTCAAACCTGTCTGAGAATCTTCTCCAACCAACCTTAAAATAATGTTTCAAAATGGATGATGGAGTGAAAGAACTAATAAGAGGACAGAGTGAAGCAAATTTCCTTAGGAAAGCAATTTTAAAAGTAGACAAATCGGGTCTATTTCACTAGCATGAGAACTGAGCACAGCTCACAGTAAGGCTATACTAAGGAATAGCAAGTACCCCCCTCACACAAACACACCATACACACACACACACAGATATCTACTGCTCGCTCCAAGTTCTGAGCCTGGTCCCAAGCCAACTTTGAGACCCTGATATCCTGCCTAAGCCAACAGCAGATCAACCTCACATCCACCCATAGGAGTTCCAAGCCCCAGCCCAAACTTGCAGTAAGTTGCAAAGCCCCAACATAAGTCAATCTGAAGTGTACTTGGCTAGTACAAGAACAAGGGGAGGCTCAGAGCCCTTTCCCAAGTCTGTAGTGAGTACCCAAATGATAGCACAAGGCCTGTATAATCATAACCTGGCCTGTATACACCAAGAGTGGAGCATTCTGCATAGTGCTGACCAGCATATGGGAAGAGGAAGACATGCCCCCAGAACTCAGAGATGCCTCCATCGTAGCTCTATACAAGAACAAAGGCTCACGAGCAGCCTGTGACAATTACAGAGGCATCTCACTACTCTCCACTGCTGGAAAGATCCTCGCCGCTGTTATACTCAACAGACTCCTGTCATCTGTTTCAGAGCAGAACCTGCCTGAATAACAATGTGGCTTCTGACCAGATCGCAGCACCATCGACATGGTCTTCACAGTGAGGCAAATGCAGGAAAAATGCCTTGAGCAGAACCTGAGTCTCTATATTGTCTTCATAGACCTGACAAAGGCGTTCGACACAGAGAACAGGGATGCATTGTGGGTGATCCTCAGCAAGCTCGGTTGCCCAGCAAAATTCGTCAAACTGATCCAGCTCTTTCATGTCGACATGACAGGGGAAGTCCTATCTGGTGGAGAGACTTCCAATCGCTTCAACATCTCCAATGGCATGAAACAAGGCTGTGTCCTTGCTCCGGTACTATTCAACCTATCCTTCACCTAAGTATTACGACATGCTGTAATGGATCTAGACCTGGGTGTCTACATCAAATATCGGCTGGATGGCTCACTATTTGACCTTCGCCACCTGACTGCAAAAACAAAGACAACAGAGAGACTCATCCTGGAAGCTCTCTTTGCAGATGACTGCTTTCATGGCCCACCAAGAAAATCATCTCCAAACCATTTTGGACAGGTTCTCCACTGCAACAAAACTGTTTGGCCTGACTATCAGCCTCAGCAAAACAAAGGTGCTGTTCCAACCTGCATCAGGGAGGCCAACTCATCAGCCATGCATTACAATCGACGGCACGCAGCTTTCTAACGTCAACACTTTCAAGTACCTGAGCAGCACCATCGCCAACGACGGGTCCCTGGACCATGAGATCAATGCCAGGATCCAAAAGGCTAGCCAGGCACTTGGGCAGCTGTGCTGCAAAGTCCTCCAACACAGAGGTGTAAGCACTGCAACGAAGCTCAAAGTGTATAACGCAGTGGTCCTCAGCTCGCTCTTGTATGGTTGTGAGACATGGACACTGTACCGGAAGCACATGAAACAGCTGGAGCAATTCCACCAACGCTCCCTCCGGTCAATCATGAGGATCTGATGGCAGGACCGAATCACCAATCAGGGAGTCCTCAACAGAGCCAACTCCACCAGCATTGAAGTAATGGTCCTCAAAACCCAGCTACGATGGTCTGGACACATCATCTGCATGGACCCACAGTGAATACCAAGACAGGTATTCGATGGTGAACTGTCAGCTGGACTCAGGAAACAAGACCGACCAAAGAAAAGATTCAAGGATCAGCTAAAGCCCAACTTGAAGTGGGCTGACATTACACCAAAACAACTAGAACTCGCTGCCTCTGACAGAAGCAGCTGGTGAACCCACATTCACCATGCCGCCTCCACCTTTGAAGATGAGCAACTTCGACGTCTTGCCGCTGCACATGAATGCGGACACCAGGCCACAACCGCACCTTCTGTAACAACTGGTGTTCCATGCCCCATGTGCCACAAACTTTGAGCCTCAGTCTTTGGACTCCAAAGCCATATGAGGGTACACCATAGATGAAAATGCACAAAGTCAATTGTCATTCTCGGACACCGAGAGACTACCACTACTAGGAGCACAGATCCCCTGCCCAAGCCCTAGCACAAGGCAGTCTCTAGTGTAATTGGCTGGTTTATACACAGAGTGAGGCTCTGAGTCCCTTCCCAATCCCAAATGGGTCCCTAGGCCTGAGTCCAAGGCAGTCCTTTATGAGTTTGGTTTGTATAAGCTCAGAATGAGGACTCAATCCCCTGCCCAAATATTAGGTTAGGGCCTGAGACCCATTACAAGACAGTTCATAGTGCTCTGAGCCCTGTAAGCCATCAACTGGCTCTAGGGAGGCTTAATAAGCAGTGTGAGGTAGCTTTCAGAGCTCTCAGCCTATAGGTAATCATACTACATTTGAAGAACTAAAACTTGCAGAAACCCAGAACTAGAGTTGAAGGTAAGAGTAAGAAAAAGCTTAAGTTTAAGAGAGTTCCACTCTACCCTGAAAACAGAGCTCACCTTTAAGCTAAAAGTAAAAGTCAAGAAAAAGGCTGGCAAAATCATCAAACAACAAAAAACACTTAGAAAATTATTGTGGATACATAGAAGAACAAGGCACAGTCTCAGAAGGGAACCATGAGTTCAAAGCAGCTACATTTAAAACTTTCAGGAAAAATGGAAATTGGTCTCAGGCTCTGGAAGATTTAAAAAGGATTTCAAAAATCAATTAATTAAGAGAAGCAGAGGAAGAAAGGGGGAAAGAAATGAAATCAGTGTAAGCAGAATTAGTCAAATGGAAAAAAAGAGGTACAAAAATCCAATGAAGGAAAGAATTCCTAATAAAGTAGAACTGACCAAATGGAAAAGGAGGTTCAAATTCTCATGGAAGAAAATTATTTTTTTTAAAAATTAGAAATGAGCAAATAGCAGCTAATACCTTTATAAGACATCAAAAACCAACAAAACATAATCAAAGGAATATAAAAATGAAGAAAACATGAAAT
Source organism: Monodelphis domestica (assembly GCF_027887165.1). Taxonomy (NCBI): domain Eukaryota; kingdom Metazoa; phylum Chordata; class Mammalia; order Didelphimorphia; family Didelphidae; genus Monodelphis; species Monodelphis domestica. The sequence continues at coordinate 253,308,240 of NC_077233.1, forward strand.
ATCTCATTGAAAAACAAGTGACCTAGATTATACACTCAGGAGAGATGATTTAAGAATCATTAGACTACTTGAAAGCCATGAAAAAAAAATCCTAGACATCAAATTACAAGAAATTATCAAAGAAAGCTTCCTTGATATTGGTGAATAAGAGGGTGAAATAGAAATTGGAGAAATGCACTCATCACCCCCTGAAATAAATCCCCAAATGACAACTTCCCAGAATATTATAGTCAAATTCAAGAGCTCCCAGGGCAAGGAAAAAATTCTGCAAGTAGCCAGAAAAAATTTCAAATATCATGGACCCAGTGTCATGATTACATAGGACATAGCAACTTCCACTTTAAAAGACTGGGAGGCTTGTTCTATGGCATTCTGGAAGGTAAAGAAACAAATTTTACAACGCAAAATCACCTGCCAAGCAAAATTGAGGAAATTTTATTTGGGGAAAATGGCAATATAATAAAATAGAAAATTTCCAAGTATTCCATATAAAAATACCAGACCTAAACATAAAATTAATGCCCAAACACCAAACTCAATAGAAGCCTAAAAAGGTAAATAAGAGAAAATTTAAGGGATTCATTAGGGTCAAACAGTTTATATTTCTACATGAAAAGATTATACTTGTAACTCATAAAACTTTTGTCATAATTAGAATATATAGAAGAAATACACATAGACAGAGGTGTGGGAAGAAGCTGATTAATAGGGTATGATATGCAAAAAAAGGTCAAGAGGTGAAAAAAGAGGATAAAATTATCTTATCTAAATTATCTTATCTAAAGATGCATGAAAAACTATTACAGTGGAATAGATGATGAGGGTGGTGATGGACAATGCTTTAACTTTACTCTTCTTGAAATTTTGTAAGAGAGGGAATGAAAATAATTTTCATTTGGGTATAAAATCCTATACCATACCCTACAGATGAATAGGAGGGGAATAAGACAAGAGGATGTAATAGAAGGGAGGGGGAAGTAGAAGAGGGATTAAAATCAAAACACATGTGAAGAGGGATGGAATAAAGGAGAAAAAAACAATATCAAAAGGATAAAATAAGATGAAGGACAATAACCAGGTTGTAATAAAACTGTGAATGTGAATGGGATATACTCACCCATAAAATGGAAATGAATAGCAGAGTGAATTAAAACTAAGAACCTTCACTGTGCTGTTTACAACATTTCAGCATGGGAGACACATATAGAGCAAAGGTAAGTGGCCAGAGCAGAAATTATTGTGCTTCAGTTGAAGTTCAAAAAGGAGAGGAAGTGATCATGATCTCAGACAGAGTTAAAGCAAAAATAGATTAAGTTAAAAGAGATAAAGAAGGATAAAGCAACTTCATAAATGGTACCAAAAAACAATGAAGAAATATCAGTAGTAAACGTATGCACTAATGGTATAGCCTTCACATTTTTCCAGAAGAAACTAAATGACTGTAAGGAGGATATAGATAGTAAAATTATACTAGTGGGGAATTTCAACTCTTCTTGCTCTGATCTAGATAAAATCAAACCAAAATTAAACAAGAAAGAAGGGAAGAAAGGGAATGAAATCTTAGAAAAGTTAGATTTAATAACCCTCTAGATAAAATTGAAAGGGAAAGAAAGGAATATGCCTTCTTAGCAGTACATGGCACCCATACAAAAACAGAATATGTATTAGGAAATAAAAACTTCACTACCAAATAAAGAAAAGCAGAAAAAGCAAATGAATCTTTTTAGATCACAATGCAATAAAAATGATAAACAACAGTGGTATATGGGAAGACAAATTTAAAATGAATGGAAACTAAATACTCTAATTCTAAAAAAGGAGTGGATCAACAAATTATAGAAACAATAAAATTTTCATTAAAGAGAATAACAATATGGAAACAACATCTTAAAATTTTGGAGATATAGCTAAAACAATAATTAGAGGAAAATTATTTCTCTAAATGTTTATATTGTTAAGGGTAAAAAATAGGGTTGAGACTGAATATATATATATATATATATATATATATATATATATATATATATATATATATATATATATATATATATATATATATATATATATATATATTAGTTTGTCCAGGGATTTAAATTCTAAATCCCAATGAAATACTCAAGTCAGACTGAAATTTTATGGTGGTTTATTTACAATGAAGGCAAGATATTAAAGAAGAAAGAAAGAAAGAAATGGAGGGTGATAATAGGCAGGAGTTCAGAGGGGTCCAGCCAAGGTGGGGGGGTAAGAGGATTAAATCTAGCTTGGCCTCCAGCCACAAGAACTCCTCCAAGATGAGGGGCCTCTATGGAGGCTGATGTCTCCAGAAAAGCCAAGGAAAGGGAAGTAAGCCTTGCAATCACCACATGACAGTCTAAGGGAAGCAGTCTGTGGTTTCAAGGTGGATCTCCTCCACAGTCAAGTTCCACAGCCAAGCCCCCCTCACAGGAAGTGACACAAAATATAAAGTCAGTTCTTTACATCACTTCATGCTTCTTGTATGTACTAATGATGGCTTAAACTTGGCTTTGGACAGTGCAGGGTGTCAGTCAATTGTTTCTGATTTGTCACTTGCTACCACATGCAGGTCAAATACCTTCCTCTCCCACACTTAATCCTTAAGTGGGGTGTATAAATTCATGGTTGCTAAAATTCTAAAGTCTAAGCAGGGTAGAGTAAATCTAAAATTCACAATCCCCCCTGATAATGATTGGGAGACTAGTCTCCCAATTGATCATTTAACATAATTATCTTATACCTCTAAATCTTCTAACTACAGGTGCATACAAAATTTTACCTTCTAAGAAGAAACTACAATAGTTAGAGATAAGAGAGGAATAGAAGAGAGACAAAGCAAAACCAATGTTTTGCTGGGCGCATTTTCAAAAACCAATTAGGGGGCAGTCCCCATTTGGCATAAGAGTATACATTCAAATAAATGTTCAATCAACATACAGTAAAATCAACCACACCCAAAGTTCATTCTGCATCTTCTTGATGTAGTGTAGGTTTTTCAGGCATCTTTCTGCAAACAGTTTATCCTCGGTATTTTAGAAGTTAGCAAGCTTCTTTCCTTGTAGATCTTTCTCAAACAAAAATCTTGGATTTTTATGAAAATATAACCCCCGTCCACTGAAGTTGGTGTTGAGAAATACCCAGTTCAGCTCAGGATACATGGTTGAGTTATGGAATTGTATGAGTCAATTATCAAAAAGTAGAGAAAAAAAACACTTAATCCTTAAGTGGGGTGTATACATTCCTGGTTACTAAAATTCTAAAGACTAATCAGGGTGGAGTAAATCTAAAATTCACAATATCAATAAAATATTTTTAAAAGTAGATCAATGAAGCACCCCCCCCCAAAAAAACAGGAAAAAAATTAAAATTCTCTGATTAAAGACTAAATTGAAAATTCTAAAAATTAAGAGTAAATAATAAAAGTGAAAGTAAGAGAGATTTTGAACTAATAAATAAGCCTAGAAGTCATTTTTTCTGAACAAATAAATAGAGTATTTGTTAATTTGATTTTAAAAAGGGAAGAAGAAAATCCAATTCCTAGTAACAAAAATGAAAAAAAAAAGCTGAATTCATCAACTAAAAGGAAATTAAATCCAATTAGTAGGAGCTATTTTACCCAGTTATATAACAAATCTGACAACTTAAGTGCGATGAATGAATATTTATCAAAAATAACTTTCCTAGGTTAATAAAAGAGGAAATAAAATGCTTAACTAATTCATTATCAGAAAAAGAAATAGAACAAACCATCAAAGAAGTCCATAAGGAAAAAAAAAATCACCAGGGCCAGGTATTCACAAGTGAAATCTATTAATCATTTAAAGAAAAACCAATCCCAATACAATAGAAACTATTTGGGAAAATAGGAAAATAAGTAGTTCTAACAAATTCTTCTTATGACACAAATATGGTGTTGATACTTAAGCAATGAAGAACAAAAACTGAGAAAGAAAATTATAGGCCAATTTCATTAATATAGATACAGAAATTTTAAATAAAACACTGGCAAGGAGACTATAGTAATATATAATAAGGATCATTTAGTATGACCAGGTAGAATTTATACCAGGAATATAGGACTGGATCTAATTTTAGGAAAACTACCAGCATAATGGACCATATCAATAACCAAACTAACAGAAATGATTATTTGAATAGGTGTAGAAAAAGGTACGACAAAAAATGACACTCATTTCTATTAGAAACACTAGAAATCATGGGAATAAATGGGCCCTTCCTTAAAATAAGTAGATACTTTTAAAAACTGTCAGCAAGTATCATTTTCAATGGGTATAAGTTAGAAGCCTTCCCCAAAAGATCAAGAGTGAAGTAAGAATACCCATTTTCACCACCATGATTTAATATTGTACTAGAAATTCTAATTGCAGCAATAAGAGAAAAAAATGAAAAGGAAGAAATTAAAGCATTCAATGAAGACACTAAACTACCATTCTTTGCAGATGATATGATAGCATACTTAGAGAATTCTAAAAAATTGGCTAAAAACTACTTGAAATAATTAATAACTTTAGCAAAGTTGGAAGATATGAAATGTTAATATTCAAATTATTTGGAGACTATCTTAATTTATAAATGTATTAAATTAAAAAAAAACAGGGCATAGAAAGAAAAGTCACCAGCCCCATGTGACTGGCTCTCAATCACCCTACTCATGCCACCCCATATGTTGCTGGCTGCTACAACTTCTCAGTTAGACCTCAGGCCTGCCAGAACTCCAATAAGTAGCACTCACCAACTTCTACTTTCCTCACTGTCTTGTCCAAACAAGATTGCAGCCCCAAAAGAGAATTTTTATTTACCTGGACCTGAAACTTATAATTGCCTATGACTTCGCTTTTCTGGGTCTCTGATTGATTAGACTTGACCTCAGTTGGAATTGGAGTTCAGTCTTCCAGTTGTCAAGAGTCAGGTGGAACAAAAGACTAGATTCTTCAGGGAAACAGGTGGCTTCTTGAATTGTCGCATATCCTCTTTATACAGATAGAACTTAAGCTTTGTTCTTAACTCAATCAGAAGGTGTGATTGAATAAAACCACCAAAGAATAGGAGTTTAAAATACTAAATTGTCAAAAAATAAATTCATATAAGTCATCAGTATTTCTATATATTACCAATAAAGTCCAGCAGAATAAATTAAAAGAGAAATTCCATTTAAAATTACTCTAGACAATATAAATACCTATGAATATACTTGACAAGACAAACCAAGGAATTTTATGAACACAATTACAAAACAGTTTTTTGTGTAGTAATAAAATTTACAGTGGTACCTAAATTAATTTGCTTATTCAGTGTTATACCTTTTAAACTACCAAAATATTTTATAGAACTAGAAAAAGTAATTCATCTGGAAGAACAAAAATGCCAAGAATATCAAGGAAATTAATAAAAAAAATGTGAAGGAAAATGACCTAGCATTATCAGACCTCAAACTATAAAATTATAAAGAAACAATTATCAAAACAGTCTGTTACCAGAAAAGAAATAACCAATGGATTAGTGGAATAGATTAAATACACAATATCAGCAGTAAATGACATTAGCAATTTAGTGTTTGATGAACCCAAAGATCCAATATATGGGGATTAAAACTCACTTTTTTACAAAAAATTGCTGGGAAAACATGGAAAATAGTATGGCAGAAACTATATAGAGAGCAATACTTCAGACCTTATTCCAAGGTAAGATCAAAATGCATATACAATTTAGAAACAAAATGTGATACCATAAGTACATAAGGGGCCACAGAATAGTTTACCTGGCAGATCAAAGAAGGGAAGAATTTATGTCCAAACAAAAAAAATAGAGAACATTATAAGATATCAAATGAATAATTTAGATTACATTGTATTAAAAAAAAGTTTTGCATAACAAAATCAATGTAACCAAGATTTTAAGGGAAACAAAACTGGGGTGGGGGGGTGCTGTGGAGTTTGCAGCAATTTCTTTGATAAGGGTTTAATTTCTCAATGTATACAGAAATGTCAACTTTATAAGAATACAAGTTATTTTCCAATTGTCAAATGGTCAAAGGATATGAACAATCACTGTTCAGATAAAATCAAAGCTATCAATAATCATATGAAAAAATATCCTAAATCACTCTTAGGGAAATATAACTTAAAACAACTCTGATCTACCACCTTAAACTTATCAGATTGGACAATTTGACAGTAAAGGAAAGTAATAAATGTTGTAGAAGAAGAGTTAAAATTGAGAAACATTGTTGGAGTTATGAAATGATCCAACCATTTTGGATCTTCTGTATGTGAATAAAAGTTAAAGTTTGGGGCAGAATTGGGAGAACCTCAGAGGAATTGGAGAACCATGAGGAGAAGAGACAGTGCAGGCAGGTGAGGGGGAATGAGAGGGAATGAGACTGGCAGTCTAGGCACCATGTGGTCAGGTTACTTATAGGAACATTGTCTACCTTTCCAATAAACTTTATATAAAATACATATATATATATACATATATATATATATATGAGTAGAAATATTTATTTTTAATTATTACACAGTTCAATTTCTGGATTCAGAGAGGTAGCATGTTTCTTAACCTAAAATTACTCTAGAATAATTATGCATTCCCTCCTGAAGAAGGTGTTGAAAAACACAGAGATCACTTAGGAATGCATGACTGAGTTATGAGGTGTATGAATCAATTTGCAAGAGAAATCAAAAATATAAAAAAAAATCCAAGTAAAAGAGAAAATAATTTGTGGATGAAAAATAGACTAACAAAGCCTTATGTGTAACAATTTTAAGTAAAAGACAATGAACCTATAACAGGTCCTTGAATCAGGGCCCAATTAAAGTGATTTCTATCCCAGAAGTCTGTAGGACAAAATGCAGTAATATTTCACTTACCCATTTGCAGCTAAGACTACAAGAAGTTGCCATACTATAAGAGAGAAAAAAGGAATGATAGGGAAGTGTCATTCCCTAGTCTGATTTTACCTTCACTCCCAGGGATGGGGGAGCCAGAATGGTGAATTGTTAGGTACTTTCATATTTTTTGCAAGGGGTGTAGTTCAAGGAGTCCTGTGTCTTAATTTCACACTATGTTCAAGTCCTGTGGCTCTTTGCATAGAATGTCATCAATCCACTTAGGACTGGTTTGGTCTCTTGTTGACCTTGTGCTGTGTGGCACTGTATAATGACTCTTTTGTTCCCTTCTCCTAGAATCAGACAGAATCATTAATCAAAGTCCCATAAATATTGTTTTTTTTTTTAAATCAGTGGCATAATTTTTATTGTCTAAAGCTTTTTGTGTATACATTGACATCAGAGCAAATGTATTTTTAAACTTATATTACTGCAAAATCAAAAAAAGTTAAAGAAAATCTTCTTAATACTGGTGACATGTGCTTCAAAAACAAAAAGGAGAGGAAAAAAAACCTGAAATAGTATATTGCAAATGAAAGCAAAAACAATAATAAAAGACTTTTAAAAATAAAAAAAATATATATCTCATAATAATTAACACACTGTGTCAGATAAGGAAAGGTAGAATATAAAGGTTTCTCACCAAAAATGAGATCCATTTCCTCTTCAAACCTGTCCATGAACCACTGTGAATGCAAGCAAATGATTTTCACAAAGTAACAGTTTTTTTATAAAGAATAGTAGTACAGCATGTAATACACACTCATAAAGTATCAAGGTCCCCAAAGTTATAATAGCCCTTTTAATGACAATAGCAAATAAACCCACTATCATATTTTACATGAGTCTGCTGTATGACATTTAAGGAAAATTAATACTTGTCACAAGTTTTTTTAAGTGTAGCAATGTTTCAAACTTGGTTGAGATATTTTTAAAAATCTATTACTGTCATCATTAAAAAATGTGGCAGAAGGGTCTAGAAAAATCAAACCTCTGTACTGTTTCTATTGGGTCTAAAAATGTCACCAAGAATCTAAAGATCATTCTGGTGGAAGGTTAGAGTAAGCTGAGGAGTTATAAATGAGAGATCCTCACTCTTGGGAGCTATCCAGGGATACCATGCCCTGGGATCAACTTCCCAGCTCTCTTTGGCATGATGTAGCAATCATGTTGGCATGGTAAGGTGGGGATTTTGAAATGGCTAATAAGCCATAGGCATGCTAATTTTTGCCTAAGGAAAGAACACCCCAGTTTTTACCAGTTGGTTTGTGATTCCACAGCTACCAGTAGCCTGGATCCTGGGACTAGGGGCAGGTGAGTGATCTGGGTCAAGAAGGTCAGGAGTGGATGGCTGGGACAAATGAGGAGGCAGGAGCAGGAAAAAGAGTAGAAACAAGCCTCTGGGATTTAGCAGCAGGAGCAATTGGAATCAGGAAAAGTGACTTATTTCTTCTCTGCCAAGAGTCCCCTGGCTAAAAATAGCCCTGCCAGTAAGGAAAGCAAGCAACCAGGCAAAAAAGTAGAAAAAGAAAAAGGCAGCATCTTTAAAGAGAGTTCAAGTTCTCTTGGAGTTTGTGAGGGTGGGTGAAAAGCTTTGGCAGGAGAAATGTGTCTTAAAATTCATCTAGGCTACCTTAAAAAAATGACTTTTTCTTGTCCCTTCTGGTCACCAACTGTAAAAATTAAAATTAAATTTCAATAGTAAAATATATATTTTAAGTGATTTATTAATTAATTACTAGAAGTAAAGGACTAAAGAAGATACAAAATAAAAACAATATACTCATGGCTGGTTAGCCAATTTCAAAATCCCCACTCACCACCATCACCACTGGTTGCATGCCAAAAGAGGAGGCAGAGTCTCAAAGTCCACTCACTTTATCCTCTGTCTATAGGAAATATGTAATTACAGGAAATCAGTGGACTCTTGGGATATGTAGTTCTTTTTTAGGGTAACAGATTTTCAATTATACACTCTTAAACTTCAGTATTTCCTTGATGCTCTTTTAAACTTTTTTCTGGGTTTTTATCAGTTTCAGGCTGATGTGATGATCTGAGGACTTTCAGTTCTGAGAGACTCCTCCCTCTGCTGATTGAATTGACTCTTGAGATGCTAATGGATTAAGGATTTGCATCAGTCTTGGGCTTAAGGTTTTGATTTTACTCTGAACTTGAATAGGTCAGAAGCTGATCAAATTCTAGGTTTAGGCTCATTTTTTGTTCTCAATGTATGCTTGATACAATAGGGCACACCCTTGATTGCCCTGTCCTGGAGCTCTGCCCTTACTTTTGGACAACAAAATGGGGGTCGGGGAGGCCCTGTGAACTGTGTCTTCACCTCAAAGTGTGAACTATGTCCTTATCCAAAATCCAGATTGGAATTCCTGGCTTCACTATGGGCCCACAGAGATCAACCCACTTGTGTGCAACTACTCTGAGCTGGGATTCAGGACTTATCCACAGGTTTAAAATTTCAAGGGGTGTGGATTGGCTTGTATCACTGTTTACCCAGGCATGATCTCAGGGTCTAGATGTGGGCTTGATCTTATCTTTCCAAATTTGTTACAGCAGATGTGGGGGAAAGTGGTTTGCTCTTCCCTCTTTGATACAGCCTCTTGCTGGCTCTACTCTCCTCTCACTCCAGTGCCTCTGATGTTCTTTGCCTACTTTTTTTTCTTCTTAAAAGTTGTTTCACTCTTTCTTCTTGTTGGTTATTTCACTCCTGTATTTGTTTTGTGGTGATATTTTAATCTTGGTTAGTGAGGATTCTCGTGGTGGCACAGAGCAGTTCTGGTTCACTCCTCCATCTTGACTGCACCTAGCTGCCAGTATTAAACAAAATCCACCTCAAAATTGCTACTTTATCATTTGTGGAAAGAGAAAGAAACCTAGAACAGGAAAGGAGCTGAGATGCAATCTCAGGTTCCCCTAAGCAAATAATTCTCCAGCTCAGAAAGAGAATAGAAAAGTCAGAGAGGATTCTCATGGTGACATGGAGCAGCTCTGATTCACTCTCCCATCTTGGCTCTGTCCCCCTACAAGATGATTTCAGAAAAAAACTGGAAGACTTACATGAGCAGAAGCAGAGTGAAATAAGTAGAACCAGAAGAATATTTTCCACAGTAAAATCAGTATTGTTTGATGATCAACTCTGAAAGACTTAGCTACTCTCAGTAATACAGTAATCTAGTCCAATTCTGAAGGATTTATAACCCAAAATGACATCTCTGTAGAAACAACTGTTGGAGTTGGAGTGCAGATCAAAGCACATTATTTTTCATAGTTTTTTAAATTTAATTTTGAGGTTTTGGTTTTATATGAGAATAATTTTACAACAATGACTAATATGAAAGTATTTTTGCATGATAATACATGTATAACCCAGATCAAATTGCTTACCATCGATGAGGGGGGTGGGAAGAAGTAAATTTGGATCTTATAACTTTGGAAAACATGTTCAAATTTGTTATTACAAGTAATTGGGAAAATAACATCTTAAAAAATTAGAATTTAAAGGTCATCTGGTCTACCTCACATTATGTCAAGTATACCCTGACAACAGGACATTTGGACTTTGTAGGCATCCAGTGAAGAGAATCACACTACTTCCTGAAAAGTGTTTCCATCTTTTGGCTATTGAGAATTTTTTTTCATATCAAGCTTGAGTCTTTTTAACTTTCATCTATGATTCTACTCCATGGGATAAGCTGCAGGAGTCTAAACTTTCCCATGAAATTCTACAAATACATGAAGATAACTCTTGTGTTCTCCTAAATCTTTTCTTCTTCAGGATACCTTCCCCAGATGCTTCAACCAAACTTCATACAGAAACATTTTTTTCCTCCCTTTACCACTCTGGTCACCTTGTTCTATTCATGCTATAGTTTGTAAATGCTTTAAAAATATGGTGAACGGAACTAAAAACATTCCGGAAATGATATGACCAAATATAATGAAATGGAACCTCCTTCATTCTAGATACCATGCCCTTCATAATTCATCTTTAAGATAAGTTTTTTTTATTTTTTTTTGGGGGGGGGGTTTCTGGTTGCCATTTTGGACTGTTGATTCCAGCTCAGCTTATACTTTAATAAAAACTCCAGATCTTTTTTCATACTGACTGTGATATATTCATGATTCTCTTTTCATGTGCCTTTGTAAAATTTGTTTTTTGAACCTGGGTAGGACATCTAATACTGAAATTCTATGATCTTAACTTTGATTTTTAGTAGAATGCTTTCTTTTTCTCCTTGTAAAGTCCAGAGTAATGCAAAATCCCAGAAAATACTTTAGAAATTGGTCAAGCCAACATGCAACTGACTTGAAGAAATGGAACATGTATTCTCTCTCCTTTTTAAATTTATTTAATAAAAATATACAACTGGAGACTTATTAAATGAACAAAGTTTGAAACTATATTAAGTCAAAGATTTTTTTCTAATTTACTATTTTTAATGCTACAGAATATAATTATGATAAGAATAACTTCATAAATGACCTAGAGTATGCAGATCCTCACTGGCTTTCAATACATGATCATCAGTAGGATAGGTAAGAGTAAAAGGGTGGTAACTGCAAAACTCTATAGGTATTGCAGGACTCACCTATGGATTAATCATTTTCTTGCTTTTTACTTTTTTTCCTATTTTTCCTCCTGGACGAAGAGGTCTAATCTAACCAGACTGAATCAGAATCAATGTTTAACATGTATGCCTTTTCATTTCCTTTTCTGTTCTCTATTTCCTTATATTTGTACTTCATCCTATAAATCAGCCATATCCTTATCATGACCCAGCTACTCAAAGAGCTCCATTTGTAAGTGGTACTCTTATCCTATACATAAACCTCACTCTTCAAATCTCTATATTTTTTCCTATTTCTTCTTCATTAGCGATGCTATTGTAAATCAAATGTTTTGATTTACTTGGAATTTTAACTCATTCCTTTATATATTTCACTTATATTCTAAGTATCTACTTATTGACTGTCTTTTTAAAAATAATTTTAGTGACTTTTTTGACGCAGATACATTTCTGGTAACATAAAAACTCCTTTGAAAGTCCTTTCTCCCTAAACAATAAAACAAAACATCCTAAGAACTTAATTGTGATTGAAACTATATTTGATTTTCCACATTTATCATTTAAGAATTTGTTAACAAAAAGTACATCAATAAATAACAATTAAAAAACAAAGTAAGACTAGCTGGTTCAATTGTTATAATTTGTTATCAGTGCTGCCCAATGAATACAACCTAAGTTGCATGTATGTATACATGCATATGTATGTGTATATACTATATACTATATATATATATATACAATATATAACTGTCCTTTTTTCTTTTTTTACATTTTTATTTCAATATTTTCCACTGTTAAATGATTCATTTTGTTTCCCTCCTCTTTCCTATCACTACCTCCCAGAGCCAACAAGCAATTCCACTGAGTTATACTGAGTTATACATGGATTATCACTCAATACCTATTTCCATACTATTCATTTTTGCAATAAAGTAATCCTTTAAAAAATAAAATCCTACTTCCTGTACCCATATAATCAAGTGAGAAATCAAATGTTTTCTTCTATCTATTCCTATCCCAACATGCTGTGGGGGTCCAACCTCCCACAGGGGATGGGGTCTTAGAGGAGGGATGGTGTTAGTGGAATGATGAATGGGACACAGATTTCGTATTCAACCTGCATCACAGGTTTCACAGGAAATGCTGCTCCACCTTGGCTGAGGTTTGGCTCTATTTTATAGTATCAAATTTATACCCTCATGGTCAAATGTCTACTTGGCACATAGTTTCATTCTCAACAATATGGAAACAAATGTTTCCATATATCCTAATAACAGATTCAAAGTCTAAGGAAATAGTCAACAAAACACCATTGCTAAGTGCAGGGTTAGAGGGTAGGATGAACATGGCCCAGTTTTAGGTTGGGGAATTCAGAGTGTGAATTTTCCAGAAGTTTCATGACTAAAAAAAGAGGATCCTATCTAAGTGGGTACATAAGAATCCTTATGTTTAATTTTGTAAGTGGGATCTTCTGGTGATTTTCTGGGGGGACAGGGTGTGACATCTGTTTTAACCCTGCAAACATATTGCTCTCATCTATTTTTCCTGGGGCTATGTAAGAATAATAATCATATCAGTTCCAATAATAAAGGGATGTTAATAAGGAAAGTTACTAAGGGGGGGTTGAATGGGTGTTTCATCTTTCCTGTGAGCTGCTTTGCCATCCCCAGTTTCCTCATGTGACCATGTCAAATAGAGTGGTCTTTTATGGCTCATGGCACAATCAGTTCTTTCTCTCAATAAGCATAGAATTCTTTCTCATAAGTCTCTCAAGATTGTCCTGTATCATTGCATTTCTACCAGTAGCAAAGTCTATTACATATGTTTGTCCCATAATGTTTCATTTTCTGTGTACAATGTTCTCCTGGTCCTGCTCATTTTGCTCCACTTCAGTTTGTGGAGATCTTTTAAGATTGTATAGAAATCAAATAATTCATCATCCTTTAATGCACAATTGTATCCCAACACCATCATATATGACAATTTGTTCAGTCATTTCCCAATTGATGGAGACTCCTCACTTTCCAATTTTTTTGCCACCACAAAGAGTGCAGCTATGAATATTTTTGTACAACTATTTTCCCTATTATCTCTTCAGGGCACAAACCTAGAACTGATATTGGTGGATCAAAGGGTATAAATTCTTTTGAAGACCTTGGGGCATAATTCCAAATTATCGCTGCGAATGGTCGGATCAAATCACAATTCCACTAGCAATGATTTAGGGTCCCAATTTTGCCATTTCACCTCTGATATTTATTATTTTCCTTTATTGTCATATTGACCTATCTGCAAGGTTGCTTTGATTTATATTTCTCTAATCAGGAAGGACTTAAAACACTTTTTCATGTGAATAGTAATAGTTTTTATTTTTGATCTGACAACTGCCTACTCACATATATCCTTTGTGTTATTTGGGGAATGCCTCAATTATTTGTTCTTAAAATGTTTGATAAAATTCACTTGTGAATCCATCTGTCCTTGGAGATTTTTTTTTCATAGAGAGGGCCTTGATGGCTTATTCAATTTCTTTTTCTGAGATAGGATTAAGTATTCCTTTTCCTCTTTTTCTAATCTAGGCATTTTTTAATATTTCAAATATTCACTCATTTCATCTACATTGTCATATTTAATGCAATATAATTGGTAAAGGTACTTCTTAATAATTATATTAATTTCCTCTTCATTAGAGGTGAAAGCACTCATTTCATTTTTGATACTGTTGATTTGATTCTCTTCTTTTTTATTATATTATATTTTTTTCCCAACGTATACACTCTTATTTATTAATTCAATAGTTTTTATTTTCAATTTTATTAATTTCTCCTTTAATTTTTAGTATTTGTAACTTAGTTTTTACCTGGGGATGTTTAATTTGTTGTCTTTCTAATTTTTTAAAAATTTCAAGCCCAATTCATTGATCTCGTTCTCTGTTTTGTTGATATAGTGATATAAATTTCTCCCTAAATACTGCTTTGTCTGTTTTCCATAGATTTTAATATGTTGTCTCCTCATTGTCATTGCTTTCAATGAAATCAGTACTTGTTACTATGATTTGTTTTTTGATCCAACAGTTTTGCAGAGTTACATTATTTAGTTTCCCATTAATGTTAAATTTGCCTCTCCATGAACCTCATTAATTAAAAATTTCATTGTAATATGATCTAAAAAAGTTGCATTAATAATTTTTGCTTTTCAGCTTTTGCTTAACATGTTTTTATGCCTTAGTACATGGTCATTCTTTGTATATGAAGCATGTGCTTCTGAAAAGAATTTTTATCCCTGTTCTCTCCAGACATCTTTTAACTCGTTTTTCCCCCTAACATTTCATTTACTTTCCTTACTTCTTTATTATTTAATCTTTGGTTCAATTTATCTAGTTCTGATAGGGGAATGTTGAGGTCGCCAACTAGTATGGTTTTACTATATATTTCCTCCTTAAAGTCCTTTAATTTCTCCTTTAGAAATCTAGATACTATACCATTTGGGGCATAAATGTTTAGTATTGATATTACTTTATTGTTTATGTTACCGTTGACAAGCTATAATTTTCCTCCTTATCTCTTTTAATCCATCAATTTTTACTTTAGCTATGTGTTTTGCTCTTTATCACCCCCCCACAACTTCTCCCTCTCTCAAATTATCTACCCCTTCCCTTGTCCTATTCCCCATCTACTTTTCTGCAGGTTAAGATATAATTATATGCTCCAATGAATACATTTGTTTTTTCTCTCTGAGCCAGTTACAATAAGGGCAAAACATAAGCATTGCCCTTCACCAATCTTATCTTCCCCTTCCCATGATGGTTTTTCATGCCTCTTTATGTTACATAATTTACCCTCATTCTACCTTTTCCTTCCCTTTTCTCTTACTGTAATCCTCTTTTTCACTCCTTAATTTTTTACATATTATATCATAGACCTACATAGCATCTCATACATACATATCTTACCATGTCATCACATTAACATATATGTCATATCATCACACATCACCATCTAGATCATATCATCATAATTAGTTTAATTTTCCATCCTCTAAGAATTACAGACATCTTCTTTCCTCATAGAAATACAAACATTTTACCTTAATGAGTCCCTTAAATTTTCTCTTTCTTATTTCTCTTTTTTTACTTCTCTTGGGTCTCATTTTTAAATTTCATATTTTTCTTAAGGTCTCACTTATTCCTCAGGAATGCTTAGAAATCTTCTATCTAATTGAATGTCCATTTGTTCCTCAGAAACAATATACTCGGTTTTGCTATATAGGTGACCCTGGGTTGAAAACCTAGATCTGTCTCCTTTCTGAATATCATATTCCAGGCCTTCTGATCTTTTTAATGTAGAAGCCACTAAGTCTTGTGCAATTCTGATTGTAGCTCAATGGTATTTGAATTGTGTCTTTCTGTTGGTTTGAAATATTTTCTCCTTGTCTTGGGGCCTCTTGAATTTAGCTATTATAGTCTTGGAAATTGTTATTTGAGGATTTCTTTCTGGAGATAATTTGTGTATTGTTTCAATTTCAATTTCATTTTCTTTTTTAAGTATATCTGGGCATTTTCCTTTGATGATTTCTTGTATTACCATGTCCAAGCTTTTTTTTTTCCCCCATGGCTTACAAGTAGTCTAATAATACTTAAATTTTCTTTCCTGGATCTATTTTCCAGGTCTGTTGTGTTTTCAGTAAAATACTTCATATATTTTTCTGTTTTTTTTTCCTTGATGTCTCATGAAATCATTACTTTCTAGTTGCTCAATTCTGATTTTTAAACCCTGCTTTTCCTTTACTACCTTTTGGGTCTTCTTTTTCATTTCCTCCATTTCTCTTCCCTACTTTCCCTCTGCCACTTCATCATTTTTAAAGGTTTTTTTTCTGCTCTTCTAGAATCTGGGTTTAATACATAATAATAATTCTTTTGGACTTTTCACTTTGTGTCTTCTTTGCTTTCACTGTTCCCTTCTATGTCTGTTCCTTGCTCTTTGCCTCCATAAAAATTCTTTAGAGTTAGGTACTTTTTTGTTATTTTCTCATTTTTCATATCTCAATATAAGTAGAGTCTGTTTTCTTAGTGGTTAGGGTGCCCGCTTAAAATTCTGAACTTCTTGAATGCCACACTTAGTTTATTTTCTGGGATTCTGCCAGTTTTAGTTCTTCCAAGACGATATGATGGCCTGAAGGCTGAGAGCTCTTAGTGGCACCTCCAAATGCTGATTCTGTAAAACCTTGAGATGCCTATAGTTTAAAGGCTTGCCTCAGGCTTGGTTTTAAGCTTCTGGTGTCACTTTGAGCTTGATCATGTCACTGACAGCTCAACTTCTTTCCACAGGCTTAAGTACAAGTTTTTGGTCTCACTGTGTCCTTGATCCAATCAGGCACACTGTTGATTGCCCTGTCCTGGAGCTCTGCCCTATATGTCTGGCATAAAGATTCATATCCCACTTGGGTCAACCAACTATCCCAAACTAACAAGAGACCCAAACTGGAACTTCTGGCTTTGTTTGTGCCCACACAGATCAGCCCATTTCAGCACAGATTTCTCTGGCCTGGGAACTCAGATCTCTCCACAGGTTTGAAACCTCAAGGGGTGTGAGTTTTCTTGGAGCTCTATTTGCCCAGGCAGGGTCTTAGAATCTGAATGTTGGCTTAGGCTTAGATTCCGAACCTGGAACAGTAGATGTCAGGTAAGGGTGTGTGGTTTACACTTGGGTTGTTCTTTACTCCTTTCTGTTGCTGACTGTACTAGCTTCTCACTCCAGTGCCCCAGATATTCTCTGCCTACCTTTTAGGTCTTTCTTTTCTTAAATGTTGTTTCTCTCTGACTCCATGTTGGTTCTTTCATTCCTGTACTCATTCTGTGGAATTATTTTAATAGTAGTTGGAGGGGATTTTTATGATAACCTTGAGCTTCTCTGCTATACACTTCCATCTTGTATGTTCTTCATATGTAGCATTTATCATTTACCATATTATAATCATATATTATACTATAGATTCTGCTTCTATTATTCTTCATCACTTCCAAGATATCTAATGATAGTCTGTCTATAGGAATTTGATTAATTGACAGACTGATTTTGATTGTCATCCTGGCCTCAACCCTACTTTTGGGGAAATGGTGTTATGGATAGGAAGCACTAGATCTGGATGAAAAAGAAGAGAATTGAAACCCTCCTTAATTGTTTTATTTGTTTTTATCATTTTTTCTTGAGATTCATAACCTATTGTTCCTCTTTGTGAATTTTCTTATTCTTTAGTATAATTCCATACACACTTGATAAGGAAAGCATCAATTAAGCCATATATATTGAACATCTTCCCTAATACTTAAATATTCCTATATTTCAGTAAAATTCATTTTAAGTTGAATTTATATTTGCCTCATTTTTATCTTACTTTTTAAATTCAGATGTCATTTTTTTTGTTATTTTAAATGATGTTCCTATTTGCATTTTCTTCCTGTTTCTTTTATTAATTTACAGAAATACTAATGATGTTGAGAATTTATTTCACATCCTACTATTTGCTGAATTAACAATTTCATTTTCATTTTTGTTGATTTTAATGAATTGTTTATAAAATATATATTATTTAAAAATTGAGAAAATGTAGCCAATATTGCTAATTCTTATTCCTTCCCTTCCTTTTTTCTTTTTTTACTATTAAAGCTAACACTTCTGGCAATATGAAAAATAATTATGGCAATAGTAGGCACCTTTTTATTTGTTCAAGCCTAATCTTAAAGAAAAGCTTTTAGAAATTTTATTAAAACATTGCCAATTCTATAATTTAGATGAATATTTTTTATCATATTAAGGGGGAGTCTTTTGTCTTTATGCTTTTAGCATTTTAATGCATTCTGAATTTTATTTAAAGCTTTATTTTTATATATTAATGTTCTTCATACTATTTTGTTATATATATTACTAATATGCACATGGTTAATTATGAAAAAGGCTTCACTAATATGGAGTCACACGTGTTCTGGATATAAGTACACCTTAGTCTTTTAGTTTATTTTATTTTTACTTTTTTTTAAATTAGTCAATTTCAAACATTATTCCTGGGTTACAAAAATCATATTCTATTCCTCCCTCCCCCTCCCCTGCCCTTCACCTAGCTGATGTATAATTCCTCTGGGTATTACACATGTACTTAATCAGAACCTATTTCAATGCTGTTGATGGTTGCAATAGGATGTTAATTTAGAGCCTATATCCCCAATCACATCCCCTTCAACCGATGTAATCAAGTAGTTGTTGTTCTTTGGTGTTTTTACTCACAATTTTTCCTCTGAATATGGATAGTGCACTTTCTCATACATCCCTCTGAGTTTTTCAGAATCACTACATTGCCACTAATAGAGAAGTCCATTACATTTGATTATACCACAGTGTATCAGTCTCTGTGTACAATGTTCTCCTGGTTCTGCTCCTTTGCTCTGCATCAATTCCTGGAGGTTGTTCCAGTTCCCATGGAATTCTTCCACATCATTATTCCTTTGAGCACAATAGTATTCCATCACCAACACATACCACAATTTGTTCAGCCATCACCAATTGAAGGGCATCCCCTCATTTTCCGATCTTTTCCAACCACAAAGAGTGCAGCTATGAATATTCTTATACATATCTTTTTCTTTATTATCTCTTTGGAGTACAAATACAGCAGTGCTATGGCTAGATCAAAGTGACAGTCTTTTAGCACCCTTTGGTCATAGTTCCAAATTGCCCTCCAGAATGGTTGGATCAATTCACAACTCCACCAACAATGCATTAATGTCCTGACTTTGCTACATCCCCTCCAGCATTCATTACTTTCCCTTGCTGTCATGTTAGCCAATCTGCTAGGTGTGAGCTGATACCTCAGAGTTGTTTTGATTTGCATCTCTCTGATTATAAGAGATTTAGAACACTTTTTCATGTGCTTACTAATAGTTTTAATTTCTTTGACTGAAAATTGCCTATTTATGTCCCTTGCTCATTTATCAATTGGAGAATGGCTTGATTTTTTGTACAATTGATTTAGATCTTTGTAAATTTGAGAAATTAGATATTTGTCAAAGGTTTTTGTTATGAAGATTGTTTCCCAATTTGTTACTTCCCTTCTAATTTTGGTTATATTGTTTTTGTTTGCACAAAACCTGTTAATTTGATGTAATCAAAATTATTTATTTTACATTATGTGACTTTTTCTAAGTCTTGCTTGGTTTTAAAATCTTTCCTTTCCTAAAGGACTGACGTGTATACTATTCTGTGTTCACATAATTTACTTATAGTTTCCTTTATTATGTTGAAGTCATTCACTCATTCTGAGTTCATCTTGGTGTGGGGTGTGAGGTGTTGATCCAAACCTAATCTCTCCCACACTGTCTTTCAATTTTCCCAGCATTTTTTTTTTATCAAATAGTGGATTTTTGTCAAAAAACCTGTGTTCTTAGGGTTTGTCATAGACTGTCTTGCTGAGGTCACTTACCCCAATTCTATTTCACTGATCCTCCTTTCTGTCTCTTAGCCAGTACCATATTATTTTGATGACCGCTGTGTTATAGTATAGTTTGAGATCTGGTTCTGCAAGGCCACCTTGCTTCACAATTTTTTTCATGGTTTCCCTGGATATCCTTGATCTTTTGTTCTTCCAAATGAACTTTATTATGTTTTTTTCCTAATTCGGTAAAAAAGTTTTTGGTAGTTTGATGGGTATGGAATTAAATAAGTAAATAAGTTTGGATATAATGGTGATTTTTATTATTTTAGCTCATCCTACCCATGAGCAGTTAATCTTTTTCTAATTATTTAGATCTAGTTTTAATTGTTTGGAATTTTTTTGTAGTTTTGTAAATATAGTACCTGTGTTTGTCTCAGCAGATAGATTCCTACGAATTTTATATTCTCTAGGGTGATTATAAATGGAATTTCTCTTTCTAATTCTTGCTGCTGAACTGGGTTGGAGATATATAGAAATGCTGATGACTTATGTGGGTTTATTTTGTATCCTGCACATAGGATAGCACTTTGCTAAAATTGTTGATTATTTCCAATAGCTTTTTGGGTGATTCTCTAGGATTCTTTAAGTAGACCATCATATCATCTGCAAAGAGTGATAGCTTGGTCTCCTCATTGCCAATTTTAATACCTTCAATTGCTTTTTCTTCTCTTAATTGCTACTGCTAGTGTTTCTAGTAAAATGTTAAATAGAGCTGATAATGGGCATCCTTGTTTCACTCCTGATCTTATTGGGAAGTTTCTAGTTTATCCCCATTGCAGATGATGTTTGCTGATGGTTTTAGATAAATGCTGTTTAAATTTTTAGGAAAGACCCATCTATTCTCATACTTTATAGTGTTTTCAATGGGAATGAATATTTTTGTCAAAGTCTTTTCTGTGCCTATTGAGAAAATCATGTGATTTTTGATGGTTTGCTTGTTGACATTATATGGATGATTTTCCTAATATTTAACCATACTTGCATTCCTGGTATAAATCCGACCTGATCATAGTGAATAACCCTCGTGATGACTTGCTGGAATCTCTCTGCTAGTAGCCTATTTAAGCTTTTTGCATCTATGTTCATTAAGGAGATATGTCTGTAGTTTTCTTTCTCTTTTTTTGACCTGCCTGGCTTTGGAATCAGTACCTATTTGTGTCATAAACCAATATGGTAGAACTCCCTCTTTGCTTATTATGTCAAATTGTTTGTATAGTTTGGGGATTATTTCTTCTTTGAATGTTTCATAGAATTGATTTGTGAATCCATCTGATCCTGGGGATTTTTTCTTAGGGAGTTCTTTGATGACTTGTTCAATTTCTTTTTCTGATATGGGATTATTTAAGAATTCTATTTCTTCTTCTCTTAATCTAGGCAATTTATATTTTTATAAATATTCATCATATCACCTAGATTGGCATATTTATTGCCATATAATTGCACCAAAGAGTTTTTAATGATTGCCTTAATTTTCTCTTCATTGGTGGTGAGGTCTCTCTATTCATCTATGATACTATTAACTTGTTTTTCTTCTTTCCTTTTGTTTTATTAGTTTGACCAGTACTTTGTCTATTTTGTTTGCATTTTCAAAATACCAGCTTTCAGTATTATTTATTAGTTCAAAAAATGTTTCACTTTCAATTTTATTAATTTCTCCCTTAATTTTTAGGATGTCTAATTTAGTTTCCTTCTGGGGATTTTTAATTTTTTTTTCTTTCAAGTTTTTTGATTTGTATGTCCAATTCAATGACCTCTGCCCTCCCTAATTTGTTAATATATGAATTCAAGGATATAAATTTTCCCCTGAGTACTGCTTTGACTGCATACCATAGATTTTGAAAGAATGTCTCATCTTTGTCATTGTCTTCAATTAAATTATTAATTGTTTCTATGATTTGTTCTCTAACCAATTTTGGAGAATCAATTTATTTTATTTCCAATTAATTTTTGATTTGGCTCTACATGTACTTTTACTTATCATTATTTTTATTGTGTTATGATCTGAAAAGTTTGTATTTATTTTTTCTCCTTTTCTGCATTTGTTTGCATTGTTTTTATACTCTAGTACAAAAGCAATCTTTGTAAATCTACCATATGCTGTTGAAAAGAAGATATATTCCTTTTTGTCCCTATTTATTATTCTCCATAAATCTATTAACTCTAATTTTCCTAAGATTTCATTCACATCTTTTACCTCTTTCCTATTTTTTTTTTAATTTTGATTAATCTAAATTTGATAGTGGTAGTTTCAGGTCTCCCACTACTTTAGTTTTACTATATATTTCCTCCTTTAATTCCACTAGTTTCTCCTTTAGAAATCTGAATGCTATACCATTTGGTGCATACATGTTGATTACTGATATTTTCTCATTATATATACTCCCTTTTATCAGAATGTATTTACCTTCCCTATCTCTTTTAATCAGATCTGTTTTAACTTTGGCTTTGTCAGATATCATGATTGTAACTCCTGACTTCTATCTATCAGTTGAGGCCCAATAGGTTTTGCTCCAATCTTTAAGTCTAACCTTGTGAGTATCTACCCGCTCCAGGTGTGTTTCTTGTAGACAACATATGGTAGGATTTTGGATTCTAATCCACTTTCCAATTTGTTTTTTTTTTTTATGGGTGAGTTCATCCCATTCACATTCAAAGTTATGATTGTCACTTGTGTATTCCCCAGCATTTTGATATTCTCTCCTACTTCTGTCCTTTCTACTTTTGCTATATCTTTTTAAACCAGTAGTTTACTTTTAATCAGTCTCCCTAATCTCCTCCCTTAATATGCTTCCCTTTCTGGCCCTTTCCTTTTTGTTACCTTGTTTTTTTTAGCATCCTTTAGGTTCCCTCCCCCCTCTATTTCCCTCCCCCTTTATTTTTCCCTTCTCACTTTACCTGTAGCATAAGACAGAATTCAAGACACCAATGGATCTAGATGCTCTTCCCTCTCAAAATTGATTTCAGTGAGAGTAAGGTTTATGTATTACCTATTAACATTCTCTTCCTCTCCTTCTTATTAGAGTATTCTTCCCCTTCCCTTCCCATACATATGTGTGATAAAGATTATCCTATTTATTTTATTTCTTCAAGTATGTCTTGGTGCCATCTTCAATTCCCCTTCTCCCTTTTCCTTTTTTTTTTGCATATCATCTTATAGCACTTATTACCACAATCTCTTCCTGTGAATGATTATTCTTATTACTATAATAGTGAATATAATTTTTGAGTTACAAATTATATTTCCCCCACATATTAATATATCTATATATTTATATCTATATCTATATATAATTAGATCTAATTGTTGCCAAAGAAGAAAGTTTGAATTAAAAAAAAAACATTTTTCCCCTTTTCCCTCTCTTTCTTATTCACCTTTTCTTGTTTCTCTTGATCTTTGTGTTTGGATGCCAAACTTTCTATTTAATTCTGGTCTTTTCTTTACAAATACTTGGAAATCCTCTATTTTGTTGAATTCTAGTCTGTTTTGATAGATAGGTGATCCTTGTTGAAGACCCAATTCTCTTGGCTTTCTGAATATCATGTTCCAAGCCTTGAGGTTCTTTAGTGTGGAAGCTCCCAGATCTTGTGTGATCCTGATTGGTGCTTCTTGGTATCTGAATTGTCTCTTTTTGTCTTCTTGTAGAATTTTATCCTCATCCTTAAAGCTCTGGAATTGGCAATTACATTCCTGAGAGTAGTCTTTTGAGGATTTATGTAGAAGGTGTTCTATGAACTCTTTCAATGTCTATTTTGCCCCCTTGTTCATGAATATCAGGGCAGTTTTCTTGGATTATTTCTTATAGTATGATGTTAAGATTTCTATTTTTTCCTGGATTTTCAGGTAGAACAATGATTCTCAAATTCTCTCTCTGTGATCTGGTTTCCTTATCTGTCATCTTTTCAGTGAGATATTATATGTGTTCTTCTATTTTGTCAGTCTTTTGACATTGCTTTATTAATTCTTGCTGTTTTACAAGATCATTGTCTTCCAATTGCCTAATTCTGGATTTTAAAGACTGGTTTTCCTTTTCAGTTTGGTCTATACTGCTTTTCGTGGCCTCCAGCTGTTCCTCCAATTGGGAGTTCTTATCCTTTAAACTCTTATTTTCTCTTTGAACTATTTCCCACTTCTTTTGCCAGATGGATTCCATCTTTTTGATAAGGTCCAATTTAAATTATCCAAGAGTTTGTTGACAAATTTCCATATTTTAGAAAGTTTTGATGCATTTATTTGAATTTCCTCTTCTACTTCCTATGTAGCCTGGGTTTTTTCTCTATAAAAATTTTCCAGGGTCAATTCCTTCTTCTTTTTTTCCTTGGAGGGAAGTTGTTGCTCCTGGGCACAATTTGCCATCACTGTGGAGGCTTTTCCTTCCATTTTTAGTCAGAAATCTGATTGAGATGGTCAGGCTCTCTGTGTATGGAGTTAAGGAGCAAGGATTTTGCCTGAGGCATGCTCTCAAATCTCTGTAGCTTCTGCTGTTTCCTGCCCTTCTCTGTGCTATCTTACCAAGTTTTGGTAGGAGCTTCTTCATCCCCTTATAGTGTGTAAATGCCCAAATCCCATGTACCTTCAATGATGAATCCTACTGTAAAGTCCCTTCATTCAGATGAATTTGTTGTTTGTTTGTTTGTTTTTGACTTTTGAGGTAGTCTATATCAGTCTGTGCTGAGGAGAGGACTAATTTTGCATCTAGATTGCTGTCATGTTTACCCGGAAGTTCTACACCTTAGTCTTAATGAGTTTTGAGGACATATTTTTGTATGTTTACTCATTTGCTTACTCATCTGAGAAATATAGAATTTGTTGAATTCCTAGGATTCAGGGTGACAATGAATATCTGTGCATATCTCTGTTGATGAAGATTGAAAAAATGATGTTTAAAAATTCTAATTGGATTCAAATAGTTAGCCTTCCTGTTTTCCTCATCATTGATTTACTTACCACTTACTTTATTTTGATCCTTGTGCTCATGTCCTTTTGATGTTTTTACATATACAGCTTGATAACTCTTCTCATGTAGTTGCGTATGCTAGGTTTGTTTGATTTTAGTAAGTGAAAACTTCAGTTAATCAGATATTTATGGAATGAAGTGTTCTAATTAGCTTACTTTTCTAGTCACCTATGAATATACCTTGAAAATATTTGTTTTGAATCTTGGTCTTAAACAATTATGAAATAGCTTAATAGAAAGTAGAACATATTCATATGACCAAATTTAATTTTTATATCTAATAATGTCATGAGTTTCTCATTCTATCACATATATACTGATTAAATGGATCTATATAAGCAAAAGAATTAAGATATTAGGAAAATAAGCTTATTCCAGGAAACAAACAAAAATACATAAAAATTCCATGTACTTAATTTCCTTGTGACTCAATTATTTTAAAAATAAAGTAAATATATTAAAAGACTACAATCAATGAAAGGTTTGGTTAAGTTAGGATAGTTGAGTTGGAGATGATTACTTTATAAATTACAAAGTTGAGGAAATATTTCCTGAAGTTTCTTCCTAAGAGCCCACAATTCTTAATGTATTTTTATTAAAATATTAAATCTTTTCAAGTCATTTGTTTGTTGTACTTCTACCAACTACCAAGGTCATATGAAGGAACTTTTAAAAACAACCCATTATATGCCAATCACTTTGTTAGGATCTGAAGATAAAACTGTGCCTCTGTGTTTTCCACATATAACTTCCTAATTCTCACTTCTAGCATTTTCTCATGCTTCGTCATTTGGAATTTCCTTTTGACATCTTTTTAATTTATTTCATGCTTATAATTTAAAATATGGAGTGAATTTATCACCCCAAATAAGAGTGAATGTTCCTGGAACACAAAGTTTGAGTCTTATTTTTTGGAATATTCCTTCCATTTCTCAGTTTAATGCTCTATTCATATAGTAGAATCACAAACTCATAGAGTGTGATAACTAGCAAAAGGTCTTTTGGAGGTCATATGGCAGCCCAGACTCTCATTTTACACATACCCAGTATCACAGAGGTAAATAGGAAGTCATTCAGTAGATTCTTGTTTATTTACTGTTGTTGCATGTTCATGTTGCTTTTGTTCTTCTATCAATCCATCTATACCTTTTAGGAGATCAGATGCTCTCATGCATTCCCACAGAGAGACAGTGAAAACAGTCACGTCAAACCCAGGGTTAGGAAATTCATTTAGGGTAAATTAGACCTCTCATATTTTTACATACTAAAATTATTTACTTTCAATTACATATTTTAGATGCTCATTTAATCTAAAATGAAAATCTAGATTTTGGATTTTTCAAATGTTGTTGAAAAACACAACACATATTTGAATATCTAATAATGTCATGAATTTCTCATTCTATCACATATATACTGATTAAATGGATCTATATAAGCAAAATAATTTTTGCTTCACACACAAAAGTGTTGAAAACCAAACAAAAAGCAAAACAAGCAAACAAATCATTTTATTCCTTTCATTTATCATCTTCCAAATTATACTCTTTATAGCCTGTCAGAGATTTGTCACAGGAAACTAGAGGGGCTAGAGGGAGGATTATATGCATGGTCTGTCTTAATGCTTAGTTGATGAAATACCCAAGTGGACTTTGTGGAGCATGAGTAGACATTCTGCAGTTTGTTCTAGTCCACTAACCATGTGGTAAGGAGAAACTTCTTCAATTAAGTATGTAGCAGGAACTGGGAAAGGGTTGGGGTGGAATATTTAAAAGCTACTAGTCAACTAGAAATTCATCCTTTTTTTCTGATTTTTTTTCCTTCCTGGCTGTGAAACAATAATGTGCAGAAAGAAGTCTTGGGTGCCTCTATCTGAGGCCAACTTGTGACTCATGGATATAGGCCTTGGTTCTTAGATGCTTGTTCTTTTATTTTAGGTGAAGGATATTGGAGAAAGAGAGAAATCTAGGAATTGATCATAGTCCAGATTTTTCAGCCAGATTTTAGCATTAGTATCCTGAGAGTGAGGTACAGCCTTTGGGACCCAGCCTAATGGTAGCTGAGAAGAGAACTCATCCAGAAGTGAACTCACAATTAGATGTAAATTTGATGGGACTAATGATGTGTAGAAGATGTGTTAAGTTTGAGACCACTGTCCTGAGGGATTGAAATGGGTTGGAGGTAAGCTATTGAATAATTCATAGTTATAAAACATTACCGAAGAATGTACATGTTAAAAAAAAAAAGATAGGCCCTTATTTCAGAGCAACTCTTGGAGTCCTTAAAAGAACTGTACAAATTTTGAAAGGCAATCTAACACATTCTCCCCTCCTCATCAGTTTGAGATCTAATTCATTGTCTATACAAAATGTAGCTCATCATCGATATATATAGATATATATATATATATATATGTATATGTATATATATATATTGATTGTATTACCAATGATATATATGTGTGTTTATATATGTGTTTGAGTATACAAAGATATCCATATATATATCTTTATCTATCCAGAAGTTTTGCAAAACAAATCTTTCAGTGCTAGGTAACTGGGAATGTAGAGTCATGCAAAATGAAAAAAATTACATTGATTTCAAGGAGTTTTTTTAGAGCCATTCAAGATGTAGGCTTCCAAAATGGAAAGTGATAATTATTATATAGAAATAATGTGAAAAGATGAGGAATGTAGAATTATCAAATACATTAAGTGGAAATATGCTCCTTGAGCATACTATTTGTTATTTCTTCTTTCCCACTTCAGTGTCTCATATATACTCCTTATATTATTGCTTAAGAAGTTCTTGGTGATTTAAATGAGTAAAATGAATATTAACAGAACCTTTACATAATTAAATTTTTATTCATCCCTTTTCTTTTAATATCACCTTCATTTTCAGATATAGCACCCCCCTCTTCAATATCCATTATAACAACATTTAAAAAACAAATAAGAAAAAAAATGAGCCAAATGAACCCATCAACCAAATATGGCAGTACATGTGACATTTCCTGCCTATGGTCCCCTATTGCTGTAAAGAAAGGAGAGGTATATTTTTTTCATTTTTTTTTCTCTTGGACTAAGCTTAATAATTTTAAGTACATAGATTTCAATTTCAGTTTTTGCTTTTGCTTTCCATTATCATTGTTATATAGTTTTATGTATTGTCTTCCCAGTTTTGCTTATTTGACTCTGAAAGATTTTATAGAAATATTCCCATGGTTATATAAATTCTTTACTTCTTCACATTTATTATTTTATATGGCACAGTAATATTCTATTATGTCTATATGCCACAATTTGTTTAATAATTGTCCAATATATGATTATCTAATTTGTTATTGATTCTTTGCTACCATGAAGTGTTCTGCTCACTATTCTGGTATATATAGGATATTTCTTTCCACCCACAAATATCCTTTCATATAGTTAAAATATCAAAATGTATATTGACCTTCTATTTCTGATTTATTCATACTCCCTTATTTATATAAATCTTTGCATGTTTCCTTATTATGCACATCTTGAGAACAAACTAAAATCAAGGACCCTCCATTGCTTTTTCCAACAGAATTACTTCCCTGTATCAGGGTTAATTTGTCAAGGATCAAAGACCAGAGATTTAATTAGGGTTGGGTGTTTACAGCTTTGGTTCAAGATGCCAAAACTTAAAGGGCACATTCACTCTGTCATTGTGTAGAAACAGTTGAACTTTGTACTTAGTTAACAAGAATAATGATTTAAATAGGAAGCTACCAAATGGTGCCTTCCATTTTCTGGTGATATTTTAATCTTGGTCAGAGAGAGGATTCTTGTCCTTACATGGGCCGCTCTGGTTTACTCCACCATCTGGGCTCTACCCCTTGGAGATCTGAAAGCAGAAGATGCCTTCCACCAGCAGCTGCTTTCCAAGGGAGGTCCTTCCTTGGAAAGCCTCACAAAAAGCTCAGTATGATTCAAAATATATAAGCCAAAATCTTTGATACAATTTTGAATAGCACTGAAATTCATATCTTTCAGAACTAAAATGACTTTTGACTCAATGTATTCTGTGCTGATCAAAGCACATCTAGAGTACTGTGCTCAGTTTGGGCTATCACATTTTAGGATGCACTTTGATAAGCTGAATAAAATCTAAGAGTGCATCTAGAATGACGAATGTCCTCAAGCTCATGCCACATGAGGAAGGGTGTGGTAAGAGATTATAGTTCTTTTAAAAGAGTTGAAAGGCTGCCATATGCGAGAGGAAATAATTTGTTCTATTCATTCCACAAGATAGAATTAAGAAAAATGGGTGGAAGTTACCAAGAGGCAAAAGTCAAATGTTCAGTCTAATGTTAAAATTATATCAAGGAAAAATGATAATTAAAGCAATTTTAAAGTGTAACATACTGCTTCTAGGGTTAATATGTCCCTCATCACTGTATATCTTTAAACAAAAACTACATGATTTGTACTAGTTGGTCATTAAAGTTCCTTTCAACTCAAACATTTTGTGATGTTCTTCTGGAGAATAGGAAGACAGATTCAAAGGGTTTTTGTTGTTGTTGTTGTTTTCTCTCTACTACATGAGAGATTCTACTAGATCTAGGTGACCTAAAAATTGATAACTAACCTCTGTTTTCTTTTCAGGTATGCATAAGTCTATAAATGCATATATATATAGTAATTAGTTAGCTATTATAGGTTCAGCTTATGTGCTATTTTGATAGATTATCCATTTGAACTGAGTTATAAATATTATCTATGTGCTTGATTTTTCTTTATTACTTCTAATGTCAATGATTCTGTGATTTTATAGATGGACATATTCCCTGTAATAACAAAGAATGCATTGTATCCATACTTTCTTTTTATTTTCTATTATTGTCTATATTATCTTACTGACTTTGCACTAAATGGGTTCCCAATGGGTTGGTAGATGTCTTAGGTCTTTCAAAACTCCATATATATCAGTGCAGAAATTAGTTGCCCACCTCTTCACTTTCTCAAATTTCCCTCTGACACTTTTGGGCATAGGCTATGATTTAAAACATGTTGTGGATGTTGTTTAACTTCTATGTCCCTGTATTGACTTTTAGGCTAGGTATATCACTGATTCTTTGGCAACTGTATCATTAATTCTAAAATTTATATCAATGCAATATTACTGGGGAAAATAAATTGAAAGTATAAGCTTCTGATATGTGTAGTAAGTTGTCTGAGTTTAAAAATACTGTGCAAGCTCAATATGGTGGGTCATATTTAAAGTATGTTACCAAGGAAGCTAAGGTTGGTGAATCTCTTTAGCTTAGGAGTTCCAAGTTTAAGTGAATAGTATTTAGGTTTAAGTTTAGGTAAGTGTATTAAGTTTAGGTGTATGGAGTGAACTTGCCAGGTTTCAAGGTAGCCTATTCCTTTAAAAATATATAGGCATTTATATGTATATATATATAATTTTAGAGGCTTTATCCTCATAATAAGACTAAGTATATATTTTTTACTTTTACCTACCCTGCTTCTGTTTCTCCTTTTTGGAACTAGAACAAGTCTAATTCCTCTTACCCATGAGATTCCTTCAAATACTCAGAACAGCTCTTATATCTTCCCTGAATCTTCTCTAGATGCTTATATTTTTTAATTATTTTTTGAAAATTTTATTTAATTAGTTAATTTAGAATATTTTTCCATGGTTAAAAGATTCATGTTCCCCCCCCACCCCCCCAGTAACTGACGTGCAATTCCACTGGTTATTACATGTGGAATTGTAGATGCTTATATTCTTAAACAAATTCTCATGTGTCTCAATATTGTGCTTGCCCTTTCTTGGGCTCTCTTAAGATTATCAATGTCATTCTTGAACTGTTATGCATAAAACAAAACTGAACCATTCTGATGAGGTCTCCTGAAGGTACATATAGCACAGTGGGACTACCACCTCTCTTTCTTCATGGAAACTCAACTCATGATTGCATTAGTTTGCCAAAGTAACACTGTTGACTCAGATGGAGCTTTTAGTTTTAGATTAAAAATTAATATCCAAAATACTCCAAGTATTAGATTTAATAAGATTTATTAAATAATAACGAAGCAAAAAGGAAAATAAAAGACTAGAGAAACAGAGAGAGCTCACCCAGCCACACATGGGGGGAAAAGAGAGAGTGAGGGAGGAGTTATACTGAAGCTTCCTCGATCCAGCGAGAAGCCTCAAAGTAGGAAAATAGAGGAAGGATAGAAGTTTTGTATGCCACGAAGGGGGTGGCGGAGTCAAGTGAGAGATATGAGGTGGCAGGAATGAGTCAGAAATCCAGGCCTTATTAATTATCAAGGAGCCACAGCAGAAACTCCGATCAGTGGACTACTCAGAAGGCTTATACCCGTCCAGTGATCCAGATTTAATACCACACAGGTTGGAGATATGATAGAAAAAAAGAGTGTGCCTCGCTGAAGGCCAGGTCCCAGGTGGGAGAGGTAGATCAGGAAAGGAATCAAAGATGGACCTTGGCCAGAGGCCAAGCTCCAGCAAGGACAGGCATCAGTGAGAGCTGAGATCCAAGTGAGGAAGAGAGAGAGAAGGAGCTTGCTGCGGCCCAGTATTTAATCTCTTTGATATGACACAATACACATGAATGATTATCATTGGTTAATGACAAGGTATAGGTGTGGTTTCTCTTAGCCAGGTGAGCGCAAAGAAACCTGTTTTCCCACCTAACCTGGGGGAATCTGGGGTCAAGGGTCAGAGGTTTTCCTAGCCATGGGCAAGACTGAGCATGCTCAAGACTAAGCATGCTCTCTTCTAAACCACTCTGTACACACTAACTGTTTCCCTTGCCCATAGCCAGGGGTGGACTGCTACATCTCCCCCTTTTTGTTTAACATAACAATAAGTAGTACAATATCAAAATGCAATAACATTATAACATTAACAAATACAAACACTCTGGTGCATAATCATATCCAGATACAGAGATGAAAAACCAAACCAGATTGTAGAACTCAGATATCACAATCAAGTGTGAACATCAGCATAAACTGATTCAGTGATACATCTTAAAAATCCCAAACTGATCTTTCTATCTACATGTCTGCATATCAAAATCAATGTAACAGTCTTAGTAGATACCAAATTATTAAGAAAATAATTTTCACTCTACTGATCCTGGTTTAATGAGGTAGAATTCTATGGCTCACATGACAGGTGCAATAATCAGACATGCCACCTTTCACAGTCTTGACTATCAGAAGTTGTCAGTCTTTTCAACAGTTAGCAAAATACTATCTCTGGAGATGAAGGATAAGTCCTTCTTGTCTCTCATACTGATACTGCATCTTGGGGATCTATTCGTGCTCACTTCCAGATGCCTGCCACATAGGAAACTGGTTGGTAGCTTGATGCCAGGACATCTAGCGACTGAGAGCATCAGTGCGCCATATCTCTGCATTTCCCAACCTCAAACATCCATTTCATATGGAAAATGCATAAGCGTGACTAAGGTTGTCTGGTCCATAACGAAAGATTCATTATGATTCCCCTTACATGCAATCAGACATCACTCTCCAGAATAGTCTTCTGAAAATTAACAAATACAGTCATGTTCTCGTAGCTGAAACAGTAACATACTTGCACCTTTGTAGTTCTGGATCAGAGCATCAACAGTACTTTCCTTGTACTTAAAATTCTGGCAATAATTGTGCAAAAGAAAAATCAAAGTTGAATACTTGAAAATGAATCAAAAGTGTTCTCTCAAATGAAAATACTGATATCTATAAGATTCTTCTCCCCCTTTTTCTTTTATTTGTGTGTTGGGAGACATCCCTTCAAAGAAAAAATCCTCTCTGAACAATTCTGGAGGACCATGTATATAACATATCAAATAATCTGAGAAAATGACCCTGGGAACCTGATCCCAAAATTAATACAAAATTCTAGACTCTTGGCTCACTGATTATGTGGTATCTTTGAAACTGAGCCAATGTGTAATATCAGAACTTACATTCCTGATGATTTCTATTTCCCGATCTAAATAGATCAAAATTTGCCTTGTATATGAACATAATTTTGCACCATTAAAGGCCTTGCAAAACATTAACGCAACAATTATTGTGAAATTTTTAACAAATACCAATATTCCCATACACTTTACATTCTGATTTGTAGCTTAAGTAACCATGATGATGATAATGAAGTAATATTTCAAGTTCTGACTGCATATCTCTTATATCATCCTTATTTAAATCTCTGCTTGTATAAATAAACCCATCAATATGATAACCAAGCATATAACATTACCAATATTTGCAAAATTCATTCTACCAAACCAATGTTTGGTGAAATAGAAGCTTAAATTGTTTTTCATGTAGAAACAATTTCTACAGTTTCTTGTACCTATAGAATTTGACATAGCTTTTTCTTTCCTAGTTGTTAATGTATAATATTCAATGTGCTTTTTCTACAAGCTTATCCGTGCCTGTTGTGTCATGTTTTCAATACATACTCCAAAAAAGTAAAACTTAGATTATACTTTGCCCTTGCTCCATGCATTTGTGTATAATAATTTGTTCCACCTAGGAGAGACAATGACTGTGCGTCCACAGAAATTGTCAAACCCAGAGTCCTCAGTGTGCTCCTGAGGTCTTTCATATACCAGAACATCTTCCAGTATGTGAAAGGGAAGCCAATAGATCCTGAATCCAGCAGCCGTCTGAATTCTGGGACTGTTGGGAGAGAGCAAGAAATTGTTCCTATCAAGATATTACCCATAAAGACAGGGTATCAGGAGTAATGGTTAACAATGGTATTAACACTTAACTACACCTATGGTAGTCAGCACATAATGCCCATCCTGGTATTGTCAGGAACATAATCTTTGCCTGGATGTCAATGATCTTTTACAATAACTCAGGTTCCTGATTAAAGATTTCCTAGTGCATTTTGCCTGATCTTTCATCCTTTCTTGAGAGTAACATCAGTATCATCTGTCCATTAAACATGCCTATGCAGCATTTTCTGCTTAGCACCTCATTTTTCTTGTCAGAGGTATCAGATCTATGCCATGAATGAAAGTTGCCTATCTCCTACTCTTTGGAGAGTCATACCAATGTCTATACCCTTGTTGATAGTGGCATTTCTTACAATACAAGTAGTAGTTTTACAGTGCATACAAAACAAATTCCTTTCGACAGTATCATATACAAAATATAAGGTATACATTAGTAGCTAAACAATTGTAGCTATTTCATCTCAATCCCATAGTAAAGTCTTTGGAGTGTGTGATATATCTGGTGTCTTAAACAGATATGAGTGTGTCTTAGTCCTTCTGAGTTAACATACTTGATGTTGTTCTGGGTACCACATATCAATGGATGTCAGCATGACAAGTGTCCATCAGTAGCCTAAAAGCACATGTCTCTAATAGTGTAATGTCATTGTTCTGGAGTGATATTAGTCACCAGAGAAGTGTCCTTCCAGTGAGCCTGGATTGAGGCTGGCATGTAGATAACTGATGTCAACTGTGTTCGTCTGCTTCTCTTCCTGGTCTGTGTCAGCTGGCATGAAGCATGATGTGGGTGACCAGATGTTTTCATTATCTGTGAACATACAAACAAGACCTCGACCCAACGTTATCATCCCCTTGGGTCCCTTACAGTCTTAATATCCTGATGATATTCAAACTAATTCAGGTATATCATACAATGTAATCTTTATCATTACATTCAATACTGATTATTGCAAAGCTTTAACTTATATTCCTTCTGGGGTAAAAAAGAGATAGATGATTAGTGATATCATATCCACCCTTTTTTCTTATGAAAGTGGAGATGTCACAGTTTAACAAAATTGACTTCTAGATAAGTCTGATTCTAATAAAGACATGTTGTTTGCAAATATAATGTACCCTTCAAGACAATAATCATAATTACATTTTGGATAGCAATAACCTTTTGTGCTGCCAGTGGACAGCATTCATTGTGGTGTCAAAACATTCACAATTGTACCCTTTGATATTTGATCAAATTTGGCTAAAATGGAACAATTCCAATAAAATGATTTTAAGTTACATATTGTACCAATACCATTCAAAATTTTCAGTCATGTGATAAAGTTAGATCTTATAACAAATACCCATATATTCATAGAACAGAATGTCAGTCAGTGACTTAACGATATTCTTCTGCATGTAAATAGTTTTTCATACAAGTACATTTGTGTGGATAGTGTGTTAGACCTGCCTATAGGGCCATGATGTTGCCTTTACATGTGCATGTGCTGATTTTCTGGTGTCCTGTGCCAGACACCTCTGCCATCTATCCTTCTTCTGGGCAGATTTTCTT
The DNA here is from genome assembly GCF_027887165.1 of Monodelphis domestica. NCBI lineage: Eukaryota > Metazoa > Chordata > Mammalia > Didelphimorphia > Didelphidae > Monodelphis > Monodelphis domestica. Next base: position 253,343,501 of record NC_077233.1, read on the forward strand.
GCCATCAGATGCTCTTGGTCATCTTCCATGGACTTCACATATCTGAGAAAATAGACAAAAAATCTCTACCCCAAATGAAAGCCTAATTGGGTCTTAGAAAGTTAGAAAGTGACAGAACATATATACCTTCAGTTTTTGAACCTTGGGGCTCATAAATTCCTTTGAGCTCTATTTACCATAGCTTGCATTTAAGCCATGAGCTATCCAATTCAGCCCATGCATTGCTGTTAACGGCACTGCTATTCCAAGCTGTTTGGAATAGACAATTGTGCACAATTTTTCACAAGATATGTAACTACTTTGCTCACTTCTTCATTTGAGCTTGAACCCACAAACCAGGAGAGTAAGTACCTCCTATCATTTCTCACAGTTCAAACTTTATGTCAGGAGCATGTTGAAATGCATCCTTTGCTCCAAAATATGCAGTAGATATCTATCAGGGGTGAAATTAATCCACAACAGTTTGCATTGATAAGCAATATCCCATGCTTGTACAGGACATAGATGTAGAATAGATTTGGCCCTCTGCTAGAGCAGAGAATGCTAGCAGGTGTCTGTTCAAAAGAATCAGATTCATAGCTATTTGTGTGTGCCTTTGCAAACCCATAATCATAAAACCATCATACCATAAATCACATATGACTTCACCCACGTGTGCTGTGATCTTAAGCATTTGTCTGTCTGCACACAATTTTTGCTTTTTGAAAAAATTCACATTGTGCAATTATTAAAATTATAGTATTGTCTTATGCTGTAAAAGTATGCACAGCATTATCAAACAGTTGCACAGGAGTTGTTATTTCTGAACTATTGCAGTTAACTTCATAACTGAAAATATCTTGATACTGTGACTAGGATTATTACCTTCATCTGCCAATTCTGCAAACCTTCACTGCAAAAATAGATCATATTGTGTAAGTAACATTTGAATTTGCATTATTAGCATAGGTCTCATTTCAATATCATGATCAGCTTCCATATCTGTAATTTGAGTAAATGGCAGTATTGCCCCTTTCAAATCATTAATAAATCACTGTACTGAATAACAAATTACTTGATAACTTTAGTAATTAACCACTGGTAAACAGATTGAATCCTTCCAACCATGCTTTCACTCTGCTGAGCATGTGTCTTAATTTTCATAGTTGAAGCTATTCTAGTTATAAATCATTTGCTTTCTGGATACAGGTACATTAATATGCCTCATAAAAAGTTTCTGAACTGCATACAGGTTGTTTGAATAATCTCTGGCCAATATTTATCTTGTTGTCCTTATGTCCTGCTTAGGAAATTGTTAATAATTCCTCCATAGTTAAAATTAGAAAGCATTAGAAATTCCTTTAAATCATATTCCAATTCATGCTTGTCATATCTTAGTAATCAATTTTCCTTCTAGCCAATTACAGCATTAGTGATAAAAACTTGCTGGGATGCTGCCTTCCATGTGGCTCCAGGGAAGCCACGTGGCTGAGAGAGAGAAAAAAAAATTCATGCAGCTTCAGATCTAAGCTCAAACCTTAAAATTCCTGTGTGCACCTTAATTACCTCATGATTTATACCACAATTCCATTGCAGATAAAACATTTCTAGTCCTGATATTCTGTGGCATATGACAAAAGTCAGAGAAAGATTTTTAATTTTCTTTAACTTTCTCTATCATGAAATATAAGCAGACATTCCTTTACAATTTTGCCTCGTCCAACCCAAATCAGAAAGATTTGAGTTTAAAATTCACTTTACCCTCTTTAAGTCAGGTTTTTCCTTCAACAAAAGCCTGCCTTTACCTGGCCGGACCTCAAACAAAGGATTTCCTAGGACCCTTTTCAAATGCTAAAGTTGTGGCAGGGTTAGCTGCTAAGAAAAGCAGTTTGCCCTGCCTTGGACTACAGAATCACAAAATATCTTTTCAAACTAGGCTTTTTTTTAAAGTAACTCAGGATTATTACCTTGATGTATTAATTTTGCTGAGACCTGTGGTTTTATTAGCAAAAGTTTTTAGAAATTATCTCTGTTGCCAAGTGATTCTGATACTAAAAGTGCCATGCTTTGTTTGAGTCAAAGCAACCACTTCCTGCTAAGCCTTTCAAATTCATGAGTCAGACAAGTTCTGAAGAGGCACAGGAATTTTCTTGTGAAGATTAGCTTGCTCCCTGCAGAACTTTTGAAATAAACAATGTTTAAGTAAAAAACTCCTTTGCAATAAACTTATATTTGCAGTAGCTTCTGCCTTGCTATGTTTATTTTTCCCTAGCCTTTCACATTTTGGCTAAAATAATTTAACATACTGCTCATTTGCATCTGTTTAGAAGCCTGAGTCTTCGAGCCTTTGTCTTAGAACCTGGTAACTTTGAATTTGCACTTTCCTAATGAAATCTTAACTCCTGCTTTTTCTTTTCCTATCTGTTCTGTTTGAAATGCACTATGCCAAGGTAATTGTGATAGAATTACACTTTGTGGTGAACTGCCTGTTTTAGATAGAGGAGATTTCCCAAGTTACAGAAATCATGTCAGTGAGAGGTTGGGGGTGGGGTTACAGCCTTCACCGCTTCAGAAGTCCTTTGCTAAAGTCAGATCCAGCCGGAGCTACCAAATTCTGTGGTGCGGTTTCGCTGGGTTGAAATTTTCCTACCCCTCCCCCACCTCAGACTTAGCCTCAGGTTAGCAAGCCTGTAGTATTGTATTTGTTTCAAAGGAGAGGAAATCTCTGAGCTTTTAAATTGGTATCTCCTTGGCCAGCTCCTGCCTCTTCCTGCTTTGTGCTGAAGCCTGAGGCTTTGTTTCCTGCGTTTGTGAAATTGCTTTCTCCCCAGAACTAGAAGTTTGGAAAGGTAGAACTCTAAAAATCACACTCCGACCGACCATGTGTTCAATAGTTTGCCTGCCTCAGTTTCCCTCATCCTGATATTTTTCCAATCTTTGTCTCAGGTAGTTTTCGCTTTTGAGACCTTACTTCCTCCCCTGTCAATCAACGACATTAAGAGTCAAACAGGTTTCAGAGGAACCAATCACTCCACCCCCAGCAGAGGAAGACTTACCGTCTTCGGCCAAAAAGACCGGTAAATTTCCTTGGACTCCGTCACCACTAAGCCTTCTTTTGTTCTTTCCTCCCTCTCATGAGGGGATGCGTCCTGCCCCAGCTGTGTTAAATAAAGGGTTGAAACCCACGAGGGTGCCAGAATGAAGCTTCCTCGATCCAGTGAGAAGCCTCAAAGTAGGAAGATAGAGGAAGGATAGAAGTTCTGTATGCCGCGAAGGGGGTGGCGGAGTCAAGTTAGACATGAGGTGGCAGGAATGAGTCAGAAATCCAGGCCTTATTAATTATCAAGGAGCCACAGCAGAAACTCCGATCAGTGGACTACTCAGAAGACTTATACCCGTCCAGTGATCCAGATTTAATACCACACAGGTTGGAGATATGATAGAAAAAAGAGAGTGCCTGGCTGAAGGCCAGGTCCCATGTGGGAGAGGTAGATCAGGAAAGGAATCAAAGATGGACCTTGGCCAGAGGCCAACCTCCAGCAAGGACAGGCATCAGTGAGAGCTGAGATCCAAGTGAGGAAGAGAGAGCGAAGGAGTTTTCTGCGGCCCAGTATTTAATCTCTTTGGTATGACACAATACACAGGGATGATTATCATTGGTTAATGACAAGGTATAGGTGTGGTTTCTCTTAGCCAGGTGAGCACAAAGAAACCTGTTTTCCCGCCTAACCTGGGGGAATCTGGGGTCAAGGGTCAGAGGTTTTCCTAGCCATGGGCAAGACTGAGCATGCTCAAGACTAAGCATGCTCTCTTCTAAGCCACTCTGTACACACTAACTGTTTCCCTTGCCCATAGCCAGGGGTGGACTGCTACATACACATAGCTTAAAAACAATAACTTAATGTTGTTAATGTGAACAAAGGGAAAATGATTCTTTGGATAAGAAAAGAATTCTGGGACATGGAGTCCAAAGATTCAAGATTTTCTAATTAGACATAGTCCACTAAGAATCTCAAATTGTTTTCAGAATAATTTTCATCAGATGATGTTTCTCTCATTTTGGACATGTGGAGTTCATTTATTATAGCCAAGAGAGTAGGCTTTACATTTTCCTTATAAAATTTCATCTTATTAGATTCAATCCTATGCTTTAGTTTGTCAAGATCTTTTGTGGACTTTGTTTATATAACCACTGTGTTAACTATCACTCCTAGATTCAGGTCATCAGATTTTTGATGAGACTGTGAGGCTCAGCCCAAAAATATTCAACTGTCCATTTTTGAAAATATTTCATTTGGGTGATAGAACTGGCTCTTAAGTCTGAAGAAATATATATTTGTCAGGTTCCAGTTCCTTCAACAGTTTATAGTGACAGAAAAATAGGCAGTCAGACTGTTGAACATAATATTAAGCAAAGGATATAATTATACAATTTATTAAATTTTTTCTACCTGAATTTTAGTTGGCTTTAAAAAAATAAATAATAAAAAATGTGGACAGAGTATTGCTCAATGTCTATATATAAGTGCTTTTGTAATAAGCTCCAGCCTTGAAAGTTCCTACCAAACTTAAAAGTTATTGAATAGAGTATCAGCCTTATTATAATCAATAAAACTCATCAAGCTGTTACTTTTAGATTGATGAATGTTTTACCACAGTAATTTTTAAAGATTATTGATCAAACTGTGCAGGAATTGGAGTTTGCATCAGTGGAGGGAGTTCATATATATATATATATATGTATATATATATATATATATATACATATATATATATATATATATATATGTACATAGAGGCAATGAAATAGACAGAGCACTGGACATGGAGTCATGAACATAAAGACTTGAGATCCCTTGCTAGGTATTTGACGTTGGGCAAGTCACTTAAACTCTGTCTTAATATTTTCATCTGTAAAAAGAGATGATAATAAAATTTACCTTCCTAAATTATGAGAATAAAATGGGATATTTATAAAACCCTTTGAAATCCTTAAAGGGTCATGTAAATAATATTATTTTTGTAATAATAGTAATACTACCAGCATCAATAGCCATAGCAGTGATAGCAGCAGTAGTTGTAGTTTTAAAAATCATAGTTATAAAGTGCCTAATACTGTGCCAAGAACTGGGGAAACAGAAAAAAAAAAGAAAAATAGTCCCTTCCCTAAAGAATTTTACACTCTAATAGGAAATATGACCTGTAAATAACTATTTTCTAACAATATAAGGACAAGATTAATTAGACATGGTCTCATAAGAAAATAGTGACCAAATCACAAGTACTTGAAGTAATGAAATAGAATATTATCTGCTTAGAAGTTTCTGTTGGCCCAGGGATGAATGTGAGAAATGTTATCCATGCATTTAAACTTGACTATAAGTTATTTTTATCATTCAGAGAATCATTGAATCTTTTGATCTGAATGGAAAGAAAACTTAGAGTTCACATATTCCATCCAGTAAAATATTGTCCATCCTTTTATTTCTAGTGACAGTGAACATGTGACAAGGCAACCCATGCTTTGCATAATATTTTATACTCTTATGATAAGATTATGTTTCATTTAACCATATAGTTATAATATAGCTATAGTACATTTGTTTGTCATCTCCTTTAGTTGGTTAGAGGTTTTATGGAGATACATAATAGGATTTATCATTGCAAGGAATCTCAGAGTTTAACTAGTCTAACATTTATTTCACAAGCGAGGGAAAAAGCCTGAGAGAATGAAGTCACTTGCCCAAGGCCATTCAGGGACAGGTAGAGTTCTGATATTAATTCAGATGCTAGAAGCAAACAACCTGGAATTTAGAGGAACAATCAAGTAGTCTTACACTTTTTATGTTGACTATCTCTTATCTTACCTTTGTAGTTTTCTTAGTGTCTAAAATGATTTTTATTGATTTTAGGCACTTAAATCATTGAATGATTTGCTGAATCATTATTATATAAATAAATAATATAATTTCTGATCAGTTCTGATTAATTCAATTGCTAAACAATGTTCCTATGAACATATGCCATTAATTCTTACATTAGTTTTCATTTTAAACACTAACTGCTGGCAAGAGCAGTTTATGGGTAATTTGTGTTAATGTAGTTGAAATAATGCTTTTTTCTTATATAAACTACTGACATGTCACATGTATACAATAGATGTGTTTTGCTTTCTGGATGATTCTAAATTATGGTCAAATGAGCATAGTTTTAGGCCTAGAAGAGGCCTCAAAAACCATCTAATTCAAACTCATCATTTTATAGAATGGGGTAATAAGATCTAATAAGTTTAAGTTATTCGTCCTTTGCTTAGGTACTGACAGAAGTGGAATTTGAATCGGGTCTATAGCTCCAAATTCATTTGATCTTTCTAATGTACATACTATTTACATTGCTTATTTTAAATCTCTTCTTCGGTCCTGTGTATTGGGTTGTTGGTCTTGTAGTGAAAACTGCCTGGATTAAGTTACTTACTAGTGGGATGACCCTGGGCATGTCAGTTAACTTCTCTGAATGCCAGTTTTCTTATCTATAAAGTTAGTGTTAGATTTGATGACTTCTAATTTCCCCTTTAGGTTTAAATTTTTGAAAGAAAAATTCATCTCTTTGTTCCATGATTATACATTCTGCTTGGATCCTGCCTTACATGAACCTTATATGTCCTTCTGGGTAATTTTTCATTTGGGATAAGAACAAACAAAAAAGAACCAAAACAATTGGAATGCTTCATTCATACTTAGTCTTCATGTCTTTTTTTTTTGTCCTTTAAAAATTTTATTATAAACCTAATCAAAGACATTTTTAATTCACAAATGAAAAAGATGAATATGGCATGACAAATTTGTTATGTACAGTTTATCTCTCAAAATGCATATTAAATTTATCATGGTAGAAACAAAATTGTTCTGTTCATGTTTCCTTCCAGACTCGTTTTTCTTTGTATTTTTATAATATCAACCCATTCTCCTTTCTTTTCCTTTTTAAAAAATTGTTTCTGTTTCTTCTTCCAGTATTGTTTCTTCTTGACCACCATCTTATTTAACTGCTTTGGAATATTCCATAATCTTTGATCATCACAATACCCTGAATCTTAGCACTTTAGAATTTGGAATGGAGCTTGCTGGCCATCTAACCCAACAATATTTGAAATAAAATAGTCAACCATAGTCAATCAACAAACACTTATCAGGGTAGCTAGATGGTTCAGTGGATAAGAGAGCCAGGCTTGAAGACAAAAAAAATTGGGTTCAAATGTGGCCTCAAATATTTTCTAGCTATGTGACCCTGGGCAAGTCACTTAACCTTAGTTGCCTAGCCCTCACACACCTTCTGCCTTGGAATTGATAATATCAATTCTAAAACAGAAAGTTAGGATTTAAGAAATGAACATTTGTTAAAAGTTCCTATTATGTGCTATGCATATACTAGGTACAGGAAATAGTGTAGAGCCTTATGCTAAACAAATGGTTATCCAGATCTTCCATGATGACTTTTTATTAGCAGAGTTTTCATAGCTCTCATTATTAGGATTATTTCCCTTGACATCAAATAATACCTTGTGTTTTTGTACCTTCTACCCATTAGTCCAGAGACAGACTGGCCTGGGCTTTCAACCAATAGCTGACAGTTAAATTTCCAGGGTAAGCACTTATACCTTAAATTGTCAAAATGCTCCAAACCATGCTTTTGATTTGTTGTTTTGTTGATTATTTCAGACTTAAGAAAGTGATGGGGAAAAAGGTTAATAACATAGATCAGATTTTAAAATGTTTCCCTCTCCCCCAAAGCTGGTTGTTCAAACATTATTACAACCCTATATTGCTCCTAGTTTCTTTCTCTGCTTTCTGGAGACAAGAACTTATTTGTCTAATCCCTTTTCTACATGTTGTTTGGTCATTTTTCAGTCATGTCAGACTCTTTCTGATACCATTTGGGTTTGTTTGTTTTTTTAAACAAAGATGGATATTGTAGTGGTTTGCCATTTCCTTCTCCAACTCATTTGACTGATGAGGAAACTGAGGCTAACAGAGTTAATTGACTTGTGTGGGATTACACAGCTCATAAGCATCTGAGGCTGGATTTGAACTTGGGAAGACAGGTCTACCTAACTCCAGCCCCAGTGCTCTATCTAGTGCATCACCCAGCTGTGCTCCTTTTTCTACATGAGAGCCCTTCAGAAACCTGAGAGTATCTGTCATCTCCCACCTGTCTTCACGTTTGTAGACTCACATACCGCCAGTCCTTCAACTAATCCCTAGATGCAGCATTTCTGCATTTTCTTTTTACATTTCATTGTTTACCATAAGAATGAGTTTTGATAAGGTTATAGGAACAATCATCACTGTGGATTGTGTAATAAGATAATATTACATGTTGTCAGCCCTGAATGAATTGGACATATACAAATAATGAAACATACTGAAGCAACAAGCACAACCTGATCCATGATAGAACAATACCACATTGTTTATCTGGCTTCACTTCATCTTGATTTTGTAGGGAAGGGAGGGAAGAAGAGAGGGAGTTTCTTCTTCCTGCTCCTTCTTGAGTATTGAGTGTTTCTACATTCATGAAGGCTTCTGCCTTCCATGAAGGCTTTTCTTCAGTGTTCCCTAATACTCAGGTCTTGTTAAGTTCTTAAAAGCTAAACCAGCAAGGCACAAATTTGGGCAGGTTCTCTCAAGCTAGAAAGGGTTCTAGTAGGGACTTCTTCATGGACAAGGAGTATATTGTATGAGGGTTATCAATGGATAAGACAAGAGATACTCAGTGCCAGAGAGGTTTGTTATTAGATATTGATTTCTTTTTTTCACAGCAATTTATGAAGACCATCAAGGTATTGGGGGTAGGTGGGATGTAGAAAGTAGAGGTCACAATGTGGCTTAAAGGAAGGATCTCCCATTTGTCCAATGAAATCATGGTACCTTTGAAGTAAATTTGCTCATTCCATGAAACTGAAGTTGATCAAACTTTTTCAGCTATCCCAGCATCAAAACTTAAGTTAAGAAAGAGTGGATCTCCTCTTACAAATGTCCAATGGTTTCTTGGTTCCTTCCTACCAAAATGTCCTCTCCTGCCTACTCTTTATGTCTCTAGAGAGAGGAAAAGAAGGAAGGCTTAGAGAGGAACACACTCCAGAATTTCATTCAAGGCCATTGCTGGGGAATTCCCAGGTGATGGGTTGGTAGCTACCTTACACCTCAGATTTGCCATTTTCTAACTGGGCCTTTGAGGAGACTTTGGAGTTTCTTTCCCAGCCTTGTCGTATCCGTGTAAGTGGCCGATCGAAGCACGGCATTATCAGGATGAACTTCAAGACCAGCACCGTACAAGGAATGATGAGACTTAGTATATAGACTGAAGGGAGGTACCACCTGAGAATTGAAGGGCTGAGAAATCTGTTTCCACCATAAACGAGGGTATGTGCTGTACACAGGACCAATGTCAAGTATCCAAGTTTGGACTGGACAAATCGAAACTCCCTCCAGTTGACCATGTTGCTGACCGATGGCAAGGAAGTGATTCCCAAAAGGACAAATAAGAAAAATCCCAAAATGCCAAGGGCTAGGTAAGAGTCACTGATCCAGCCAGAGGTTGTGTTAAAAGGTTCAGTTTTATTGGCTTTTATCTGGTCAATGACTCTCTTGTTCAACTTCCATCTCACGTATTGGCGGATGGGTATCACCAACGTGTACAGGACATGGAGGAAGGCAAAGGCCAATGCCACAAGTCCAAGTTGTTTTCTGCAAAGCATCCAGTGGTCAAGCCATTTTGGAAAGCGGCTATATTTGGTACCTCGGTACAATTGCAAAATGGCAGCAATGATCCCAGGGAGGTAAACCAGGGCAAGAAGATTGAGAGCCATCCCTGGGAAGATACGATTTGGAATAGAAATGGCCAAGAGAAATGAAAAGTCTTTCTTTTCATTAATGTAGGGATAGATGATCTCTCTTATCACACAGTAAACAAAATAGAAAATACATAAGGCAGCAGAGAGGTATAGAGGAAATTTCCACATTGGAAAGAGCTGCAGGGGGTAGTTTTCAATCTCTCTGGCTACCATGAGAGTTCCTTGATCCACCGGAGTAAGCCCAAGTGTACAGCCAATATCCATCACCCTCTGCTTAGATTCTTTGTCATTTCCACAGACAAATACCTGCCTGCTTGCATCCAGGGTGCCTGACTGGAGAGCCCAGGCTGAGACTGTGTTAAATGCTTTCACAATTTTGGCTCTTGGCACCATTTGAGCGAGATATTCTGCATTGGATTCAGGATACTGATTAATTTTAAGGTTGTTGCTGACGTCCACCAATATTTTTCCTTGTAGTTCCTCAGCTAATTCTGTAAGAAAATCATAATGTTCTCGGTGGATTGCCATGATGATCACGTCGGACTTCTGGGCAGCTTCTGCATAGCTCAAGACGTTTATTCCTTTGGGGAGCAGACCGGACATCTCAGGGTTTCGACTGCCAAAGACCACAGAGTAGCCACATTGGAACATCTTATTGCCAATTGACCTTCCAAAGTCTCCCGTTCCAAACACACACACTGTATCTTGGTTGGGTGGAAAGTTCATGTTCATGGCAAGAGATTTCTCATTGGAAGAGTTTTCCTCCATAACTGTGAGAGGAGCCCGGCTTCCAAGTTTGTAACTTTGTTGCAGGCAGCTCCCTCTGTTGCTGCTGCCGCCGCCGCCGCCGCTGCTGCTGCTGGCAGCTGTCGGAAGCAGCTCGAGGTGGGAAGGGTTTGCTCCTCAGTCAGTCTTCATGTCTTTTGAGGCAAGAGAGCCAATAGTATAAACTCATATATCCAAGATAGTTGCATGGATCAGAATTTACCCTAAATTTTTCTGTCTTTTTTTTCTGTAGTTTTCTGTTTCCCCCGCATTTCTTTCTTTCTTTTTTCTTCCTTTTTCTTCCTTCCTGCTTTCCTTCCTCCCTTTCTTTCTTTTTCTTTCCTTCCTTCTTTCCTTACTCCTCCCTCCCCCTCTCTCTCTCACACACAACCCCCCCCCCCCCAGTTGCAGCCAGAGGGGAAAGGAAGGGGATGTTCTGTTCCTCTGATGACAGTCATTTCTATAGGATGTCAATCAAAGTGAGTTAGTAGAGTTGTCAGTACTCACATTAATATTGAAAAAGCATTAAGCTTTACAAAACAATAAAGATAGGCTTGAGAGGCACCAGCAACTCATTGATTTTAATCTGAATCAGATTAAATATTTATTTGAAAGGCTAAAATAAAGCATCCTTTAAAAAAAGCCAAGAGCTCTTGCTTTCACATCATTCCAGTGAGGGAGCAGGAAGGGGAAGAAACTGCTACTGTTCTCCTTGAATACTGCCTTAATGTTGGTGATTTGCAAATAAGAAGTATTTATTGTTTGATTTTTGCCTTCTTTGCAGCCTAAGTTTGGCAGAAACCCTGCAGCATTCTCTCTAGGAAGACTGTGTAAATGTATGCTTGGGGGGTCTTGTTGGGGAGGAGAGTGGAAAGAAAGACATTTCAACTGTCTGCTAGATATACCTATCAAATTATTCATTTCTCAAACTGCTTAAGGTTATTTAAATTCATAGCTTTTCAAACTACTGACAAGGTTTGCACACTGTGAAGAAAATGAATATTGTTAAGGGTTAAATGGACAGTTTCACACTTTAAATGCATTATAAATTCACCCCAGGCATTTTTCTACTGATTTTTCTCTCTATTATTTTATTTTGCAATCAGGGATTCTACCCAATTATGGAACATGCTGACAATCTGAATGACAACAGGAGGATTCAAACAAAAGTGACCCACCATAGAAGCCTGGGCATGTGATATTGAAGCAGGATGTAAGCTTTCACATATATATTTGTGATTCAACTTCAGGAAACCTGTATGAAGGAGCATGCCCTGTTTAGTGAACAATGTCTTTTTGAAAAGGTTGATGTCCATTTATATGATACTTCATGCAATTTGCATATCTTGCTATATCTAAAGCCATGAAAAAATATTTTTAGAAGTGGTCATCCTGAAAGTGCAATCTATCTATCAAGAGAAATTGGGCTCCCAAAATCAATACCTTAAAATCCCGTATAGTTTAACTGGCCTGCCAAATGCTTTTGAAATTTTGTAATGCTGAAAATATTTTAGATGTGGAAAGGTTTGACCACTTAGGTTTTTTTCTTTTATCACTATTTGTCAATCCCTGAACAACTTTCATAACTCTAATATTTGGTCATTTATATTTATTCCCATATTAAATTTATCCTTATTATTAAATTTATAGTTCAAAGGAGGTATTGATCTTTGATTTACAAAATCCTCATCTGGATTTACTTCTTTGGAGAGATTTCCTCTTTTTCTCTGTATCACTGCAATACAATTTCCATAAATCAGAAAAAACATATAATTCTCAGTAGATGCTATAAAATTCTGGACCTTACTCCATAAGGTAGTTTTGGGGTAAAATTTGAAGTCAAATTTATTTACTTATTTTAGATTCTTTTGTTAAGCTGGGAGGGATTTTTTTTTTTAAACTTAAGATCATAGATTTGTAGGGGAAGGAACCTTGAAGGTAAAAAAAAATAAAAAAAAAAGCTTAAATGATTTCTGAGGTTATTACAAATACTAAGTGGAAGATATGGGATTTAAACTCTGGCTCCTATAACAGCAAATCCAACACTCCACTGAGCCATGCTGCATTTCCATGGGAAGGTTAAGAGTTGAAGAATTTGATGTTATTTGAAACCAGGTTTACTCATTTCTTATCCTTATTCCTTATGTCTTTTCCAATTGCCTAGAAACAAAATATTCATTGTTAAAAGAAAAAAACAAAACAATTTTACTTGATTTTCTCATCCCTTCAAGAAATTAGGCCTATATCTCTTCCACTTCACAGCCTAATGCCTAGGAAAATCTGCCTATACTTTTGGTTACATTTTCATATCCACTACTCTTCAACCTCTTAGAAATTTGGTTTCTGAGCTTATCACTCAATTACAACTATTTTCTTTAAAGTTAGTAATGATCTCTTTTTTTAATTTAATTTTATTTTTTTGCATGTTGATATAGTTTTTATAGTTGTTTGCTGACATTTTGCAATCTAAATTTTCTCCTCCCTCCCACAGCTGCCTCCTCCCAAGATAGCAGATAACCTGTTACATATGTGATCTAGAACATATATTTCCATATTTATCATTTGATGAAAGAAAACATATTACACGCATTGGAGAAAAGTTCACAGAGGAAACAAAGTGAAGAATGGTAGGCTTCAATTTGCATTCAGACTCCTTCAGTTTCTTCTATGGCCATGGATAGCTTTTTTTTTTTCCTCATAAGTCCCATGGATTCTTCCATTGCTGATAATAGTTAAGTCATTCAGTTGATCATCATACATTAATGCTGTGATTTTGCTCAATTCATTTTGCATTACTTCACAGATGTATTTCCAGAGTTCTTTTTTTTATCTTCCTGTTCATTATAACAATAATATTCCATTGCAACCGTATACCACAACTTTTCAGCCATTCCACAATTGATGGAGCACCCACAAAAAGAGCTGCTATAAATATTTTGGTACAAGTAGATCCTTTTCCCTTATCTTTGATCTCTTTGGGATATATACCTGGTATTGCTGAGTCAAAGAGTATGCTTGATTTACTAGCTCTTTGGGCATGATTCCAAATTGTTCTCTAGAATGGTTGCATCAATTCACATGTTCATCAACAGTGTATTAGTGTCCCAGTTTTACCACATTCCTTCCAACAGTTGTCATTTTCCTTTTTTGTCACATTAGCCAATCCAATAGATGTGAGGTAGTAAATCAAAGTTGTTTTAATTTGCATTTCTCTAATTAATAGCAATTTGGAGCATTTTTTCATATGACAAATGATAATTGTAATTTCTTCTGAGAATTGCTTGTTCATAGCCTTTGACCATTTGTCAAGTGGGTAATGCTTTGTGTTCATATAAATTAAAATCAATTCTTTATATGTTTGAGAAACAATGATTTTTTCAGTCACTTGTTATAAATATTTCTCCTCGGCTTTTTGTTTCCCTTCTAATCTTTTTTTTTACCCATACCTTCCATCTTAAAATTAATACTGTCTATTGGTTCCAAGACAGAAGGCTGGTAAGGGCTAGGCAATGGGAGGTAAGTGTCTTCCCAGGGTCACAAAGCTAGAAAGTGTCTGAGGCCTAGTTTGAAGCCAGGACCTTCTAGGCATTGTTCAATCCACTGAGCTACTTACCTGCTCCATCCCTTCTAATACTGGTTCCATTTGTTTTTTGTGCAAAAGCTTTTTAATTTAATGTAGTCGAAGTTATTGATTTTGCCTATTGTAACCAAAGATCTCTTAATTGCTTCAGTTAATGATCTTTTCTTCATCTTCATATGTATTTAATTCTGTGACTTTTTACATGTTACACAACTCTAGTCTCTTTTCATGACACATCTTGGTTGTTTTCCTGCCTATCTTGCTGCTCTTTTTCAGTTTCATTTGTGGATCATTGCCTGTGTTCCTTACCACATATGAGAATGTACCCCAGGACTCTATCTTGAGGCCGCTGTCTCAATGCTTCCTCTTTGGTGATCTCATGAGATCCAATTGATTGAACCATTATCTCTATGCAGAGGATACTTACTTATATATACCATATCTTTTATCTCCATAATTCCATGTCCACAGTACTAATTTCCTATGTATGGTATACCTAATAATAGATGTTGCATAGATATTTCAAATTCAGTATATCAAAAATGTAATTCATTATCCCTCTCCTCAACTCAATCCTCTTCCCTTCTTAAGTTCTTTATTACTGTTGAAGATACCACTATCCTTATTGTCACTTAAGTTCAAAAACTCTTTGTCATGCCTCATTATTCTTTATCCCTCATCCCTCATATCCAATCAGTTACCAACTCTTATGAATTCTTACTTTATGATATCTCTTAGTTTCATTTATTTTTTTAATCACCACCCTTATCCAGATCTTTATTACTTCTCTCAGATCTAGGCATTTTCTGTTTGTTTTCTATGTGTAGTATTTTCTCCCTCCTCATTTCTATCTCCTAGGTTCTCTAGCTTACTTCAAAATGCAACTAACTTTCTATTTTCTGTAGAAATACTATCCCAATTAATTTTACTATCTTCCATTTTGAAATTATTTCCTTTCTTGTTATTTGGTCATGTCTGACTCTTTGTGACCCTATGCACCATAGCTATCCATACAGTTTTCTTGATAAGGATAGGTGAGTAGTTTGCCATTTCCTTTTCCAGTTAACCTTTTGTCAGATGATCAGAGGTTAAGTGACTTGCAGAGGATCTGAGATTGGAATTGCCTGAGCCTGGATTTGAACTTTGATCTTTCTAGCTCTAGAACCAGAATTCTATCCACTGAGCCACAGCTACCTCTAAATTATATTCTAATTAGCCTTTTTAGAACTTGTTTGTACACTTTTGTTTGTTTACTATCTCCTCCATTAGATTATAAGCATCTTTAGAGCAGGAATTGTCTTTTTTGTATCCTCAGCATTTAGTACAATGCCTGGTATATGAGCTTAATAAATCCTTATTGACTGACTTCTGGCCTGCAGCTTTGAATAGCCTCTTAATTGTTTTGTTTTATTTCACTACATCCTACCCACAGCTATGGAAATGAGAATCCCAAAGCACAGACCTGATTGTGTTACTCTCCTGCTCAAAAATTTCCTGTGACTTCTTCTTCCCACCAAGATAAGATATAAACTACACTTTTTAAAACTGTCAGGAGCTGACTCAAGTTAGATTTTCTAGACTTATGGCATGTTATTCTCAATCATCAATTCTATGTAACACTACACTGGTTTAGTTGATGTTCTCCACCATACTCTCTTTTCCATCTCTGAAATTTTGCCCAAGTTCTTACCAGTCTGTTAAGTTTAAGTAATATATCTTTAGGCAGAACATATGAATTTTCCTGGAGGCTAGTGCCTTCTTTCAATGATCATAATTGTGTCTATTTTATATGCATTTTTGTTTAATTATCTGCATTCAATCAATCCATATATTGATTAAGTTCCTTCAGTGTTACAGGCACTGTGCTAAGCTCTGAGGATGAACAAAAAAACAGGCAAAAGACAGTTCTGGCTAAATAATATATATATATATATATATATATATATATATATATATATATGTGTGTGTGTGTGTGTCTGTGTGTCTGTGTGTCTGTGTGTGTGTATGTGTGTGTACATATATACATATATATGAAGCTAAAGTTATCATTAGAGGGAAGGCATTAAAATTAAGGGGGATCAGGAAAGGCTTTCTGCAAAAGGTGCCAAGGCGCTTAATATCTCAAAGTTTGAATCAGCCCTCTAACACTAAATTACAGGAGAGTTTCCAATCATAATTTCTGTAGGAAATTTCCAGAATTAGTATTCTCTACACTAAAAGAAATCATATTTCAGGACTAAAAAAGAGGCAAATTAAAATTAATATGAATTTTTGAAAGGTTGATCTGGCCCTTTGTAAGGGTTTTCAAAGTTTATTTTACTTGGTCATATGTACAAGACATTTCTGAGACACATATTTTTCCTGCCTGATAAATAGGAAGGTGTGTGATTATATAGTAGAGTCGGAAAGATCCCTCGGTTTGGATTGTCTTAAGCGAGCAATTTAATCATGATATTCAAGCTTAATCACAATTTTCAAAACTTATTACAATGAGTAGTTATCTGATATTCACCTTTATTGGGAATCAACAACAGCCTTAAAGCATGGAGAGCAGAATGAGGGCAGATTTAAGGAGAAATTATTGATATAGGTCTCTAAAATATTTAAATTCATTTCTGAAATCTTTTTCTTTGAAGACCTTTGTAACTAAAATTTTTTCTTCATTCTGAAGGAATTTGTTTTTGTGGGCAGATGACTTTTTAAGGACCTTGTCAGTCCTAATATTTATATTAAGCCAAATGTAAAATCTCAACAGATACAAATTTTGAAAACTCTCAACCACTAAAACAAATTTAAATGTTGTTGAAACCTTTATAATGTTAGACATTTTAAGTCTCCATTATGTTACTTATTCCCACTTAACCCTTACCTCTTTGCATTTGACTGAAATACAGGCATTTACTCATAACTCTGCTGTTATTTTCTTTCCTCTGTCTTCCATTTGATTCAAAGTTCCTCACTTCCCATTCTTTTTGTTTGTTTGTTTGTTTTTTGAATAAGTTTATTTAGTCAATTTAGAACATTATTCCTTGGTTACAATGATCATATTATTTCCCTCCTTCTCCTCCACCAACTCTTCCCACAGCCAACATGCAATTTCATTGGGTATTACATGTGTCCTTGATCAGAACCCATTTCCATGTTGTTGTTTACACTAGGATGTTCATTTAGAGTCTACATCCCCAACAATATACCTTCAACCCATATATTCAAGCAATTGTTTTTTTTGTGTGTGTGTTTTTACTCCCACAGTGTTTCCTCTTGATGTGGATACTGGGTTTTTCTCATAGGTTCCTCAGAGCTGTTCAAGGTCATTGCATTGACCACAGTGTATCAATTTCTGTGTAAAGTGTTTTCCTGGTTCTGCTCCTCTCACTCAGCATCAGTTCCTGGGGGTTATTCCAGTCCCCATGGAATTCCTCTACTTTATTATCCCTTTGAGCAAAATAGTATTCAATCACCTACATATACCACAATTTGTTCAGCCATTCCCTAATTGAAGGGGATCCCGTCATTTTCCATTTTCTTTCCACCAAAAAGAGCACAGCTATGAGTATTTTTGTACATGTCTTTTTCCCTATTATCCCCTTGGGGTACAAACCCAGCAGTGCTATGGCTGGATCAAAGGGCAGACAGTCTTTTATCACCCTTTGGGCATAGTTCTAAATTGCCATCCAGAATGGTTGGATCAATTCACAACTCCACCAGCAATGCATTAATATCCCAACTTTGCCACATCCCCTCCAACATTCATTACTTTCCTTTGCTGTCATGTTAGCCAATCTGCTAAGTGTGAGGTGATACATCAGAGTTGTTTTGGTTTGCATTTCTCTGATTATAAGAGATTTAGAGCACTTTTTAATGGGTTTATTAATAGTTTTGATTTCTTTAACTGAGAATTGCCTATGCATGTCCCTTGCACATTTTTCAATTGGAGAATGGCTTGATTTTTTGTACAACTGGTTTAGCTTTTTATAAATTTGAGTAATTAGACCTTTGTCAGAGGTTTTTGTAATGAAGATTTTTTCCAATTTGTTGATTCACTTCTAATTTTGGATGCATTAATTTTGTTTGTACAAAACATTTTTAATTTGATTTAACCAAAATTATTGATTTTATATTTTGTGATTTTTTCTAGCTCTTGCTTGGTTTTAAAGTCTTTCCTTTCCCAGAGATCTGACAAGTATACTATTCTCTGTTCCCCTAATTTGCTTATACTTTCCTTCTTTATATTCAGGTAATTCATCCATTCTGAGTTTATCTTGGTGTAAGGTGTGAGATGTTATTCCAAACCTAATCACTCCCATATTGTCTTCCAATTTTCCCAGCAGTTTTTATCAAAAAGTGGGTTTTGGTCCCCAAAACTGGGAACTTTGAGTTTATCATAGACTGTCCTGCTGAAGTCATTTACCCCAAGTCTATTCTAATGATCCTCTTTTCTGTTTTTTAGCCAGTACCAAATTGTTTTGATAACCACTGCTTTATAGTATAGTTTGAGATTTGGGAGTGCAAGACCTCCTTCAATTGTATTTTTTTTTTCATGATTTCCCTGGATATCCTTGTTCTTTTGTAATTCCAAATGAACTTTGTTATATTTCTTTCTAATTATGTAAAGAAGTTTTTTGGTAGTTCACTGGGTATGGCACTAAATAAGTAAATTAATTTGGGTAGAATTGTCATTTTTATTATGATAGCTCATCCCTCCCATGAGCACTCAATGTTTTTCCAATTGTTTAGATCTAGTTTTAGTTGTGTCGAGAATGTTTTGTAGTTGTGTCCATATAGTTCCTGGGTTTGTCTGGACAGATAGATGGCTGAGTATTTTATATTGCCTAGGGTGATTTTAAATGGAATTTCTCTTTCTAATTATTGCTGCTGAGATTGATTGGAGATATATAGAAATGCTGATGACTTATGCAGGTTTATTTTGTATCCTGCAACTTTGCTAAAGTTGTTGATTATTTCAACTAGGTTTTTGGTTGATTCTCTAGGATTCTTTAAGTAGACCATCATATCATCAGAAAAGAGTGACAGCTTGGTCTCCTCATTGCCAATTTTAATACCTCAATTTCTTTTCCTTCTCTAATTTCTACTGCTAGTGTTTCTAGTACAGGGTTAAATAATAGAAGTGTAATGTGCATCCTTGTTTCACTCCTGATCGTATTGAGAAGGCTTCTAGTTTATCCCCATTGCAGATGATGTTTGCTGATGGTTTCAGATATATACTGTTTATTATTTTTAGGAAAGGTCCTTCTATTCCTATACTTTCTAGTGTTTTCAATAGGAATGTGTTTTGTATTTTGTCAAAGGCTTTTTCTGCATCTATTGAGATAATCATGTGATTTTTGTTGGTTTGCTTGTTGATATGGTCAATTATGCAGATAGTTGTCCTAATGTTGAACTATCCTTGCATTCCTGGTATGAATCCTACCTGGTCATAGTGAATTGCCCTTGTGATGACATGCTGTAGTCTTTTTGCTAGTATCTTATTTAAGATTTTTGCATCGATATTCATTAAGGAGATTGATCTGTAGTTTTCTTTCTGTGTTTTTGACCTGCCTAGATTTGGGATCAGTACCATATTTGTGTCGTAAAATGAATTTGGTAGAACTCCTTCTTGTCTTATTCTGTCAAATAGTTTGTATAATATTGGGATTAGTTGTTCTTTGATTACTTGATAGAATTCATTTGTGAATCTATCTGGACCTTGGGATTTTTTAAGGGAGTTCTTTGATGGATTCTTCAATTTCTTTTTCTGATGTGGGATTGTTTAGTTAATTTATTTCTTCCTCTGATAGTCTAGGCAATTTATATTTTTGTAAGTATTCATCCATATCACCTAGATTGCCATATTTGTTACCAATTAATTGGGCATAGTAATTTTTAATGATTGCCTTAATTTCCTCTTCATTAGAGGTCTCCCTTTTCATCTTGTATGCATTCAATTTGGTTTTCCTTCCTTTTTTTTTTTAATTAGACTGACTAGTACTTTGTCTATTTTATTTGTTTTTTTCAAAGTACCAGTTTCTAATCTTATTTATTAAATTAATTGGTTCTTTGACTTTCAATTTTATTAATTTCTCCTTTGATTTTTTGGATCTCTATTTTGGTTTTTATCTGAGGATTTTTAATTTGTTTGCTTTCTAGTTTTTTAATTTGCATGCCCAATTCATTGACCTCTGCCCTTCTTAATTTGTTAATATATGAACTCAAGGACATAAATTAACCCCTGAGTACTCCTTTGGCTGGATCCTATAGGTTTTGAAAGGATTTCTCATCATTGTCATTTTCTTCAATGAAGTTATTAATTATTTCAATGATTTGTTCTTTAACCGGTTTTGGAGAATTGTATTGTTTAATTTCCAATAATTTTTTTATTTCCCTTCTCATATATCCTTACTAATTTTTATTTTCATTGCATTATGATCTTAGAAGATTGCATTTATTATTTATGCCCTTTTGCAAGCATTTTCAATGTTTTTATGCACTAATACATGGTAACTTTTTTGTGAATGTACCATGTGCTGCTGAAAAGATGTATTCCTTTTTGTCCCTATTTATTTTTCTCCATATGTCTACTAACTCTATTTTTTCTAAGATTTCATTCACTTCTCTTACCTCTTTCTTATTTATTTTTTTGTTTGATTTATCTAGTTCACATAGAGGAAGGTTCAGGTCTCCCATTAGTATAGTTTTTCTATCTATTTCATCCTTGAGCTCCAGTAGTTTCTTCTTTAGAAATTTGGATGCTATGCCATTTGGTGCATATATATTGAGTACTGATATTTCCTCATTGTCTATATTGCCTTTTATCAGGATGTAATTACCTTCCTCATTTCTTTTAACTAGATTTATTTTTACTTTGGCTTTGTCAGATATCATGATAGCAATTCCTGCCTTCTTTTTATCAGTTGATGCCCAATAGATTTGGCTCCATCCTCTTTCTTTCACTCTATGCGTATCTATCTTGCTCATATGTGTTTCTTTTAAATAGCATATGGTAGGGTTTTGTATTCTAATCCACTCTGCTATTCCCTTGCATTTTATGGGTGAGTTCATTCTATTCACATTCAGAGTTTTGATTACTAGCTGTGTATTTCCAAGCATTTTGATTTCTACTCCTGGTCCTGCCTTTTCTTCTTTCACTTGTTCCTTCTACACCAATGTTTGTTTATAATAAGTCCCCCTAGTTCCCACTCTTATTTTACTTCCCTTTCTACCCTCCTTCCTTGTTATTCCCCCCCTTATTTTCCCTAAAGTCTTTCTAAAATTGCCCTGAACCCTCTCCTTCCTTTGTATTGCTTCCCTCCCCATCAGTCCATTTTTTACCCTTCTACTCCCCTATAGGGCACAAATCTATTCTCTGATGCTATGGATTTGATTGTTATTCCCTCTTTGGGTCAGATTCAAAGAATGCAAGAGTTGAGTATTTCCTATCCAACCTCTTTGCCCTTCCGGTGTATCGTTGTTCCTCTACCTCCCACCATGAGCTTCTTTGTGACATATAAATTTACCCCCATTTGTTTCTTTTCCCATTTCTTTTAGTTTTAAACTCTTTTTGTAGCTCTAGTTGTATATATGTGTGTGTGTGTGTGTGTGTGTATACACACATGTATATGTATTTATGCATGCATATATCTATATACCTATTTATGTCTTGTTCTTTCATCCTATACAGTTTGTCACTGTTCCCTCTTAGTGTAATTATTATAGCTGCCCAGGTGATAGCAAAAGTTTTTAAGAGTTACCAATTAACTCTTTTCTTATAGGGATACATATCATTATAACTTATTGAGTTTCTTTAAAAAGGTTGTTTTTTTTGTTGTCATTTTGTTTTGTTTTTCTTTTCCCCCTCTTTTTTGTTTCCTTTTGATGATTCTCTTGCGTTCTGTGCTTGGACATCACATTTTCTGTTCAGGTCTGGTCTTTTCTTTATGAATGCTTGGAATTCTTCTATTGTGTTGAATGACCATACTTTCTCCTGTAAGGATATAGTCAATTTTGCTGGGTAGTTGATTCTTGGTTGTAGATCTAATTCCCTTGCTTCCGGAATATCATATTCCATGTCTTTCAGTCCTTCAATGTAGATGCAGCCAGATCCTGTATTATCCTCACTGTGGTTCCATGGTATCTGAATGACTTCTTCTTGGCAGATTGTAATATCTTTTATTTGGTCTGATAGTTTTTGAATTTGAATATAGCATTCTTGGGTGTTGTCATTTGGGGATTAAATTTAGGAGGTGATCTGTGGATTCTTTCAATCTCCACTTTTCCCTCTTGTTCTAGGATATTGGGACAGTTTTCCTGAATAATTTCCTGTGTTATTATGTCCAGACTTTTTCTTTTGTCATGGTCTTCTGGTAGGCCAATGATTCTTAAGTTTCTCTTCTCATGCAATTTTCTAAATTGTCTCTTTCATGTATGAGATGATTCATATTTTCCTCAATTTTTTCATTCTTTTCATTTTGTTTCATAGTGTCCTGCTGTCTTGTGAGGTCACTTAATTACAGTTGTATTCTGGTTCTTAAAGACTGAATTTCATCCCTGGCTTTTTGGTCATCTTTTCCTTCTGGTCTGATTTTCTTTGAAGGTCGTCTTTCATCCTCTTTACATTGTTTTTCATCTCCTTTGTCTCATCTTTTATCTCCTTTGCCTAATTTTCCAGATGGTTGTTTTTGGCTTTCCAGACACTATTTTCTCCATTTAGTTCAAGTGCCTCTGTTTCCACATGACATCTTAATTTTTAAGTTCTTTCCCCAATTGTCTTCAGGCTCCCTTAATTGTGTTTGGAGTTCTTCCATATCCTGTATCCAATTCTCTGGGATTTCTGATTCATCATTTGCTGATCTCTCCCCCTCTGTTCCATTTGCTGAGTAGAAGCTGTCTATTGTAGTTTCTTTCTTCTTTTTTGTTTTTTTGCTCATATTCACCCCTTCTTTACTCCCCGTATTTGTCTGTGCTCTTGCTCCTCTCATTTTTTTGGTTTTGGGTGCTTCTGTCAGTCTCCCCTCTTGAAGCTTTAATGAAGATCTCTCTGTGTAGTCTCTGGGGGTGGGTTGTTGGGGTTTTGAGCTTCCCTGTCCTCTGGAGGCTATTTATTGGATTAAAATCCAGCAGTCAATGAGGATGGGTGTGGAGTCTGGGCTTCCCTGAGTTCTAGAGCCTTTTGATGGATTTACGTTCAGCTTAGTTGGGCTGGGTTGTGAATCTTGAAATTTCTCAGACTTGTGAATGTTAAAAATTTCCACATTGGGGAATTCTCCATTGGAACAATTCCATACTGGGAACATTCCTCATTTTGACATTGACAACTTTACTTGGATCAGAAATGGGAGGACCTCTACTCCACCCATACTTAAGACTGCTTTAGGGGAGAAAACTCCTTGCTAAACAATGAAAGTACTTAAACCCATACTCATAATGAGGCAAAAAGTTCTTTAAGCCATGCCTATTTTTTAGAATTAATACAATGGGGTGCTAAGTACCTATTAAAGGTCAGGCAACTTGTAAACTTGCCAGGAGCAAAGAGGTGAAAACTTATTCAGAAGTTTTTTTCTGGTTCAAACTTACTAAAGGGATTAGTCGACCCAGCAGTGAATTCAGAATGGGCTGTCCCATGGAAAATGTCTACTGTGATTGGTAGATGGAAGAACTTAGGGGAGGTGACATAGGAGAAAACCCCCTATATAAGAAAAAGCAGAATCCTTTTGGAGAATCCTTTTGGACAATCTCTTGAGAGAGGCTCTGGAGAAGGGAAGCTCTTGGAGGACAATCTCTAAGGAGGTCTCACTGGAGCTCCTCTGAGGGGACTCTGTCCCTCTGGAAGCTCTTGAGAGAGGCCCTTTGAAACAGTCTCTAGCTGGAAGGCTCTTTGAGGAGGACTCTGGCTAGAACTCTCTCTGGTGAAGTCAGCTGAGATGGAGCTGGCCTGGTGTAACTAAAATCCTTGCTTAGACAGATCTTGTGGTAAGTGATAAAAGACTGACTGATTCTCTCTCTCTTAAGACTCAGGTCTAGGCCATATTGGCTTGAGGCCCTTCATACTTATTCCTTTCATACTCTTTCTCTCTTTCTTTGATTCCTCATTGTATTATTAATTAAATTCTCTATAAAACCCAGTTGACTTGGGTATATTCATAATTGGGAATATTTCCCTGACGACCACCTCATATGTGATTTAAAACCAAGACACTGTAGTGAAACATATTTTCTGCAGTCACAAATTTACTCACCCACTCTTATATCTACTATAATTTATATCTTCCACTATTTTACTCACTACAGTTTATGTCTCTAACTCTTTTAAATATTACAGTTTATAGCCTTCAACCATTTTAACTCTTTTAATCACCACATTTTATGTCTCCAAATATTTTAAATGTTACAGGGTGTGCTCTGAGTCTGAAACCTCCTGGAAGGCTGGAGCAAATATGGAGGATCTCCACAGCTCTGGCCAGGCTGCCAGGTCTATGCTTCCTCTCTAGCTCCTTCTCCACCATCTGTGTTGTGCTTTCTGAACTTGGCACAGCCCTGCCCACAAGGTCCACCCTCCAGACCAGCACCTTTGCCCACCCAGAAGTTCCCATTGCCACTGGAGTCTCAGCACTCTGGGTAGGAGGCAGGATGGGTCCTGGGACCTTCCTTCTGTCTTCCCCTTAAACTGGAGTGTTCTTGGATTCTGGCTTTTCTGGGGGGAGTGGGGGGGGGTACCTTTTGAATGAAGTTCAGCAAGAGGTTTCCTTGGCTCTGTGTTGTTGTTAAATTTGATTTTCAGTACCCTAGGAGCATTTAGTTTGTGATTGGTTAGGAAGGGTGTTCAGTTCACTTCTGTTCCTTCTAGGCCACAATCTTCCTCACTTTCCATTCTTGCTGTTCCCTAATATTGCTTCCTTCTGCCGACCATGTTGCCTTTTTTAATCTGTCCATTCTCTTTTCCCTCACTTCACATTTCAAATTAATTTTCAACCAATATGAAAAAAAGCTTCAGTCTTTTTGAGGGCATTTTGTGTTTATTTACTCTTCTTTAATATTTTAATTCTCCCTTGAGTCTTTATTGAACTGTGGAATATTGTATATAAGTTATCAATATTGTACTAACTACATAATATGAAATGAATGTTATTATTTTAACCTATCACCCCTGCCAAAAATAATGGTCCTGTTCACTAGAACTGTTTTAAAGTAAAAGTAAAATGGAAAATTCAAATATCTATTTTGAAATTGATGTCATTACATAGATGCACCAGTAGCTTGGAAGATCTTGTTTATGCCTCAGAAAATCAAATATTTACTGTTGCTGTCTACTGTGTGTTTGAGGATATTCCCCCTGAAGCCACACATTTGAGGGGGAAGTTCAGCACAAGTGTGGAGTTTTCTGACTGTCAGTTTGAGAACCTGGGTTTTTTTTATTATTTTCCTTTTTTGACTGAAGTAATATACAGACACTCTACATTTTTTTAAATACTGTGCCAACCTGATAGAAAGAAAGGGCCCCTGATAGTTTGTGATTTTTAAATAAAATAATGAGAAATTAAAGCAAACCTCTTCTATGCCTTGTTTGTGCTATTTAGAATTACTAGAGTAATGCTTAAGAGATTAAAAATATTTATTGGAAAATACATAAAAACCACCTCAGATACAAAGCCAAATGGCTTCAGTATGAAACAAATCCTTCCATTTTTTTCAGCCATGCTATTTTCTCCTTTGCATATTACATTAAAATGCTTTGAGGTAGATGCTAATTTTACCCGTATTCTTATTGAATTGCTTGTGTGTATACTTACCTTGGTTTAATTTTTTCTTCAAATATGAGTCTTTAATACTCCTGAAACAGATAATATGCATTTCATTTGGACTGAATAAGGAATGAGCAATAAGTTTAGTAAGAGGAAAGACACCTAACTTAAAATAAAACATTATATTGATATTTAAAATGTGGTGATTAGGAGTGATTACCGTGATTAGTAGAAATGACAATCCATACAAGTCTTTTTGTCATATGTACTTCCTGAATTAATTCACAGAAGGATCACTATTGGATGGTTGCTTCCCGCTAGAACTCTTGACATTACATGACTACCAAAGGAGCACATGAAGTATCTTTATTTAAACTTAATAATATCCATTCATGAAAAAGCATGGTCTGATATTTTCAACCAAAAATTTCTCTGATGACATCCTTTATACTACTTCCTCTCTGCAAATATAAATATAATAAGCTGAACTAACTTCTAGCCATCATGCATCATAAATCATCTCAGTGTCTCTCAACTTTAATTCTTTACAAACTATGATTTTCTGTGTTTGGTAGTCTTGTGAGCTTTACAAGAGCAATAATATATTAGAAGGATACATTTTTGTTTCAGTATATGAGTTTGGTGGTCACTAAAATAGTATATAATTTATGAAATCCAATGCATCCCTTCTCTTATACTCAATTGTCAACCTAATTGTTCATCATATCTATCTAAGATATTTGTATTAATGAACCAGCTTTATTGAGTGTCCAGACATTCAATCACATTATCAAAACCTGGATAATGCACATTCTTCACAATTTCTTTTTTTGTGTGTGAACTTGTGTTGTTAGTTCTGCATAAATTATGAATCTTATTTAGGGGGTTATACAATGGGTCAGTAGTATAGGTCAATGTTTTATTTTCCTGTCTTTCTTCTTGGGTGCCAATTTTTCCTCATGCATCATATAAAGGACTTATGATGATGGAGTACAAATATAGTGGTAACAAAATCATTGATTGAGAGAGAATTTGTTGCAGAGATCTATAGAGATATTTTGCATTTGGGGGATTTATCTGTTGTCTTCATTCTGGTTTTATCCTTAAATACCCTTGAGATGAAATAGCTAGTCTCTTGCTAATTTTTCTGTAATCTTGTTTTTCTCTACAGTGCCTTTCCCTATTTAATGAGGCAACATCTTAATAAAATTCCTTAATGATATTCTTAATAGCACCTTAATAAACTATCTTAATAATATTCTCATAACCTTCCTCTATATAATTTAGAACAGTTTTATATTTAAAAATTGTTGTTGACCTTAGCTAATATAAAGGTCATCTTAACTTTTTGAGACATTGTCCAGACTATTTGGTGACCATATTGTGGTGAATGACTTAAATTGGTTTTATTTCCCAAGGAAACAAAAATAGTTTTAACTGATGTCTATTCTTTTATTCATTCCCCATTTTTGGTACTAGCAGTTTGTTGCAATCAATCTGGCATTACTCATTTCTGTGCTGTATTTCATTTTAATTTTTTTATTCAAATTTGGTATTGACTTTGCCCCTTTTATCTAATTTAATGGGTATGCCTGACAGTTGATTTAGAAATGGCTCTCATGTAGAGAACTAGACATTTATAAAGTACCCACTATATGCAAGGAGCTGTGCTGGCACTGAAAAACAAAGACAAAAATAAATCTGTTCCTCTCTTCATGGATCTTGCATTTTTCTTGGAGAATGCAACATGCTCACTAATAAGTAAAAAATTATTTATGAAAAATTATATAAATTTTTTTGAATGGGAGAGAACACTAAAATCTGGGGAACTGGGAAATATTTCCCTTGATATGTGATATGAGCCTTTAAGGGATTCTAAGAAGCAGATGTGAGGAGGAAGTACATTAAAAGAATGGGGAGGTGGGGGAATATCTTTAATCTTATTTTACAGGTAGTATAAAGCCAAAGAAAGAATGTTATATAGATAATAAAGTCATAAAGTAGAGGGAAAGAAGAGAATAGGCTCTGAAAAGACCCTTGTAGGATACTGATATTTTCTAGTATATAAAGAATAATGATACCACAAAATAGAGTAACATTTCTTGTATTTTAAGGTTAATTTTTTAAAAATCACTAGATGTAGCATCTCTTTTTATAGAAAGTAATCATATATATATATATATATACATATATATATATATATATACATATGCATAGGTTCCTGGACAGTATACATTCTTTTGGCTTCTCCAATTCCTGAAACTTGTATATGTTTTTGTTATTCTCTCTTCCTACCTTTAAATTTGTTAGCCAGAATTTAAATCTATCTTAATTTTATTTAGAAGGTCATAAAAAATTTCTTTACTTGATGGTCATCTGCAGCATGGTTAAGAAGATATTTTTATGATCAAGGTCATGTTTGTACAACTGTTTCTTACAAATAATATAACAAAAGACAACTTTTCCATGAAATAATATTTTTTGCTCTCTTTAATTTCTCCATAAACAAGCTCTCACATTTTTCCCCTTACTTTGTCAAGTATAACTCATTTGCCATTCTTTTGTTAAAATACAAGTTCCCTTTGTTTCCTGCTTTTACTTATATAAAGAATGAGAATGTTGGCACAATTTTACTCTCCCAGAAACATATTTACATTCACTAAGTTGAGTCACTGAACAAAGAAGTTATATTAAGAATACTAACAGTCATTAAAATTTTATTAAATGTTTACTGTATATTAAATATTATTCTAAGTTGTAAGAACACAAATAAAGAAAAAACCTCATCCTCAATGATCTCACAATATAATGGAAATGACAATTTCCAATTCAATTATGTATAAGGAAAATATGTACAGAAAATTTTCGACATAATCTTTGAGTGAAGATTCTAGAATTCAGAGGACTGAGAAACACTTGTTTAAGCTTGAATTTTAGCTGCAACTGAAAGGAATTCAGGAAGAAGAAACAAGGAAAGAGATATTTCTAAAAGTTTCTGACAACCAGGGAAAATGCATTTTCAGGAGATGGGATATCTTTTATAATTAATATTAAGATGTCCACAGACTCTGGAGCATAGGATATATGGTGGGGAGTGAGGTATAAAATGACTGTAAGTTTACAAAAGTATGAAGGGTTAAAGTTTGGGGGGTAGGAGTTTGAACAAGAATCAGCGAGCAGTTTATTAAACACAAAAAAGTTAGTTTATTATTAGGAAAATATGGATAGGAAATAGGAAGGAGAAAAGTGAAAGTAGTCCTATAATAGATTATAACTATACCCTAGATCACAATCCTAAAAATTTTTTTCTAAAAAAAAAACAAAAAACCCTGCATCTATCTGCCTCAGAGGGCAGTATCTTCTGCTAGGTTGAAGCCCTCACCTACTCTCCTATTCTCTCTATCTGACAATATAACCACTATCTCTACCTTATCTACCCAAGTTAATCAATAATCAATAAGACAATTAAGGCCTTAATTCAATTCTGTCTCCAAACAGAGAGAATGCTAGCAGCACAACCTCTCTCCAGCAGGCCCAGAGACAAAAAAGCCCTTTCTAATGGTCTGCAACTTACAAACCACACTTAGCCACACCCTTATAACTGTCACCAATTGCCAAGAGGCACAGCAGAGGGTCTCTAATTGATAAACTATAAAGCAGGGTGTCTCTTACTGAAAAATATTATTGCTCCTTTTCCTCTTAAATTTAAAAAATGGGAAATTTAATAAAAACTCTCTTAACAAAAGGGATAGGTTACTATAATTTTTAAAAGACATGCAGGATTTTATATTTGACCCTATATGTAATAATAGGGAACCACTAGAATTTATTTACTATGAAGTTGTAATTATCATCATTAAATCATTTAGGGAGATCACTTTGTTATTGAATGGTAACTGGATTGGATTAGGGAAGACTTTTGACAAGTAGACCAACTGGAAGGTTATCATAGTAGTGCAGGTGTGAAGTGATGAGGGCCTTTATCAGGGGGTTAGTGACAAAGGAAAAAAGAGAGTAAAAAGATATTCAGAAAATAGAAATAAAAGAACTTGGATAATAAATGTTGGAAGAGATATGGCAGAATTGGGAAACAAATACATTGCTGGTGGAGTTGTGAATGAATTCAACCTTTCTAGAGGGCAATTTAGAATTATGCCTGAAGGGCTTTAAAAGATAGCCTGTCCTTTGATCCAGCCATGCCACTGCTGGATTTATACCCCAAAGAGATAATAAGGAAAAGTACTTCTACCAAAACATTTATAGCCATGGTCTTTGTAGTGACAAAAAATTGGAAAATGAAGGGTTGTCCCTTGATTGGGGAAAGACTGAACAAATTGTAGTACCTGATGGTGATGGAACACTATTATGCTAACAAGGAATAATGAACTGTAGGATTTCTATGTGAATTGGAAAGACTTCCAGAAATTTATACAGAGGGAAAGGAGCAGAACCATGAGAACATTGTACACAGAGACCGATATATTATAGCACAATTGAATGTAATAGACTTTTCTACTAGCAGCAATGCTAGTAGAAAATATCCAGGAAAATCAAGAAGAACTTGGGAAAAAGAATACTATCCACATCAAAAAAATGGGAATAGAAATGCAGAAGAAAACATGATTATTCATATGGTTCAATGGGGATATGATTAGGGTTTTGATGTTAAACGATTACTATATGATACATGTATAATCCAGTGGAATTGCTTGTCAACTCTGGGAGGGGAGAGGGAAGAGGGTAGGCAAAGTACATAAATAATGTGACCATGAAAAATATTCTAAATAAATTAATAAATTATTAAAAAATCAAAAATAATTTGGTCTGTCTTTCTGCATTAATATCTAGTTTACAAATAAGTAACTTATCTCTAAATGACTCCAATAATGTGCCCAAGTCAATAAGATAGAAAATGGCAGAGGAGGTACAGAATGAAATAGAAGTTTAGACTTCTGATCCCTGACTTACTGCTTTGATGTTGATGTTGACCTGATCCTTCTAATTCTATAAAAATATGAATTGATACTGTTTTTTATAGTTTTCTTATACCAATATTTTGCCTATATACATCTGAAGTCTGATGCTTCATGTTATAAAGAAAACTCTAGATTCTCAAACCCTATGATGGTAGAATGTATAGTCCAGTGGGTTCTAGTATGCTAGAAACACTCATTGTAGTTTCAACAATAGACTGTATCGACTCTCCAAGGACCAAGCTAAGTAAATACATAAAAGTATTATTATTAAAATTCCCATGTAAAGATGATTTTTTAATAACAACAAATGAAACCAAAATATAAAAGGTCCAGTTGTTTACTGTTCTCTTCTATTTCATAGGATCATTTATTTAGAGGTGGTTTAGAATTTAGAGACAATCTATCCCAATCATTTCATTTCATTGACACAGAAAATTTAATGTTAAGGAACTTTTCTAGAGTCACATGACTAGTATCCGAGCAGGATTTGAACTCATCTTTCTAACTTGAAGTCCAGTGATATAATGAATATACCTTCTAGCTTTCTCTAGCAACAATTACACAGTATTAGAATAGTTGGGTAGAGGGTGCAGAGCCACAATCAAGTCAGATATACTCATTATTTGTCAATAGCCTCAATCGTGAGTTTGAAACTAAATTCTCCATGTTGTTATTAATACTGTCTTGTATCTTTAATGAGCTTGCAGCTGTTGACTATAATGTGTGTATGGAGATTTTTTTACATCTAAATATTTATTAACCATATTTCTATTTTAAAATATTTAGCAGTAATCTCTGATAATGTTAGTCATAAAAATCAATAATAATCACAATTTTTGTTCTCTAAAAATGGGTCCTGTACATATGAATTAGTTAGAGAGATTTAGGAAAGTGCCTTCAGATGGTACATGGATAAACTAAATCTCTCTTTAAACCAAATTCATTTTTACAAGTCATGGTACATTTTTCCTTTTTCTAGGTAAAGAAAAACCTTCTCCATTTTTTCTAAAGGCAAATTATTGAACACTAGTCAGTTAAAGTTCATAACAAAGGTATCTCTTCCACATCACAATTTTCCTCATCATGGTTTCAATATATCTACAATATACAATATATATCACAAGAAATTAAATTGGCATATTGGGGGAAGTTTTGTGGGAACTGTAGAAATCATATGAAGTCAGCACATTACACAGAAAAAGTTTAGGAACTCAGAAATGCATAAAATATGCATGCAGTATTATATAATATCAACATATTTTATATTTTAATACCATAAATATACACAATTTTTAAAAAGAGTTAAAATAAGAATTAAGTTAAAGTTTAAGAAAAAAATCATTAATTCCACTTTATGGTACCCAAAAGCTATAAATGTGGAGATTGTTTAAAAATTTAGTAACTCACAAATACAAGTTACTATAAATATCCCATAAAAAGAAAAGAAAAAAGCAGACTTCTCTGGTTTTAAGGGAGGACCAAAACTTTTTATGTTGGTTTTCCTTATCATGAGAGCACTGTGTCCCTAATCCTCATGATGTGGAAGAGATAGTTGTACTAAAATTTACTTAAAAGATTTTCCTGAATAAAGATAACAATACCAATATAGAGATAGGCTAGAAATATTGATGGGGACAGAGGCTAAACATACTGTTTTTTTTTTAATATAAGGAACTCCTGAATAAGGAAACATTTTTTTTTATACCTCGTCCACAACTTGTAGTAAAAGAGTTGTCTAGAAAACTGAGAAGGTCAATAACTTGATTTAGGTTCCCATATCCACTATATGTCAGAGGTGTATTTAAACCCTGTTATTCTTAGCTTTCCAAAAGGTTTTCTATCCAAAAAACTGTGCTGCTGAGTCATGTTTCTTGGAAATACAACCTGAAGTATGTAGTAAATTTCATTTAGACTAGCTATTGGTGTTATCAAAATAGAAATGAAAAAAATCAAAATACTTTAGAAAGTACTACTGAACTTCTTTTTTGCTGCCTTCCTTCTTAATAAACTAATATCCTTTTTAGTTTATTGGTATTACAGATACTGTGTTTTTAAAAAGCTAACATTATTTTTGTGGGAACAGGTATTTGTTTTTTTAGGTGTGACCCATGTTTTGATAAAAGAAATAACCAAAAAACAAGTTTAGACTAGGCATAGCTTTGTTTGGTGTCTACTTTTAATTTAAACTTAAAGTTTCTGTGCATCAGTTTCCCTACCTGTAAAATTAGGGAGTTTGACTCAATAAACTTTAAGAATCCTTTCAGTATGAAATCAATAATCTTATGAAATGTAAAGGATTTAATGTAAAGTATCCTTCCATTTATTCTGACCCTCTTCTATGGTATATGAATTATAGAAATGAAGAAACAAAATCAATAAAAGGCATGTCCTTTTGGGACATATATGTATTGCTGGTGGAGTTGTGAACTGATCCAACCATTCTGAAGGGCAATTTGGTATTATGCTCAAAGGGCTATGAAATAATGAATACCCTTTGATCCAGTAATATCACTACTAAGTCTGTATCCCAAGAGATCCAAAAAGGGGAAAGGACCTACCTGTACAAAAAATATTTATAGCTGCTCTTACTGTGGTAGCAAAGAATTGGAAATGAAAGGAATGTCCATCAATTGGGGAATGACTGAACAATTTTTGATAATGATGGAAGACTATTATGATGCAAGGAATGATGAATAGGAAGTTTTCAGAAAGAACTAGAAAGATCTTTATAAACTGATGCAGAGTGAAATAAGCAGAACCATGGAAAACACTGTACACAGAAAGATCAATATTGTGAAATGATCAAATGTGACTGACTCATATACTTTCAGCAATGCTATGATCCAGGACAATTCTGAGGCACTTATGACAAAGAATGTTCTCCACAACCAGAGAAAGAACTGTTGGAGTCATGATGCAGTTGAAAGCATTTATTTGAGTTTATGTTTGGGGGTTTAGTTTTAAGAGATTACTCCCC
Organism: Monodelphis domestica; assembly: GCF_027887165.1. NCBI lineage: Eukaryota > Metazoa > Chordata > Mammalia > Didelphimorphia > Didelphidae > Monodelphis > Monodelphis domestica. The sequence continues at coordinate 253,377,363 of NC_077233.1, forward strand.
CAAAATGAACAATATAGAAATATTTTACATGATAACATGCATATAATTCAGACCAAATTGTCTGCCAACACCAAGAGGGAGAAGAGAAGGAAAGATGGAGGATAAGTTTGATCATAAAACTTAGGAAAACTTATGTGGAAATTTGTTATTATGTGTAATTGGTAAAAAATATTTAAAAATACCAAAAAAATAATTTTTTAAAAGGCACATTCTGAAGGAGATGTTAAACTGATGTTTACCTTGATGGGAAAAAAATTACTGATTAAAATTGTTTAGGATCAAAAATGGTCCTGGTAGAAACTCAAAACCCTTCCTTAATAGTTATTCTGCAAGTTAATAAGCATTTATTGATTGTCTAATATGTTCCAGATACTGCAGAGAACCTGGAGAGCCTTATTACTCTTTCAGGCCACCAGATTGCTACAGTATCAAGAATGCTTAATGCATACCATCCCAAGCATCTAAATGATTGTCAATATGGAATCACATTGTCTACCATATGCAAAAACTAGGACACTAAACAAGTGTGGATTAAAAGAAAATCTTCATTGTATTCAGTTTACTAATACTTGCAGATATTTATCACTGTGCAGTGGGGAGAACCTAATTAACTTTGAATGGTCACAGTAATTCTTTTCCCCCTTTTACTCAGATTAAAGGAGTGCTTTGTTTGATGCACAGATTAAAATAGAAAAGAAAAAAAAATGAAAGTTTTCTTTCCTTGAACATTTATTCTCTAGGCTTGGATCTCAACTTAAAAAAACCTTGACAATAAAATTGTATTAATAATTCATGGATTATATTAATGGCTGAGTTAAAACTTTAACAAGTTGGTGTTACAAAACTGTCAAAAACGTAACAGCCCTGCCTTCTTTAATTTCAGCTGCTTCTGATGAAGCGTGGGAAAATGCCTTATTGGTGTGCAGTGTTACCAATTATCTGACAGAGTCAGAGTGTATTTCCAGCTAATCAGAAATAAGAGCACAGAATTAAATCTCCCATGTGAAACTCATCATTTACATATTTATGATTCAGAAATGGTAATAAGGCTAATGAGAAACTCACACAGTGCCTTTAAAAGTCAAGCAATCTTACAGTTAATTTTCAAGAGATAAAGTTCCTGGTACATGGCTGTCAAAAGATAGAGTCTTTTGATTACAGTTTAGTTTAATTAAACATTACAAGTTATTTGTGTGGACTTATCCACAAATTTTGTCAAAAGATTAGCATATAAACAATCACTTTCTGAACCTAGGATAGAAGTTAAGGTAAAGAATAAGTGGTCTAAATAATCAAGTATATGCATATTCCTCTTATATAAACAAAATATTTACATCTCTCTATCTTCTACCTATCCATCCACATTCACATATATATGTATATTTATATACATATGGATTTATACAAATACACATATTCCTAAGACACATTACAACTGTTTTGCTTTCTATGTGACTGAAAGAAATTACAGAGATAACTTGTTAGAGTTTGTGAATAATCTTTAAGGCTATTAAATGGTCATAGTTGTGTGTTAACTCTACCTAGTTCAGAGTAAGCAATAAGTTGTGTACTGCAATTATACTCATTAAGCTCCAGTAACTATTGAATTGAAGCATTTCTATGTGCTTTTTTTTTTGGTGGCATCATTGACTAAAGATGTAACTCCCACCTCCATATTCACCCTCAGTAGGGAATGCATCATGTAAGTCACCAATTTGCTGATGCCAGAAGCTGACCCTTTTGATTTATAATATAGGTTTTGGCTTACTGTGGGTGTTATGATTTGTGCAAGGATTTCTGTACTCTTTATATGATCCAGTACTGTCACTTACCTTATTTCCAAGACATACTTTGATTCTCAGAGGTGGCCTTAATGGAAATAAACTTGGATTAAAAAGTTTAACGTTGATTTTCCTGACCTCCACCTTTGTTCTCTTTCCATTTGTTTTATTTCTTTGAGTGAGACATTTTACATTTAAGTACACAGCTGCTTCAAAAATAATAAAATCTGTGCTTTTTTAGATTTGGTTAAATGCTATATCATGCCTTTAGTAAATATGAATAACAACTCCCTTAAATTCTAGTCAATCATCCATGCTGTGAGTTGGGGTGAGCAACAACAAAGTAGATAAATGTCAACCAGGATGTGGCACAGTAGGGGTTTTCTATACCTGGAGTCTCCCATCATAGCTGTGATGACCTAGTAGGGGCTCTAAAATCTTGGTTAATTCAGACCTGGTGACACCACAAATTGGATTAACAGCTCATTCAATGTTATGTCACTATTCCCAGGAAACAACAAATAGGCAGGGAGGTATACAGGTTTATATGACATGATCACAATAATACAGCATAAAGTTTGCAAGTGGAATTCTTTCATACCTAGTACCCTAAGAAGAAAAAGTATTCCAGACAAAATTAAAAAAAAATTCTTTATAATCTATTTCCTAGAAACACTTCTGTAAAGAAGTCAATATCTGCAAAGTAGGAAAACCATGAATGTCCATGAAATGGTCTGAAAATGTGAATACTTTTATTATGAGCTAGGATATTCTCATAATAAATTGGGAATGGATATTATTAGCTTAAATCTTGGGCTTAATATTACTTTTACTAATAGTAAGCTCACCCCTTTGTTATACAACAATATATTGATGTCAACTCTAGAGCAATCATTAAAAACAAAACAAAAAGAGTAACAAACTATAAGACTAGGCCTTCATTAAATGAAAGTAGATATAAAAATGAGGAGCTAACAAAATCTGAAGAAGTTGAAAAATCAAAAGTCTTTGAAATTCTCCATCCAATGGAAAATCCAGAAGTGAAACATAAAAAATGTGCCAATTCTTTAATTATTCTGAAAGGAGAGGAATGTATTTATGTGTGGATTCCAAAAATAATCCTTTATTAGTTTAGTGGTATGAAGTAAACTAATAGAATATACCAAAACAATAATTCAAAAGAGATCATATCTGCTATAACTATTATAAACAAGAATATTTTCTTTTTTTTTTTTTGCTGTGCCTGTAAACCTTAAAATTTCTTAGACTTATGAATGTTGGAAATTTCCCCATTGGGAAATATCATACTGGAAAAAATTTCCTACTGATAGTAAGAACTCGATTGGAATGTGAACCCCCTTGGCATGGGAGAATCCTTCTCCTCCCTACCTAAGATTACTTTAGGACAGAAACCTTTTGCTAAACAATGGAAAGGGCTTTGACCTATGCTTAAGCATAGAACAGGAAGTTCTTTGAGTCATGATTGATTTTAGAATTGATACAATAGAGATACTTGGAATAACAGAACCAGGTCTTGAAACTACAATCTCCACCCTACTCAGAGTAAAAGGATTTAGGAAGGGCTGCAGCAAGGATCAAGATTTAATTATTTGAGAATATGACCTTCAACAGACATGTGCAAAGGGACAGACCTCTGGGTGGTCCTGGGTAAAGCTAGAGCCACCATTGGCACAGGGAATACATGGACAGTGATTGGTAGATGTGAGAACTGCGGGGAGGGAACTTAGATGGTTTCCTTAAAGATAGCAGGGTCTGAGGACTGAGGAGTTCGAGAGGTTTTGCTCTGAGAGGTTGTGCTCTGAGAAGCTTGCTCTGAAGGAGGCTGGAGGTGGAGGCCCCTGAGACTGTTTCTCCATTTTGGTCACGTGACTGATAGGGACTGATCTCTTTTCTTTGCCTCAGCTATCTAAGGGCTTGGGCATTTTGGCCCAGCCTAAACAGAGGAGGCATTTAAGCCCTATTCCTCTCTCTCTCTCTCTCTCTCTCTCTCTCTCTCTCTCTCTCTCTCTCTCTCTCTCTCTCTCTCTCTCTCTCTCTCTCTCTCTCTCTCTCCCTCTCTAGTACCTTTCTTCCTCCTGTTTGTAATTAAAAACTCCATAAAAGGTTGACTGCTGACTTGAGTTTTCATTTAGGAATTACATAGCTGAATTCCTTGGTGACCTTAAATTAATATATATCAGCCTTTTAAAGTGATTTCCTTGTCACATGCCCCAATAGGCATTAATATTTTTATTTATTTTTTTTCTTTTTTGAAAGGGGTTTATTCTATTTTTTTAGTATTTAAAACATTATTTTATTTGGTCATTTTCATGCATTATTCATTGGAAACAGAGATCATTTTCTTTTCCTCCACCCCCCACCGGCCACCCATACCCTAGCTGACTGGCAATTCCTCTGGGTATCACATGTGTCCTTGCTCTGAACCCATTTCCTTGTTCTTGGTATTTGCATCAGGGTGCTCATTCAGCATCTCTACTCGATCATGTCCCCTCAACCTCTGTAGTGTTACAAGGGAATCACTTTAAAAGACTGATATATAATAATTTAAGGTCGCCAAGGAATCAGCTATGTAATTCCTAAATGAAAAACTCAAGTCAGCTGTCAGCCTTTTTTGGAGTTTAATTACAATAGGAGCAAGAAAGGAATTAGAGATATATATATAGAGAGAAAGGGGAGAGAAGGGAATAGGGCTTAAATACCCCTTCTGTTTAGGCTGGGCCAAAAGGCCCAAGCCCTTAGATAGCTGGGGCAAAGAAAAGAGATCAGTCCCTTTCACTCACGTGTCCAAAATGGAGAAACAGTCTCAGAGGCCCCCACCTTCAGCTTCCTTCAGAGCAAGCTTCCTCAGAGCCCAGGAACCACACCGACCAAAAACTCAATCCCCCCTCGAGTCTCCAGACCCTCCTATCTTTAAGGAAACCATCCAAGTTGCCTCCCCTCAGTCCTCACATCTACCAATCACTCTTCATCAATTTCCCTGTCAATGGAGGCTCTCGCTTAACCCAGGACCGCCCAGAGGTTTCTGGCTTTTGCACATGTCTGTTGAAGGTCATATTTTTCAAATGATTAAATCTTTACTCCTTTGTTCCAGCCCTTTCTAAATCCTGTTAACTTGAGTATGGTAGAGATTGGAATAATTAAATTTTGATCTAGGCTGCAGCCCTTACTCAATCCTATTAGGACTGAATAGGGTGGAGATTTATTCCAAGTATCTCCATTGTATCAATTCTAAATCAATCAAGACTCAAAGAAATTCCTGTTCTATGCTTAAGCATAGGTCAAAGTCCTTTCCATTGTTCAGCAAAGGGTTTCTGTCCTAAAGTAATCTTAAGAAGGGAAGAGAAGGAACCTCCCATGCCAATGGAGTTCCCATTCCAATAGACTATCAGTAAGAAATTTTCCAAGTATGAAATATCCCAATGGTGAAATTTCCAACATTTATAAGTCTAAGGAAATTTGAGGTTTACAATCCCCCCTGATGATCATTGGGAGACTAGTCTCCCCATTGATCATTTAACATAATCATTTTGTAGTTCTAAATTCACTTCTAACTAAAGATATACACAATATTCAATTTCTAAGAGAAATTAGAATAGTGAGAGAGGAAATAGAAAAGAAAAGAAAGCAAAACCAATGTTTGCTAGGCGCATTGACAGAAAGCCAAATTAGGGGCAGTCCCTTTTGGCATAAATGTTACAATAAATGTTCAATCAAAAGTTCAGTCCAATCAATCACATCGAAAGTTCATTCTTAATCTTCTTGATGAAGTGTAGGTTTTTGGCATCTTTCTGCAACAGTTCATTCTCTGGATATAAAAGTTTCAAGCTTCTTTCTTGAAGATCTTTTCTCGAACAAAAAAAAAATTTTTTTTATAACAGTAAAATCTTAAACAAAAGTCTTGGATTTTTATAAAAATACAATCTCAAACAAAAAAAATTCAAAAATTCTTAGATTTTAAATTAAAATACAATCCCCCCCTGAAGTAAGTATTTAAAAATATATATATATATATCAAGTTTAGCTCAGAATGCAATGTTCAGTTATGGGGGTGTATGTGTCAATTATCAAAAGAATAGAAAAATAATAAAAAACATAAGAAAAATTCAAAATAGGCCTTGTATAGGTCCAGTTTAAAGTAATTTCTATCCCACAAGTATGTAGGACAGAATACAGTAATATTTCACTTAGCCATTTGTAGCCAAGACTACAGGAAGTTGCCATAATATAAGAAGGAAAGAATTAGAATTCTATTTTGATGGGGAAATGTCATTCCCTTGTCTGATTTTTTTCCTTCAGAGATATAGGGAGCCAGCATGATAGTCAAGCTTTTTACTTGTTTGAGTACTTCGAAAAGAGTGTAGATACAAGGAAGTCCTACGACTTAAACATAAGTTAAGCATCGCAACCTTGAGTCTCACTTTAATATTTCATGTGTGCTCTATTGGCACTATTCAGGTTTAGTCTGTGCTCCTTGTTTTTATCCCTTTTCCTGGAATCAGACACAAACATTAATCACAGTCCTATAATATTTTATCAATAAATGGCAGGTTCCCATAGTTTAAAGCTTTTAGGCATATATTGATATTATAGCAAGAGTATATATATTAACTTGTATTACTGCAGGGAAAAAATATTAATATTAATTATGTGTACCTTCAGTACAAAAAATGAGAAAAAAAAATCAAATATTCTGATAAAAAATAAAAGAAAAGAAATAAGAAAAAATAAGAAAAAAAATCAGTAATTCAATATATTCTTGAGAGAAAAAAACCCAGCATCCATTTGTCTATGGATTATTATCTCCAATTCTTATGATAAGATAGAGTCACAATTCATATGATAGGATAGAGTCAATCAGTCTCAGCAGAAGATGCTTTCTTCACATGTGAGCAGTGAATCCAAGAGTCTCTTTCTCCAATCTTTATAGATGTTGGAGTAGTTAATAATATTTGGAATGGTCCTTCCCATGAAGGTTCAGTTGCTCCAGTTCGCTTGAAATTCTTGATATAAACTTTATCTCCTGGGTTCAGGTCATGCAGAGAAAAGTCTAATGGTCCAGCTTGTACTGCAGCTCCGGATTCATGAAGTTCATGTAGTTTGTGCTGTAACTCCTGTATATAGGAAGCAATAGTAATATCTCCCCCTAATAGCGATGTATAAGCCGGGGAGAAAGGCTTAGCCTGTATAGGCGGATGTCCAAAAAGCATCTCAAATGGTGAAATATTTAAGTCTCCTCTAGGCCTGCTTCTAAGATAAAATAGGGCCAGAGGGAGAATTTCAGGCCATTTTAAATGGGTCTCAGTGCATAATTTGCCAATCATAGTCTTAAGTTCTTTATTCATCCTCTCCACTTGGCCTGAGCTCTGGGGGTGATATGGAACATGGAATTTTGGAGTTATCCCCAAGCAAGAATATATTTGATTTAAGACAGAATCGGTAAAATGACTCCCTCTATCGGAGTCAATACGTGCTGGTAGGCCAAAACGAGGAATAATTTCTTTTAAAAGTATCTTTGCAACAAAATCTGCTGTGGCTCGGGTCGTAGGAAATGCTTCCGGCCATCTGGTTAGTTGATCTACAATTACTAGACAAAATTTATAACGTCCAGCCTTTGGCATTGTTATGAAATCTATCTGTAGGTGTTCAAAAGGTGTGTAAGCCAGAGGACGTCCACCAAAGGCTTTACCACGAAAGGCATGTTGGTTATATGCCTGGCAGGTAGAGCAGGATGAACACACTTTAGAGGCTATGGTAGTTATACCAGGGGCTATCCATACTCTCTTAACAGAGTCCACGATGCCCTGGGTGCCAAAGTGGCCATTATTATGAATAGATTGGCAAATTTGGTTATAGAAACTTCTAGGGAGCAGGGGTTTTCCTTCAGGTGACACCCATACTCCATTAATTTGTTTTGCTTTAAATTTTTGTTTCCATTTTTCCACTTCCTTTTCATTATAGGAGAGTGATAAATTTAAATTATCAGTGGTTGTTAATGTTAAAATTAATCCAGGTCCTTCTATGGCTGCTAGTTTTGCAGCGGCATCTGCTCGGTCATTTCCTCTAGAGACAGGGTCAGAGCCACCTGTATGGGCAGAGCAATGAACTACAGCTAGGGCTTTAGGCAGTTTGAGAGCAGAAAGAACTTCATTAATAATTTCTGCATTAGCTATGGATTTTCCAGCTGAGGTTAAAAATCCTCTTTGGAGCCATAGCATCCCGACTGAGTGACAAATGCCGAAAGCATATCTAGAATCCGTATAAATTGTTGCCTTTTTATCCTTGGCAATTATACAAGCTTGTTTTAGAGCTATGAGTTCTGCTCCTTGAGCGCTAATGTTAGAAGGTAGTGAAGCTGACCATTCAGTGGCAAATTCTGAGACTACGGCAGCTCCAGTGTAACGTATGCCATCCCTCATAAAAGAGGAACCATCGGTAAATAAAATCAGATCTGCATTTTCTAAGGGAGTGTCCAAGAGATTATCTCGAGGCTTTTCTGCCATGGACACTAATGTTTCACAGTTATGTAGTGGTTCTCCTGAAGTGGGTAAATCTGGAAGCAAGGTGGCAGGGTTAAGAGTTGAACAGCGTTTCAAGGTAATATTTTCACTATTTAATAAGGTTATTTCATACCTTGTAATTCTCTGATCCGAGAATGCCTGTGTTCTATGTTTTACCAATAATGCTTCAATCTCATGTGGGCACATTATTGTTAATGGACATCCCAATACTAAATCAACGGTTTTTGTTACTAGTAAGGCTGTAGCAGCTACTCCTCTAAGGCATGGTGGTGCTCCTGCTGCTACTGGGTCTAGTTGGGCAGAATAATAAGCAATTGGGCGCTGAGAAGGTCCCAAAGTCTGAGTTAACACACCAGAGGCTACTCCTCTTCGCTCATGCACATATAAAGTAAATGGCTTGTTGTAATCTGGGATGCCTAGAGCAGGGGCAGACATGATAGCCTTTTTCAGATCTGTTAGAGCTGACAAGTGTTCAGGCTCTAATTTGAGGGGTTCAGGAACTGAATCCTTTGTTAATGCTATAAGGGGTTTAGTGATTTCCCCATAGCAAGGAATCCATTGTCTACAAAACCCTGTTGCTCCTAAAATTGCTCTCAGCTGTTTCTTAGTGGTAGGAGCACTCAATTTTTGAATGTTCTCAATTCGTTTTGGAGAAATATAACGAGCACCCGCAGTCAAGATGAATCCCAAATATTCTACTTTTTGGAGACACCATTGAACTTTATCCTTAGAGATTTTATGTCCTCTTTTGTGCAATTCCAAAAGAAGGTGTTTGCTATCTTCTTGACATGTTTCTGCATCTGTTGAAGCCAAGAGTAGATCATCTACATATTTGATTAATTTGCTATTTTTAAATGTTATATTGTCTGTGTCTTGGCTCAAAATTTGCTCAAATAAGCTCGGACTTTCGACATAACCCTGTGGCAGCCAACACCAGGTATATTGTGAGCCCTTCCAGGTGAAAGCAAAAATATGCCTGGAGTTTTCATGTATTGGTATGGAAAAGAAAGCTGAACACAAGTCTACTACTGTAAAGTATGTAGCTGTGCTAGGAATAGATGAAATAATAGTATGTATGTTAGAAACTACGGAGTGTCTCTTTATAACATGATTATTCACTGCCCTTAGATCCTGTACGAATCTATAGATGTACTTGCCATCGGGTCCTTTTTTTGGTTTTTTAATTGGCAGGATGGGTGTGTTGTATTCAGATTTGCAAGGGATTATTATTCCCTGTTCTATTAATGAGTTAATAACTGGTGTAATACCCTCAATTGCCTCCTTTGAGAGGGGATACTGAGGGATAGAAGGAGGTGGGCTAGATTTAGTTTTTATCTGCACAGGAACAGCAGATTTAAGTAAGCCTACATCAGAAGAAGATGTGGCCCAAAGAGACTCCGGTATATCTTTAGGTATTTCAAAAATGGAAGGTTCTTTTGCCTCCTGGTTTTCAGAGAGAAGTACAGGGAGTAAATTTAAAGATTCCTCTGGTACTTCTAATGATAATGAGCCATCTGGGGAGCAGGTTATTGTGGCTCTGAGTTTGCATAGAAGGTCCCTCCCCAGCAAATTTAAAGGGGAGTCAGGCATCAAAAGGAAGGAGTGTTGTACCTCTAGGGGTCCTACAGACACCATTCTAGGAGGAAGTCTTTTAACTCTTTGGGTTATTCCTGATACTCCCATTACATTCTCTGAGCCAATAGAATAACATTGTAAATCAGGTGTTCTCTTTAATACAGACCAGGAAGCTCCGGTGTCTAATAGACAATCATAATAAGTGTTACCCACTTTTAAGGTAACATGGGGTTCATTAGTATGGGGAGGGCAGTGGATAGGGACAACGGGTAGTAGGACATCAGGGTCTGGGAAATCAAAGGTTGTATCCTCTGATTCCTGTGCCCCAGCCCCCCCCGGGCACCATCATTGTGTTTGGGATATTCCTTGGGCACCCCCCTGAAGGGCACCTCTCTGAGGGTCATTAGTACCTCGAGTAATTTTTGGACGAGCGCCATTTCTCATATATTGTTGAGTATTATCATTAAAATTTTCTTCAATTTGAGCATTGTCATTAAATTCCCAATTCCTATTTCTATAATTCTGGTTTCTAAAGTTCTTATTTCTATATTCATTATAGTTATTTCCATAGTCATTATTATAATTTCTAGAATTTTGGTTTCTATAACCATTATCATAATTTCTATAGTTATTATTTCTAAAACCATTATTAAACTGTGTATTCCTTCCAAACATCTTAAGAAAGGTTCTACATTCCATCATTTTGTGGCCCTTCTTCTCACAGAAGTGGCAAGTAATGGATTGATAATTGGATTTCTGGAGAGGGGCAATTGTCGTTGGTTCATTATCATGCCCACTTTCTAATTTAGTTATCCTATCTATTACACATCTCATTTTTTTCTTCATTTCCTCCATGTCATCATTATTCTCTTTCTCCTTTTCTTCGTTTCCCTTAAAAACATATATAGCTGTTTTTCGCAATTCTTCAAGGTCCATATCTGACCATCTTGGGCATTGTGTTTTAAAATAATTTTTAATTACTTTGCAAGAATTATTTACAAATATTCTTCTAACTTGTCTTAAACTATTCTCTTTATTTAAGTCCCAATCTAAGTATCTGTCCCCAAACTCGATAATTCTGTCCATAAATCTGGAGGGTGTTTCGTTTTCCTTTTGCTTAATTTTTTCCAGTTCCATCCACTTATCTGTACTGTCCGCACATTCCTTCATGGCCGTGAGGATGGCCTCTCTACAACGGTATAGTTGTAGATAGTCCTCAGGATTATTATAGTCCCATTCGGGATCCTGAGATGGCCAATGTGCTGCATTACGCCCCCGGGTTTTGTTGACATGAGCAATTATTTTATTTTTTTCACGTTCACTTAAAAAAGCCTGTAGTAAGCTCTCAACGTCCTTGTAAGACGGATTATATTGAAAAAATATGTCTCCCATCTTTTTTGTTACTAGAAAAGGATCTTGTTCATATGTGGGGATATTTCGTGTAAATTCATTTATTTCTTGGGGAGTAAACGGTATCCTATGTCTTAAAGTCACCACATCCCCATTTCGTCCTATTTCAGGTACTTCTCTTAGAGGAAACAGGCCTCTAGTTGAATTTTGCACCTGTGGGTCAGTTTGACAAGGACAGGTTTCTCTAGGAGGACAAGATCTCCCTTGCATTGGAATTTGGTTTTCTGTAGGAGAAGGAACATGAGAAGCTGGGATTGCAGGGGAAGGGTTTTGGGGATTAAATTCAGACAAGATTTGCACTGCACGAGAGAAGCAGTCTGTTAACTGGGCTATAGGGAAGGTGTTTTCCATCTCTATTTCAGGGAAGGAAATTTCCTCATTCAAAGGTTCAGAAACAGGTCTGTTTCTGGTAGAGTGGGTGTTTGCCCATTGATCCTGTAAGAAACATTTTAGATCTTCTAATTGGGCTTGCATTTTTTCCTCAATTTTTCCTATTTTATCTTCCATATCTCCCATTTTATCCTCAATATTTCCTATTTTATTCTCAATATTTCCTATTTTATCCTCAAGTTTTTCTATTTTATTCTCAATATTTCCTATTTTATCCTCAACATTTTCTATTTTATCCTCAATATTTTCTATTTTATCCTCATTTTGTTTTATTTTATCCTCATTTTGTTTTATTTTATCCTCATTTTGTTTTATTTTATCCTCATTTTGTTTTATTTTATCCTCAATATTTTTTATTTTTTTATCTCTAAATATAGTATTGAGGAGTACAAAAATGACAGTACCTATTAATATAAAAATTTGGAGGTATCCTTCATTCCTCAATGCCCCTACTTCTTCAGCTGCCATATAATTGTCAAAGAATGTAGTACTCATTTTTATATGTATATTTTGTAATTTCACAAAACACGTGGGGAGCAGGGCAAAGCAACAAACTTTCCACAGGGTTTTTTTTTTTTTAATCCAGGAAGTTGTTCCTTAAGGGAAAGGATATTTAGAAACAGTTCTTCCAGCCAGGACTTTAGAGTCCTGTTGCTGAGATTTAAAACAGCTGTTTTCTGTCTATCAGAGTCACACAGCTGGGGAGTATCTGAGGTCCGATTTGAACCCAGGACCTTCTGTCTCTAGGCCTGGCTCTCAATCCGCTGAGCTACCCAGCTGTCCCTTAAGATTAAAGGGAAGAAAAAGAAAAAACTGCTGATTCCAATTTAACTTAAGGAGAAAAGAGAAAAAGTTTTTTATACTCACGTGTTCTAGCAGCTGTGTCTTTAAGCCAAGTTTTTTTTTTTTAAAAAAAAAAGGACTAAGTGGTGAAACAGTATAGTAAAAAGGCAAGGAAAAAGTTTTATTGAGAGGATTCTTTAGACTCCCGTGTGGTCAGCCACAATGTTACAAGGGAATCACTTTAAAAGACTGATATATATTAATTTAAGGTCGCCAAGGAATCAGCTATGTAATTCCTAAATGAAAAACTCAAGTCAGCCGTCAGCCTTTTTTGGAGTTTAATTACAATAGGAGCAAGAAAGGAATTAGAGATATATATAGAGAGAGAAAGGGGAGAGAAGGGAATAGGGCTTAAATACCCCTTCTGTTTAGGCTGGGCCAAAAGGCCCAAGCCCTTAGATAGCTTGGGCAAAGAAAAGAGATCAGTCCCTTTCACTCACGTGTCCAAAATGGAGAAACAGTCTCAGAGGCCCCCACCTTCAGCTTCCTTCAGAGCAAGCTTCCTCAGAGCCCAGGAACCACACCGACCAAAAACTCAATCCCCCCTCGAGTCTCCAGACCCTCCTATCTTTAAGGAAACCATCCAAGTTGCCTCCCCTCAGTCCTCACATCTACCAATCACTCTTCATCAATTTCCCTGTCAATGGAGGCTCTCGCTTAACCCAGGACCGCCCAGAGGTTTCTGGCTTTTGCACATGTCTGTTGAAGGTCATATTTTTCAAATGATTAAATCTTTACTCCTTTGTTCCAGCCCTTTCTAAATCCTGTTAACTTGAGTATGGTAGAGATTGGAATAATTAAATTTTGATCTAGGCTGCAGCCCTTACTCAATCCTATTAGGACTGAATAGGGTGGAGATTTATTCCAAGTATCTCCATTGTATCAATTCTAAATCAATCAAGACTCAAAGAAATTCCTGTTCTATGCTTAAGCATAGGTCAAAGTCCTTTCCATTGTTCAGCAAAGGGTTTCTGTCCTAAAGTAATCTTAAGAAGGGAAGAGAAGGAACCTCCCATGCCAATGGAGTTCCCATTCCAATAGACTATCAGTAAGAAATTTTCCAAGTATGAAATATCCCAATGGTGAAATTTCCAACATTTATAAGTCTAAGGAAATTTGAGGTTTACAATCCCCCCTGATGATCATTGGGAGACTAGTCTCCCCATTGATCATTTAACATAATCATTTTGTAGTTCTAAATTCACTTCTAACTAAAGATATACACAATATTCAATTTCTAAGAGAAATTAGAATAGTGAGAGAGGAAATAGAAAAGAAAAGAAAGCAAAACCAATGTTTGCTAGGCGCATTGACAGAAAGCCAAATTAGGGGCAGTCCCTTTTGGCATAAATGTTACAATAAATGTTCAATCAAAAGTTCAGTCCAATCAATCACATCGAAAGTTCATTCTTAATCTTCTTGATGAAGTGTAGGTTTTTGGCATCTTTCTGCAACAGTTCATTCTCTGGATATAAAAGTTTCAAGCTTCTTTCTTGAAGATCTTTTCTCGAACAAAAAAAAAAAATTTTTATAACAGTAAAATCTTAAACAAAAGTCTTGGATTTTTATAAAAATACAATCTCAAACAAAAAAAATTCAAAAATTCTTAGATTTTAAATTAAAATACAATCCCCCCCCTGAAGTAAGTATTTAAAAATATATATATATATATCAAGTTTAGCTCAGAATGCAATGTTCAGTTATGGGGGTGTATGTGTCAATTATCAAAAGAATAGAAAAATAATAAAAAACATAAGAAAAATTCAAAATAGGCCTTGTATAGGTCCAGTTTAAAGTAATTTCTATCCCACAAGTATGTAGGACAGAATACAGTAATATTTCACTTAGCCATTTGTAGCCAAGACTACAGGAAGTTGCCATAATATAAGAAGGAAAGAATTAGAATTCTATTTTGATGGGGAAATGTCATTCCCTTGTCTGATTTTTTTCCTTCAGAGATATAGGGAGCCAGCATGATAGTCAAGCTTTTTACTTGTTTGAGTACTTCGAAAAGAGTGTAGATACAAGGAAGTCCTACGACTTAAACATAAGTTAAGCATCGCAACCTTGAGTCTCACTTTAATATTTCATGTGTGCTCTATTGGCACTATTCAGGTTTAGTCTGTGCTCCTTGTTTTTATCCCTTTTCCTGGAATCAGACACAAACATTAATCACAGTCCTATAATATTTTATCAATAAATGGCAGGTTCCCATAGTTTAAAGCTTTTAGGCATATATTGATATTATAGCAAGAGTATATATATTAACTTGTATTACTGCAGGGAAAAAAATATTAATATTAATTATGTGTACCTTCAGTACAAAAAATGAGAAAAAAAAATCAAATATTCTGATAAAAAATAAAAGAAAAGAAATAAGAAAAAATAAGAAAAAAAATCAGTAATTCAATATATTCTTGAGAGAAAAAAACCCAGCATCCATTTGTCTATGGATTATTATCTCCAATTCTTATGATAAGATAGAGTCACAATTCATATGATAGGATAGAGTCAATCAGTTTTATGCCCTAGTACATCGTCAATCATTGTGAATGTACCACGTGCTGCTGAAAAGAAGGTGTATTCCTTTTTTCCCCTATTTATTTTTCTCCACATGTCTTATACATATCTTTTTCTTTATTATCGCTTTGGGGTAAAAATCCAGCAGTGCTATGGCTAGATCAAAGGGCAGACAGTCTTTTAATGCCCTTTGGTCAGAGTTCCAAATTAGCCGCCAGAATGGTTGGATCAATTCACAACTCCACCAGCAATGAATTAATGTCCCAACTTTGCCACATCCCCTCCAGCATTCATTACTTTCCTTTGCTGTCATGTTAGCCAATCTGCTAGTTTTGAGGTGATACCTCAGAGTTGTTTTTGATTTCCATTTCTCTGATTATAAGAGATTTAGAAAATGTTTTCATGTGCTTATTAATAGTTTTGATTTCTTTGATTGAAAATTGCCTATTCATGTTCCTTCCCCATTTATCAATTGGAGAATGGCTTTCTTTTTTATACAATTGATTTAGCACTTTGTAAATTTGAGTAATTAGACCTTTGTCAGATGTTTTTGTTATGAAGCTTGTTTCCCAATTTGATACTTCCCTTCCAATTTTGTTTACATTTTTTTTGTACAAAAACATTTTAATTTGATGAAATCAAAATTATTTAATTTACATTTTGTGATTTTTTTAAGTCTAGCTTGGTTTTAATTTTTTTTCTTTCTCAAAGATATAATAAGTATACTATTCTGTGTTCAGCTAATTTATTTATAGTTTCCATCTTTATGATCAACTCACCCACCCATTCTGAGTTTATCTTGGTGTAGAGTGTGAGATGTTGATCCAAACATAATCTCTCCCACACTGTCTTCCAATTTTCCCAGCACTTGTTTTCCTTTTTATCAAATAGTGGATTTTTGTCCCCAAAGCTGGGGTCTTTGGGTTTCTCGTATACTGTCTTGCTGAGGTCTCTTGCCCCAAGTCTATTCCACTGATCTTCCTTTCTGTCTCTTAGCCAGTATCATGTTGTTTTGATGACCACTGCTTTATAGTATATTTTGAGATCTGGTACTGCAAGGCTACCTTCCTTTGCATCTTTTTCATGGTTTCCTTGGATATCCTTTATCATTTGTTATTCCAAATGTACTTTGTTATGTTTTTTTTTTCTAATTCAGTAAAAAAGTGTTTGGTAGTTCAATGAGTATGGCACTAAATAAGTAAATAAGTTTGGGTAGGATTGTCATTTTTATTATGTTAGCTCAACCTACCCATGAGCAGTTACTGTTTTTTTTCCAATTTTTTAGTTCTGGTTTTAATTGTGTGGAAAGTGTTTAGTAGTTGTGTTCATATAGTTTCTGAATTTGTCTTGGCAGATAGATTATTCAGAATTTTATATTGTCTTGGGTATATTTAAAAGGAATTTCTCTTTCTAAATCTTGCTGCTGAGATGTGTTGGAGCTGTATTTAAATGCTGATGACTTATGTGGGTTTATTTTATATCCTTCAACTTTGCTAAAGTTGTTGATTATTGATATCACATGTATGTGGAGTTGAGATAGCAGCCTAGAAGGGGCAGAAGTTCAGACCTCTGAATACCCTTCCTTAACAATCACAAACTGAATGACCCTAGGGGACTGAAAATCAAAATTAACAACAACACAGAGCCAAGGAACCTTCCTGCTGGACTTAATTCAAAAGGTATGCCCCCCAAATAGCTGAAATCTGAGAACACTCAGGTTTAAGGGGAAGACAGAAGGAAGGTCCCAGGACCCATTCCCACTCCCACCTAGAGCACTGAAACTGCAGCGGCAGCGGGAAATTCTGGGCAGGCAAAAGTGCTGGTCTGGAGGGTGGACCTTGCAGGCAGGGTTGTCCCAAGTTCAGAAAGCCCAACACAGATGGCAGGGAAGGAGCTAGAGAGGAAGCATAGACCTGGCAGCCTGGCCAGAGCTGAGGAGATCCTCTATATTTGCTCCAGCCTTCCAGGAGGTTTTGGACTCAGAGCACACCCAGCCCAACTAAGCTGAATGTATATCTATCAAAAGGCTCCAGAACTCAGGGAAGCCCAGGCTCCACACACATCCTCATTGACTGCTGGATTTTAATCCAATAAAAAGCCTCCAGAGGGCAGGGCTGCTCAAAACCCCAACAACCCACCCCCAGATACTATACAGAGAGATCTTCTGTTAAAGCTCCAAGATGGGAGACTGACAGAAGCACCCAAAACCAAAAAAAAAATGAGAGGAGCAAGAGAACAGACAAATAAGGGGAATAAAGAAGGGGTGAAAATGAGCAAACAGCTGAAAAGAAAGAAAGAAACTACAATAGACAGCTTTTATTCAGCAAAAGGAACAGAGGGGGAGACATCAGCAAACAATAAATCAAAAATCACAGAGAATTGGATACAGGCTGTGGAAGAATTCAAAACACAATTAAGAGAGGCTGAAAACAATTGGGAAAAGAACTTTAAAATTAAGATAAGTCATCTGGAAACAGAGGCACTTGAACTAAAAGGAAAAAATAGTGTCTTGAAATCCAAAATCAACCAGCTGGAAAATGAGGCAAAGGAGATGAAAGATGAGACAAAGGAGATGAAAAACAATGTAAAGAGGATGAAAGATGGCGTTCAAAGAAAATCAGACCAGAAGGAAAAGGATGATCAAAAAGCCAGGGATGAAACTCAATCTTTAAGAACCAGAATACAACAACTGGAATTAAGTGACTTCACAAGGCAGCAGGACACTATGAAACAAAATGAAAAGAATGAAAAAATTGAGGAAAATATGAATCATCTCATTCACAAAACAGATGATTTAGAAAACCATTTGAGAAGAGAAATTTAAGAATCATTTGTCTACCAGAAGACCATGAAAAAAGAAAAAGGCTGGACATAATAATACAAGAAATTATTCAGGAAAACTCTCCCAATATCCTAGAACAATAGGGAAAAGTGGAGATTGAAAGAATCCACAGATCACCTCCTGTACATAATCACAAAATGACAGCACCCAAGAATGTTACAGCCAAATTCAAAAACTATCAGACCAAATAAAAGATATTACAATCTGACAAGAAGAAGTCATTCAGATACCATGGAACCACAGTGAGGATAATGCAGGATCTGGCTGCATCTACATTGAAGGACTGAAAGACATGGAATATGATATTCCAGAAAGTAAGGGAACTAGGTTTACAACCAAGAATCAACTACCCAGAAAAACTGACTATATTCTTACAGGGGAAAGTATTTTCATTTAACACAATAGAAGAATTCCAAGCATTCATAAAGAAAAGACCAGACCTGAACCAAAAATGTGATGTCCAAACACACAATTCAAGAAAATAATCAAAAGGTAATCAAAAAAGAGGGGGAAAAGAAAAACAAAACAACAAAAAAACCCACCCTTTTTAAAAAGACTCAATAAGTTAAAATGATATGTATCCCTATAAGAAAAGAGGTCATTGGTAACTCTTAAAATCTGTTGCTATCACCTGGGGAGCTAGAAGAATTACACTTAGAGGTAACAGTGACAAACTTATAGGATGAAAGGACAAGACATAAATAGGTTTACAGATATATGCATGCATAAATACACATACTAGAGCTACAAAAGAGGTTAATACTAAAAGAAATGGGAAAAGAAACAAATGGGAATAAATTTATATCTCACAAATAACTCATGGTGGGAGAAGGGGGGGACATCAATACACTGGACTGTTAAAGAAGTTGGAGATAGGAAATACTCAACTCTTACGTGCTTTGAAACTGACCCAAAGAGGGAACAATAATCCAATCCATTGGGGAAGAGAATAGATTTGCGCCCTATAGGGAAGTAAAAGGGTAAAAAACAAACTGGTGTGTAGGGAAGCAGTACAAGGGAGGGAAAAGGTGCAGGGCAATTTTAGAAGGACTACAGGGAAAATAAGGTGAGGGGCGAATAAGAAGGTAAAGGGGGTAGAAAGGGAAGTAAAATAAGGGTGGGAACTAGGGGGACGGATTATAAACAAACATTTTTATAGAAGGAAATAGAGAAAGAAGAAAAGCAGGTCCGGGAATAGAAATCAAAATACTGAGAAATACACAGCTAGTAATCATAACTCTGAATGTGAATGGAATCAACTCCCACATAAAATACAAGGAAATAGCAGAATGGATTAGAATCCCAAACCCTATAATATACTGTCTGCAAGAAACACACATGAGGAAGATATATGCCCACAGGGTGAAATTAATAGGATGGAGCCAAGTCTACTGGGCATCAACTAGATAAATCAAGCCAAAAAATAAATAAGAAAGAAATAAGGGAAATGAATGAAAGCTTAGAAATATTAGAGTTAGTAGACATGATGGGAAAAATAAATAGGGACAAAAAGAAATATATCTTCTTTTCAGCAGCACGTGGTACATTCACAAAAAATTGACCATGTATTAGGGCATAAAAACATTGCAAATGAGTGCAAAATGGCAGAAATAATAAATGCAACCTTTTCGGATCATAATGCAATGAAAATAAAAATTAGTAAGGATATATGAGGAGGGAAATAAAACATTTATTGGAAATTAAACAATACTATTCTCCAAAACCGGTTAAAGAACAAATCGTAGAAATAATTAATAACTTCTTTGAAGAAAATGACAATGATGAGACATCCTTTCAAAACCTATTTAATGCATTGAAAGCAGTACTCATGGGCAAATTTATATCCTTTAGTTCATAAATTAACAAATTAAGAAGGGCAGAGGTCAAATATTTGACAGAATAAACCAAGAAGGAGTTCTACCAAATTCATTTTACGATACAAACATGGTACTGATCCCAAAGCCAGGCAGGTCAAAAACAGAAATACAACTATAGACCAATGTCCCAAAAGAATATAGAAGAAAAAATCTTAAATAGGATATAAGCAAAAAGACTCCAGCAAGTCATCACAAGGATTATTCACCATGAACAGGTAGGATTCATACTAGGAATGCAAGGATGGTTCAACATTAGGACAACTATCTGCATAATTGACTATTTTAACAAGCAAACTGACAAAAATCACATGATTATCTCAATAGATGCAGAAAAACCTTTGATAAAATACAACACCTATTCCCATTGAAAACACTAGAAAGTATAGGAATAGGAGGACCTTTCATAAAAATAATAAACAGTATATATCTGAAACTATCAGCAAACATCATCTGCAATGGGGATAAATTAGAAGCCTTCCCAATGAGATCAGGAGTGAAAAAAGGATGCCCATTATCACCCCTATTATTTAACATGGTACTAGAAACACTAGAAGTAGCAATTAGAGAAGGAAAAGAAATTGAGGTATTAAAATTGGCAATGAGGAGACTAAGTTATCACTCTTTTCTGATGATATGACAGTTTACATAAAGAATCCTGGAGAATCAACCAAAAAGCTAGTTGAAATAATCAACAACTTTAGCAAAGTTGAAGGATACAAAATAAACCCGCATGAGTTATCAATATTTCTATATATCTCCAATACATCTCAGCAACAAGAATTAGAAAGAGAAATTCCATTTAAAGTCACCCAAGACAATATAAAATACTTAGGAATCTATCTGCTGAGACAAACACAGGAACTTTATGAACACAACTACAAAACACTCTCCACACAATTAAAACTAGATCTAAGCAATTGGAAAAACATTGATTACTCATGGGTTGGAGGAGCTAACATAATAAAAATGACAATCCTACCCAAATTAATTTACTTATTTAGAGCCATATCCATTGAACTACCAAAATTTTTCTTTATGGAATTAGAAAAAACATAACACAGTT
Organism: Monodelphis domestica; assembly: GCF_027887165.1. Classification (NCBI taxonomy): domain Eukaryota; kingdom Metazoa; phylum Chordata; class Mammalia; order Didelphimorphia; family Didelphidae; genus Monodelphis; species Monodelphis domestica. Next base: position 253,398,203 of record NC_077233.1, read on the forward strand.
CATTTGGAAGAAGAAAAGATCAAGGTTATCCAGGGAAATCATGAAAAAAAAATGCAAAGGAAGGAGGAATTGCAGTCCCAGGTCTCAAACTATACTATAAAGCGGTGGTTATCAAAACAATTTGGTACTGGCTAAAAGACAGAAAGGAGAATCAGTGGAATGGACTTGGGGTAAATGACTTCAACAGGACAGTCTATGAAAAACTGAAAGATTCCAGTTTTGGGGACCAAAACCCACTTTTGGATAAAAAATGCTGGGAAAATTGGAAGACAGTGTGGGAGAGATTAGGTTTGGATCGCCACCTCACACCCTACACCAAGATAAACTCAGAATGGGTGAATGACTTGAATATAAAAAGGAAACTATAAGTAAATTAGGTGAACAAAGAATAGTATACATGTCAGACCTTTGGGAAAGGAAAGATTTTAAAACCAAGCAAGAGCTAGAAAAAAATCACAAAATGTAAAATCAATAATTATGATTACATCAAATTAAAAAAATTTTGTACAAACAAACTAATGCATCCAAAATTAGAAGGGAAATAACAAATTGGGAAACAATCTTCATTACAAAAAACTCTAACAAAGGTCTAATTACTCAAATTTATAAAGAGCTAAACCAGTTGTACAAAAAATCAAGCCATTCTCCAATTGAAAAATGGGCAAGGGACATGAATAGGTAATTTTCCATTAAAGAAATCAAAATTATTAATAAACTCATTAAAAAGTGCTCTAAATCTCTTATAATCAGAGAAATGAAAATCAAAACAACTCTGAGGTATCACCTCAAACATAGCAGATTGGCTAACAAGACATCAAAGGAAAGTAATGAATGTTGGAGGGGATGTGGCAAAGTCAGGATATTAATGCATTGCTGGTGGAGTTGTGAATTGACCCAACCATTCTGGAGGGCAATTTGGAACTATGCCCAAAGGGAGCTAAAAGACTGTCTGCCCTTTGATCCAGCCATAAACTGCTGGGTTTGTACCCCAAAGAGATAATAAGGAAAAAGATATGTTCAAAAATATTTATAGTTGCGCTCTTTTTGGTGGAAAAAATTGGAAAATGAGGAGATGCCCTTCAATTGGGGAATGGCTGAGGAAATTGTGGTATATGTTGGTGATGGAATACTATTGTGCTCAAAGGAATAATGAACTGGAGGAATTCCATATGGACAGGAACAACCTCCAGAAATTGATGCAGAGTGAAAGGAGCAGAACCAGGAAAACATTGTACACAGAAACTGATACACTGTGGTACAATTGAATGTAATGGACATATTCATTAGTGGCAATGCAATGACCCTGAACAACTTGGAGGTACCTACGTGAAAAACCACTATCCACATCCAGAGGAAACACTGTGGGAGTAAAAACACCAAAGAAATACAACTGCTTGAATATATGGGTTGAAGGCATATTGTTGGAGATGTAGACTCTAAATGAACATCCTAGTTTTTGCAACAGCATGGAAATGGGTTCTGATCAAGGATACATGTAATACCCAATGAAATAGCATGTTGACTGTGGGAAGAGTGGGTGGAGGGGAAGGAGGGAAATAATGTGATTATTGTAACCAAGGAATAATGTTCTAAATTGACTAAATAAACTTATTCCAATGGGAAAAAAATAAAGTTGTAGATTATTTCCACTAGCTTTTTAGTTGATTCTCCAGGATTCTTTAAGTAGACCATCATATCATACTCAAAGAGTGATAGTTTGGTCTCCTCATTACCAATTTTAATACCTTCAATTTATTTTTCTTCTCTAATTTCTATTGCTAGTGTTTCTAATACAATGTTTAATAATAGCAGTGATAATGGGCATCCTTGTTACAATCCTGATCTCATTCAGGAATGCAGATGGTGTTGGCTGATGGTTTTAGATGAATACTGTTTATTATTTTTAGTGTTACTAGTTACTAGTGTTTTCAGTAGGAATGAGTGTTTTATTTTGTTGATGGCTTATTCTCCATTTATTGAGATAACCATGTGATTTTTGTTAGTTTGCTTGTTGATATGGTCAATTATGTGGATGGTTTCCCTAATATTGAACCATCCTTGCATTCCTGGTATAAATTGCACCTGGTCATAGTGAATAACCATTGTGATGATTTGCTGGAGTCTTTTTGCTATTATCATATTTATGATTTTTGCATCTATGCTCATTAAGAAGATTGGTCTATAGTTATTTTTCTATGTTTCTGAACTTCCTGGCTTTGGGAAACAGTACCATGTTTGTGTCATAAAAGGAATTTGGTAGAACTCCCCTTTTGCTTATTATATCAAATAGTTTCTATTGTATTGTGATTAACTATTATTTGAATGTTTGATAGAATTCCCTTGTAAATCCATCAGACCCTGGGGATTTTTTCTTAAGGAGTTATTTGATGGCTTGTTCAATTTCTTTTTCTGATATGGCATTATTTAAGAATTCTATTTCTTCTTCTGTTATTCTATGCAATTTATATTTTTATAAATATTTATCCATATCACCTACATTGTCATATATATTGCCATATAATTGGGCAAAATAATTTTTAATGATTGCCTTAATTTTCATGTCATTGGAGTTGAGGTCTCCCTTTTCATCTATGGTACTGTTAATTTGGTGTTCTTCTTTCCTTTTTTTCACTAGATTGACCAGTACTTTGTCTATTTTGTTTGTTTGTTTTTTCAAAAATACCAGCTTCTACTCTTATTTATTAATTTTTGATTAATTTGATTGTGGCAGGTTCAGGTCTCCCACTAGTATAGGTTTACTATCTATTTTTTTATTATCTTCAATTCCACTTGTTTCTCCTTTAGAAATTTGGATGCTATACCATTTGATGCATACATATTGATTACTGATATTTCCTCATTGTCTATACTCCCTTTTATCAGGATGTATTTACTTCACTATCCCTTTTAATCAGGTCTATTTTTACTTTGGCTTTGTCAGATATCATTATTGCAACTCCTGCCTTCTTTCTTTTTTTTTTTTTTTAAATATATTTTATTTGATCATTTCCAAGCATTATTCGTTAAAGACATAGATCATTTTCTTTTCCTCCCCCCCACCCCCCATAGCCGACGCGTAAGTCCACTGGGCATTAGATGTTTTCTTGATTTGAACCCATTGCTTTGTTGATAGTATTTGCATTAGAGTGTTCATTTAAAGTCTATCCTCTGTCATGTCCCCTCAACCTCTGTATTCAGGCAGTTGCTTTTTCTCGGTGTTTCCACTCCCATAGTTTATCCTTTGCTTATGAATGGTGTTTTTTTTTCTCCTGGATCCCTGAAAGTTGTTCAGGGACATTACACCGCCACTGATGGAGAAGTCCATTACGTTCGATTATACCACAGTGTATTAGTCTCTGTGTACAATGTTCTCCTGGTTCTGCTCCTCTCGCTCTGCATCACTTCCTGGAGGTTGTTCCAGTCTCCATGGAACTTCTCCACTTTATTATTCCTTTGAGCACAATAGTATTCCATCACCAACATATACCACAGTTTGTTCAGCCATTCCCCAATTGATGGGCATCCCCTCGTTTTCCAGTTTTGGGCCACCACAAAGAGCGCAGCTATGAATATTTTTGTACAAGTCTTTGTGTCCATTATCTCTTTGGGGTACAGACCCAGCAGTGCTATGGCTGGGTCAAAGGGTAGATATTCTTTTGTCGCCCTTTGGGCATAGTTCCAAATTGCCCTCCAGAATGGTTGGATCAGTTCACAGCTCCACCAGCAATGAATTAATGTCCCTATTTTGCCACATCCCCTCCAGCATTCATTACTTTCCTTTGCTAGCATGTTAGCCAATCTGCTAGGTGTGAGGTGATACCTCAGAGTTGTTTTGATTTGCATCTCTCTGATTATAAGAGATGTAGAACACTTCTTCATGTGCTTGTTAATAGTTTTGATTTCTTTATCTGAGAACTGCCTATCCATTTCCCTTGCCCATTTATCAATTGGAGAATGGCTTGATTTTTTGTACAATTGATTTAGCTCATTATAAATATGAGTAATTAAACCTTTGTCAGAGGTTTCTATGAAGATTTTTTCCCAATTTGTTGTTTCCCTTCTGATTTTAGTTATATTGGTTTTGTTTGTACAAAAGCTTTTTAGTTTGATGTAGTCAAAATTATTTATTTTACATTTTGTGATTCTTTCTATATCTTGCTTGGTTTTAAAGCCTTTCCCCTCCCAAAGGTCTGACATGTATACTATTCTGTGTTTACCCAATTTACTTATGGTTTCCTTCTTTATGTTTAAGTCACTCACCCATTTTGAATTTATCTTGGTGTAGGGTGTGAGGTGTTGATCTATTCCTAGTCTCTCCCACACTGTCTTCCAATTTTCCCAGCAGTTTTTATCGAATAGTGGATTTTTGTCCCAAAAGCTGGGATCTTTGGGTTTATCGTATACTGTCTTGCTGAGGTCGTTTTCCCCCAGTCTATTCCACTGATCTTCCTTTCTGTTTCTTAGCCAGTACCAAATTGTTTTGATGACTGCTGCTTTGTAATATAGTTTGAGGTCTGGGACTGCAAGGCCCCCATCATATGTGTTTTTTTTCATTATTTCCCTGGATATCCTTGATCTTTTGTTCTTCCAAATGAACTTTGTTATGGTTTTTTCTAAATCAGTGAAGAAGTATTTTGGTAGTTCAATGGGTATGGCACTAAATAGATAAATAAGTTTGGGCAGGATGGTCATTTTTATTATATTGGCTCGTCCTATCCATGAGCAGTTAATGTTTTTCCAATTGTTCAAGTCTAGTTTTAGTTGTGTGGCGAGTGTTTTGTAGTTGTGTTCATATAGTTCCTGTGTTTGTCTTGGGAGATAGATTCCTAGGTATTTTATTTTGTCTAAGGTGATTTTGAATGGGATTTCTCTTTCTAGTTCTTGCTGCTGAGCTGTGTTGGAGATATATAGAAAAGCTGATGATTTATGTGGGTTTATTTTGTATCCTGCAACTTTGCTAAAGTTGTTGATTATTTCAATTAGCTTTTTGGTTGAATCTCTAGGATTCTTTAAGTAGACCATCATGTCATCCGCAAAGAGTGATAACTTGGTCTCCTCCTTGCCTATTCTGATGCCTTCAATTTCTTTATCTTCTCTAATTGCTACTGCTAGTGTTTCTAGTACAATGTCAAATAGTAGAGGTGATAATGGGCATCCTTGTTTCACTCCTGATCTTATTGGGAATGCATCTAGTTTATCCCCATTGCAGATGATATTAGCTGTTGGTTTTAGATATATACTGTTTATTATTTTTAGGAATGACCCTTCTATTCCTATGCTTTCTAGTGTTTTTAATAGGAATGGGTGTTGTATTTTATCAAAGGCTTTTTCTGCATCTATTGAGATAATCATGTGGTTCTTGCTAGTTTGCTTGTTGATGTGGTCAATTATGTGGATGGTTTTCCTAATGTTGAACCAGCCCTGCATCCCTGGTATGAATCCTACTTGATCATGGTGAATGATCCTTCTGATCACTTGCTGGAGTCTTTTTGCTAGTATCCTATTTAAAATTTTTGCATCTATATTCATTAGGGAGATTGGTCTATAGTTTTCTTTCTCTGTTTTTGACCTGCCTGGTTTTGGAATCAGTACCATGTTTGTGTCGTAAAAGGAGTTTGGTAGAACTCCCTCTTTGCTTATTATGTCAAATAGTTTGTATAGTATTGGGGTTAACTGTTCTCTGAATGTTTGATAGAATTCACAGGTGAATCCATCAGGCCCTGGGGATTTTTTCTTAGGAAGTTCTTTGATGGCTTGATGGATTTCAATTTCTGATATGGGATTATTTAAGAATTCTATTTCCTCTTCTGTTAGTCTAGGCAGTTTGTATTTTTGTATATATTCATCCATTTCTCCTAAATTGGTGTATTTATTGCCATATAATTGGGCAAAGTAATTTCTAATGATTGCCTTAATTTCCTCCTCATTGGAGGTGCTGTCCCCCTTTTCATCTTTAATGCTGTGAATTTGCTTTTCTTCCTTCCTTTTTTTAATTAGATTGACCAGTACTTTGTCTATTTTGTTTGTTTTTTCAAAGTACCAGCTTCTTGTCTTATTTATTAAATCAATAGTTCTATCACTTTCGATTTTATTAATTTCTCCCTTAATTTTTAGGATTTCTAATTTGGTTTTCTGCTGGGGGTTTTTAATTTGATCGCTTTCGAGTTTTTTCAATTGCATTTCCAATTGATTGATCTCTGCTCTCCCTTGTTTGTTAATATGAGCTTTCAGGGATATGAATTTGCCTCTGATTACCGCTTTGGCTGCATCCCAAAAGGTTTGAAAGGATGTTTCGCCATTGTCATTTTCCTTGATGAAATTATTAATTGTTTCTATGATTTCTTCTTTAGCTAAACGGTTTTGGAGTATCATATTGTTTAATTTCCAATTGGTTTTAGATTTGGTTTTCCATGTACCATTACTAATCATTATTTTTATTGCCTTGTGATCTGAGAAGGCTGCATTCATTATTTCTGCTTTTTTGCATTTGTGTGCTATGTTTCTGTGACCTAATGTATGGTCAATTTTTGTGAATGTGCCATGTGGTGCTGAGAAGAAGGTGTATTCCTTTTTATCCCTATTTATTTTTCTCCATATGTCTATTAATTCTAATTTTTCTAAGATTTCATTCACTTCTTTTACCTCTTTCTTATTTATTTTTTGATTTGATTTATCTAAATTTGATAATGGTTGGTTTAAGTCTCCCACTAGTATGGTTTTATTGTCTATTTCTTCCTTCAATTCTCCTAGTTTCTCCATTAGAAATTTGGGTGCTATATTATTTGGTGCATACATGTTGATTAATGATATTTCCTCATTGTCTAGAGTCCCTTTTAACAAAATATAATTACCTTCCCTATCCCTTTTGATCAGGTCTATTTTTGCATTGGCTTTATCAGATATCATGATTACCACTCCTGCCTTCTTTCTATCAGTTGAGGCCCAGAAGGTCTTACTCCATCCTTTAATTCTGACCTTGTGGGTGTCAACCCGCCTCATGTGTGTTTCTTGAAGACAACATATGGTAGGGTTTTGGATTCTAATCCATTCTGCTATTCGTCTATGTTTTATGGGTGAGTTCATCCCATTCACGTTCAAAGTTATGATTGTCATTTGTGGACTCCCTGGCATTTTGCTTGCCTTCCCTAATTCTAACCTTTTCTTCTTCGGCTCTACCTTTTAGTCCAGTGATTTACTTTGAATCAGTCCCCCTTGTCCCCTCCCTTGATGTTTCCCTTTTTAGTCCCTCCCTTTTTGTTCCCTCCCCCTCCCCCCTCTCTTTCCCTCCCTTTTTGTTCTCCCTCTCCCCCTCCCCCCCTTGGTTTTCCCTTCTCCTTACCCTTGTTGGGTAAGATAGAATTCAAGATCCCAATGGATCTGGATGTTTTTCCCTCTCAGAGTTGATTTCCCTGAGATTGAGGTTTAAGTAAACCCCCCCCCTCTCTTCCTCTCCTTCTTATAGGAGTTTTCTTCCCCTCCCCTTCCCCTGTGAATCTTTGTGTGAGAACCATTATTCTATTTGGTCTTTCTTTACCCCCTATTTATACATTACATTTTCCCCACATATTAGTATACATAGGTTGATATAAATGTAGTCCTTATAGAAGAGAGTTTGAGTAAAAGAAGATAACATTTTTCCCCTTTCCTTAATATTTACCTTTTCAGGTATTCCTTGCTCTTTGATTTTCGGTATCAAACTTTCCACAGAGCTCTGGTCTTTTCTTTGCAAAAAGTTGGAAGTCTTCTATTTTGTTGAATGCCCATACTTTCCCTTGGAAGTATATAGTCAGTTTTGCTGGGTAGCTGATTCTTGGTTGGAGACCCAGCTCCCTTGCCTTTCTGAAGATCATGTTCCATGCCTTACGATCATTCAGCGTAGAACTTGCAAGGTCTTGTGTGACCCTGATTGGCATTCCTTTATATCTAAATTGTCTTTTTCTGGCTTCCTGTAGGATTTTTTCTTTTGTTTGATAGCTTTGGAATTTGGCAATTACATTCCTGGGAGTTGTCTTTTGGGGGTTTAGTGTAGAAGGTGTTCTGTGAGCTCTGTCAGTGGATGTATTGCCCCCTTGTTCTAGAATCTCTGGGCAATTTTCTTTGATTATATCTTGTATCACCATGTCCAGTTTGGTGTTTATTTCTGGCTTTTCTGGGAGTCCAATTATTCTTAAATTTTCTCTTCTCCCCCTGTTTTCCAGATCTATCACCTTGTCGGTGAGATATTTTATGTTCTCTTCTAATTTCTTGGTGTTTTGGCTTTGCTTTATTAGTTCTTGCTTTAAAGCCTGGTTTTCTTTTACAGTTTGGTCAAACTGGTTTTGTAGATGCGTGAATTTCTTTTGCATCATTTCCCACTTTTCCTCCCAGAGGGCTTCCATCTTTTTGGTCCTTTCTGATTCAAATTCTTCATGGGTTTGTGGAGAGTTTCTATTTCCTTTGGAAGATTTTGGAGAATTTTCTTGTATGTCTTCTTCTATCTGCTCTGTATTTTGTATTTTGGCTCCATAGAATGTGTCCAGAGTCGCCCCTTTCTTCTTATTTTTCTTGGTATTTTGGGGCTTCTGTGCTTCTGTGGAATTTGTCATCTCTGAACGTGGAGGATTAGCTTTTCTTGTCTTTGTCTGGTGATCAGGGGCTTTAGTCCTGGGCAGATGTTGGTTCTATGAGCGTTCCCTGGGTTAAACTGAATATGCCTCACTGGAACTGGAATGGAAGGGTCGGACCACGAGGCCACACTCTCCCCCTGGCTCGGTTTCCGGAAGTTGCCTTCAGAATCCCTGGCCGTGAGGCTGTTTCGTCGGCCTGCGGGGGGATGGGCTGCCGCTTCCCCAAGCTCCGAGAGCACAGACTTTCACTGAGACTTGGATAGCAGGATCCAGCCCGTGAGGCTGTCTTGCCCGCCCTGAGGGTTGCTGTTGTTTTGACCAGCTCTCTGCAGCGGAGGCCCCAGGCAGTAACTTTCACCTGGACCGACCGGCTCTTTGACCGACCGGCTCTTTGCAGCGGAAGCCCCAGGCAGTAACTTTCACCCGGACTGGGACTTGGGTAGAAGACCCTGAGGGTTGTTGTTCCTCAGACCCTGCTCTCTGAGCCCGGCGCGCTGCGGCTTCCGGGAGCCTTGGACTCTGCGCTCCTACCCCTGAGGTCCGAGGGATCTCGGGTTCTGGCTTTTAAGGGGAGCCGTACCTTTTGAACCGGGTCCAGGTCCAGGAGGAGGGTTCCCAGGGTCTGTGCTGTTGATCGTTTTGAATTTCGGCGCCTTAGGAGCTTCTAGTTTGAGATCGGTCGGGAAGGGTTTTCCGGAGATCTGAACTTCAGCTTTCTCTAAGCCGCCATCTTAACCGGAAGTCCTCCTGCCTTCTTTCTATCAGTTGAGGAATCAATAGGTTTGGCTCCAATCTTTAATTTTAAACTTTTGAATGTCTACCCATGTCATGTGTGTTTCTTGTAGACAACATATGGTAGGATTTTGGATTCTAATCTAGTGTCCTATTTGTTTTCATTTTACAGGTCAGTTCATCCCATTCATATTCAAAGTTATGATTGTCACTTGTCTGTTCCCCAGAATTTTTATATCCTCTCCTACTTCTGTCCTTTCTTCTTTTGCTATATCCTTTTAAAATAGTGGTTTGCTTTTCATCAATCCCCCAATCCCCTCCCTTGATATGCTTCCCTTTCTAGTCCCTCCTTTTTTGTTCCCTTCTTATTTTTTAGGGTCTGTTAAGTTCCCTTCCCCATCTCTTTCCCTCCCTTTTTGTACTTCTTTTCCCCATCCCCCTTATTTTTCTCTTTTCACATTCCCTATAGGGCAAGATAGAATTCAAGACCCCAATGGATCTAGATGCTCTTCCCTTTCATTATTGATTTCACTGAGAGTAAGGTTTAAATATTAGCTTTTAGCACTCTCTTTGTATGGCAAAGGTTATCCTATTTCTTTTATTTCTTCAAGTATCTCTTGGTGCCATCTTTGATTCCCCACCTCCCTTTTTCTTTCTTTTTTTTTTTTTGATATTATCTTATAGCACTTAATGCCCCAATCTCTTGCTGTGAATGATTCTTCTAATTACAACATTAGTGAATATAATTTTTGAGAGTTACAAATAACATATTCCCCATATATTAATTCATATAATTTGATCTTATTTAGCCCTTAAATAAGAAAGTTTGAATAAAAACATTTCCCCCCTTTTCCCTCTCTTTCTTATTTACTTTTCATGTTTCTCTTGAGCTTTGTGTTTGGGTATGAAACTTTCCACTTAGTTGTAGTCTTTTCTTTACAAAAACTTGGAAATTTCTATTTTCTTGAATGCCTATACTTTCCCCTGGATTTATGTAATCAATTTATATGGATAGGTGATCCTTGGTTGAAGACCCAATTTCTTGCCTTTATGAATATTATATTCCAAGCCTTGTGGTCCTTTAGTGTGAAAGTTGCCAGGTCTTATGTGATCCTGATTGGTGCTCCTTGGTATCTGAGTTGTATCTTTTTGGCTTCTTGTAGAATTTTCTCCTTAGCTTGAAAGCTCTTAAATTTGGTATTATATTCCTGGGGGTTGCTTTTGAGGATTTAGTGTATAGGGTATTCTATGAACTCTTTCAATGTCTATTTAGCCCCCTTGTTCGAGAGCATCAGGGCAGTATTCTTGGATGACTTCTTGAAGTACAATGTCAAGATTTCTGTTTATTTCTGGATTTTCAGGTAGACCTATGATTCTCAAATTGTCTCTCCGTGATCTGTTTTCCTGATCTGTTATCTTCTTAGTGAGATATTTTATGTTTTCTTCTATTTTGTCAGTCTTTTGACTTTGCTTTATTGATTCTTATTTTTTTTGCAAGATCATTGTCTTCCAATTGCCTAATTCTGGATTTTAATGACTGGTTTTCCTTTTCAGTTTGGTCTATCCTGCTTTTCGTGGCTTCCAGCTGTTTCTCCCATTGGGAGTTCTTGTCTTTTAAACTGTTATATTCTCTTTGAACTATTTCCTGCTTTTCTTGCCAGAAGGCTTCCATATTTTGGATAAGCTCCAATTTAAATTCTTAATGAGCTTGTGAAAAATTTCCACTTTTTGGGGAAGGTTTTGGTACATTTGTTTGAATTTTCTCTTCTATTTCCTATGTAGCCTGGGTTTTTTCTCTGTAAAAATTTTCAAGTGTCAGCCCCTTCTTTTTGTTTTCCTTGGAGTGAGGTTATGGATCCTGGGCACTATTTGCCATCACTGGAGGTTTTTCCTTCCCTTTTTAGTCAGAAATTTGAGCGAGGTCGGCAGGCTCTCTGTGTATGTAATTAAAGAGCAAGGACTTTGCCTGAGGCATGCTCTTGAATCTCTGTAGCTTCTGCTTTAGATTCCCTTCATTCTTATGAATTTGTTGCAGTTATTTTTTTTTTGGTCTTTTGAGGTATTCTGTATTGTTGGGTGCTGAGGAGAGGAAGAATCCTATGTCTAGACTGCTGCCATGTTTACCCAGAAGTACCTAAACCCTTTATTTTACAAATGAGTTACTGAAGTTTAGAGACTTTAAGTGACTCTCCCAACATAAAGCTAGTAAGTAGCAAAACTATTGTTTAACTCCATACCTATTTCTCTTTCCACCATAGTATGTAGAATGGAAAATATATTATTTGCATCAATCCTAAGTAAAGTGAGTTTAGCAATCTTCATTTTTCTCACTCTACATTCATAATGAATGAATAAAACTTTGTCTCTTTATAAGTATGAAGAGCTTCCACCTATATGTGATTATTATAGGCATTAAAAGTTTCACCCAAGGTGTTGACTAATGACACATGTAAAACCCAGTGCAATAGTGCATCGACTACAGGAGGGAAAGAACATGATTTTTGTAATCCAGGAAAAATATTCTAAAATGATCAATTAAATAAAATTAAAAAATAAATAGGGATTAGAAGGAAACAGTAACCCAAACAATGAAATTATATAAAAATTGAACTGCATCATCTTACCTTGTTTACTCAAAAAAAGTAAAAATGATCAACAGCTCATTTGAAAATGTGCTTTTGAATTGTTCTATATCTCTTATGACCAGGGAATTGCAAATCAAACAACTCTGAAGTACCACCTCACACCTAGTAAATTGGCTAACATGACAGCAAAGGAAAGTAATGAAATTTGGAGGGGATGTGGCAAAATTGGGAGGCATTGCTGGTGGAGTTGTGAATTAATCCAACCATTCTCGGTGGCAATTTGGAACTATTCCCAAAAGACTTTCAATGACTGACTGCCATTTGATTCAGCCATAGTACTGCTGGTTTTATACCCCAAAGAGATCATAAGGAAAAAGACTTATACAAAAACATTTATAGCCACATTCTTTGTGGTGGCAAAAAAACTTGGAAAATGAGGGGATTCCCTTTGATTGGGCAATGGCTGAACAAATTGGGGTATCTGTTGGTGATGGAATACTATTTTACTGAAAGGAATCATGAACTAGAGGAATTCCATGTGAACTGGAACAACCACCAAAAATGGATACAGAGGGAAAGGAGCAGAACCAGGAGAAGATTATACACAGAGATTCATACACTGTGGTACATTTGAATGTAATGGATTTCTCTACTAGTAGCAATGCAATGATCCAGGACAATTCTTGGGGACTTATGATAAAGAACACTATCCACATCCAGAGAAAGAACTGTGGGAGTAGAAACACAGAAGAAAAAGAACTGCTTGATCACATGGGTCAATGGGGATATGATTGGGGATATAAACTCTAGACTATTACCCTAGTGCAAAAAGTGGAATGGCATGTTGACTATGGGAGTGGGATGGGAGGAGAGGAGCAAAAGAACATGAGTCTCATAACCATGGAAAAAATTCTAAATTAATTGATTTAATTAAATTTTTAAAATTAAAAAAAATCAAATAAAGGAATATGAAAAATGTCTCAACTGCCTTATGCCTTCCTAGCTTTAGTTTCTAATTGATGGATCAGATTTTTTGGCATAAGAAAAATGATAGCATCAAAAAGTACTATGCCAAAGCCAGCTCATATTAACTTGAAAAAAATAGTTGTTTAGTGCATTTACACCTCAGAAAATGACAAATGCCATAAATCAGGACTTGATTTATTGTTTATTTGATTGTCTAAACCAGAGAAAATTATTAATAATGTAGAATAAACTTAAAATATAATAGGATTTTTTTTACCTGACAGTCAATTGTTAAACTTTAGAAGCCCACTCCTGGAACAAGACATCCCTTGTTTCTCTTCAACAAGGACTGGTTTCTCTTAAAAGCAAACAAAGCTGTCCTTCAGGCCTGACAAACCCCAGGTTCCATTGATACATCTTGGTATTCTAAGGCAGTGATGGTGAACCTATGGCACAGGTGTCTGTAAACCTTAAAACAGTTCACCAACACTAACCAATACTTCCATGATGTCTAAAGATATAATCTTGAGGAGGAAGGACAAGACGAAATCTTCAAATACTTAGATGGCACAACTCTTTTGGATAATGAAATGTCAAGTCAATGGAAGAAAGTACAGAAGCAAAAACTCTCACAAGTTGCTAACAGCCACCACGGACCTCCCATAAATCCATGGACTAACTTGTTTCTCCCTATTTGGAAAGCCTGTAAACATATGCCAAATCAACGGAGTGGTACCTGAGCTGTTGTTCCCGACTCTTGAGCAAACTGTGATGTCCCATATATCTTTTTATCTACCATGAGACCAAGCATGGCGACTTGGACCTAGAGATGCTACCCTAATAACAAAGAGAAGAAAAAGAAATTTTCCAAGTATGAAATATCCCAATGGTGAAATTTCCAACATTTATAAGTCTAAGGAATTTTAAGGTTTACATGTCAAAGATACCACAAATATTGCTCTCTATGGCAGCAGTCACCCTTCCCCACCCCTTTCCCCAAGTTTATTACTAGAAAGGCAAAGGGACTCTAGTGGAGCTGCACCCCTCCCCTTTTCTAGCATGACTGATGATATTTTTTCATATCACCTGCCCCTCTGCACAGTAGCCCAATGGGAACACAGAGTGGGTAAGGTGGGTGATTCACAGGTAGCAGAGCTGGAGGCAAGTAGAGTGCTCAGGAAACTCCCCTCTCCCTCTCTCACTCACTGAGGATATTCCTCACTTCACCTGCTCCTCCATGGAGCAGCTCACTTCCTCCCTTGATGTGTGGGCTAGTGGGGAGGGAGGGGCATTGCACAGGGTCTCTGGGGTGGGGCTGGCATGTCACTTGATCTTGGGGGAATGGAGAGGGTGTGGGGTGCAGCTCTCCATTTCTGAAAGGTTTGCCTTCACTAACCCAAGGGCATTAAAAAGTCCCCATCCAAGTGTATTGGGTGTCCCTTTAAAGTGAGGGACATTTGAAAATCACATGAGTTGCCTTAATCTTTCTTGTCCTGCTGATTAGACACTTTCCATACAGATCAGGGGGTGAGGGTTGAAGAGGGGTTCATCTGAAGAAGCCAGTTTTTACCATAAATCCTTGTTGCATCAGGGCAAAGTCAACTTCCTTTTGTAACTGTTTATTGTTTCTTAAATATCTCCTTCCATCCCAGTACTGAACTTGAATTAACAAGCATTTAATTTAGTTAGCAATAAATTGGCCACACTCTTCTTCCTACCCTTTGTAACTTAGGTTCTAATCATTTCTTACTATAAGTCATTTATTGAAATGAAAATATTTGACTTTGAATGGAACAACATATTACTCTCTAAATACCTACTAACATATTAGATTTAAATGTATTTATGATCTCATTATTCCAGTAAATGCCCTCAACAAAGCAAATGGCACATTACCTCTGCCTGACCATTTTTTGTGACTTTCATTAATATTTTTCAAAAAGTTCACTACAGATTGCTACACTCAACGTGATCAAATTCTTTCTTATTTCTTCTGACATCTTAATGGTATGGAATAATTGATTAGGCTACCTATCTCAGAATATGTAGTAGGAATAATATGGGTCTTTAGACATGGCTTGGAAAAGGTCAACTTGGAGCTAGTATACAGTGTGAGTTCCTGATGGATCAAAAGCTACCATGAGAGCCTTGTATTCCTTTTAAATATGGTATAAGAGGATAAACTGGTGGGTTGTTAAGGATGAACTTATAATATGACAACTCTGATAAGATTAAGCTTTCTATATGTAAGAATTTAAATTTAGGTTTTTATGCTAATATGAGAATTCTAAAGTAATATTGTGGTCATTGAATAAAAACATTACAATTTATGTTAAAATGAGTTTTAGCTGCTTCATTTACAAAGAGATGGAAAGAGTGAAAGTGGAAAAATGTAGATTAAACAGTCAGAAAGTACTGCCTAACTACAAATACCCTAAGTTTAATCCTAATGTTTCCAGACTACAAATGCAAATATCACCAGAATCCAAAGTCCTAATTAGGAAGCTGAAATCTGAAGAACCAGGAGATGCTAAAGAATACCCTGAGAACCTTCAGTGCACACAAGGCTAAGACTACCATGAATCTTGCCAGAACTCATGCTGAAGAGAGTGTCCCACCAATGAGCCAAAGAGCAGAGAGGGTCTTCTCACCAAAGAACAAAAAAGGAATCACTCCACTCACCACCACAAGCCAATACAGAATCCAGAGAAATCATCTTCTCCTCCAGTCTGGCTCACCAAAGCAAAGAAAGAGAGAATGAGTCCTTGAACTTGCCATTTAAAGCAGTTTTTTCAACATCACTTCCTGTCACTCACCCACTTTATGGGAACCAATCACAGTCTTTCAATTTGCCTACCACTGCCCAGTGTGAATCTTGAAACTTCTCAGACTTGTGAATGTTAAAAAATTCCCCATTGGGGAATTCTCCATTGGGACAACTCCCTATTAGGGACCATTCCCCATCTAAAATGTGAGAACTCTACTTGGATCAAAAATGGGAGGACCTCTACTCCACCCGTACTTAGGACTGCTTTAGGGGAGAAAACTCCTTGCTGAACAATGAAAAAGTACTTAAACCCATACTTAAGCCATGCCTATTTTTAGAAAGGAGTGGTAAGTACCTATAAAGGTCAGGCAACTTGTGAACTTACAAGGAGCAAAGAGGTGAAAACTTACTCAGAGCTTTCCTGATGTGAATTACTCAGAAGTTTTAGTCTACCCAGAAAAGGTGAGAGCAAGATGTGAATTAAGAAGGTGATAACAAAATGTGAATTAAGAATGGGCTGTCCTTTGAAAAACATCTACTGTGATTGGTAGATGTAAGAATTTAGGGGAGGTGACAAAGGAGAAAATGCCCTTTAAAAGGAGATGAAATGATCTCTCTAAAACAGTCAGCTGGGAAAGGCTGCCTTGAAGGGTCTCTCTCAAGACTCTCTTGGGGTCATTTAAGATTGAAGGATTGAGCTGGTGAAGTCAGCTGAGATGGAGCTGGCCTGGTGTCACTAGAATCCTTGCTTGGACAGATCTTGTGGTGAGTGATTAAGGACTGACTGATCTTTTCTCTTAGGGCGTATTAGGGCGTAGGCCTGGGTTGGCCAGGACTGGCCAGGGCCGGCTCATCCCTTTCTCATTATTTCCTTTTTCTCTCTTTCTTAATTCCTCATTGTAATATTAATTAAATTCTCTATAAAACCCAGTTGACTGGGGTATATTTCAGAATTGGGAATATTTCCCTGGTGACCACCTTAAATATTTGATTTAAAACAAGAAACTGTGGTGAAAACATTTCCTGCGGTCATAATTTACTCACCCACTCTTATATCTACTACAATTTATATCTTCAACTATTTTTACTCACTACAGTTTACAACCTCAACCATTTTAATTATTACAGTTTATGACTCCCACTCTTTTAACTACCACAGTTTATGGCAGACAACTCTTTTAAATATAACACCAGGGGGCAAGGAAGTGACCTTTGGAGGTGTGAGCTTACTCTAGTAAGTGACTTGCAAACTCTTTAATTTAGTGTCAAGTACTTTAAGTACTTGATTTGTTTAGTTAAAAATAGGCAAAGGGAGAGATAATCCTACCTTCCCATATACAATGTGTCTTATAAAAAGGCATACATGAGAAAGAGAGTGACAATATTTTTTGAATGTGAGAAATACAATAGTATAGTTGTAAATTTTTCTTTTTTGATAATGATGTTTCAATATTGACTTTGTATATCTTTTTGCCATCTTTGTTTTCTATAAAAGGAAACAAGGAATAATAAAGGAAATAAAGATGAATTATGTATTTGGATATGAAATTATTTTATTAAAAATTATCCCTTTCATTTGCCCATTTCAGCCCACATATTCATTTTCATTTAAAAATTTCTTATTTTTATTGATTTATTTTTTGTTATGTCACATAAATTTCTTTCAGTAAATCTCCCTCTTCCTTCTGAAAGAGCTTCCTGCCATAAATTTTTGAATATATATATTTTTAAAAATCAATTAAGCCAAACAATACATAAAGAAAACCCTGAAAATATATGTAATGTCCTAATCCTATTAAATTCTCACTTCTTAAAATGAATGGGTATCATTGTCTACTCATATCTTTTCTTTGGAGCCATACTTAATATTTTGTAATTTTATAACATTCACTTTTGAATGTTTGGTCATTGTTCTTTGCATTTACATTATCATCATGATATTATATATTTTATATATTACTATTTTGGCTAGTCTTACTTCACTTTGTAGATATTATAGTAAATCTTTGAATACTTTTCCTTTTCCCCTTGTTCTTGGCTATCACAAAAAATCTACTACACTATATTTGATGTTTATGGAGATTTTCTTATTATTAATGACCTCCTTGGGTTCTATGCCTATTATTCACAAGGCATAAGTATTTCAATCTTTTTTATTAATTCTAAATTTCTTCCCAAATGGATTTTACAAATTTAAAGATACACCAAAAATGCACTAGTTTTCCTGTCTTTCCATAACTCCATCATTATGGTCTTCCCATATTTTGTCAGTTTTCCTAGTTTGCTGAGTTTAAAGTGAAAATTGAGGGTTATTTTCATTTCTGTTCCTGTCATTAGTGGCAATTTGGTGGGTTCTCTCATAATATTGTTTTTATAAACACACACACACACACACACACACACACACACACACACACACACACACACACACACACATATATATGTTAGTTGACTATATATCTTGAAAAAAGTAGTCCATATCTGAGATACTTGATTTCATATTTTCTCCTCATTTGTTTTCTTTCCCTTTAGATGAACTAATATCCTTGGTTCAGAATCTTTTCAATTTTTCACATTCAAAATTTCCATTTTATTTTTTTTGTAACTGTCTCTATTCCATGTTTGGTTAAGGATTTATTTTCTACTTGTAATTATGAAATTATCTGATCCACTTCTAAATTCAAAGGATATAATTTCAAAAATAAGTTTGACATTTTCTTTCTTATATCATCATATGATACCACATATTCCTTCTTCCAAGATGCACAAACATGATTAATATTATTTTTGAAAGGAAAAAATAACAGCACAGCATATCAACATATTTAAAAATTCCAAAAAACCTATGTAATGTGTAATAACTATGGCCCTCTAATCTCCACAAAGGGGTAGAATGGGCACATCTTCTCATGTCTGTTTATTTAAATCCCACTTGATTTTTTAAATATTTTTTTAAAAAGTATTTATTTATTTTAAATTATTTTCCATGGTTACACAATTCATGTTCTCTCCCCCCCACCAGAACTGATAAGCAATTCCATTGGAGTATTATCACTTGATAACTATTTCCATATTATTCATTTTTGTTATAATCTTTTAAAACCACAACCCCAAATCATATACCCATATAAACAAGTGATTAATCATATGTTTTTCTTCTTTGTTTCTACTTCTACAGTTTTTTCTCTTGATGTGTATAGAATTCTTTCTTATTACTCCCTCAAGGTTGTCCTGGATCATTGCATTGCTATTAGTAGCAGCGTCACTCATATTTAATCATTCCACAATGTTTTAGTTACTGTGTACAATGTTCCTCTGGTTCTGTTCATTTCACTGCATTTGTTCATGGAGGTCTTTCCAGTTCATAAGGAAATCAAGTAGTTCATCATTCCTTGTGGTACAATAGTATTCCATCACCATTATATACCACAATTTGTTCAGCAATTTACCAAATGATAGACTCTCCCTTATTTTCCATTTTTTTTTTGGCCACCACAAAAAGTGCAGCTATAAATATTTTGGTACAACCTTTTTTTTTTATCTCTTGGGGGTACATACCAAGTAGTAGTATAGTTGTATCAAAGAGCATGCAATCTTTTAGAAACCTTTGGGCATAATTCCAAATTGCCTTCCAGAATGGTTGGATCAATTCACAACTACACAAGCAATGAGTGTCCCAATTTTGCCACATCCCCTCCAATATTTAACATTTCCTTTTACTGTCATATTAGCCAACCTGCTAGCTGAGAGGTGGTACCTCAGAGTTATTTTGATTTGCATTTCTCTAATCAGGAGGGATTTAGAATGCTTTTTCACCTGATTGTTAATAGTTTTGTTTTCTTCATCTGAAAACTGCCTATTCATATCCCTTGACCATTTGACAATTGGGGAATGCCTTAATTTCTTGTACATTTGAACCAGTTCCTTATATATTTGGGAAATAAGACCTTTGTCAGAGATTTTTATCATAAATTTTTTTCCTGGTTTGTTCTTCCTTTTTAATTTTCGTTGCATTGGTATCATTTGTAAAAAAAAAAACTTTTTAATTTAATATAATCAAAATTATTCATTTTATATTTTATTGTGTTCTCTGTCTCTTGCTTGGACAAGCAAATAAATTCCTTCCTTTTCCATTGATCTGACAGGTATATTCTATGTTAATTTAAATTATTTATGATTTCACCCTTTATATTTAAGTTACAACCATTTTGAATTTATCTTGGTATAGGGTGTGAGATGCTGATCTAAACTGAATTTTCGCATATTGTTTTTCAATTTTCCCAGCAGTTTTTATCAAAGAGTGAGTTCTTGTCTCCAAAACTGGTACCTTTGGGTTTATTGAATACAAGCTTGCCCTTTGGATTATTGAACACTAGATTATTTACCCCTAGACTATTCCCTCTTCTGTCTCTTGGCCACTCCCATATTATTTTGATGATCAATACTTTGTAGTAAACATTAAGATCTGGTACTGGTAGGCCCCTATCTATCACATTTTTTTTTATTTCCCTTGATATTCTTGGTCTTTTGTTCTTCAAGGTGAACCTTGTTGTAATTATTTCCTAATTTTATAAAAAAAGTTTTTTGGTAGTTTGATAGGCATGGCACCAACTAAATTAGTTTAGGTAGAATTGTTATTTTTATTATACTAGCCTAATAATTTCAGTATTTATTTTTTATTTTTAATATGTCATCCTTTCCATTTACATTGCAATTACATTACTGAGTGTATAATTTTCTTGGCTCTACTTAATTCATTCCCTATCAGTTAATATAGATGTTTTATTGGTTCTCTGTACTTATCAAGCATTATTTCCTGTTATATTGTAGTATTCTATTACATTTATGTACCAGTTTATTTAGTCATTCTCCTATTGACTGACATCTACTGAGCTATGCAAAAAATGCTGCCATAAGTAATTTAGGATGAATAAGGATGTTTTTCTTATGGCTTCTTTGTGTATAAGCATAGAAATGGAGTCTCTGATTCAAAGAGCATAGACATTTTAGTCATTTGCTGGTATAATTTCACATTGTTTTCCAAAATATTTGTACTCACAACTCTGCCAATGATTAATTGAGTTCCTTATCATCCCACAATCCTTCTAACATTGACTTTTGCTATTTTTTGGTTATTTTGCCAGTTTTCAGGCTATGAGGTGAAATGTTAGATTTTTTCATCTTTTTTCTTTTCTTAGTTTGGTTCATTTTTCATGCTGTGAAAATTTTGTATTTCTTTTGATAAATTTTTGTTCTAACCTTTGATTTCTTGTGGGATAGCTCACATATAGTGTACATGGTTATATACATATTACATACATATAGTCATATGTTTGTTAATTAATTGGTTATATATCTACCCATTTCAGAGAAATCTGATACAAAGGTATTTTAACCGGTTGGCCATTGTCCTTCTTATCTTAAATACATTATTTTTTTTCTGAAGAAGATTTTCAGTTTCAGGTAATCAGTTATTTTATCTTTTGTAATTACTTCTATCTCTTGTTTAGCTAAGAATACATATATTACCTATAGCTTAGAGGTATAAAATATTTATTTTTTCTTTTCCTTTTTCTTAAGCATAATCGTTATTATCTATATGATGATCTATGATTTCCTTGGAAAACCACATCATCAGCAAATAAGGTTTCTTTTGGGTATTTTGCCCACATTCATGTTTTTACTTTCTTTCACTTTTCTTATTGCTATTATTATAGTTCTAGAGTCATAAAAATGTGAAGGGAGGAAATATACTTTTCTCCTTTTTAATAATTTATTTATTTATTTAGAATATTTTTCCATGGTTATTTCCATGATTTATTATCCTTCCCCCTCCCAGAACTGACAAGCAACTCGACTGGGTTACATATGTATCATTGTTCAAAACCTATTTACATATTATTCATATTTGCAATAGAGTGGTATTTTAACCCCAATACCCCAAACATTTCCCTATCAAACCATGTGATTGATCAAATGTTTTTCTTCTTCTTTTCAGCATTATGATTACTACCTGTGTAGTACCCTTCATTCTAATATCCGCATTAGATCCTGCTCTATTCCCTTTCTCTCTGTTCCTCTCACCAGTATTTTTATTTTTGTCATCCTTCCGCACCTTCCTCTCCCTCCAATTACCTCCCTCTTTCCTTGTCTTTTCCCCCTTCTACTTCTCTGCAGGGTAAGATAGGGTAATACCCCATTGAGTAGGGTAGGATAGAATTCTATACCCCACTGGGTATACTTGTTTTCCCCTGTCTGAATCAGTTAAGATGAAAGTAAAGTTTAAGCATTGCCCATCACAACTCTTATCCTCCTCTTTCTATTATGATTTTTCATACCTCTTCATATTACATGATTTACCTCATTCTATCTCTTCCCTTTTCTCTCAGTGCAACCTTCTCTTTCAGCCCTCTATTGCTTTTTTAGATATCATTCATATGCATACATATCATATCATATACACATCATTCCATATTATATTTACATATGCATCATATCATCAGATATCATCATATGCATCATCTCATCATAATCAGCTTACTTCTCCATCTTCTTTCTGAGTCAATTAATTATATCTCCTCTACTATTAAGAGTAATTTTGGAGAATTACAGAAATCCTCTTTCCATGTAAACATATAAACATTTTGACCTTAATGAGTTCCTTACATTTTCTCTTTCTTATTTATCTTTTTGGGCTTCTCTTGGGTCTCATGTTTGGACTTCAAATATTTTGTTTAGGTTGGGCTTATTCCTCATGAATGCTTGGAAATCTTCTATCTAATTGAATACCCATTTCCCCCCTAAAAGAATATAGTCAGTTTTGCTTGATATGTGACTCTTGGTTGTAAACCCAAATTTTTAGCCTTCCTGAATATCATATTCCATGCCTTTTGATCCTTTATCATAGAAGCTTCTAGGTCCTATGTGACCCTGATTGTTGCTCCATGGTATTTGAATGATTTCTTTCTGGATTCTTGAGAATTTTCTCCTTAGCTTGGTGGCTTTTGAATTTAGCTATTATTTTTCTATAAATTGTCATTTAAGAATGTCTTTCTGGAGGAGGTGATCTGTGAATTCTTTCAATTTCAATTGTATTTTCTAGTTTGATTATCTCTGAGCAGTTTTCATTGATAATTTCTTGTAAGGTGACATCCAAGGTTTTTTCTTGATCATGACTTTCAGGCAGTTCAAGAATTCTCAAATTGTCTCTCCTAGACCTATTTTCTAGATCAGTTGTATTTTCAATAAGATATTTCATATTTTTCTATGTTTTTTTTCATTCCTTTAATTCTACATTATTGTTTCTTGATTTCTCATGAAGTCATTAGTTTCTAGATGGTCAATTCTTATTTTCACAGCCTGATTTTCCTCTGGCAGATTTTGGTTCTCTTTTTTTCAATTAGCCCATTTCTTCTTGCATCACTTTCATTTCACTTCCCTATTTTTCCTCTTCCTCTCTTAATTAGCTTTTGAATTTTTTTGAGCTCTTTGAGAATTTTTGTCAAATCCATATTTTTATTTTGGACTTTCTGTGTTTCCTTTGCATTCACTGTCCCCTTCTGTGTCTTTACCTTGCTCTTTGTCTCCAAAAACATTTTTAATTTAGGTGATTTTTGTTTGTGGTTCATTTTTCCTATATAATTATAGGTAGGCTCTGTTTTCTATGAATTTACAAGTACTCCCTTGAACTTGAGTCCTTAATTGATGTTATTCTCAGCTTATTTTCTGGGTCTGAGGACTATGTGCTCTAGGAGCCTCCTCCTACTGTTCATTTGGGAATATACTTTTCTTACTCCTATATTTATTAGCAAATCTTCTATAGTATATCTCATTCATAATATGTTTGTTTTTGGCTTCACATAGTTTTTTTATGATATCAGAAATATCCCTTTATGGTTTAAAAATCTAGGGGGGGGATTTAGAATAAATAAGTGAGATAATTCACCAAAATATTTTTCTGCATATTTTGAGGTAATTCTTTGTTTTTTTTTTTATGTTTTTGCCTTTGTTGCAAATGTTGATCAGTCTTTGCATTCCTATTATATAAGTTCAATCTTCTTAAGACATATGATTTCTTGTATGAATTTGTGTTGTATGAACATCATTTAAAATTTTTAAATGACACATTAAAAATTTTCATTTACAATTTTCCTTATTTACTTTCTCCTTCTCTGGCTTAATGATTATCATTATATGTTTTCCATAAAAGGAGTCTGGCAGTCCATTTTCTTTTAAAGTCTTTGATAAGAATCTGTGAAGTATATACATTCATTTTTTCATTAAAAGTTTGTGAAAATGCTTTTGCAAATTCTTAAGGAATTTGCAAGAATCCTCCCTATAGTTATTTTTGGAGCTAGTTTTTGCTTCTTTTTCTCAGATTGGATTATTTAAGATCTCTATTTGAGGTTCACCAAATTCAGGGATCATCAGAAGCCCAAATGAGTACCATGAAGAGAAAATTTGAGAGAAGAAATTCTGTTTTAGCGTTAGAAGAAAAAAATCCTAACAATTACATATGTCAAAATAGAATGGGTTTCCTTTATGATTAGTGAGTTTTCTGTCAGAGGATAGATTTATTTGGAACTTAACTAATCACTTCTCAGTAATGTCTAGAAGATTCTTATGTATATGAAATTAAATTGTTTCTGAGTCCCATTTAGTGGGAAGATTTGGGGTTATTTGAGTAACCACGTAAGATGTCTATTTGGAATGGGGTATACTTCTTTATTTCTGTCAGAATAAGACATCAAATAAATTCTGTCTCTAAGTCTTGGATTAATAGCACTCTAAAATATATGGTGAGGAGTAGCAGGCCACTGATTTTTAGGAGTCTAAGATTAATTTCCCCAATCTGTGCTGATGCCTTTGGTTTTTCAATATTGTTCACTTGGAATTTTCTCTATAAAATCCTAAAAATTATTAATCAAATTACCTTCCAGGTACCACATAAGCCTGTGGATATGTAAGAACAGTCACTCCCCTACAGAGATCATGTTCTCCTGGAAGATAGAAAACATTTAGGTGTCATAAATAAGCATATTTATGATTTTTTTTTGTAGTTTGAGAGAGCCCTAGTCTTTAATATTTGTTGTCCATGAGCTTAATTTTAAAAATATTTTGATAAATGTAGTTGTTAATCCTTCTTAAAAATCACATTATTTTGTGGGGGTCCATGAGCTTTTCCAGATTTATAAAGCTATCTATGACAGGCAAAAAAGTTAAAAACCTTAGGGTTGTAAGGATAATTATTAGGAAAAGTTTCTTATAAGGGATGACATATGAGCTGAGTTTTGAAGCTTACTTAAGTAGGATCCTACCCAGAAGAAAAATTATCCAAAGGCAAAGAACTATGAGGAAGAATTTAAGTGTGGGGAATAGAAAGTAGGAGAGATAGTTTGGCCGGAATGTAAAGACCATAAAGAGTTGTAGTATGAAAAATAATGGAGTGATACCATGAAATCCAGTTGCAAAAGGCTTTAACTGACATAAAGAATATGCATTTTATAGTGGTAGTCTTTCAGTGACCGAGAATGACTATTGTCTTTGTGCAGTTTCATCTATGGTGTACCCTCATGTGACTTTGGAGTACAAAGACTGAGGAGCAGAGTTTGGGGCACATGGGGCCTGGGACGCCAGTTATTACGGGAGATGCAGTTGTGGCCTGGTGTCGGCGTTCACACGCTGTGGCAAGACGTTGATGTCGCTCATCTTCAAAGGTGGTGGCGGCATGGTTAATGTGGGTTCACCAGCTGCTTCTGACAGAGGCAGCAAATTCTAGTTGCTTTGGTGTAATGCCAGCTCACTTCAAGTTTGACTTTAGCTGATCCTTGAATCTTTCCTTTGGTCGGCCTTGTTTCCTGAGTCCAGCTGACAGTTCACCATAGAATACCTGTCTTTGTATTTGCTGTGGGTCCATGCTGATGATGTATCCAGACCATCATAGCTGGATTTTGAGGACCATTACTTTGATGCTGGTGGAGTTAGCTATGTCAAGGACTTCCTGGTTGGTGATTCTGTCCTGCCATCGGCTCCTCATGATTGACCAGAGGGAGCATTGGTGGAATTACTCCAGCTATTTCATGTGTTTCCGGTACAGTGTCCATGTCTCGCAACCGTACAGGAGCGAGCTGAGGACCACTGCATTATAACCTTTGAGCTTCGTTGCAGTGCTTACACTGCTGTGTTGGAGGACTTTGGAGCGCAGCCATCTGAGTGCCTGGCTGGCCTTTTGGATCCTGGCATTAATCTCATGGTCTAGGGACCCGTCGTTGGCAATGGTGCTGCCCAGGTACTTAAAAGTGTTGACATTAGAAAGCTGCGTGCCATTGATTGTAATGCATGGCTGGTTCGTTGGCCTCCCTGGTGCAGGCTGGAACAGCACCTCTGTTTTGCTGAGGCTGATAGTCAGGCCAAACAGTTTTGTTGTGGTGGAGAACCTGTCCACAATGGTTTGAAGATGATTTTCTTGGTGGGCCACGAGAGCACAGTCATCTGCAAAGAGAGCTTCCAGGATGAGTCTCTCTGTTGTCTTTGTTTTTGCAGTCAGGCTGCAAAGGTCGAATAGTGAGCCATACAGTCGGTATTTGATGTAGACTCCCAGGTCTAGATCCATCACAGCATGTCATAATACTTGGGTTAAAAATAGGTTGAATAGTACCAGAGCGAGGACACAGCCTTGTTTCATGCCACTGGAGATGTTGAAGCGGTCAGAAGTCTCTCCACCAGATAGGACTTCCCCTGTCATGTTGACATGAAAGAGCTGGATCAGTTTGATGAATTTTGCTGGGCACCCAAGCTTGCTGAGGATCACCCACAATGCATCCCTGTTCACTGTGTTGAACGCCATTGTCAGGTCTATGAAGACAATGTACAGACTTAGGTTCTGCTCAAGGCATTTTTCCTGCATTTGCCTCACCGTGAAGACCATGTCGATGGTGCTGAGATCTGGTCGGAAGCCACATTGTGATTCAGGCAGATTCTGCTCTGGAACAGATGACAGGAGTGTGTTGAATATAACATGGGCGAGGATCTTTCCAGCAGTGGAGAGTAGTGAGATGCCTGCGTAGTTGTCACAGGCTGCTCGTGAGCCTTTGTTCTTGTATAGGGCTATGATGGAGGCATTTCTGAGTTCTGGGGGCATGTCTTCCTCTTCCCATATGCTGGTCAGCACTATGTGGAATGCCTGGAGGGCCTTTCCATTTAAGGCCTTGTACACCTCAGTTGGGATCCCGTCTTTACCGGGTGCCTTGACTGCACTCATTTGTTTAATGGCTTTTTGGACTTCCTCTATTGAAGGAAGGATGTCAAGTTGTTCAATGGAGTGGTTTTGGGGGATCTGGTCAAGGGACCTTTGGTTGACTGAAGAGGGTCAGTTGAGAAGTTGACTGAAGTGTTCTTTCCACCTGTTGCTGATGCCTTTTTTATCTTTTATGAGAGTGTCACCATCAGAGGATAGCAAGGGAGTGGTGGTGGGTTTTAATGGCCCATAGACAATCTTGAGGGCACTGAAAAATTGTTTGTAGTTTTTCGTATCAGCAAAACGCTGGATTTCTTCTGCCTTTTTTTCCCACCATCGGTTTTGCATCTTCCTGATCTCATACTGTGCCATGGCTTGGAGAGACTTGAATCTGACCTTTTTAGGAGCAGAGTTTGGGTTATTTTGCCACTCCATAAAGGCTTTGTTCTTTTTGCTCAATAGGTCTTCAATAGCAGTGTTGTTCTCGTCGAACCAGTCCTGGTGGTTGCGTTGTTTGGGGACTAGGACTGCCTTTGAGGTTTCCTTCACTGCATGTCTGAACTGGTTCCATTTCTTGGTTGAGCTTCCAGTGAGTGGTCCCTTGGCAGACAGCTTGTCGTCCAGGCAGGACTGCAATGTTTGCAAATAAGATGGATCTCTAAGACGACTCACGTTGTAAAATGCGCGAACTGTCTGGGTGCATTTTGGATGGTGAGGCACAATGCGCATTTGAAGAGTCACTCTAACCAATCGGTGGTCTGTCCAGCATTCAGCTCCTCTCATGGCTCTGGTGATCTGTACATCCTGGATGTCTCGCCGGCATACAATGATGTAGTCAATGAGATGCCACTGTTTTGATTGTGGGTGCATCCATGTTGTTTTATATTTGTTTGTCATTCTGAACACAGTGTTCATGATGGTGAGTTCAAACTCTGAGCATTTGCTGATTAGCAGTAGGCCTTTGTTGTTCATTTTGCCCACTCCGTGTTTGCCGAGCACTCCTTTCCATCTTTCATGGTCCTGGCCAATGTGGGCATTAAAGTCTCCCAGTAGTATCAGCTTGTCATTTATGGGCACTGAGTGCAGGATGGCACTCAGGTCAGAGTAGAACTGCTCGATGGTCTCTTCTGTGGGGGTCAGTGTTGGGGCATATGCGCTGATGATTGTGGCATACTGGTCTATGCTGAGAGGCAAATGGATCTTCATGAGCCTCTCGCTGATGCCCACAGGCAAGTCTGGCAACTGTTTGAGCAAACTGGTCTTGATAGGCAGGCCAACACTGTGGATTCTGTCTTCATTTGAGGCTCTACCTTTTCAGAAGAAGGTGTATCCAGTGGTGCGTTCGCTGAGTGATCCCT